>NW_027184080.1:5762500-7012500 GCF_041296385.1 Aphelocoma coerulescens | reverse complement strand
AGATGGAGGTTTGCCCAGAGAAAAGCTGAACCTGAGTAAGACGTCACAGCCCCTTTGGTGTGAGTAATTAATTGCTCTTCTGACAGTGGTTGCCTCTGTTGGCAAGAAGGCTTATGAAAGCATGCCAAGTTTTGCTTAAGCAAAATTAAGCTGTGTTTGCTTAAACAATTTCAATAGGTGCCTTGAGACAGTATGGACCAGAGTGCAATGGGGAGTGCTCACATGAGCCACATAGGGCTCCAGTGGGAGGTGTTTTCAGCCACCAACAATATATGCAGCCAAGAGCCGTAACATTTCATCCACCCCAGTTCAATCCACCATCCTCTTTGGACTCCAGGCTCCCACCAACACATGCATCCTCACCATATGTACCAGCCCAGAGGAAATCATGTGGACAGCAGTGGGGTCCAAGCCCTTCCTTTGTCACAGAATGGGACAGCTCTGCATCTGTTTTTAGGGCCCTAGGTGCTAGCACAGAGCAGGGTCAGGGACGTGGTTTTCTTCTGTCTCTCCTGTTGAGGCTCTTCCACTTAGTGTAAATGAGTATTCACTGTATCCATACTTGGTAAGAGCCAGAGGTTTTTGCCAAGTGCAACAGCTTTAGAAGAGAGATTGACCTTCTTGGAGGTTACCATGCAACATTCCAGCCTTTACCAATGGGTAGGAGGGTCTGACCCTGGGTTCCGATAACAACCCTAGCCCTGGATTCACAGAGGCTTCCACTTCCAATTCAAGACTCAGTTCATCAGAAAAACATGGAAATGTTTTACAAGTTGAACTTCAGAAGGGGTGATGGTTGACAAGGTGGGTGAATTTAACAGTTCCAGAAAAACTTAGGAATTAACTAGAACTCTGCACAAAGCTGCAGTGGCAGAAATACAGGAAACCTATGTACAACTGTGTCAACTCTGTTAGATGGTGAAGGGTTCTTGACTGGACAAGACCCTGACCAACCAAATGTAACTTGAAAATTGGGCGTATTTTGAGCAGGGGGCATCTACCAGATGGCCATCAGGGTCCCCTTCCAGTCTTTGCCCAAATTAAGGTGCAAATGAGACCCCATGCCAAAGTCAATAGTAGAGTTTTTTATTTAGCAGTAAATGTGAGGTAGAAAGATAGGAAAAGGGGAGGGAGGGAGGGAGGGAGGGAGGGAGAGTGACAGAGAAACAGATTAGGCAGAAAAAAAAATATCACCACTCCATAGATTCCACCAACATCCCATTGGTCCTCTTCTTCTAGTCTTCACAGTGGTTGCAGTCTTGTCAAAGTAGTGGTTGTAGACCACATCCATCAAATAGCAAGAGAAACTCTCCCCAAAGCACCAGGTCCATGGAGTTTATATTATACTGAGGCTAGGTGGGAACACCCCCTCTACCTCCCCTGGATGATGTAATACAGGATCATGAGACATTTCATGAGTCTTTGACATCTTCTAAGATGTTGCAGCTGTCTCTTATGTCAGTGTAGTTGAATCAATCATGGCCCATTATAGCCCATTAGCCAAGATGAATACCTTAATCCTATGTGTGCATGTCCCGGTACTTTGGAGAGGAGTTTTCACAGCTGAGTCATCATGTAAGGGAGGACATTGGCATGATAAGAAGGGCTATCCCACTTCGAAGATTTGCCTCTTATCAGCCTCTTCCCTTATCTGGAAACCCAGTTTGTAGCCTCAGGTGTGAACACCCTTCTCCACCTGGGAGGCCACTCAGTGCATCACTATCAAAGCACCCAGCCTATTGTTTGAGTAATTAGCACCAATAATCCAGTCTCTTACAGCACCTGGGCTGCTAGTGGTCAAATGTTTGAGTCGTTAATCATTAGCAGTACAGCCTCTTACAAGGACTGAGCACTGGAACAGGCTGTCCACAGAGGGTATGGAGTCTCCTTCCCTGGACATATTCAAAGGTGCCTGGACACAATCATGAGTAACATCCTCTAGGGGACCCTGCTTGAGCAGGGAGGTCAGACTAGATGACCTCCAGTGGTTCCTTCCAACCTTAAACCATTCTGTGATTCTTTGATAGTGTAGAATACTGTTATAATCACAATTGGTAGTAGTCACAAATCATCTAAATAGATATATTTTTGCGCAGTTGAAGCAAACTGAGAAAATTATCAAATACTTCAGTTGTTCTCTGGAGCAGGTCCTGAGAAGGGTGACAGAGCTGATGAAGGGTCTGGAACACATGTTCTATGAGGAGTGGCTGAGAGAGATGGGGGTGTTTAACTTGGAGAAGGCTCAGGGGAGACCATATCGCTCTCTACAACTCCCTGAAAGGAGGTTGTAGCCAGGTGAGGGTCAGTCTCTTCTGTCAGGCAACTAGCGATAGGACAAGAGAACAGTCTGAAGCTGTGCATGGGGAGGTTTAGGCTGGACATTAGGAAGTTCTTCAAAGAAAGGGTGATTAGATACTGGAATGGGCTGCCCAGGGAGGTGGTGGAGTCACCATCCCTGGAAGTGTTTAAGGAAAGACTAGACATGGCACTTAGTGCCATGGTCTAGTTGACATGGAGGTGTTTGGTCATAAGTTGGAATTGATGATCTCAAAGGTCTTTTCCAACTTTATTGATTCTTTGATTCTGTAATGCTCAGTGACATATAAAGCCGAGCAAACTGTTATTACTGTCCAGTCTAGCAAGGCCTTCTGATTACTATCTGTTATTAGTTATTGGTTGTTCAAGCCAACACTGATGAAATAACAAAGAGAAGTCCAAGGGCAATCAAAAGTGATTTCAAGGCCTTGGGATAATCGGCTGAAGGACTGGGAGTACAGGTAGTGATTACTTTGATCCTTCTGGTAAGAAGGATTAATACTGGTAGGAATAGGCAGATACATGAGGTCAATGTATGGCTCTGGGGCTGGTGTATTCAGAAAAAGTTTTGGTTCTTTGGCCATGGGATGATCTATTCAACACCTGGTCTACTGACACCTGATGGAATGCACCTTTCTCAGAGGGGAAAAAAGAGTTCTAGCACAGGAGCTAGCAGGGCTCGTTGATAGAGCTTTAAACTAGCTTGGAAGGGGGAAAGGGGAAAAACCAGGCTTGCCAGTGATGAGCGATGGGATAGTTTGCCAAAACTTGAGAAATTGACTGCTAGTGACATCCCTCAATCTGCTCCATGGGGTGTCAGCTACAATGAACCACACCTGAAATGTTTCTACACTAATGCATGAAGCATGAGGAACAAACAAGAGGAGTTCAAAGCTTTGGCCCAGTCCCAGAGATTTGATATCACTGGCATAAGTGAAACCTGGTGGGATGAGTCCTGTGACTGGAGTGCCATGTTGGATGGCTACAGGCTCTTTAGGAGGGATAGGCAGAGCAGACGAGGCAGGGGGTGGCATTGTATGTAATAGAAGGATTAGAATGTATGGCGCTCACAGTTGGCAATGGCACAGTTGAGAGCTTCTGGATAAGAATCAACAGGCAACTAAATAATGCAGATGTCACCGTGGGAGTCTACCATAGACCTCCTAGCCAGGACAATGACACCAACGAATTCGTTTCCTTTGAGGAACTAAGGGGCACTTCCCTTAGTCAACTGCCCTTGTCCTTATGGGGGACTTCAACTTGCCAGAAGTCAACTGGGAGCATCACAGAGTTGGTACAACCCGGGCCAGAAGACTCCTAAAAAAAAACCTGGATGACAACTTTATGGAACAGGTCCTAAGGGAGCTGACTTGGAAAGATGCCCTCCTTGATCTGCTGCTTATCAACAGAGTGGATCTCGTGAGTGAAGTGGTGATTGGCAGCTGTCTTGGCCACAGTGTTCAAAAGTGATCGAGTTTAAAATCTCTGTTGACAGGAGGAAAAGTGCCAGCGAAACCTCAACTCTGGACATGAGGAGAGCAGACTTCAGGCTGCTCAGGGAACTATTGAGCAAGGTCCCCTGGGAAAATGCTTTTGAAGGTGCTGGGGTCCATCAGTGCTCGTGACTTTTTAAGCAGCACCTTCTACGAGCACAGGAGCAGGCAATTCCCAGATGTCAGAAGTCAAGCAGGTGAGGCAGAAGGGCGGCTTGGCTGAACAGGGATCTTCTCTTGCAAATAAAGCAAAAAAGAAAGGTGTATGCTCAGTGGAAGCAAGGTCAGGTGACATGAGAAGAATACAGAGATGCTGCTCATCACTGTAGGGAGAAAATTTGTGAGGCCAAGTCTCAATTGGAGTTGAAGCTGGGAACAACCATGGGCAACAATAAGAGTTTTTTCAAATATATTAGTGGCAAAAGGCAGTGTGGAAATAACATCTGCCTGTTACAGGATGAGGATGGTTACCTCACAAACAGGGACATGGACAAGGCAGAGGTGTTAATGCATTCTTTGCCTCTGTCTTCAACATGGATGACGGACCAAGGGTGTGTCAGTGCCCTGAGCTGGAGGACCATGACTGTGAGAATGATCAACTCCCAGATGACCCTGAACTTGTGCTGCTCCAGCTGGATCCCTACAAATCTATTTGACCTGATGGGATTCATCCGAGAATCCTCAAAGAGCTGGTTGATGTCATCACAAGGCCTCTCAATGATTTTTGAGCAGTCTTGAGAATCTGTAGAGGTCCCAGCTGACTTGAAGCTGGCAAATGTTGTCCTGATTTTCAAGATGGGCAAGAAGGAGGACCCCAGAAACTACAGGCCTATCAGTCTCACTTCAGTGCCCAGTAAAATCATGGAAAAGATTATTCTGGGAGGTATTGAAAAACACCTGAAGTGTTGCTGCCTGTTCTGAGCTTCCCTTCCCCCTCCCCAAGACACTTGCTTCTGCCATGTGCTTGGAGCTCCTTTGTTCCAAGCGAGGGCAAAACCAAATGTAACTCAAACTCTTTAGCAGTGTCTGATTGGCTGGTCACCCCGGGTCTTCCCCCAGTCCTCCCCTTTCCCCTTCTCTGAATAAAAGAGATGATCGAGGGAGGCCCTGCCCTCTCTTGGCTCTGCTACCTTCCTGTGAACATCTCTTGTTGTCTGTTTCTTTTGAAAGCTTCTAACTGCGGGAAATTGAGCGAGTCGAGAGCTGTATTTCTCCCTCTTTGCTTCTGCTGGTGGTATTTGCTTTGCAGCTGATACAGGTACCAATTTTAGAGCTACTAAAGTGCTAGATTGCCCGTGCTACCTCTCTAGGCTGCTTGAAGCTTTCTAAGGCATTAAACTACTAGCGCTAGCTAGTAAAAAGCTGAAAAGATACCTTCCACATCGAAGGACAATGCAGCTAAGGTTCCACAGGGCTCCATCCTCAGCCCAGTTCTCTTCAACATCTTCATTAATGACCTAGATGCAGAACTCAAAAGAATACTAAGTTTGCCAACGGCACTAAATTGGGAGGAGCAGAGAGGCCTTGCAGAGAGACCTCAACAAATTAGAGATGGGCAGTGAAGTTTAACAAGGTAAGTGCCAGATTCTGCACCTGGGACAGGGCAACCCTGGTTCTGTGTATAGACTGGGGAACAAGAGGCTGGAGAGCAGCGCTGCGGAAAGGAACTTGGGGGTCTTGGTTGACAGCAAGTTGAATATGAGTCAGCAGTGCCCTGGCAGCCAGGAGGGCCAAATGCATCCTGAGGTGCATCAGGCACAGCATCATCAGCTGGTCAAAGGAGGTGGTTGTCCCACTCTACTCTGCGCTGGTGCAGCCTCATCTTGAATATTGTGTCAAGTTTTGGGCACCACAATATAAAAAAGACATTAAGCTATTAGAGAGCGTCCAAAGGAGGGCCACATGGATGGTGAAGGGTCTGGAGGGGAAGCCATATGAGGAATGTCTGCAGTCACTTGGTCTGTTCAGCCTGGAGGAGACTGAGGGGAGGCCTCATTGTGGTCTTCAGCATCCTCATGAGGGGAAGCAGAGGGGCAGGTACCGATTTCTTCACTCTGGTGACCAGTGACAAGGCTCAAGGAAATGGCATGAAGCTGAGTCAGGGGAGGCGTAGGTTGGATATCAGGAAATGGTTTTTGACCAATAGGGTGTTTGGGCACTGGAACAGGCTCCCCAGGTGTTCTAGTTTGAAAGCAAACCAGGGGGGGATCCCAAGTAAGAATTACAATTTAATAGGAAAATTAGGATAAAGGCAATAATACAGAAACACTGTCTTAACCCTGACAGAGTCAGGATATGACCTGACACCCTGTTGGTCAGGGTGGTGGTAGGAGTCGAACTAAATGGTGGCTGCAGTCCTGTTGAAGTGATAGATGTGGTTCTGTTGAAGTGGTGATCCTGTAGAAGGGTCTGGTCTTCCTCTGAAGGTCCAGTGGTGGTTATGTAGCTCTTGTCCTCTGGGAATCCAGTAGGTAAGGCTGGCTGAGTGTGATGTCCCAAACTTCAGATTATATCCAGGTAGGAATGCTTGGTTCCTGCCCCTGGACGGAGCATCTCACAATGGGATGATATAATTTTATGAGTCATGCAGTGAGACTTGATAGCCCACTAGTGGAGATAGCTTCCCCGGAGGGAGTTATCAGGGATATGTCATGGAAGAGATAAAGAACCCTGCCCCACCTGTTTTTAACAGCTTATGAAGATGGTGATAGAATACATGCTTTTGATTACATCTTACACTGTAACCTAAAACACCAGGGAAGTGGTCACAGTGCCAAGCCTGTCTGAGTTCAAGAAGCATTTGAACAATGCTCTCAGGCACATGGTGAGATTCTTGCGGTGTCCTGCACAGCACCAGGAGTTTGACTCAATGATCCTGATGGGTCCCTTCCAACTCAGCATATTCTGATTCTATGATTCTACTTTTTTTTCTATGAGCACCGATATTTCTTTTGGGATAATTCTAGCCAATAAGTTCTTGGGGGTGAGGGGTGGGGTGTTGTCTTTCCAATCTATCTCTCTGCTATTACATTGTTGATGCTGAGTGTCCTGGTTTTGGTCAAGGACAGGGTTAATTTTTTGCAATAGTTGATAGGGGGATAGTTGTCTTGGGATGACTTTATGATGTGTATCCCATATCGCTGCCCTATGCCCAGAAATTAATTTTTGTGCCTTTCTATGCCTTTAAACTGAGCCTGAGAGGGGGAAGGAAAAACTGAGCAAAACTTTTTCAAAGCAGTTTGCAACTTGTTCAAGGTCACACAGAGACAGTGACTTTTTTTTCCAGCTGCGGCAGGGGAGGGAGGAGGCACCCGGCTTGCTGCTGCTGGGTCAGCTTTTGGCCAGTTTTTCAGTTTCCTTTTCTCTGGAGAGAGACTGAGAGTTGAACTTTTTTTTCCTTCCCTGGAATTTCGGATTTTCTCTCTTTTCTGCTGGACTGCTTCAATATCAGAACACATCGGGAAGACTTTCCAGCGAGCACAGAGGGCCTGGCCCTGGGCCAAGCCCCAGCTCTGAGGAGACCAAAGGGAGGACTCTAACACTTTCCCAGGTTTTTTCTCCACAGTGAAAGATTTTATTATTTAGCATTACTTTCATTTTCCCGTGTGTTTGTTAAATAAATAGTTTTTATCTCCTTCACTTTCCTTTGAGGAAAATTTATTTTTCCTGAACCTGGTGGGGTAGGGGTGGTGACCTGCCTTCTCTCAGAGGATATATTTCTAAATTTGGCCAAACCGGCACACATACAGATGATCTGGTGATTGAGAAGTGGACTTAACCACAGACACTATCTCCCAGGTTATCCATAACTGTGAAACATGCGCTGCAATCTATTAGTACCCAATTATTAAAAGATGCCGCTGCCCAAATTAAGATGCAAGCAAGACCAGATGCCAAAGTCAATAGCATGGATTTTATTTAATAGTAAATATAGGGCGGGGGAGAAAGAGACAGAAACAGATTAAGTAGAAAGATAGTCAACACCACATGGGTCCCTGTGGAGTCCTGCTGGCCCTTCCTCTGGTCTTCTTGGTGGTAGGGGCCCCAGAGTGTTCTTCTGGAGGTGCCACTTGTATAAAGTCCAAGTCCTGGGTATTCATGGGGTGTAAATGCTGTTCCCACAACTTGGGCTGGTATGTGTATAAGGACTTGCTTTCTTTCTGACAGTTTTCCATGCTGCAAATTTTTGTCAGGGTAGGTTACACAGATCTGCCTTCATCTGCACTTATCACAAATCCCCATGGTGGATTTTATCTGGTGTGCTAATTCCAAACCTTCACCTCCATTTAGGTCTGGAATAACGCCTTCCTGTTTGCCATCTGTGCCTGTTGTGGTGGCTTACCTAATGGGGACTTCCTTTTTTGACAGTGTTTTGAGACATTTCACTGCATTCTTTAGGTCCTGACACAATCAAGCAGGCCAAGTGGGTAGACTCTGTGGCATGGAGAACGATGGTTGAAATATAAATATAGGGAGGCCTGGCAGATTGATTACATCACACTGCCACAAACCCACCAAGGCAAGAGTTACATGCTTACAATGGTGGAAACAACCACTGGATGGCTGGAGTCATACCCTGTGCCTCACACCACTGTCCAGACCACCATCTTGGGTCTTGAAAAGCAAGTCCTGTAGTGACATGGTGATTCGTTAAATCCCGATATTCACGGACAAAAGACCCTCTAACTAATTAAAGGTAGAAAGTGGTATGTTTATTCAGGCACTGGCAGGTGGAATGGGAGTAGCCTCCTAAAGTCATGCCAGCCAAGTACAAGGTTCTTCGTTCTCTATTTATTACACAAAGTTTTACATCTTCTACATATGTATGACCCCATGTGCCAGTTTGGCCAAATTTAGAAATATATCCTCTGAGAGAAGGCAGGCAGCAAACCACCCCTCCCTCACCAGATTCAGGAAAAAAAGAAATTTTTTCCTCGAAGGAAAGTGAAAGATATAAAAACTATTTATTTAACAAACACACGGGAAAAGAATAATAATGCTAAATAATAAAACCTCTCGCTGTGGAGAGAAAATCCTGGGAAAATTTCAGAGTCCTTCCGTAGTCTCTCTCTCCCCTTCCTTGGAGCTGGGATGGGGTGGTGGGCCCCCCTCCAGGGCCAAGGCTTTGGTGGAAATTCCTCCCGATGTATTCTGATGTTGAAACCATCCAGGAGAGAAAAAGGGAAAAAAACCCAAAGTCCCAGGAAAACAGAAGTTCAACTCTCCAGAGAAAAAGGAGCTGAAAAACTGGCCGAAAGCTGGCTGGAAAGCAAGCAGGCTGCTTCCCCACCCTTGCTCTGCAGAAGCAGACAGGTTTATATCTCTGTGACCTCATGTCTTGGGGTGACATTATGATATGTATCCCATATCGCTGCCTATGCCCAGAAATTAATTTTTGTGCCTTTCTATGCCTCTAAACTGAGCCTGAGAGGGAGAAGAAAAAACTGAGCAAAACTTTCTCAAAGCAGTTTGCAGCTTGTTCAAGGTCACATAAAGATAGGAGGTTTCTTTTCTTCCCAGCCGTGGCAGGGGAGTGGGGAAGCACCCGGCTTGGTGTGTTCCAGTCAGCTTTTGGCCAGTGGTTTTCAGTTTCTGGTTCTCCGGAGAGACACTGAGAGTTGGACTTTGCTTTTTCTTCTCTAGAATTCCGGATTTTTTCTCCCTTTGCTACTGGACTGCTTTCAACCTCAGAGCACATCGGGAGGACATTTCATCGGGCACAGAGGGCCTGGCCCTGGGCCAAGCCCCAGCTCTGAGGAGACCAAAGGGAGGACTCTAACGCTTTCCCAGGTTTTTTCCTCCACAGCGAAAGATTTTACCATTTAACCTCATTTTCCTTTCCCGTGTGTTTGTTAAATAAATAGTTTTATCTTCTTCACTTTCCTTCGAGGAAAATTTTTTTTTTTTTCCCGAACCTGGTGGGGGAGGGGTGGTTGTGCCTTCTCTCAGAGTATATATTTCTAAATTTGGCCAAACCGGTACAAATTTAGTGGCGCCCAACTGTGGGGCTCGAAGGAAAGTGAAAACCTGTGCTAATTACATTTTGGTTTGAATTTACATATTCTGTGCTGGAGTAAAATAGTCATCATGTTGGTTGAGTTCATAACATTTCTCTGGCTTGATATATTCATGTGTTTCTGGTCCGTAGGCTTGTTTAAGGTACTAGTGCTATT
Organism: Aphelocoma coerulescens; assembly: GCF_041296385.1. Lineage (NCBI taxonomy): Eukaryota > Metazoa > Chordata > Aves > Passeriformes > Corvidae > Aphelocoma > Aphelocoma coerulescens. The sequence goes on along the minus strand of NW_027184080.1, from coordinate 7,002,518 downwards.
TTGGTCCCTAGGCTTATTTGCCTACCCACAACTTGGTCCGATTTTATCCTTGATAAGGAATTTTTGCAGAGCAGGGACACGAATTCGGATTTCTATTTTGCTGTGCTCGGTGATAATGATTTATAAGAAGTTAACAGAGGTACAGGCATCTGTTCAAAGTGTGTATGATAAATGGTTTCTCCCTCCTAACCCCAGTCCTAGCTTCAGTAGCCTGTTTTGGGAATTTATTAGTAACTGCACCCAGATTGTTAGAGGAGGAGGAGTCGGGGTTTCCCTTCCCTTTAAATTTGATAGGTTTTCTTTTGAGTGTGTTCAGTTCCCCCTGGATATTAAAGAGACCACCCTCCTGGTATTTAATCTGGTAATCTTCCTCTATATGATTCACAACTTCTCTAGAATGAGAGCTCAGATTTCCCGGGCGACCGCCGAGACACCTGACCCAGAGGTGGAACATCCTGAGTGGTGTGGGGAATGGGAGGATATCGGCCAAATCCTGAAGAAATTCTCTGACCCCAAGGTTTGCAATTTTTCCCCGGAACAAGTTCAGAAACCAGCTGAGGTGGCGAAATATCTGAAAGAGAAATACAATGACAATTCTAATGAGAACAAGCTCCTTGCAATATGTTGGGCTTTGGCATATGTCTATCGCACACTGCAGCCGGTAAGGGTAGAGAGGCAGGAAGATCAATCAGCAAAGCCTGCAGATACCCCAGTCACTCAGGCTGCAGATAAACCAGACAGCAAGCCCAAACCAGATGGAGAGTCTAAGCCACTGACAGTGGCTCCTGTCACAAGGAAAAAGCACATAACCAAAACTGATCGCCCAGTGAAAGATGAGGATAATGGAGGGGAAGGAACCTCAAAAGATGCAGGGGAAGGAACCTCAAAACCACCAACTGACTCAGGCACAGAAACCATTACTGAGTCCATGTCCATAAAGGACCTTCACAGCCTAAGAAAGGATTACACCCGACGGTCCGATGAATCCATAATAAGTTGGATGGTCCGTATTTGGGATGCGGCAGGTGATGATGTGATGCTGGACTGTGCTGAAGCGAGGCATTTGGGATCCCTGTCACATGATCCAGTGATTGACCAAGCGATGAAAAGGGGGACTGACTCTACCAGTGTCTGGAGACGAGTTTTGACAGGTGTGATTGAAAGATATATGTGTGGAGATGATCTCTACATGCAGCAAACCCCGTGGAAGACCATAGAGCAAGGGATCCAACGCCTGAGAGAACTAGGGGTGGTAGAGGTTGTCTTCGCAAATGACCCAGGATTGAGGAGTCCAGACCGGGCCAGAGTTATTCCATACATGTGGCGAAAACTCATACAACTTGGGCCACCAGAATACGCTTCTGCTTTAGCAATAATGAAACCGGACTACGGTGCGAATGAGACTGTGAAGGATATGGCAGTGAAGCTCCGAGCATATGCAGACTCTGTGCATGGCCCAACACATGCAAGAATCGCAGCTGTGGAAACACGTATGCAGAAAATGGAAGATGAAATGAAGAAGAATCACCAGGAGATTAAAGAGTGCCTTCTCCGTGGACCTTCCCCAGAGAGAAGGCACATCCCATGAAGTGAGCTGTGGGATTTCCTGTGTGACAGTGGGGAAAACACGAGGAAGTGGGGTGGACAACCCACTTCTGCTTTGGCAGCACGAGTGCGTGAATTGAAGGAGCGCAAGTCTCAGAAAGGAGGATCTACCAAAAAGGAAGTACCCCAGTTGCCTGTAGCCAAACTGCCGGAAATTATGGAAAAGATGATGACATGTCCAATTCCCATGAAGGAACCTCTAAGATACAGGCCCAGGGAAAGAAGGATAACCAGGCATAGAGGGGCCCTGCCTCTAGCCAGGTAGAGGTTAGGGAAAACTGTGTTTTTTGGACTGTGTGGATTCGTTGGCCTGGTACATCAGAACCACAAAAATATGATGCCTTGGTTGACACTGGTGCACAGTGTACAATAATTCCATCGCAGCATGTGGGGGTAGAATCTGTTTCTATTTCTGGTGTAACAGGTGGATCACAAAATTTGACCTTGGTGGAAGCTGAGGTGAGCCTGACTGGAAATGAGTGGAAGAGACATCTCATTGTGACTGGCCCAGATGCCCCGTGCATTTTGGGCATAGACTTCCTCCGGAACGGGTAGTTCAGAGGCCCAAAGGGACTCAAGCAGGCTTTTGGAATAGCTGCTGTGGAGACAGAGGGCATTAAGCAATTGAACACTTTGCCTGGGCTATCAGAGAACCCGTCTGCAGTCGGCGCTCTGAAGGTGGAAGAACAAAGAGTACCAATTGCTTCCTCGACAGTGCATCGCCGACAGTACCGGACAACTCGAGATGCTGTGATTCCCATCCACAAGATGATCCGTGAGCTGGAGAGCCAAGGGGTGGTCAGCAAGACCCACTCACCCTTCAATAGTCCCATTTGGCCTGTGCGCAAATCTGAAGGAGAATGGAGATTGACTGTGGACTATCGTGCCTTGAATGAAGTGACTCCACCACTGAGCGCTGCTGTGCCGGACATGTTGGAGCTCCAGTACGAGCTAGAGTCCAAAGCAGCGAAGTGGTATGCCACTATTGACATTGCCAATGCATTTTTCTCCATTCCTCTGGCAGCAGAGTGCAGGCCTCAGTTTGCTTTCACCTGGAGAGGTGTGCAGTACACCTGGAACTGACTGCCCCAGGGGTGGAAGCACAGTCCCACCATCTGCCATGGACTAATCCAGACTGCACTAGAAAAGGGTGAGGCTCCAGAACATCTGCAGTACATTGATGACATCATTGTGTGGGGGAACACTGCAGCAGAAGTGTTTGAGAAAGGAGAGAAAGTTATCCGGATTCTCCTGGAAGCTGGTTTCGCCATCAGGAAGAGCAAAGTCAAGGGACCTGCCCGAGAGATCCAGTTCCTGGGAGTGAAGTGGCAAGATGGACGACGTCAGATTCCCACTGAGGTCATCAATAAGATCACTGCAATGTCTCCACCAACCAACAAGAAGGAAGCACAAGCTTTTCTAGGTGCCATAGGCTTTTGGAGGATGCACATTCCTGAGTACAGCCAGATTGTGAGTCCTCTTTACCTGGTTACCTGCAAGAAGAACGATTTCCATTGGGGCCCTGAAGAGCAACAAGCTTTTGCCCAGATCAAGCAGGAAATCGCTCATGCGGCAGCCCTTGGCCCAGTTAGGACAGGACCCGAAGTGAAGAATGTGCTCTACTCTGCAGCTGGGAGCCATGGCCTGTCCTGGAGCCTCTGGCAGAAGGTGTCTGGTGAGACTCGAGGTCGACCACTGGGGTTTTGGAGTCGAAGCTACAGAGGGTCTGAAGCCAACTACACTCCCACAGAGAAGGAAATCTTGGCAGCCTATGAAGGAATCCAAGCCGCCTCAGAGGTAATTGGAACTGAGGCACAACTCCTCCTGGCACCCCGACTACCAGTGCTGGGGTGGATGTTCAAAGCAGAGGTTCCCTCTACCCACCACGCCACCAATGCCACATGGAGCAAATGGATTGCTCTCATCACACAGCGCGCCTGTATCGGAGAACTGAATCGCCCTGGGATTTTGGAAATAATCACAAATTGGCCTGAAGGTGAAAACTTTGGTCTCGCTGATGAAGAAGAACAAGTGAGACGTGCTGAAGAAGCTCCACCGTACAACCAACTGCCATCAGAAGACACACACTACGCTCTTTTCACCGACTGTTCTTGTCGCATCGTAGGGATGAAACAAAAGTGGAAAGCAGCCGTATGGAGTCCCACACGACGGGTTGCAGAAGCTACTGAGGGAGAAGGTGGATCAAGCCAACTCGCTGAACTCAAAGCTGTTCAACTAGCCCTGGACATTGCTGAAAGAGAGAAGTGGCCAAAGCTCTACCTCTACACTGATTCATGGATGGTAGCCAATGCTCTGTGGGGATGGTTAGAAAAGTGGGAAAAAGCTAATTGGCAGCATAGGGGAAAACCAATCTGGGCTGCTGAAGAGTGGAAAAACATTGCTGCCCGAGTAAGAAAGCTGGTTGTGAAAGTCCGCCATGTAGATGCCCATGTCCCCAAGAGTAGGGCTAATGAAGAACACCAAAACAACAAGCAGGCAGATCAGGCTGCAAAGATAGAAGTGTCACAGGTAGACTTGGACTGGAAACACAAGGGAGAGTTGTTCCATGCTCGATGGGCCCATGATGCCTCAGGCCATCAAGGCAGAGATGCCACCTATAAGTGGGCACGAGACTGAGGGGTGGATCTAACCATGGACAGTATCTCCCAGGTCATCCATGACTGTGAGACATGCGCTGCGATCAAGCAGGCGACACGAGAAGCCGCGCAGCTCAGCGCCGAGCCAAAACGGGGCCGCTCTCAAAGCAGCGTGGAGTTTGCGGAGCGGAACCACTCGCAGGCCACGGAGCCAGCGGCGATGGCAACGCGGGGCCGCGCAGAGCCCAGACACGCGCCGGAGCAGCGTTGCTCAGAGAGCGCAGAGCAGCCGCAATGCGGGGGCCTTACCGAGACGTCAGAGTGGGCGAGGCGGCGGCCACGCGGGACCAGCAGCCACGACAAACACGCAAGCACGTGATAGGAGAAGTTCTAGCAACGAAAGTCACAGGAACTGGGAAATGGTACAATGTAAAAAACAACTATGGATTTATAACACGAGATGATACAGGGGAAGATATATTCATCCATAGAACTGCCATTAAAAGGAATAACCCTAAAAATTACCTGCAAAGTGTAGGAGATGGGGAAGTTGTTCAATTTGATATAGTTCAAGGAAAGAAGGGTTTGCAAGCAGCGAATGTTACTGGGACTGGAGGTATTCCTGTCAAAGGCAGCCGTTATGCACAAAATTATAAACAATATCCATTCCAGCAATTTCCCTACCCACAGCCTAATTTCGCCTTTTACCCTATACCCAATATGAACCCTTTCCTAAGTTTACCCTATCCCCAGTTTATTCCTAATCCGTTTTTCACCCCATGGCTTCCTTACACAATTCCATTTCCCTACAATTCCTCTCCGATGCCGATGGGGGGATGAAAAGGGGGAGGGAAGAGATTGAACCCTCTCCTGCCTCAGTTTCCCCACAAAGCATGTTCAGAGAGTTCTGTCTCCCTTCTGTCAGCCGTAAGATGTTCCAGGGAATCTGTTTGGACATTTAAAGACTCAGGAGGGTGGCTTGTTTTGTTTTGAAACTGTTCTTGTTATGTTTATCCAGTTGTCTTCATTCTCCTTTTATTAAAATAAAACGGGTGAAATGTCGGGGTCTTCTCCCCCCACCATGTAGCCCTGGGAGCCCTGAGGGCACAGACACATGGGGTTTCCCTGCCCCTGGTCAGCCTCGTTCCCCATTGGTTGGTTTGTGTTTCCCTGCGCGGGCAAAAGGAGCTCGGGTCCCGTGACTGTAACAGTTCCTCGGCAGAGCCCGGCCACGCGGCTGGAGAAATAAACATCTCTTGAAACATCTATCAAGAATCCGTCTATATATATTTGTTTTCCACGGGACTCCTGGTTTGATATAGGCGTTACAGTATCCCCACTGTAACAGAAGTCTATGCCCAAAATGCACGGGGCCTCTGGGCCAGTCAGAATGTGATGTCTCTTCCACTCATTTCCAGTCAGGCTCACCTCAGCTTCCACCAAGGTCAAATTTTGTGATCCACCTGTCACACCAGCAATAGAAACAGATTCTACCCCCACATGTTGTGATGGGATTATTGTACATCGTACACAAGTGTCAACCGAGGCATCATATTTTTGTGGTTCTGATGTACCAGGCCAACGAATCCACACAGTCCGAAAAACACAGTTTTCCCTAACCTCTACCTGGCTAGAGGCAGGGCCCCTCTATGCCTGGTTATCCTTCTTTCCCTGGGCCTGTATCTTAGAGGTTCCTTCATGGGAATCGGACATGTCATCATCTTTTCCATAATTTCCGGCAGTTTGGCTACAGGCAGCTTGAGCTACGTCCTTTTTGGTCGAACGTCCTTTCTGAGACTTGTGCTCCTTCAGTTCACACACTTGTGCTGCCAGAGCAGAAGTAGACTGTCCACCCCACTTCCTCATGTTTTCCCCACGGTCACACAGGAAATCCCACAGCTCACTTCATGGGATGTACCTTCTCTCTTGGGAACGTACGCGTTTTGTATCAGAATCTCCGATCTGTACTGCCAAGATTTAGAGAAGGCCCTCTTTGATCTCCTTAATCTCCTGGAGACTCTTCTCCATCTTATCTTCCATTTTCTGCATACGTGTTTCCACAGCTGCGACTCTTGCATGTGTTGGGCCATGCACGGAATCTGCATGTGCTTGGAGCTTCACTGCTATATCCTGCACAGTCTCATTTGCACCGTAGTTCGGTTTCATTATTGCTAAAGCAGAAGCGTATTCTGGTGGCCCAAGTCGTATGAGTTTTCGCCACATGAATGGACTAACTCTGGCCCGGTCTGGACTTCTCAATCCTGGGTCATCTGTGAAGACAATCTCTACCGCCCCTAGTTCTTGCAGACATTGGATCCCTTGTTCTATGGTCTTCCACGGGGTTTGCTGCATGTAGAGATCATCTCTGCACAGATATCTATTCCTCGCACCATTCAAGACCCGTCTCCAGTGACTGACAGGGTCAGCCTCCCTTATCATCACTTGGTCGATAACTGGGTCACATTACAGGGATCCCAAATGCCTCTCTTCAGCACCGTCCAGCATCACATCATCACCTGCAACATCCCAAATATGGACCATCCAACTTATTATGGATTCATCAGACCATCGGGTGTAATCCTTTCTTAGGCTGTGAAGGTCCTTTATGGACAATGACTCAGTAATGGTTTCTGTGCCTGAGTCAGTTGGTGGCTTTGAGGTTCCTTCCTCTGCATCATCCTCATCTTTCACTGGGTGATCAGTTTTGGTTGTGTGCTTTTTCCTCGTGACAGGAGCCACTGTCAGTGGCTTAGACTCTCCATCTGGTTTGGGCTTGCTGTCTGGTTTATCTGCAGCCTGAGTGACTGGGGTATCTGCAGGCTTTGCTGATTGATCTTCCTGCCCCTCTACCTTTACCTGCTGCAGTGTGCGACAGGCATATGCCAAAGCCCAACATATTGCAAGGAGCTTGTTCTCATTAGAATTGTCATTGTATTTCTCTTTCAGATATTTCGCCACCTCAGCTGGTTTCTGAATTTGTTCAGAGGGGAAATTGCAAACTATTGGGTCAGAGAATTTCTTCAGGATTTGGCCGATATCCTCCCATTCCCCACACCACTCAGGATGTTCCACCTCTGGGTCAGGTGTCTCGGCAGTCACCCTGGAAATCTGAGCTCTCATTCTAGACAAGCTGCGAATCATATAGAGGAAGATTACCAGATTAAATACCAGAAATACCAAGAAGGTGGTCTCTTTAACATCCAGGGGAAACTGAACACTCTCAAAAGATAACCTATCAAATTTAAAGGGAAGGGAAACCCCGACTCCTCCTCCTCTAACAACCCGGGTGCAATTACTAATAAATTCCCAAAACAGGCTACTGAAGCTAGGACTGGGGTTAGGACGGGGAAACCACATATCATACACACTTTGAACAACTGCCAGTACCTCTGTTAACTTCTTATAAATCATTATCACCGAGCACAGCAAAATAGAAATCTGAATTCGTGTCCCTGCTCTGCAAAAACTCCTTATCAAGGATAAAATCGGAGTAAGTTGTGGATAGGCAAACAAGCCTACAGTCCAGAAATACATGAATATATCAAGCCAGAGAGACATTATGAACTCAGCCAACATGGTGACTATTTTACCCCAACACAGAATAAGTAAATTCACACCAATATGTAATTAGCACAGGCTTTTCACTTTCCTTCGAGCCTCACATTGGACACCACTAATTATTTGTGCCGGTTTGGCCAAATTTAGAAATATATCCTCTGAGAGAAGGCAGGCAGCAAACCACCCCTCCCTCACCAGGTTCAGGAAAAAAATAAACTTTTTCCTCGAAGGAAAGTGAAAGATATAAAAACTATTTATTTAACAAACACACGGGAAAAGAATAATAATGCTAAATAATAAAACCTCTCGCTGTGGAGAGAAAATCCTGGGAAAATTTCAGAGTCCTTCCGTAGTCTCTCTCTCCCCTTCCTTGGAGCTGGGATGGGGTGGTGGGCCCCCCTCCAGGGCCAAGGCTTTGGTGGAAATTCCTCCCGATGTATTCTGATGTTGAAACCATCCAGGAGAGAAAAAGGGAAAAAAACCAAAGTCCCAGGAAAACAGAAGTTCAACTCTCCAGAGGAAAAGGAGCTGAAAAACTGGCCGAAAGCTGGCTGGAAAGCAAGCAGGCTGCTTCCCCACCCTTGCTCTGCAGAAGCAGACAGGTTTATATCTCTGTGACCTCGGAACATGAAAACAAACTGCTGTGAAAAAGTACACTTTTCTCTCTCCCCTCTCAGGCTCAGTTTAAAGGCATGGAAAGGCATGTATACTAATTTCTGGGCATAGAGCAGCGATAGGGAATACAACATCAAGTCACCCCAAGACACCCCAGCACCTCCCATCCTCCGCTTCGTATTAAAATGAGATCATTAGTCTTTCATGCATGCGCAGTTTCTCTCTTGAATTGGGTCAGTGGTCCTGAAAGATGAAGTCAGGAATGTCTTCCTCACAGCAACCTTTTTACCTTCTTGCTGTTGGCAGGCCTTCATGACCTCTTGGCACAGCCCAAACCTCTTGGCGCAGCCCAAGATCTCCTACTTTTGATTAATTTTTACGAAACCCAGGTGCTGTTCTTTGTTCCATTGGTTTCAATTAGTTTCAATTTGTTTAGATGACAGTTCATTTATTCTGTTTCCTCCTACAAACACAACTTAAAATATAATGGCAAATAAAACATCACTTAGCTCTAGCTTTGGCATCTACTAATCATTAACTTATCTTTTGTTTCTCTACTCTATATCTTAATTAATACAAATTTCTTCTTACTCTTAGTTAAAATTTTAACCTTTTAGTACCTTGACTCAATGGCACCCCCAAAAAAATCGAATTGGACAATGGGGCTCATTTCAAAAATAGCCTCATAGACACCCGGGCCAGAGAGCATGGGATTGAGTGGGTGTATCATATTCCCTGTCATGCACCAGCCTCTTGGAAAATGGAACGGTGCAGTGGACAGTTAAAAACCACATTGAAAGCAGTGGGTGGTGGGATGTAGTGTTGTATTTCCCCAAAGCTTGTCTTACTAAATTGTAGACCTTTCCCATATTGTCCCTCCCTTCCCTGCCCCTAGCCCTGGCCACTCCCTCGGGTTCTCCCTATTGGTTCCAGTACCCCAACTCCACCCATGTACTGCCCCTGCGCCCTGAAATCATTCGTCCATGTGCTCTCTCCACCCCCCTTGTCCCCAGATAAGACCCCAAGCTCCCTGACCACGTGGTCTCTCTGCCTCTGGGAATTGGCTTGTCACCATGTAATAAAGGTTCCTCTGAGGTCCACATGGAGGGACCCTTCTCGCCTCCTTTACTGTCACCATGTTGAAGAGCTGACAGCTAGCGGGAGCAGGTACACAGGGCTGTCCGGAAGGACTACGGGAGAGCGAAACTGCCGCTCTACCCTAAGAAGCCTCACAGTGCTTTCTGAGAAGGCTGCAGCTTGCTAAACCAAACCAAGCAACGCAACAGTGGCACCTTCAAACATTGCAATCTACATTTAGCAAAGGCCACCTGGTTAGTTAACACCCAAGGCTCTACCAATGGAACTGTCCCTGCCCAATCAAAACCTCCACGTACTGTAAAAGGGAATCAAGTCCCCATGGTGCACATGAAGAATATGTTAAGGAAGTGTCATGGGTTAGCAAGCATAGTCCCGGAAGTGATGTTCTTGCAAAGAGGTGCTTACAGCTCTTCTATGACCTGACAGAGCCTATCAGCTGGCTAGTTTGAATATGGACAATTTTTTAAGCCATTTAAAATTTTGACCGCCTCTGCGGTCCACATTTAAGAATGGACAAAGCCCGGGGGAGGGCTGTCTCATTTTCAGCGCTGGGACAAGTAGCTGCAGGGCCTGTACGGGGCCCAGCGGGCCCAGGCCAGGCCCTGCTTGGGCCGGGCTGGGCCAGGCCACAGCCATTGTGGAGCCGTGCAGCCCTGTTCCACCCGCAGCCCCCCCACAGCCCTGCTACGTGCAGACGGGCCGCTTCCCCTCTCCAGTGCGACCGAAGATTCAGCTGAAGCTGCCCTGCTGTCCGGCAAAGATCATGTGACCTACAGCGATAAGCAAAATTCCAGCTGCAAGGCCTGGGTGCGATTAACCCTTTTAGTGCTGTAAATTTCCTCCAGAACAGATGGAGCCTGCAGACATTAAGCAAAGAAAGAAGAGCTGAAATCCTGAGGGAGGAGAAAGAGGAGATGCTTAAAGCTGAAATTCTGTTGTAAAGCTATGGTGGTGATGGACTATGATATATCAGAGTACCCGTTGTAATTTCACGAAAGCATGGGGCGTGGAGCGTTCAACTTGTACTTGTGAACAAAAGCACCTATGCTGGAATAAGCAAATGCTGAAGCAGCTGTAATTTGATGAGAAATTTGAACAGGGAGAGATGGAAGCGATGAGGACTCTTGCTCCAATTGGAAGGAGAAGACCTCTGTTCCTAGAGATACTCCCAGAGATAGTCTTAGAGATGAAGATGCTTTTTTCTCCCAGGAAAGGAGGAGGGCCTCTGTTCTCAGAGATGGAAACGCTCCCAGAGATGGGTGAAGAGAACTTTTATTTCTGAATGGCTCAGCCTTAAAATTGTACCCCAGTAGCTCAAGATTGGACCCTCAAAAGCCGTTGTGGGCAAAGCTGTAATTTGGGGGAAGGGACTGTCACATGATGCGAGCCGAGAACCAACCTGGGCGGCTGTCTCGTTGTGATAATGTCTCCATAGTATGAGCAAGAGAGACTCCTCTTCCTAAATGAACTGAACAAGGTTATTATGGAAGTGTTAAACAGACTGAACATCTCAAGGGTTGTCTTTTTGCATTGTCAGTGGGAGAAAGGAGGAAGGTGGGGGGAGGAGTAGTGTTCTGAAGGTGTGGTATGATTTTATTTTTTTTCCCTTCTTTTAGGTCTGTTAATAAACTTCTTTATATTCTTTCAAGTTTGGTGCCTGCTTTGCATTTCTCCTAATTCTTATCTCACAGAAGGTAAACAGTAATGAGTGTTTTGGACCAAACCATTACAGGAAGACAGCTTGGATTAGTCCTGCCTCAAGTAAAGGCAAATCCATCTGTGGCATTGTTTTTGCTCACAGACTGGGGTGCACTTGGTGGGTAATGCAGAGGGATGGGAAAACAGTATGTACCTCAAGGGGATTTGATTTTTGTGTGAGAACAGTCTGTAATGTTGAATTGTATCATATTGGTTGCTGAATGACACTGCCACTGTATGCCAGAACTACCATAGTTAATGAGTATGGACTGCTCCAGATGCACCAGTTGTGAGCTCCAGATGCAGCTCACAACCAGCCAACATCACACCAGCCCTCCTGCCCTGGAAGACATCTAGAATGGATAGAACCAAAAGTCATGAACTAAATGAATTCAACAGACATCTTGGAGGGATGGCCATTGACTACAGAAACGATACTCATGCCTGTATATATATATATATATATATATGTATATGTATATGCATATAGTTGGAAGGTGTAGGATCCGGACATGAGGTAGATGGTATAGAAGAAGGGGTGAATAATATCCTGGTTCCAGACAGGACAGGGTTAATTTTTTGCAATAGTCAAGAGGAAGCATGGCTGAGTAGGTGTGGCCAGACCCTAATGTTATTCAGTACCAGGTCATGTCATTGTTGGGAAAGGTGGGGGGGAAGGAACTCTCTCTCACTTCTGTTATTACTGAAAATTACTGTTTCTGAAATGGTAATTCAGCTTCTTTCATAAATTTTTCAATAATTAGTAAGTATAACTGTGGGGTATGCCCAGCCCCCGCCCTGGAGAAATCTCTTAGCAGAGATCCCTGGGCATACCCCACATATAACTTTTCATTAATTTTTGTTTCAGCCAGCAACATACTACATTTAACTTTTCCAAGATATTACAGTAAACATTAAAAGTCATAGCAACCATTTTATGCAAAACAATTTCTAAAGGAATTTTATGCCAATTTCCTAAGAACACCTTCACCATTTTAATCAACACAAGTCACCCAGCACTAAGGGTATATTTTAAATGCAAAGAAGTAATAATACCTTGAATTTCCTGCAATAAATCCTGTATATGTTGCTTCTACTTATTTCAACAGGTGACTGAGCTAGAGTGTGTGAGCAGTCAAGCCAATGAAGTCTACACTCATAAAACAGAATTAAACCAGACAATACAGGAGTTAGAGTCTACACTGAAGAAAAAAGAAGAGGTATCTGCTAACATTTATTCTTGGTTTTTGTGCTACATAATTTCTAAAGGCTTTCAATATTAAATTTGTGATGGCTGGTAAATACTGTATTATTTCATATAGATGTTATGAAGTAAAATCCATTTTTCAGCTTCTTTGAAAAGATTTATAAAGATTATTTTTTATGTGTATTATAATTACATTTCTCCAGTATAGAGCTGGGTATCTGAACAACAAAAAAAAAGTATAATTTTTTTCATGTTTGCTTTTGCTGAGCATCTCTCTTTGCAAAATTAAGTCTGCAATTGAAGCATGTGTAGTTTCTACAGCGTAGTCATCATGTTGATACAGTCCAAATTCACTTAGAAGGGAAGCAGTCATTGCACACTTTATTTTTTTGGGAGAGCAGGGTTTGGAGCAAGTAATTGATCAATGTCTTTTCGGGACAATCTGTTTTTCAGGCTATGTTAATATAGCTGAATTTCATGATCCCTAAGATCAGCCCTTTTCTTAAACACATGCCAAAAACCCCAGCCTGTAACTTAATAGTTATTGGGCCATCTGCTTTGAGCTGGCCCAGCAGCATGGAAATACAAGGAATTGAAGTAACACCTGCTCTGGCATGGGTCTCAAAGGAAAGCATATTTGTGCTGCAGAATGATCAAGACACCCCTTTATGTATGGGGAAAAGGAGGTGCAAGGAGCCATGTATGGGGAAAAGGAGGTGCAAGGAGCCATGTATGAAGGATTGTTTGCTCTGTGTAGGACCAGATCCCTTGAGCCCTCTGAACAGACACAGTGTGCACTGGTGTGCATGTTCAGAGAAGCAGTGTATCTTGCAGGGTATTGCCTCCTGTGGGGCTGTTGCTAGGTGTTTCCAAGGAGGATGGAGGAGAAGATGCAGCAGTTACAGAATATCCCCCCAAAATGGAACAAAGCCTTTTCCAAACTTCCTCATACTTAAGAGATTAGCTTCAGGTTGGTATTGTTTCCCATTTTGGTGTCCATGTGCTTTTGAATTATGCTGAACTGTTGGATGCAAAGCGATCTTTCTGAAAGGAGTTCTGTGAGATGACTATGCGCTTTTTGGGAAAAGTATTTACTAGTTTTAAATTTGATACCTTTTAGCTTCATTAGCTATTTTTATTCTTGTGTGTTGAAAGCAAGCTAAGTACAGGTTTCTCTTCCATTCATTATTTTATCTGTTATTTTTATACTTTATTATTTTCTTCTTGCTAAATTAAAGAAACCTTTCCTTTTAGATTCTCTTTTTACAGAAATCAATGGTCAAAGCAGGCAATCTTTTGATGCTCAGCCCTGCTGTTAGTGACAAAATAAGCAGTTCACAAATGAAAACTTAATTTTTCTCTTGAAAAAATGGAGAATAGTTTTTAATAGAATTTAAAGTATAAAATTGTTTTTCTAATTACAAGGGCTCTTATTTTTCTAGGAAAACATTATTTCAGATCTTTTTTGTGGGAGAGAATAACTTGGACTTTTATAGCAAAGAAAATGCTTATCGGTATTGTTTATTCAGAACAGAATTGCTGTTTTGGGACTGTGATTTAGGAATATTGGAAGCAGGGCTTAAACTTCATGCACTATGATGGGCAGTATCTAACTGCCAGTTTTTATATCATTGCAATAGCTCACTCAGGAGAAACAGCAGCAGCCAGTTTACCTGCACTGAGGCCGAGTTAGATAACGTGTTCCTAGCAAGGTTGTTTCTTCTCCCTTAGGAAATTGAAAGATTGAAGCAAGAAATCAACAGTGCCAGAGAGCTCCAGGCACAGAGGAATTCTCTGACCCAAAAGTTACAGGTGAGCTATAGTGTATCATCTTAATTTAGACAGAAGGAAAAAATTATCATCAAGTGAGTAGTTCACATCAGCAACTTGTCCTATATTCACTGAAGGTGCCAGATAAATATGTAAGTTACACTGTGTTGCGAAGTGGTGCATCAGGATGCTCCTTGGGGATTTCTACCAAAATTTCCACCTGCTGTAAGTCATTATTTTTCTCTGAGGGAACAGACCCAAATTTCATTTACAAGTCCGCAAAATATGCTCAGTGTGCTTCATTGATACATGTTCTAGGCCATTCTGGTCTCATTTTCACTTCAGTGTCTTCCCATAGGTCTTGTGTGCCACTGAACTATCAGGCTGTGCATCATCATGTTGAGATGAGTTTGTATTCAGCTTTTAAATGTGCTTTGAGAAAGTAAAGGTTAAAGCATTCTTATGTAGTAAAGACTTCAGAAACACACTCTTAACATTTTCTTGGAATTAGAATAATTTTGTTTTTATTGTTTTTTCTGGGTTGTTTCTTTACTGTGCGTAAAGCCAGATACCTCAGTCTACTAAAAGCAGTATGCCCCCTTTGCCATGCTCTCGCTACATTTGAGCTCCTGTCCTTCTGTCACGGGGCTGACCAGCCAGCACAGACACACCTCCCTTGTGAAACCTGTGTTCTGGATGAGGCTGACTGAAAGCTTAATTGGGTTTAAACTCTGAATTCGGACTTCCAAACTTTGATAGGACTGGAAACTCAGGCCTTAAATAGCTCCAAATCCAAAGTGCTGAAAGGTGACCCTTGCTGTTTTGCAGCTTGTCCTAAAACACACTGAAAACAAGACCTGTCAGATTATCCACAGCTTAAAAATCATTAAGCAGATATTCTTTGAAATGCATTGCATGAATTGGAACTTCCTTTGACACTGAACTGTGCCATAAATCAAGTCCCTCCTGATGGGAGAGAATTTTCTAAAAGTCCTTGCAAGGAGTTTCAAAGATAAACCGAGACTTTTCCTTGATTTTCAATGCTTCCAGATAGTTGTTTATTAAGTCTTATCAGAGGAACAGAGTCACTAGCATGACCCAGGTACAGCATAGAGAACAGAAAGCAGGAGTGAAGTCTCTCTATCAAGATTTACACAGCCTTTTAAAGATATTTTAACCAATGGTTACTAAAAACGTACATTATTTTCACTTTCCTACCAATTATTCAGTAACACGGCCAGGAACTGCGGAATTCTCTATCCAATCATTCCAAACTACTTTTACTGCAGAACATGGAGTAGTAGAAGAAGGAGAAGAAGGTTTAGAGAACAACAACAATGCTCCATTTTGATATTTTTTACTCATCTATTTACTACAAAGAGAAGCCCAAATCCTCTAAATTTTTCACCCTGTGACAATCTTACATAATAGTCTATCACCTAATTCACACCACTGTATTTTCTAGTTCTTGTCTGATCGTTGGTAATTTTTTTCCAAGGTTGGAGGTTAAAACAGTGTTGTTCAGGGGGGTAAGAACCCTTAAAAACAGGCAGAGAAATATTCTCAGCACTCTGGGTTCCTACATCCCCCCCTCCTGTTTGAACCAAAAACACTTCCTTGACAGCTTTGTCCGTGGCTCGTCTAGCACAGTGAAGTATACAAGGTACAAATACTAAAAGAATTACAACAATAGTTAAAACATACAAGCCTATCTTCAAAATTTTTCTCCATAAGGGTGTAAGGTCAAACCAATTGAACAAATCGTTCAATGATGATCCGCTTTCTTCTCCAAGTTTAGCTATTCCATCTAATTGCCGTATACTTTCATGGATGGATTTCGAATGATCCGACAAATTCATACAACACATTCCTTCAAATTCGTCGCATCCATGTCCATGCACTAATAGAAGATAATCAATTGCTGCTCTGTTCTGCAGAGTCGTTTGTCTCACACTCTGAACATCAGTTAACATATTGCTCAGTGTGAGAGAGACAGCACGAGAGTTCTTACTTAGCCAACAGCCTAATTGATCCAATTGTCTTAAGGCTGCTCCTGCAGCAGCACCAGGTAAAAGGAGAGCTGCAGAAAACCTTTGTCCAAAATTCCAAGCTGTAAATTTGTCATTACAATCAGATTTATATTGCTCAACAAATCTTTTTTCCCTACTCTTATGTTCTTTTATCATTTTTGCGTTTGGCGTTAGCAAAGAAAGCTTTCCAAAGCTGCATGGACTGCCTTTGACATTTGAGGGAATTGCATGCCAAATTCTGTCTCCAAAAATGAGAAACATTCCTTGTCGCAATTGTAATGGATCCTGGTTGAACATTGTGCTCATCTTTACTGTTGAATTGCACCAAGATGTTGCATTTCTATATATTTTATCATTTGGACTGACATCTGTTATCTTGTCTTTATTTTGTTTCAACCCTGGAGAACTGAATACTACACAAAACTCCATTTTTATTGAACTAAGAATTTCCAATTCCTGAGGTTTGTAAGGAGCCTCCGGAAGGGATTTGGTCCAAGCATCCCAACTTTCCACTGGATTTGAACCGAATTGTGAAAGTTTTAGATTAGCATGTTTGGAAGGTGGCCATTTGTCTGCTAGTAGACCGACCAAACATGTTGAAAATGGCTTCTTTGACCTTGAGTGAGTTAGACAAATGGTATCTAGGCCTGATGCATTGGCCAAAGTCTCCCAGACATTTTCTTTTGGTTGCTTTACTGGGAAAGCTGCATTGCTTAAGGCAATCAGTGAGATGATAAGGCACAAGTGTAATACCTGATTGAGCTTCATTCTCAACACCTTTATCCCACATAGGAATCTCTGATCTGTAACACAACTTCTAACACACTCTTATATACAAAATTTACACCATTAACTTTCCCACTTTTTACATAAGACTCAGTCCACAGTTCTTGCACAGAAAGACAAATGATGTCTGTGGCATCGACAGTAGTGTTGACACTGATTCACGTCTGCGTGCTCGCCTCCTTGTTCCCGGAGTCAATTCCTGCTTGTTTCTGGACTTGATAAGGTTTCACGTTTTTTGCTGGAATCCACTTCGGTCCTGCACCTGTTGAGACACAAGCATACCCTTTGCCCCAAGTTATTAGTTGAAATGGACCCTCGATCTTTCCTGTCTCTAAATCTTTGATCAAGACTAAAGGATTTTCTCTCAATTTTGCCTGAGTACTATTTGAAAAATGGCTGATAACTGGTGGAGTAGGTCCTGCAAAGGAGCTATTCAAGAAGTTTAAAACGTACAAAGCTTTGTTCAACTGCATCTGAGGCGTAGCCTCTGCTTCCCCCCTTTTCTGTTTATCCAAAAGGGATTTTAAGGTATGGTGTGTTCTTTCAATGATAGCTTGGCCAGTAGAAGAATTAGGAATGCCAAATATATGACAAACACCCAAATTTTTCAAAAACGTGTCAAGGGTTCGTCCTCTGTAAGCTGGACCATTATCTGTTTTAATTTCCTGAGGAACACCCAATGCTGCAAATGCTTGCAAAAAATGTCGACATGCATGTTTCGCTGTTTCGCCTACATGTAGGGAAGCAAAGACTGCACCTGAGAAGGTGTCCACAGATACATGAATATTTTTAAATCTCACAAAAGATGGGTATTTTGTAACATCTGTGTAGTGGTTAGGTCCAAAATACTCATTACTGTTCATCTTCTGTGAGATAAGAATTAGGAGAAACGCAAAGCAGGCACCAATCTTGAAAGAATATAAAGAAGTTTATTAACAGACCTAAAAGGAGAAAAAAAAAAAATCATACCACACCTTCAGAACGCTTCTCCTCCCCCTACCTTCCTCCCTTCTCTCACTGACAATGTAAAAAGACAACCCTTAAGATGTTCAGTCTGTTTACCACTTCCATAATAACCTTGTTCAGCCCATTTAGGAAGAGAAGTCTCTCTTGCTCATACTATGAAAACATTATCACAACAAGACAGCTGTCCACTTCCAAATAACTCTGTTCAGTCCATTTAGGAAGAGGAGTCTCTCTGCTCGCATGAGAGTCCCTTCCCCCGACTTGCAGCTTTTCCCACAACTGCTTTCGAGGGTCCACTCTTGAAGGTTTTTGGGGTACAATTTTAAGGTTGAGCCGTTCAGAAACAAAAGTTCTCTTCACCCATCTCTGGGAGCATTTCATCTCTAAGAATAGAGGCCCTTCTCCTTCCCTGGGAGCAAAGGGTCTCCCTCATCTTCATCTTTAGGACTATCTCTGGGAGCATGTCTAGGAATTGAAGTTTTCTCCTTTCCCATTTGGAGCAAAGGTCCTCATCGCTTCCATCTCTCCCTGTTCAGACTTCTCATGAAATTACAGCTGCCTCAGCATCTGCCCATCTCAGTGCAGGTGCTTTTGCTTACGAGTTGAACACTCCACCCCCCATATCTTCATGAAATTACGAGTACTCTGATATATCATAGCTTCACAACAGAATTTCAGCTTTAAGCATCTCCTCTTTCTCTTCCCTCAGGTTTTCAGCTCTTCACAGCAATAAAAGGGTTAATCTCACCTCGGCCTTGCAGCTGGAATGTGGCTTATTGCAGTGGAGGGGGGGGGAGAGCCGAGCTGCTCCGGCTGCCCACAGCCCTGCTTTGGGGGGGGTTCCGCGGGTGGAGCACGGCCCATCGGCTCCAGGATGGCCGTGGCCCGACCCGGCCTGGGCCGAGCAGGGCCTGGGCCGGGCCCACTGGCCCCCGCATGGGGCCTGCAGCCACCTGTCCCAGCACCAGAAACAAGAGAGAGAGAGCCTCTGCCTCGGAGTTTCCTATTCTTAAGTGTGCATCACAGAGGCGGTCACAACCTTAAGTGGCTTAAAGAATTGTCCATATTCAAACTGGCCAGCTGATAGGTTCTATCAGGTCCCAGAGGAAGCTGTAAGCACCCCTTGGCAAGGACATCACTTCCGGGACTATGCTTGCTAACCCATGACATTCTGTCTGCCATAATTTCAGGTTCTGCAATCCTCTTGGATTGACTGCTCCTGTGGATACAGGAGGTTGCACAAGCTGACAGTCTGGACAGGCACTTATGATGGCCTTCGCTTGATCTTTAGAAATGCGAAATGTCCACATCAGTGCTTGTGCGTGCTGATGAAAAAATGCATGACTCAGTTTTGCTTGCTCAAAAATGTTCAGCAAAGTGTTTGAAATGACCATGGTCAATTTGTCTGCTTGTGCATTTCCTTCTACCAAAAATCCCGGAAGAGAAGTGTGTGCTCTGTTGTGGGAAATAAAATATTTGTGTTCTCTCTGATCTAATAATTTTTTCAGGCACAAAAGATAGGAACACAGATTCTTATTATCAACTTCTTTCCAAAATGATCCTTCTATTCATTAAATTATATTTGCCACGTAAGCCGAATCTGTAATTAGATTGAATGGTTCTTGAAACAAATGAAATGCTCGAACGACTGCTGCTCATTCCACAATCTGGGTGAGCCTTGTAGTACCTGAATAGCTGATTCCCATCCTTTTGTAGTTGCATTCTGCCATGTTATCACTGACTTCTCTGTTTTCCCTGAACCATCAGTAAATAACGTTATTGCATCTAATGGCACTTCACTTATCATAGGTTTTTCTCTAAAGCCTATTTTTGCTTGTAGCAGTTTGTGGCTTGGAAAATGAATTGAGCAAACACCTGAGTAATCTAACAATGCAACCTGCAAATCATCTGATTTTTGCATTGCCCAATCAAAATATTTCTTTTTCAAAGGCAGATAGATTGTCGTGAAATCCTTGCCTGCCATTGTTAGTAACCTTGCTCTAGCTCTGATTATAATTTGAGCTACCATTTCTAAAGTTGTGAAAATTGTTTTAGGGGATCTGTAGGGCAGAAAAATCCACTCTAATATTAATAAAGGATCTCGCTGTGATGAGTCCCATTGAAATATGAGACCATACAGTTGCATATTTTCTCCTAACACTGCAAGGAAAAATGGTTGGCTCAGTATAAAGCGATGTGCTTGTCTCTGTTGAAGAGCTTTAGCAATCTTTCCAAGAGCTTCTTGAGCTTCAAGTGAGAGGGTTCTAGGCGAATTGATATTACAGTCTCCCCTCAAGAGACTAAAAAGTGGTGCAAGTTCATCATTTGTGATTCCCAAGATTGGTCTGATCCAGTTGATCTCTCCCAAAAGATATTGTAGATCTTGCAGATTTTTAACTTGAGTTCTGACTTGTATTTTCTGTGGTCTTATTGCTTGCTCTGTAAGTCTCCATCCTAAATATCTCCACGGTGAATTTTCTTGAATTTTTGAAGTAGAGATTTCCGATCCGGCATTTTGGACTTCTGTAATCACACTGTCATGAGCTTCTTGTCGCTCTTGTTGTGTGGATGCTGCAATGAGCAAATCATCCATATAATGAATAATTATTGCTTGTGGATATTTCTTTCGCGCTGGATATAAGGCTCGTGCCACAAACCATTGACAAATGGTTGGAGAATTTTTGAGACCTTGTGGAAGAACAAACCAATGATATCTTTGCAGAGGTTCTTGTCTGTTGATGCTCGGGACAGAAAATGCAAATCGAGGAGCATCCTCTGGATGAAGTGGGATGTTGAAGAAACAATCTTTGAGATCAATGATTACAAGTGGCCAATCTCCCGGAATCATGAAGAGAGATGGAAGTCCAAGTTGAAGTGGTCCCATTTCTTCAATGACCTCATTAATCTTTCTGAGGTCATGGAGCAATCTCCATGAACCGGAGGTTTTCTTGCAAATCTTGAATACTGGAGAATTCCAGGGACTATTAGTTGGTTTTATGTGGCCTTTTTGCAATTGTTCTTTAACAAGACTCTTGAGAGCACTCAGTTTCTTTTCTTCCAGGGGCCACTGGTCCACCCATACAGGTTCGTCTGTTTTCCAGGTTAATTTCAAGGTGGTGAGTGCTGCAGCAATCCCTATTAAAAATCTACTTCTGTTTTTGTGCCCCATTGTGATAAGATATCTCTTCCCCATACTGTGATGGGCTTCTGCACAATGAAAGGATGAACGATTGTTGTCTTTCCTCCTGGTGCTGAAACAACAATAGCATGCTCACTCTGCAGGCATAGGGTATTTCCTCCAATACCTGAAAGTGAGTTCAAAGGTGCCCTCAAGCGCCATTCTTTGAGCCAAAAGAGATAAGAGATGACTGTAACATCTGCACTGGTGTCCAAGATTCCCTTGATTGAGATTGTCTTGTCTCCACATGTTAAGCTACAAACGAGCACAGGTTGATCACGGCCTATCTGCTTCATCCAACTGTCATGAATATCCACGTCTTCAATGTCAACTGAAGCTTGTTGATCGGTCACTGGCATGATCTGTTCTGTTGCATGAGATGGTAAAGCAATAGCTTTGACTATTGGAGTATTTTCTGGAATAACCAGTGGAGGACGTAAAGGTTGAGCCCAAACTGTTAGCTCTTCATTTTGATCTGCTGAAACAATTGATGGATAAACAATGAGCCCTATGATGCTACATCTTTCCTTGCCTACAATTAAAAAGTCTTATCTCTTCCAAGATGTTCCAGTGACCCCTGTGGGTATCACTGCATGATTTTCATTCATAAAACATACTAACTTGGAAGTTGCCAATTCGCATTGCACCCCTGGTGGTAGCAATTCTGGGTCACTGGGAAATCTACAGATGGTCCGGCTGACAGAGTTTGAGTGACCTTCTCCGATAACTGCATTCCCCGTGGGATTACGGATTGAGCCGTTGCCATCACTTGTGTCATAGCGTGTTGGTGTCCCGCGCTCCTTTTCAAGTTTCCCGGAAGTGACAAAAGATTCCCATCCACATCTGTTCTTGCGCAACATTGATTGGCATGATGCTTTACTCTTCTACATCTTGGACAGAGGCCTGACGTTTTCACATTTTTTTCAGGTCCTGGACAATACTTTTTCATGTGTCCTTATTTTCTGCATTTAAAGCATGGTCTCCCAGTGAATTCTGCAGCCATCACTTCTGTGGAGTTACTTCGTTGCAGATCTGAACGAAGTGCTGCTACTTGCTCTTTAAGAAGTTTTCCAAGTTCTTGTCCAAAAGCATTTGCTTGAACTGTTGCAACATGCTGAGGTGTACCCACCTTACTGCATGCTTCTATCATTTCGGCTATGGTCGCTTGACCAGGTATAGCACTGATTATATGTTTGCACTCTGCATTAGCGTTTGCAAAAGCGAGACCTTGTAGCAGATATGGTTTTGCCGCTTCATCACTGACTTGTCTGTCCAAGGCTTGCTTTAGACGATCAACGAATGAGGTAAAAGTTTCAGCAGGACCTTGCTTTATTTCTGTGTAAATGCTTTCTGGGGTTCCAGTAGGTGTGTGAGAAATGAGACAACTCTTAGTTAGATAAAAAATTAAAATAATTTATTGAAAACGGAAAAATGGAAAAATTACAGAAATTAGAAAAATATAAAAATTTGGGATCCTATGGCTCGATAGATGGTATGCCCCAGGAGCGCAGGGATTTTAGATCTTCTGGCTGAGACAGCACTGGACCTCAGGTAGAGAAAAAGGACTTGCAGTGCTGGGCTGGCTTTTGGCTGGTCCAAAAGCAAAAAAATTACTAAAGGTTCCTTAATAGGAGTAGGCTTTCCCAGCACTGATGTCCACCACAGCTAGGCTGGAGAGAGAAAAGGGGCGTGTCTCTGGCTGCCTCATTGTTTTATAGTGCCTTTGCTCCGCCCCAGTCTGCCCACAGCCCGCCCCTTCGGTTGAAAGTGATTGGTGTTTTTCCCTTTGACAGATCATCTCCGTCCACCAATGGCTCATCGTTGTCAGAGGGGTGGTAGTAGTTGAGATAAGGGTGCTACAATGCCTTCATTAAAATTCAGGTTGCCATGGAGCTTGCCTACAGGGTAATGGCTATGGGGCTAAAAGTAGCTGCTGGCTGTTAGAACTGGGGTTTTTATGAAATTTGCCTTGGAACCAAAGTAGAAGTAAAAACACCTAAAAAAAGTATTAAAATACATCCAACACATCTTAAAACACTTGTAAAAGTATACAGTAAACATAGGAAAGATAACTCTTATGGTGTACAGGTGGTTTGAAGTTTGAAAAGGGAGCATTAAGTTGGGAATTTTAACTGGGGAATTTTTAACTGGGAAGGGTGCAACTCTCTTAATAAACTACTTTGAACAATTGAAAACACTGATAATGGAACTTGATTTTTGTACCTGGGCTGATGGGTTAATTTTAGCATTCAATTAAAAAATATTTAACTCAAAATTAATTAATTAAAGCACTTAATATGCAAAGACCAAGCACAAATAGGGATTTCACGTATGACAAGTCCCCCCTTTTTCTCTTAGGCTCGCATCTTTGGTCTTTGCATTTAAGTGAAGGTGGATAGCTCTTCAGGGATAGATTCAAGCTCTTTAAAACTGTCCCACATTTGCTGGGCAATTTTTCTTTCCTTTTTGGTTTTCTTATTATTATTGATATACATGATCTTTCGAGTGGATGGTGGATACTGCTGTTGTCCTTGGAGATCTTGGATTAGTGGCATGCTTTGGACGACAGTGGTGATTAGATGGATGAAAACAAGGGATTAAACAAGGGAGAAAAATAAGTCCTGTAAGGGAAAGTCCAACAATAATTAAAACTTTCTTCCACCATTCTCCTTGGAAAATATTTCCCCACCATTCAGAAGTGATCAAGGGCTGCCATTTCTGCACTGGAACATGGGCTAGTTTCCTGATGTTTTGGGTAATCTTGGTGATGGCTTCACTGTGATCATCAATGTGGATGCAGCAGTCTGAGGTGTTAAACTTGCCGCATACTCCACCTTCTTCTGCTAGTAAATAGTCCAATGCCAGCCGATTTTGGTACACGGCTGCTCGAGTTTGCCCTTGCTGTGTGTTAAGCAGTTCAAGAGCAAGAGAGGTCTCATTAGTGATTACCTCAATTAGTGCTTGCAGTCTGATGATCCGGTTTAGCATGTAGATGGGAGTTCGGTACCCCCAGCTCCCATCTTGTGCCCATGTTGCAGGTCCATTAGGATCCTCTCAGCTGGCCACTCTTCTTCTCCCCATCTCTGGGTCCCTCCTATTACATGTCTCTTAGTACGGGAAAGTTCATCGTAAAGGGAGATTCCAAGGTGGGCTCCAGCGTTTTCAGCAAGTAGGAAGAAGTTTGGTTGAATGGCTCCAAGAGTGCAGCTCCCTTTCCAGCGAGGTGGTAAGTTGGAATAAGCTCGGTTACCACAGATCCAATAGAGGTCTTGTGGTGCTTCCCAGAAGTGGGGTTGTATACTTGCTGCTGTGATCCAGTACTTGGAAATTTGTGGCAGGACAGAGTATGGATTTCTGTTGCAAAATGAATCGACGACTTAGGTGAGGAGAGACATTGCAGGCAACCGATACGATTGATATATGCAAGCTCCGTTTATTAGCAATACAAAGGCACTTTATATAGAGTATTGAATACAAGCTTATCAGTTCTTTAATTAGTTGAAACTTATAAAAGCACATTCTGACCTCTACATAATTGGGTTAGATAAAAGACTACATTTGGCAAGCTTCTTATTGTTTATGCTTTGTCTTGAGAGATCAAAGATCTTCCTCCCTTCTTAGAGATGGTCCATCTTATCAGCACAGCTGCACCTCTCAAAAACTCCCTTCTGGTTCCCAGGTTGGTTTCTCACACAGGGATTTGTCTCATGTAGAATTTTTCTCACACAGGCCTTTTTACTTGTACAGTTGGATTATTGATCCAATAATTCTATCAATGAGCCATGTCCCTGCTCCTCTAACCATTCTCCAATAGATTTCCTTGATCCCAACACTGCCAGAGGTTTTTAACGGGATTCAAAATGCAATTTTTGTTTTTAACCTTTTCTGCAGACCAGAATACATCTGGTTCTTGGGGTATCCACCAGTGTTTTTGCCCATCAGTTACCAGGTACCTTTTGCATATTGTCTCACCAACTTCTTCTAAAAATTTTCTTCCTTTCCTCCAGATGCATTCTTCTCCAATAACAGAATTGCTTAGCAGCCAGGTTTCATTGTCATGTCGGGTTGTGGGGGAAAGATTACTCAGTCGGAGTAAATCGGAGGGTCCAAGACTGACTCCCTGCCAAGGCCAACTTTCTGATTCCAAAGTTCCTCCACACACCCAGCAATTTGTTAAATTTAGCTGTTGTCCAATCCTTTCTGCCAGGTCAATAAATAAGTTTTTCCTTTACATCAAAGGATTGTTTTCTTTTTGTTTTTCCTTTTCTTCTATGACCACCTCTTGGATCAGGTCGGTGTCATAGGTCTTTCTTTTTAACAAATCTTCTGTCCTGGTTTTATATCTAAAATTGAAACAGAGCGAATTGTCTTAGGAGGGGCACTCTCCCTTCTGCTTATGTATTTGGGTGCCAATGTTTCTGCCAATCCAATACCTGTGACCTTTTTCTGAGCAGATACTCAGCCCTGTTATGTTGTAACAAGATGGATTAACATAAGTATGTGCTCAGAAAAAGTGTCGAATTTGGAATGAGCTTCCTTCTGCCTGATACACAGTCTTGTAACATTTGTTACAGCGGCTGTCGGCTGCTTGTGTGAAGGGATGCCAGAGGACCCAGAGACAGATGACATTTAGTAGCAGGATGTTGCTCACTTTCCCCTTTAGGCAGACCCGGGAGGAGCTGTCAGCATTTGGGTTGCCTCTGCTGGTGGGGCTTGTCATCTCTGCTTCTTTAGTCCTTTCTTTAGGCTTCTCACCTTCAGAAGGTTCTTCAGTGATCTCAGGCTCCTGGAAACTCATAGTTATTTTGGGGTTGGCCTTGTCAAAGATTAGAGTTATCATGCCTGTAATTTTGGAGTCTGATTGGACTGTTATTGAAAGAGAATGCTGGCTTCAAATGGAGCCTTACTATACAGTTGATGTGACAATATGGTTGTGTGAAGGCAGAGTCTGTAAAAGGGAATAACAAAGAACAGAATTAACAGCGAAATATTTTCAACTTAATTTAACAACTTGTAGCTAGCACTTATTACCGAGGTATAACTGGGGATAAACTGCACTTATTAACAGGGTATAACTGGGGAAGAACTGGGAGTACAGGGTTTTATTAACTTGGACTGAGGGATGCTGAGTGGAGCTTTCAAACAGGGTGTTTAGTTTGATGGTTTGTCTGGAGGTTTCTTTTCTTCAATTGGTGGTGCTACCAGACCCTTCACTCTCTTGACGTGTGTCCAGCCCTTTTCAAATGTTCGGACAGCTGTTTCGGTGGTTAGCTGGACCTGAAATGGACCTTCCCAAGATGGGGTTAATGACTTTTCTTTCCAGGATTTTATTAACACCCAGTCACCTGGATTGATGTGATGTAAATTAAAATCAAGTGGGGGAGTTTGTGGAAGAAAACCTCTTTCCCTTAGCAACTCCAGATTTTTGGCAATTATCTGTACATATTGTTGTACATTGGTGTTTCCACACTCTTTCACATTTAGCTCTTGTGGTGTAGCAAGGTAGGGCAATCCATACAACATCTCATATGGTGAACAACCCAAATCAGATCTTGGCTGTGTTCTAATTCTAAGAAGAGCAAGTGGAAGGCATTTTACCCAGGTCCATTTTGTTTCCAGCATTAATTTTGTGAGGGTGTTCTTGATTGTCTGGTTCATCCGTTCCACTCTCCCAGAGCTCTGCGGATGCCACGGGGTATGTAATCTCCAATTTGTTCCTAATTGCTGAGCCAATTGTTGTACAATTTGGGAGGTAAAATGGGTACCTCGATCCGAATCTATGCGGTGGACTATCCCGTAACGGGGGATAATTTGCTCGAGGATCACCTTACTCACTGTCTGGGCCATTGCATTGACAGTTGGAATAGCTTCCACCCAGTGAGTAAGGTGATCATCGATTACCAATAGGTATTTCCACCTCTGGACAGGAGGCATTTCTGTAAAGTCAATTTGAATGTTTTGGAAAGGCCTGATTGCTAATTCAATTCCTCCGCCAGTGTTCTTTTTCATTACCTTTTTGTTAACTTTTTGACAGATTACACAGTCCCGGGTTATTTGGTTGGCTATTTCATAAACACCAATGCATCCAAAAGTTGTGAGGTAGTGATCCGCCAGAGCCTTTGAACCCCAATAATTGCTTTGGTGGATATTTTGTAGAATTTCTCAGGTTAAATTTTTGTTTAAAATTTGGCGTTTATCTGGTAAATACCAGCGGCCTTGAGAATCCTCATTAGCTCCAATTAAAACTAATTTTTGTTTTTCCTGATCAGTAAAAATGGGCGTGGGTAAAATGTTAGTTTGTGGAATAGTGTCAGTTGTGGTGGTGTTGGTTGGAAGTTGGTTCACTTCCATGACTTTTACCTCTTCTTCCACTGCTGCTTCTTTTGCTGCCAAGTCTGCTAGGTTGTTCCCTCGAGCTTCTTTTGTGGTTCCTGATTGATGGCCTGGAATATGCACCACTGAGATCACCTGAGGCAGTTGTAGTGCTTTTAGAATTTTTAGAATCAATTCCTTATGGAGGATATCTTTCCCTTTGGTGTTTAGGAACCCCCTTTCAGACCAGATTTTTCCAAAGGTGTGGACAACGCCATAAGCGTATCTGGAGTCGGTGTAAATGGTCCCGATGCTTCCGGCCGGTCGGTGGAGTGCTTTTTCTAGGGCATAGAGCTCACAGACTTGAGCTGACCAGGTTGGTGGCAATTTGCTCTTTTCTAGCATTCACATCTGGTGTCCATCGACCACTGAATAGCCAGAGCATTTTTTTCCATCTACCACTCAAGATGACCCATCAATGAAGAGGATTTCCCCTTCATTGAGGGGACAGTCCACCAGGTCCTCTCTGACTTTTGTTTGGATGTCAATTATCTCAATGCAATTGTGTTCAATTTCTTTTTCTGATGGGGTCCCATAAAGAAATTGGGCTGGATTTTGGTGTGCACATACAACTAGCCTCAGGTGGTCCGAGTGCATGAGAATGGCTTCATATTTGACTATTCTTGGGTCAGTTAACCACTCTGCAGCCCTGTGAGCTAAAATGGTTTTGATTGAGTGTGGTGTATGCACTGTCAAGTCTCCACCAAAAATGTTTTTGGCTCTCCGAGACCAGAACGGCTGCTGCAGCAATGGACTGGATGCAGACTGGCCATCCTCTGGACACTGGATCTAGTAATTTGGAAAGGAAAGCAACTGGCTTCCTGACTCCACCCCACTCTTGGGTCAAGACGCCATAGACAATTCCCTTCTCCACATAAACAAATAGATCGAAGGGTTTTTCTAGCGAAGGGAGGCTTAAAACAGGTGCTTTTGTTAATTTCTCTTTCAAATTTTGTAATTTCTGTGTGTCTGAATTATTCCAATTAAAAGGTTCTTCTTCCATTAATTTTTCATATAAAAATTTGGCAGATTGTGAATACTGATCGATCCACAGTCTGCAGTATCCAAATAGGCCTAATAATTGCCGAATTTCTCGTTTTGAAGTTGGAGGTGGTAAATTTAGGATTCCTTCTACTCTTTCGGCACTGAGGTTTTTTGTGCCATGGCCAATTAGATGTCCCAAATACTTCACCTCCTGTAGCACAAATTGTAATTTAGGTTTTGACACCCTCAGCCCGTTCCTCCCTAGAAAATTCAGTAACGGAATTGTAGCAGTCCTTACCGTAGACTCCTGTTCCCCAGAGAGGAGCAGGTCATCTACGTACTGAGTTACCTGAATCCCTTCGGGTGGAGAAAAGGAACTTAGCAAATCTTCTAGCGCTTGGCCAAAGAGTGTGGGTGCCTCGGTGTAACCTTGAGGCAGGCGAGTCCAGCGCAGCTGCTGCTTCCGTCCAGTGTCCGGATCCTCCCAGGTAAATGCAAAGATGTCTCTGCAATGAGAATCTAGAGGACATGACCAGAAAGCATCTTTAAGGTCAATAACAGAGAACCAGGCATGTGCTGGGGGTACCCGACTCAGGAGTGTATAGGGGTCCTGCACCAACAGATACCTGGTTTGGACTCTCCTATTGACCTCACGCAGATCTTGTACAAGCCGGAATGACTTATCTGGTTTCTGGACAGCCAAAATTGGAGTGTTGTAGGTGGACTTGCAGGTCTCGAGAATTCCATCTCGTAATAAGTCCATGATAACAGGCTTCAGGCCCTTTCTTTTGTCCTTGGAGAGGGGATATTGTGGTATCCGTACTGGCTGGCTATTTGGGAGCAACTCAATTGTTAGAGGTGTGATGTCCATTTTTCCCCGGTTGCCAGGTTTGGCCCACACTACCGGGTCAATGTGTTGCTCATCTACTAAAGATAAAACAAACAATTTAGTGGTCATTTTTCCGCCTTGCGGTATCACCCCAACTCTCAGAGGTATTTGGAAGACACGTCCTAAAAGATTGATCCCAGCTTGAGGTAGGTATAGAACGTCCCCTGTATGGGTGCGTCCTTGTATGGAAAAGGTTACATTTTTAATTACAGGAACAGCGAAGCTTTCACCATTAGCACCATATATATCTAATGTATCTTGAGAAATAAAACATCCTGGAGGTGTTTCAGTGACACAGGTTCTTTCAGCACCTGTGTCCACTAAAAACTCCACTTGTTGTCTCTGGGGTCCAGCTTCTAATTTTATCAAGGGCTCTTTAAGATGTTTTTGCCCCAGAGAATAGAGCCCCTGACCCCTTCAGTTGTTCAAAATTTGTCCCTCCATTTGGAGGGCTCCTTGGTCTCTCAGCTTTTTAAAACAGTACCAGTGCCCGTGGCCTTGTTTATTACAGTACGTGCAAATTAACCTCTTAGGTCCTTGAACAACTGAGCTAGATTGTAGGGTTGGTTGTATATTGCAAGTGCAAACGTGTGGCTGTTGCTGAGGGCAAATTTGGGTTTGCTGTTGTGGGATGCCCCCTTGGAAAGTTCTTTGTGTAGGAGGGTTGTGGATTGGAGTATTAGTGCTGTTATTCATTATTCGGCTTTTGGCCTTCATCCTGTCTTCATCCCTCCTAACAAAGACTTTTTGGGCTTCCTCCAGTAATTCATCCAGTTGCCTCTCTGGCCGTTTTTCTAATTTTTCCGATTTCCTCCTGATGTCAGGCCAGGAGTGAAGCACAAAATGTACTTTTAGCATAGTCTTACCACCTTCACTGTCTAGGTCAATTACAGAATAAAGTTGGATGTTGTTCCTTAACCGAGTCATCCAAGCTGTTGGGGACTCATCCTTTTCCTGTTCCCCACAAAATGCCTTTTTCATATTATTAACTCGGGGAACAACTTCTCTGATACCTTTTATAATTAGATTTCTGTAATCTTTCATGTTCCTCCTGCCCTCTTCAGAATTTGGATTCCATTCTGGGTCTGTCATTGGTAGTTTTTGTTCTCCAATCGGGCTCTGATTAGAATTATTTTCTCTGTCCCAGACTGTCACTCCTGCGGCTCTAATCAGTTTTTGTTCCTCAATGGTGAATAAAGAGTGCAGGATGGATTGTATCTCTCCCCAATTATAAATATTAGGGCCGAGGAATTGATCAAATTGGTCAGCTAGACCAATGGGGTCAGTCATTAGACTTTTCATCTCTTTTTTAAATTCTCGTACCTCAGATGAAGCCAGAGGTACAACTACATAACCAATTCCTCCTTGAGCATTTCCCATGGGTACCTCCCGAAGAGGTAAAATTTTAGACTCATGGGGAGTGCCAAGGCAGGTGGGACAGTCGGGTGTTTTAAATGATTTCTTTCTAGTGCAACATGCTGGGCCATCCTGGCTAGAAGAAATCCTTTGTCCGGTTGTCTTTTTGTGAGAGCAGGAAGGAACAGAAATTTCTTTTTCACTTTCATTCTCACTTTCTGAGTCCCTTTCGGTTGGGTGGCTTGATGAAGGAAGGACCCTTTCTTGTTCAATTTGGACCCTCCTTTCTGGAGGAGTTACTGGAGGAAGGTAGTCTAGGGGGTCCCACTTTGGTTGATTTAATTTAGGTTTTTGTTTTTCTTTCTCTTTGTGTTCTTCTGCAATGGAAAAAATTTGGTTTGAATTTTTATTAAGTCCAATTGAATTAGATTTAGTTTCCTCTTCCAATTCCCTTTTCTTGTCTTGTTCTTCATTTTGTTTTTGCCAATAATTTAACCAAATTTTAGCATAGTCTAATTCGTCAGAATGTTTTGGAGCTTTGTAATGTACATAAGAATGCAAAGCTTCACAAAGCCACTTTTCAGAAGACCCATACTTGGGCCATTTGAGCCCATCTTTGTTAATTTTATGTTTTGACCACTTAAAAACACAGTACCTAATCATTTGGCACTGGTCTTTTTCTTTAGTTAAAAGATTTTCTTCCCACTTTAAGAGCATTTGTCCTAATGGACTCTCTGGGAAGATTTTGTATTTCTTCATTGGGTCTTTCTTTTTGCTATTTGCTTGTCCCATTTTGTTACTGGGAAGCAAACAAGTAGCTTGTGCAGAAGTTTTTTTTTGTTTTGTTTTTTGGTTTTTTTAAATTAAATAAACCAAAGTATTATATTGTGTAAAACAATTAGAATATTGTATAAGAAGATAATATTACAAAATAACCTAAAATCATTACACTATCACAATATAAAATTACAATGGTAATAGATTTATAAGCATAAAATACAATACAACCAATGTAGAGAAAAGTAAGTAGGGATAGTAGATGTATAAGGGAATTAATGATGGTGAATCTGTGAGAAAATTAAATATGGTAGGCTGGTGAGAAAAACAAATATGGTGCACAAAAAATTAATTTTAATTATAATAAGAATAATTAATGTGTATTTAAATTGTTTAAAGTATGATTGAAATTTAGATAGCTTTATATATATGATACTTAAAACTTAAGAGACAAGAGTTGTCTTTATTAGCAAAGGAGAGGTAAATTTAAAATATTTATAATTTGCCTTTGTGTCCTCTATGAACAGTTCCCACTCAGCCCGGTCAGCTCGGGACACAGCAGGCTGCGGGGGCCAGCCTCTGATATCGGAGTGATCAGAGGTCTGGCTCGTGGGTCCTTCCAAGGGACCGCGGTGGTAAAGGCAGACGGCGGAGGAAAGGGGGCAGGCTCAGAGTTGGGTTAAATCCAGAAAGTTTATTGGTCCTCCGAACGGGGGGACCTCAACCACCAGGGGGTGCCCAATTCTGCGCACCTGCAGATCTCGTGCAAGGGATTTTATGGGGGGGGGGGGAGACAAGGGGGGGGTGTACAGATCAACCAACCAGGGAAGGGAAGGGTGCGGCAAACAGAACGAGGGACACGTAAGGGAACCAACTGTAACAGGGGAAGGGAGGGACTCCTTTCCCAGGACCAATCACCTGGCCCCCTGGCTAGAACTTTCCAGAAGCCTGGGAGGGGTGCCAGAGTGACAGACAGGGTCCTGGGAGGAGACAAAACTGTCATATAGGGTGATTTTAATAAAACAGGGGGGGCGCCAACTGGGGTACACCAAACTTAAGGAACATAGAGGGGAGACCCAGACTGAACCAAAGCAAACACACTCCCACAATAATTGAATTAAAGGAAAAAGATTATAATGAATAACACAAACAGTAATTCAAAATACCAAAGTGGTATCTTATGATTAAAGCAGATAAAGCAAATTACAACTATAATCCAATAACTCAAACAATCCGAACTAACAGAGAGTATAAAGGTGCTAGATAGCACTGACCACAAGAGTCCAACTAAAACAAGTTAACAACAAAAGGGTGCAGTTCAAATTAAAAAGACACAAAATGGCGGCCGTTCCCGCTGAAATTCAAAATTTCAAAATGGCGGGCGCTCCCGCCGAAATTCGAAATTTCAAAATGGCGGGCGCTCCCGCCGAAAAGAAAGAAAAGGAGGGGTTTAAAATGAGGTTTGTCCTCGGTTCTAGACCCGAGGAGACTGAGACACTAATAAAACTGAATTGGGGCTGCTCACACCCCTAAAACGTGGAAACCTCCCCCCAGAAAGGCTGACCGCCACACTCAATCTTCCCCTCTGTGTCTCTAAAGGGTGATCCCGCGTGGTGCCCTTAAAAATGAATCCTTTCAAGCACACTCACACTCACACTGGGGACGGCCAACCCCACACTCACTCTCACAAAAGGAATTCCACCCGGAGGTTTCCCCAAAAACTAGTAGCCCTTAAAAAGGGTTAGTCCCTAACTAATTTCCCTTTAAGAAGGGTTCAAGCCTTACCATGAAGTCCTTCTCCACCGGAGGTGTCCTTTCTCCACTGCAGTAATCCTTGTGGGAGCCCAGAAAATCCAAGGGAAAAAAAACCAAAAAAAAATCGCACAAATTCATAAATAATAAAATTAACCAAAATTCCTGGATTTTAGGGCAAAAAGAAGGATCCTGGACAAGCCACCAAAAGAGTTGTGAGAAATGAGACAACTCTTAGTTAGATAAAAAATTAAAATAATTTATTGAAAATGAAAAAATGGAAAAATTACAGAAATTAGAAAAATATAAAAATTTGGGATCCTATGGCTCGATAGATGGTATGCCCCAGGAGCGCAGGGATTTTAGATCTTCTGGCTGAGACAGCACTGGACCTCAGGTAGAGAAAAAGGACTTGCAGTGCTGGGCTGGCTTTTGGCTGGTCCAAAAGCAAAAAAATTACTAAAGGTTCCTTAATAGGAGTAGGCTTTCCCAGCACTGACGTCCACCACAGCTAGGCTGGAGAGAGAAAAGGGGCGTGTCTCTGGCTGCCTCATTGTTTTATAGTGCCTTTGCTCCGCCCCAGTCTGCCCACAGCCCGCCCCTTCGGTTGAAAGTGATTGGTGTTTTTCCATTTGACAGATCATCTCCGTCCACCAATGGCTCATTGTTGTCAGAGGGGTGGTAGTAGTTGAGATAAGGGTGCTACAATGCCTTCATTAAAATTCAGGTTGCCATGGAGCTTGCCTACAGGGTAATGGCTATGGGGCTAAAAGTAGCTGCTGGCTGTTAGAACTGGGGTTTTTATGAAATTTGCCTTGGAACCAAAGTAGAAGTAAAAACACCTAAAAAAAGTATTAAAATACATCCAACACATCTTAAAACACTTGTAAAAGTATACAGTAAACATAGGAAAGATAACTCTTATGGTGTACAGGTGGTTTGAAGTTTGAAAAGGGAGCATTAAGTTGGGAATTTTAACTGGGGAATTTTTAACTGGGAAGGGTGCAACTCTCTTAATAAACTACTTTGAACAATTGAAAACACTGATAATGGAACTTGATTTTTGTACCTGGGCTGATGGGTTAATTTTAGCATTCAATTAAAAAATATTTAACTCAAAATTAATTAATTAAAGCACTTAATATGCAAAGACCAAGCACAAATAGGGATTTCATGTATGACAGGTGGAATTTGTAAGATTGCTTTTTGCGCTGCTTCTTTGATATCTATAAGCACATTTCAAGGCAAAACCACTGCCTGATCTTCTGGTCTAGCATGAGGTTTGTCACCAGCCGATTGCTCTAATGTGAGAGCTGCATGTGGTCCTCCTGCATATTTTTCTCTCAGCTCACAAAGTGCTCTTCTCCATCTTGCATCCCATAGCAGGAGTTGTGCATCTGTAAGTATTGTCGAGGCAATACTTCTACAGTCAAAAGGTACCAAATCATAATCGTTAAATGTGCCTCTCAAAAGTTGTTTGAAGTATGAACTTCCTAGTCCATGATTCTTCACTGCATCCATTAAATCTTTGATCACTTGATGATCCAAAGGTTGCCATACAGGAGGATTTTGATTGTGTCTGGTATATGTAACCAGCATTACAATACTATCTGTTTCGGCCATAGTAAAATCTCTGTCTTTAAGTCCTCTTTTCCTAATACTTGACCAGTCTGTTGTAGCAGACGTATCTCTTGAAACATATCTGTCAGGTGAAACCATGTCCATACCAGCATTTTGTGAACTTGCAGCTTGATTGGACTGCAGGGATGCAGGTTCTTTTTCACCGAAGAATCCATGCATTCTATCTTCTTCTCCCCCTCCTGGATGAGGAATAGGGGGCGGTATTCGCGGCTGTGCACTGTAAGGTAATAAACCAGGAGTGGCTGAACCTGCCATCGCAGGTGGCTTTGATCTGGACACTGAAGGAAAGGGTACAGTGGATCTGGACAGGATACTGCCACCATGCGGGATGGGTGAGGGCTGGGGACCCAGTGCATCAACCTCTTGAGGTAGATAATCTCTTGCACATTCTCCGAGTTGGAAGTAAAGATGATGAACAAAGTTATCTGAAAGCTGAAAGCGATGGTGGAAAAATGAGGGATCAGATGCCTGTTGTTGTGGAATTCGAAGCTTTGAAGAAGGCATACGAGAAGTTAGAATTGTACTGCTCATTGTAAAAAAATAAGATGAAGCTTGAGAAGATATAGGAATGCCTTCTGAAGCTGTGATGGTCACCATATCCTCCCCACTGAGGTCCTGAACAGGCACTTGAGGATGAAAAAGTCTCATAAAATCAGCTGAACGTCCCTGAGAAGTTCGAGAAGAATGTGCATGAAGTGGAATGTCTCTCTCCGAGACCTCACTTTCAATAGGGATAATACGTGGTTCGTCCTGTTGTGATGGAAGAGGTGTCAGTATATATTTGAAAAAGTCCTCTTTCTCTTCTGGAGATAAAATCGATTTTGTTTCGCTGAAACCGTGTGGGAGATGTGGTTTAACATCGTGTGATTTTCGTGATAATTCTCTGAGTGGTGTTGTCAGAGCGATGACAGGGGGTACATGCGATGGTGACACGGTAGTTGCTGAAATGTCTCGGCTGTATGCCCTCGGCCGTGGCTGCGGTGCAGACACGGGCTGTGTTGACACAGAGCTGGTGTGAGGTGTAGCTGCTGAAGGTTTGTACGATGGAGCTGCAGTAGCCGATGGAATCGCAGGGCTGGCTGGAGGTGCTGTGCCCACCAGCCGCGCCGGCGTAGCAGCTGAGGCGTCTGTGCCTGGCAGACGTGCGGGGATAGCAGCCGGGACCAGGGGTGGGGCGGGGCTGGTAGTAGAAACGCTGGGGCCGAGGACTGGGAGCGCGGCTTGGCTGGAGCCAGGGGTGTGGCTGACGCCCTGGCCAGGGCTGGGGGCAGGGCTAGGAGCAGCTCGAGTCGCGAGCGGTGTTGCCGGGGTAACCGCGGTGCCTGAGGACGGGTGGCTAATGCCGCGCCGCGCAGGTGTGGAAGTGAGGTCTCCCGAACGCGGAAGTAAAGCTGGGTCGGCAGTGGCAGGCGTGATGACGTCAGAAGCAGGCACTGCTGCCGCGGCGGGCAGTTCAAACACGAAAGCGGCTGCGAATCCGTGCTGCGTGGGGGTAGCAGGAGGGCTAGATGGAAGCTCCGGGACCGCCCCTGGCCGCGCGCATGGTTCATCTGATGGGAGGACCCCGGGTTCGGGAGGTACGGACCTGCCCCTGACTTGCGCTGTAACGGGTGGTTCGGACAAGATGGAAACCACATCCTCCGAGGCAGACTCCGTCTTCAGGGAGATGGTCAGGGACCCCCCCGTCTCCCCCCCCCCCCCCCCCCCGCATGCGCGCGTGAAGGGAACTCTAAAATTGCCGTATCATGCTCCTCCGTCAGACCGATCAAAAGTTTTAATTTCGGGTCCGACGAGTATTCCAGTTCCGCTTCCGGAATGGCCGCACTCCCCCCGCCGCCTGCGGTGCCTGCATGAACTCATAATCGCTTTTGCTAAGAACCTCGGGGACTTTCGCACGAATATCGCATTTTCTGCCCGTCTCTGAGGGTGGGAAGGGTTCGAGCGGGGTTTTAGAATCTCCCGCTGCTTTTACGGGTGTCAGCGAAGTCTCCGCGGGAGTTTTAAACATTTCCTCTTAATCAGAAGCAGGAGGTGCCAGCTCTATAAGCGTTTCATAAATTACTCTAGCTGGTGGTATTAATTTCTGAGCCGTTTCATCTCTTAGACTCGTGTAATGGTATAGAATAGAATTAACATTCTCCCAAAAAGATGGTAAATACAAATCTCCAATTACTGCATCCGGAAACTCTCTTTTCACCCAGGACAGCAAACAACGTATTTCTTTTTTAGATTCTGGTAAGGGATGGTTACGAACTAGGTTTTCAAAACTATGTATTATATTTGCCTTCGCTTGGGACAGAACTGCACCCATAATTTGCTTCTTGGTCTAGTTTTGGACAGCTTACCGTGATTTTGATAGATGTTATCGGCTCGTGAAATCCCAGTCCGAGTTCCGTCCAGCAGTCCACAGCTCCTCCTCCCCTCTGTCGACCGAGGTTAGGAGATCCTGGAGTTTCAGGGCCGACCCCGGGGTTTTCTTTTCTTCTCTTTCTGGTCACGCGCTGCTGTCTAAAACATTCTGGGTTTCTTCGTTCTGATGAGGCCGAACACGGGGCACCAAATGACACTGAACCGGGCCATAAATCAAATCCCTCCTGATGGGAGAGAATTTTCTAAAAGTCCTTGCAAGGAGTTTCAAAGATAAACCGAGACTTTTCCTTGATTTTCAATGCTTCCAGATAGTTGTTTATTAAGTCTTATCAGAGGAACAGAGCCACTAGCGTGACCCAGGTACAGCATAGAGCACAGAAAACAGGAGAGAAGTCTCTAATTATTAAGATTTACACAGCCTTTTAAAGATATTTTAACCAATGGTTACTAAAAACGTACATTATTTTCACTTTCCTACCAATTATTCAGTAACACGGCCAGGAACCACGGAATTCTCTATCCAATCATTCCAAACTACTTTTACTGCAGAACATGGAATAGTAGAAGAAGGAGAAGAAGGTTTAGAGAACAACAATAATCCTCCATTTTGATATTTTTTGCTTTTATCTATTTACTACAAAGAGAAGCCCAAAACCTCTAAATTTTTCACCCTGTGACAATCTTACATAATAGTCTATCACCTAATTCACACCACTGTATTTTCTAGTTCTTGTCTGATCGTTGGTAATTTTTTTCCAAGGTTGGAGGTTAAAACAGTGTTGTTCAGGGGGGTAAGAACCCTTAAAAACAGGCAGAGAAATATTCTCGGCACTCTGGGTTCCTACATTCCTTGAATCTCATTTTCTCATTTTAACTACAGAATAAAAAATATAAGAACAAAATGAGTTTATTCATTTTTCCCTCTTCTTAAGTCAAATTATTTGGGAAAAGTATGTTATTACAGTGTTTTTTTAAAGAATGTTTTGATTACACCTGAGCTTGCCTAATCCACTATTCCAAAAATTGTTGCTGGCTTTAGACTAAGCATGGGAGTTTTCAGATGAAAAGGAACTCATCTGAGATACTCAAAAGGAAGATTATAATCAAAGTTGTGAATTGTTCTAGCAGTAGCACACGCAATAATTTCAGTGTAAGATTACATGAAAAGGAATAATGAGCTGAGAACTAGCTGTCCTTAAAATTATGAGAGACTAGTAAGAGATGAAGCATGTTTTAGAATTAGAAAATGCTAAGGTTTTTTCATAAATTGCACTTTAAATAGTCAGTAGCTTCCTTTTTTGTATATTTATTTCTTTAGTAACAAAATGGATATGTTATTTCTATATTTCCTTATGTCACATTGTAGGTGATCAGTTTCTGAAAATGGTTCTATATGATTCTCTTAAAATAAATTTATAGCTGTATTAGGATCCAATTTAGAAGTTGCCTTTCTTCAGCTTAAAGCTTATTACTGACCTGTTGCAGCCCATCTAAAAGATCTTAAATTCTTGCTTTGATAATACTGGCTTTCTCTGAGCCACTTCACCCTACATCTGTGACATTGGAAAAATGGTGTTTTCTTCTGCAGCTCCAGACTAACAATCTCATATCTGTTCACTTAGTTGACTCATCATCTGTTTTCAGGGTGTTTGTCTCTAGAGTCCATATCTGTTTTTCTCACTTTTTTCTTCTGCTTTATTTTTTCCTCTTGTGTTTTCAGATGGATCATGTAACTCTAAAATATTTTTAATATAGCCTGTATGAAAAACTCTATGCAAAGAAATTATTATTTCAAGGTGTGTTACATTTCTGACACACTCATATCAGGGAACTAATTAGAAATCCATCTTTGACAAATTCCAGTGCTATCACTATGAAGTGTATTAGGGCCCTTTTACTTAATAATTTCATTAGCAATCTAGAGAAGGCTTATTAATGAGTCATCATCAGTGTGATTCTCACAGTAAGTCAGGATATCTTTATTATTGTAGTTGATTCCTAAATATAGCTGTTGTGTGTGGTTTGAATATTTTATTTGTATGCTTGCACTGAATTCCACAAAATATTATTACAGTGCAAACAACAAATGTGTTAATAATTTATTTATTTTCTAAAACAAAACAATGTATGACAAATTACTGTCCCTACTGTAAGAAAATATTGAAAAACCAGTGTAAAATAAAACTTATAAAGGGCCTGAATGTATCACAAGGGTTAGTTTATTGTTAGATGAGATTAATTGCAAATAAAGTTAAATGACACAACTAGGGCAATAGACTATATCATATGGACATGTCTCCCCATCAAGAAATAACAATTTTGAGGTGCACTGACTTGTAATAGGAAACTGGACATGAACTTGTAATGTAATACTATTGCAAAAAATAGTAATACTAATCTACAGTAAGCACGTGTAAGGATCAAATGTAAAATTTGGGAAGAAGTGTTTTCCAGAAATTAAAAGCAACAGATCATGGCATATTTCAGTTAGTTTTGCTTCCCATAAGTTATTAAAGGTGTTAAGTACAGATTAGGGAAAATAAAACAGAAGGAAGTATGTGCGAAAGTATATCTGAGGAAGCATTTGGGGAAGGTAAATGTATATGGATTAGGAAAGAGATATCAACAATGGAATATAAATAAAGTACACAAGCTGGAAGTTTAAACAAAGTAAGGGAACTCCTGATTTGAAGAGAGGAATAACAATGGAGAGTTAAAGGGAAACACCTTATGCTGAATATAGATAGAAGTTCATACATCTTACATAAAGCTTTTGGTTTTACCTGGGTGCTCCCACCTAACAGCTCACAGCAGAACAATTACTCAGTTTAAGAGCATCTGAGGAGGGCCTAAAAGATAATGTTCAGTGCTAGGTACAGGCCAATGGCCTACTCTTCAGTCCCAGATCTCATGAAACAAAATCATATAGAAACATAGAATGGTTTGGGTTGGAAGGGACCTTAAAGATCATCTAGTTCCAACCCCCCTACCATGGGCAGGGACACCTTCCACTAGATCAAGTTGTTCACAGCTCCATCCAACATGGCCTTGAACACCTCCAGGGATGGGGCATCCACAACTTCTCTGGGCAACCTGTTCCAGTGCCTCACCACCCTCCCAGCAAAGAATTTCTTCCTGATATCTAATCTAACCCTACCCTCTTTCAGTTTAAAGCCATTCCCCCTTGTCCCACACATGCCCTTGTGAAAAGTCCCTCTCCAGCTTTCTTGTAGGCACCCTTTAGGTACTGGAAGGCTGCTAGAAGGTCTCCCCAGAGAGAGGAGACAATGGGGTTTTTTCCAAAGTGATCCTTTCCATCACTGGCTTTCCTACTTACAAAAATTAGTTATCTCTGGGGTAAGAGCAGTGTCAAGGAGACTTCCTAGAGCACACGCATTTGGTGAGTAGAGGGGGAGCAGTTACAGGAGAAGCAGGAAGCATGAACTAATGGGGAAAAACAGCAATCGATTTGGTGTGAGCTAAAGAAACAACTGTGTCATTCCTGCAGAGCTGAGAGGACCCTGAATTTCCCTTTTCTTCCTGTACTGTAGTCACTCAGTCTCAGAGGGTCTTGAACCTGTCATTTATACTGGGTAGTACTTGGTATTATTTGGAGGGCAGGAGTAGACACAAGGAGAGTCTGCAGAGTGTATGGACTGGATTATGATTAGTGAGCTTATTTGTCTATAGTAACGGTGGGGTAGTTAGTCCTTACATAAGCATGTATGTATTTTAATTTATATTGTTTCTACAAATGCTCTTTTCAGTTACCTTCCTTTAATGCTTTGGCACCTATATTACTCAGTGTTAAACAGATTAAACTAATTCTTCTCTTGATCCTGGCATGAAGGGATGATTCCTGCTTTCATCTGCACTGTCCAAAACAAGTGGCCAAAAATCTGTAATTTTTGGCTATTTGCTTATTACCACAGGCCTAGGCCCTAGGGTACATCACCGTGTCCCGCAGCCACAGGGAGGAGGAGGAGAGAAGATCCAGCAGGCAGGAATTGTGCAGCAAGATTGATTTATTTAATTATTTTACAAACTCTTTTATAGACTTTTTTCTTCATAGTCTAATTGGACAAGGATCAGCCACCCCTTGGGGTGATTGGCTAAAATCCTAAAACATCCATTGTCAAAATATTTTTCTACTATACTATAAACAAGACTTCTCAAGGTTGCAGGTGTTTGGTTGTTTACATAACTCTGCTACCTCTTCTGTGAGAGAGAAAAGTCTCTCACGGACTTAGAAAATAGCAAGAAAATCCTTGCTAGCAGCATTTTTGTATCCACATTTGCTCATTTACAAACAAGAAGTAAGGGAGGTATTCCATTTCAACTTGGATGTTACCCTTTGTGCCAGTTTGGACAAATTTGGAGGAAAATATCCTCTGATAGAAGGCAGGTTAAAACCATCCCTCCCCCACCAGGTTCAGGAAAAAAAAAATTTCCTCTAAGGAAAGTGAAAGAGAGAAAAACTATTTATTTAACAACCACACCGGAAAAGGATAATAATGCTAAATAATAAAACCTCTTGCTGTGGAGAGAAAACCTAGGAAAATTTCAGAGTCCTTCCATAGGTAGCCTCTCCCCTCCTCCTCGGAGCTGGGATGGGGTGGGCCCTCCTCCGGGGCCTTGATGAAAAAATCCTCCCGATGTGCTCTGATGTTGAAACAGTCCAGAAAAGAAGAAGAAAAGAAAAAAAAGCCGAAGTTCCCGGAAAACAAAGTTCAACTCACCGTCTCCCTCCAGGGAAAAAGGAGCTGGAAAAAACTGGCTGGGAAAAAAAGGCCGAAAGCTGGCTGAAGAGCAAGCAGGGTGCTTCCCTCTGCTCTCGCTTGCTGCCGCAGCTGAACACAGAGAGCCATCTCTATCTCAGTGTCCTTGAAACAAACTGCTTTTAAAAGTTTTGCTCTTCCCCCTCTCAGGCTCAGTTTAAAGGCACAGAAAGGCACAAAATTAATTTCTGGTCATGGGGCAGCGATAGGTGATACACATCATAAAGTCACCCCAAGACACCCTTGAATGCACAAGCAATTGCAGCTATGAGGAGATCAGGTCCCTGAGGCTCTGCCTTCTCCACCTGCACCGCCACTGGGTTTTTCCCCCTTCAGAGACTGGGAGCTGACACCCATCCATCCTCTGGCCAGGGGTGCAGCTGCCATCACATGCCTCACAGATGGAATGGCGACAGACTGACACAAAGCTGCCATTTTATACCTCTTACCCTTGACTGCCCAGATACATATTCTATATGGCTCAGGTTGTTTCTTATGGTTAGCCGAGATCTCCTCAATGTAAACATGAATGTATTCATTAGCTTTGAGGGAGACAGAAGAATTGTAAAAATCGTAGTGGGAGAGTGGGAGGGCAGAAAGAAAGCTCATGCTGGGAGGAATGACTGCTGCCACATTGTCCAACCTATGGCTATGTGAAACTAGTTGCTGTAAAAACTCAGAGCAGGCCCATTAAAGCTTTGTGACCCAAAGACACTGTAAAGGTAAGTGGTGTTTAAAAATGTTAATGTATGTAAATATAAATTCACTATGCATATTTCCAGAGAATGACTGTGCAGGGTGCACGATATACTAAATATGCTGTCCCTGTGAGAGTGTTTTTCATAGTTGAAATTATGAAATTCAGCATGGATTTGAGACACACAATGAATGAGACAAATAACAACAATATGCTATTCCAGACCCACATGGCCACTACATTAGTAATTTGATAAAAGACTGTTTTGGACAAAGCAGAGAAAAGCTTTGACCTCCCTCTCATCATGTGCAAGCCAAACTAGTTAGGAGTCCCTGGAGGCAGCTCTCCCCTCCTACTGGCTGGTTCAAGCGGCTTTTCTTCCATATGAATGAGAGCTGAGGTTGCTTAGGGTCAGATCCCCTCAGCTATGTGTAACATGATGCTACTTCGCCTTTCTACCCAGTGAACAGGAAGAGCTTGTCTGTACAGCACTAGTGGCTTGTGTGCTTTCCCTGCTCTCACAGCTGCACTACTGCAGAGCTTGCACGTGGGAGCTCTGAGGCACAGTGCAATGAGACAAGACATTCAGCTTGCACTTGCTGCTTTAAATTTGTTACAATCGATTTCACTTTGACATCAGTCTTGCTAGTTTATATTTTCGTCTTAATTTTCAGAGTGAAAAGGACTGTATTGTGGGACAGGAGTAAGGTAGTATTCCTGCATCTATAAAGCAGTATTCTTCATGAGCTTCTATATGGGACCATTTAATGAGGACTGTGTACTTGAGCAATTCATGTAGTCTAAATATGGGAATACTTGAACTTAGGTAAACCTTTGAGAAGCTTTTCTTAGTAGGTGGCATATTTCTGAATGATAGAATTGATAACTTAGCTGAATATCATCACATCCATTTTGCACTGACTAAATTTTATCCCTGTTCAAAAGTTTCTGTCCTTCAGATAAATTGCTGAAAAAAATGGAGAAAACCATAGCACATACAGAATCTTAATAACAATTTGGATTCTGGTTTTGTCTTAGTGAAACTGAAAAGGGTGACAGTCACAAATTGTTTCAAAAACCAGGTGACAAAAATAACACATGAATACCAGCAGGAGGTTATGCTGTTTTCTGTTTGCAAACAACACATTAACTTTTTATGTATTTTCTCTGAAGGAAGTAGAAATTCGAAACAAGGACCTGGAAGACCAGCTGTCTGATCTAGAGCAACGTCTGGAGAAAAGTCAGAATGAGCAAGAAACTTTTCGCAATAACTTGAAGACACTTTTAGAAATTCTTGATGGAAAAATATTTGAACTAACAGAATTACGAGATAATTTGGCCAAGCTAACGGAATGCAGCTAAAGAAAATGGGATTTCAGTGCCAATCAGGTTAAAGATGCACTGTCTCTCTTCATAGGACTGTGATGGGCTCTGCATCAAAATTGCACAAAATTAGAAAATGCTCCTCTGAGAGGGCTTGTTTTAAATTTGAGTCATATTTCAATGTAAAATTTAGAACTCAGTTTGTAGTTGGTCGAAGAAAAAAAACAACAAACTTGAATTACAAATTACCTCCTTGTACATTATTGGCCATAGATAACTTAAAAGATAACAGTAACGGAATGCAATCCTTTTCTAATTATCAGTGATGGAAGAATTAGTAGCGTAACAGGTCAAACCTCTTTTTTGTGATAGGTACAGTATAGGTTATCTGCCATTTTATTTATTTAAGATATTTAATTGCTGTGTTTTGTGCAAGAACTTAGTGATGACAGCCCTGTATTTTATTGTCCTTAATAATTTCTCAGGATACTTTCCACTGTGGATCAGCAATGCCGTTACCAATTTATTCTTGCCGGGAGTGAGAGAGAGTTGCATCTTTAATTGAAAAAAAAATTGCTATAACTGCTTGTATAAAGTTCTTCCTTTTGGGGTTTTTTGGTTAGCTGGTTGGTTGTTTGTTTGGTTTGTTTTTTCTTGGGTTTTTCTTGTTTATATACTTGTTTATATATATGCTGGAAGGTACTGTATTTTTTTATGGAGCTTACTTTGGTGTTCTGCAATATTATCCAATATGTAAGGTTTACTTTTTCATATGAATTATATGTAATTAGAGTGAGATT
Organism: Aphelocoma coerulescens; assembly: GCF_041296385.1. NCBI lineage: Eukaryota > Metazoa > Chordata > Aves > Passeriformes > Corvidae > Aphelocoma > Aphelocoma coerulescens. Next base: position 6,957,671 of record NW_027184080.1, on the reverse strand, counting down.
CTATCTTCCACTTAACTATATTTTGAAGCCAACCAATGATGGCAGGTGAGTCCCCCAGGAAAAAAGTCAAAAAACCCCTGAGAATTCTAAATATAAAATTTGACATGCACAGATAACAAGAAATAGCCAGTTGTTTGTTTTCTGGCCGCGATACATGTATCGACTATCTATGTTCAATTAACCTGTTCTGCAAGAGAGTTTTCCAGCATGTCACATAAACTTCAGGTTTTTTGAAGAATGACTTATGGGGAGCATTGTTTATTACAGATTGCATTAAGGGCACAGGTCTACTGCAAGGGATTACTCGTACACTGAACTTTTCCAGGCAAGAAAACTGTTTCTAGAAGTTCTGTTGTCATAACAAATTGAAATGTAGACATGTTTACTCTTTTATGGGCCTTTATATCACATCGTTATCCAAACTACACTAGTCAGTATTCTGAAGTGTTAACTAAATGTTTAAAAGCAGGAAATCAATTCTCCTCAGTGAGCAGGTTTTAAAGTTGTTTTGATGTAATTTGAACAGTTTTGACAAACATGCATTTCTTTATATAATAGATTTCTTTAAAAAAAAACACTTTGAAAGGTAGGCCAGGTGTCATGTTTCTTGCATCAAAGTACTTTCTTGACATAAATTGCTTGTAATGTTGAAGAGGGCTTTTTTAAAATGTATGAATGACTGTCAGACTTCAAAGTTGAAAGATGTGCTGACCTTTGTTTGCTTCCTAAATTAATTTGAAAGTTAAACATTAAATCTAGTTGCTTATTAAATTTATACAACATAGTTTTCTCCACTTAGAGATTGCTATTTAAAACTAGAAAATATAAGGGGTTTTTTATGTATGTACTGTGTGTATATACCATATAATGCACACAAGTTCTCATTTATATCAGAAATACATGCTTTATTTCTAAAATACTGGGGTTTTTTTCTTTACCAGTAATTTATCAGGTGCCCTCTGACTAGTCAGGAAAATGGTTTAAGGCAAATGCTAAACCATGATGTATTATACTGTATGCAATGTACACAATGTTTACTTTTTATCCATATTTTTAGGGTATTTTCTCAACTACTTTATTTATTAAAGGGGTGGAGGAGATTGGTTCATTGTTGAAAACTTTGTGGTGAGCTACATGTTTTTCATTTGATGGATTTTAAATGGTGGTCCAGATGAGCAGATACAACTAGTTTTTAATTTACATGGGGATGTTTGGGCCTGATTCTCCTGTCACTTGCACTACTGTAAAACAGATGCATTCTTGAAGTGATGTCAGCAACATTCAGTTGGCATAACAGCTGTGGAAGTACAAGGAGAATCTGTCCTGTTAATTCTCAGTGGACATAATAAGGATGAAGAATGAATAAAACCACAGAAAGTTGATGACAGACTAAATGTAATATTATTTTTAATTATATTATTATTTCAATTTTTAATTATATGTTGTCATTTACATGTGGGAAAATACTGGACAGAAATATTTCACTTAAATTTTGTGAATATGTGTGGTGCATTAGTATTTCTATGTATACGTACACACGTATGTATGTACAGAACATGGAAAATTTTAGATGTCCACATTTTTAATATTTTCCTAATGAAATTAAATTTAAAATTGGAAATTGATATTTGAGAATTTTTTTCTCAATAGATATGCTTCCTTTCCTTTTTTAAAATAATACAGTTACTGAGGGCTGCACCTTTGAATTCCCAAATAGTTGTCAAACATAAACACAGGATAAGGTGGACATACGTGCACATATAAATAAAATCCTATCACTAAGAATATTTTTAATGTTTATTTACAGTAGGTGAGTATTTAGAAACTGCAACCCAAAGTTCATACTTAGGTGGCTATACCTACTGTATCCTCTCCACTTCTGGTTTAAGATAAAAGTTTGCCTGTTTGAAACATTTCCCAGAGATGGGTATTGTGCATTTTATCTACTTTTGCTGAAACTATGGGAATATGTATACCAGAAAATAGTGTTGAGTGCTATAGCCTGAAAACATGACTGTGAACTTGCACAGAAGGGAAGAGCAGTCACATCATGTGTAACTTGTTAAATGGCAACTACAGTCATGTAAAAATAATTACTAAAAAACTAACAAAAATGCAAAAAAAATCAATAAGAAAAATAAAAAATACACCTTTACCTTGCTGTTCTCTGGAGAATGTACTTTTACTCTTTACTGTGACTTATTCATAATCCATATGCCTCAAAGATCCAGAAATTGTATTTTTCTATGTGGAGTAAGTAAAATATGTTAATTAATCTGTTTTTCTTACAAACTGGGAATTCCTTTTCCTGCCTAATATATCCAGGAAAGAGGAGAACAAAATGGACTGATAATGTAGAAATGCTCTTTTAAGATCTCTTAGAAAATAATTTTTCAGGTATAATAAATATATAAAGGACTAAACCATATGCAACACAAGTATCTTTTAATGCTATTGGTAGCATTTCCAGGATAATCCCTTTAAAGAAAACCCTGCAACAATGTGTCAATTAAAGATTAATATTTTGGGATGTGTCTTTTCAGTTGTCAGTTGTGGAAGGTTTCTGATTTCTGCTCATTTTTCTACTGGTTAAGGACTAACTTCATATTTATCTTTAGTAAGGGGATAAACCTCAATTTTTTTTTCATCTTTTATATTCTGTACTGAAGTGGCTACTGAACAATGCTCTCTAAACATTGTATTCATTAGGAGGTTCATTTCAAAGCCAAAATCAAAGCCTTTTTCAGAAATACTGCATGGAAAAAGGAATGGAAAACTGCTGCAGACCTTAACTGCAGAACTGTGGATGTTGATCAAACCACTTAATTTAGTTAATTACAGAAATCTTGGATCTCGAGGCCAAATATAAATCTGATTAGAGATTAGGTCTGAGTGTTGAAAGACAATTTAAAAAAAACACAATCAACCATCAAGAAACTCCATCTAAATGCATGTAGTTCAGTGTCAGTAACTGGACATGCCAGTTAAGTGCACAGCTGTACATTGATTTTTTCAGAGAATGAACACGACTCTACAAAGCAATGTTTATATTATATTGCTTACATTTTCTAAATAATGCTGCATATGTGCACTACCTCTGAATGGTGCTAAGCAGAGAGCTTATCACGGAATAATAGCATGTTTTTAAAAATTCTCTATTTTTGCTTAGTAGCATTAGTTCCTTGTTTTACTCCACTTACTTCAGAAAAGTAGGAATAATTTTCCCCATTATGCTAAATGTTTGGGAATGAGAAACAGAGTTTTGTGTTAGATCCTGCAGTCAGTTCAACTCGTCTCCACTGTTCAGGCCATGCAACATAGCCAGAAAGCAGGTGTGAGTGTTTATATTAAAAGACCTTCAATACCTCTAGATTATTACCACAGGCCTGGGCCCTAGGGTATATCACTGTGTCCTGCAGCCATAGGGAGGAGGAGGAGAGAAGATCCAGCAGGCAGGAATTGTGCAGCAAGATTGATTTATTTAATTATTTTACAAACTCTTTTATAGACTTTTTTCTTCATAGTCTAATTGGACAAAGGATCAGCCACCCCTTGGGGTGATTGGCTAAAATCCTAAAACATCCATTGTCAAAATATTTTTCTACTATACCATAAACAAGACTTTGCAGGTGTCTTGGTTGTTTACCTTCCCTGCTACCTCTTCTGTGAGAGAGAAAAGTCTCTCACGGACTTAGAAAATAGCAAGAAAATCCTTGCTAGCAGCATTTTTGTATCTACAATTCCCCCTTTTTGTTTTATAAGATAACAACTCTACTATAAATCCTAAATAGAAATTTACATCAGTTATTAATTCTAAATATGTCTTTAAGGCTTTGACTATCTGACTCCATAACAAGAAATTTAAAGTTCAGTCTCCGCTTGTGGAAGGACCATCCCAGTATCTGCTTGTAGAAGGACCATCTGCCTGATGGTTGACATCTTGGTCATCATCAGAAGAGTCATTAGGCTGATGATCTACATTCTGGTCGCCATTTAGATGGTTGGCGTTCTGGTCATTGTTTGGAGGTTGCCTGTTCTGCCTCTGGTGCTGTAGGTCAGGGTGAACACATTTTGAAGGTAGCCACCGTATCCCAGTATCTGTGGAAACGCAAGCATACCCACGACCCCAAACGATAAGCTCATGAGGGCCTTGCCACTGGTTAGTGAGTAAATTCCGTACCCAGACTTTTGCCCAGGGCAGTTGTCTGTCGCCTGCAGACTGCAATGAGAGAAAATGATTCAGAATAACAGGATTATTTGAATTTTGTGCTACTGTGATGTGATTAATTGTATACAAAGCTTTTGCTAGTCGGCTTCAGTAACCAAATTCAAAGGTTCCTGTGAGAATCATCGAAAAGCCTTGATAACAGCCCTTAATTCAATTAACTGAGCAGAGTCTGACTCGGATTGGTGTGTTAATCAACCACTGCAAAGGCAGTGTAGGATACTGTGCACCCTTATGCACAGTGACCCCTGCTAAAAATTTGTCCCAATCCGTATGCCCCAAGCTGCCAACACGTCCCATCCCCAAAGGTTAACGGAAGTGGTAGTAACGGAAGGCCTAATTGTAGCTGTGTGCCCCTCTGAGTCCTTCACCACCACAGGCTGTTTGCTTAAATAGCTCTGTGTGGTTCCTCCTACTCCTGCGATGGCCGATCCCACAGGGGCTAAAGGCCATGAGGGAGGCCATGCAGAGAAGGAGATGATAGTTACATCAGCATCCGTATCAATCAAACCTCGAAGCTGAATCCGGGGTGGAAGGGCGTTCGGCAGGATCAGGGTACATGTCATCTGTAGCCTTTGGTCAGAGATGTCTGCAGTCCAGAAGGCCTGTGGAAGTCCCGTAGATCCACTGCCGTTATCTTCCTGAGTTTGTTGTTCTATCCTGGGGACACAAGACTTAAAAGGCACTAATTTAGCAAGGCAGGTCTTTTCAGGAATAGTTACAGGGGGTTTTTGTGTGGAGACCATAGCGCAAATATGACCTTTAAAGTCAGCATCTGTAACTCCTGAGTGCACTAAGATTCCTTGATGGGCAACATCAGGTTTTCCCACCAGCATTGCACTGGATCCCTGGGCTAAGGGTCCATATGCATCCAAGGGAACCTTATAAATACTGCTAGAGTCTAAGACGACTGTGGCTGAGGTATGGTTGTCAAAACCGTCTGATCCCTGGGTGCCGTCTCTAGGGTGGCTGGGTAGGCCTGTGCCTGTACCTGTGCCAGTCTCTGGGGGAGCGACTGCATCAGAGAGCAATTCCCCTTCCTTGCACCCCGGTGGAAGTTTCCCAGCAACGGCTGACCATCGGCATGAGTCCAGGATCTACAATAGTCCGAGCAATGCCCTGGCCTGCCACACCTCTTGCACTGGGGGATCATTGTGTTTTCTTTTTGGCTCGGCTTAGGCCGCTTCCATTTTTTTGCCTGTTTTGGTGGCTTTGGTTCACGACCAGAAGATGTGTGAACAGGCTGCAGGAATGCAGCCAAAGCAGACCTTTTCTGGTTCCCAGATCCCACCTTAGCGCGGGCTTCGACCATGTCTGTTACCTCAGGATCCCCTGGTACGGCATCTATGATTTTTCTGCACTCCTCGTTTGCGTTATCTCTCACTAACTGCCTTAACAACATCTGTCTTAACCCGTCGTCCTCAACCTGCTTCTCGAGTGAAGCAGCGACTTTCTCTACAAAGGAGAGGAATGACTCTGATTTCCCTTGAACTATTTCAGTATATCGCTTTCTGGGTGCAGACAACTCTATGGTTTTCAACAGGGCAGCCATGCCGACCTGTTGAGGTTGCTGCAGGACGCTAGAGGACAAAGTACCCTGTAGACTGGGATCAGAGAAGGGACCAGTCCCCATCAAAGCATCCATTCCTGCTGTCCGTCTAGGATTGTCAGCAGGGAGCTGCATATTCCCTAATGCAGCCTTGTCGGCCAGCTTTCTCCAGGTTTTCTCAAAAACTGTAAATTGTACAGGTTGAAATGGAATTTGACCTAAGTGTCTGATATCAAATGGAGCAAGCAAGTCTGTATTTATCACCCTTATTATCTGCATAACCTCAGCAGAACCTAGCCCATATTGTGCCACCTTGGACTGGAGGTCCTGGGCAACTTTCCAAGCAATTACCTCATGCTTATCATGCTCGCCAGAATTTGGGAGAGGCTTATACACTGGGAAAGCTTGGATCTCCCCTTCTGGGGAATCACTACCATCCTGAACTTCTGGCACAGCCTGTGGATGAAGTGTAACAGCTTCTTGCCTACCCCCAGAATCCTCAAATGTATTTGGCATTTCGAGTGTTTCCAATAACCTCCAGTCACCCTCCTCCAATGCTCGCGTCTTAACTGACTCTAAGAAGCAACTGTAGTGGTTCGGACGCACTGTTACTGTGCAGTCCTGAAAAGTCCAGGGGTGAGACCGGCGCAGCCTTTTTCTTCGCCTCGCGGCTATAGCCGCCTGACCACCTGGGGCCAGAACCTCATCTGCCTCACTGCCTGACGATGAGTCATCAGGCAAAGGCAACTCAGAGACACTGGGAGCGAACAGAGATGGACGGAGAGGGGCACTTTGGCTAAGTTTGCTAGAGCCAGAACAGACAGCACAGACTACAGTTGGCTGCGCTGCAGTTTGAACAGCAGCTTCTTTATGGGAGGCTGTCTCGGCCAGTCCCGATCAAACCGGTACTGGAGCTGCTGCTGCCGTCTCTGGGGCAACAGCCGCGCCCGGCGCCGTGCTTGTCTCTTGCACCATGGCATCGTTCGGAGCCGTCTCTGGCCCTTGCGCTGCAGCCGCGCCCAGCGCCACGCTCATCACTTGCTCCACGCCGGCGCTCGGTGCTGCTGCCGAAACCGCTGCTGTTTCTTGCTTCCCGGCCGCGTTCGGCGCCGCTGCCGCCTCCAGGTTTTCCCGCGGCAGCGGTACTTCCGGGTTTGCCGCTGGCCGCGCCACTTCCTGGTTTGGAGCCGCGTCCCCCGCGGGCGGCGCGGGCGGTGCTGGCAGCGCGGGCCCGGCGCACCCTGCGCGGCAGGGTGCCCCTGGCATCCACAGCAGCTGCTCTAGCAAGCTGAGCAGGTCCTCCAGCTTTCCGGATGTGTTTGGTAACTCTGTCAGCAAAGGCAGATGCTGTATTAAAAGGTCGATGTCTCGGTTCTGCAGCGGTGCAGAACAGTGCAGCGCCAAGGAGGGCAGCGGACCACACCCAGGCAGTCTCGGTGCAGTCACGCCTGGCGCTACGCCGGCTAAGAAGGGACATCTGGGCGATTTTGGCTCTGTTGGTGCATACACAACCGGGCTAGGAGCCGCTCTGGGGGTCCAATTCTCTAAGCTGCTAATTTGCGGCCCTGGATAAGCCGTGGCTGCCGCCGAGCTGAGCGGCAAGGCATACTGTGCGCCCTCCCGCTGCCCCGACACCCCCACCTCTGCCGGCGGGGGGTCCCTGGGGGCTGCAGAGTCCTGCGATTGTGCAGGGTGCGGCTGCGCAGGCTCTGCCTGTGGAGCCGGGGGGGGTCCTCTGAATCCACCATCATTTGCCTCAGAAGCCCAGTCAGCAGGGTCCCCCTCAGACATTCCTCTGTCACTCATCACCGAAATAGGCGATCCAGGTCTGCTGCTACAGTCGAGGTCTGTCAGCAGAATAAATAACGAACGCCAGGTCTGGTATAATTCTAACGCTGCTGGGTCCCCAGACAGGAGCTCGTGTCGGACAGCACAGCCAAGTTCCTGCCATAAGGAAAAGTCCAGGGCACTATCTCTGTCCATGGAAATCCCTTTTAAGGTAGCCCAATCTAATAATTCCCGAACTGAATTTTCAGGAATGGAGGTATGCATTATACCGAACACACCTTTCCAGACCATTACCACAGCTTCAGTTTGTGAGCCACTGTTCGCCATTTCTCAGTCACGTTGGACCTGCCGGTCCCGGGGGGGAAGGGGAACAGCATACCTCTAGAGGAATTCGGCTTGGCTCGCAGCAGCAGGACACATCAGAGAGTGCAGATCACGTCGGGCAGCACCAAATATTACTGCAGGCCTGGGCCCTAGGGTATATCACTGTGTCCTGCAGCCATAGGGAGGAGGAGGAGGAGAAGATCCAGCAGGCAGGAATTGTGCAGCAAGATTGATTGATTTAATTATTTTACAAACTCTTTTATAGACTTTTTTCTTCATAGTCTAATTGGACAAAGGATCAGCCACCCCTTGGGGTGATTGGCTAAAATACTAAAACATCCATTGTCAAAATATTTTTCTACTATACCATAAACAGGACTTCTCAAGGTTGCAGGTGTCTTGGTTGTTTACCTTCCCTGCTACCTCTTCTGTGAGAGAGAAAAGTCTCTCACGGACTTAGAAAATAGCAAAAAAATCCTTGCTAGTAGCATTTTTGTATCTACACTAGATAGTATGGGTTCTCCCACCATATGGGGTCTTTCAGCTTGCCTGCCACAACCTCTCAGGGACTTGTAGCTGCCGGTACTGCCTTTGCACTGTTGGCAGCTCATCCTAGGACCAAAGGAACACAAGTGCAATTTATACCCTCTTTCTTCCTCATTGCCTGGTCTTGCACAAGCAAAGCTCAGCTGCAACAATACATCTGGCAGTTTCTGTCGTTTTCAAATGCAGGCATGGATGGAGTAGTAACCAGCAAAGATATTTCATATTTATTGGGGAAAATGTAGACTTGTCAAAAATATATCCTTACATGGACCTTCACAAAAAATACATGAATCCAGAGGCTAGGGGGAGAGGAAGACCTATACTGGCATGTATGGATTTCCCACTTTTGGGTTAAATAAAACATGGTCATGCAGATATTTGCAAGCTTAAGTTTTTCAGAGAGGGAACAAGACCTTTGAAATTCTCTGAGTCTGGATTGTATTTTGTCAAATGATGACAGGAATTTTCTCTAAATAAAAAAGTAAATGGGAAGCAAAATGATCTTGTACTTTCCAGTGAGATAGCACAACCTTTAACTGTGGATGGAAATGTGAAAATTAAATCTACTTTCTCTGCATCTGAATATATGGTTCTTTTTTTTTTATAATTCTAGCAGTGTTTCTCAGGAACCAGAAATATTACTTAAAAAGCAGTGAAAGGCACAGCTGTCTCTTCTACTTTCACTTAGTGAGAAATAACAGTAATGTGTAGTTGAGCAACTCAAGTAGTATCTAGCATGAGCATCCTGCACCAAAGTCCCTACTGCTCAGCCTGACTGCTACACCCTGCTAGCTGTGTGGAAGCTAGTCCAAATGTGGTTTCACTTGCTGTCTGTCCCAGAGGCAACCCCAGAGGGTTTTTTGTTTGTCCAGAAGCTGCTGGTTCATGTTGTAGCCCTTTTGCTCCAGAGCATTCTGTGCATTTGCTGATTTGCATGCAGGGGGCAAAATCAAAGGAGAAATTTTGTTCAACAGATCTGGGAGAAGCAGAATAATGTGTTGGTTTGATATAAGCACCTTTTCCCCACCTCTTTGAAAGAAAAAGGAACCATGAAAGCATTATATGGGGTGATTATTTTTATCATTTGAACCTACATAGTCAAAACTTTTTTATCCTATTTTTCTTGTATTTTTCCTTTTTTGTGTCTAAGTTCTTTTCTCCTGCGTAACATGGAACATCTAAGCACAGGTTTACAATAAATGAAAGAAAGCTCTAAACTGCTTATGGAACTAGATACATAAAAATCCAGTACCCTGCTCACCAGGCAGACACATCAGCAACCGAAATGTAAAGCACATAAAAGATAGCTGTAAGTATGGAGTGCTGCTTGTTGTGCCTGAATATTTATTAGCCTCAGCAAAGGAGTCAGACAGCCAAAGGAGCTGAGAGAAGAGGCAACAAGGAAGCATCAGGGAGTATTTTGACTCTAATCTGGCTAAAACAGTAAGCAATGCAAGTATTTTCAGAAGACAGGAGTCTGTATGCTCTTTATTGTTAATGACTGCATTTCAGAAATAGAAAGTTCCTAGAATGTGTGTTTAACTCCTTAAGTCAAAATACAGTAATGTGTAAGGATTGGCAGGTGGTTTCCAAAAAAACTGAGATGATTTTTCTGCTAAAACAAAGGGATCATATACCAGGCAGAAAAACTTCCCATCAAGCCAGAGTATTTTAGTCATCACCTAGGGTAGGAGAGAGGTATTTTTCAAAGGAATTAAAGCAATATTTGGAAATTTCCCTCAGATAACCTGAACAAAGATGATAACAGAGTTCTGTTCAGCAGCTGCAATCTGCTTGAGTCAGACTGGGAAATCTAGCTACAAGACTTCCAGTCTGGACTAACAGGATGGGTGTGTAACAAAGTGTGCTGTACATTCAAAGGTTCACAGAATCATAGAATACCAGGTTGGAAGGGACTTCAAGGATCCTTTGGTCCAACCTTTCTTGGCAAAAGCACAGTCTAGACAAGATAACCCAGCACCCTGTTCAGCTGCTTTTTTAAAGTGTTCAATGGGGAATCCACCACTTGCTTGGGGATTATTCTAATGGCTGATTATTCTCATTGTGAAAAATTTTCCTTTTGTGTCCAATCAAAATGTCCCCAGGAATAACTTGTACCCATTACCCCTCATATTCTCCATGTGACTCCTTGTGAAAAGGGAGTCTCCATTTTCTTTGTAGCCACTCTAAATACTGGAACATGGTGATAAAGTGTCCCCTCAGCTTTCTTTCCTCAAGGCTGAACAAACCCAGTTCTCTCAGCCTTTCCTCAGATGACAGGCTTCCCAGCCCTTGGATCATCTTTGTGGCCCTTCTCTGGACCCTTTCCAGTCTGTCCACATTGTTTTGCATAGTGGGGACCAAAACTGAACACAGTATTCCAGGTGTGGCCTGACAAATGATGAGTAGAGTGGAATAATGACTTCTTTATTTCTGCTGGTGATGCCCTTGTTGCTGCAACCGAGCATCCTGTTGGCTCTCTGCCACAGCAGCTCACTCATATTGAGCTCATTGTCCACCAGGATCCTATTGTGGGTTGATGCTGGCCAGATGCCAGGCACCCACCAAAGCTACTCACTCCCCTTTGCAGCGGGACAGGGGAGAAAACATTTTAAGAAGGGTTCATGGGTTGAGATAAGGACTGGGAGAGATTGCTCATCAAATATCATCAGGTTCAACTTAGATATATGAAGTGAATTTATTACTAACAAAATCAGAGCAAGATAAGGAGAAGTAAAGTAAGACCCTTACAAACACCTTCCCCCCACCCCTCCCTCCTTCCCAGCCCTACCTCCTCCTCCAGTGCTGCAAGGAGACAGGGAATGGGTGTTATGGTCACCCGTTGTTTCTCCCCCTGCTCAGGGAGAGGAGTCCTTCCCCTGCTGCACCGTGGGGGTCCCTCCCACAGGAGACAGTTGTCCATGAACTTCTGTGACATGAGTCCATCTCACGAGCAGCAGGTCTCTGCAACAGTACTCCTCAGACTGCTGCAGTGTGGGTCACTTCCACAGGGTGCAGTCCTTCAAGGACAGGCTCCTCCAGCATGGGAGCAGGGCCCCTCTCTCCACAGGCCTCCTGTAGGTCACTGTCTCCCGTAGGTCACAGCCTCCTCTAGGCCTCCATTTGCTCTGGCATGGAGCTCCTCCACAGGCTGCGGGTGGATCTCTGCACCCCCGTGGACCTCCATGGGCTGCAGGGGGACAGCCTGCTTCACCATGGTCTTTACCATGGCCTGCAGAGGAATCTCGGCTCCAGTGCTGGAAACACCTCCTCTCCCTCCTTCTCCACTTACCTTGGTGTCTGCAGAGATGTTCTTTTCACATGTTCTCACTCTGGTCTTCTCTGGATGAAATTAAAACTGTGCCACAAGTTTTGTTTTGATTTCTTCTTAAATATGTTATCACAGAGGAGTTACCACCATTTCTAATTGGCCCAGACTTGGCCAGTGGCAAGTCCATCTTTGGAGCCACTGGGGATTGGCTCTGCTGGACATGGAAGAAGCTTCTAGCAGCTTCTCACAGAAGCCATCTCTGTAGCCCCCCCCCCACTGCCAAAACCAGGCTGTGCAAAACCAGGTCCCTTCCCACAAAGCTGTTCCCCAGCTGGATAGATCCCAGCCTGTGCTGCAGTCCTGGATTATATTTTCACAGGTGCAAGACCTTACATTTGCCCTTGTTGAATTTCATAAGGTTATTGTTAGTCCACTCTTCCAGCCTAAATCTTCCTGCAGGGTGGGTCTCCCTTCTGCAGTGCCCACTCCCCCACTGAGTTTGGTATCATGGGCAAACTTCATCAGGATACACTTGATCACATCTGCCAGATTACTTATGAAGATATTAAACAGCATTGGGCCCAATATCAATCCTTGGGGGACCCCACTCTTGACAGGTTGCCAGTTTGAAAAGGAGCTATTCCCTACCACCTTCTGGATGTGGCCTGTCATCCAGTTCCCCACCCACCCCACAGACCACTTGTCTAGATCATAACGCATCAGTTTCTCTAGGAGGAAACTGGGAAAATGTATCAAAAGCCTTGGGGAAATCCAGGTAGACAGTGTCCATTGCTTGCCTCACATCAAACGAGCAGGTTACTTTGTCGTAGAAGATGTCACAATCTGCTAATGCAAGCGGGGGTCGTGATGGTTTGTTTATCGATCTCAGAGTGTAAAAGGACACAAGAGATTTAGGTTTTAATCAAAACAGTGCACCTTTATTAAGTGCCCACAACACAGTAATGCAATAGAAGAGAGAAAGAGAGAGAGAGGAAAACAAAGTAGAGAGGGGGGAAAAAGAGGGGGCAATAGCTACCAACGGATGAGACAAAGTCCTCGTGGTCTTCCGCCAATAGATTCATCTTCTTTCCATGGGGAGATCTCGGGCTCAGTTATTTCAGAAAGTCCCTTTATAGTCCTTTTCAGAAGCGAGGGGCAACTGGCCAAGAGGTTGGGAAATCTACAGCCGTTGTTATGGGACCCGTTGCTTTGGGAAACAGGTACAGGACAGGTGTACAGAACAGGTGTACAGGAGAGGTGTACAGGACAGGTCATTCCTTTCCGCTTCAGCGCAGTCCTTCCCGCCTGGGCAGCAAGAACAGTGCAGTCCATTGCGACCTGCACTAATTTTCCTCAGGAATGCGTACCAGTTCCCAGTGGGCACACCCGCAGGCAACACTTGGCAGACATCCCACCTCACCCAGGCCAGGACTCCTGTGTTCAGTCTCTGTTCTCGGCTATGATCGTGAGGCAGATGAGGGATCTTTGGACCGTCTCTTACAGAAGACTATCAGGTTTGTCAAGAACAACTTGCCCTTGTGCTGGCTTTTCCCAATCACGTTTCATCTGACTTGTGATAGCTGCCAGGAGGATTTGTTCCATAATTTTCCCAGGGACTGAAGTAAGACTGATGGGCCTATAACTTCCTGAATTCTCCTTTAAGCCCTTCTTGTAGATGGGGGTGACATTAGCCTTCTTCCAGTTTTCTGGGAAGACCCTTGATCTCCACAACTTCTCAAAGACTATGGAAAATGGCCTTGCAACAGTCAACCAGCTCTGGTAACACCCTCGGCTGGATTTAAAGCTCAGGAATAGCTACTAAATGGCTGTGGAATTCACCATGACACTGTAAATCACTCTTTAAATGTGCTGCACCAGAAGAGGAAGCCACTATTTGAGGAAGTTGTAAACTGACTTACATGAACCCTGTAAGACTAGCTCTGTGTCTTATAATAGGTAAAAGCTGGGACAGCTAATTTGAAAATAGTTAACTGCCAGCAATGGTGATGGTAGTGTTTCAGGCTATCAACATCTGGAAGGTCTTTATAGGAGAAAGTTTCACGAAGGATGTCTGGACTTCAGGCGGCTCTCTTGAAAGCTGTTTATTGCATAGGCGAAGTTACAGCAGCTCAGGGAGTGGGTATCCAGAGCCAGCCCTACAGCTGTCAGCTCCAGCTTGTAGGCATACCTGAAGCCGCTTTCTGTTCAAGTTACAAAGCATTTTATACTTTTCTTTGCAGAGTATCTTAATACATAACAACCAATAAGCACCATACACAATACCTTTACATTCGCCTATAGCCTATCATAACTAATACCATCACCATATTATAGTCATTATTATCCAATCACAAGAGTAAGTAAGTTACAATTTAAGCTTACAATGGAAAATTCTCAGACGTCTCTTCTTCTTCCTACATCAACATTTCTTGTTTGCCTGCGATATCTCTCTTTTTGGTAAAGACATGTTTTCTATTTACTTATGCTCATCTTGAGACTTATTTACTTGGTGAAAAACATGTCTTTGTTTGTAGTCACATACCTTTGTCCTATTCATAAAAATCTCCTTCCAACTCATCTCCAACCTTTGCCTTCTCAGTTATTCAGTGATCAGTGTTTGAGCAAAACATCTTTTACTCTATATCAAAACTTGCTTTCATATCTATCTCATCCTCAGTTTCTACATTCAGAGATCTTTCTGCCAAGCCTACATATATGTGAAACTTTCTTACCAAACTTTCATCCTCCCCAACAGTCTTGGCAGATATAAGTGAAGAAATTCTAATTTACAGTATTTCAGTATCTTTATGGGAATTTATTTTTTAAGCAAACCCCTTGACTTATTTCAATTACATGTTCATGGCCTAGCAGAAAACATCTTAGTGTAGTCTTTGGAAACATCTAGGCCACTTCCACTAATTGAGCTCCAAAGGGAGCAGGAGCTAAATTTTGCATTCAATCATTTAACCAAGCTGGTACTGACAGTACCAAATGCTTTCTTATTCAGACACATCCCTGAAACTGAGCATCCACTAAGGATTTCAGCAAATTCATGTATCTGGGCATCATAAGGCAGAAGGACTCTAGATCTGTTGAGCAGCTGATGGCTGGGAGAGAACCCAGGTTTATCCCAAATGGCCAATAGTGCAGTCTTGACAAATGCTCGTTGGGACACACAATTTTCTGTTTAAAGTTTCTTATTGCAAATTGAGATTAAAAGCTAAAGACTTGAAGGATATTTTTTTCTGTGAAATGGGGCAAAGTATTGACTTGGGACTGTTACTGCTTTTGAGTATTTAAATGTGTTTTAGACATAATGGATGTTAGGTTGTATGGAAAGCTAAACAAAGCATATCATGGTAATTAACCTGCAGCTAATATTTTCCCCGAAAGTGTAGCCTGAGTAGATACATTCTTTTAGAAAAGTGACAAACTCCCCATAACAGAAATTTGCTCTCTCAATCAACCTCCAACTGAGTAAACATGTTATGACTGTCACTTGCTAGCATTTGGCTTTTCTTGATCCTGTCTGCTGCCCATGAGCACCAGAGGAAGTGGCCAAATGGCCAGACCTTGCAAAGGCAGCTTCAGTAGTGCAGCTCAACTCAGCATGGCCTGTGCCAGACTGACCCACTGGGTGCAGTTTAATTTAAAGATGAATGACAGAGCAGGGCAGGGTAGGGTGGAGTATGATGGAACACATAAAATGTTGTTGCAGAGAGGGTGGAAATAATTTTTTCACAGTGGCAGTAGGCTGGACAAGAACCCTATGTTTCAGATATTAAGAGAAACCTTCAGCCAGTAGACATTGCAATGGATCACTTAGAGAGGCTATGACCTTCCAACAGTAGAAGCCTTCAGGAAACTATTATGGAAATGACATACCTACTCCTGCAAGATAGGCAGATAGGCTATGTGATTTTTTTTTTAGTATTTTAAAGGGCTGTTTTGAAGTGTTTGTGAAATAAGCTAGATAAACTGCCCAGGAAGTTGGAATTCCGAGGCCGGATTGCAGGCTGAATTCCAGAGTTAAAAGCTTCCCTCTGGCAGAGTTTTTCTGTCTGTGAGCAAACATGGGTGGTGTTTTTTCAGATAAAAATGAAAAAATCCCTCCTAACAGCCTATTAGTGTTGATAATAAAACACTGGAAATGGCTGACAGGGCGAAAAACTACTTTGGACACCCGAGAATTGATCAGACTGTCCTCATGAGTTTGGCCCACTTTAAAGTTAAGTCAAAGAAATTGGCCTCGCTATGGGAGTTTGGAAAATAACATCATTACTGACCTGATGGTAGAACTGAGATCATTACGTAGGTTTGATGATCTAAGATATGCAGAACTTTTAACTATGTATCTGAACAGGGAAGAAGCATATGTAGTAGAGAGAAGTAATATGGAAATGACTTTGAGGAGGAGAAAGGGAAAGAAAAAGCCGTAGCAAGCTACCTCGCATGCTAATATAGACAGAGAAATCAATATGACAGATCTAGATATTGTTACAAAAAGGATAGGATATTGGATTTTAGAAGTAGTAAGGCTAAGGCTCTGCTAGGCTGTAAGGCCTCAGGTGTAGAAATAGTTCTCTTGGGAAACAGGAATGGAATGTGCTGGGTGGGGAAGTTAGGAGTAGTGAATTAGCTGGGCATGGAGAACATGTCTAAAAGTAAATAGTTCTGGGTCGATATATGTGGCATGCAAGGGGGATTTCAGTGGTGGGAGTTCGTTGAGCATTATCTAAGACTAGACAACCATGAAGATATACGGCTTGGGGTATGATTATCAATTGTTAATGTTTTGTATGTGTGCCAATGTTTGAAACTGTATAAAGAGCTGAGTGAAACGATAGGCCTTCGGGAAGCCTGATTTGGGACACCAGTCCCCAGGTCCCCGGGCCCTGAATAAAGCACCGCATAAACTGACTCTCTGTTGGTTTGTGTTTGTGGTCGGTGGGCAACAGTTTTCTGGCGACCCAGGTGGGACTCCGGGGGTCGTAGGGGCGGTTCGCGGGGTGATCTGCTCCGTGCCGGCACCAGGTGATTTCTGGGGAGACATCAGCCCGTGCCCGACCCCGCGTCCGACGGACAACCGTGAGGTAAGCCCACAAGGTGCTTTATTCCTTTTAAACCGGTGGTGGTAGCCTGCCCGGTAAGACGAGTCTCTACTCGCAGGGTTGGGGCATTGGTTTGGGATTATAAAGCCTAGGCGCTGGCCGTCAGACAGAGCGAAAGCTTTGCAGAGCCAGCCCTTGCTTCTCGCGGCGACGAGATAAGCAAGGAGGGAATTGGACATTGTGGTAATTAGTATTGGTATTAGTCTGTGTGTTATTAGTTGTGTGCGTTATTGTGTGGTTGCATACCTCTGGAATGATGCCGTTGCGGGTGTTTCGGGCTTTGTCAAGTTCAGATAAGGATATTCCGGAGGATTCTCCCCTCGGGTGTTTGCTAAGTCATTGGAAGGAGGGTAAATTGGGACGGGAGCTGCGGAAAAGAGAATTGATTGATTATTGTAATACGGTATGGCCTGAATATGAAACTGGGGGGATGCAGTGGCCGTGGAATGGCACTATTAATTCTGAAATTATAACCCCCATGATGCGGTATTTACGGGAAAATGAGAAGTGGGATGAGATACCCTATTTGGATTTGTTTTATCAGCTAATAGGAAAAAAGGACTGGCAGAGGAAATGTGGAATGATGGTGTTAGAAACGGAACCAGAGGAATGCGCGGGTTGTAAAGAGCGAAGGCTACGGTTTTCTGAGCCTGAGGAGGATGTGTCTTTGTTGGTATCACCATCCGACCCAGTCAACCTCCCCCTCCCGGACTCAGATTCTTCGGAAGAGGAATCTGACTCCGAGGAAGGAGAGAGGGAACGATCCCGAACTCCCGAACCCAGGGAGAGAGGGAGGGAACAATCCCGAACTCCGCTCTCCCAGCGTACTCGCAGAGGGCGTCTGGACAGGGGAAAAAGCGCTTCTCGAGCACATCTAATGGCCCCATTGCGAGAAGCAGTTGGACCAACAGGGGATCGGGTCAGAGTGAAAGTTCCGTTTTCCCCCAATGATTTAATAATTTGGAAGCAATCTGCAGGAGCTTATAGAGAAAATCCTGAAAAAGTGGCTCGGGTGGTGAAAATGGTAATAAAGACACAGAATCCGGACTGGAATGACCCACAGGTGTTGCTAGACTCGATAATGGATTCTACGGAAAAGGAGATGGTATTTAAAGCTATGTCTAATCGGGCAAGGGATATGATTCAGTTGCGAGCACCAGCACTACAAGGAATAGGGAATGTGAATGAAATAGTACCAAGGGAAGATCCAGAATGGAACCCTAATTTGGCAGAAGAGTATCATAGGTTGCAGGTTTATCAGGAACTGTTGGTGGAAGGAATTCAGAGGGGAATTCCAAAGACTTTAAATTGGTCTAAGTTGTATGCGGTAAGACAGGATAAGGTAGAGTCACCATCTGCGTTCTTGGAGAGGCTGAAAGAAATAGCGCGGAGGTATACAGACTTAGACGTGGAATCAGAGGCAGGAAAACTGCAAATGGCCTTGATATTTATGGGACAGTCACAGGAGGATATTAGGAGGAAGCTACAAAAGCTAGAAGGGAATGATACTCGGGACTTGGAGAAAATGCTTGAAGTAGCGTGGAAAGTGTACAATAATAGAGAGAAAGAGGCAGTGAAGAAGCAACAAGCAAGCATGTTGGCAGTGTTACAACAGGCAAGTCAGATGAATGTGAGAGGCCGGGGGAGGGGACGAGGCAGAGGAAACGGGGGCATGGGAAGAGGTGGTTTCGGAGGTTTTGTGAATCAGAATGTAGGGAACCAGATGATGCGTAGGGGTAGAGGTAAATTGGGGCCCAATCAGTGCGCCCGATGCTTCGCCGAAGGTCATTGGAAGAATGAGTGCCCCCTCAATTTGGGGATGGGGACACCGATGAATAACTTTCCAGGAGGGAATCCCATGAATCAGGGAATGAATGCGAATGACGGGTTAAACCCTTTCGCGCCAGGACCACAAGGTGTCGCTCAAGCCTTTATGATGGGGAACTATCAAAATCAGAGCTGACTAGATAAAGATCTAAAAGTGGTCCTGGAAGTTGACGGGGGGCCCAGGGAATTTAGGGTAGATACAGGAGCCACTTTCTCTGCAATCAATGAACAAATAGGACCGTTAAGTGATTCAGTTGTGAAAGTAGTAGGGGTGTCGGGGGAGGTGGTGGAGAGGTCATTCTTGCGGCCACTGGAAATCAAATTTGGAAACAAAGAATTGGATCACCAGTTTTTATATATGCCAAGCAGCCCGGAATGCTTGTTGGGGAGAGATTTATTATCGGCACTGGATGCAAAAATCATATTTGAGAAAGGGCGTGCTAAACTAGAAATCCCGGAGGGGAATCTGGCAAAACTTTTTGTGATTAAAGAGACAAAGACAGAGGAGATACCCCAGGAAATAGAGCAGGCAGTAGTCCCGTGGGTATGGGAAACAGGGACCCCGGGCAGATCCAGGGTAGCCGTTCCTGTGAAAATTGAATTAAAGGAAGGGGCACACCCGGTAAGAGTTCGACAGTACCCTATCAGTTTGGAAGCCAGGAAAGGAATTGCCCCAATGATCACGCAATTTATAGCATTAGGGATTTTACAAGAATGCGAATCGTAATTTAATACTCCAATCTTTCCGGTAAGGAAACCAAATGGGAAATACAGGTTGGTGCAGGACCTGAGAGCAGTAAATGCAATTGCCAAAGATATACACCCGGTGGTGGCCAATCCATATACATTGTTAACATCGATTTCTGAGAATTTTCAGTGGTTCACAGTGATTGATCTAAAAGACGCCTTCTTCTGCATGCCACTGGCCCCCGAGAGTCGACACATTTTCGCCTTTGAATGGGAAAGCCCAGACACTTGCCGCAAGCGACAGTTAACATGGACCAGGTTGCCACAAGGATTTAAGTGTTCACCCACCATTTTTGGAAACCAGCTAGCAAAGGAGTTAGAGGAATGGAAAACTACCAAGGTAAAAGATTCTCCTTTTTCTTATGTTGTTTTACAATATGTGGATGACATACTCCTGGGAACAGAGGAGCGGGGACTGTGCTCAAAGTTAACAATTAAACTATTAAACATGTTGGGTCAGGCAGGATACCGAGTATCCAAGGAAAAAGCGCAGCTGGTGCAACAGAAGGTGATTTATCTGGGATGTGAAATATCACAAGGAGTCAGGAGAATAGGGGTAAACCGCATTCAAGCCATCTGTGCAATCCCTGTACCACGAAATAATCAGGAACTAAGATCTTTCCTAGGAATGGTCGGCTGGTGTCGCCTGTGGATTCCGAATTTCGGACTTATGGCCAAACCACTATATGAAACAATCAAGGAACCCGAATTCAAGTGGGGTAAGACACAGCACAAGGCCTTTCAGGAATTGAAGCAAGCACTCAAAGAGGCCCCCGCTCTGGGTCTGCCTGACCTGACAAAAGACTTTCAATTGTATGTGCATGAAAGGCAGAGATTAGCTTTAGGAGTACTCACACAGCGATTGGGGTCATGGAAGAGGCCCGTGGGGTACTTCTCGAAACAGCTGGACATGGTGAGCGGAGGGTGGCCAGGGTGTTTGCGAGCAGTGGCTGCTACGGTAATCCTAATTCAGGAGGCACGGAAACTGACACTGGGAAAACACATCACGGTATATGTACCTCACATGGTCATAGCCGTCTTGGAACAAAAAGGGGGGCATTGGCTCTCCTCCAGCAGAATGATGCAGTACCAGGCTCAGTTGCGGGAACAAGATGATGTTGAATTGAAAATAACCAACCATCTCAATCCAGCAGAATTCCTTAGGTCCACCCAAGAGGAAGGAGAACTGGAGCATGACTGCGTGGAGGTGATCGAACAAGTGTATGCCAGCCGTGAAGATCTGAAAGATGTCCCGATGGCAGATCCCGATGTGGAGCTGTTTACGGACGGATCCAGTTTTATGGAGCATGGAACCAGGTATGCAGGGTATGCTGTGGTGACACTCCAGGAAATAGTGGAAGCTAAAGCACTGCCTCCGGAAACTTCAGCGCAAAAAGCAGAAGTATGGGCGTTGGTAAGGGCATTGGTCCTTAGTAGAGACAGGAAAGTGAACATTTGGACTGATTCAAAGTATGCATTTGGTGTAGTTCACATCCATGGGGCTCTGTGGAAAGAAAGAGGACTTTTGATCTCTCAAGGCTCACAGATCAAACATAAGGAAGTAATAATTCAGTTGTTGGAAGCTGTACACTTACCTAAAGCAGTAGCGATCATGCATGTCCGAGGTCATCAAGCAGACTCCGGGAAGGAATTTCAGGGGAATCGGATGGCAGATGAAGCTGCGAAAAAGGCAGCCAGATTGGTCTGGACTCAAATGGCTCTGATACCGACAAGAGAAAATCCCGCTGCACCTTATTTGGAAGAGAAACCGTGCTACTCTCCGGAGGATGAACGGTTGGCACAATTCACTGGAGCAAGAAGGAATGTTGTAGGATGGTATGTAACACCGGTCGGACAAGTTATACTGCCAGTGGAATTAATGAAAGTAGTCATGGAAACTGAACATAACAAACTCCACTGTGGTGCAGAAGCATTGGTAGAACATCTAAAGAAAATAGTACTCTCTAATTCGATGATAACAATGGCCAAAAGAATAAATGCCACCTGCCCGATTTGCATTAAAAATAACCCGTTGGTTAGAAGACAAGTCCAAATGGGGAAAATACGTGTAGGGCCACAACCAGGGGATTACTGGCAAATAGATTTTTCCGAGTTACCAAAATCTCAGGCATACAAGTACTTACTAGTTTATGTGTGCACCTTTTCAGGATGGCCCGAAGCTTTCCCTTGCAGGACGAACCAGGCCAAGGAGGTAGTGAAAACCCTTCTCAAGGAAATTATTCCGAGGTTTGGGGTTCCTTTAGGAATATCATCAGATAGAGGACCACATTTTACTGCAGGAATCGTGCAGGAAGTTTCTACTATTCTGGGAATTCAGTGGCACTTACACACCCCCTGGAGACCTCAATCTAGTGGTCAGGTGGAACGAATGAATCAAACTCTGAAAAATCAAATTAAAAAGATTTGTCAAGAAGCTAAAATACAGTGGCCCCAAGCATTGCCTCTAGCCCTTCTGAGGATTAGGATTAAACCACGAGAAAGGATAGGGGTAAGTCCGTATGAAATTTTGTACGGCAAACCATATCATGCTGTAACCTATCAAGGGGACCCACATGTAATTGGGGATCAGATGATTGTAAATTATGTTTTGTCTTTAAATAAGACCCTTGCAGCACTGAGATCCACGCTGGAGTGGAATCGACCGTTACCTCTGGACACTCCTGCTCACGATATTCACCCAGGAGACCAAGTTTATATGAAGAACTGGTCGGTGGAGCCTCTGAAGGAAACATGGGACGGCCCCCATCAAGTGATAATGACAACTTACACCGCCGTCAAGGTCGACGGGATCAACAGCTGGATCCATTACACACGGGTCAAAAAGGTCCCCTCCCGATGGTCGGTGGAACCCCTATCTCCCACAAGAATGGTGTTCAAAGCCAAAAATTAATGCTGTTGTTGTTACTCTTGAGTAAAATAATAATTGTTGAAACCTTTGTTAAAATCACAATACCTGAATCGAGGGTGTGGGTACCAGAGAATTCAAATGTAAATCTCACATGTTTGTTTGTCGATGACCAGGGAGCTGGATGGGACAGAGTCAGGGCACGATGGAAATGGATCACCAAGGATCAAATTCAAGATAAAGGAGTAGAAACGGTCTGGGATGAGAAGCAGCAAAAAGGTAGGACTACCCTGCAGATATCCAATGTAACAAAGGCCAGAACAGGGAAATATGCTTGTATAGTTTGGATAAAAGGGAGTTATGATTATGGATTCGTAAATCTTGACATTTTAAATATCTCCCAAACAGAACCGGAAAATAAGGTCCAGGTGACTCTCCCAAATGGGAAAGTAGATATGTGGGACGGACCTCCCCTCAGAATAAAATGTACTCATAAATTTGAGACAGGGTGTCAGAAACAGATTGGAATGAAATGGTGGAAATGGAACACGACACAGGAAATGTGGAATCCACAGGTACAAGGGACAAGTTGGTGTACGCAGGGAAATGAAAGCAGAGGATGGTTGAATATAACGAACTCAGAGATTGGTAGATCGGAGGGTAAATACCTTTGTGTTCTCGTTTGTGGTAATAGGGGAGGTTATGGGGTCAGGAAGGTAGAAGTGGTATTACAACAGGATCGAGGAATCAAGCCTGAACAGAAAATATATAACGCAAAGGAAGGGCAGGATTTGGTTTTAAGATGTAGGATACCAACTGAAAGCTACACTGAGTATGAATG
Source organism: Aphelocoma coerulescens (assembly GCF_041296385.1). Lineage (NCBI taxonomy): Eukaryota > Metazoa > Chordata > Aves > Passeriformes > Corvidae > Aphelocoma > Aphelocoma coerulescens. The sequence continues at coordinate 6,934,576 of NW_027184080.1, read as the reverse complement.
GTGGTTTGGAGGACAGAACTTGGTGGCTCAAGGGAAATATCAAATTAGAAGAAAACCCCAAGAAATAGTGTTAGTAATTAAAGAGGTCCTGGAACAGCAAGATAATGGACAATACTGGTGTTGGGTTGCTCGAGATGATTGGTGGGCAACCGGGATGATTAGTGTTTATGTTGAAAGAACAAGGGTGACTCGGCAGGTACCAGAGGATGAAATCCGAACCAAACCAGAGAATCTGATTGTGGGGTTAATTAGGGATTTTGGGCAAACACAAAATGTATCAGCAATCACTGCATGTCTGCCTTTGCCCCATGCGGCAGGAGATCCTATACCATGGGGAATTATACCAGCTCCAGACATGCCTGCATCTAATCGAACAGTTACCTTAAGTTGTACCCAGGAGACTAGGATCCGAACTAAATTGGTTAATCGGACAAATGTGATAAGGAAACACTGGAAAACCCCGGGGAACCGAGCAGATTGTTACAAGCTTCCGAATGCTGTATTTACCAAAATCGGAAGATTCCATGGAGTAGGATGGTGTGAATACGATGAGAGGCAAACGCTACAAGTCCCGGCAACTGAACAATATTTTGAAATAATATGCCAGAATGTTACAAACACAACTACCATGGAGCAATGGCAGACAATCTGGGGACCTAGTTTGTTAGAAACCTATAGTTACATAGGAACAGTTCAATGGTGTATTTATTGGAAGGGACGGAAAAATCAAACTTACTCAAAGACCTATCAAGGACAGGGTAGTTGGAGAAAAGATGCACCTGGAATGACCGATTGGAATTGCACTAAGGTCTTCACTTGTGACAGCCCAAGTGAGTCTGTGAGTCTACTGCCTGTAAAGGTACTTTTGAGATTTGGCTGTGAATGTAGGGGATATAACCACACGATAAAAGACAAAAATACAGAAGGAGAGTTAAACTGTAAAACTACATCAATCCGAGCTCCAGGAAATTTAGTTTGGGTAATGGGTCATGGACATTGGACCACTCATATGCCGGTAGATGGTCCAACTACACAAATTACTTTAGGAGTTCCAACTCTTTGTCCTTTTTGGAAATCGACAAAATTGACGGCCTCAGAAATACAAATGAGACATAAGCGAGATATAAGTCAGGAAATTGGAGACATAGGGTTAGAAGAAGGGGAAGATTGGCATGGACCTTCTTCAGGAGTTAAATTTGGGTGGGTATTAAAATCTCTCTTTGCACCAATATCATCATATCGAAGCAGGGAAATGTTGTACAAATTGTTGGGGCAAACAGAAAGGTTGGCGGCTGTGACCAAGAAGGGATTCAAGGACTTAAATCTGCAGTTACAAGCTACGTCTAGGATGACAATTCAAAATCGGATGGCTTTAGATATGATATTGTTGAAGGAGCATGGCATATGTGGATATCTGCATGGTAGAGATGATCATTGCTGCATTCACATCCCGAATGTTACACAGGAAGTAGAAAAGGATATAAGTCAATTAGAACAGATTGAAGGAAAGGTGAATAATATTCAGAAAGAGGCAGAACATAATTGGGTTGGAGAACTGTTCAGCTCCCTGGGAATTCGGATGTCCGGATGGATATCCTCAATTGTACAGTATGGAATCATGATTGTTATAATCATTTTAGTTGCCTTAATAGTATATAAGTGTCTTTTAGGAATGATTGTCAAGGAAGGTCAACACTCTCGGCGAATAATGAAGGCGATAATGCGAAGAGAAGTTCTGGCAGAACCAGCCACTCCACCTCCTGCTTATCGCGAAACGGCAACATGAATTGTTGAGCATCCTTGCGAACCCAGAAGAAGCTCGAAGGATGCTCAAAAGGGGGGACTTGTTACAAAAAGGATAGGATATTGGATTTTAGAAGTAGTAAGGCTAAGGCTCTGCTAGGCTGTAAGGCCTCAGGTGTAGAAATAGTTCTCTTGGGAAACAGGAATGGAATGTGCTGGGTGGGGAAGTTAGGAGTAGTGAATTAGCTGGGCATGGAGAACATGTCTAAAAGTAAATAGTTCTGGGTCGATATATGTGGCATGCAAGGGGGATTTCAGTGGTGGGAGTTCGTTGAGCATTATCTAAGACTAGACAACCATGAAGATATACGGCTTGGGGTATGATTATCAATTGTTAATGTTTTGTATGTGTGCCAATGTTTGAAACTGTATAAAGAGCTGAGTGAAACGATAGGCCTTCGGGAAGCCTGATTTGGGACACCAGTCCCCAGGTCCCCGGGCCCTGAATAAAGCACCGCATAAACTGACTCTCTGTTGGTTTGTGTTTGTGGTCGGTGGGCAACAATATGGTGGCCCCAGCTTTGCGCAATGGGGGGGCTCTCCCCCCCCCCCCCTCCCCCGTTGAACCACCGGGGCAGCCTGCACAGGTGGGGATAGGGGACAGAGGAATGGGGCAGCCAGTGGGGGTGGGGGCAGGGGAGTGGTGGAGCGGCAGCTCTGCCGCCACCACCTCGGCCGCCTCGGCCGTCGCCGGGGCAGCCCGCACAGGTGGGGGTGGGGGCAGGGGGTGGAGGGGCAGTGGCTCTGCCGCCACCGCTGCCGCCGCCACTGCTGCCGCCGCCACCTCCGCTGCCGTCCGAGTGAGGGCGAGGGAGGGAGCGGCCAGCTCCAAGCCAGAGGAGCAGTGCGGGGCCTCCCCCCACCCCAGCCTCGTCAAGGGCAGAGGGCGGGCACGGAGGTGGGAGAGATGTGGGTATGCCAGGGTCCCCTTACCACCCCAGAGGCGGAGAAGGTGCAGACTGGCCACCGCCCCCTGACTTTTCCAGAGGCAGAGATGGGGAAGGGGGAGGGGAAGGGGCGGGCTGGCCGCCTTTCCCCCAGCTCCCTGAACACGGAAGTGAAGGCAGAAATGAGCACGGGCGGTTCCAAGTACCTTCGCCAGTGCAGCGAATTGCAAGTTTCCGAGCCAGAGACAGGAAGAGCCGCTCGCTCTCCCCACCCTGCGACGCGGACAATGGTAAAGCTGAGGGCAGACGGGATGGCCCGGACCCAGGCGCCTCTTGCGGAGCTAGGGATGGGAGAAGCTGCTTGAACCCCTGCCTCCCTACCCCTCCACTGCCGCAAAAAGCGAGACAGTTCCTGATCAACATTCGGCTGGAACAATCTTTAAAACCAATGAAGCAATTTCAATTAAAAGCGAATTGGATGATTCCGATACAGATGGTTCCCACGGGGAGGGTGGTAGAAGAAGGGGCAGGATAGCCCGAGAAGCTATGAAAGCAGTTGGTCCCGTCGCTAAACACACAAGGTCCAAAACAGATAAAGGGGGGGAGGAAGAACTTTCATTAGAAGCACCTCTGAGACAGGCTGTGGGAAATCAAGGAGTGATTTATATAAAGACACTGTTGTCCGTCGGAGAATTACAGCAGTGGAAAAACTCAATTAAGAAGTACAGGGACAACCCAGAGAGAGTAGCTATGCATTTGGAAATGGCCATAAAAACCCAAAACCCAGATTGGCGTGATCTAAATGTTATGCTAGATGAATTATTGGATAATACAGAGAGAGAAATGGTCAACAAAGCTGCTATATCTGCTATAAAAACTCAAATTGACACTGGGAGTCGCCAGGGGCCAGTTAATGATATCTATCCCCTAGCAAACCCTGGCTAGGATCCCAATGTCTCAGAACAGATGGAAAAGCTGAAGTGATACCAAAAATGAATGGTGGTTTGGTTAAAATGTGCCGTTCCTAAAGCAGTGAATTGGGCTAGCTTATATGAGATCAAACAAAATCCAAATGAGACCCCCACAGAGTTTCTAAATAAGCTTAAAGACGCTTCAGAAAAATACACTACCCGAGACTCTGACTCACCTGAGCAGCAGATCCACCTGGCCTACCTGTTTATAGGTCAAGCAGCTCATGACATAAAGAAAAAGCTGCAAAAGACAGATGGGCCACCAGACATAAGTAAATTGTTGAATGTGGCCTGGAAGGTATATGTAGCGGGTTCGGTTTGTAACCAGGGAGAAACACCAATTTAGTGTAGTGGTTTGGTCCAAAATACTCATTACTGTTTATCTTCTGTGAGATAAGAATTAGGAGAAATACAAAGCAGGCACCAAACTTGAAAGAATATAAAGAAGTTTATTAACAGACCTAAAAGAGGGAAAAAGGAAAAAAAAAATCATACCACACCTTCAGAACTTTTCTCCTCCCTCCCACCGTTCTCCCTCTTCTCCCACTGACAATGTAAAAAGACAACCCTTAAGATGTTCAGTCTCTTTACCACTTCCATAATAACCTTGTTCAGTCCATTTAGAAAGAGAAGTCTCTTCTTGTCCATGCTATGAAAACATTATCACAATGAGACAGCCGCCCAGGTTGGTTCTCTGCTTGCATGTGAGTCCCTTCCCCCGACTTGCAGCTTTTCCCACAACTGCTTTCGAGGGTCCAATCTTGAATTACTGGGTGTTGGGGTTTTAGTTTTGTCCTAGTTTTTTTCTGTTAGAGGAATTTTCTCCCATATGCATGTTGCTAGGGGACAAATGACTGTACTTAAGAAAGACAAAAGCAGCAGCCCGTTTGGGGGTGGGGTGGGCCTGGCTACTCTTTGTTTCACCTGGGCGTGTTGGGAGTTCGCTCTCAGCGTCTGGAGAGAGAAGCCACGGAGAGAAGAGCTGCTGGTTCCCGTTTTTGGCGTCTTTCCTTTCTGCTGGAAACAACACCGGGATCCCAAGGCTGCTTTCCCTGCCTGCCTGGAGCCCCGGGGGGTTCCCCTTTTGGATACATCTCGTCTGCCACCCGGGATTTGTGTTTGTGCCTGCCGTTCCGGCCTGCCATTCCAGCCTGCTGTTCCGGGAGTCCAGGATCAGCTGCCCAGCCGTTTGTGAAGCTTTTTTGTTCCATCCTTCCCCGGGATCCCAGGGCACCAGAGCAGCCTTCTGCCTTCCTTAGCAGACACCTGTCTTTCAAACCGAGACACTGGGGTACAATTTTAAGGTTGAGCAGTTCAGAAACAAAAGTTCTCTTTACTCATCTCTGGGAGCATTTCATCTCTAAGAAAAGAGGCCCTCCCCCTTCCCTGGGAGCAAAGGGTCCTCCCCATCTTCATCCTTAGGATTATCTCTGGGAGCATCTCTAGGAACTGAGGTCTTCTCCTTTCCATGTGGAGCGAGAGTCCTCATCACTTCCATCTCTCCCTTTTCAAACTTCTCATCAAATTACAGCTGCTTCAGCATCTGCCTATCTCAGCGCAGGTGCTTTTGCTTACAAGTACGAGTTGAACGCTCCACCCTCCATGCCTTCATGACATTACAATGGGTACTCTGATACATCATAGCTTTACAACAGAATTTCAGCTTTAAGCATCTCCTCTTTCTCCTCCCTCAGGTATTCAGCTCTTCACAGCACTAAAACATTTAATCTCACCCAGGCCTTGCAGCTGGAATGTCGCTTATCGCTGTTGGTCACATGATCTTTGCCAGGCAGCGGTGGGCAGCTTTCAGCTGAATCTTGGCCACACTGGAGAGGGGGAGCCAGGCCGCTCTGTCTGCCCATAGCAGGGCTGTAGGGGGGCGGGGGGGGGGGGGGGGGGGGGGCGCGGGTGGAACAAAGCCTATTGGCTCCAGGATGGCTGTGTCCCAGCCCAGCCTGGCCCGAGCAGGGCCTGGGCCAGGTGCGCCGGCCCCCGCACAGGGCCCGCTGCCACCTGTCCCAGCGCACGAAATAAGAGAGAGCTCTGCCCGGGGTTTGTCTATTCTTAAATGTGGGCCACATAGGCGGTCACAATTTTAAGTGGCTTAAAAAATTTTCCATATTCAAACTAGCCAGGTCATAGAGGAGCTGTAAGAACCACTTTGCAAGAACATCACTTGCGAGACTATGCTTTGCTAACCCATGACATTCTACCAGAACAGAGACTTAGCAGACAAAGATAAACATCATAAACCCCACCATAAGAAGTATGATAAGAGAAAGTCATCTGACACATCAAAAAGGGATCCCCCTTTTTCCCTAGCTGAGGACCAGTGCACAATTTTAAAGAAGCAGGGGCACTGGAAAAATGGGCATCCATCACAAAGCAGAAAAGAAGCCCCCAGTTTTGGAACTCACTGTAAATACGGATTGACGAGGATCAAAGGCAACTTCCCCAGCAGAGCCTTCGGTTGTAGCTAAGCTGGGGAATGATGATGTTGAATTTCTTGTTGATACAGGGGCAACGTATTCTGTGTTAAATACTTTAAAAGGTAAACTGAGTCAAGACACTGTGGATATGATCAGAGCTACAGGGGTGTTCCGGTTTGGCCAAATTTAGAAATATATCCGCTGAGAGAAGGCAGGTAACCACCCCTCCCCCACCAGGTTCGGGAAAAATAAATTTTCCTCGAAGGAAAGTGAAGAAGATAAAAACTATTTATTTAACAAACACACAGGAAAAGGAAAATAATGGTAAATAATAAAATCTTTCGCTGTGGAGGGAAAACCTGGGAAAGTGTTAGAGTCCTCCCTTTGGTCTCCTCAGAGCTGGGGCTTGGCTCAGGGCCAGGTCCTCTGTGCCCGGTGAAAAGTCCTCCCAATGTGCTCTGATGCTGAAGCAGTCCAGTAGAAAAGGGAGAAAATCCGAAATTCCAGGGAAGGGAAAGCAAAGTTCAACTCTCAGTCTCTCTCTCTCCGGAGAACAAGAAACTGAAACAACTGGCCAAAAGCTGACTGGAAAACAGCAAGCCGGGTGCTTCCTCGCTTCCCTGCCGCAGCTGAGGAAAAAAAGTCGCTATCTCTGTGTGACACTCACCAGTTCCTGTATATGCCAAATTCCCCAATGCCATTATTGGGCAGAGATTTACTGGGAAAACTAGAAGCAGAAATTAAGTTTCCCAAGGAGGGGGGAGTGAAAGTTATAATCCCAGAATCTAAAATTATCAAAGCAGCTGCTATACTTGTACAGGAATGCCATGGAAAAATTCCCAAAGAAGTTGAAGAGGCTGTCATTGAAATAGTGTGGGCCAATGATTCTCCTGGGAGATTCAAAAAAACTGAACCTGTGAGTATCACACTCAAAGCAGGGGCTACACCAGTAAGGCAAAGACAATATCCTCTGAAATTAGAAGCTCTCAAGGGATTAGTACCTGTGATTAAAAAGTTTCTCAAATTTGGGTTGTTAGTGGAATATGAATCCAGGTACAACACACCAGTCTTGCCAGTAAAGAAAGCTGATGGTAAAAGCTACAGGTTGGTACAGGATTTGAGGGAAATCAACAAGATAACAGAGGACATACACCCAGGGGTATCGAATCCTTACACACTTTTGACCACACTAACAAATGAATTAGGGCGGTTCACTGTTTTAGATCTTAAGGATGCCTTTTTCTGCATTCCTGTGCATAAGAATAGCCAAGAACTCTTTGCTTTTGAGTGGGAGAATCCAGAAACAGGGAGAAAGACCCAGCTCACCTGGACAGTTTTACCACAAGGATTCAAAACCAGCCTGACCATATTCGGAAACCAGCTGGCAAAGGAGCTTGAGGACTGGAGGAAACAAGAACCAGGAGGAGCTGTTCTCCAGTGTTGCAGTGAGCCATGGCTCTTGCCAGGATGTCCTGGGCCCTGTTGGACAAAAGGTCCTGTAGGAACCCAGAGTGCCGAAAATATTTCTCTGCCTGTTTTTAAGGGTTGTTACCCCCCGAACAACACTGTTTTAGCCCCCAACCTTGGAAAAAATTACCAGCAGTCAGACAAGAACTAGAAAATACAGTGGTGTGAATTAGGTGATAGACTACTGTGTAAGATTGTCACTGGGTAAAAAATTTAGAGGTTTTGGGCTTCTCTTTGTAGTAAATAGATAAGAGTAAAAAATATCAAAATGGAGGATTGTTGTTGTTCTCTAAACCTTCTTCTCCTTCTTCTACTATTCCATGTTCTGCAGTAAAAGCAGTTTGGAATGATTGGATAGAAAATTCTGCAGTTCCTAGTCGTGTTACTGAATAATTGGTAGGAAAGTGAAAATAATGTACGTTTTTAGTAAATATTGGTTAAAATATCATTAAAAGCTGTGTAAATCTTGATAGTAGAGCTCACTCCTGCTTTTCTGTCTTCTATGCTGTACCTGGGTCATGCTAGTGACTCTGTTTCTTTGATAAGACTTAATAAACAACTATCTGGCAGCATTGAAACTCAAGGAAAAGTCTTGGTTTGTCTTTGAAACTCCTTGCAAGGACTTTTAGAAAATTCTATCCCATCAGGAGGGATTTGATTTATGGCACGATTCAGTGTCAGGTCCAGTGGTTTAATTCTCATGAGGCCCAGGAACCCTAAGATAGCTGCCCGCCACAACATAGACACCCTCAGGCTGTCTGGCAAAAACTTCGTTAGTCAAGGCAGGAAATACGTGACGCCCTTCACGTCTGCAATGACCACCGCTCTCCCCTCCTTTGGTCACCACATCACTCTGTCATTGGCCCGTGCTCACCCTCTCCGCCTACCTCTCTCCCCATTGGTTAAGTTGTATGCATCCCCGCCTATGTAACACCCCTTGTCTGTTCTGTTATTGGATGTTCTATGATTGCTCCGCCCTGAGCAGTGGGGTAGAAAATCCCCTGCCAGAGACGTTTTCTTGGCTCTTCTCGTCCCCTCTCTCCCAGGCTCCAATAAACCCATTCCTGTCCCCCCGAGAAGAGTCCCTCGTTGTTTCGTCTCTCCTTGCGCCTTTTCCATCAGTGGCTAAAGGGAGCCTTGCCTGGACCTTGCTTAGCCTCCTGCTCTCCCTTGGCGCCCGTCCTATGCTACTGTGGCAGGCAAGGCTATTGCCTGGTGCTCAGCCCACGAGCTAGCCACCCCGTGGGCACCGCGGCACTCCAGTATGTTGATGATATCTTGATAGCAGCCAAGACGCGAGATGACTACATCCAGTTTACTGTAAGTCTGTTGAACTTTTTAGGCCAAAGTGGGTATTGGGTCTCAAAAGAGAAGGCACAGGTTGCCAGGGAAACAGTAGTATACCTGGGCCTGGAAATTTTCCATGGACATCGACAACTCAGCAGAGAACAGAAGGAAGCCATCTATCTACTTCCAGAGCCCCATAACCTAAGGGAGATGCAGGCCTTCCTGGGAATGGAAGATTGGTGTTGCCAATGGATATCAAACTACAGTATACTGGTGTCTTGGGGTGACTTTATGATGTGTATCTCCTATCGCTGCTCTATGCCCAGAAAATTAACTTTGTGCCTTTCTGTGGCTTTACACTGAGCCTGAGAGGGGGGAGAGGAAAAAAAAAACCGAGCAAACTTCTCAAAGTGGTTGTTCAAGGACACACATACAGACTCCTTTGCTTCTAACAGCAGCAAGAGGGGAGGAATCACCCTGCTTGCTTTTCAGCCAGCTTTTGTCCCTTTTTCTCTGGAGAGAGACTGAGAGCTGAACTTTGTTTTTCCTGGGACTTTGGTTTTTTCCCCTTCTTCTTTTTTGGACTGTTTCAACATCAGAACACATTGGGAGAGTTCTCCACCGAGGCCCGGGGGTGGGCCCACCACCACCCAGCTCCAAGGAGGGGGAGAGAGACTACGGAAGGACTCTGAAATTTTCCCAGGTTTCTTTCCACAGCAAGAGGTTTTATTATTTAGCATTATTAACCTTTTCCTGTGCGTTTGTTAAATAAATAGTTTTTATCTCTTTCACTTTCCTCTGAGGAAAATTTCTTTTTTTCCCAAACCTGGTGGGGGAAGGTGGTTATAACCTGCCTTCTATCAGAGGATATTTGTCCTCCAAATTTGTCCAAACCAGCACACATACATAACTCTATGTGTCACTCCTCTTCCATGGAATAAAATGGAACAAAATTGAGAAACAATCAAAAACCACCTCCAAGGAGCCTTTGACAAAGCCCTAAGACAAGATATCCACTCACTTCACACTCAGTTAAAAGATCAACTTAGAGATTTGCAAACTCTAGAGAAGCAAAAGGTACTGACAGACTTAAAAAATGATCTTACTTGGCTAAATCCAAAAAATTGGTTTTCAGGAATAAATTTACGAGTTTGGGTTTTTATTGGATTAGCAGTGATATCTTTTTTAATTTTCTGTCTTGTCCTTTTCAAAATAATCAGAGTCGTTAAAGGCACACAAAAACAAGCTATGGTTGCACTTGCTTTGTCCATGACTCCAAAAAAAAAAAAAAAAATGAGGAGTTGTTAGGTTAACAGGTGTTGGTATAAGGAAAGAGTTAAACAGAGAACGACAGCAGCAGCACCAGCAGTACCAGCAGAAGGTCTCTCTGACACAGCATGCACCTGAGATAGAAATGAATGAATGAGTTTCTACTTCTATGTCGACATAAGACACACATGCTTTACTCACACTCTTCACGCTCCTTTACCATAGCCTTGGAGAGAACAATAGAAAATGTTAAGAAGACAGATTTATTGTAGGACTGTGATCATGTCTGTAAACTGTAACCAAAAAAGCTCTTAGAAGTAAGGATATATATACTGATGCTTCTGAATAAACCTTAGATTCACCTGCATCTCTGTTGTTGGTGAGTCTTGTTCCTTCATGTATCACAGAGGAGTCCTCCCCCTGCTGCACCGTAGGGTCCCTCCCACAGGAGACAGTTCTCTGTGAACTTCTCGGATTTGGCTTCATGTCATGAGCAGCAGCTCCCTGCGACCTGCTGCAACATGAGTCCCTCCCATGGGCAACAGTCCTCCTCAAACTGCTGCAGCGCGGGTCACTTCCACAGGATGCAATCCTTCAAGGACAGGCTGCTCCAGCCTGGGAGCAGGCCCCCTGTCTCCATGGGTCTCCCACAGGATCACAGCCTCCTCCAGGCATCCACCTGCTCCAGCATGGGCACCTCCTCCACAGGCTGCGGATGGATTTCTGCATCCCCTGTGGACCTCCATGGGCTGCAGAGGGACAACCTGTTTCACCATGGTCCTCACCATGGCCTGCAGAGGAATCTCGGCTCCGGCACCTGGAGCACCCGCTCCCCCTCCTTCTTCACTGACCTTGGTGTCTGCCTGTTGTTCTCCTCTCACATATTCTCACACCACTCTTTTCAGGGTGGAAAATTACACTTGCGCCACAACCTTTGTTTTGATTTTCTTCTTAAATATGTTATCAGAGAGGTGCTACAGTAATTTCTAATTGGCCCGGGCTTGGCCAGAAGCACGTCCATCTTCAGAGCCATAAGGGACATGCTGGAAGGTTCTAGGAGCTTCCCACAGAAGCCACCACTGTGGCCCCCCCACTACCAAAAACCAGGCCTTGAAAAATCAATACACCCGAGTAAGATTTGCATGTGTCATTTGTGGGAAAATTTTGAATAAGCATTCATTGTTCTGAATCCCTAAACTGGCCTTTGCAGTCTCAGTAAAGTAAATGTTTGTCTTGGGGTGACTTTATGATGTGTATCCCATGTTGCTGCCCAGAAATTAACTTTGTGCCTTTCTATGCCTCTAAACTGAGCCTGAGAGGGGGAAGGAAAAACTGAGCAAAACTTTTTCAAAGCAGTTTGCTTCCAGATCTCCCAGGTGATCCATGACTGTGAGACACGCGCTGCAATCAAGCAGGCCAAGCGGGTGAAGCAGCTGTGGTATGGTGGGCAATGGTCCAAATAGAAGTATGGGGAGGCCTGGCAGATTGATTACATCACACTGCCTCAAACCCGCCAAGGCAAGCGCTATGTGCTCACAATGGTAGAAGCCACCACTGGATGGCTGGAGACCTACCCTGTGCCTCATGCTATTGCCCATAACACCATCCTGGGCCTTGAAAAGCAAGTCCTTTGGAGGCATGTCACCCCTGAGAGAATTGAATCTGACAATGGGACTCATTTTAAGAATAGCCTTATTAACACCTGGGCTAGAGAACATGGCATTGAGTGGGTGTACCACATCCCTTACCATGCACCAGCTGCAGGCAAAGTGGAACGGTGCAATGGATTGTTGAAAACCACCCTGAAGGCACTGGGTAGGGGAACTTTCGAAAATTGGGAGCAACATCTAGCAAAGGCCACCTGGTTAGTTAACACCCGAGGTTCCATCAATAGAGCTGGTCCAGCCCAATCTGAATCCCTGCATCCAACAGATGGAGATAAGGTCTCAGTAGTGCATGTCAGAGGTCTGGTAGGAAAGACTGTGTGGATTAATTCTGCCTTGAGTACAGACAAACCCATCTGTGGGGTTGTTTTTTGCGCAGGGACCTGGTTGCACATGGTGGATAATGCAGAAAGATGGAACAATACATGGAGTACCACAGGGAGATCTGATTGTTGTGTGAAAACCACCTGTAGTGTGAAATGCCTGTATGCCACTGCTTGCTGAGGGTCACTGTTTGTACATAGCTGTGTATATATATATATGTATGTACTGATGTGTGTGTGTAGAGTTAGAATATATTAGTTTGGGCATTGAGCGAACGATATGGGATAAGGGGTGGAATGTCTTGGGGTGACGTTATGATGTGTATCCCATGTCGCTGCCCTATGCCCAGAAATTAACTTTGTGCCTTTCTATGCCCCTTAAATAAGCCTGAGAGGGGGAAGGAAAAACTAAACAAAACTTTCTCAAAGCAGTTTGCAGCTTGTTGAAGGTCACACAGAAATAGCAATTTTTTTTTTCCCAGCTGTGTTAGATTGAAAACAAACCAGTGGGAGGCACCAAGTCAGAATAACAATTTAATAGGGAAAATTAAAGAAAAGGCCAAAAAGAAAGACTAAAAGAAAATACTGGTTCAAACTGACAGAGTCAATATACAACCTGAGTCCATGTTAGGCAGGGTGGTGGTAGCAATCTGGTAGAATGATGGTTGCAGTCCTCTGAAGTGGTGATCCTGTAGAAAAAGGGTCTGCTCTTCCTCAGAAAGTCCAGTAGTGGCTGTGTAGCTCCTGTCCTCTGGAAATCCAGTGGAAAAGGGTTGTCTCTGGTGTTCAGAGTCTCAGATTATATCCACGATGGGATGCTTGGTTCCTCCCTCTGGGTGGAGCATCTCACAATGGGGTAATGAGTCATGAGGCCAAGTGTTGATTAGGCTCATTAACAGAAGATGGTCCGGAGGGAGTTATCTCTGAGTCATGCAGCAGGACAATGATGGGCCATTAACAGCAAGATAGTCTGGGGGGAGGAGGCAAGGAAACACTGCCCCACCTGATTTCAACAGCTCATGAGGTTGGTAATAGAATACACTGCAACCCAGGACACCAGCTGTGGCAGGGGTGGGAGGAGGCACCCGGCTTGCTGCTTTCCAGTCAGCTTTTGGCCAGTTGTTCAGCTTCTTTTTCTCCGGAGACTGAGAGTTGAACTTTGCTTTTCCTTCCCTGGAATTTCGTATTTTCTCCCTTTTCTACTGGACTGCTTCGACCTCAGAGAACATCAAGAGGACTTTCCGCTGGGCACAGAGGGCCTGGCCTTGGGCCAAGTCTCAGCTCCGAGGAGACCAAAGGGAGGACTCTAACACTTTCCCAGGTTTTCTTTGACAGCGAAAGATTTTATTATTTAACATTATTTTCCTTTTCCCGTGTGTTTGTTAAATAAATAGTTTTTATCTTCTCCACTTTCCTTAGAGGAAAATTTATTTTTCCCAAACCTGGTGGGGGAGGAGTGGTTGTACCTTCTCTCAGCGGATATATTTCTAAATTCGGCCAAACCAGAACAATGTTCTTACTTTAATACAATTTAACTATCTGAAACCCATATTAGTATTCACCTTTAAAAGCGCCCACATTTTGTGTATCTGCTGTTACTTTTTGTGCCCAAGGTGTATAGCTGAAATATGGCCTCCTTGCAAGGGTGCTTTTTTGTTTGGTTTGGTTTTTTGTTTCCTCCAATTGCTGAGTTTATTTACAGTCTGTTGTCTCTAAGACCTTAGAAATATGAGCTGGTCTGAAATGACAATGGTCTGTTTTCTTCCTCCCTCCTCCTTGTATTTCCTAGGTTTCCTCAAGCTTTATGATTATGAAGCCTAAGCTGAAGGATCACACTGTGTAGTTATTTTTCATTCAGTGCTCACAGCATTAAAGTTCATACTTGCTGTAAGATGTTTTGTTTTCACATTTTTTAAATATTTCTCACCATCACCCAAATCATTAAAGGGCAGACAGATACAATGATATCCACGGATTTACTTCCAGAAATTGTCAACAGATCCTCCACTTAAAATTTTAAAACAAATTCCTAATAAGTACTGCTGAAGTCAGTCGATACATCTGCCTTCAATTTCTTCTTGTGTCCTTGCCCTGTTTTCATCTTTTTTGGGTAAAGGTAATCTTTTGATGTCTCTTGTGTATCTTTTGTTAGAAGCTTTTTGTTGTTACAGGGGAGGTAACGACTGAGAAGCTCACTGGTAGTCTGAAGAAATCTTTGTTTAAATATTTAATTTCCTTAAATGATTTAATAGAAGTTGAAACAATGAAATTCCTGTAAAGTATCTACAATAAGCCATTAATAACAAGGTTTTAATCATTAGTCTTCTGTACAGGTATGTGAAGATTTACAGTGCAACTTTGTAAAAAGTAGTCCACGGCTTTAACTATGCAACATCTATCCTCAGACTTGTAAGTAAGTTTTCAGTAAGTACATTAGAAATCTTTCTAGGTAAGGTGCCAGGGGAGGTTTAGGTTAGATATTAGGAAAAGGTTTTTCACCCAGAGGATGGTTGGACATTGGAACAGGCTCTGCAGGGAAGTGGTCACAGCACCAAGCCTGACAGAGTTCAAGAAGCATTTGGACAATAGTCTTGGGCATATGGTGTGACTCCTGGGGCTAGTGCTGTGCAGGGACAGGAGTTGGACTCGATGATCCTTGTGGGTCTCTTCCAACTCAGTATATTTTGTGATTCTGTAATTACTGATACATTTTAAGGAACTAAAGTAAATAATTTTTGCTTTCATTGCTATTAGGTGTTTCAGAAGAGTGTTGTACAAAATAGGATCACCGAATATATTCCTTCTCAGTAAAAGTTACATTAAGAGATTTTAAACATAATACATTCAGATACCAGATGTTACCTGATTAGATCTGTACAAAACTGTGTGTTTATTATGAAAAGTATGGAGTTTAGAAGAGAAGTCTGAGGTGGGTTGACCTTGGCTGGATGCTAGGTGCCCACTAGGCTGCTCTATCACTCCCCCTCGCCAACTGGACAAGGAAGAGAAAATATAACAAAAGGGCCATGGGTCAAGATAAGGGCAGGGAGACATCACTCACCAATTACTGTCACAGGCAAAACAGACTCAACTTGGGAAAATTAATTGAATTTATTGCCAATTAAAATCAGAGTTAGGATAACAAGAAATAAAAATATCATCTTAAAACATATTTTTCCCAAACTTCGCTCCTTCCTGGGATCAACTTTAATCCGGACTCTTCTCCTTCCTCCCCCCCCCAAGCAGGGCAGGGGGACAGGGAATGGAGGATGCAGTCAGTTCAGCACATGTTGTGCTTACTGCTCCTTTCTCCTCCTGCTCTTCCCCTGCTTCAGTGTGGGGTCGCACCCATTGGACACAGTCCTCCAATAATTTCTCCAATGTTGTCTTTCCCACAGGCTGCAGTTCTTCACAAACTCCTCCAGTGTGGGTCCCTTTCCACAGGGTGCAGTCCTTCAGGAACAGACTGCTCCAGTGTGGCTCCCCCATGGAGCCACAGGTCCTGCCAGAAAACCTGTCCTGGTGTGGGCTCCTCTCCACAAGGTCACAGCTTCCTTCAGGGCACATTCATCTGCTGTGGTGTGGTGTCCTTCTTGTCTTATTGTCTTGGAAACAGAAAACAAAGACAGTATTTTCTCTGAAACATTTGAGTTCCAATGGATAAGTGACCTGCTGGCCAAAAATTTGGATGCCGCCAACACTTTTTAAAGCAATGCTGTCATGATATAGTCACCCTATTATGTAGCCTTTTGTTGTAGGAATTATGCAGATGCCACCCCAACAGTGCTTATTCCTAGGTTCCACTTTAATAAAAGAACCTAACAGGGTTCCTTCTTCTACCGTGTTTAATATATAATAGTTACAGCTCATGCCAGGTCCCTCCGAAGAGGTACCCTGCTTGTTGATTGTTACAGGATTTTATAGTCTCTATAAGTCACCTGATTTCCTGATGGCACTTCTGCTTATTCAGTCCTGTTTGTGGAGTCTGGGGTCTTCTTCTGATTCATTCTCTTGGCCTCCAGGCACCCTTTTTGTCTGTATGTTTAGGATATGAGCCAAGTCCAAACCTCTTGGAAACTCATAGAGTTATCATCTTGCTGTATCTTATGTAATGATCTTATTTGTTCCCAAACATCATTCATATCTGTTGAAGTTC
Source organism: Aphelocoma coerulescens (assembly GCF_041296385.1). Classification (NCBI taxonomy): domain Eukaryota; kingdom Metazoa; phylum Chordata; class Aves; order Passeriformes; family Corvidae; genus Aphelocoma; species Aphelocoma coerulescens. The sequence goes on along the minus strand of NW_027184080.1, from coordinate 6,918,320 downwards.
ATCATGACTTATCTGCATAAATGCAACAACTAGTGTTTATGAGGGCACATACTCTTCCCTGGAAAGCTAGTAAACATCCAAAGCCATACGGTTCCGAAGAGCTACACCAGATAACTTATTTCTTCCTGGACTGCGGGGATTGCATCAACTGTATTATTTGCCATCCTTGCTATTGTAGCTGCAATATTAACTATCTCCTTCTCTAATTCACTTACTCCTAGCCATGGTATAAACCATCATGCAAAAGAACGAAATGCAGTTGATCAGTTAATTTAAGGTTTATCTACATTTCTTTCCATGTGGTGTAAAAAAGTTCTGAGCCACAAACTAGAGGAAAATGGTATGGCCAGTACTCCTGATCCTAACATGCATTTTTCTGACCATACAAAGGATAAAACTTTGAAGGCTTTATGTCCACAAACACAATAACATCTGGTACCCTCTGGGACTGGCCAGGGTCCTAACATTGTATACCTTATATACCCACCTTTCTGGGTGTTAGCAGTGTTCACTTCAATTGTATCATTACAGATTGTAACACTGCCTACTCCTATAGTGGACTTCCAAGTCCATTATGCTTCTACACAAATACTAGAATTTGACAAGAGCACCTCTAGTTCCCATGACAGAGTAGTAACATTACGTCCACATGTCACCTGCTCCTCTTTCAATGATAGTCCAAAATTCTCACCTTCAGGCCAGTTTGTGATGATTTCCAAGATCCCAGGGCAATTGGGATTTCCTATCTGAGCTTGCCGTGTAATTACAGCGACCCACTTACTCCACGACACATCAGTGGCATAATGTGTGGCAGGGACTTTCCCATTAAACATCCAGCCCAGCACTGGTAGAAGGAGCTGTGCTTCAGTGCCAGTCATTTCTGAAGTGGCTCAAACCCCTTCATAAGCTGCCAGGATCTCTTTTTCAGCTGAGGTGTAGCTGGCCTCAGATCCTTTGTATCCCTGACTCCAGAACCCCAAAAGTCATCCACGAGTCTCTCCAGGTACTTTGTGCCAGAGGCTCCAGGAAGGACCATTCTCCCTGGCTGTGGTGTAGACCACATTCTTCACATCCTGTCCTGTCCTTACTGGCCCAAGGGCTACTTCATGAGCAATCCCTTGTTTGATCTGTTCAAAGGCTTGCTGTTGTTCAGGGCCTCACTTGAAATAATTTTTCTTCCATGTCACAAAATAGAGAGGGCTTACAATTGGACAATATGCTGGGATATGCATCCTCCAAAAACCCACAGCAATTAGGAAAGCCTGTATTTCCTTCTTGCTGGTCGGTGGGGACATAGCAGCTATCTTATTAATCACCTCTGTTGGTATCTGTCAGCATCCGTCTTGCCACTTCACCCCTAGAAACTGAATTTTCTGGGCAGGTCCCTTGACCTTACTTTGTTTAATGGCAAAATACACTTTCAGGGGAATCTGGATTATCTTCTCCCCTTTCTCAAAACTTCCTCTGCCGTGTTCCCCCATACAATGATGTCATCAATGTACAGCAAGTGTTCTGGAGCCTCACCCTTTTCCAGTGCAGTCTGGATCAGTCCATGGCAAATGGTGGGGCTGTGCTTCCCTCCCCCCGCCGCAACAGTCTGTTCCAGGTGTATTGGATGCCTCTCCAGATGAAAGCAAACTGTGGTCTGCACTCTGCTGCTAGAGGAATGGAGAAAAAGGTATTAGCAATGTCAGTGGTGGCTCCATTTGGCTGCCTTGGACTCCAGTTCATACTGAAGTTTCAGCATGTCTGGCACAGTGGCACTCAGTGATGGTGTGACTTCGTTCAGGCCACAATAGTCCACTGTCAGTCTCCACCATCCATTAGACTTATGCACAGGCCATGTAGGGCTACTGAAGGGTGAATGAGTCTTGCTAACTGCTCATTGGTTCTCTAGTTTACAGATCATCTTATGGATGGGAATCACAGAGTCTTGGTTCACACGGTATTGCTGATGATGGACTGTTGCAGTAGCAATTGGTACCTGCTGTTCTTCAACCCTCAGGAGTCCTACAGCAGAAGGGTCATCTGAAAGACCAGGTGTCACGAGACAAGTGGGAGCTTCAGAAAAGCCCGGCCTTAGCTTCAGTTTTTTGGCAACAGCTTAAATTTAAGAAATCACTCTGGAATGCAAGTTCGAAGGATGGCAGATCAGGTCTATTTATAAAATTAGTTATTTATTGAACAGACAGGAGATAACAGACAAAAGATCTTAATCAGAGTTACTTACTACACAGTATAAACCAAAAAAAACTACTAGTAGATTACACAAAACAGTGCATGATATCAAGGTACCTATATTATAGCTAGCAAAGAAATAGTATTGATTATGTGTCAAACATAACTTAATACTGAAATGATGATAGTGTACACAGAGTGCTTTCACTCAGCCTCTGAGAAGTAACCACAAAATAGGCATCCCCACTTTGGGAAGAAACTCCACACATTCCCAGGGAATGTGCAGACGATTTCTGCTTTGGAAAGCTTGGTGTAACTTTTATAGTTTGCAAACTGAGGTGTCTGTCAGTGAGAAATCCATCTTTTCTTTTCAGATCTGTCATGGGTTAGCAAGCATAGTCCCGGAAGTGATGTTCGTGCAAAGGGGTGCTTACAGCTTCCTCTGTGACCTGACAGAACCTATCAGATGACCAGTTTGAATATGGACAATTCTTTAAGGCACTTAAAGTTGTGACCGCCTCTGTGATCCACACTTAAGAATAGACAAACCCACCCCCCCCCCCAGCTCTTTCTCGTTTCCGGTGCTGGGACAGGTGGCTGCAGGCCCCGTGCGAGGGCCAGTGGGCCTGGCCCAGGCCCTGCTTGGGCCAGGCTGGGCCGGGCCACGGCCATTCTGGAGCTGATGGGCCCTATTCCATCCACGGAACACACCCCCCCCCCCCCCCCAGCCCTGCTGTGGGCAGCTGGAGCTGCCCTGCTCCCCCCCTCGCCAGTGTGGCCAAGATTCAGCTAAAGCTGCCCACTGCTGTCTGGCATAGGTCATGTGACCAACAGTGATAAGCGACATTCCTGCTGCAAGGCCTAGGTGAGATTAAATGTTTTAGTGCTATGAAGAGCTGAAAACCTGAGGGAAGAGAAAGAGGAGATGCTTAAAGCTGAAATTCTGTTGTGAAGCTAAGATATATCAGAGTACTCATTGTAATTTCATGAAGGCATGGGGGGTGGAGTGTTCAGCTCGTAAGCAAAAGCACCTGCGCTGAGATAGGCAGATGCTGACGCAGCTGTAATTTCATGAGAAGTTCGAACAGGGAGGGATGGAAGCGATGAGGACTTTTGCTCCAAATGGCAAAGGAGAAAACCTCACTTCCTAGAGATGGTCCCAGAGATATGTGGAAGGTATCTTTTCAGCTTTATACCAGCTAGCGCTTGTATTTCAATGCCTTAGAAAGCCTCGAGCAGCCTAGAGAGGTAGCACGGGCAATCTAGCACTTTAGTAGCTCTAAAATCGGTACCTGTATCAGCTGCAAAGCAAATACCATCAGCAAAAGCAAAGAGGCAGAAATATAGCTCCCTGCCCGCTCAATTTCCTGCAGTTAGAAGCTTTCAAAATGTGACAGACAACCAGAGATGTTCACAGGAAGGTAGCTGAGCTGACAGAGTGGGTGGGGCCTCCCTCAACCATCTTTTATTCGGAGAAGGGGAAAGGGGAGGACTGGGGGCGGACCCGGGGTGACCGGCCAATCAGACACTGCTAAAGAGTTTGAGTTACATTTGGTTTTGCCCGCGCTTAGAACAAAGGAGCTCGGAGCACATGGGCAGGAACAAGTGTCTTTGGGAGGGGGAGGGGAAGCTCAGAACAGGCAGCAACAGAGATAGTCCTAAAGATGAAGATGAGGAAGACCCTTTGCTCCCAGGGAAGGAGAAGGGCCTCTGTTCTTAGAGATGAAATGTTCCCAGAGATGGATGAAGAGAACTTTTGTTTCTGAATGGCTCAACCTTAAAATTTTACCCCAGTAATTTCAAGAGTGGACCCTCGAAAGCAGTTGTGGGAAAAGCTGCAAGTCTGGGGGAGGGGACTCACATGCGAGCAGAGAACCAACCCGGGCCGCTGTCTCATTGTGATAATGTTTTCATAGCATGGGCAAGAAGAGACTCCTCTTCCTGAATGGACTGAACAAGGTTATTATGGAAGTGGTAAACAGACTGAAGATCTCAAGGGTTGTCTTTTTACACTGTCAGTGGGAGAAGGGAGAAAGGTGGGGGGAGGAGAAGTGTTCTGAAGGTGTGGTATGATTTTTTTTTCGCTTCTTTTAGGTCTGTCAATAAACTTCTTTATATTATTTCAAGTTTGGCACCTGCTTTGCATTTCTCGTAATTCTTATCTCACAGAAGATAAACAGTAATGAGTATTTTGGGCCAAACCACTACAAGATCTCACTTCCACAGCAAGATGTTTATTGTCAGCTGGAGGCATTAATTCCATGATGCCAAAATAACTCAGTAAAAGACAGCTTGTCCTGTTTGAGTTATTTCACCCGTTAACAAGCAACAGATAAGCTCTTGTGGGGGTGAAATGCCCTGCTACACCCGGCAAGGTATTCAACTGTCTAGTGTCTTCTGTCTCAACAGCAGCTATCCCAAAAGCCCACCAATGTCCTTTTGGGTCTTTGAAATACCTGCTCCTGAGCTAATCTATGCCAATGATACACGGGGTCTCTGGACCAGTCACGATGGATTGTTTTTTCCACTCCTTCCCAGTCAAGTTCACTTCAGTTTCCAGTAGTCAACTATTGAGACCTCCCTGTCACCCCAGCAATGGAAACAGGTTCTGCCCCCCCCCCCCCCCATGTCCTTATGGTATCAAGGTACATTATGAACCAGTGGCAATCAAATCTTCGTATTTTTGTGCTTCTGATGTGCCAGGCCATCAGAGCCACTGTGCCAGTTTGGACAAATTTGGAGGAAAATATCCTCTGATAGATGGCAGGTTACAACCAGCACTCCCCCACCATGTTCGGGAAAAAAAAAAGATCCTTGGAGGAAAGTGAAAGATAAAAAACTATTTATTTAACAAACACAGAGGAAAAGGATAATAATGCTAAATAATAAAACCTCTCGCTGTGGAGAGAAACCTGGGAAAATTTCAGAGTCCTTCTGTAGGTGTGGTCTCTCTCCTCCTCCTTGGAGCTGGGTCGATGTGGGCCCACCTCAGGGGCCTCGGTGGAAAATTCTCCTGATGTGTTCTGATGTTGAAACAGTCCAGAAGAGAAGAGGGGAAAAACCGAAGTCCCAGGAAAACAATGTTCAACTCTCTGTCTCCCTCTGAAGAAAAGGAGCCGAAAGCTGGCTGAAAAGCAAGAAGGGTGCTTCCTCTGCGCTTCTCGCTGCAGCAGCAGAACGCAGAGGAGCGTAGTATTGATGCCTTTTCCTGGTCTTAAAATCAAGAATCAAACACGGTTAGAAGGGAAAAAGGGGTTTTACCTCAGTATTTATTTTAAGGATCCTTAGGTATTACAGCTGGTGATGGGGTCAGTAGCTCTGACCCATGAAGAAGTGACTGGTCCAGATACATGGTCCCAAAAGGAATCGCCTTCCCGAGGCCCGGTGTCTTCCCTCAGCTGCTGGCAGGAGGGCCCTTGCAGAGGCTGTCAGCTCTTTAGTGATTATCAGCTCGTGATTTCAGCTCAGCTCTGCAGGGCAGTGTCCGGGCCAAGCCAGACCAGAGAGAGACGAGAGGCTCGTGTGTCTGGTTCCACACGGAAGGTAGCTTTATTGTTGGTCCGTACTTAAGCAAAGGGGAAAGCCAGGGATGAGAGCTCTCTCTAAATCCCACAGGGCCAGAGGGCTTGCTTTTATAGGGATACAGGGGATGGGTGAAGGCCAATGGGTTACGAAGGATCTGCATAGGGTCTCCTAGAGGACTGTGGGTCTGTCTTTTCTCACCGTGACCAAAGAAGTGGTTGCTTTTCCCGGGAGTCCTGCTGGGCGATTGCGAAATCTCTTAGCAGAGATCCCTCCAGGGCAGGGGCTGGGCATACCCCACACCCCACACTTAGGTGCACCATGTCCAGGTGGAATGCGCCGAAATGCACACCGCAATGCACACACACAATAGATCGGGTATAACATTATCGGTCTTAGTAATTAGCATATCTATCAAAGATTCCCCAATGAGAGGCTCGAGTGAGCCCCCCTCCCCGAGGAACCTTCCCCCTGGATGGTTCTTAGTTTACAAAATGTGTTCTGGAGAGGATCTTGGTGCCTGGGGCTTTCTGAGATGTTTAGTCTCCTTCCTAACTTAACAAAATAAGTCTAAGAATGTAGGCTAACACAACACTAAGAATACAAAAAGCTATAAAAAGGTATATAAAAGGGGTATAAAAGAAAAGGCAAAAAATCATTATGGCATCAATATATTCTAATTATACACACACACATTAATACATACATATATATATACACAGCTATGTACGAACAGTGACAGTGACACTCAGCAAGCAGTGGTAAACAGGCATTTCACATTACAAATGGTTTTCACCCAACAGTCAGATCCCCCTGTGGTAGACAAGGTATTGTTCCATCTTTCTGCATTACCCACCATGTGCAATCAGGTCCCTGAGCAAAGACAACCCCACGGATGGGTTTGTCTGCACTTGAGGTAGAATTTATCCAAACGGTCTTTCCTAACAGACCTCTGACATGCACTGTGTAGGGCTATGAGCCCTTGGCGCAGGAGTCCTCTGCACTCCTGTCTTGGAGTGACTTTGTGATGTGTATCCCCTATTGCTGCTCCATGCCCAGAAATTAATTTTGTGCCTTTCTATGCCTTTAAACTGAGCCTGAGAGGGGGCAGAGACAAAACCAAGGGAACTTTCTAAGCAGTTTGTTTTCGCGTTTTCAAGGACATAGAGATGGAGATGGCTCTGTGTTCAGCTGCGGCAGCAGGGCGAGAGTGGGGAAGGCTGCCTGCTTGCTTTTGGCCAGGTTTTAGCTCCTTTTTCTTTCTCTGGAGAGAGATGGAGAGTTGAACTTTAGTTTTCCTGGGTCTTTGGTTTTTTTTCCTTTTTTTCTCTGCTGGACGGTTTCAACATCAGAATACATCGGGAGGACTTTCCACCGCAGCCTTGGCCCTGGAGGTGGGCCCACAACCCCATCCCAGCTCCAAGGAGGGGGAGAGAGAGATCTACAGAAGGACTCTGAAATTTTCCAGGTTTCTCTCAGCAGAGCGAGAGGTTTTATTATTTAGCATTATTATCCTTTTCCCGTGTGTTTGTTAAATAAATTGTTTTTATCTCTTTCGCTTTCCTTCAAGGAAAAAGTTTCTTTTTTCCCGAACCTGGTGGGGGAGGGATGGTTGTAACCTGCCTTCTCTCAGAGGATATATTTCTAAATTTGGCCAAACCAGCACTACTCCCTTGGAGGAGAGAGGCCTGAGGGCCAAAAGACTCTCCCCAGAGATAAGCAACCTTCCTCTGGGTCATGGTGACAAAAAGAGACACTCTCAACATGCCTTGCTTCTTTTTGGTAATAGCTTGTACCCAGTTGGCTAATTGGTTTCTACTCCACCCCCTGCCTTCCCCATATAACCTCTGCTCCAACCCCTGATGACAGGGAGTTCTTGTCCCTGGCCTTCCTTTCACACGGGCTGCTGGACAATAAAGCTACCTCTGTGGAACTGCTATACGAGGCTCCTGTCTCTCTATCCCCAAGTTCTGCCGGGGTGATTTCACAAAGACCTGAATCACAAGAGCTGATATCACTTGTAGCAGAGGAGTTGCTACACTTGCTGAAATCACCTGTCGCTCAGGGAAATTGCTAAAGCCTCTGGAAAAGCCTTTCCCTGGCAGGACGCTTTCTCTAGGAAGGTCGCAACATACCGGGTTGTCCACCAGACCCCTGAAAGCGATAAGTGGCGTGCCGAACTGCTTGGACTCCTATGCTGGAATCCCTGGAGAAGAGCGTCTCCCGCACAGCTGCTGCGGGACTGAAGCCGCCATCGGAATCGTCACTTCTCTAAGGATACCCCCTTGCGTTCTAGCAGAGGCTATCCAAGGAGACAGGTCGAGACCTTCGCCTACCATCTCGGAGAAGAAACTCCATGAGGATCGATCTACAGGCTGAACCACCTTCCCAGCAGGTTTTATTTTGACCCTATGGTCTGCCCCCATGCCTGGAGAAAGAATTGTAAGTTAAAAATTGGGGTTTTCCTTCGTGCTTCTAAATTTTCCGGTCTTTTTGCTTTTTTTTCTCTTTTTTTCTGCTGGGCTAGGGAGTGGGACCACCAGGATGGGACACAGGCTAGGAAAACCTAGCCTTACCCAACCTGAGAGAGACCTTTATTCCCAAGTTCTAAAAACCCTTCTTGCTAGTAATTTTAAGTTTTCTAAGGGGAATCTTTCTAAAAGGAAACTCAAGTTCTTTATTATTTGGATCTTTAAGCATCTTCCTGATATAAACGGGGACTCTATTCTCTCTACTTCCTTTTGGGACCTCGTCGGGAAAAAATCTACTCCTTTCAAACTTCTGGTGATCTTTCCGTTTCTCAGTTTATCCCTTTATTTCATATTATTTTTAAGTTAGTAGAAAAAAACTGTAGTATTTCGGGAATGTCGGGAAATCCCCAGTCAAAAACCTCCCCCCCCCCCCCTTCTTCCCCTCCCTGTGCTCCCAAGCCCGCCTCTCCGCCTGAGACGGAATCGGAAGGCGGACGTTTCTGTACGGAGCAGGGTTGCTATGGACACCCTGACGCCTTCCGATTGTCTCGCCCCCCCCCCGCCAAAGCGACTCTGGCCAAGTTGCCTTGGAGCCTCTCCCCACCCCCCAACCCGATCCCCTAGTCCCAGTTATCTAACCGTCTCTTCCCCCACAGTATCACCCCCCCCGCCGCCGCCGCCCGCTGCCGCTCGCCTGGCTGTGGGCGCGCCCCTGCACGCCCCGCTCCCCCATCCCCCTGCCATCCCCCCCCCCCCCCCCCCCCTTTTCGCGCATTCCAGCGCCCCTGCGAGTGTTTTGTGATGCAACCGCTTCTACCGAGAAACCCTTGCTTTCCGTACAACCCCCCCACTCATGCCGGCGCCTCAGCAGCGAGCAGTACCTCAGTGTCTCTTATCAGCCATCCTCCCTCCCTTTCACTTGCTAATGGCACAACTCCTGCTCCTCCATACAAACCCGTTTTACCGGTTTCGTTGCCTCAAACCTCCCTACCCCCCAGCCTCCCGCTCTCAAGGAAGGGGACCCCGGGTCCCGTTTCCCTCTCTGACTCCGCTCCCGTAGTTTTTGCTTTAAACCATACTGCCTCGGCACCTTCCCCACAACCGCTTCCAGCTGCTGCCGCTGACTTCAAACAGCCTTGCAAAAGCAGCAGCGGCGGTACCTTGATCTGTAGTTGCCCCACGATACACAACCCTGTGGCTGCCGCCTCCTCACCGCCTTCCCGCGGCCGGGACGCGCACCGCGCTCCGGCACGGCACTCCCGGTCCCCCGCGACTCCCGCCCCCAGCCTGGCTCGGGCGGTGCCGGCATCCAAAAGCTGCCGCGCTTTTCTCCCTGCCGTTCAGCTCCAGGCTGCCACGGCTAGCCTTAGGAAGCACCTCTTCTCCTTTTCAGAGGATAACAGCAGCACCGCGGACTCTGACTCAGAGCCCGACGATCGCTGGACGCAAACACGGAGAGAAGCCACCCGGGAGGGAGATTGGGAATTAGCCCAAAAGATTTCAGCCTTCCCAGTCGTTTTTACGAAAGGGAGGAGGGGGGGACCCACAAATATAAGACTATGGGAGCCAATCCCCTACAGAGAAATCAAAGAGCTTTGCAAGATCGCTAAGGAACACGGGCCGGGATCCCATTTTTTTAGAAACTTATTAGAAGCCACTTTCTCCGCCTACACTCTCGTCCCGCACAATATCAAAAACATTGTTAACTGCCTCCTTACCCCGGCAGAATATATGCTATGGGAGAGGCTTTGGAAAAGACATTTAAAAACATTATCTGACTCCTATTCCAAAGATGCGGGTCGGCCAAATTTGACCGTTGAGCAATTAGCCGGAGAAGGTGAACTTCAAAAACCCTCAGACCAAACAAACACTATACCTGAAGCTGCACTGCAGGATATATCCATTGCAGCAAAAACATCACTGCTTCTTACCCCTGATGACTCGATACCCACACAACATTTTTCTAACATCAAACAAGGAGGGGACGAGAGTTTTATTAAATTCGTGGGCAGGTTAAAGGTAGTCCTTGAAAAACAAATAGAAAGTCCAGAGGGACGAAAGGAACTTTTGAGTAAACTTGCTATGGCAAATGCTAATGAACAATGTAAGGCTATCCTAAGGGCTTTACCCCTGGACATGGAACCCACCACAGAGCAAATGGCGGAAGGCTGCACACGCCATACATCCACCAAAAACGCAGTTGCCCAAGCAGTTGCAAAGGGCATTGCAGAAGGGGTATCTGGTGCATTTGCAGTGGTGGCTTCGAAAGATAATGCCTGCTGTTTCAATTGAGGAGAATTTGGACACTTTATAAAAGACTGCCCAGAAAAGTCACCCACCCAGGACCGTCGCACCAGCTACCAAAGGCCTCAGAGACAGCAGCAATACCAACAGCACCCAGGAGATTCCCAGCGGAGCGCGGGACGGCCCTGCTCTTTGACAACAAATCAAAAGCCGTATCACTTCAACCAGTATGCAAAGTCCACCACCAAGTGTCAGGAGCAAGCAGGTGGATCTCGGAAGGCACCATCATCCCCGGAGATCCCAGCGCACATGAAAGAGACCCGTCACACGGAGCGTTACAGATGGGAACCCGGACCCAGCTGGTAACCGTGCTGTCCATTGACTTTACAGATGAGTGTTTTTACCATATCCCCACAGGGAAGTACGGACCGCAAAACGGTCCATGGGACATTCTCATCCTAGGTGACACTTTTCATGGTCCAGAACAAATTTCTGTATTACTGGAAATACAAACAGTACACCCTGGACAAGAGATCTTTGTCCAGCTTTGCTGCACAGACACACCCTTTTTCCTTTCACAGGGAACACCGATTGCACAAGCCTTTTTGCTTCCACAGGACTGCCCAGAACAGGCTCCACTCAATCCAACCATAATGTGGGTACAAGTTGTGGGCTCAAATAAGCCTACCATCGAGTGCGGCCTGCTCGGTAAGGGGGAGCAGATCTACTGACCAGGGATGCTAGACACTGGCGCACACGTGACCATCATCGCCTGCTCCAAGTGGCCAGCGAACTGGGAACTGCAGCTGGTGGCAGGTGTGATTTCTGGGATTGGTGGAGCCACAGTGTCTATGCGGAGCAAGTGGAATGTCATCGTTGAAGGCCCTGAAGGCAAGATAGAGACCATCTGGCCATTTGTGGTGAGGGCCCCCATCACCTTATGGGGCAGGGACCTCTTGACCCAATGGGGGGCTTCCTTACACATCCGCAGTAAGGATTTCTAACTGGGGCCACTGAGAGGCGCATGCTACCTTCCATCCCTCGGCTCACCTGGAAACGAAAGGACCCAGTGTGGATCAAGCAGTGGCCCCTTTCCAAGGCAAAGTTGTGTGCTCTGGAAGCCCTCATGGAGGAACAACTTGCCAAGGGTCACATCATTGAGACCACCAGCCCTTGGAACTCCCCGTCTTTGTGCAGAAAAAGCCCGGCAAGGACAGGTGGAGGCTCCTCCACAATCTCCACAAGATCAATGAAGTCATTGAAGACATGGGTCCCCTCCAGCCCTGCGTGCCCTCACCATCGATGCTGCCCAGAGACTGGATGCTTGCCATCATAGATATAAAAGACTGCTTCTTCAACATCCCACTCCACCCTCAGGATGCCCCTGGTTTTCCTTCTCCTTCCCCTCCCTCAACAGAAAGGCCCCACTCAAAAGGTAACACTGGCTTGTCCTTCCCCAAGGCATGAACAACAGCCTGACTATATGTCAGTGGTATGTTGCCCATGTTCTGTCCCCCATCCTGTTGCTGCCTGTTCCGAGTTTCCCTTCCCCCTCCCCAAGACAAGCCAGGACTTGTCTCTGCCATGTGTTCTGAACTCCTTTGTTCCAAGCGCAGGCAAAACCAAATGTAACTCAAACTCTTTAGCAGTGTCTGATTGGCCGGTCACCCTGGGTCTGCCCCCAGTCCTCCCCTTTCCCCTTCTCCGAATAAAAGAAAGGATCAAGAGGGGGCCCGCCCTCTTTGGCTTGCATCCCTTTCTGCGAACATCTTTTCTCTGTCTCTATTTGAAAGCTTCTAATTGCAGGAATTGGCAACCAAAAGCTATATTTCTCCCTCTTTGCTTCTGCTGGTGGTATCAGTTTTGCAGCTACTATTTGCTGCTTTTAGAGCTACTGAAATGCTAGATTGCCTGTGCTACCTCTCTAGGCTGCCCAAGGCTTTCTAAGGCATTGAACTATGAGCCTAGCCGGTAAAAAAAGCTGTATCTCCACACCATCTGGAGTCTGTTCCCAGACGCAATCATCAACCACTATATGGATGATATTCTGATCTGTGCTTCAGAAAAAACTTATTTGGACATTACTGTTAAGAGGACTATCAAAGCCATAGAGGAAGCAGGGATCGAGATTCGTGAGGACAAAGTGCAGTATATCAGCCCATGGACTTACCTTGGACTCCAGATCCGTGAAAGGACCATTGCACCCCAGCAACTCGCCATCCAAGAGGACCCAAACACCCTAAGAGACGTACACAAGTTGTGCGGATCCATCAATTGGGTACGTCCCTCCCCAGCCAGGGATTACAATGGAGGACCTCACTCCCCTCTTCAATCTTCTCCACGGCGGCAGGGACCTGGACTCTCCACGCGCCCTCATACCAGAAGCCCGATATTCCATCATCAGAGTCCAGGAGGCCCTGACTTCATGCCAAGCACATTGCATTGAGCCCAGCCTGCCCCTTGTTCCGGTTTGGCCAAATTTAGAAATATCTCCTCTGAGAGAAGGCAGGTCACCACCCCTTCCCGACCAGCTTCGGGAAAAAATAAATTTTCCTCGAAGGAAAGTGAAGGAGATAAAAGATATTTATTTAACAAACACATGGGAAAAGGAAAATAATGCTAAATAATAAAATCTTTTGCTGTGGAGGAAAAACCTGGGAAAGTCTTAGAGTCCTCCCTTTGGTCTCCTCAGAGCTGGGGCTTGGCTCAGGGCCAGGTCCTCTGTGCCCGGTGAAAAGTCCTCCCGATGTGCTCTGATGCTGAAGCAGCCCAGTAGAAAAGGGAGAAAATCCGAAATTCCAGGGAAGGGAAAGCAAAGTTCAACTCTCAGTCTCTCTCCGGTGAAAAAGAAACTGAACAACTGGCCAAAAGCTGACTGAGAAGCAGCAAGCCGGGTGCTTCCTCGCTTCCCGGACGCAGCTGAAGAAAAAGTCCCTATCTATATGTGACCTTGAACAAGCTGCAAACTGCTTTGAGAAAGTTTTGCTCAGTTTTCCCTTCCCTCTCTCAGGCTCAGTTTAAAGGCATAGAAAGGCACAAGAATTAATTTCTGTGCGTAGGGCACCGATATGGGATACACATCATAAAGTCACCCCAAGACATTCCACCCCTTATCCCATATCGTTCGCTCAATGCCCAAACTAATATATTCTAATTAAACACACACACATTAATACATATATATATATATATACACAGCTATGTGCGAACAGTGACACTCATCAATCAGTGATATGCAGGCATTTCTGGTGGCTGCAGTCCTCTGAAGCAGTGATCCTGTAGTAGAAGGGGTCTGCTCTTCCTCAGAAAGTCCAGTGGTGGCTGTGTAGCTCCTGTCCTCTGGAAATCCAGTGGAAAGGGTGTCTCTGGTGCTCAGAGTCCCAGATTATATCCACGATGGGATGCTTGGTTCCTCCCTCTGGGTGGAGCATCTCACAATGGGGTAATGAGTCATGAGGCCAAGTGTTGATAAGGCTCATTAACAGAAGATAGTCCAGAGGGAGTTATCTCTGAGTCATGTGGCAGGACAATGATGGGCCATTAACAGCAAGATAGTCTGGGGGGAGGAGGCAAGGAAACACTGCCCCACCTGATTTCAACGGCTCATGAGGGTGGTAATAGAACACACTGCAACCCAGACACAGTGTGATGTAATCAAACTGCCAGGCCTCCCCATACTTGTATTTGGACCACCGCCCACCATACCACAGGGGCTTCACCCGCTTGGCCTGCTTGACTGCAGCGCATGTCTCACAGTCATGGATAACCTGAGAGATACTGTCCATGGTTAGATCCACCCCTCGATCTCGTGCCCACTTATAGGTGGCATCTCTGCCTTGATGGCCTGAGGCATCATGGGCTCATCGAGCTAGGAACAACTCTCCCTTGTGTTTCCAGTCCGAGTCTACCTGTGACACTTCTATCTTTGCAGCCTGATCTACCTGCTGGTTGTTTTGGTGTTCCTCATTAGCCCTACTCTTGGGGACATGGGCATCTACATGGCGGACTTTCACAACTAGCTTTCCTACCCGGACAGCGATGTCTTTCCACTCTTCAGCAGCCCAGATTGGTTTTCCCCTACGCTGTCAATTAGCTTTTTCCCACTTTTCCAGCCATCCCTACAGAGCATTGGCTACCATCCACGAATCAGTGTAGAGGTAGAGCTTTGGCCACTTCTCTCTTTCAGCAATGTCCAGGGCTAGTTGAACAGCTCTGAGTTCAGTGAGTTGGCTTGATCCATCTTCTCCTTCAGTAGCTTCTGCAACCCGTCGTGTGGGACTCCATACGGCTGCTTTCCACTTTTGTTTCATCCCTATGATGCGACAAGAACCGTCGGTGAAAAGAGCGTAGTGTGTGTCTTCTGATGGCAGTTGGTTGTACGGTGGAGCTTCTTCTGCAAGTGTCACTTGTTGTTCTTCATCAGTGAGACCAAAGTTTTCACCCTTAGGCTAATTTGTGATTATTTCCAAAATCCCAGGGCAATTCAGTTTCCTGATATGGGCGCGCTGTGTGATGAGAGCAATCCACTTGCTCCATGTGGCATTGGTGGCATGGTGAGTAGAGGGAACCTCTGCTTTGAACATCCACCCCAGCACCAGTAGTCGGGGAGCCAGGAGAAGTTGTGCCTCAGTGCCGATTACCTCTGAGGCGGCTTGGATTCCTTCATAGGCTGCCATGATTTCCTTCTCTGTTGGGGTGTAGTTGGCTTCAGACCCTCTCTAGCTTCGGCTCCAGAATCCCAGTGGTCGACCTCGAGTCTCACCAGACACCTTCTGCCAAAGGCTCCAGGACAGGCTATTGTTCCCGGCTGCAGAGTAGAGCACATTCTTCACTTTGGGTCCTGTCCTGACTGGGCCAAGGGCTACGACATGAGTGATTTCCTGCTTGATCTGGGCAAAAGCTTGTTGCTCTTCAGGGCCCCAATGGAAATCGTTCTTGCAGGTAAGCAGGTAGAGAGGATTCACAATCTGGCTGTACTCAGGAATATGCATCCTCCAAAAGCCTATGGCACCTAGGAAAGCTTGCGTCTCCTTTTTGTTGGTTGGTGGAAACATCGCAGTGATCTTATTGATGACCTCAGTGGGAATCTGATGCCGTCCATCTTGCCATTTCACTCCCAGGAACTGGATCTCTCGGGCAGGTCCCTTGACTGCTCTTCTTGATGGCAAATCCAGCTTCCAGGAGAATTTGGATGATTTTCTCTCCTTTCTCAAACACTTCTCTTGTGATGTTCCCCTGCACAGTGATGTCATCAATGCGCTGCAAATATTCTGGAGCCTCACCCTTCTCTAGTGCAGTCTGGATCAGTCCATGGCAGATGGTGGGACTGTGCTTCCACCCCTGGGGCAGTTGATTCCAATATACTGCACGCCCCTCCAGGTGAAGGCAAACTCAGGCCTGCACTCTGCTGCCAAAGGAATGGAGAAGAATGCATTGTCAATGACAATAGTGGCATACCACTTCGCTGCTTTGGACTCCAGCTCGTACTGGAGCTCCAACATGCCCGGCACGACAGCGCACAATGGTGGAGTCACCTCATTCACGGCACGATAGTCCACAGTCAATCTCCATTCTCCTTCAGATTTGAGTACAGGCCAAATCGGACTATTGAAGGGTGAGTGGGTCTTGCTGATCACCCCTTGGCTCTCCAGCTCACGGATCTTCTTGTGGATGGGAATCACAGCATCTCGACTTGTCTGGTACTGTCGGCGATGCACTGTTGAGGTAGCAATTGGTACTCTTTGTTCTTCCACCTTCAGAAAGCCGACTGCAGATGGGTTCTCTGATAGTCCAGGCAAAGTGTTCAAATGCTTAATGGCCTCTGTCTCCACAGCAGCTATTCCAAAAGCCCACTTGAGTCCCTTTGGGTCTCTGAACTACCCGCTTCGGAGGAAGTCTATGCCCAAAATGCACGGGGCCTCTGGACCTGTCACAATGAGATGTTTCTTCCACTCATTTCCAGTCAGGCTCACCTCAGCTTCCACCAAGGTCAAATTTTGTGATCCACCTGTCGCACCAGAAATACAAACAGATTCTACCCACACATGTTGAGATGGAATTATTGTACACTGCGCACCAGTGTCAACCAAGGCATCATATTTTTGTGGTTCTGATGTACCAGGCCAACGAATCCACACAGTCCAAAAAAACCACGGTTTTCCCTGACCTCTACCTGGCTAGAGGCAGGGCCCCTCTATGCCTGGTTATCCTTCTTTCCCTTGGCCTGTATCTTAGAGGTTCCTTCATGGGAATTGGACATGCCATAGTCTTTTCCATCATTTCCGGCAGTTTGGCTACAGGCAACTGGAGCTGCTTTCTTTTTGGTAGATCCTCCTTTCTGAGACTTGCGCTACTTCAATTCATGCACTCGTGCTGCCAGAGCAGAGGTGGGTTGTCCATCCCGCCTCTTCACATCTTCCCCACTGTCTCACTGGAATTTCCACAGCTCACTTCATGAGATGTTCCTTCTCTCTGGGGAATATCCGCGTTTGGTATCAGAATCTCTGACCTGTAGTGCCGAGATTTGGAGAAGGCACTCTTTAATCTCCTGGAGACTCTTCTCCATCGTACCTTCCATTTTCTGCATACGTGTTTCCACAGCTGCAATTCTTGCATGTGTTGGGCCATGCACCGAATCTGCATATGCTCGGAGCTTCACTGCCATATCCTGCACAGTCTCATTTGCACCGTAGTTTGGTTTCATTATTGCTAAAGCAGAAGCATATTCTTGTGGCCAAAGCCGTATGAGTTTTCGCCACATGAATGGACTAACTCTGACCCGGTCTGGGCTCCTCAATCCTGGGTCATCTGTGAAGATAATCTCTACCACCCCTAGTTCTCTCAGGCACTGGATCCCTTGTTCTATGGTCTTCCACGGGGTTTGCTGCATGTAGAGATCATCTCCGCACAGATGTCTTTCAATCACACCTGTCAAAACCAGTCTCCAGCGACTGGCAGAGTCAGCCCCCCTTATCATCACTTGGTCGATCACTGGATCATGTGACAGGGATCTCAAATGCCTCGCTTCAGCACCATCCAGCATCACATCATCACCTGCCGCATCCCAAATACAGACCATCCAACTTATTATGGATTCATTGGACCGTCGGGTGTAGTCCTTTCTTAAGCTGTGAAGGTCCTTTATAGACAATGACTCATTAATGGTTTCTGTGCCTGAGTCAGTTGATGGCTTTGAGGTTCCTTCCCCTGCATCATCCTCATCTTTCACTGGGCGATCAGTCTTGGTTGTGTGTTTCCTCTTCGTGACAGAAGCCACTGTCAATGGCTTAGACTCTCCATCTGGTTTGGGCTTGCTGTCTGGTTTATCTGCAGCCTGAGTGACTGGGGTATCTGCAGGCTTTGCTGATTGATCTTCCTGCCCCTCTACCATTACCTGCTGCAGTGTGCGATAGGCATGTGCCAAAGCCCAACATATTGCAAGGAGCTTGTTCTCATTGGAATTGTCATTGTATTTCTCTTTCAGATATTTTCCCACCTCAGCTGGTTTCTGAACTTGTTCAGGGGGAAACTCGCAAACCATTGGGTCAGAGAATTTCTTCAAGATTTGGCCTATATCCTCCCATTCCCCACACCACTCAGGATGTTCCACCTCTGGGTCAGGTGTCTCATCAGACACCCTGGAAATCTGAGCTCTCATTCTAGACAAGCTGCGAACCACATAGAGGAAGCTTACCAGATTAAATACCAGGAAGGTGAGCTCTTTAACATCCAGGGGAAACTGAACATTCTCAAAAGAAAACCTATCAAATTTAAAGGGAAGGGAAACCCCGACTCCTCCTCCTCTAACAATCTGGGTGCAATTACTAATAAATTCCCAAAACAGGCTACCGAAGCTAGGACTGGGGTTAGGACTGAGAAACCACTTATCCTACAAACTTCCAACAGCTGCCTGTAACTCTGTCAACTTCGTATAAATCATTATCACCGAGCACAGCAAAATAGAAATCTGAATTCGTGTCCCTGCTCTGCAAAAATTCCTTATCAAGGATAAGATCGAACTAAGTTGTGGATAGGCAAATAAGCCTAGGGACCAGAAAGGCACTAGTACCTTAAACAAGCCTACAGACCAGAAATACATGAATATATCAAGCCAGAGAAACGTTATGAACTCAACCAACATGATGACTATTTTACCCCAACACAGAATGAGTAAATTCAACCCAAAATGTAATTAGCACAGGTTTTTCACTTTCCTTCGAGCCATGCAGTTGGGCCATCCTCATGAGCCGTTGAAATCAGGTGGGGCCGTGTTTCCTTGCCTCCTCCCCCCAGACTATCTTGCTGTTAATGGCCCATCATTGTCCTGCCACATGACTCAGAGATAACTCCCTCTGGACTATCTTCTGTTAATGAGCCTAATTAACACTTGGCCTCATGACTCATTACACCATTGTGAGATGCTCCACCCAGAGGGAGGAACCAAGCATCCCATCGTGGATATAATCTGAGACTGAACACCAGAGACATCCCTTCTCCACTGGATTTCCAGAGGACAGGAGCTACACAGCCACCACCGGACCTTCTGAGGAAGAGAAGACCTTTTTTTTCTCTACAGGATCACTGCTTCAGAGGACTGCTACCACCATCCTACCAGACTGCTACCACCACCCTGCCTAACAGGGACTCAGGTTGTATCTTGACTCTGTCAGTTTGAACCAGTGTTTTCTTTTAGTTTTTTTCCTTTTCTTTAATTTCCCCCATTAAATTGTTATTCTGACTTGGTGCCTCCCACTGGTTTGTTTTCAAACTAGTACACTTCTTCACTGACTTTGGTGTCTTTATGGTGTTTTCTTCACTTGCCTTCACCTTCCCTCTTCCTCTGACTCGGGAGAGGATTGATGTCTGCAGGCTTCTTCAGTTCTGGAGGAAACTTACAACACTAAAAGGGTTAATCTCACCCAGGCCTTGCAGCTGGAGTTTGCTTATCGCTCTTGGTCACATGATCTTTGCCAGGTGGCGGCCTCAGATGCAGCAGCCTCAGATGAATTTTTGGCCTCACTGGGGGGGGCTGGCCTGTTGATACAAATATTGCCGCTAGAAAGAATTTTTCTTGCTTCTTTTTAAGCCCGTGAGATACTTTTCTCTCTCACGAAGATATTTGCAGAGTTCTATAAACTATTAACACCTGAGACCTTGCAAAGCTTACTTTATGGTACAGTAGAAAAATATTCTGACAATGGATGTTTTAGGATTTTGGCCAATCAACCCAGGGGATGGCTGATCCTTTGTCCAATAAGACTATGAAGAAAAAAGTCTATAAAAGAGTTTGTAAAATAATTAAATAAATCAATCTTCCTGCACAATTCCTGCCTGCTGGATCTCTCTCCTCTCCTCCCTATGGCTGTGGGATACAGTAATACTGGCCGAGCCGTGCCGCAGGGCCGCCTGCATGGAGCAGGGCTGCAGGTGGAACAGGGCTGGACGGCTCCAGGATGGCTGTCTCCTGGCCTGGCCAAACCCCACAGCGGCACTCCACAGGCCCCCTAGTTACCTGTCCGAAAGCCAGAAGCAAGAGAGGCTTTCCCGGGCTCTGTTCGTTCTTAAATGTGGATCAGAGAGGCATGTTAAGCTTCTTAAGTGGCTTAAAAAAGTTGCCAATATTCAAACTAGCCAGTTGATTGGTTCTTTCAGGTCATAGAGGAAGCTGTAAGCACCTCTTTGCAAGAGAATCACTTCCTTGGCTGAAGTCCTCTTTACTAAAAACCCAAACTATACTAAACCATGACACGTCACCCGGTCACAGACAAAGCGTAGCTCCAAGAAGAACTCTACTTGACAAAATGCAAACCATTGGCCAGACATATGTCTGACCAACGCTGTTATAAATAACAAGTTACCCCCCAGTGTAGTGGTTTGGTCCAAAATACTCATTACTGTTTACCTTCTGTGAGATAAGAATTAGGAGAAAAGCAAAGCAGGCACCAAACTTGAAAGAATATAAAGAAGTTTATTAACAGACCGAAAAGGGGGAAAAAAGGAAAAAAAAAAAAATCATACCACACCTTCAGAACACTTCTCCTCCCCCCCACCTTTCTCCCTTCTCCCAGTGACAATGTAAAAAGACAACCCTTGAGATCTTCAGTCTGTTTACCACTTCCATAATAACCTTGTTCAGTCCATTTAGGAAGAGGAGTCTCTCTTGCCCATGCTATGAAAACATTATCACAATGAGACAGCCGCCCAGGTTGGTTCTCTGCTCGCATGTGAGTCCCTTCCCCCGACTTGCAGCTTTTCCCACAACTGCTTTCGAGGGTCCAATCTTGAATTACTGGGGTACAATTTTAAGGTTAAACCGTTCAGAAACAAAAGTTCTCTTCACCCATCTCTGGGAGCATTTCATCTCTAAGAACAGAGGCCCTCCTCCTTCCCTGGGAGCAAAGGGTCCTCCTCATCTTCATCTCTAGGACTATCTCTGGGAACATCTCTTGGAACAGAGGTTTTCCCCTTTCCATGTGGAGTAAAATTCCTCATTGCTTCCATCTCTCCCTGTTCAAACTTCTCATCAAATTACAGCTGCTTCAGCATCTGCCTATCTCAGTGCAGGTGCTTTTGCTCACAAGTACAAGTTGAACGCTCCACCCCCCATGCCTTCATGAAATTACAATGGGTACTCTGATACATCATAGCTTTACAACAGAATTTCAGCTTTAAGCATCTCCTCTTTCTCCTCCCTCAGGTTTTCAGCACTTCACAGCACTAAAAGGGTTAATCTCACCCAGGCCTTGCATCGTGAATGTTGCTTATCGCTGTTGGTCACATGATCTTTGCTGGGCAGTGGTGGGCAGCTTTCGGCTGAACCTTGGCTGCGCGGTAGAGGGGGAGCCGAGCCGCTCCGTCTGCATGTAGCAGGGCTCTGGGGGGGCCACGGGTGGAAGAGGGCCGCACGACTCCAGGATGACTGTGTCCCGGCCCGGCCTGGCCCAAGCAGGGCCTGGGCAGGTCCTGCTGGTCCCCACACGGCGCCCATAGCCACCTGTCCCAGTGCCGGAAATGAGAGAGAGGGCTCTGCCCGGGGTTTGTCTATTCTTAAGTGTGGATCACAGAGGCGGTCACAATTTTATGTGGCTTAAAAAATTGTCCATATTCAAACTGGCCATCTGATAGGTTCTGTCAGGTCACAGAGGAAGCTGTAAGCACCCCTTTGCAAGAACATCACTTCTGAGACTATGCTTTGCTTACCCATGACACCCAGTTATTCTTAAACCCCACTGTGCCGGTTTGGTCAAATTTAGAAATATATCCCCTGAGAGAAGGCACAACCACCCCTCCCCCACCAGGTTCGGGAAAAATAAATTTTCCTCAAAGGAAAGTGAAAGAGATAAAAACTATTTATTTAACAAACACACAGAAAAAGGAAAATAATGCTAAATAATAAAACCCCTCGCCCTGCCTAGAGAAACCTGGGAAAATTTCAGAGTCCTTCTGTAGATCTGACTGTCCCCCTCCTTGGAGCTGGGACAGGGTGGTGGGCCCACCTCCAGGGCCAAGGGCTCAGTGGAAAGTCCTCCCGACGTATTCTGATGTTGAAACCATCCAGCAGAGAGGAAAGGAAAAAAAAAATGAAGTAGCAGGAAAACAAAAGTTCAACTCTCCGAAGGAAAAAGAGCTGTGGAAAAAAAAACTGCCAAAAGCTGGCTGGAAAGAAAAGCAAGCCGGGTGCTTCCCTTCCCTCCCGCTCTCCTGCCGCAGCTGAAAAAAGTCTCTATCTCTGTGTGACCTTGAACAAGCTGCAAACTGCTTTGAAAAAGTTTTGCTCAGTTTGTCCTTCCCCCTCTCAGGCTCAGTTTAAAGGCATAGAAAGGCACAAGAATTAATTTCTGGGCATAGGGCAGTGATATGGGATACACATCATAAGGTCACCCCAAGACACCCACTCACCTATATACCTACCTGTCACGATCCGCTAATGCAAGCGGGGGTCGTGATGGTTCGTTTATAGATCTCAGAGTGTAAAAAGGACACAAGAAATTTCAGTTTAAATCAAAACAGTGCACCTTTATTAAGTGCCCACAACACAGTAATGCAATAGAAGAGAGAAAGAGAGAGAGAGAGACACACAAAGTAGGGAGGAAGAAAAAGAGGGGGGGGGGCAATAGCTACCAACGGATGAGACGAAGTCCTCGTGGTCTTCCGCCAATAGATTCGTCTTCTTTCCGTGGGGGAGATCTCTCCGACTTGGTTATTTCAGAAAGTCCCTTTATAGTCCTTTTCAGAAGCGAGGGGCAACTGGCCAAGAGGTTGGGAAATTTACAGCCATTGTTGTGGAGTCCGTTGCTTTGGGAAACAGGTACAGGACAGACGCACAAGACCGGTGTGCAGGACAGGTGTGCAGGACAGGTCGTTCCTTTCCGCTTCAGCGCAGTCCTTCCCGCCTGGGCAGCAAGAACGGCGCAGTCCATTGTTACCTGCACTAATTTTCCTCAGGAATGCGTACCAGTTCCCAGCGGGCAGACCCGTAGGCAACACTCGGCAGACATCCCACCTCAGCCAGGCCAGGACGCCTGTGCTCAGTCTCTGTTCTCGGCGATGATCGTGAGGCAGATGAGGGATCTTTGGACTGTCTGTTACACTACCTTCCTGTTCCAACCCCTCCCTCTTCTCCCCAGCCTTCACTTATCCCCTCACGCCTTTGAGGGGGTCCTTGTAGCTTAAGCCAGCTTACTACTGTCACCCCAAACATTACGATACTCCAAGGTTTAAAGAGTAATTTGGAACACAAATTGGCATGCCAAAAATGATCGTATATGTAATTTGAGGAAAATTGTGATTCTCAAATTACTATCTAGAGTAAAGGAAAAAGGGTAGCAGTCTCCCGGCTTTTACCGTGGGTAGCTGTAGGGTATGCCCAGCCACTGCCCTGGAGGGATCTCTGCTGAGATTGCATAATCGCCCAGCAGGACTCCCTGGAAAGACAACCACTTCTTTAGTCACGGCAAGAAAAGTCAGACCCAGAATCCTCTAGGAGACCCTATGCAGATCCTTTGTAACCCATTGGCTTTTACCCATCCCCTGTATCCCTATAAAAGCTAGCCCTCTGGCCCCTGCGAGTTGGAGATGCTCTCCCATAGCTCCCCTTCGCCGGAGTACGGATAATAAAGCTACCTCTTGGGGAACCAGCTACTCTAGCCTCTCGTCTCTCTCTGGTCTGGCTTGGCCTGGAGGCTGCCCTGCAAAGCTGAGCTGAAATCACGAGCTGACAATCGCTAAAGAGCTGACAGTCTCTGCACGGGCCCTCCTAGCTAGCAGCTGAGGGAAGACACCGGGCCTCGGGAAGGCGATTCCTTTTGGGACCATCTCCCCGGACTGGTCACCTCTTCTGGGGTCAGAGCTACTGTAGACCCCTTCACCAGCTGTAATAACTGGTGCCCGAACAGCCATTGGACCCCGGACCTCGGACTCCTGGCCTGAGCTGCGTCTTGACCACGCCAAGACAGAACCAGCCGTTTGTGTGCTGATCCTCTGAAGACAGACCTACATTTTAGCAGGCCTTTTGGACAGGGATAGTTTGAGACCCTCGCCCCCCACCTAGGACAGAAGTCCCTGAGGATCGAACTGCCAGACCACCCCCCAGCAGACCTTTCTAGGAGCCAACCTCACCAGAAAACGGGATTTGTAAGTTTAAATTTGGGGCTCTCCTCCTCTTTCTTGCACGCAACTTAAAGTAATTTTTGGGTTTTTTTTTCTTTTTTCTTCTGAGGGAGGAACTAAGATGGGAAATAGGCAAACTAAACCCAGCCTTTCCCAATCTGAGAGAGACCCATACCCCGTTTCTTCTAACCCCTCTCTTAAAATCCGACTTTAAATTCTCTAAAGGTGTTCTTTCTAAGAAAAATCTTAAATCTTTCAGTAATTGGATATCTCAAAATTTTACTGATGCTACCACAGACTCTGTCCTTTCTGATCCATTCTGGGACAAAGTGGGGAAGAAACTCTATTCCTCTCAAGCCACGGGAAACCTCTCTGTTTCCAAATTCATCCCTTTATTTCATTTATTGGTTAAAATGTGTCGTGCGAAACCGCCCCCTCAGACAAACCCGTTCTCTGCCCTTCCTCCCTCCCACTCCCCCTCTCTGCCTCCAGCAATGGCCAGCCAGAGCGCGGACCCTGCCTGCCACCCCGGCCCTGGCCTGGCTGGGGCGCCAGCCTCCCCACTTTCCGATTTCGATCCCCTATTTCCAACAGTTGTCCCATACCCAAACCCCCCCGCTCGCCCCCTCGGTCCCGCTGCCACCCCCCAGGCAGCGCGTGCGGGATCCATCCCATACCTATCCCCCCTCCCTGGGATGGATGCCTCTGAGCTGCCCCGAGCCCCATCTCCCCCCGTCCCTGGTATTTCGCAATCCTCCACGCACAATACCACCCTTCCCCCTCTTGCACCAGCTCACGGTGCCTCTGACCCCCCCCACCCCACTGCGTCCCACCCCACCGCATCCTTGCTCCCCGCGGCCCTGGCCCCCCCATCCCAGTGCAGCAGTCCCACCCCAGCAAGCTGCCCTGCCGCCGCTGCCCCTCCCTGCACCCACGCAGCAGGCAAGGTACAACACAGGGCTGGTCCTGCAGCGCCCCGCGCACGCACTGTGCGGCACGGAACAAGCGTCACGTCCCCGCCAGCATCTGCTCCTCTCGCCGCTGGCAGGAGCCAGCTATCTGTGGCACTGCCCCAGGCTACCGCCCTAGGAGTGGAATCTCCCTCCCCCCTCACTCCACTGCCAATGGCCCTGACACCCTGGCAGGCGCCAGCAGATCCCCTCTCTCCCCCCCCCAGCTGCATCTTGCACAATCCCTGCTACTAATGCCCCTCTCCCTACACCCCCCCCCCTCCACCACCCCACCACGGGTTCTTGCGCAATCCCCATCTCCTCCGCTGCTGTGCTAGAGCCCACTGCCCCCCCACACCCTCTTACAGCCCATGCTGACTCCACACAGAATTGCGAAACCGGCACCACCTGCAACCCGACCTCCCCTCAAACTACCTGCTGCTGCACAGCCTCTCCACCCCCATGCTGCCACAACAGACCCCCTTCCCATCCCTCAAAACACCCCCAACCCCCCACTACCCCTGCCCTGGCTAAAGCAAAGCCGGCATTTCAAAAATGCCGTGCTGCGCCCCCTGTAGCCCAGCCCCGCCCTGCTACAGCTAAGCCCTCATTTTCAGATTACAGTAGCAGCAGCTCTGACTCTGAATCTGAGGATCGATGGGCACAGACACAAAGGGAGGCGAACCGGGAGGGAGATTGGGAGTTAGCCCAGAAAATCTCAGCCTTTCCAGTCATTATAGGGAAAGGGAGGAGGGGTGGTCCATCAACTACAAAAACATGGGAACCTATCCCATACAAAGAAGTCAAAGAGCTTTGCAAGGCAGCAGAAGAACATGGGAGAGGGTCACATTTCTTTAGAAACTTATTGGAAGCCACCTTCTCTGCCTATACGTTAGTACCACATGATATTAAAAACATTATTAATTGCATCCTTTCCCCTGCCGAATATATGTTATGGGAAAGGCATTGGAAAAGACATTTAAAAACATTATCTGACACTTATGCTAAAGATGCAAATCAGACAGATTGGACAATAGAACAACTGGCTGGAGAAGGTGACCTCCAAAAACCCCTAGATCAAGCTACAACCTTACCTGAACTAGCATTACAAGACATAGCTATTGCAGCTAAGACATCACTGTTTCTTACCCCTGATGATTCTGTTCCTACACAATATTTCTCTAACATCAGTCAGCAAATGAAAGCTTCATTCAGTCTGTTGATCATTTAAAAGCTAGCTTAGAGAAACAGATAGAGAGTCCGGATGGATGAAAGGAACTTTTGGGTAAACTTGCCATGGCAAATGCTAACGAACAATGTAAGAATATCTTGAGGGCCCTACCTATGGACACAGAACCCACAATAAAACAAATGATAGAAAGCTGTACTAGATACACATCCACAGAAAACACAATGACCCAAGCAGTTGTAAAGGGCATCACAGACAGGGTTTCCGGTGCATTTGCTGCAGCAGTGTCTAAGGAGAATGCCCGCTGTTTCTATTGTGGCGAACTTGGACACTTTATAAAGGACTGCCCACAGAGGTCACCTGCCCAGGACCGTAGTGCCGCCTACCAAAGGCACCAGAGACAGCAACAGCACCAGCAGCATTCAAAAAACTTCTACCAGAGCGCGGTGTCAAGGCCCCGTGCTCGGATAACAAATCAAAGGCCATACTATCCTGCCCCGGCTGCAAACTCCACATTGAGTCACTGAGAGCAGACAACTGGACCTCACCCGGCACCATCATCCCAGGCGATCCCGGAACACATGAGAAGGATCCAACACACGGAGCGCTACCCATGGGAACCAGACGTCAGCTGGTAACATCACTACCCTTTAACTTTGTTGACAAGTGTTTTGATTGTATCCCCACAGGAAAGTATGGACCGCAGAACGGCCCTTGGGACATTCTTATCCTAAGCGATACCCTCCATGGTCCAGAACAACTCTTTGTATTACCTGAGATACAAACAGTGCACCCTGGACAAGAGATTCTCATCCAGCTTTGCTGCACGGACACACCTTTCTCTCTCCCACAGGGAACACCGATTGCACAAGCTTTTTTACTTCCACAGAACCGCCCAGAACAGATCCCTCTCAATCCAACAGCAATGTGGATAGAGATTGTGGGCTCAAACAAACCAACCATCGAGTGTAGCTTGTTCTGTAAAGGAGAGAGGGTCTACCGCCCAGGGATGCTGGACACCAGAGCAGACGTGACCATCTGTGGCGGGTTGGGTTTGTAACCGGGCGGAAACACCAATTTAGTGTAGTGGTTTGGTCTAAAATACTCATTACTGTTTATCTTCTGTGAGATAAGAATTAGGAGAAATGCAAAGCAGGCACCAACTTGAATGAATATAAAGAAGTTTATTAACAGACCTGAAAGAAGAAAAGAAAAAAAATTATACCACCTTCAGAACTCTCCTCCTCCCCCCACCTTCCTCCCTTCTCCCACTGACAATGGAAAAAGACAACCCTTAAGATGTTCAGTCTGTTTACCACTTCCATAATAACCTTGTTCAGTCCATTTAGAAAGAGAAGTCTCTTTTTGCTCGTGCTATGAAAACAGTATCACACCGAGACAGCCGCCCACTTCCAAATATTGTTCAGTCCATTTAGGAAGAGGAGTCTCTCTGCTTGCGATGTGAGTCCCTTCCCCCGACTTGCAGCTTTTCCTGCAACTGCTTTCGAGGGTCCACTCTTGAAATGTTTCTGGGGTACAATTTTAAGGTTGAGCTGTTCAGAAACAAAGAAACAGAGGCCCTTCTCCTTCCCTGGGAGCAAAAGGTCTTCCTCATCTTCATCATTAGAACTATCTCTGGGAACATCTCTAGGAATTGAGGTTTTTCTCCTTTCCTCTTTGGAGCAAAAGTCCTCATCTGGTTCATCTGGTTCATCTCTCTCTGTCCAAACTTCTCATGAAATTATAGCTGCGGCAGCATCTGCTTATTGCTTACGAGTTGAACACTCCACCCCCCATATCTTCATGAAATTACAACGGGATACTCTGGTATATCATAGCTTCACAACAGACTTTCAGCTTTAAGCATCTCTTCTCTCTCTCTTCCCTCAGGTTTTCAGCTCTTCACAGCAATAAAAGGGTTAATCTCACCTTGGCCTTGCAGCTGGAATGTGGCTTATCGCAGTTGGTCACCTGACCTCTGCCAGACAGAGGTGCTGCTTTGCTGAAATCTTGGCCGAAGTGGAGAGGGGGGGTTCCGAGCCTCTCTGGCCGCTCACGGCAAGGCAGTGGGGGGGGGTTCCACGGCTGGAACAGGCCCATGGCTCCAGGATGGCCATGGCCCGGCCCGGCCTGGCCCAAGTAGGGCCTGGCCGGGCCCGCTGGCCCCCGCACGGGGCCTGCAGCCACCTGTGCCAGCACCGGAAACGAGAGAGAGCTTGGGGAGGGAGTTTGTCTATTCTTAAGTGTGCATCACAGAGGCGGTCACAACCTTAAGTGGCTTAAAGAATTGTCCATATTCAAACTGGCCAGCTGATAGGTTCTATCAGGTCCCAGAGGAAGCTGTAAGCACCCCTTAGCAAGGATATCCCTTCTGGGACTATGCTTGCTAACCTATGGCACCATCATCCCCTGCTCCGAGTGGCCAGGGAATTGGGAACTGGAGCCAGTGGCAGGTATGATCTCCGGGATTGGTGGAGTTGCAGCATCCACGAGAAGCAAACGAAGTGTTGTCATTGAAGGACCCAAGGGCAAGATAGCGACCACCTAACTATTCGTGGTAAGATCCCCCATCACCCTATGGGGCAGAGACCTTCTATCCCAGTGGGGTGCCACCCTCACCATTCCCAGCCAGGATTTCTGACTGGGCCCACTGAGAAACGTGCGCTGCCATCTACTCCCCGGC
The DNA here is from genome assembly GCF_041296385.1 of Aphelocoma coerulescens. NCBI lineage: Eukaryota > Metazoa > Chordata > Aves > Passeriformes > Corvidae > Aphelocoma > Aphelocoma coerulescens. The sequence goes on along the minus strand of NW_027184080.1, from coordinate 6,889,475 downwards.
TCACCTGGGAGACTGAAAACCCAAAGTGGCAGTGGCCCCTTGAAGAAGAAAAACTCAGTGTGCTGGAAGCCCTGGTGGAAGAGCAACTCGCCAAAGGTCACATCACTGAGACCACAAGCCCTTGGAATTCCCCTGCCTTTGTGCTGAAAAAGCCCAGCAAGGACAAATGGAGACTACTCCATGACCTACGAAAGATCAATGAGGTCATTGAAGACATGGGCCCCCTCAAACCCGGCCTGCCATCACCATCGATGCTGCCCCGAGACTGGATGCTTGCCATCATAGACATTAAAGACTGTTTCTTTAACATCCCGCTCTGACACTGAACCGTGCCGTAAATCAAGTCCCTCCTGATAGGAGAGAATTTGCTGAAAGTCCTTGCAAGGAGTTTCAAAGATAAACTGAGACTTTTCCTTGAGTTTCAATGCTTTTAGATAGTTGTTTATTAAATCTTATCAGAGGAACAGAGCCACTAGTGTGACCCAGGTACAGCATAGAAGACAGAAAAGCAGGAGTGAGCTCTATTATCAAGATTTACACAGCTTTTAAAGATATTTTAACCAATATTTACTAAAAACGTACAATATTTTCACTTTCCTATCAATTATTCAGTAACACGACTAGGAACTGCGGAATTTTCTATCCAATCATTCCAAACTACTTTTACTGCAGAATATGGAGCAGTAGAAGGAGAAAAAGGTTAAGAGAAGAACAACAATCCTCCATTTTGATATGTTTTACTCTTATCTATTTACTACAAAGAGAAGCCCAAAACCTCTAAATTTTTCACTCTGTGACAATCTTACATAGTAGTCTATAACCTAATTCACACCACCGTATTTTCTAGTTCTTGTCTGACTGTTGGTAATTTTTTTCCAAGGTTGGAGGCTAAAACAGTGTTGTTCAGGGAGGTAAGAACCCTTAAAAACAGGCAGAGAAATATTCTCGGCACTCTGGGTTCCTACACTGCTCCATCCTCAGGACGCATCACGGTTCGCCTTCTCCATCCCCTCCCTTAACGAACAAGCCCCACTCAGAAGATACCATTGGCTCATCAGTGTATTCCCAATCCATTTTTTTCATCCATGGTTTCCCTCACAAAACCATACCTTTGCCAATTGTTTCCCCAAATATCCCTTTCCAATGCCGAGTGGGGGATGACAAGGGGGAGGGAAGAAATTAAACCCTCTCCTGCCTCAGTTTCCCCACAAAGCATGCTCAGAGAGTTCTGTCTCCCTTCTGTCAGCCCTAAGATGTTCCAGGGAATCTGTTTGGACATTTAAAGACTCAGGAGCGTGGCTTATTTTGTTTTGAAACTGTCCTTGTTGTTTTCAATGTCAAGTTTTACATCTCTTTTGTTAAAAATAAATGTCGGGGTCTCCTCCCCCTCCCATGTAGCCCTGGGAGAGGGGCCCTGAGGGGACAGACATGGGGTTTCCCTGCCCCTGGTCAGCCTCGTTTCCCATTGGTTGGTTTGTGTTTCCTGCGTGGGCAAGGACCCTCAGTCCAGACTGTGAGAGTTCCTCGGCAGAGCTCCGGCCATGCGGCTGGAGAAATAAACATCTCTGAAACATCTACTAAGAATTCGTCCATATATATACTTCTTTCTGGGGGCCTCCTGGTTTGATGCATTGTGTTACAGAGTCCCCGCTGTAACACTCATCCTCCCACAAGGCATGAAGAACAGCCCAACCATCTGCCAGTGGTACGTCGCCCACATTCTGTCCCCCATCAGGAGCCTATTCCCAGAAGCAATCATCTACCACTATATGGATGACATCCTAATCTGTGCATCAGAAAAAAACTTATTTGGACAGAACTCTTAAAAAGACAATTGAAGCCATAGAAGAAGCAGGGTTCGAGATTCGTGAGGACAAAGTGCAGCACTCCAGCCCCTGGACTTACCTCAGCCTCCAGATCCGTGAGAGAACCATCATACTCCAGCAACTTGCCATCAAAGAAGATCCCAAAACCCTAAGGGACTTACACAGCTTGTGCGGATCCATAAATTGGATACGGCCCCTACTGGGAGTCACAACAGAAGACCTCACTCCCCTCTTCAACCTCCTCTACGGCAGTGGAGACTTGGACTCTCCAAATGCCCTCACGCCTGAAGCCCGAGATACCATCACCAAAGTCCAGGAAGCCCTGTCTTCACGCCAAGCCCATCACGTCAAACCCAGCCTGCCTCTCCAGTTTGCAGTTCTGGGTAAGGCTCCCCGTTTACACGGACTGATCTTCCAATGGGACCCTCAACTCAGAAACCCTTTGCTGATACTTGAATGGGTCTTCACAAGCCATCAACCTACAAAGACACTAACCACCTTCCAAGAAGTAATGGCACATTTAATAAAAAAGGCCAGAACTCATCTCCGCTCTCTTGCAGGGTGTGAGTTCACATGCATATACTTGCCATTGACCACTGAAGATCTGAAGCAGTTGCTCCAGACCAATGAGAGCCTCCAGTTAGCCCTAGATAGCTACACAGGCCAAATTTCCATCCACATGCCAAAACATAGATTTTTCTACCATGATGCAGCCTTTAAATTGATTCCAAAATTAATCCAAAGCAGAAAACCCCTCAAAGCTCTGACCGTCTTTACCGATGGGTCTGACTGGTACCATCGGTCTGTCATGACGTGGAGGCAACCCAATACTCAAAAATGGGAGTCTGAGTCTGATATCCAAATAGTAGAGGGATCTCTACAGATTGCGGAGTTAGCAGCTGTTGTCAGAGCCTTTGAGAAGTTTAAAGATGAGCCTTTTAATTTGGTCACAGATTCGGCTTATGTCGCTGGCATAGCTATGAGGGCTGAACATGCTATTCTAAAGGAGGTCTCCAACCAAAAATTATACCAATTGGTTTCTACATTAATTCATTTAATCCCCCACAGAAAACAGCCTTACTACAATATGCATGTGAGGCCACACACTGACCTCCCTGGTCCCATTGCCGAAGGGAACAGGAGAGCAGATGCACTGGCCATGCCAGCAGAGACTGCAAATGTCCCCGACATCTTTGCCCAGGCAAAGTTGTCACATGCATTTTTTCACCAAAACATTCCTGCCCTCGTCAGAATGTTCAAGCTCTCAAAAGATCAAGCAAAAGCTATCATCGCAACATGCCCAAACTGCCAGAACTACCAAATACAATCTATTGGCACTGGAGTCAACCCCCACCGTCTGAACAGCTGCCAATTGTGGCAAACTGATATAACCCCATCCTTTGAGAGATCCAAATATGTGCATGTGTCAGTTGACACATTTTCTGGGACAGTGTTTGAGTCAGCCCATGCAGGGGAAGACGCCATCCAAGTCATCAAGCATTTTCTCCTTGCCTTTGCCACCCTGGGAGTCCCTGAAGAAATCAAAACAGATAATGGGCCTGCCTACACCTCTCGTAAGTTAAAAGATTTCTTCAACCAATGGGGAATAAAACACAAGACAGGCATACCTAGCAATCCCACAGGACAATCCATCGTAGAAAGGACCCACCAAACCCTTAAAAGAGTCCTCAACCAGCAATGGAGAGAAACAGAAATCTTGTCTCCTGTCGAAAGACTCTGTAAGGCTCTATGTCATTAACTTCCTAAATGGTACCTCATCAGAGCCTGACCCCCCAATACTCTGCCACTTCTCAAATTCAACCCAAGCTAAGCTCACAGAGGAACCACCAGTACTGGTGAAGGACCCAGAATCACACCAGGTCTCTGGGCCTTTCCAGTTGATTACCTGGGGGAGAGGCTACGCCTGTGTCCAGCTACCATCTGGCCTGAAGTGGTTCCCAGGAAAAAATATAAAACCATACTTAAGCCCTACAAACACTGCTCCTACAAACACCCACAAAAACTCTCCCGAGTCAAATACAGGACCTCCCCAAAACCAGACCAGCTCTGCATGGAGACGAAAAGGTTGCCGAATGCCCACCAACCAGGAAAAAGATCCTCCCACTGTTGCCCACCGACCACAAACACAAACCAACAGAGAGTCAGTTTATGCGGTGCTTTATTCAGGGCCCGGGGACCTGGGGACTAGTGTCCCAAATCAGGCTTCCCAAAGGCCTATCGTTTCACTCAGCTCTTTATACAGTTTCAAACATTGGCACACATACAAGATTTAATCTTCAAAGTAAAACATATATCACAAGGATTAACAATTGATAATCATACCCTAAGCCATATATCTTCATGGTTGTCTAGTCTTAGATAATGCTCAACGAGCTCCTACCACTGAAATCCCCCTTGCATGCAACATATATCAACCCAGAACAATTTACTTTTAGACAGGTTCACCATGCCCAGCTAATTCACTAACAGGTTCACCATGCCCAGCTAATTCACTATTCCTAACCTCCCCACCCAGTACATTCCATTCCTGTTTCCTCAGAGAACTATTTCTACACCTGAGGCCTTACAGCCTAGCAGAGCCTTAGCCTTACTACTTCTAAAATCCAATATCCTATCCTTTTTGTAACAAGTCCCCCCTTTTGAGCATCCTTCGAGCTTCTTCTGGGTTCGCAAGGATGCTCAACAATTCATGTCGCTGTTTCGCGATAAGCAGGAGGTGGAACGGCTGGTTCTGCCAGGACTTCTCTTCGCATTATCGCCTTCATTATTCGCCGAGTATGTTGACCTTCTTTGACAATCATTCCTAAAAGACACTTATATACTATTAAGGCAACTAAAATGATTATAACAATCATGATTCCATATTGTACAATTGAGGATATCCATCCGGACATCCGAATTCCCAGGGAGCTGAACAGTTCTCCAACCCAATTGTGTTCTGCCTCTTTCTGAATATCATTCACCTTTCCTTGAATCTGTTCTAATTGACTTATATCCTTTTCTACTTCTTGTGTAACATTCGGGATGTGAATGCAGCAATGGTCGTCTCTACCATGCAGATATCCACATACGCCATGCTCCTTCAACAATATCATATCTAGAGCCATCCGATTTTGAATAGTCATTCTAGACGTAGCTTGTAACTGCAGATTTAAGTCCTTGAATCCCTTCTTAGTCACAGCCGCTAACCTTTCTGTTTGTCCCAACAATTTGTACAACATTTCCCTGTTTCGATATGATGATATTTGTGCAAAGAGAGATTCTAATACCCACCCAAATTTAATTCCTGAAGAAGGTTCATGCCAATCTTCCCCTTCTTCTAACCCTAGGTCCCCAATTTCCTGACTTATATCTCGCTTATGTCTTATTTGTATTTCTGAGGCCGTCAATTTTGTCGATTTCCAGAAAGGACAAAGAGTTGGAACTCCTAAAGTAATTTGTGTAGTTGGACCATCTACCGGCATATGAGTGGTCCAATGTCCATGACCCATTACCCAAACTAAATTTCCTGGAGCTCGGATTGATGTAGTTTTACAGTTTAACTCTCCTTCTGTATTTTTGTCTTTTATCATGTGGTTATATCCCCTACATTCACAGCCAAATCTCAAAAGTACCTTTACCGGCAGTAGACTCACAGACTCACTTGGGCTGTCACAAGTGAAGACCTCAGTGCAATTCCAATTGGTCATCCTAGGTGCATCTTTCCTCCAACTATCCTGTCCTTGATAGGTCTTTGAGTAAGTTTGATTTTTCCGTCCCTTCCAATGAATACACCATTGAACTGTTCCTATATAACTATAAGTTTCCAACAAACTAGGTCCCCAGATTGTCTGCCATTGTTCCATGGTAGTTGTGTTTGTAACATTCTGGCATATTATTTCAAAATATTGTTCAGTTGCCGGGACTTGTAGCGTTTGCCTCTCATCGTATTCACACCATCCTATTCCATGGAATCTTCCGATTTTGGTAAATACAGCATTCGGAAGCTTGTAACAATCTGCTCGGGTCCTCGGGGTTTTCCTCCTTATCACATTTGTCCGATTAACCAATTTAGTTCGGATCCTAGTCTCCTGGGTACAACTTAAGGTAACTGTTCGATTAGATGCAGGCATGTCTGGAGCTGGTATAATTCCCCATGGTATAGGATCTCCTGCCGCATGGGGCAAAGGCAGACATGCAGTGATTGCTGATACATTTTGTGTTTGCCCAAAATCCCTAATTAACCCCACAATCAGATTCTCTGGTTTGGTTCGGATTTCATCCTCTGGTACCTGCCGAGTCACCCTTGTTCTTTCAACATAAACACTAATCATCCCGGTTGCCCACCAATCATCTCGAGCAACCCAACACCAGTATTGTCCATTATCTTGCTGTTCCAGGACCTCTTTAATTACTAACACTATTTCTTGGGGTTTTCTTCTAATTTGATATTTCCCTTGAGCCACCAAGCTTTGTCCTCCAAACCACCATTCATACTCAGTGTAGCTTTCAGTTGGTATCCTACATCTTAAAACCAAATCCTGCCCTTCCTTTGCGTTATATATTTCCTGTTCAGGCTTGATTCCTCGCTCCTTTTGTAATACCACTTCTACCTTCCTGACCCCATAACCTCCACTATCACCACAAACGAGAACACAAAGGTATTTACCCTCCGATCTACCAATCTCTGAGTTCGTTATATTCAACCATCCTCTGCTTTCATTTCCCTGCGTACACCAACTTGTCCCTTGTACCTGTGGATTCCACATTTCCTGTGTCGTGTTCCATTTCCACCATTTCATTCTAATCTGTTTCTGACACCCTGTCTTAAATCTATGAGTACATTTTATTCTGAGAGGAGGTCCGTCCCACATATCTACTTTCCCATTTGGGAGATTCACCTGGACCTTGTTTTCCGGTTCTGTTTGGGAGATATTTAAAATGTCAAGATTTACGAATCCATAATCATAACTCCCTTTTATCCAAACCACACAAGCGTATTTTCCTGTTCTGGCCTTTGTTATATTGGATATCTGCAGGGTAATCCTACCTTTTTGCTGCTTCTCATCCCAGACCGTTTCTACTCCTTTATCTGGAATTTGATCCTTGGTGATCCATTTCCATTGTGCCCTGACTCTGTCCCATCCAGCTCCCTGATCATCGACAAACAAACATGTAAGATTTACATTTGAATTCTCCGGTACCCACACCCTTGATTCAGGTATTGTGATTTTAACAAAGGTTTCAACAATTATTATTTTACTCAAGAGTAACAACAACAGCATTAATTTTTGGCTTTGAACACCATTCTGGTGGGAGATAGGGGTTCCACCGACCATCGGGAGGGGACCTTTTTGACCCGTGTGTAATGGATCCAGCTGTTGATCCCGTCGACCTTGACGGCGGTGTAAGTTGTCATTATCACTTGATGGGGGCCGTCCCATGTTTCCTTCAGAGGCTCCACCGACCAGTTCTTCACGTAAACTTGATCTCCTGGGTGAATATCGTGAGCAGGAGTGTCCAGAGGTAACGGTCGATTCCACTCCAGCGTGGATCTCAGTGCTGCAAGGGTCTTATTTAAAGACAAAACATAATTTACAATCATCTGATCCCCAATTACATGTGGGTCCCCTTGATAGGTTACAGCATGATATGGTTTGCCGTACAAAATTTCATACGGACTTACCCCTATCCTTTCTCGTGGCTTAATCCTAATCCTCAGAAGGGCTAGAGGCAATGCTTGGGGCCACTGTATTTTAGCTTCTTGACAAATCTTTTTAATTTGATTTTTCAGAGTTTGATTCATTCGTTCCACCTGACCACTAGATTGAGGTCTCCAGGGGGTGTGTAAGTGCCACTGAATTCCCAGAATAGTAGAAACTTCCTGCACGATCCCTGCAGTAAAATGTGGTCCTCTATCTGATGATATTCCTAAAGGAACCCCAAACCTTGGAATAATTTCCTTGAGAAGGGTTTTCACTACCTCCTTGGCCTGGTTCGTCCTGCAAGGGAAAGCTTCGGGCCATCCCGAAAAGGTGCACACATAAACTAGTAAGTACTTGTATGCCTGAGATTTTGGTAACTCGGAAAAATCTATTTGCCAATAATCCCCTGGTTGTGGCCCTACACGTATTTTCCCCATTTGGACCTGTCTTCTAACCAACGGGTTATTTTTAATGCAAATCGGGCAGGTGGCATTTATTCTTTTGGCCATTGTTATCATCGAATTAGAGAGTACTATTTTCTTTAGATATTCTACCAATGCTTCTGCACCACAGTGGAGTTTGTTATGTTCAGTTTCCATGACTACTTTCATCAATCCTACTGGCAGTATAACTTGTCCGACCGGTGTTACATACCATCCTACAACATTCCTTCTTGCTCCAGTGAATTGTGCCAACCGTTCATCCTCCGGAGAGTAGCACGGTTTCTCTTCTAAATAAGGTGCAGCGGGATTTTCTCTTGTCGGTATCAGAGCCATTTGAGTCCAGACCAATCTGGCTGCCCTTTTCGCAGCTTCATCTGCCATCCGATTCCCCTGAAATTCCTTCCCGGAGTCTGCTTGATGACCTCGGACATGCATGATCGCTACTGCTGTAGGTAAGTGTACAGCTTCCAACAACTGGATTATTACTTCCTTATGTTTGATCTGTGAGCCTTGAGAGGTCAAAAGTCCTCTTTCTTTCCACAAAGCCCCATGGATGTGAACCACACCAAAAGCATACTTTGAATCAGTCCAAATGTTCACTTTCCTGTCTCTACTAAGGACCAATGCCCTTACCAACGCCCATACTTCTGCTTTTTGCGCTGAAGTTTCCGGAGGCAGTGCTTTAGCTTCCACTATTTCTTGGAGTGTCACCACAGCATACCCTGCATACCTGGTTCCATGCTCCATAAAACTGGATCCGGCCGTGAACAGCTCCACATCGGGATCTGCCATCGGGACATCTTTCAGATCTTCACGGCTGGCATACACTTGTTCGATCACCTCCACGCAGTCATGCTCCAGTTCTCCTTCCTCTTGGGTGGACCTGAGGAATTCTGCTGGATTGAGATGGTTGGTTATTTTTAATTCAACATCATCTTGTTCCCGCAACTGAGCCTGGTACTGCATCATTCTGCTGGAGGAGAGCCAATGCCCCCCTTTTTGTTCCAAGACGGCTATGACCATGTGAGGTACATATACCGTGATGTGTTTTCCCAGTGTCAGTTTCCGTGCCTCCTGAATTAGGATTACCGTAGCAGCCACTGCTCGCAAGCACCCTGGCCACCCTCCGCTCACCATGTCCAGCTGTTTCGAGAAGTACCCCACGGGCCTCTTCCATGACCCCAATCGCTGTGTGAGTACTCCTAAAGCTAATCTCTGCCTTTCATGCACATACAATTGAAAGTCTTTTGTCAGGTCAGGCAGACCCAGGGCGGGGGCCTCTTTGAGTGCTTGCTTTAATTCCTGGAAGGCCTTGTGCTGTGTCTTACCCCACTTGAATTCGGGTTCCTCGATTGTTTCGTACAGTGGTTTGGCCATGAGTCCGAAATTCGGAATCCACAGGCGACACCAGCCGACCATTCCTAGAAAAGATCTTAATTCCTGATTATTTCGTGGTACAGGGATTGCACAAATGGCTTGAATGCGATTCACCCCTATTCTCCTGACTCCTTGTGATATTTCACATCCCAGATAAATTACCTTCTGTCGCACCAACTGCGCTTTTTCCTTGGATACTCGGTATCCTGCCTGACCCAACATGTTTAATAGTTCAATTGTTAACTTTGAGCACAGTCCCCGCTCCTCTGTTCCCAGGAGTATGTCATCCACATATTGTAAAACAACATAAGAAAAAGGAGACTCTTTTACCTTGGTAGTTTTCCATTCCTCTAACTCCTTTGCTAGCTGGTTTCCAAAAATGGTGGGTGAACACTTAAATCCTTGTGGCAACCTGGTCCATGTTAACTGTCGCTTGCGGCGAGTGTCTGGGCTTTCCCATTCAAAGGCGAAAATGTATCGACTCTCGGGGGCCAGTGGGATGCAGAAGAAGGCGTCTTTTAGATCAATCACTGTGAACCACTGAAAATTCTCAGAAATCGATGTTAACAATGTATATGGATTGGCCACCACCGGGTGTATATCTTTGGCAATTGCATTTACTGCTCTCAGGTCCTGCACCAACCTGTATTTCCCATTTGGTTTCCTTACCGGAAAGATTGGAGTATTAAATTCCGATTCGCATTCTTGTAAAATCCCTAATGCTATAAATTGCGTGATCATTGGGGCAATTCCTTTCCTGGCTTCCAAACTAATAGGGTACTGTCGAACTCTTACCGGGTGTGCCCCTTCCTTTAGTTCGATTTTTACAGGAACGGCTACCCTGGATCTGCCCGGGGTCCCTGTTTCCCATACCCACGGGACTACTGCCTGCTCTATTTCCTGGGGTATCTCCTCTGTCTTTGTCTCTTTAATCACAAAAAGTTTTGCCAGATTCCCCTCCGGGATTTCTAGTTTAGCACGCCCTTTCTCGAATATGATTTTTGCATCCAGTGCCGATAATAAATCTCTCCCCAACAAGCATTCCGGGCTGCTTGGCATATATAGAAACTGGTGATCCAATTCTTTGTTTCCAAATTTGATTTCCAGTGGCCGCAAGAATGACCTCTCCACCACCTCCCCCGACACCCCTACTACTTTCACAACTGAATCACTTAACGGTCCTATTTGTTCATTGATTGCAGAGAAAGTGGCTCCTGTATCTACCCTAAATTCCCTGGGCCCCCCGTCAACTTCCAGGACCACTTTTAGATCTTTATCTAGTCAGCTCTGATTTTGATAGTTCCCCATCATAAAGGCTTGAGCAACACCTTGTGGTCCTGGCGCGAAAGGGTTTAACCCATCATTCGTGTTCATTCCCTGATTTATGGGATTCCTTCCTGGAGAGTTACTCATCGGTGTCCCCATCCCCAAATTGAGGGGGCACTCATTCTTCCAATGACCTTCGGCGAAGCATCGGGCGCACTGATTGGGCCCCAATTTACTTCTACCCCTACGCATCATCTGGTTCCCTACATTCTGATTCACAAAACCTCCGAAACCACCTCTTCCCATGCCCCCGTTTCCTCTGCCTCGTCCCCTCCCCCGGCCTCTCACATTCATCTGACTTGCCTGTTGTAACACTGCCAACATGCTTGCTTGTTGCTTCTTCACTGCCTCTTTCTCTCTATTATTATACACTTTCCACGCTACTTCAAGCATTTTCTCCAAGTCCCGAGTGTCATTCCCTTCTAGCTTTTGTAGCTTCCTCCTAATATCCTCCTGTGACTGTCCCATAAATATCAAGGCCATTTGTAGTTTTCCTGCCTCCGATTCCACGTCTAAGTCTGTATACCTCCGTGCTATTTCTTTCAGCCTCTCCAAGAACGCAGATGGTGACTCTGCCTTATCCTGTCTTACCGCATACAACTTAGACCAATTTAAAGTCTTTTGGATTCCCCTCAGAATTCCTTCCACCAACAGCTCCTGATAAACCTGCAACCTATGATACTCTTCTGCCAAATTAGGGTTCCATTCTGGATCTTCCCTTGGTACTATTTCATTCACATTCCCTATTCCTTGTAGTGCTGGTGCTTGCAACTGAATCATGTCCCTTGCCCGATTAGACATAGCTTTAAATACCATCTCCTTTTCCGTAGAATCCATTATCGAGTCTAGCAACACCTGTAGGTCATTCCAGTCTGGATTCTGTGTCTTTATTACCATTTTCACCACCCGAGCCACCTTTTCAGGATTTTCTCTATAAGCTCCTGCAGATTGCTTCCAAATTATTAAATCATTGGGGGAAAACGGAACTTTCACTCCGACCCGATCCCCTGTTGGTCCAACTGCTTCTCGCAATGGGGCCATTAGATGTGCTCGAGAAGCGCTTTTTCCCCTGTCCAGACGCCCTCTGCGAGTACGCTGGGAGAGCGGAGTTCGGGATTGTTCCCTCCCTCTCTCCCTGGGTTCGGGAGTTCGGGATCATTCCCTCTCTCCCTCCTCGGAGTCAGATTCCTCTTCCGAAGAATCTGAGTCCGGGAGGGGGAGGTTGATTGGGTCGGATGGTGATACCAACAAAGACACATCCTCCTCAGGCTCAGAGAACCGTACCCTTCGCTCTTTACAACCCGCGCATTCTTCTGGTTCCGTTCCTAACACCATCATTCCACATTTCCTCTGCCAATCCTTTTTCCCTACTAGCTGATAGAACAAATCCAAATAGGGTATCTCATCCCACTTCTCATTTTCCCGTAGGTACCGCATCATGGGGGTTATAATTTCAGAATTAATAGTGCCATTCCACGGCCACTGCATCCCCCCAGTTTCATATTCAGGCCATACCGTATTACAATAATCAATCAATTCTCTTTTCCGCAGCTCCCGTCCCAATTTACCCTCCTTCCAATGACTTAGCAAACACCCGAGGGGAGATTCCTCCGGAATATCCTTATCTGAACTTGACAAAGCCCGAAACACCCGCAACGGCATCATTCCAGAGATATGCAACCACACAATAACACACACACACACAGTAACACACAGATTAATACCAATACTAATTACCACAATATCCAATTCCCTCCTTGCTTATCTCGTCGCCGCGAGAAGCAAGGGCTGGCTCTGCAAAGCTTTCGCTCTGTCTGACGGCCAGCGCCTAGGCTTTATAATCCAAACCAATGCCCCAACCCTGCGAGTAGAGACTCGTCTTACCGGGCAGGCTACCACCACCGGTTTAAAAGGAATAAAGCACCTTGTGGGCTTACCTCACGGTTGTCCGTCGGACGCGGGGTCGGGCACGGGCTGATGTCTCCCCAGAAATCACCTGGTGCCGGCACGGAGCAGATCACCCCGCGAACCGCCCCTACGACCCCCGGAGTCCCATCTGGGTCGCCAGAAAACTGTTGCCCACCGACCACAAACACAAACCAACAGAGAGTCAGTTTATGCGGTGCTTTATTCAGGGCCCGGGGACCTGGGGACTAGTGTCCCAAATCAGGCTTCCCAAAGGCCTATCGTTTCACTCAGCTCTTTATACAGTTTCAAACATTGGCACACATACAAGATTTAATCTTCAAAGTAAAACATATATCACAAGGATTAACAATTGATAATCATACCCTAAGCCATATACCTTCATGGTTGTCTAGTCTTAGATAATGCTCAACGAGCTCCTACCACTGAAATCCCCCTTGCATGCAACATATATCAACCCAGAACAATTTACTTTTAGACAGGTTCACCATGCCCAGCTAATTCACTAACAGGTTCACCATGCCCAGCTAATTCACTATTCCTAACCTCCCCACCCAGTACATTCCATTCCTGTTTCCTCAGAGAACTATTTCTACACCTGAGGCCTTACAGCCTAGCAGAGCCTTAGCCTTACTACTTCTAAAATCCAATATCCTATCCTTTTTGTAACACCACCACACGACAGCAGATGAAACAGAAAGCTGAACAAGACGCTATGGCAAAAGTCTAGCCATAGGCCAGACACAGCCTGAAAAACTGATCCTTAGTTTATATGTTATCACCCCTTGTTACCCCAAAATATCCCCTTCCCTCAACCCTTTTCAAACCTCCTTAAACCCCAAAACCCCAAAACTTCCCCTCTCACCACAAAGCTAACAAATCTTGCTTATATTCCCTCTCAGAAGCCCCATCCCCATCCAAAGATGAAGTTTATCTATGTTGATGCTGTCCTCACCACTGCCTCGATGACCTAAAAGTAGATAAAAGCCTAGACTGGGTCAATGACCTTTTTGGACGATGGGGAATATCGAGATGGATTGCATCTTTGATTAAGGGAGCTTTGTGGGTATTAATTGTAATTATTAATGCATTACTTATGTTCTCTTGCCTCCTACGTTGCTGCAGAAAGGCTGCTGGGAATGCCTTTTTAATAAATACAGGAGGGGGAGTTGTAGGGTATGCCCAGCCACTGCCCTGGAGGGATCTCTGCTGAGATTGCATAATCGCCCAGCAGGACTCCCTGGAAAGACAACCACTTCTTTAGTCACGGCAAGAAAAGTCAGACCCAGAATCCTCTAGGAGACCCTATGCAGATCCTTTGTAACCCATTGGCCTTTACCCATCCCCTGTATCCCTATAAAAGCTAGCCCTCTGGCCCCTGCGAGTTGGAGATGCTCTCCCATAGCTCCCCTTCGCCGGAGTACGGATAATAAAGCTACCTCTTGGGGAACCAGCTACTCTAGCCTCTCGTCTCTCTCTGGTCTGGCTTGGCCTGGAGGCTGCCCTGCAAAGCTGAGCTGAAATCACGAGCTGACAATCGCTAAAGAGCTGACAGTCTCTGCACGGGCCCTCCTAGCTAGCAGCTGAGGGAAGACACCGGGCCTCAGGAAGGCGATTCCTTTTGGGACCATCTCTCCAGACTGGTCACCTCTTCCTGGGTCAGAGATACTGACCCCTTCTCCAGCTGTAATAGGTAGCCGCAGCTAAAACCCTTGGTGAGCTAAATCATCTGGGGTGCTGGCTTAGCAAGCAGGCCAACGCAACATCTGCCGCCCTTAGCGATCTCCTCCGAGTTGAAGAAACCGCCAGACACACAGCACTGCAAAACCAGGCAGCCATCGAGCCCATGGACATGGCTGTCAAGATTTTGAAGGCATGTGCTGTTTTGATTTAACATCACGTAGTGACTCCATCTCAAAGAAAATCCAGCTGCCAAAAGAACAAGTCCACCAAATCAAGACCAAAGAAAAAATCACAGACTGTTCCTGTTGGAGTGAAAACTCCTCTGGACTCAGGTCCACAGGGAAGCCAAAGCATAGGGGTTGAATTAAAACCTTTGGATAAGCTGGGATACATGAAGTCACATCAAAGTGAAATAGAAATATAGATTTTTAACTTTTAATAGAAATATATGCTGTGCCTTAAACATTAAAAAGCTGCAGTAGAGACCTTAAAGACAGTTCTTACTGCAGCAGTCTTACCTTTTCACAGAATTCTTTACTTTAGACAAAATACAGATAGAATTATACTGTTCACATTTTTTAGAGTGTTCACGTAAACAATAAGAACTGATAGAAACTGTTTACGCAAATCTGTGTAATACCTATGTAACACTTCTGTAAAACTTACGACTGTTAGAATTAGACCAGGATAGGTTAAGAAGAGGAAAACTAGAATCATGTGTTAATCTTATTGGTCAATTGTAGATGCAGAAAAAGCTGGCAGAGAAATTTTTCCTATATTTTGCAGCTGCTTGTGAGAGTCTCCTTTCTCACGCAAGCTAGCTGTAAACAGTGTAGAGGGTTTTGTAAACCAAGACTTTATCTCACAGGTGCAAACTTGTTATGAATAGTCTTGTTTTCCACACTGAAGAAAATATTTTGAAATAGGTGTCGTAGCATTCAGCCAATCACTCTGGGAGGTGTATGGGCAAGCACCCAATAATGTAATTTCTCTATTGCGAACCAAGTTATATAAACGAGGTGATAATTAATTAAATAATCCCATTTATCCTGGACTTGAATTCCATGTCGTTCTTCGCGCCACCCCTGCGGACAACAGCAACAGTCAATTTGGAAATATAATCCATACTTCTGTAAGAAAAGATATTGAGCATATAGAATTACAAGAAGAAGCTGTTTTTCTGCCTGCTGTTTGCTGTTGCTGCTTGGCTTTACCATGTAGCCCCCTTTGAACTCTGCCTTCAAGAAAGCCATGAGACTATTAAATAAAGAACTTAGCAGAACAGCAGCCTCCTCTGCTCTCTTACCCTGGACTGAGAAGGAAGGGTAACCCATCCAAGGTCAACATGTTTCAGCAACTTTTTTGGACAATGGAGGCTCCAAGGGTGGGCGCTTTCCATAGTTAAGGGTGGCTTGTGGATTTTCTTTGTAATTCTTATTGTGTTGCTCATGATCTCATGTATTTTTAAGCTGCTTTAAAAAAGGCCGTTGGGAAAGGGTTCTTAATAAACAAGGAAGGGGGAGCTGTGGAGGGCTGTGAGCCCTAGGTGCAGGTGCCCTCTGCACTCCCTTGGAGGAGAGAAGCCAGAGGGCCAAAAGACTCTCCCCAGAGACAAGTAACCTTCCTCTGGGTCATGGTGACAAAAAGAGACACTCCCAACATGCCTTGCTTCTTTATGGTAATAGCTTGTACCCAGTTGGCTAATTGGTTTCTACCCCACCTCCAGGCTTCCCCATATGACCTCTGTTCTGAACCCTGATGACAGGGAGTTCTCGCCCCTGGCCTTCCCTTCACAGAGGCTGCTGGACAATAAAGCTACCTCTGTGGAACTGCTATACGAGGCTCCTGTCTCTCTATCCTCGAGTTCTGCCGGGGTGATTTCACAAAGACCTGAATCACAAGAGCTGATATCACTTCTAGCAGAGAAGTTGCTACACTTGCTGAAATCACCTGTAGCTCAGGGAAATTGCTAAAGCCTCTGGAAAAGCCTATCCCTGGCAGGACGCTTTCTCTAGGAAGGTCGCATCACAGTGGGCTGTCCACCAGACCCCTGAAAGCAATAATGCACTACTGGGACCTTATCTCCATCTACTGTATGCAGGGATTCAGATTGGGCTGGACCACCTCTATTGGTGGAACCTCGGGTGTTAACTAACCAGGTGGCCTTTGCTAGATGCTGTTCCCAATTTTTGAAAGTTCCCCCACCTAGTTCCTTCTGGGTGGTTTTCAACAATCCATTGCACCGTTCCACTTTGCCTGCAGCTGGTGCATGGTAAGGGATATGGTACACCCACTCAATGCCATGTTCCCCAGCCCAGGTGTTGATAAGGCTGTTCTTAAAATGAGTCCCATTGTCAGACTCGATTCTCTCAGGGGTATCATGCCTCCAAAGGACTTGCTTTTCAAGGCCCAGGATGGTGTTACGGGCTGTAGCATGAGGCACAGGGTAGGTTTCCAACCATCCTGTGGTGGCTTCTACCATTGTGAGCACATAGCGCTCGCCTTGGCATGTTTGAGGCAGTGTGATGTAATCAATCTGCCAGGCCTCCCCATACTTGTATTTGGACCACCTCCTACCATACCACAGGGGCTTCACCCGCTTGGCCTGCTTGATCGCAGCGCATGTCTCACAGTCATGGATAACCTGGGAGATACTGTCCATTGTTAGATCCACCCCTCGATCTCGTGCCCACCTATATGTGGCATCTCTGCCTTGATGGCCTGAGGCATCATGGGCTCATCGAGCTAGGAACAACTCTCCCTTGTGTTTCCAGTCCATGGCTATCTGTGACACTTCTATCTTTGAAACCTGATCTACCTGCTTGTTGTTTTGGTGTTCTTCATTAGCCCTACTCTTGGGGACATGAGCATCTACATGGCGGACTTTCACAGGTAGCTTTCCTACCCGGACAGCGATGTCTTTTCACTCTTCAGCAGCCCAGATTGGTTTTCCCCTAAGCTGCCAATTAGCTTTTTCCCACTTTTCCAGCCATCCCTACAGAGCATTGGCTACCATCCACGAATCAGTGTAGAGGTATAGCTTTGGCCACTTCTTTCTTTCAGCAATGTCCAGGGCCTGCTGGATGGCTTTGAGTTTGGCAACTTGGCTAGATCCACCTTCTCCTTCAGTAGCTACTGCAACCTGTCATGTGGGACTTCAACTGGCTAGTTTCGAGTTTTGTTACATCCCTACAATGCGACAAGAACCGTCAGCGAAAAGAGTGTAGCGTGTGTCTTCTGCTGGCAGTTGGTTGTACAATGGAGCTTCTTCAGTGCGTGTCACTTGTTCTTGTTCCTCCTCATCAGTGAGACCAAAGTTTTCACCTTTAGGCTAATTTGTGATTATTTCCAAAATCCCAGGGCAATTCAGTTTCCTGATAAGGGCGTGCTGTGTGATGAGAGCAATCCATTTGCTCCATGTAGCATTGGTGGCATGGTGAGTAGAGGGAACCTTTGCTTTGAACATCCACCCCAGCACCAGTAGTCAGGGAGCCAGGAGGAGTTGTGCCTAAGTGCCGATTACCTCTGAGGCGGCTTGGATTGCTTCATAGGGGATGGCTGCCAAGATTTCCTTCTCTGTTGGAGTGTAGTTGGCTTCAGACCCTCTGTAGCTTCGGCTCCAGAATCCCAGTGGTTGGCCCCGAGTCTCTCCAGACACCTTCTGCCAAAGGCTCCAGGACAGACCATGGCTCCCGGCTGCAGAGTAGAGCACGTTCTTCACCTCTGGTCCTGTCCTGACTGGGCCAAGGGCTACAGCATGAGCGATTTCCTGCTTGATTTGGGCAAAAGCTTGTTGCTGTTCAGGGCCCCAATGGAAATAGGTTTTTTTTGCCGTTAAGCAGGTAGAGAGGGCTCACAATCTGGCTGTACTCAGGAATATGCATCCTCCAAAAGCCTATGGCACCTAGGAAAGCTTGCGTTTCCTTCATGTTGGTTGGTGGAGACATTGCTGTGATCTTATTGATGACTTCAGGGGGAATCTGGAGCCATTCACCTTGCCATTTCACTCCCAGGAACTGGATCTCTTGAGCAGGTCTTTTGACTTTGCTCTTCTTGATGGTGAAGCCAGCTTCCAGGAAAATCTGGATGATTTTCTCTCCTTTCTCAAACACTTCTGCTGCAGTGTTCCCCCACACCATGATGTCAACTGTTACAGGGGGGATTCTGTAACACGAATTATCAATCCAGGAGGCCATGGAAAAGAAATATATATGGACCGATTCTTGATAGATGTTTCAGAGATGTTTATTTCTCCAGCCGCATGGCCGGAGGTCTGCTGAGGAACTCTTCCAGTCATGGGACCAGAGGGTCCTTGCCTGTGCAGCGGAACACAAAACAACCACTGGGGAACGAGGCTGACCAGGGGCTAGGGAAACCCCGTGCCTGCCCCCCAGGGCCCGTCTCCCAGGGCTACATGTTGGGGGGGGAGGGACCCTGACATTTCTCCCATTCATTTTTAACAAAAAGAGATTTAAAACTTGACATTGAAAACAACTGGATAAACATAACAAGAACAGTTTCAAAACAAGACAAGCCACCCTCCCGAGTCTTTAAATGTTCAAACAGGTTCTCCGGAACATCTTAAGGCTGACAGAAGGGAGATAGAACTCTCTGAGCATGCTTTGTGGGGAAACTGAGGCAGGAGAGGGTTTAATTTCTTCCCTCCCCCTTGTCATCCCCCACTCGGCATTGGAAAGGGATTTTTGGGGAAACAATTGGCAAAGGCATGGTTTTGTGAGGGAAACCATGGGTCGAAAAACGGATTGGGAATACACTGGGGGTAATAGGACATAGAGTAAAAGGGAAAGGTTGGATTAGGAAAGGGAGACTGTAGGGGGGGCTTATAATGGAGATATTGTCTAAAATAGCTACAATTTTTAGCATATATACTGCCTTTTATAGAAAGACCATCAGGCCCAGTGACTTCTGATGCTTGTAACCCTTTTCTACCTTGTACAATTTTGAATTCCACCACCTCTCCATCTCCCAGGCTTGGGATGCATTTTTCAGGGTTATTCCTTTTAATAGCAGTTCTATGAACAAATGTCTTTCTGGTTGTCACATCTCGTTATAAAACCATAATTTTGTTTAACATGATACCATTTTACTATTCCTTAAAACTTAGCTACGGTGAAACTTTCCCTTTTTCCGAGTGGCTGCTGTTTTCTGTCTCGCTGCATCTTTGCTCTCTCTTTCGCTTTCGGTCACACCCATGTTGGAATTGTCGGGGCTGCTCGTGCCTGTGCGCTCTTCCCCGGGTTGCATTCGGAGCTGAGTGGACCAGGCCAGGCCGTGCCACGCAGTTCTCTGTGCGTCGCCGCTTCTGCTCTCAGCTGCTCTGCCACTGCCAGGTGCTACACCCACGTCTTGGCCGGGCCCCCAAGCGATGACCCCCCGCGCCCTGCTCCTGTGCGCGTCTCGGCTAGGAGCGGTTCCGCTCCGCCGCCACTGCGTGCTGCCTTTCTCAGTCAGGTGTTCCCTGGGCTCGCTCCACCACCCACTGTGCGGGGCCGGGAGGGCACCGCCGGGTTGTGCCGCTCCCGCCGCGCCTTGCTCCACCGACACTGCGGCTCGCAGAGGGCTTGGTCCACGTGGCCTGGGTCGCACGGACTCTGAGGCAGGTTTCCCTTCACCAAGACACAGCTGACATTGCTCAACAGTCTCGGTAATTAAATAATATTCACGAAAAAATTCTTCCATCAGCATACATTTTGACTCAAAATATAACTGTGTCCAAACGGTATTCCAAAAGTCTTTGTTAATAATTAAATCCCAAGAAATACAGAAAAAGTTCTTAAACAACCATGCCAGGAAGTGTTTCAGTTCCTTTTGAGCTTGAATTAAGCTGAAATTTACAAATCGTTGTTCAAGAATCTTTTCAAGTTTAAGATAAATGTCCATATGTGGCTCTGAGAGCCAAGAGTCTTCCCACGGTTCCTCCATAGTTTAGATATGGAATAGCAAAACAAAAACAAGAAGAGGAATCCAAAGTTTCTAGGGTTTACTCACACGTCAGTTGCTTAGGGATCGGGGATTGTTCTGCTCGCAATTCACTACCATTTGTTACAGGGGGGATTCTGTAACATTATGTATCAAACAAGGAGGCCATGGAAAAGAAATATATATAGACCAATTATTGATTGATGTTTCAGAGATGTTTATTTCTCCAGCCGCATGGCCGGAGGTCTGCTAAGGAACTCTTCCAGTCACGGGACCAGAGGGTCCTTGCCCTTGCAGCGGAACACAAAACAACCAATGGGGAACGAGGATTACCAGGGGCTAGGGAAACCAATTGCCTGCCCCCCAGGGCCCCTCTCACAGGGCTACATGGCAGGGGCGAAGGGACCCCTACAGTCATCAATGTACTGCAGATGTTTTGCAGCTTCACCCTTTTCCAGTGCAGTCTGGATCAGTCCATGGCAAATGGTGGGACTGTGCTTTCACCCCTGGGGCAATCGATTCCAGGTATACTGCATGCCCCTCCAGGTGAAGGCAAACTCAGGCCTGCACTCTGCTGCCAAAGGAATAGAGAAAAATGCATTGTCAATGTCAATAGTGGTATACCACTTCGCTGCTTTGGACTCCAGCTCATACTGGAGCTCCAACATGCCCGGCACAGCAGCCCTCAATGGTGGAGTCACTTCATTCAAGGCACGATAGTCTGTTGGGGTGGCTCAGCCTGCTCTCGGGCTGAAACCATCAAATGTCAGTCACCAGAAGAGATCACTGAGATCTAGGTTACCTCCCCCTGGGTGGCTCCCAATCCTAAATTACCTCCCCCTGTTCCAGAAAGTTCTCCCTTTCTTAGTTATTAATTGGTTCCCTGTTATGACTCCTTGTAGGTACAAAAATGCTGCTAGGGAGGATTTTCTTGGTATTTTCTAAGTCCGTGAGAGACTTTTCTGTCTCACAGAAAAGGTAGCAGGGAATGTAAACAACCAAGACACCTGCAACCTTGAAAAGTCTTGTTTATGGTATAGTAGAAAAATATTTTGACAATGGATGTTTTAGGATTTTAGCCAATCACCCCCAAGGGCTGGCTGGTCCTTTGTCCAATTAGACTATGAAGAAAAAAGTCTATAAAAGAGTTTGTAAAATAATTAAATAAATCAATCTTGCTGCACAATTCCTGCCTGCTGGATCTTGTCTTCTCCTCCTCCCTATGGCTGCGGGACACGGCGATATGCCGTAGGAACCAGGCCGGCGGTAATAACTCCTGCCTCCCTATTTTCCCCATTTGTTCTGAAAAATTTTATCCTCCCCTCTGCTTGTACCCCATTGGTTTTTTCTCTTTCCCTGCCTTGCTCCACCCCCCCATAAAGGGGCGAGCCCACTTCTCCTCAAGGCTTCTCTGGTCCCTGGACCCTCATGCAAATAAACCTGTTGGAACCCACACCAGAGCCCCTCCCACCTTCTTTGCCTCTGGGCTAACGCGAGCCTAATCCATCGGCTGCCCGACGTGCTTCCTCTGAGGAGGAGCCAGAGCACACACCCATCCCACGCCGATTCCACTGAGCCGTCCAGCGAGGACGTTGTGGAGGCTAATGCTGCGTCCCCTCTGCCCGAGGGCATGCCGAGGCTTTTGGTGACAAGCCCCCGGTTGCGTTAATAGTCCATAGTCAATCTCCATTCTCCTTCATATTTGCGCAGAGGCCAAATGGGACTGTTGAAGGGTGAGTGGGTCTTGCTGACCCCCCTTGGCTCTCCAGCTCATGGATCATTTTGTGGATAGGAATCACACTATTTCGAGTTGTCCGGTACTGTCGGCGGTGCACTGTCGAGGTGGCAATTGGTACTCCTTTTCATCCCCCTTCAGAGGCCCTACTGCAGATGGGTTCTTTGATAGTCCAGGCAAAGTGTTCAATTGCTTAATGCCCTCTACCTCCACAGCAGCTATTCCAAAAGCCCACCTGAGTCCCTTTGGGTCTTTGAAATACCCGCTTTGGAGGAAGTCTATGCCCAAAATGCATTGAGCCTCTGGGCCAGTCACAATGAGTTATTTCGTCTACGCATTTCCAGTCAGGCTCACCTCAGATTCCACCAGGGTCAAATCCTGTGATCCCCCTGTCACACCAGCAATAGAAACAGATTCTGCGCCCACATGTTGCAATGGGATTGTTTTGCACTGCGCACCAGTGTCAACCAAGTCATCATATTTTTTGTGGTTCTGGTGTACCAGGCCAACGAATCCACACAGCCCAAAAAACACAGTTTTCCCTGGTATCTACCTGGCTAGAGGCAGGGCCTCTCTAGTCCTGGTTATCCTTCTTTCCCTGGGTATACATTTTAGACGTTCCTTTAAGGGGATTGGACATGTCATCTTCTCTTCCATCTGTAGTGGTTTGGTCCAAAATACTCATTACTGTTTATCTTCTGTGAGATAAGAATTAGGAGAAAAGCAAAGCAGGCACAAAACTTGAAAGAATATATAGAAGTTTATTAATAGACCTAAAAGAAAGGAAAAATAAAATAAAATAAAATAAAATAAAATAAAATAAAATAAAATAAAATAAAATAAAATAAAATAAAATAAAATCATACCACGCCTTCAGAACACTTCTCCTCCCCCTACCTTTCTTCCTTCTCCCACTGACAATGTAAAAAGACAACCCTTGAGATGTTCAGTCTGTTTACTACTTCCATAATAACCTTGTTCAGTTCATTTAGGAAGAGGAGTCTCTCTTGCTCATACTATGGAGATATTATCACAACGAGACAGCCGCCCGGGTTGGTTTTCTGCTCGCATCATGTGGGAGTCCCTTCCCCCGACTTGTAGCTTTTCCCACAACTGCTTTCGAGGGTCCAATCTTGAGCTACTGGGGGGTACAATTTTAAGGTTGAGCCGTTCAGAAAGAAAAGTTCTCTTCACCCATCTGTCAGAGACTGAAGTATTATATTTTATGACTTAAACATTTTCTTAAAGGACTTTTTAAAACTGTATTCCAAAAGCTGAAGAGAACACTACCACACCCTGAATGGGGCCCTGACTGAGGCCTGACACCTCGCTGATGAAGATAAGATAAGTAACAACTCAGGGCTGGGGACATTCACTGAGCACAGGCTTAACACCTCCAAGGTGGAGACCACAGCCCCAGGGCTATCAGCTGCCAGGCTCGAACAGACCCTCACACCAAGGGGTAGAGGGAGGAGAGGCTCTGGGTATCTGGGAAAAGCCTCTCGTCAGAGGCGCAGTGACTGCCTATCCTCCAACTGTGCAGAGCCCAGCTGAGGGGTCCTCATTGCGGGGGAAGCTTATCCACAGCAGAAGGGAGTGACATGGCCCATCACAGGGACCCCCTTAAAAGGGTCCCCAGACCCTGCACCAGAGATGATGCAACAGACCCTCAGTGTTGCAAGGGACAGTGTGTCAAGCCAGCCCCTGCAAGGGAGGCACGTGGGTGTTCCCACCTGGCCCAAAGTGCATATTAACCCACAGGATTCTGCACTCTATGGCGTGTGGCGGCGTGTGGTGGTGTGTGGTGGCGTGTGGCGGCATGTGGCGGTATGTGGCGGTGTGTGGTGTGGCGGCATGTAGCAGTGTGGCCACAGCGGCAACAGGGGACCTTCACCACCAGAAGACCAGATGGAGGGGACCAATGAAACGTCGTTGGGACCCTCAGATGGGTGATATGCTTCCACCTAACCCCTGTCACCTCTCCCTGTCCCCCCACCCCCCCCCACACACTTCTTTTTCTTTCTCTCTTTCTTTTCTCTTCCCTTCTCTTTGCCTCTTTTACTATTAAATAAAATACATCCATTTTTTGGCAACAACATTTAATCTCGTTTGGTTTTAATCTCATTTCTGGGAATATTTTGAACCTTCTAAGTTCGTTCTGGTTTATGCACAGAGACTTAGCTTGCTTTGCTTTTCTGGGTCTAAACCGGATCATAACACCATCTCTGGGAGCATTTTCATCTCTGAGAACAGAGGCCCTCCCCCTTCCCTGGGAGAAAAAGGGTCCTCATCATCTTCATCTCTAAGACTATCTCTGGGAGCATGTCTTGGAACTGCAGTCTTCTCCTTCCAATTTGGAGCAAGAGTCCTCATCACTTCCATCTCTCCCTGTTCAAACTTCTCATCAAATTACAGCTGCTTCAGCATTTGCTTATTCCAGCACAGGTGCTTTTGCTCACAAGTACAATTTGAACGCTCCACCCCCATGCCTTCATGAAATTACAACGGGTACTCTGATACATCATAGTTTATCACCACCATAGCTTTACAACAGAATTTCAGCTTTAAGCATCTCCTCTTTCTCCTCCCTCAGGTTTTCAGCTCTTCACAGCACTAAAAGGGTTAATCTCACTCAGGCTTTGCAGCTGGAATTTTGCTTATCGCTGTTGGTCACATGATCTTTGCAGGGAAGTAGGCAGCTTTCAGCTGAATTCTTTGGCCACACTGGAGGGGGAGGAGAAACCAGGCCGCTCCGGCTGCGCGTAGCAGGGCTGTGGGGGGGCCACGGGTGGAACAGGGCCACACGGCTCCAGGATGGCTGTGGTTCGGCCTGGCCCGAGCAGGGCAGGTCCTGGCAGGGCCTGGCAGGGCCCTGCAGGGCTGCCGGGCCGCACACGGGCCCAGGCCAGTTACCAGTCCTCTGGCCAGAAGCAAGAGAGCCAGCTTCCCAGGGTTTGTCCATTCTTAAATGTGAACCACAGAGGTGGTCAAAATTCTAAGTGGCTTAAAAAATTGTCCATATTCAAACTAGACAGCTGATAGGTTCTGTCAGGTCACAAGGACGCTGTAAGCACCTCTTTGCAGGAAAATCTGGAGCTATGCTTGCTAACCCATGACACCATCATATCTGGCAGTTTGGCTACTGGCAACTGGAGCTGCTTCCTTTCTTGTGGAACTTCCTCTCTGAGTCTTGCACTCCTTCAATTCATGCACTCGTGCTGCCAGAGCAGAAATGGGTTGTCTATCCCACCTCCTCATGTTTTCCCCACTATCACACAGGAAGAACCCCAGCTCACCTCGTTGGGTGTACCTTCTCTCTCTCTCTGGGGGACGTCGGCGTCTGGTAACAGAATCTCTGATCTGTACTGCCGCGATTTGGAGAAGGGCCTCTTTTATCTCCTTCTTGAGTTCCTGGTGATTCTTCTCTACCTTATCTTCCCCTTTCTGCAGACGTGTTTCCTCAGCTGTGATTCTTGCATGTGTTTGGCCATGCATGGCATCTGCATATGCTCGGAGCTTCATCACCATATCCCACACGGTCTCTGTTGCAGTGGTTAGTCCACTTCACACCCCCCAAGTTGCTTTAAAAGTGGTCTCTCCTTACAACACGGTGCTAGAAAGTTTTCCCTTTGTCTAGATTCTGCTGGTCACTGGCCCTCTCCCCCCTCCCATCCCTTTTCCCATTGGCCCCTGTTATGTCATTCAACCTTGCCTCTGCCCCCTAGCCCTCAGACTATTGGTTTTGGATGGTCTGCCCGCCTTTGGGAGTTTTCGGGATAAAACTGGTGTGGGCTTTCGGTTTGGTTGTTCTTTCTTGCCTCTGTTCCCTTCGGGGTGTTGCGATTAAATGCCTTGGAATTGCATGCAGAGAACCCCTCTCGCCTCTCTGTCTCTGGTTCGTGCATAGACTGTGTGTGTGAGTGGCTGTTCGTAACCACCTGTGAAGGTGAGATTGTGTGCACGCATAGGTGCTAGGAGAGTGCCGCCTAAGCTGTCCATGAAGGACCTAGTAGGGACAAACGCGGCAGTGATCCACCAAAGCCCTCTTCCATAGGTCTCAACCTGGTCATCCTTCTTCATCATTGCTAAAGCAGAAGCATATTCTTGTGGCCCAAGTCAAATGAGTTTTCGCCACATCACTGGGTCAACTCTGACCCTGTCTGGACTCCTCAGTCTTTGGTCATCTGTGTAGACAATCTTTACTGCTGCTAGTTCTCTCAAGCTTTGGATCCCTTGTTCTATGGTCTTCCACTGGGTTTGCTGCATATAGAAGTTGTTTGGGCACAGGTATCTTTCATTCGTGCCACTGAAGACCTGTGTCCAGAGACTGACAGACTCAGCCCTCCTTATTATCCCTTGGTCGATAGCCAGATCACGTGACAGGGACCCCAAATGCCTCGCTTCAGTGCCGTCCAGCATTATATCATCACCTGCAACATCCCAAATACGGACCATACAACTCATTATGGATTCATCAGACCATTGTGTGTAGTCCTTTCTTAGGCTACAAAGGTCCTTTATGGACATGGAATCAGTAATGATTTCTGGTTCTGAGTCAGTTGCTGGCTTTGAGGATCCTTCACCCCCATCATCATCATCTTTCACTGGGTGATTGGTTTTGGTTGTGTGCTTTTTTCTCATGACAGGAGCCACTGTCAATGGCTTAGGCTCTCCATCTGGTTTGGCTGCAGCCTGAGTGACTAGAGTGTCTGCTGAATTATCTTCCTGCCCCTCTGCCTTTATCTGCTGCCCTACAATACCTAGCAGTGTGCGATAAGCATATGCCAAGGCTCAGCATATTGCAATGAGCTTTTTCTGATTTGAATTGTCATTGCATTTCTCTTTCAGGTATTTCTCCACCTCAGCTGGGTTCTGAATTTGTTCAGGGGGGAAATTCCAGGCTATTGGGTCAGAGAATTCCTTCAGGGTTTGGCCCATATCCTCCCATTCCCTTCACCACTCAGGGTTTTCCACGCCTGGGTCAGGTGTCTCATCAGTCACACTGGAAATCTGAACTCTCATTCTAGACCAGCTACAAACCATATAGAGGAAGCTTACCAGATAAAATACCAGGAAGGTGGTATCTTTAACATCCAGGGGAAACTGAACATTCTCAAAAGATAATGTATCAAATTTAAAGGGGAAGGAGATGAAAGGCTGGGAAACCCCATCCCCTCCTCCTCTAACAAACTGGGTGCAATTACTAATAAATTCCCAAAACAGGCTACTGAAACTAGGACTGGGGTTAGGACAGAGAAACCACAGACCATACACACTTTGAACAACTGCCAGTACCTCTGTTGACTTTTTATAAATCATCATCACCAAGCACAGCAATATAAAGGTCCGGATTCGTGCCCCTGCTTGGTAAAAGTTACGTACTAGGGACAAAATCGGTGCAGTTTGTGGATAGGCAAACAGGCCGAGGGACCAGAAGACAGTAATACCTCAAACCAGAGAGACAGTATGAACTCAGCCAACATGGTGGCTAGTTTACCCCAATAAAAAGTAATTAAAACCAAACCAAAATGAATTTAGTACAGGTTTTTTCACTTTCTTCTGAGCCACGTTCTGGGGGCCACTAATTATTTGTGCCGGTTTGAGACAAATTCAGCGGAATGTCCAAAAGGAACGTCCTCTGACAGAAGACAAATTTCAGCCGCCCCTCCCCCATCAAGTTCGGGAAAAATTTTCCTCAGAGGTAAGTGAAAGAAAAAACCAATTTATTTGACAGACACAATGCACAATGGGAAAAGAATAATGTTAAATGATAAAAACTCTCGCTGTGGAGAGAACCTGGCAAAATTCAAAGTCCTTCTGTAGGTGTGGCTGTTGTCTCTCCAGAGCTGGGGTGTGGCTCCTCCAGGCTGTGGCATGGGCCTCCCGGGTGCTGGTGATCCGGACCAGAGCAGAACAGTCCAAGGAAACTTCTTACCTCAGCTAGCGAGCTGGCTAAACAGCAAAGAATTTTAACTCTGTCTCTTTCTTCAGAAAAAGCTGAAAAATTCTGAAAAAAAAAAAGGAAGGGTGTTTCCTCCGCTCTTGCCTCCATAGAAGCATGCAGAGAGAGATAGTAGTGTGATGTTGGAGCACAAATTTCTTTGAAAGGTACATCTGGCTTTTTTTTTTCTCCTCTCGCACTCAGTTTTAAAGACACAGAAAGGCACAGGAATCATGTATGGGCATAGAGCAGCAATAGGGGATACACATCATAAAGTCACCCCAAGACACTTGGCTTTCAAACAGGCCAATCTGGATAAATCAATGGCCCCTGAAAAATGAACAGCTTCATCAAGCCCGAATCCTTGTACAAGAATGTATTGGGTCACATAGTCCCTTCCACCAGCCCATGGATGTTACCAATAAGTAAAGCTTTTATAAAGGGAAGGCTTTGTAAAATCATGGCTCAGGCCTGTTACTTTGGCTAAGTAGAAAAGGACTGTGGGAAAGAGACACAGCGAAATTTGGGGTAGAAAAACGTTATATAACCATCGCGTGTTCACATTGTGGTGTATAGTGGTTGGTTGAATTATGTTTGTTGTGCCTTAAGACTATGTAAACTGATAACGGGCTAACTGCTTAAAAAGGCTGGGTTTTTGCAATAAAGGAGCTCTCCTTTGCACCTGCCTGGGGACTCTATGGCACTACGGACCATCACTCACAGCTAGCGCCCGAACGCAGAAGATCAACTTACAGCGAAGAGCAGACTGTGGCCGAGACCGAAGCCAGCGGACCCCAGGAGGCCGATCCCAGGGCCAAGCCCCAGGCAAAGGACCCTGGCAGCTGCCCCAAGCAGCGCATCCCGACAGTGGACTCAGGCGGCAGACCCAGACACCCCAAGTGACCCTCACCTTCACCTTACTACATCTCAGCGTGCACATTCATCACTTTAAGGTGAGCTACAGGGTAGATCATAGGTGCGAAGCTCAGTTGAGCAAAAAGAGACCTTAGAGAATTTACAGCAGCTTTTACAACAGCAGAACAGAGACATACCCGATGCTAAATTACTTGCTTTACTGGCTTGGATTTCCATGCATGTAAAAGGCTTCCCCTCCGCCAGCATTTTTCAGCTAGATGCCTGGGAGGTAATTGGACACAAACTTTTCAAACTTGCGAGCGCTGGTGATGCATCTGCGTCGGGGCAGCTCACCACTTGGGGAATTCTTATAGCACCTCTTACAGAAACTCATGTAGATTCACGTTCTCAGCTGCCCTTGGAGGCAGCTTCCCCGTTGCCACCCCCACATCGGAGACCCTTCCGGGTGCTACAGCTCCTCCACTGCCCTACCCCCCAACTGCTGCTTCTGTGCTGCCTACTCCTCCCACAGTACCTCCTTCGCTGTCTGCCTCCCCCGACACAAGCTCCCCCCACAGCTGCGTCACTTATGGCAGCTCCCTCGGCCAGTACTGGTCCCCCGGCTCTTCAGAACCCCCCGCCTCTGGAGATACTTACAGCTTTTTACCGGCTATACTCGTAGTTCAAGGCCTTAGAAAGCCTCGGGCAGCCTAGAGAGGGAGCACGGGCAATCTAGCATTTCAGTAACTCTAGAAGCGGCAATAGTAGCTGCAAAGCTGATACCACCAGTAGAAGCAAAGAGGGAGAAATATAGCCTTTGGTTTGCCTAATTCCTGCAATTAG
Organism: Aphelocoma coerulescens; assembly: GCF_041296385.1. NCBI lineage: Eukaryota > Metazoa > Chordata > Aves > Passeriformes > Corvidae > Aphelocoma > Aphelocoma coerulescens. The sequence continues at coordinate 6,859,875 of NW_027184080.1, read as the reverse complement.
AAGCTTTCAATCAGAAACAGAAACACACAGATGTTTGCAGAAGGATTGCAAAGCCAAAGAGGGCAGGCCCCCTCTGGTGCCCATCTTTTATTCGGAGAAAGGGAAAGGGGAAGACTGGGGGCGGACCCAGGGTGACTGGCCAATCAGACACTGCTAAAGAGTCTGAGTTACATTTGGTTTTGCCAGCGCTTAGAACAAAGGAGTTCAGAATACATGGCAGAGGCAAGTGTCTTGGGGAGGGGGAAGGGAAGCTCAGAACAGGCAGCAACAATTCCCGACATTTTTCTTTAAAGCTGGGTTGTAACTCTTAATAACTTAAAGTGCATAGAACAGTAACAAAACAACAGTGCAAAACATAATTGGAATCTATCGTCCCTACAACTCAACAGTACCTAGGATGCCTTTAAACTAGATCCCCAGTTAAAACTCAGGGGGTTAGTCAGGAAATCTATGGTATGGGGTATCAGGAAGAAAATTTATAAAATACAGTGCAAAATGTGAGTGCAAAACAGTCCAACTTAACTTAGGGGATTTACATCAAAATCTGGAGTAGGGGGTTTATATGAGGGTGCAAGATCAGGATCCTTTTTACTGCGTCTCCTCCAGGAGGCAGTGTTAACCTCCTTAACTTTTGAGGAAGTGACATAAGGTTTTATCCATTTCCCTGAAATCCACCTCAGTCCTTGAGGGGTAGATACACTGGCATACCCACGTCCCCAAGTTACAAGTTTGTATGGTCCTTGGATTTTTTGAGTCTCTGGGCCTCAAATCAGGCCTTCTGGATTTTCCTTCAGTTTCTGTCTCCCGGTGTTCTGGAAATGATGATAGATGGGAGGGTTTGGATCCTCAAAGGTGCCATTCAGGAAGTTTATGGTAAACAGTGCTTTGCTGAGTCTGAGGACAGGCGAGTTGGGTTTAGTGGTCCCTGATTGTTGTAGCAGCATTCACTTGAGGGTTTGATGGGCACGTTCAACAATGCCTTGTCCAGTTGGGGAGTGAGGAATACCTGTAACATGTCGAAATCCCCACTGCTGACAAAAGTTTATAAACTCCTGAGAGGGGTAGGCAAGTCCATTATCAGTTTTTATCTCCTCAGCTATACTGAGCACAGCAAAAGCTTGGACAAGATGTTTTTTAACATCCTTAGCTTTTTCACCTGCATGTGCAGAGGCATACATAGCACCAGAGAAGGTATCAATAGAAACGTGAACGTATTTTGTCTTGGGGTGACTTTGTGATGTGTATCCCACATTGCTGCCCTATGCCTAGAAATTAATTCTTGTGCCTTTCTATGCCTTTAAACTGAGCCTGAGAGGGGGAAGGAAAACTGAGCAAAACTTTCTCAAGGCAGTTTGCAGCTTGTTCAAGGTCACACAGAGATAGCAACTTTTTTTCAGCTGCGGCAGGGAAGCAAGGAAACATCCAGCCTGCTGCTTCCCAGTCAGCTTTTGGCCAGTTGTTCAGTTTCTTTTTCACCGGAGAGAGACTGAGAGTTGAACTTTGTTTTCCCTTCCCTGGAATTTCGGATTTTCTCCCTTTTCTACTGAACTGCTTCAGCGCCAGAGCACACTGGGAAGACTTTCCACGGAGCACAGAGGGCCTGGCCCTGAGCCAAGCCCCAGCTCTGAGGAGACCAAAGGGAGCACTCTAACACTTTCCCAGGTTTTTCCTCCACAGCAAAAGATTTTATTATTTAGCATAATTTTCCTTTTCCCATGTGTTTGGTAAATAAATAGTTTTATCTCCTTCACTTTCCTTCGAGGAAAATTTTTTTTTCCCGAACCTGGTGGGGGGAGGGGTGGTGACCTGCCTTCTCTCAGAGGATATATTTCTAAGTTTGGACAAACCAAAACAGATTAAAGATTAAGATAAAGAAAGATTAAAATTTAATCTCCCAAATTCAGGGAAATGTGTAACGTCCATCTGCCACACTTCACCACTATTAATGTCTCTGGGATTGACCCCCATGCTCAGTGATGGAAGCTGTAGCTTCTGGATGTTGGAACGTGTCACCACTATTGCTTTTGCCTGTGTCCGCGACAGATAGAACATGCCGATAAGAGCAGGAATATTTTGATGGTACATGGCATGGCTCAATTTTGCTTGTTCAAAAACTTGGGGGAGCTTTGGTAAGTCGGCTGATAGAACTATGTCTGCTGGCATAGCCAGAGCATCAGCTCTACGTTTACCCTCTGCAATAAATCCTGGAAGGTTTGTATGTGACCTCACATGCACGACAAAATAGGGATGCTCTCTGTGGGAAACCAGATAAATTAGCTTTGAGTGTAAATCATAAATCTTTTTGCTTGAGATTTCTTTTTGGAGAGCATGCTCAGCTCTAACAGTTACTCCAGCTACATATGCTGAGTCTGTGACCGAATTAAAGGGTTCTTTTAACTTCTCAAATGCTTTAACGACAGCTGCTAGTTCAGCTACTTGTGGTGATCCCTGGATTACTTTGATGTCAGATTCCCACCTTTGCGTCTTTGGATTTTTCCATGTGATCACGGACATTTTTACTTTTTCCTGAAGCATCTGTAAAAATGGTAATCACATCGAGGGGTTTTCTACTTTGATTCTCTCGAGGGATGAAGGAGAATGCCAGATTAAACATGTCATGTTTTGGGTAATGATTTGAGATTTAGCCTGAGTAACTATCGAATGCAAATTGTAAATTTATATTATTTTGGAGTAGGTGATCTAATGTGTCAGTTGTTACCGGTAAGTAGATGCATGCAAAGTCACATCCTGCCAGGGTGTGGAGCCTTGCTCTACCCTTCATGATAATTTTTGCCATTAGTTCTTGTGGCTGTGTGATGGTTTTAGGAGGCTGGAGTGGAAGGAATACCCATTCAATTATGATGATGGGTTCCTTCTGCTCCTTGTACCACTGAAATATGAGGCCGTGAAAGCGTGGTGCCTCCCCTAGAATGACAAGCTTAAAGGGTAGGGAGGGCTGGTACCTCTGTGCTTGTCTGGTGGAAATGAGCTCTTGTATCTTTTTGAGAGACTGCCTTGCCTCTTCTGTCAGGGATCTGGGGGATGCTGGACCGCCTTCCCCTTTTAACAGGTTTGTAAGAGGAGCTACATCCTCTGTGGTGAGTCCTAACCAGGACCTTAGATAGGTCAGTGTCCCACAGATCTGTTGCACTTCCTCTAATGTTTTTGGGTTATTATTAATGGTGACGGGTGTTGGGGTGATAGAGGTTTCTGTGATTTTGAGTCTGAGGTATTTCCAAGGGCTTGTTCTCTGCATTTTTTCAGGTTGTAATTCAAAGCCCTTGGCCTCTAGGGTCTCAATCACCACATTAAGTGTCTGCTCAAGATACTGATTATTGGGAGCACACACCAGCACATCATCCATGTAATGTAGGATGATGGCTTTCTCTGCTTTGGCACGGATGGGAGATAGAATTTTAGCAATATACTCTTGGCAGAGAGTTGGGGAATATTTCATGTCTTGGGGAAGCACAAGCCAACGGTAATGTTCCATGGGAGTTTCATGATTAATAGAGGGCACAGAAAATTCAAATCGAGGGGCATCTGCAGGGTGGAGTGGATTACGAAAGAAGCAATCTTTACTGTCAAGAACAGCTAAATGCCAATGTTGTGGGAGCATTGAAGGTGATGGCATACCTGGCTGAAGGGGTCCCATGTCTTCAATAACCTTATTGATTTTCCTGAGAACTTGGAGTAGCCTATATTTGTTCTTTCCCGGTTTTTGTATTACAAACACGGGTGTATTCCAGGGGCTATTAGTTGGTATGATATTCCTATTATCTAATTGTTCAGCTACTAATGTTTTGAGTGCCTCTAAGTTTTCTTCTTTTAGTGACCACTGGTTAACCCACACTGGTTCATCCGTTTTCCAAGTTAGCTTTTGTGGTTGGCACTCTGCTCCAGCGGCCGCATGGGAAAATTTTGATGTCTAGGGGTGATATCAATTTTTGTTCCCCACTGAGACATGGCATCCCTTCCTCACAGGGTGAATTTGGTGTCTAGGACATATGGACGAAGTGTCACTATTTGTCCTTCAGGACCTTCAATTTGGATGGTGTGTTTGGATTGCTTTACAATTTGGGTACCTCCGATACCTTGTATGATACCCAGGGACTGCAATTCCCATTGAGCAGGCCACTTATCAAATGGAATGACAGATACATCAGCACCTGAGTCAGTCATTCCCATGATACAGATTTTATGTGATTTGTGACAGAGCTTACATTCCACAACAGGTTTGTCGTTTCCCAGAACCTCAGTCCAACAGATGGCTGGGATATGACCATCTGTGGGCAGGTATTTGGGCAGTGGAATGGCCTGTGCAATGACTTGACCCACTGGCTTAAACTACGGTGGATATATACAGTGTGCCATTAGGCTTGAACCCCGATTCTGATCCACCTTCATGAGTGAGGGTGTAACATCTATCCCAGCAGGTGTTTCCCGAGTGTCCCCAATAACAAAAAGGTATGTAAAGTCTTGCATGTGGTCCACATTTTGGAATGAGATGGGTATCACAGTCTGTTTGTTGTTGTTGAAATCATGTGTTTCATCACAGGTTACCTTAAACCTGAGTCCAGAACTCCAAGTTGCTTTGTCTGCAGCTCTATTTTTGTCTGAACGCGGAACTGTTAGGATGTGTTGAGTCGTTAGTTTCCCTGCTGTTGACCTGGGGAAACAGTCTTTGGAGAGGTTTTATCAGCAATTATAATTGTTTTGCAATTGCGAGCTACATGTCCCTTTTTCTGACAATGATAGCATATAAAGTTACCTCACGATTGTTTCCCCTGTACCCATAGCATTCTCTACAACCTCCCCAACCATCCCCACTTTTTTCAAAAAGGGAACAGCTGTGTTCAGCTGCACCTTCTTTGTACAGACTTCGAGGATGGCTTCAACAGTCGGCGGTGGGTGCAAAGGGAGAGTGAGGATGACTTGTTTGCAAGCATCATTCGTATTAACTTGGAGAAGTTCGAGTAGGAGCGCTTGTTGGAGGTCAGGATTAGGGACCTGGGAAAAGATAGCTTCATGCAAACGGTAATAAAAGTGAAAAATATTTTCATTTGGCAATTGTTTGATGTTGGTATAATGAGAGGTAGGAGTTTGAGATGGTAGTAATGTTAAGGCCTTTTCAGCAGCACGTGTGATTTCAGTAAGAACTGGACGAGGGATAAGAATTGCTTGTTTTTGAGGATTTTCCATATTATTGTCACCAGATAAAAGGTCTAATGTGATATAATTGTTGTCAAAGTCCAGGTAATTATCTGGAGTTTGCCACAAAATTTTTAATAAATCAGATAAAATTATTTTCCATTGTTGTTTCCACATCATAAAATCACCAGGTGTGAGAAGAGTTTGCATTATTGTAATTAAATCATGAGGTACAAGTAAGTGAGTTGCAAAAGTAGCACTTAAAAGGCTCTTAAAATAATTACTATGCATCCCAAACTCCTTAATTGCCTTGCACAAATCCTTAATATTAGAATAAGGAAAGGGTGTCCAGCCAGGGTTAGCTGTTGTGCTAGTACGAGAGAGTGTAGTAGTAGCAGCAGCAGTTACTTCCTGGTAGCCATGGGTTTCAGGATTTAAGGGGGTAGTCACATGACTGTGGGAACCTGGGGCAGGACAATGGGAAGCAGAGGCGGGGAGTGGAGGCGGGGATGCGGCTAGAGGAGGGGAGGAGTTGGGGGCGGGGTTGTGGGAGGCAGGGGCGGTACTTGCATCATGGGCAGGAACAGAGGGAGGGGTGAAACACGACGCTGTGGGGGCAGGGAAAGGTTTCGACTCCAGAGTGGGAGGGGATGGGGACAAGAAGGGATTTGTGGGGTGGGGGAGAAAGGGATTGTGGGAGGTGTAGTTTGGAGATGAAGAAACACTGCGTCCACCATTATTGGAGACAAACTCGGAGAAAAAGGGTTGGGGGGAGGGGGATTTTCCTGGGCTGCGAGCACATGGCAATGACTGTCCCTGGGAAAAAAGAGATCGAGGAGAAGGAGTTTTTATGCGCACCTAAAACATGAGGGCTAGAAACTGGGGACAAAGGAGTGGAGAAAAGGGGTTGGAAAGGTCCTTGGACTGGCTTCGGATTCCAGTCCAAGGCAGGGTACTGAAGAAACATGGGTGAGCCAGGAGGATGATAGCTCTCCTGTGCTGAAAAGCAGTCTGCTCTAGCTGTGTTTTCCAGTGTAGGGGAAGAGGGGTCAGGGACACAAGGGTTGGAAGAGGGTATAAGGGAATTAAAAGAGGGTTTTTGCGGTGGTTTATCATGTACTGCTTTCTTCTCCAGCAAAGCATATGTTAATAACAGGAGCGGAAAAAATTTTGAAACTGTTTCTTCTCCTGCATGCCCAAGAGAGGAGAGGTTTTGCCCTACCTTATCCCAAAATTCAGAAGATCTCATATCCTCAGAGGTCAGATTAGGAAAGTACTGAAAAAGCCATCGTACAAAGGATTGAACTAGTTTTTTAAGGTATTTATGCCCAGTACAAGAAAGGGAGCTTTGAACTTGGTAGTATATTTCTCTATGGTGTGCAGAAACCTCAGATCCCATGACAAATGCAGCACCACAAACCTCAGCCCCAAATGGCAAAAAAGAGGGGGGGGGGGAATAGAGAACATTTGCACCGGCACCAGCTTAAGACAGGAGCCTCTAAACCAGCAGGGAAATACTCACCAGAATTCTGGATTTACCACAGGAAAGCAGGTCCAGAGAAAAAAATAAGTAAAGAGGGTCTTCTACATTCCAGCTGTTCCCTCACCACGTGGTGTGGGGGAGGGTACAGGCTGAGGCTCTGGGCTTCCTGTTATGTAAAAAGTAACAACTGGCTACACAGAGCTGGCGTGGCAGAACGTGCAGAGCTAACTCCAGCAGACATGCAACTGCTGGGACACCCTAAAAGTCTCTCCGAACTGGGGTTCAGAGAGAGCACGCTGGGTGCCAGATGTAGAGATACTTACAGCTTTTTACCGGCTAGCCCGCGTAGTTCAATGCTTTGGAAAGCCTCGGGCAGCCTAGAGAGGTAGCACAGGCAATCTAGCATTTCAGTAACTCTAAAAGCGGCAATAGTAGCTGCAAAGCTGATACCACCAGCAGAAGCAAAGAGGGAGAAATATAGCTCTTCGCTTGCCTAATTCCGGCAATTAGAAGCTTTCAAATAGAAACAGACAACAAAATGTTTGCAGAAGGATTGCAAAGCCAAAGAGGGTGGGTCCCCCCCTTGGTCCTTTCTTTTATTTCGAAAAGGGGAAAGGGGAGGACTGGGGGCGGACCTGGGGTGACTGACCAATCAGACACTGCTAAAGAGTTTGAGTTACATTTGGTTTTGCCTGCGCTTGGAACAAAGGAGTTCAGAACACATGGCAGAGGCAAGTGTGTTGGGGAGGGGGAAGGGAAGCTCGGAACAGGCAGCAACACCCACCCTTGCTGGACTCCTAGAATGCTGCAGCTCCCCTGCCCCCCTCTTGGGCCCCCAGGCGATACAGCACCCATGCCTAGCACTTGCTAGGAGCTGCCAGCCGGCTCAGTGGCTATGGCATCCCCTGGGGAGATAATTACTTTGGATAGCTATCCTGAATTGCCCTGTCCTTCAGACCCCGCACTCATAAATTCCCAAGCAGTACAGCTGTACCCTATACGGAATCAGGACCAGGGCCCCTCATTTATTACTGCATATCCAGTTGTCTATGAACAAGGTAGACCACCAGCTTACAACAACATCGATTACTCAGTTGTGAGACACCTGCAGAGGCTGGTGTAGAGAGTGGTGCATCTTCTGAACATCTCATTGCTTACTTGGAGACCATAAGTGCTGCCTATATTCTTACTACTGCTGATTGGAAGAACATAATGGAAAGGATCTTAACTATGACACAGTATATGGTTTGGTTCTCGGATTACCGAGAGTCCTGCATAGCTCAGGCAGTGCATCTGCAGCAAAGGAATCTTCCTGTGCTTGTTGTTCAATTAACCGGTGAAGGTGGGTTTGGGCACGCCAGATTGTAGACAGACTATTTGCGAGATGTTTATGACCTCATTACCCGCCTTTCTATTGCGGTGCAGCGGCAGATTCCAATGACAGACAAGAATGATAACATTTCTTATACTAGAATTCAACAGGGTCCCACGGAACCCAGGGCTGGAGATGGGCCCCAGATGAACCCACTTCTCTTGCTATACTGGCTAGTAAATTTCAACCTTTTGCAGTCTTGTTTCAGTGGTTTGCTGATGACAGTGATCCCTTGCATGTGCTGGAGTGGCTATTTTTACCTCATACAGCAACAAAGACTGTATGGACTATCAATGACATGTTTGTGCAGATAATCATGAAAGGCTGCAAGCAGCTGCAGATGCTCAATGGCCATGATCCACATGCAATCTATGTACCTACAAACAGAAAACTTGTCGTGGTTGTTGTCAGAGGACACTAACTTTCAGATTGCACTTGCAGACTGTCAGAGACTGAAATATTATAGTTTATGACTTAAACATTTTCTTAAAAGACTTTAAAAACTGTATTACAAAAGCTGCAGAGAAGACTACTGCACCCTGAATGAGGCCCTGACTGAGGCCTTACACTGCTTGCTGATGAAGATGAGTAACAACTCCGGGCTGGGAACATTCACAAAGCACAGGCTTAACACCTCCAAGGTGGAGACCACAGCCCCAGGGCTATCAACTGCCAGGCTCGCACAGACCTTCGCACCAAAAGGGTGGAGGGAGGAGAGGCTTTGGGTATCTTGGAAAAGCCTGTGGTCAGAGGCACAGTGACTGCCCATCTGTGGAGATACAGCTAGAAAGCAGACGTGAGAGTACTGCTAAACTCACGTCAGAAGTAGACGCGCTAATGCTGCTAGGCCACAAACCATGGCAGGCAGTACGGCCTATAATGAAATAGCATAAAAGAAAGGCATGCTTGGTATGTACCTGTGATAGTGCTAGCTTTTAGGTTTGCAATGTTATTAAGAAACATAGATATGGTTGTTATAGTGATTGCTGCTTATATAAGAATTAATTTTTAGTAACTGCTGAAAAGGTATAAATACTCAGCTCTGTATCAATAAAATTGTCTTCTTGCACCCAAGCAATCTGCCTCATCTCTTTCATCGCTGACCGTCTCGCAACACCCATCCTCCACTGTGCAGAGGAGCCCAGCTGAGGGGTCCTCACTGGGGGGTGGGGGAAGCTTATCCACAGCAGAATGGGGTGATATGGCCCATCATAGGGGCTGCCCTCAAAGGGGTCCCCAGACCCTGCACCAGAGCACCAGAGATGATGCAACAGGCCCTCAGTGTTGCAAGGGACAGTGTCAAGCCAGCCCCTGCAAGAGAGACACGTGGGCGTTCCCACCTGGCCCAAAGTGTATATTAATCCAGGGGATTCTGTACTCTTTGGCATGTGGTGTGGTGGCGTGTGGTGGCGTGTGGCAGCGTGGCAATGGCGGCCATGGGGGACCCTCACCACCAGAAGACCAGATGGAGGGGAGCAACGAGATGTCGTTGGGACCCTCGGATGGGTGATATACTTCCACCTAACCCCTGTCACCTCTCCCTGTCCCCCCACCCCCGCGGGCACACTTCTTTTTTCCATTTCTTTCTTTCTTTCTTTTCTCTTCCCTTTTCTTTGCCTCTTTTACTATTAAATAAAATACATCCATTTTTTGGCAACAACATCTAACCTCATTTGGTTTTAATCACATTTCTGGGAATATTTTGAACCTTCTAAGTTCTTTCCGGTTTATGCACAGAGACTTAGCTTTCTTTGCTTTTCTGAGTTTAAACCAGATCGTAACACAATCTTTTCAGGACAATTGTCTATTCACTACCCTTCACATCGCCTGTGGACAGAGGTGGGTAGCCTCCCCTTATGTGCAAAATGCCATTGCAGTATAACCCCTGTCGACGGAATGACTGTTTTTACGGATGCATCCAACAGAACCAGCAAAGCTGCAGTACTATGGCATGAGGGTGACTGCCCAAAGGCATAAAAGAGTTCTGACAGTGCAAAATGCTTCGGTGTAAATCTTAGAGTTAGCCGCTATCTGCTATGCTTTTCAGTTGTTTTCACAGGAACTGCTCAACATTGTAACTGATTCTGCATATGCTGATAATGTAGTTTTTCGTCTGGAATCTTTGTATTTGCAATATGTGCATAACCCACTTTTATTTACAGAGTTGCAAACACTATGACTTTTGATTAACAACCGACAGCATGGCTTTATGTGCTACATGTTCGTTCTCATACAGGTTTACCCGGACCTATCATGGAAGGTATTTGTGTGGATCTCACTGTCATGCCAAATGTTGTGCCTAATAAGTTTGCTCAGGCTAAGCTATCTCATGACTTTTTTTCATCAGCATGTACACTCTTTACGAAAGCAATTTCAATTAACCTGCTTGCAAGCTCATGACATTCTGCTTTCATGTCCCTCTTGCCGTGGAACTGCACCTGCTCCTTTGGCAGAGGGTGTCAATCCTCGAGGCCTGACTGCCAATTCTGTCTGGCAAACTGATGTTACTCAGGTTCCAGAATTTGGTCGTTTAAAATATGTTGATGTAACTGTTGACCCTTTCTCACATTTTTTGATGGCAACCGCCCACGCAGGAGAAAAGGCTTGTGATGTTACTCAGCACTGGCTCACATGCTGTGCTATTTTGGTCCTCCCAGACACTACAAAGACTGACAATGGCCCTGCTTATGCTTCTGAGCGGACTCGCCAGTTCTTACAGCAATGGGGTATCTCCCACAACACGGGTATCCCTCACTCTCCCACTGGTCAGACTATTGTTGAACGCGCCCACAGAACATTAAAAACTGCTTGAAAAACAAAAGAAGGGGGAGTTGGAGTGCCCACATGATAGATTAGCAAAAGACCTGCATGTTCTCAATTTCCTGAATCGAGATGAAGTTGGCCAAACAGCATGTGAAAGGCAATATTCTTTTGATACAAAGGCTTGTCCCAGGCCTCCGGTGATGGTGAAGGACCCAGTAACAGGGCAGTGGGCAGGACCTTTAGACTTGTTAACGTGGGGAAGGGGTTATGCTTGTGTCTCCACAGGTCACCACGTGAAATGAGTTCCTTCACGGTGTGTGCGACCATTTGTTGCATCATCCTGATCAGCGAAGGCACTGCGAGTGTCTTACCCCCTACACTGGACAGCGCAAATGTATGGATCACCCTTGCAAATGTTACGCATACCGATGCTATGCACATCTCTATGACAACCCCTAGTGACCCCTTTTGCATGTGCTTGGTAGGGGTACCCATTGATAAGAAACGCTTTGGTAAGCTGTACAATGAAAGTGTGCAGCAAAACTGCACGACCCCTGGTATATTGCAGCCCAGGTGGTGGTGCCAGGACACCTGGCGAAAGACCACAGGATGGGATGAAACATGGTACAAAGATCTGAGAAGGATGCATAACTTTCCAGCTTTGCCCTCGCAGCCACAGGAACTAGATGCGCTAGGGACCTTGCACACTTTACTATGCTTTTACATTGATGATACGTTTGACATTTATATGAACAGTGTTAACTTTGATGTCTCTCCTAAAGGTATTTTCAGCAATGCTTCCTTGTGGTGCAATTGGACCTTGGAAAGTCAACTGACATCTGGCATCAGCGCTATTGCTCTCTCCTCGGACTTATTTATCCAGGCCACAATAATCTTCTGTCAGCCTCCATTCTCCATTAGACCTTCCCACTGGCCATATGGGGCTGTTAAAGGGTTAACAGGTCCTGGTGATCACTCCTTGACTTTCCAGTTGACAAATTAGTTCAGGGATGGGAGTTTCAGTCTCAGTTGGTGTGATATTGCCACTGGTGCACTGTCGTGGTAGCAATTGTCACTTGCTGGTCTTCAACTTGCAGCAATCCCACAATGAAGGGATCTTCTGAGAGGCCAGGCAGGATGGATAACTGCTCTTCTCTGTATTCACAGTAGCTATACCAAATGCCCATCAGTACCCCTTTGGATCCTTGAAACAGCCACTCCTGAGGTAATCTATGCCAAGGATGCACAGGGCCTCTGGGACAGTAACAATGGGGTGGTTGTGCCATTCATTTCTGGCCAGGCTCACTTCAGCTTCTGGTCCATTCAGCTATTGGGATCTCAGTTACCCCCAAAATAGAGATGGATTCTGCTCCTACAGATTTCGATAGCATCAGGGTACATTGTGCACCGGCATCAACTAAAGCCTTATACTCCTGTGGGTCTGATGTGCCAGGTCCGCAGACCCACACAGTCCAATAGATCTGATTGTCCATTTCCCCCACTTGACAGGAGGCAGGGCCTCTATAGTCCTGGTCATGGTACTCACTGCTTGCTTCTTGTAAATATGACCTGGAGGTCCTTTCAAGAGGATCAGATGTAACATCAGCCCTCCTATTCTGTCTGAGGACTTGCCCACTGGAAACTGGAGTGGCATTTATTCTTGAAGAACTCCTTGCAGTGGTTGTTCTTCCTTTCAACTCACATATCTGCTGCAAGGGCAGAGGTGGGTTTTCCATCCCACTTCCTCATGTCCTCTCTGTGGTCATGCAGGTAAAACCACAGGTTAACTCATGGTGTGTACCCTCTCTCTTGAGCAGGGGGGTGCTTGCTCCCAATAGCAGAGAGTCTGGTCTGTACTGGTGGGGCATGGGACATTTCCTCTTCAACTTGCTTGAGTCTTTGGAATCTGTCCACAGTCCTGGACAGTTGAGGGGCAGGTCGGTAGGCAGGAAAAAGATGATCTTCATATTGCCGGAGTCAGGTAGTCACCTGAAGCACTGTTTGTTCTCCTTCTTTCATTGACATCAATGCCAATGAGTTGGCATACAACGATAGCACACTCCATACAAACCTCTGCCACGTGGATTGTGTATACTGGACCTCATCTGGACCTAGAGGGGACTGCTCCTTTGAATCCTTACAGAGTACCTCCAGCCCAGATAATTCTTTCAGGTACTGGATACCTTTCTCTATGGTGTTCCCCCTGCTTGGGAGCACTATTAGATCATCTTTGAAGAAATACCTGTAGATACAGAAATGCTGCTAGCAAGGATTTTCTTGGTATTTTCTAAGTCCGTGAGAGACTTTTCTCTCTCACAGAAGAGGTAGCAGAGAATGTAAACAACCAAGCCACCTGCAACCTTGAAAAGTCTTGTTTATGGTATAGTAGAAAAATATTTTGACAATGGATGTTCTAGGATTTTAGCCAATCACCCCCAAGGGGTGGCTGGTCCTTTGTCCAATTAGACTATGAAGGAAAAAAGTCTATAAAAGAATTTGTAAAATAATTTTAAAAATCAATCTTGCTGCACAATTCCTGCCTGCTGGATCTTCTTTCCTCCTCCCTATGGCTGCGGGACACGGTGATATACCCTAGGAACCAGGCCTGCGGTAATAAATACCTTTCCCTCACACTTGACAGTAGTCGCCTCCAGAGTCCGAGAGTTTCCGTCTTCTTATCATACCCCTTGTCAATGCTCACATCCCTGGACAGGGATCCCAGTTGCTTGGTTTCACTACCATCTAGTTTCATATTGTGGGCTGCAATACCCCAGCCTCGGAGCAGCCAGTTCAGTAGGGACTCATCCGGACCATCTTTTCTCCTATCAAACAGCTAACCTGGGGGTAGGGATTGGGTGATTATGTCTGGCTCTGCCTCCTCCTCCTGTTCTGAGCTCCCTGCTTCCTCTCCATTCCTCACTGTAGAGGGATTCCTCGTGGAACAGGGGCATATGATACCCCAGGACAGTCTGGGCACCCCAGGGCTGCTAGGGAAGAACCCCTGAAAGGGCCTCAGGCTGCAGACAGGCTTGAAAGACACCTGGCAGCAGGCAGCCTTGAAAATCCTTGGCAAAGTTACATACTGGTTGGCTCCCCCACTGCTTAGAGGCTGTCCCGTGGGAATAGGGCGTGAATCTTTGTAAAGTAGATATAAGTTGATGTAAGTAAACAATAAAGCGGAGCACAATGCTCAAATCATATCGGTGTTTGTATCTTGACTCTGGCCGGCTCCCCTGCACTCGGAAACCCCCCCCCCCCCCCCCGCAAAACCTGGCACCCGGAGCAGGGACCTGAGTGGTTTTTTGCTTACATGCAGTGTGTTTTTCGCTTAAATGCAGTAAGACGCTGAATCATCGTATCGGTGTTGGAGCCTGTGGGAGACGGATGCGGGAAGGGTCTCCACGCCAGAGACCGAGGCTCGTGCGGCCAAGCAAGCCCCCGCAGGTAAGAAGCTATGGAGTATAAGGCTGGAACTCGCCTCCTAGCCAGTAACCTCTCTAAGAGAGCTGAGACTGTAAAGGATCGAGATCTTACTGCCCTCATTACGTGGGCCTGGGATTGAGGATTTTTGAAATACACTTCGCTTTTGTTTTCGACCAAAGCGTGGTGGGAAGTTGGGAACAAACTGTGGCTGTCCACGACTGAGGGTGGAAAGGAAGGTAGAGAAGCTAAAGCTCTCAGATTAACTTGGAGAGCCGTGACGAACACTCTCGCAGAGATGAAAGCAGAGAGGAAGGTGGCTGCGGCGGCCATGGAAGCTTTAGGGGATGGTGGCTCCGGGAAGGAAGGTGACGGGGGTCTTACGGCGCGGCCGCTGGAGACCAGGGCGGAGTCCAGGGTTGCACGATTCTTTGGGCTGACCGCAGGCAGACCGATTAAGGGAACAGCAGCACCCGTACACTCCCTGTGGGAGTTGCTGGACTCGGCGGGGAAGGAAGTTACCCATCAGAAGTCTGAGGGAGAAATGGCTGCAAAGGCAGAAGTACAGGCTCCCGACCCGGGGGGCAGGGTGCAGGCGAGCAGAGGAGAAACGAGCCGTCCTAATGCCCGGCCGAAAACGGCAGCGCACCACCCCCCTCTGCCGGACAGCAGATCATCATCCGACTGCAGAGCAGCCTCTGCGACTTTGTCGCCCGCAGAGCCAGAGCCAGCCAGGGCTGCCGTGGGTCAGCCCCAAGAGGAGGAGAACCACCTAGAGATGATGCAAGAAGTAATCAAGAAGCTTGCTGCATTGTCTACTCGTCAGGACGTGCTGGAGTCTAAGGCTTGCGAAACCACACCATCAGCACTGTGGTGTCCCATGGCCCCACCGGTCAAGATAGCCACCAGAACTCCTACATTCCCATCAGGAGAACTGGGCACAGTGCCTATGGCCCCTCCCTTCCCACGAGGGGAGGTGCAGCCATCGCGTCCATCAGCCCCGACTGACCAATTGCCAGATGTCCTGTATCCTAATGATTGATTCAGTATAGCACAATTGTTGTTAACCCCTTCACAGTTCCTGCTCTGGGAGCTAACGTTAGAAAGTGGGTGGTATACGTGCCCGCCTTGTGTGGACCGTGATCGAAGGCGGAACCAAGAAGGGGAGTTGCATAGATTCTTGCGTATAGCACAAGATACAGAGGTAGAGTGGGGAATTGTTTTTTGACTGTCTTGAGACAAGGGCATTGGCGGATATCTTCGATCGGCTATGCCCCCATTTAGATCGAGTGAAGGCAGTACAGTGTGGCAGTGTTAGGGTGAGAGAGTAGCACACAGGTTCGTGTCCCGCAGCAGCATGTGG
Organism: Aphelocoma coerulescens; assembly: GCF_041296385.1. Lineage (NCBI taxonomy): Eukaryota > Metazoa > Chordata > Aves > Passeriformes > Corvidae > Aphelocoma > Aphelocoma coerulescens. The sequence goes on along the minus strand of NW_027184080.1, from coordinate 6,844,323 downwards.
TGGCCCCCAAGTGCTGGGAAGCGACAAAGCAGTGCTGGGCCCGCAAACATTCTGAGAGGTTTGTTTCTCGTAAGCATCCTAGCAGTGTCCCAAGCAATGCTGACAGCAATCCAAAAGAGACAAAACATATGGGTCACCCTAGCTGACTTAATGGGGCAAGACTCCATGTGTCTGAGCCTGGCCATGCCAGGGGACCCATTTCGCACCTGTTTAATCGGGGTCCCATATTTTAACCTACAAGACTTCCGAGGGTCGCTAGACAACAGCTCCCTGATAGGGAACGCCACAGGCAATGGCAATTGTGCAGGGCTGATCGGACTCATGCCTGCTCAGCACCATGCCTGCTGGCAGGCTGCGTTCTTGAAAAGCATCAATGTCACCATGGGAACACCAGAAGAGTTAGATCTGGGTTCCACAAACCAAACTGGGGATGGTTACATGACATTTGAGCCTCCCACTACCAGTCAATCAAATGTTTCTAGGCGTCTTTGGGCTACTGTTGACCCTCTTGCAGACTGGTTTCCAAGAAACTACAAGTCCGAAGCAATTTACTACCGAATCAACCTCATGGGTCAAGCCCCAAAACGCCTCCCCAGTGGTACATCCATAATATGTGGGGACCGCGCTTGGAATGGGGTTCCCGCCAGCCCACATGGGGGACGGTGCTACTTAGGGAAACTCACCCTGTTCCATCCAGGCCTGCATCAACTCTTAAATATTACCCACCGCACTAAAACCAGGGTGCGGTGTTCAATCCATGAGCTCAAATGTAAAAGAAATGAAGAGCCTGTTTTTTGGAGTCGTGGTATAATTTGGCTAGCATCTGTGTTTTTACCTGGTGCTTCAGCAGCCAGGGCTCATGCAATATTGCATAAACTTGCTTGCTGGGCGAGGGATGAGCTAAACATAACTTCATAGATGCTTGACGAGCTAAGCGCAGATGTTACTAGTGTTAGGCATGCAGTATTACAAAATAGGGCAGCCATTGATTTTCTACTACTAGCTCACGGCCACAGCTGTGAAGAGTTCCAGGGTATGTGCTGTATGAATCTTTCTGACCACTCTGTCTCAATTCACAAGCACCTCTCTGACCTCCAGAGGGGCCTGCACAACCTTCAGGCGACAGATGACCCTATTGGAGGTTGGCTTGAGGGTCTGGGTATCACTGGATGGCTGCGTACCTTGGTAGTAGAAGGCTGCCGATTGCTAATTGTAGTTATATTAGGCTTAATAGTATTTGGGTGTATTTTTTCTTGTTGTAAAGCAGGGCTGCGAAAGATCATTGACCAGGCCTGGGTTGCCCAAAAAGAAACCGGGGAATGTGTAGAGGGATTCCTTGTGGAACAGGGGCATATGATACCCCAGGACAGTCTGGGCATCCCAGGGCTGCTAGGGAAGAACCCCTGAAGGGGCCTCAGGCTGCAGACAGGCTTGAAAGACACCTGGCAGCAGGCAGCCTTGCAAATCCTTGGCAAAGTTACATACTGGTTGGCTCCCCCACTGCTTAGAGGCTGTCCCATGGGAATAGGGTGTGAATCTTTGTAAAGTAGATATAAGCTTGTATAGTTAAACAATAAAGGGGAGCACGATGCTCAAATCATATCGGTGTTCGTATCGTGACTCTGGCCAGCTCCCCTGCACTCAGAACCCCCCTCCCATTAAACCTCACTAAGTGAACTGATTTGGTCTTGGATTTCTTCTTCTGTATAGGGGCGACTGCTGCTGGCATGAGTTGTTCCTCTGATTCAGCTGCACTTTGAGTGGTCATGGTGCCTGTTGGTCTGTTTTCCTCCTCCTTCCGCCGAGGGTGCTGTCTAGTGATGAGCAGTGTCCTATAAATAAGAGCCAGGACCCAGCACATTGTAATAATTGTAAATATTCTGTCACTTTATCAGGGTCCTGTCATTGTTCAGGGGTGAACTTTCAAACCATTGGAGCAGAGAATTTCTCCAAAAACTGGCCCATTTTCTCTCACCTTCCATGCCACTTGCAACTACCCACCTTCGGGGCACATGTCTGAATGACCTTCCCAAAAATCTCTGTCCTGACTGTAAACATGGTATGGACCGCACTGAGGAGACCTGGCAGACATAGCAACGAGAACATGTTTTCCTTAAAATCCAAAGGGAATATAAAGTTCCAAATTCTCAAAAGCTGTTGCAACAGGCATGAAGGAGAAAGTGGGGTGAAAAGCTGGGAAAAAAATCATCCTCCCCTGTTCTTCCCACAGACTGGGCATGATTATTAATGGAGTCCCAAAAGTAGCGCCCAAGTTAAGGTCAGGGTATTGGGTCTGTCTGAGCTGTAGTACATTTCCCCATAGCAGCCCTCACAGTGCTGCACTTTGCATTGGGAGCTGGAAAGGTGTTGAGAACACACCAGTGTTTTGGCTACTGCTGAGCAGCACTGGCGCAGCATCAGCGCTGTCCCTCAACATTCCACTCCTCATCAGTGGCTGGGAGTGGGCAAGATCCTGGGAGGGGACACAACTAGGCCAGCTGACCCAAACTGGCCAAAAGGTTATTCCATACCATATGACATCAGCTCAGATATAAAAGCTAAGGAAAGGAGGAGGAAGGGGGGGTATTCGTTATTTATGTTTGCCTTCCAGAGCAACCGCTACACATGCTGAAGCCTGCTTCCCAGGAAGTGTCTGGACATTGCTATCTGATGTGAAATAGAGAATAAAGCTTTTTTTTTCTCTTTGCTTATGTGCAAGGAAACTGTGAGGACTGCTATGGGAAAATGAACTCCAGCTCAGCCTGACCCAAAGCACAGGCTTCTGATTGTTGCTGCCTGTTCTGAGCTTCCCCTCCCCCTCCCAAAGACACATGCTCCTGCCCATGTGCTCCGAGCTCCTTTGTTCTAAGCGCAGGCAAAACCAAATGTAACTCAAACTCTTTAGCAGTGTCTGATTGGCCGGTCACCCTGGGTCCGCCCCCAGTCCTCCCCTTTCCCCTTCTCCAAATAAAAGATGGTCAAGGGGAGGCCCCGCCCTCTCTCTCAGCTCAGCTACCTTCCTGTGAACATCTCTGGTTGTCTGTCTCATTTGAAAGCTTCTAACTGCAGGAAATTGAGCAGGCAGGGAGCTATATTTCTCCCTCTTTGCTTCTGCTGATGGTATTTGCTTTGCAGCTGATACAGGTACCGATTTTAGAGCTACTAAAGTGCTAGATCGCCTGTGCTACCTCTCTAGGCTGCTCAAGGCTTTCTAAGGCATTGAAATACAAGTGCTAGTCGGTATCAAGCTGAAAAGATACCTTCCACATCTGATCTTCTATATCCCCAGCTCCAAAGCCCTAGAGGTCGACCACAAGCCTCTTGAGGTGCTTTCTGCCAGAGGCTTCAGATGGGGACATGGCCCCTAGCTGCGGCATAAAGCATGTTTTACACGTGTTGCCCTGTCCAGACTGGGCCAGGTGCTACCACACAAACTCTCTCCTGTTTAATTTGCTCAAAGGCTTGTTGCTTCTCAGGGTCAGGATCCCATTCAAAGTAATTTTTCTTCCAGGTCACTTGATAGAGAGGGTTTATGGTTGTCCTGGGTTGCAGTGTATTGTATTACCACCCTCATGAGCTGTTGAAATCAGGTGGGGCAGTGTTTCCTTGCCTCCTCCCCCCAGACTATCTTGCTGTTAATGGCCCATCATTGTCCTGCTGCATGACTCAGAGACAACTCCCTCCAGACCATCTTCTGTTAATAAGCCTAATCAACACCTGGCCTCATGACTCATTATCCCATTGTGAGATGCTCCACCCAGAGGGAGGAACCAAGCATCCCATCGTGGATATAATCTGAGACTGAAGACCGGAGACACCCTTTCCACTGGATTTCCAGAGGACAGGAGCTACACAGCCACCACTGGACCTTCTGAGGAAGAGCAGACCCTTTTTCTACAGGATCGCCGCTTCAGAGGACTGCAGCCACCATTCTACCAGACTGCTACCACCACCCTGCCTAACAGGGACTCAGGTTGTATCTTGACTCTGTCAGTTTGAACCAGTGTTTTCTTTTTGGTTTTTTTTTTCCTTTTCTTTAATTTCCCCATTAAAATTGTTATTCTGATTTGGTGCCTTCCACTGCTTTGTTTTCAAACTAGTACAATGGTCAAAAACGGGATGTCCTGTACGGGTCCTTTGACCTTGCTTTGTTTTATGGCAAAACGAACTTTCGAAAGAATCTGGATTATTTTTCTCCCTTTCTCAAAAACTTCCTCTGCTGTGTTGCCCCACATGATAATGTCATCAATATATTGCAGGTGTTCTAGAGCTTCGTATTGTTCCAGTGTAGTCTGGATCAGTCCATGGCAAATGGTGGGGCTGTGTTTCCATCCCTCGGGCAGTTGATTCAAGGTGTACTGGACACCCCTCCAAGTGAAAGCAAACTGTGGCCTGCACTCTGATGTCGAAGGAATCAAGAAAAATGTGTTAGAAATATCAATTGTTGCATGCCCTTTGGCAGCCTTTGACTCTAGTTCATATTGGAAGTCTGGTATGTCTGGTACAGCATGACTCAGTGGTGGCATCATGTCATGCTTTAACCCTATTCAGCAACTAAATATTACACAGCCATTCTCTCACTCCCTACTTCCCCCCCCCCCCCCCCCCCCCAAGAAAGAAAAGGAAAAGCTCATGGGTTGAAAAAAGAAAAGTTTAATATTTGAAACAAAATAAAATATAATAATAATTATTAATAATAATAATAATGAAAAGGAGAGAGAGAGAGGAATAAAACCCAAGAGAAACAAGTAATGCACAAATCAGTTGATCACTGCTTGCTGAATGACTGATACCCAGCCCATCCCCAGGCAGCATTTGGCAGCCCCCAGCAAACTCCCTCCAGTTTATATATCAAACATGACGTTCTATGGTATGGAATATCCCTTTGGCCAGTTTGGGTCAGCTGTCCCAGCTGTGCTCCTTCCAAGCTTCTTGTGCAGCTCCTCACTGGCAGAGCACAGGAAACTGAAAGGTTGTTGCTTTAGAGCAAGCACTTCTCAGCAATGACTAAAACATCAGTGTGCTATCAACATTATTCTCATACTAAATTCAAAACACAGCACTGTACCAGCTACGGAGAAGAAAACTAAGTGTATTCCAGCCAAAACCAGGGCACTCACTTCATTCAGGCCTCAATAGTCCACTATTAGCCTCCAATCTCCATTAGATTTTTGCACTGGTCATGTGGGACTATTAAAGGGTGAATGAGTGTTACTGATCACTCCCTGACTCTCCAGTCAATGGATGGGAACCAGGACATCTTGATTGGTGTTATATTGTTGCTAATGCACTGTCATGGTAGCAATTGGCAACTGCTGTTCTTTAATTCACAGCAACCTGTTGGGGTTCCTCCCCCCTGCCATGTGGTCCTGGGAGAGGGGCCCCAGGGTAGAGGCAGAGCCTACAGGGTTTCCCTACTCCCTGGTGTCATAGGTTAGCAAGGATAGTCCCGGAAGGGATGTCCTTGCTGAGGGGTGCTTACAGCTTCCTCTGGTACCTGATAGAACCTATCATCTGGCCAGTTTGAATATGGACAATTCTTTAAGCCACTTAAAGTTGTGACCGCCTCTGTGATGCACACTTAAGAATAGACAAGCTCCCCCCCCAAGCTCTCTCTCATTTCCGGCGCTGGGACAGGTGGCTGCAGGCCCCGTGCAGGGGCCAGCAGGCCCGGCCAGGCCCTGCTTGGGCCAGGCCGGGCTGAGCCACGGCCAGCCTGGAGCCATGGGCCTGTTCCAGCCGTGGAACTTCCCCCCACTGCCTTGCCGTGGGCGGCCAGAGCGACTCGGAACCTCCCCCCCTCCACTGCAGCCAAGATTTCAGCAAAGCGGCGCCTCTGTCCGGCAGAGGTCAGGTGACCAACAGCGATAAGCCACACAGCTGCAAGGCCGAGGTGAGATTAACCCTTTTATTGCTGTGAAGAGCTGAAAACCTGAGGGAAGAGAGAGAAGAGAGGCTTAAAGCTGAAAGTCTGTTGTGAAGCTATGATATATCAGAGTATCCCGTTGTAATTTCATGAAGATATGGGGGGTGGAGTGTTCAACTCATAAGCAATAGGCAGATGCTGATGCAGCTGTAATTTCATGAGAAGCTTGGACAGAGAGAGATGAACCAGATGAGGACTGTTGCTCCAAACGGGAAAGGAGAAAAACCTCAATTCCTAGAAATGCTCCCAGAGATAGTCTTAAATATGAAGATGAGGAAGACCCTTTGCTCCCAGGGAAGGAGAAGGGCCTCTGTTTTTTTTGTTTCTGAACTGCTCAACCTTAAAATTGTACCCCAAAAAACTTCAAGAGTGGACCCCCGAAAGCAGTTGTGGGAAAAGCTGCAAGTCGGGGGAAGAGACTCACATCGTAAGCAGAGAGACTCCTCTTCCTAAATGGACTGAACAATATTTGGAAGTGGGTGGCTGTCTCGTTGTGGTACTGTTTTCATAGCATGAGCAAGAAGAGACTTCTCTTTCTAAATGGACTAAACAAGGTTATTATAGAAGTGGTAAACAGACTGAACATCTTAAGGGTTGTCTTTTTACATTGTCAGTGGGAGAAGGGAGGAAGGTGGGGGGAGGAGGAGAGTTCTGAAGGTGGTATAATTTTTTTTCTTTTTTTTTTCTTTTTCCCTGTTCTTCTTTTAGGTCTGTTAATAAACTTCTTTATATTCTTTCAAGTTGATGCCTGCTTTGCATTTCTCCTAATTCTTATCTCACAGAAGATAAACAGTAATGAGTATTTTAGACCAAACCACTACACCTGGTCAACCTTGTTCCCCATTGGTTGTTTTGTGTTCCCCTGCCCAGGAAGGACCCTCTGCTCCTGTGATTGTTCAGTTCTTGGCCAAGTCGCCGACCGGAAGCCTGGAAAAATAAACATCTCTGAAAATATCTACCAAGAATCGGTCCATATATTCTTTTCCACGAGCCTCATTGTCTGATACATGTGTTGCAAGAATCCCCACTGCAACAGCAACCCCACAACTGAAGGATCCTCTGAGAGACTGGGCAAGCTAGACAGCTGTTTAATCTTCTCCATACTCAGGACAGCTATACCAAAATCCAATCAGTACCCTTTTGGGTACCCTCTCTCGAGGTAATCTATGCCGTGAGTGCATGGAGCCTCCGGGACAGTCACAATAGGATGCTTTTGTCAGTCATTCCCAGTTAGGCTTACTGTGGTGGCCGATTGACCTGTGGTACAAGAGACAGAGAGCTCTTGGTAAGACAGTCTCTGGTGCCAAAGACTTATTGGTTATGGTGAGGGAAAGAAGCCTCTCTCAGGATGCCATGTTCGGTTATGGTAATGTACCCCAGTTCTGATTCCCCAGTTGGCTCCTGGTGTTAGCCACACCCCTGTACTTAAGCTCAAGCTGTCACATGTTCGGGGTCATTTGCCTCTAGAATCCTTCACAAGTTGTAGCAATAAACTGCTTTCTGTGGAACTCTAAGCAAGGACCCTTCTCAACTCCTTGCCGTCGGCTTAATATTACTGAAGCCATCCCTGCATCTGTGCATTCATGCATGTGAGCCACAGAGCCGACAGGGAACCCAGTAATAGCTTACCTCAGCCTCCAACATAGACAGTTCTTAGAATTCTGTCACTCCAGAAATACATATGGATTCTGTCCCTTTGTAACCTGATGGTATTAGAGTACACTGGGCACCAGTGTCCACCAGAGGTCTATACTCCTGTGAGGCTGCTGTGCCAGGGCATCAAACCCTCACAATCCAGTAAACTGGGTTGTCCCTTTCCTCCACCTGGACAGAGGCAAGGCCCCCGTATTCCTGGTCAAAGTATTGTTTACTTGATTTTTGTAGCTGCAAAACAGAAGGCAGGGGGTAGGGCAGCAGAAGACAGGGTAAAAAGTACGACCAGCCCTTCTACTCGACCCAACAGACACTGGAGGAGAAATTTTCCTGGATGGACACCTTTTGGCTGTTGCTTTTCCTTGAAGTTCCTGTACCCAAGCTTTTAGTCTCTAGGTAGGTTCGCCATCCCACTTTCTCATGTCCTCCCTCTGGTCACCCAGATAAAACCACAGGGTAGCACATGGTGTGTGCCACCAGTACCCTTTCCCTTGAGCAGAAAAAGCCTGAATCCTAATGGTTGAGACATTGGTCTGTATGAGTGAGGAAGAAATACCCTTCTTTTAATTGCTGGGACAATTCTTGCGACAGTTTCTCCACAGCCAAGACACAGGTTCATAGGGAGGAAGTCAGATTATCTTCATATTCTTGGAGTTAGCTGACAAATTCATCCCCAGCTGGTGCCTCCATGTCTGTCCAGCTCAATATCGCCGGGGTGTTGGCACATGACATCAGAGCACTGTGTACAAAATTTGGTCACATGGACCACCTGCGCTGGATTTCAACCAGGTCCTTAGATGCCTGGTGTCATGGGTTAGCAAGCATAGCTCCGGATTTTCCTGCAAAGAGGTGCTTACAGCTTCCTCTATGACCTGACAGAACCTATCAACTGGCTAGTTTGAATACTGACAAATTTTTAAGCCACCTAAATTTTGACTGCCTCTGTGGTCCACATTTAAGAATGGACAAACCCCGGGAAGCTGGCTCTCTTGCTTCCGGCTGGGGGACAGGTAACTGGGCTGGGCCAGTAGAGGGCCCAGCGGGCCCAGGCTGGGCCCTGCCGGGTCTGGGCTGGGCCCTACTCAGGCCTGGCTGAACCACAGCCATCCTGGAGGCGTGCAGCCCTGTTCCACCTGTGGCCCCCTGTGCTAGTTTGAAAACAAACCAGGGGGAGGCACCAAGTCAGAATGACAATTTAATGGAAATTAAAGAAAAGGAAAAGAAAGTAAAAGAAAACACTGACAGAGTCAAGATACAACCTGAGTCCCTGTTAGGCAGGGTGGTGGTAGCAGTCCTCTGAAGTGGTGATCCTGTAGTAGAAGGGGTCTGCTCTTCCTCAGAAAGTCCAGTGGTGGCTGTGGGGCTCCTGTCCTCTGGAAATCCAGTGGAAAGCGTGTCTCTGGTGTTTAGAGCCCCAGATTATATCCACGATGGGATGCTTGGTTCCTCCCTCTGGGTGGAGCATCTCACAATAGGATAATGAGTCATGAGGCCAAGTGTTGATTAGGCTCATTAACAGAAGATGGTCCGGGGGGAGTTATCTCTGAGTCATGTGGCAGGACAATGATGGGCCATTAACAGCAAGATAGTCTGGGGGGAGGAGGCAAGGAAACACTGCCCCACCTGATTTCAACAGCTCATGAGGATGGTAATAGAATACACCTCAACCCAGGACATTATCCACCCCTTATTCTATTACCATCTACATCATCCCAAATCAATACCTTCTTAAAATCTAAACACACACACATACATACATATATATATATATATATACACAATGAAACCCTACACACCGTTCTCACCTAAGATTAGGTCTCCTTGTGGTACACAACGGGTTTCCCCATCTTTCTGCATTACCCACCAAGTGCAACCAGGTCCTTGAGCAAAGACAATCCCACGGATGGGTTTGCCTTTGCCTGAGGTGGAATTAATCCAAACAGCCTTTCCGTAAAATACCTCTCAGGTGTACCACAGGGACTCTATCTCCATCCACTGTGTGCAAGGGTTCAGACTTGGCAGGACCAGCTCGATTGATGGACCCTCAGGTATTGACCATCCAGGTGGCCTTTGCTAAGTTCACTTCCCAATTTTTGAAGGTCCCCCCACCAAGTGCCTTTAGGGAAGTTTTAAGTAGTCCATTGCAGCGTTCAACTTTTCCGGCAGCTGGTGCATGATAAGGAATGTGATATATCCATTTGATACCGTGTTCTCTGGCCCAGGTGTTGATGAGGCTGTTCTTAAAATGAGTCCCGTTGTCTGACTCGATCCTGTCAGGGGTGCCATGTCTCCACAGGACTTGCTTTTCCAGGCCCAAGATGGTGTTCCGGGCTGTAGCGTGAGGCACAGGGTAGGTCTCCAGCCATCCAGTGGTTGCTTCAACCATGGTCAACAGGTAGCACTTGCCTTGGCAAGTTTGGGGAAGGGTGATGTAATCAACTTGCCAGGCTTCCCCATACCTGTACTTTGACCATCGTCCACCATACCACAGAGACTTCGCCCGCTTGGCCTGTTTGATTGCAGCACAGGTCTCACAACTGTGGATGACCTGTGAAATGCTGTCCATGGTAAGGTCCACCCCTCGGTCACGGGCCCATCGGTATGTTGCATCTCTCCCCTGATGACCAGAGGCATCATGGGCCCAACGAGCTAGGAATAATTCTCCCTTGTGCTGCCAGTCCAGCTCCACCTGTGATACTTTCACCTTGGCAGCTCAGTCCACCTGCTCGTTGTTGCGATGTTCTTCATTAGCCTGACTCTTGGGTACATGCGCATCCACGTGTCGAACCATCACGGTCAGCTTCTCTACTCGGGCGGCGATGTCCTGCCAAATCTCAGCGGCCCAGATGGGTTTCCCTCTGAGCTGCCAGTTGGCTTTCCTCCAGCGAACCAGCCATCCCCACAGAGCATTAGCTACCATCCACGAGTCGGTGTAGAGATAGAGCCTCGGCCACTTCTCTCGTTCAGCAATATCCAAAGCCAGCTGGACGGCTTTAAGCTCTGCAACCTGACTCAATCCACCTTTTCCCTTGGTAGCTTGTGCAACTTGTCGTGTGGGGCTCCATACTGCAGCTTTCCACTTCCGGTTAGCGCCTACAATTCGGCAGGAACCATCAGTGAAGAGGGCATAACGTCTTTCAGTCTCCTGTAGCTCATTATATGGTGGGGCTTCCTCAGCACGAGTCACTTGCTCTTCCTCTTCTTCAGAAGATAATCCAAAAGTCTCACCTTCAGGCCAGTTTGTTATAATTTCCAGAATCCCAGGGCGATTCGGGTTTCCAATACGGGCACGCTGTGTGATGAGAGCAATCCATTTGCTCCATGTGGTGTCGGTGGCGTGATGTGTGGAAGGAACCTTTCCCTTGAACATCCAACCCAGCACCGGTAGTCGGGGTGCCAGGAGGAGTTGTGCCTCTGTGCCAATTACCTCAGAGGCAGCTTGGACTCCTTCGTAGGCGGCCAAGATTTCCTTCTCTGTGGGAGTGTAGTTGGCTTCAGACCCTTTGTAGCTTCGGCTCCAGAATCCCAGTGGTCGGCCCCGAGTCTCACCAGGCACCTTCTGCCAGAGGCTCCAGGACAGGCCATTGTTCCCGGCTGCAGAGTAGAGCACGTTCTTCACCTCTGGTCCTGCCCTGACTGGGCCAAGGGCTACCGTGTGAGCGATTTCCTGCTTGATCTGGGCAAAGGCTTGCTGCTGTTCGGGGCCCCAGTGGAAATCGTTCTTCTTGCGGGTAACCAGGTAGAGAGGGCTCACGATCTGGCTGTACTCAGGAATGTGCATTCTCCAAAAACCTATGGCGCCTAGGAAAGCTTGTGTTTCCTTCTTGCTGGTTGGTGGAGACATTGCAGTGATCTTATTTATGACCTCGGTGGGAATCTGACGTCATCCATCTTGCCACTTTACTCCTAGGAACTGGATCTCTCAGGCAGGTCCCTTGACTTTGCTCCTTTTGATGGCAAAGCCAGCTTCCAGGAGAATCTGGATGATTTTCTCTCCTTTCTCAAATACTTCCTTTGCTGTGTTTCCCCACACGATGATGTCATCGATGTATTGCAGATGTTCTGGAGCCTCACCCTTTTCCAGTGCAGTCTGGATCAGTCCATGGCAAATGGTGGGACTGTGCTTCCACCCCTGGGGCAGTCGGTTCCAGGTGTACTGCACACCCTTCCAGGTGAAAGCAAACTGGGGCCTGCATTCTGCTGCCAAAGGAATGGAGAAGAAGGCATTGGCAATGTCAATAGTGGAATACCACTTCGCTGCTTTGGACTCCAGCTCGTACTGGAGTTCCAACATGTCCGGCACAGCAGCGCTCAATGGTGGCGTGACCTCATTCAGGCCACGGTAGTCCACTGTCAGTCTCCATTCTCCGCTGGATTTACGTACTGGCCATATAGGGCTGTTGAAAGGTGAATGGGCCTTGCTGACCACCCCTTGGCTCTCCAGTTTACGAATCATCTCATGGACGGGAACCACAGAGTCTCTGTCTGTGCGGTATTGCCGACGGTGCACTGTTGCTGTGGCGATTGGTACCTGTTGTTCTTCAACTCTTAGCAGTCCCACGGCAGAGGGGTCATCTGAGAGACCAGGCAATGTACTCAGTTGTCTGATATCTCCTGTCTCCACAGCAGCTATCCCAAAAGCCCAACGATGTCCTTTTGGGTCCTTGAAATATCCATTTCTGAGATAGTCTATGCCGAGAATGCACGGGGCCTCCGGGCCAGTCACGATGGGGTGTTTCTGCCACTCGTTCCCAGTTAAACTCACTTCAGCTTCCAGTACAGTCAGCTGCTGGGATCCTCCTGTCACCCCAGAAATAGAAATGGGTTCTGTACCCACATACCTTGATGGCATCAGAGTACATTGAGCGCCTGTGTCAACCAAAGCCGTGTATTTTTGTGGGTCAGATGTGCCAGGCCATCGGACCCACACAGTCCAAAAGACCCGATTATCCCTCTCCTCTACCTGGCTAGAGGCAGGGCCCCTCTATTCCTGGTCATGTTGCATGTTGCTCCCTTCTGGTGAGTATGTTCCTGAGGTCCCCTCAAGAGGATCGGTCATACTATCATTCTGGTACTGTCTGGAGTTCTGTGTGCGAGAGACCGGAGCAATGTTGACTCTAGATGCGCTTCTTGTGGTAGTTGTCCCTCTTTTTAGTTCACGTACCCTGGCTGCTAAGGAAGAGGTGGGTTTTCCATGCCACTTACTCATGTCTTCTCCATGTTCCTGAAGGAAAAACCAGAGATTACCTCGTGGGGTGTATCCTCTCTCGCTGGTTGGGGGACGCCGGCTCCTAATGGCAGAGACTCTTGTTGGTTCTGGCGAGATCTGGTAAATCTCTTCCTTAAGTTCCTTTTGCAGTTTCTGATGGCCTTCTTCAATCAAGCTCTGGACTTGCTCAGCCAGCCTTGTTTCGACCGATGAGACATGGGTGCGAAACGGGGCTGTGACGGTGTACTCGTAAATCCTCAGCTTGTTCACCAAGATGCCCACCCTGTCCTCACCTTCCCTCCATTGCAGCGTTGCCAGGTAACAGGAGTACATCTCTGGTCCCAGACGTGCGAACCTCAACCACATCTGTGATGTGCACTGGACACCATCTGGGCTCTTAGGAAATCTCTCGTCTTCTGAGAAAATGATCTCCAACACAGCCAATTCCCTCAGGCACCGGATACCTTGTTCCATTGTGCTCCATTTCCCTTGGTGCACCTGGAGGTCTTCTTTACAAAGGTACCTGTCCCTTACACTTGTAAGCAGTCGCCGCCAGAGGCTGAGAGTTTCTTGGGTTCTCCCGATCCCCTGGTCAATGACCACATCCCGGGACAGAGATCCCAGCTGCCTGGCCTCACTTCCGTCCAGAATGGTGTCATTGGCTGCAGCGTCCCAGAAGCGGAGCAGCTAGGTCAGGATGGACTCATTTGTCTGGCGGGTGAATTCCCTCCGCAGGTCGCGCAGCTCACCCAGGGATAGTGACTGAGTGATGATCTCTGGCTCTGCCTCTTCTGCTGGGTGCGAAGGTCCTGCTGCATCCTCGTCAGTCACTATGGGGACTGATTTGCTTTTTGATTTCTTCTTCTGGACAGGGGCAACTGCAATCGGTTTGGGCTGTTCTGGTTCAATGACAGTTTGTGTGGAGATGCTTACAGCTCTTTTGGTTTTTTCCTCCTCTGTGACAGTCTGCGTGGACATGGATGCTGTGGTCTTGCGTCTGGGTTCTTTCTCCTCTGTGACAGTCTGCGTGGACATAGACGCTGTGGTCTTGCGTCTGGGTTCTTTCTCCTCTGTGTCAGTCTGCGTGGACATGGATGCTGTGGTCTTGGGTCTGGGTTCTTTCTCCTCTGTGACAGTCTGAGTAGAGATGGATGCTGTCACTTTGCTTTTGGTTCCTTTCTTCTTTGCAACAATCTGTGTAGACACTGTGCTTGTTGCTCGGCTCCTTTTTTTCCTCTCATCCTGAGGATGCTGTGCCATAGCTCTGATCCTAAGCATGGTGTACACAGTGCAGGTCATGGAGAAAAAAGAGAAAAGAACTGACAAGAAGATTATGCCATCCTTAACATCCACAGGCAACTCAATATTTTCAAAAACTGCTGTGTCCGGTCTGAAAGGCTGGAAAAAAACATTCTTTAATCCTCCCCCCAGAGGCTGGGTATGATTGTTGAGGCCCCAGATGTAGCAGCCTAAAGTAGGACAAGCAGACAAAGTTGAGTATATATTCCGAATTATGTTCATTGTCTCGGAGGTTATCATGCAGTAGGCATAATATACTAATAAAGCAAATTTTATACCATACCCTGGTCTACACAGGAGCATTACAATCGGCAGATAGTTCCCCATGTGCGGAAAAATATAGAGAGCTAGGTACAAGACCCATGTAAGCATGTTGAGCATCATATTGAGTAGGTGGCTTCTACAATACAAAATTGTAATTCTGACTTTTCTCAGCAGCCTGGCCCCACATTGGGTGCCAAATTATGTGCTAGTTTGAAAACAAACCAGGGGGAGGCACCAAGTCAGAATAACAATTTAATGGAAATTAAAGAAAAGGAAAAGAAAGTAAAAGAAAACACTGACAGAGTCAAGATACAACCTGAGTCCCTGTTAGGCAGGGTGGTGGTAGCAGTCCTCTGAAGTGGTGATCCTGTAGTAGAAGGGGTCTGCTCTTCCGCAGAAAGTCCAGTGGTGGCTGTGGGGCTCCTGTCCTCTGGAAATCCAGTGGGAAGAGTGTCTCTGGTGCTCAGAGTCCCAGATTATATCCACGATGGGATGCTTGGTTCCTCCCTCTGGGTGGAGCGTCTCACAATAGGGTAATGAGTCATGAGGCCAAGTGTTGATTAGGCTCATTAACAGAAGATGGTCCGGAGGGAGTTATCTCTGAGTCATGTGGCAGGACAATGATGGGCCATTAACAGCAAGATAGTCTGGGGGGAGGAGGCAAGGAAACACTGCCCCACCTGATTTCCACAGCTCATGAGGATGGTAATAGAATACACCTCAACCCAGGACACCCCCCCACAGCCCTGCTACGTGCAGATGGCGCGGCCCGGCTTCCCCTCTCCAGTGCGGCTGAAGATTCAGCTGAAGATGCCCTGCTGCCTGGCAAAGATCATGTGTCCAACAGCAATAAGCAAAATTCCAGCTGCAAAGCCTGAGTGAGATTAACCCTTTTAGTGCTGTAAGTTTCCTCCAGAACAGATGGAACCTGCAGACATTATGTAAAGAAAGAAGAGCTGAAATCCTGAGGGAGGAGAAAGAGGAGATGCTTAAAGCTGAAATTCTGTTGTAAAGCTATGGTGGTGATAAACTATGATATATCAGGGTACCCATTGTAATTTCATGAAAGTATGGAGGTGGAGCGTTCAAACTGCACTTGTGAACAAAAGCACCTGTGCTGGAATAAGCAAATGCTGAAGCAGCTGTAATTTGATGAGAAGTTTGAACAGGGAGAGATGGAAGTGATGAGGGCTCTTGCTCCAATTGGAAGGAGAAGACCTCTGTTCCTAGAGATACTCCCAGAGATAGTCTTAGAGATGAAGATGATGAGGACCCTTTTTCTCCAAGGGAAGGGGGAGGGCCTCTATTCTTAGAGATAAAATGCTCCCAGAGAAGGGTGAAGACAACCTTTTGTTTTTGAACAGCTCAACCTTAAAATGGTACCCCAGTAGCTCAAGATTGGATCCTAGAAAGCAGTTGTGGGAAAAGCTGCAAGTCATGGGAAGGGACTCTCACATGCAAGTAGAGAACCAACCCGGGCAGCTGTCTCGTGATACTGAAGCCATGAGAGAACCTCTTGTGGAGATGTCTCCATAGCATGAGCAAGAGACTTCTCTCCCTAAGTGAACTGAACAAGGTTACTATGGAAGTGGTAAACAGACTGAACATCTCAAGGGTTGTCTTTTTACAGTGGAAGAAGGGGGAAAGGTGGGGGGAGGAGAAGTGTTCTGAAGGTGTGGTATGATTTTTGGGTTTTTTTTTCCTTTTAGGTCTTTTAATAAACTTCTTTATATTATTTTAAGTTTTGTGCCTGCTTTGCATTTCTCCTAATTCTTATCTCACAGAAGGTAAATAGTAATGAGTATTTTGGATCAAACCACTACACCTGGTTATTGTCCTGGTTGTTATTGATGCCTATTGATTTTTTGCCTTTTTTTCTTTTACATATTCTCTGTATTCTTTACACATATGTTTGGAGCTCTGTAGCCTATTATTGCATTCTTAGCTAGTTTTCCCAGTACTTTTCCCTGAACTGATAGGCAGAAAGACAAAACATATTCCAAAGCCCCTATTGTATTTTGGTTCCCCCTGGGAACCCATGCCGAAAAAACAGCTCTTCAAGACACATTTTCATCAACAAAGTTCAGTTCCATCTGAGGGGAGAGGATTTAGAAGGGGCTTGAACTGGGGGAAATTGCATCACCACTTGTGCTCCTAATTGGTGATTTTTGTCAACTATGCTAATTTTCGAAACTTATAAAAACTGTATTCACCCCATGTGGGTGGGCTTTTGTGGACATTTTCCATATTTGCCCCTGGAGGCCTCCAATAAAGATCAACCTTTATATTACCTCCTATACTAATATTATCTTGAAAGTGTGTGTTGTTTCATTTATAGGTTCTTAAGGCATGACTATAAATTACCTCCATCACATCTTATTCCCTGAAATACTGCATATGTCACTCAATGGTGGTCCACTTGCTTCGGCAATTTGCAACACCCTCCTGGAAGTGATACCTGTCCTTCACACTCAACAAGAGTTGTATCTGAAGTCTGAGGACTGTTGCTCCTTTTCCAATCCCTTTGTTAATGGCCTTATGCCTAGCAAGGAATCCCAGCTGCCAGGCTTCCTTACCCTCTAATTGCAAACTGTTAGCCGTGTTATCCCAGCATGGGAGCAGCTAGGTGATAATGGATATCCTGCAGCTCATTTAGGGATAGGGATCAGGCAGTTTCTGACTTGTTTATGATTTCAGTCTCTTCCTCCTCCTGTTCTTGTGACTGGTCTGCTGCAGAACAGGCTGCCTCTTCTGAGTCTCCCTCCTTCTCTTTGAAGAAACTTCTTGCTTCCTTACTAAACAGGTTGACCTCTGCTTCTATTGTTTCTTCTTGATTATAAGGGCAAAAGATATAGCTGAGGGCTGGATCTCTGGTTTAGCCACAGTGTCTGTCTGTATGTCTTCAGATCAAGAGGCACTCTCCTCCTTGAGGATGCTGAATAATGCTGAACAGTGATTGGTAGGCATAGGCCAGACCCCAGCAAAGGGTGATAAGTTGTGCCTCTTTGAAATAGCCAGGGCATCTTTTTTTTAAAAACGTTCTGTCAATTCTTCAGGATCCCCCACTTGTTCAGGAGTGAAGTTCTGAATCATTGAATGTGACAACCTTTTGAGATACCTGCCCATATTCTCCCACAAGCCTTGCCACCCATAACCACATTGTCTCAGGGTCTGGGTGATATTTCTAATAAATCAGCTAACCATAGAAAAAGACGAGAAGTACAAATAGCAGTATTTTGGTTCCCCAAGTGTTGCTGCCTGCCCAAAGTGCAGCCCGTCCCCAGGACTGCCCAGGCATGTCCGGACTTGTCTCTGCCATGTGCTTTGAATCCCCTTTGTTCCAAGTGCGGATAGAATTTGAAAGTAGCATGGGCTCCTCCGAAACAGAGTCCGATTGGCTGGTTACCACAGGTCCACCCCCTGCTCCCCCCTTTCTGCTCCCCCAAATAAAGGCAGCCGATCGCAGCTGGCCCCCTTGCTGTCTGCTCCTGCTTCCCCGTCTGTGAACTGGTTCTTTCGTCCCTCCCGGGATGGGATGAATAAAAAAAACAGGAATACAAGCATGGAGTCAGGGCTATATTTCTACCTCTTTGCTTCTGCTTGTGAGGATAGCCAAACAGCTATCACTTGCTGCATATCAGAGCCACTGAGCTGCTGGATCGCCTGTGCCATCTCTTCAGGCATCTCGAGGCATTCCTAGGCATAGAAGAGTGAGTCTGCTGACTGAGCGAGCAGTGAACTCTCGTCAATTTGCACCCAACGTGCTATCTTGGAACCACGGCTCTAGAGAGACTTTTGGGGTGTCCAAGCAAGCCATGTGTTGGCCGGATTGAACCCTGTGAGTGCAGTGCCAGCATTCTGCAGCCCTGCTGCCTCTTTTTGTGCAGAGAGCACCAGCCAAAGCCCCCCCCCCCACGCCACGTGGCATGGGAATGGCTGAACAGCAGAGGAACAACTTTGCTGATTTTTTTCTCTCCAGACCTGCTTTCCTGTGGTAAATCCAAAGCTTTGGTGAGTATTTCTCTCTGGCTTGGGGGCTCGTGTCTTGTAGCTGGTTTTGGTGCAATTTTTTTTTCTTTTTTTCCATTTTTTTGCGATTTGGGGCTGAGGGAGTGGTGTTGCTTTTATAATGGGATCCGAAGTCTCTGCACACCACAGAGAAATATATTACCAAGTTCAGAGTTACCTTTCTTGTACTGGGCATAAATACCCTAAAAGTTTAGTTCAATCTTTTGTGCACTGGCTTTTTCAGTACTTTCCTCATCTAACCTCCGAGGACGAGATCTTCTGAATTTTGGGAGAGTGTTGGGAGAAAACTCTCCTCTCTGATGATCGGGAGATGAAACAGTTTCAAAATTTTTTCCTCTCCTGCTACTAACTTATACTTTGCCAAAGACAAAGGCAGTACAGGAAAAGCCACTGCAAAAACCCCCGGTTAACTCCCTTATACTTTCTCCTAACCCCTGTGTCCCTGAACCCTCTTCCCCTATGCTAGAAAACACGGCTAGAGCACCCTGCCCTTTAGCACAGGAGAGCTACTGACCTCCTGGCCCACCCATGTCTCCTCAGCACCCTGCCTTGTACGGGAATCCGGAGCCCATCCCAGGAACTTTCCAAACCCTTTTCTCTACTCCTTTGTCCCCAGTTTCTAGTCCACATGTTGTAAGTGCATGAAAAAACCCCTTCTCCCCTGATCTCTTTGTTCCTAGGAACAGCAATAGCCATGTGCATGTAGCACAGGAAACCACCCCCCAACCCCTTTTCCCTGGGTCTATCTGTTCCCAACAATGGTGGAGGCCATGTGGCCTCATCTCCAAACTACACCTCCCACAATCCCTTTTGCCTCCATCCCACAAATTCTTCTTGTCTCCATCGCCTTCCACGCATGCATCGGAACCTACCCCCACCCTCTAACCCGCCCCCACGGCGTCGTGTTTCACCTCTCCACCCAGGAGGCGTGCATGTCTCCCTCCCCCGAGGGTAGCACCGCCTCATCCGCCCACAACCCCACACCCAACCCCTCCCCTCCTCCTCCTGCCTCTGCGCCTCCACTCCCCACCCCTGTTTCCCACTGTCCAGCCCCATGTTCCCATGGTCATGTGACTACCCCTTTACATCCAGGAACCCATGGCTACCAAGAAGTGCCTCTGGCTGCTACTACTCTCCCTCATAGAAGCACAGGAGCTAATCCTAGTTGGACTCCTTTCCCATATTCCAATAGCAAAGATTTTTGCAAGGCAATTAAGGAGTTTGGGATGCATAGTCACTATTTTAAAAGCCTGTTACATGCTACCTTTTCAACACATCTGTTAGTGCCTCATGATTTGATTACAATAATGCAATCTCTTCTCATCCCTAGTGAATCTGTGTTGTGGAAACAACAGTGGAAGCTAATTTAATCTGATTTATTGCAAGTTCTGTGGCAAACTCCAGATAATTATCTGGATTGTGACGACAATTATCTGATATTAGACCATTTATCTAGTGCCAATAATATGGCAAATGCTCAAAAGCAAGCAGTGCTTATTCCACACCCAGTCCTTATTGAAATAACACTTGCTGCTGACAAGGCCTTAATGTTAATACCATCTCAAACTCCTGAATCTCATTATACCAACGTTAAACAATTCGAACTGAAAATATTATAGAGTTCTATAATTGTTTGCGTGAAGCAATCTTTTCCCAGGTCCCGAATCCTGACCTGCAACAAGCATTCCACCTCGAACTGCTCCAGGCCAATGCAAATGAGGCTTGCAAGCAAGTGATCCTGAGTCTCCCCTTGCATCCGCCCCCAACGGTTGAAACCATCCTTGAAGTTTGTACAAAGAAGGTGCAGATGAGCACAACTGTTCCTTTTTCGAAAAAAGTGGGGATGGTGGGGGAGGTCGTGGAGGATGCGATGGGTACAGGGGAAACTCAATCTCGAGGTAACCTTGTATGCTACCATTGTCAGAAAAAGGGACATGTAGCTCGGAATTGCAGAGCAATTATAACTGCTACTAAAAACTTTTCAAAGACTGTTTCCCCAGGTCAACAGCAGGGAAACTGTTGGGGTTTTAAGAGATCTAGTTTTTTTTTTCTGTTAAAGGAATTTTCCCCCATTCTGTTACTAAGAAAAAAAATCGCTGGGTGCTTAAGAGAAGACAAAAGGGCCTGGCTACTCTTTTGTTTCACCTGGGTGTGGGTTCAGTTCGCTCTCAGCATCCGGAGAGAGAAGCTGCAGAGAAAGGAGCTGCTGGTTCCCTTTTTTCAGCCGTTTTTCTTTCTGCTGGAAACAACGCCGGGATCCCAAAGCCGTTTTCCCTGCCCTGCTGGAGGCTGGGCTGTGGCCACCCTGCCCCGCTGCTGCTTCGAGCCTTCGCTGCGTTGTAGCCGCGCTCGCCCTGCCTGCCTGGACCTCCGGGGGGTTCCCCTTTTGGATACATCTCGTCTGTCACCCGGGATTTGTGCTTGTGCCTGCCGCTCCAGCCTGCCGTTCCAGCCTGCTGTTCCCGAGAGTCCAGGATCAGCTGCCCAGCGGTTTGTGAAGCCTTTGTTCCATCCTTCCCCGGGATCCCAGGGCACTAGTGCCGCGTGCTCCCCGAGCTCGCTCCGGAGAGCCCCCTGCAGCCGCGGGGGAACCATCGCACCTGCCCTGCTCACCGGGAGCCGCCAGCGCCCGAGGGGAAATAGTCTGACAGCCGAGAAGGCTGGGACTGGGTTTGTGTTTGCTGTTACTGCCATAGTTGTTGTTTTGATTGACGGGTTATATATATATATAGTAAAGAACTGTTATTCCTATTTCCCACATCTATGCCTAAAGGCCCTTGATTTCAAAATCATAATAACTCAGAGGGAAAGGGGTTATATCTGCCACTTCAAGGGAGGCTTCTGCCTTCCTTAGCAGACACCTGTCTTTCAAAACCAAGACAGAAACTTATGACTCAACCCGTCACAATTCTGAGTTCAGACATAAATAGAGCTGCAGACAAAGTAACATGGACTCTTGGACTTAGGTTTAAGGTAAATTGTGATGTAACAAATCACTTCAACAGCAACAGATGGACTGTGATACCAATCACATTCCAAAATGTGAACCACATACCAGACTTTAAATACCCTTTTGTTATTGGGGACACTCAGGAAACACCTGCTGGGATAGAGAGTACACCTACACTCATGAAAGTGGATCAGAATGGGGGGTTCTAGCCTAATGGCACACTGTATATGTCCACCATACTTTATGCCAACGGGTCAGGTCATTGTACAAGCCATTCCACTGCCCAAATAACTGCCCACAGATGGTCATATCCCAGCCATCTGTTGGACTGAGGTTCTGGGAAAGGATAAACCTTTAGTGGAATGTAAGCTCCATCATGGATCACATAAAATCTGTATCATGGGAATGATAGACACAGGTGCTGATGTATCTGTCATTCCATTTGATAAGTGGCCTGAGCAGTGGGAATTGCAGTCCCAGGGTATCATACAAGGTATCGGAGGTACCCAAATTGTGAAGCAATCCAAACACACCATTCAAATTGAAGGTCCTGAAGGACAAATAGTGACACTCTATCCATATGTCCTAGACACCAAATTCACCCTGTGGGGAAGGGATGCCATGTCTCAGTGGGGAACAAAAATTGATATCACCCCTAGACATCAAAATTCTCCCTTGCGGCCACTAGAGCTGAGTGTCTTCCAAAAAAATTGACTTGGAAAACTGATGAACCAGTGTGGGTTGACCAGTGGTAGCTAAAAGAAGAAAACTTAGAGACACACTCCAAACATTAGTAAATGAACAATTAGCTAAAGGGAACATTGCACCAAATAACAGCCCCTGGAACTTGCTGGTGTTTGTAATACAAAAACTGGGAAAGAACAGGTGGCAGCTTCTCCATGATCTCAGGAAAATCAATAAGGTTATTGAAGACATGAGACCCTTTCAACCAGGTATGCCATCACCTTCAATGCTCCCACAACCTTGGAATTTGGCTGTCCTTGATATTAAAGGTTGCTTCTTTCATATTCCGCTCCACCCTGCAGATACCCCTTGATCTGCATTTTCCGTACCCTCTATAAATTGTGAGGCCCCCATGAAACCTTACCAATGGCTCGTGCTTCCCCATGGTATGAAAAATTCACCAAGTCTCTGCCAAGAGTATATTGCCAAAATTCTATCTCCCATCTGTGCCAAAGCAGAGAAAGCCAACATCCCGCATTACATGGATGATGTGCTGATATGTGCTCCCAATAACCAATCCCTTGAGCGGACACTTAACAAGGTGATTGAGGCCCTAGAGGCCAAGGGCTTTGAATTACAACCATAGAAAATGCAGAGAACAAGCCCTCGGAAATACCTCGGACTCAAAATCACAGAGACCTCTATCACCCCAACACCCGTCACCATTAATAACAACCCAAAAACATTAGTAGAATTGCAACAGCTCTCTTGGACACTGACTTATATAAGACCCTGGTTGGGACTCCCACAGAGGATGTGGCCCCTATTATGAACCTACTGTTGAGGGGAGGTGGTCCAGCATCCCCTAGATACCTGACAGAAGAGGCAAGGCAGTCCCTTAAAAAGGTGTGAGAGGCAATTTCCACCAGGCAGGCACACAGGTATCAGCCCTCCCTACCCTTTAAGCTTGTCATTCTAGGGAAGGTACCAAGTTTTCACGGTCTCATTTTTCAGTGGGGCAAGGAGCAGAAGGAACACCTCATCATAATTGAATGGGTGTTCCTCCCACTCCAACCGTCCAAGACCAGCACCAAGCAACAAGAACTGACGGCTAAAATGATCATGAAGGGTAGAGCAAGGCTCCGCACCCTGGCAGGAAGTGACTTTGCATGCATCTACTTACCCGTAACAACAGACTGATTAGAACACCTGCTCCAAAATAATAGGAACTTACAATTTGCATTAGATAGTTACTCAGGCCAAATCTCCAATCATTACCAAAACATCAATTGTTTAATCTGGCATTCTGTAGCGGGTTCGGTTTGTAACCAGGCAGAAACACCAATTTAGTGTAGTGGTTTGGTCCAAAATACTCATTACTGTTTACCTTCTGTGAGATAAGAATTAGGAGAAAAGCAAAGAAGGCACCAAACTTGAAAGAATATAAAGAAGTTTATTAAAAGACCTAAAAGAGTGAAAA
Source organism: Aphelocoma coerulescens (assembly GCF_041296385.1). Taxonomy (NCBI): domain Eukaryota; kingdom Metazoa; phylum Chordata; class Aves; order Passeriformes; family Corvidae; genus Aphelocoma; species Aphelocoma coerulescens. The sequence goes on along the minus strand of NW_027184080.1, from coordinate 6,820,829 downwards.
AGAAAAAATAACATCATACCACACCTTCAGAACACTTCTCCTCCCCCCACCTTTGTCCTTTCTCCCACTGACAATGTTAAAAGACAACCCTTGAGATGTTCCGTCTGTTTACCACTTCTGTAATAGCCTTGTTCAGTTCATTTGGGAAGAGGAGTCTTTCTTGCTCATACTATGGAGACATTATCACAATGAGACAGCCGCCCGGGTTGGTTCTCTGCTCACATCATGTGAGTCCCTCTCCCACGACTTCCAGCTTTTCCCACAACTGCTTTCGAGGGTCCAATCTCGAGCCACTGGGGTACAATTTTAAGGCTGAGCCATTCAGAAACAAAAGTTCTCTTCACCCATCTCTGGGAGCATTTCATCTCTAAGAATAGAAGCCCTCCTCCTTCCCTGGGAGCAAAGGGTCCTCCTCATCTTCTGTCAGGGTCCCTTCCCCCCTGCCATGTAGTCCTGGGAGAGGGGCCCTGGCAGGGAGCCATGGGGTTTCCCTAGCCCCTGGTCAGCCTCATTCCCCATTGGTTGTTTTCTATTCACCTGCGCGGGGGAAGGACCCTTGGGTCTCGTGACTTTAACAGTTCCTCGGCAGAGCTCCATCCATGCTGCTGGAGAAATAAACATCTCTGAAACATCTATCAAGAATTGGTCCTTATATATTTCTTTTCCTCCGGCCTCCTTGTTTGATATGCGTGTTACAGTATCCCCACTGTAACAAATGGCGGTTAATTGAGAGCAGAATGATCCCCGATCCCTAAGCAACTGACGTGTGAGTAAACTCTAGAAACCTTGGATTCCTCTTCTTGTTTTTGTTTTGCTATTCCATATCTAAACTATGGAGGAACCGTGGGAAGACTCCTGGCTCTCAGAGCCGCATGTGGACATTTATCTTAAACTTAAAAAGATTCTTGAAAAACGATTTGTAAATTTTAGCTTAATTCAAGCTCAGAAAGAACTGAAACACTTCCTGGCATGGTTGTTTAAGAACTTTTTCTATGTTTCTTGGGATTTAATTCTTACCAAAGACTTTTGGAATACAGTTTGGACACAGTTAATTTTTGAGTCAAAATATATGCCGATGGAAGAATATTTTCGTGAATATTATTTAATTACCGAGACTGTTGAGCAATGTCAGCTGTGTCTTGGCGAAGGGAAGCCTGCCTCAGAGTCCGTGCAACCCAGGCCCCGTGGACCGAGCCCTCTGCAAGCAGCAGTGAGGCAATTCCCGCACGCGGGCGGAGCCATGCGAGCCGCAGTGTCAGCAGCAGAGTGAGGCGTGGCGGGAGTGGCTCGACCTGATGGTGCCCGCCCTGCCCCACGCAGCACATGGTGGAGCGAGCCCCGTAAACGCCCGACTGAGAAGGGTGGCACGCAGGCGGCTGCAGGCGGTGGTGGAGCAAAGCCGCACCTAGCCGAAATGCACGCTGGGGCAGGGCGCGGGGGGGTCATCGCTCAGGGGCCTGGCCGAGACGTGGGTTCAGACGCCTGGCAGTGGCAGCGCGGCTGAGAGCAGAAGCGGCGACGCACGGAGAACTGAGTGGTGCAGTCTGGCCCTGCCCACAAGGCCCTGAATGCGACCTCCGTAAGAGCGGACAGGCACCAGCGGCCCCAACAGTTCCAACACGGGTGCGACCGAAAAAGAGAGCAAAGATGCAGTGAGACAGAAAACAGCAGCCACTCGGAAAAAGGAAAAGATCACCATAGCTAAGGTTTTAGGAATAGTAAAATGGTATAATGTTAAACAAAATTATGGTTTTATAACGAGATGTGACAACCAGCAAGACATATTTGTTCATAGAACAGCTATTAAAAGGAATAACTCTGAAGAATACATCCCAAGCTTGGGAGATGGAGAGGTGGTGGAATTCAAAATTGTACAAGGTAGAAAAGGGTTACAAGCATCAGAAGTCACTGGGCCTGATGGTGTTCCTGTAAAAGGCAGTATATATGCAAAAAATCGTAGTCATGTTAGACAATATCTCCATTGTAGGCCCCCCCTACAGTCTCCCTTTTCTAATCCCACCTTTCCCTTTTACCCTATATCCTATTACCCCCAGTGTATTCCAAATCCATTTTTTCACCCATGGTTTCCCTCACAAAACCATACCTTTGCCAATTGTTTCCCCAAAAATCCCTTTCCAATGCCGAGTGGGGGATGAAAAGGGGGAGGGAAGAAATTAAACCCTCTCCTGCCTCAGTTTCCCCACAAAGCATGCTCAGAGAGTTCTGTCTTCCTTTTGTGAGCCTTAAGATGTTCCAGAGAATCTGTTTGGACATTTAAAGACTCAGGAGGGTGGCTTGTATTGTTTTAAAACTGTTCTTGTTATGTTTATCCAGTTGTTTTCAATGTTAAGTTTTAAATCTCTTTTTGTTAAAAATAAACGGGTGAAATGTCAGGGTCCCTTCCCCCCTGCCATGTAGTCCTGGGAGAGGGGCCCTGAGGGGGAGACACGGGGCTTCCAGAGGCCCTGGTCAGCCTCGTTCGCCAGTGGTTGTTTTGTGTTCTGCTGAGCGGGGGAAGGACCCTCTGGTCCCGTGACTGGAAGAGTTCCTCAGCAGACCTCCGTCCATGCTGCTGGAGAAATAAACATCTCTGAAACATCTATCAAGAATCGGTCCATATATATTTCTTTTCCTCGGGCCTCCTGGATTGATACATGCATGTTACAGTATCCCCACTGTAACAATCTTCATCTCTAGGACTATCTCTGGGAGCATCTCTAGGAACTGAGGTCTTCTCCTTTCCATTTGGAGCAAGAGTCCTCATCGTTTCCATCTGTCCCTGTTCAAACTTCTCATCAAATTACAGCTGCTTCAGCATTTGCTTATCTCAGCGAAGGTGCTTTTTCTCTCAAGTTGAATGCTCCACCCCCCATGCTTTCATGAAATTACAACTGGTACTCTAATATATCATAGCTTTACAACAGAATTTCAGCTTTAAGCATCTCCTCTTTCTCTTCCCTCAGGTTTTCAGCTCTTCACAGCACTAAAAGGTTTAATCTCACCTAGGCCTTGCAGCTGGAATTTCACTTATCCCTGTTGATCACATGATCTTTGCCAGACAGCAGCACAGCTTCAGCTGAATCTTGGCTGAGATGGGAGAGGGAGACCCAGGCCGCTCTATCTGCACATAGCAGGGCTGTGGGGGACTGCAGGTGGAATAGGGCCCATCTGCTCCAGGATGGCTGTGGCCCGGCCCGGCCTGGCCCGAGCAGAGCTTGGGCCATGCCCGCCGGGCCCCCGCACGGGGCCCCACAGCTACCTGTCCCAGCGCCGAAAAAGAGACAGGGCTCTGCCCAGGATTTGTTTATTCTTAAGTGTGGATAAGAGAGGCGTTCAAAATTTTAATTGGCTTAAAGAATTGTCCATATTCAAACTGCCCATCTGATAGGTTCTGTAGGTCACAGAGGAAGCTGTAAGCACTCCTTTGCAAGAATATCACTTCTAGGACTATGCTTTGCAAACCCATGACACATTCTCTTTTATTCCTCAAGAAATTCAAAGTAGAAAACCCCTTGATTGCTAACCATTTTTACCGATGCCTTGGGGAAATCTAAAAGGTCAGTTCTGACATGGAAAGTCCCCAAGATGCAAAAGTGGGAATCTGACATCAAGGTAATCCAGGGGTCACCACAGGTAGCTGAACTGGCAGCCATCGTTAGAGCATTTGAGAGCTTCAAAGAACCCTTTAATTTGGTCACTGACTCAGCATATGTAGCTGGAGTAACTGTGAGACCAGAACACATGCTCCTAAAAGAAGTTTCAAACAAAAAAATTTATGATCTGCTCTCAAAGCTAATTTATCTGGTTTCCCACTGAGAGCATCCCTATTTTGTCATGCATGTGAGGTCACATACAAACCTGCCAGGATTTATTGCAGAGGGTAATCGTAGAGCAGATGCCCTGGCTATGCCAGCAGACATAGTCTTATCAGCTGACTTACCAAAGCTCCCCCAAGTTTTTGAACAGGCAAAATTGAGCCATGTACCATCAAAATATTCCTGCTGTTATCCGCATGTTCCACCTATCGCAGTCACAGGCAAAAGCAATAGTGGCAACATGTCCCAACTGCCAGAAGCTACAGCTTCCATCACTGGGCATGGGGGTCAATCCCAGAGGCATTAATAGTGGTGAAGTATGGCAGATGGACGTTACACATTTCCCTGAATTTGGGAGATTATAATACGTTCATGTTTCGATTGATACCTTCTCTAGTGCCATATATGCCTTGGCACATGCTGGTGAAAAGGCTAAAGACGTTGAAAAACATCTTGTCCGAGCCTTCGCTGTGCTTGGTGTACCTGAGGAGATAAAAACTGATAATGGGCCTGCCTACATCTCTCAAGAGTTCAAAAACTTTCATCAGCAGTGGGGATTTTGTCATGTCACAGGTATTCCTCACTCCCCAACTGGACAAGGCATTGTTGAATGTGCCCACCAAACTCTTAAACGAATGTTGCTGCAACAATCAGGAACCACCAAACTCAATTGACCTGTTCTCTAACTCAGCAAATCCTTGTTTACAATAAATTTCCTGAATGGCTCCTTTGAGGATCCCAACCCTCAGATCTGTCGTCATTTCCAGAACACCAGGAGACAGAAACAGAAAGAAAATCCAGAAGTCCTGATCTGGGACCCAGAGACTCAAAAGATCCAGGGACCATACAAACTTGTAACTTGGGGACGTGGGTATGCCAGTGTATCCACCCCTCAGGGATTGAGGGGGATCCCCAGCAAGTGGGTAAAACCTTATGTTATTTCCACAAAGGTCAAGGAGGTCAAAACTGCCTCCTGGAGGAGACGCCATAAAAAAAGATCCTGATTTAACACCTCCATTTGGGCCCTTTGCACTAGATTTCGATGTTAATGCCATAAATTAAGTTATGCTGTTTGCACTCACATTTTGTACTTTATTTTGTAGATCCTCGTCCTGATACCCCATACCATAGATGTCCTGACTAACCTCCTGAGTTTTCTCCCCTACTGATGTCCTAGAAAGCCATATCAACGGCAGCATGGACTGTCCCACAGCCCTAAAACAAGCTTGTGGGTTTACGCTGCATGAACTTTACACCTCTCAGTCAAATCCTTCCACGTCTCCATAAGGAGATCCAGGACTAAATCAACCATCTGAAAGAAGAGCTGGGGTACTGGTTTAGGGACATCTTGTGTAGTGTCAGGTTATAGGGACGGTGGATTTCAATTATGTTTTGCACTGTTGTTTTATTACTGTTTTGTACACTTTAAGTTACTCAGGGTTGCAGCCCAGCCTTAAAGAAAAAAAAATGGGAATTGTTGCTGCCTGCCCAAAGTGCAGCCCGTCCCCAGGACTGCCCAGGCATGTCCGGACTTGTCTCTGCCAATGTGCTCTGAATCCCCTTTGTTCCAAGTGCGGATAGAATTTGAAAGTAGCATGGGCTCCTCCGAAACAGAGTCCAATTGGCTGGTTACCACAGGTCCACCCCCTGCTCTCCTCTTTCCGCTCCCCCAAATAAAGGCAGCTGATCGTAGCTGGCCCCCTTGCTGTCTGCTCCTGCTTCCCCGTCTGTGAACTGGTTCTCTCGTCCCTCCCGGGATGGGATGAATAAAAAAAACAGGAATACAAGCATGGAGTCAGGGCTATATTTCTACGTCTTTGCTTCTGCTTGTGAAGATAGCCAAACAGCTATCACTTGCTGCATATCAGAGCCACTGAGCTGCTGGATCGCCCATGCCATCTCTCCCGGCAGCTCGAGGCATTCCTAGGCATAGAAGAGTGAGTCTGCTGACTGAGGGAGCAGTGAACTCTCATCACCCAAGGATGTTAAAGACTGAAGAGTTATTATAATGGAGAAAACATCACTGAAGAAGGTGGTGAAGGTGCCATTCTGTATTTCCTCCACCAAAAACCTTTCAGAGGAAGAAATATAATTGTTAATTGTCTACATAAGATGGCTCCCAAAGTATAGATTGATAGAATCATAAAATTGTTTGGGTTGGAAGGGACCTTAAAGATCACCTGGTTCCAACCACCCTGCCATGGGCAGGGACACCTTCCACTAGACCAGGTTGCTCAGAGGCCCATCCACTCTGGCCTTGAACACTTCCAGGCATGGGGAGTTCACAACCTCTCTGGGCAACCTGTTCCAGTGTCTTGCCACCCTCACCGTAAAGAACTTCTTCCTAATAGCCAATCTAAACCTTCCTTCCTTCAACTTAAAGCCATTCCCTCTTGTCCTGTCACTGCATGCCCTTGTGTCAGAGACTGGAAAAGGTAATCTGTTTTGAGACATCTTGGGGGCTTGGAATGTGTGGTAGGGGGTGGGTCAGACTTTGCTCTGGTGAGGTAGTGCTCTGCCCCCCATACCCCCCAACCCCGCAGTGTCTGTCAATCATGGCATACTGGAGGTGTCGGGAGAGGCGCGGGAGACAAGCACCACGATATCATGATCAGCAAGTCTCAACTTTATTGTCTTCTCATCTCATATTTATACAGCACTTAAACAGCTCATACATATTGCAAAAGCTGAGCTCATGATTGGTCATCTTCTCTCGTGGGAACAACACGCCTTGCGGCAACAGTTTCCTCATTCCAGTTTTCTCTTTCTGCAGGGCTGGCTGGTTTCGTATCCTGTTGCACATCCTGTTGATAAGAAACCGCTTCTCCCAGGATGAGCTGACCTTTACATTCTGCAATGCTCTATCTTATCATGTCCTCTGCTGTACAACCATTCCTCAGATAAGTTCTCCACACTTCCCCCATTTTCTTTATGGGCTATCATGCTCAGAGTTGTTGTTTTTAGCAGTACTCTTTTGATACAAGTTAGAGCGCAACTGAACAGGGCTAATCCTACCAAAACCATGATCAATAAGAGAAACAATGTTTTCACCATGCTTCTTACCCAACCACCCAATCCCAGTTCACTGACCAGCCCATCTAGGCCAAAGAAACCTGTATCTTCCTTAATTTTTTGAGAGTGATTTATAAGCTGTTGAATCTCTGTATGAATAGAGCGAGAATGATCATTTAGATCCATGCAGCATAGTCCCTCAAATTCTTCACACCCGTGTCCATGAGCTAACAACAGAAAATCAATAGCAGCCCTATTTTGTAATACAGCATGTTGGACTGTGCTTAAATCATCTGCTAGCTCGGACAGTACTCTACTTGTTCCATTTGCTTGCTTCACTACCCAGCAGCTTAATCTCTCTATATTGAGATGAGCCCGAGCTGCTGCGGCGTTAGGTGTACCGGTGCGCATGGGTCTGATCCTTTTAGTAAGGGACGGAGCTGATCTAAAAGAACATTGGGGATTCCTACTATTGGCTTCAACCACTGCAGATCACCTAACAGTTTTTGAGCGTCATTTAAAGTGGTGATTGAGGCTTGGATATGTAGTTTTTGAGGCTTCACTCTTTGATTGGTGATGACCCATCCTAAATACTTCCACGGGGAGGATATTTGAATTTTGTTAGCAGCTATTACTAAAGACCATTCTTGAAGAGAGGAGGTAATAAGCTGAATTTCTGTTTGGTCAAAAGGCTCCTTCTGCGCAAACAAAATATCATCCATATAATGATAAATGATGGTTTGAGGTAACTTTTGTTGCAGTGGCTGCAATGCTGCATCGACATACAATTGACATATGGTGGGAGAGTTGCGCATTCCCTGCAGCAATACGGTCCACTCAAAACGTTTGTCTGGTTCACCACGATTAAGAGCAGGCAATGAAAAGGCAAATCGCTTCGTATCATCTGGATGTAGTGGAATTGTGAAAAAGCAATCTTTCAAGTCAATAATAAGAAGAGGCCAATCTTGTGGCAACATTGCTGGATTAGGGAGTCCTGGCTGCAGCGCTCCCATAGGCTCCATACGAGCATTGACAGTTCGAAGGTCTTGTAGCAGACGAAACGTGCCATTCTTCTTTTGGATGACAAAAATTGGGGTGTTCCATGGGCTTGTCGACGGCTTAAGATGTCCTTGTTGAAGCTGCTCATTGACTAGAGCGTGTGCTTGAAGCAGATTTTCCCGCTTTAAAGGCCATTGCTTAACCACTACAGGGTCATTGTCAGTCCACCTTAGTGGCAGCGGGAAATTCCAAGCAACGGCCCTTAGCAGAAATGGCGATCATCGGTAAGCACAAAACTCATTTGGGCCAATACATCTCTTCCGATGAGGCAGTCAACTGTGGGGGGTAGAGGGGTGTAGTGGTTTGGTCTAAAATACTCATTACTGTTTATCTTCTGTGAGATAAGAATTAGGAGAAATGCAAAGCAGGCACCAACTTGAATGAATATAAAGAAGTTTATTAACAGACCTAAAAGAAGAAAAGAAAAAAAAAATTATACCACCTTTAGAACTCTCCTCCTCCCCCCACCTTCCTCCCTTCTCCCACTGACAATGTAAAGACAACCCTTAAGATGTTCAGTCTGTTTACCACTTCCATAATAACCTTGTTCAGTCCATTTAGAAAGAGAAGTCTCTTTTTGCTCATGCTATGAAAACAGTATCACACCGAGACAGCCACCCACTTCCAAATATTGTTCAGTCCATTCAGGAAGAGGAGTCTCTCTGCTTGCGATGTGAGTCCCTTCCCCCGACTTGCAGCTTTTCCCACAACTGCTTTCGAGGGTCCACTCTTGAAAGTTTTCTGGGGTACAATTTTAAGGTTGAGCTGTTCAGAAACAAAAAAAAACAGAGGCCCTTCTCCTTCCCTGGGAGCAAAGGGTCATCTTCATCTTTAAGACTATCTCTGGAAGCATCTCTAGGAATTGAGGTTTTTCTCCTTTCCTCTTTGGAGCAAAAGTCCTCATCTGGTTCATCTGGTTCATCTCTCTCTGTCCAAACTTCTCATGAAATTACAGCTGCGGCAGCATCTGCCTATTGCTTATGACTTGAACACTCCACCCCCCATATCTTCATGAAATTACAACAGGATACTCTGATATATCATAGCTTCACAACAGACTTTCAGCTTTAAGCATCTCCTCTCTCTCTTCCCTCAGGTTTTCAGCTCTTCACAGCAATAAAAGGGTTAATCTCACCTCGGCCTTGCAGCTGGAATGTGGCTTATCGCTGTTGGTCACCTGACCTCTGCCGGACAGAGGCGCCGCTTTGCTGAATCTCGGCCGCAGTGGAGAGGGGGGGGTTCCGAGCCGCTCCGGCTGCCCACGGCAAGGCAGTGGGGGGGGGTTCCACAGCTGGAACAGGCCCATGGCTCCAGGCTGGCTGTGGCCCGGCCCGGCCTGGCCCAAGCAGGGCCTGGCCGGGCCCACTGGCCCCTGCACGGGGCCTGCAGCCACCTGTCCCAGCGCCGGAAATGAGAGAGAGCTTGGGGGGGGAGTTTTCTGTTCTTAAGTGTGGATCACAGAGGCGGTCACAACTTTAAGTGGCTTAAAGAATTGTCCATATTCAAACTGGCCAGCTGATAGGTTCTATCAGGTCCCAGAGGAAGCTGTAAGCACCCCTTAGCAAGGACATCCCTTCCGGGACTATGCTTGCTAACCTATGACAAGGGGCGATAGAAAAAGTTGCGGTAGTTTTCTTGCCCTCAATTTCTACAGTTATCAGCAGAGATTTGTGTGCTAGTTTCATTCCTCCGACACCAGTGATGGCTGTCATTGCTGGCAGAAGAGGCCAATGTGAGGGCCATGTGTTCACATCGACAGTGCTGGAGTCTGCCCCTGTGTCTAGGAGGCTCTGTAACGTGATTGTTTCTCCTTTATAGGTTAGGGCACACGGCTTCCGTGGACGGCTATTAAGATCAATGGTGAGCAAGGTTAGTTCCCCAGTTGAGCCTGCAAGGGTTGCATGCCTTGTGTGGCTTGAGGCAAAGGTACAAATTGAGCTAGTCTTTGGCCTTTGGGAATTCTTACAGGTGGATAAACAGTATAAGCCAGTATGAAGATATCACCCTGTGAGTCAGCGTCCACCACGCCTGGTTGAACGAATAGTCCTAGGGCAGTGGCAGATGATCGGCCAAGAATCAAGCCTCCTACTGGTGTACCATTGAGGCAGATGGGTCCTGTGAGTCCTGTAGGGATGTTATGGACTTCAGACGTCAGGAGATCATAGTCTACTGAGGCTGCCAAGTCCAGACCGAGGCTGCCACCTGTTGCTGGCTGGAGGCAGGGCAAGGGTTTGCAGCTGCTACTTGTGTCCCTGCGCTGCTGCTGGACGCGCTGCTCCGGGAGTTTCCCTGCTTCTTGTTACGGCAGGCATTCGAGTTATGCGTGTTGGATTGGCATTTTTTGCACCAAACTCCGGATGCTGAGCACTCCCGACGAATGTGGCCCGACTGGCCACATCGATAGCATCTCATTCTGTTTCCCCCTTGAGGCAACCGGGGGCGCGTGGCTGCTGCTTGGAGGGGAGCAAAGGCTGCCATCACCTGCGTCTGAGCACTAGCTGCTTGTTCCTTCAATCCTTCCCCCAGCTTCTCTAATGCATGGACCAAGAAGGCTTGAGCACCTGTGGGCAAGGTCGCAGCTTTATCTAGTACTGCCTGAGTGGTCCAATCACCAGGTATAGAGGTAATCAAAGACCTGGTGGTAGGGTTGCTATTTTGCAAAATGCACTGTCTTAAAATGGCATCTTGCATATGGTCGGGTGTCCCTGCCCTAGAGATAGAATCCATAACCTTATCAACAAAGGAGCTTAATGATTCATCACGACCCTGCTTGATGCTCATATATAGGGGGGTCCCTCCCGATGTCCTGACTTTATCCATCGCTCTCTTAGCTACTGCCATGGCCTCCCTAAGTTTATGCGGCCCTAGTCCAGCTTGAGCTTCAACTCTGAGATACGGGCCCTAGTCCAGCTTGAGCTTCAACTCTGAGATACGGGCCCTGTCCCATAAGCTCGTCTACAGTAAGGCCTGTTAAGGGGTCCCCTTGGGGTCTGGGGAGATTAGCGCTACGTGCCGCTTCCTCTCTCCACCTTGCCTCAAAAAGCAATCTCTGAGAAGGGGTGTAAATGAGTTTCGTGATGGCCAGGATATCGGCAGGCAGAAGAATGTGGGCATTAAAAAGATAATCTAACATTTGCTTAGCTGGTTCACTAGACACCCCAAAGCTACCGACTGTTGCTCTCAGTTGGGACAGGAGTTTCCAGTCGAGATGGGCAAACTGCGCATTCTGGCCCCCTTGCGCATTAGTAGTGAAAACGACAGGGAAAGCCATCGCTTCTTGTGCAGCCGCCAGGAGCTCGGAATCTCCCCTTTCCATGCCGTCTCGGGCAAGCGCCTGCCACAACTCTCTCCTCCTTGCTGCCATAGCCTCCGCCGGGTCAGATTCTGCCCCAGGGACAGGCTTCGTGGCATTAGAGGGGTCGGACAGGAGCGGCTGGTGTGAGGGGGTTAATGCAGAGGCGGTGATTGAAGAGGAAGGCAAGGGGGCCGGCAAGGGGGTAGACAGCGCAGGGGATTGACCGTCAGTGGGCGGTGGCTGTGGCGGAATCTCCACAGTGGCAAAGGCAGGGGAATTAGGGGCAGTGGGGTAAACTGAGGAGTCATAATCTTGGTTACGCGAGTGCACAGCCTTGATACCTTCGACTGCTCGCTTCTCTGCCTGCACTAACAGTAGCTCATTATGAACTGCTTTCCAAAGTTTACTTATTTTCTTGGCTGGCTTATCGTCGTCTAAAACAAGGCTAAAAAGTTGATCCCCGTACCTCCGCCATTCTACTAATTCGTGAATGCTGTGAGGGTCGGCAAAGAAGCCATAGGAACACGCGTGAGTTAGCAGGGAAGGGAGGTCTTTTTCTAAGTCAAAAGCTTTAAAGTGACGCCTAAGAAGAAAGGCTTTAAACAAATCCTGTGCTGCTTGCCTATCCATACTTACGACGGTACCATTGCTAGCCCCTCCAGGCTTCGGCAGCACGTATCAGCGAACCCACCGCTGTGGTCGTTCGGGCACGGAGACGGGAACGCAGTTGTCCTCCGCTCTGATTGCCGTCCGTCTAGCTGCGGGACCTGAACCCAACGCACCTCTCCTTGTGGAAGTGGGGGTAGAAGGGGATCAGGGACGTGCCTTCTGTTCGGGCGCCAGATGTCGGGAGAGGCGCGGGAGACAAGCACCACGATATCATGATCAGCAAGTCTCAACTTTATTGTCTTCTCATCTCATATTTATACAGCACTTAAACAGCTCATACATATTGCAAAAGCTGAGCTCATGATTGGTCATCTTCTCTCGTGGGAACAACACGCCTTGCGGCAACAGTTTCCTCATTCCAGTTTTCTCTTTCTGCAGGGCTGGCTGGTTTCGTATCCTGTTGCACATCCTGTTGATAAGAAACCGCTTCTCCCAGGATGAGCTGACCTTTACATTCTGCAAGGCTCTATCTTATCATGTCCTCTACTGCGCAACCATTCCTCAGATAAGTTCTCCACATGGAGGCAGCCCCAGCTTTGCCTAAACCAGTCCCTGAGTTGCCGAGAGACCAGAAGTCCCTTCTGGGAAGAAGGCCCAGGATGGGCCAAAAAGGTTTAAGAAGGGTTACCACGAGGCAAGCACATTGTCCTTCAACCCTACCTTCATCTTGGAGTTTTACATCACTGGAACCCAGGAGTTAGTAGCTATATATCTGTTTTTATATATATTTTCTGTCTTTCTGTTTTTCTCCCTTTCTTCTTCTTCTAACTCTCTTTTCACGGAACCTAACATAGAATGGGTTAAAGGTTCTATGTTCAATGGGCTAAGTCTATGCTGTGATGTGATGTTATGTTGTATTTACTCTTTTGCCAATGTTCCTTAATTTTCTATAGTTTGCCAGAAAGCTTTTGTGTGTTTTTACCTCTTGAAAATATTTGGTTGGGATTTTCTCCTTTGCATCTACCCAGAGCAAAAGAACCTTGATTTAGCCCTAGGTTTGGGTGACCGGCTTGTAACACCTTGTGAATAGTCCCTCTCCAGCCTTCTTGTAGGCCCTCTTTAGGTACTGCAAGGCTGCTATAAGGTTTTCCCAGAGCCTTCTCTTCTCCAGGTTGAATGGCTCCAACTCTCTCAGAATGTCTTGTTAGGAGAGGTGCTCCAGCCCTCTGATCTACTTAGTGGCTCTCCTCTGGACTCATTCCAACAGGTCAACATCTTTCTTGTACTGAAGACCCCAGACCTGAACACAGTACTACAGGTGGGGTCTCATCAGAGCAGATTAGAAGAGGATTTCCCAGTTACTGGGCATGGCTCTCCAGTCCTTCGCTGTGACAGCTTCCTCCACAGCTGATGTTTTGCAGACTTGGATGACGGTAAAGTATTAGGGTAACTGGTGATGTATCTTTCTTAAACACTATAGGCATTCTTTTTTAGTAATGATTAGGTGCATTGCTTAGCTTATTATTTTCTGTTTCTTTGCAGTTTTGCATTATAGTAAATTACACTATTCCTTAAGTTGGTGTCTGTGTCTTTTTTGCTGACCCTGTCCACTGGCAAAACAAAATTGGCATAGTCAGCTGGATCAGAACAAAATGTTGCTTTTTAAATCTAAATGTAAGAAATCTAAATGTAAGGAATCAGTTCCATCCAAAATTCCCAGATGGGAAGATCTTCCCTATAGTTTGCTGGCTCTCGAGTGGTCTAAGGTCAGAGGACCATGTGAGCAATGGGGAAGTCAGTTAAAATAAGATGAACTGCTGGATGTATTGAAATGCATCCAAAAATTGCATATTGAAAAAGGAAAAGAGCTGATGGGTTTGGGAAAACATGGATGGATTTTGTTAACAGCATATCAAACAAAACACAAACAGAAGGAACAGTTGTTGAAAAACTCTAACATGGAGCAACAGATGTGTGAGTTGCAGAATCAAATTGTAATGTTACAGTGCCAAAATAAGCTACTTGCTGACAAGTCGGACACTTACCAGACTGTAGCCAAGAAGGATGTAGTTTGAGTAGCGCAGTATAAGAAAAAGAGGGGACGAATGAATCACAAGAAAGTGCATACAGTGATTGCAGAGGCAGGTGTGCAGTGGGATCCTGATAAATGGGAAAGAGATATTTGGGATTCTACAGATTCTGATGAGGCTGGTTCCCCAAATGAATTCATAGGTGTGAGACTGTCATGGAGATGAAAGATAGAATTAGAGGCTAATGGTCAGCAGGTCAGGAGGAATGTGACAGAGGATTATATTCAGCATGAAGTAAATGATATAACTGAATGGTTTAAGCAAAGACTGAAGGAAACCCTCCTCTCTTGGATGGTCCATTTGCACAACCAGGGAGCATCAGGGGTAACCCTAGACTCAGGAGACTCTAAGAAGTTTTTAGTTTTGAGCTCAGGTTCTTTTGTACAGGATATGTTTTAGAATAATGTTCACAATACTAATTTGTTACCTTTGGCTGCTCAAGGATGTAACACTAAATACTGTACAGAAAATGATTGGCCAGGATCCAAAAGTCAGTGGTATACTTTGCAGGATTGTATACAACAAATAAAGCAGCAAGTAATGACATCAGCTACCTTTATTGGAGACCCTGATTCTTTGATGTGGAATGCATTGTCTGTTACCATGAGAAATAAGCTAATTAGGACTGCTCCACCAGCATATAAAAATGTAATCATGACTCTCTTGATTAACAAGACAGGGAATCCCCTAGATGAAGTAACTGAGAAAATACAGCAGCTAGGTGACCTCGGTGAATGGGGCCCGCGCGGTAGTGCAGGGAACCGAGATACCCGAGACAGCTCTAAGGGGAGTGAAAACAGAATTTCTCATAAAGAAATGTTTGCGGCTTTATTAAAGTATCATATGTATTGGGAGAAAATTGATGGTGTTCTGTGGATACAAAAATGCTGCTAGCAAGAATTTTCTTGCTTCTTTCTAAGCCCGTGGGATACTTTTATCTCCCACAAAGAGATTAGCAGAAGTTCTATAAACCATGAACACCTGCGACCTTGTAGAACTATGTTTATGGTACAATAGAAAAATATTTTGACAATGGATATTTAGGATTTCTAGCCAATCCACCCAGGGGGTGGCTGATCCTTTGTCCAATTAGACTATGAAGAAAAAAGTCTATAAAAGAGTTTGTAAAATAATTAAATAAATCAATCTTGCTGCACAATTCCTGCCTGTTGGATCTTCTCTCCTCCCTATGGCTGCAAGATACAGTAATATTTGGTGACCCCGATGTGATCTGCATGCTGCGACATGTCCTACATGCTGCAAGCCAAGCTGAATTTCTTTAGAGGTACACTGTTCCCTTCCCCCCCCCCAGACAAGGATGTCCGATGGGACTGAGAAAATGGCAAACAGCCGTTTAAAAACCGATGCTGTGCTAACGGTCTGGTAAGGTGTTTTCAGTATAATGTGCACCTCCATTCCTGAAAATTCACTTTGTGAGTTATTAGACTGGGCTGCCCTGCATGGCATTTCCCCGGACAGAGACACCGCCCTGGATTTTGGGCTGTGGCAGGAAATAGGCTGTGCTATCCAGTGTGACCTTACATGTGGGGATCCGTCAGTGTTAGAATTATTACGCACTTGGCAATTTTTATTTAACTTGCTGATAGACCTTGACTGTGGCAGAAGAGCTGGCTCGCCTGTTTCGGTGGTGAGTGACGGAGATATCCGAAGGAGAGAGATCTGAAAAATCTGCCCCGGCTCAATGGGCAGAGCATGACCCTGCGCTGCCGCAGGACCCCAAGCCACCCAAGGACAGAGCAGAGCAATTGGTGGGGGTGTCGGGGCAGCGGGAGAGCGCACAGCCCACCCTGCCATTCGGCTCAGCGGCGTTCGCTGCTTTTCCAGGGCTGCAGTATAGTGGCCTGGCATCTTGGACACCCATGACAGCTCCTAGCCCATTTGCGCAGGTGCCTGCCGCACGGAGGATGCCTGGATTGACCTTTTTGGCTGGCATTGCCCCGGACAATACTGCGCATGCGTCTACTGTACCGAGAATGCCCGGATGCGGGCCATCGCCCTCCGTTGCGCCGGACTGTTCTGCCCAGTCACAAAATCGAGCAATCGACCTTCTAATACAGCATCTGCCTTTGTTGACTGAACTGCCAAATATATCACTGCAGCTATTGGAACTGCTCAGCTTGCAAAAACAGCTGCTGCAGCTGTCGGAGGCAACCTGCTGTGCAGGGTGAGCCGGGCCCGCGAGAGACGCGTCTCCGAACCCGGAAGTGGCCCAGCCAGTGGCTCCCAACCCGGAACCCGTGGTGGCAGCGACGATCCCTGCGTTACCCACCGGCACGGCACCGGCGCTCCAGCTGCCAGCGAAGCCGAGACCAGCGACAGAAGCAGCAGATGTGGCGGCTGCGCTCCGGCCGGCGGCGGCTCCGGGGCCGACCGCAGCGCAGGAGGTGGCAGCGGCTCTAGGCGCTGCTGCAGCACAAGACACGGCCGCAGCTCCGGGCACAACAGCAGCACCAGAGGCGGCCGCAGCAGCTACAGTGCCGGGTTGGTAGAAAATGGCCAAGACCTCATCCTGAAAAGAAGTTGCAGGTCAAACCACGGCACAGCCGACTGCAGCCTCTGCTGTCAGTTTCTCTTCTGGTCAGTCCGTTCCTCCCCGCCAACCTTTGTTTATTCACGGCTCCTCAAAGTTGCCTTTAACCAACCATTCATTGTCTGGCAGTGGGGCAGAGGAGGCTTTGGTCCCAGGTCGTAAAGCGGCTGTAGCCATGAGGCGAAACAAAAGGCTGCTCCAGTCTCGCTTCTGGACTGCACTGTGACAGTGCATCCGAGACACTACAATTGTTTCTGGGAGTCACTCAAGATGTGGGCTCTGGAGGAGGGACATTGGAATTTATTGGAAACACTGGGGATGTCAAGCAGAGTTGAGGATCCTAAGAGTAATCAGGGAGCTGTTACACTGCACCCACAGGCTGTGCCTGTAGTTCAGGATAGTAGTGACACCCTGAAAGGGGAGATCCAAGCTTTCCCAGTGTATAAGGCTCTCCCAAATTCAGGCCAGCATGATAACCATGAGGTAATTGCTTGAAAGGTTGCCCAGGACCTGCAAACCAAGGTGGCACAACATGGGCTAGGTTCTGCTGAGGTTATGCAGATAGTAAGGGTGATAAATACAGATTTGCTTGCTCCATTTGATATCAGACACTTAGGTCAAATTCTATTTCAACCTATACAATCTACAGTTTTTGAGAAAACCTGGAGAAAGCTGGCTGACAAGGCTGCATTATGAAATATGCAGCTCCCTGCTGCCGATCCTAGACGTGCAGTGGGGACAGATGCTCTTATGGGGACTGGTCCCTTCTCTGATCTCAATCTCCAGGGTACTTTGTCCTCTAGCGTCCTGCAGCCACCTCAACAGGTTGGCATGGCTGCCCTGTTGAAAACCATAGAGTTGTCTGCTCCTAGAAAGCGATATACTGAAATAGTTCAAGGGAAATCAGAGTCATTCCTCTCTTTCGTAGAGAAAGTCGCTGCTTCTCTTGAGAAGCAGGTTGACGATAGCGGGCTAAGGCTCTTGTTGTTAAGGCAGTTAGTGAGAGATAACACAAATGAGGAGTGCAGAAAAATCATAGATGCCTTACCAGGGGACCCTGAGGTAACAGACATGGTCGAAGCCTGCGCTAAGGTGGGATCTGGGAACCAGAAAAGGTCTGCTTTGGCTGCGTTCCTGCAGCCTGTTCACTCACCTTCTGGTCATGAACCAAAACAACCCAAACTCGCCTAAGCTGAGACAAAAAGAGAACACACCAATCCCCCAGTGCAAGAGGTGTGGCAGGTCAGGGCATTGCTCGGACTACTGTAGATCCCTGACTCATGTAGATGGTCGGCCTTTGTCGGGAAACTTCTGCCGGGGTGCAAGGAGGGGTGATTACTCTCCGATGCAGTCGCTCCCCCAGAGAGTGGCACAGGTACAGGCGTACCCAGCCACCCTAGAGACAGCACCCAGGGATCAGACGGTTTTGACGTCCACACCGCAGCCGCAGTCATCTTAGACTCTAGCGGTATTTATAAGGTTCCCGTGGATGCATATGGACGCCTAGCCCAGGGATCCAGTGCGATGCTGGTGGGAAAACCTGATGTTACTCATCAAGGAATCTTAGTGCACTCAGGAATTACAGATGCTGACTTTAAAGGTCAGATTTGCGCTATGGTCTCCACGCAAAAACGCCCTGTAACTATTCCTGAAAAGACCTGCCTCGCTAAATTAGTGCCTTTTAAGTCTTGTGTCCCCAGGATAGAACAACAAACTCAGGAAGATAATGGCAGTGGATCTACGGGACTTCCGCAGGCCTTCTGGACTGCAGACATCTCTGACCAAAGGCTACAGATGACATGTACCCTGATCCTGCCGAACGCCCTTCCACCCCGGATTCAGCTTCGAGGTTTGATTGATACGGGTGCTGATGTAACTATCATCTCCTTCTCTGCATGGCCTCCCTCATGGCCGTTAGCCCTGGTGGGATGGGCCATGGCAGGATTAGGAGGAACCACACAGAGCTATTTAAGCAAACGACCTATGATGGTGAGGGACCCAGAGGGGCAGACAGCTACAATTAGGCCTTATGTTACTACCACTTCCCTTAACCTTTGGGGATGGGACGTGTTGGCAGCTTGGGGGATATGGATTGGGACAAATTTTTAGTAGGGGTCACTGTGCGTACACTGCCTTTGCGGTGGTTGACTAACACACCAATCCGAGTCAGACTCTGCTGAGTTAGTTGAATTAAGGGCTGTTAACATGGCTTTTCAACGACTCTCACAGGAACCTTTGAATTTGGTTACTGAAGCCAACTAGAAAAAGCTTTGTATACAATTAATCACCTTACAGTACCACAAAATTCAAATAATCCTGTTATTCTGAATCATTTTCTCTCATTGCAGTCTGCAGGCGAGACACAACTGCCCCGGGCAAAAGTCTGGGTGCGGAATTTACTCACTAACCAGTGGGAAGGCCCTCATGAGCTTATCGTTTGGGGTTGTGGGTATGCTTGTGTTTCCACAGATACTGGGGCACAGTGGCTACCTTCAAAATGCATTCGCCCTGACCTACGGCACCAGACGCAGAACAGGCAACCTCCAAATGATGACCAGAATGCCAACTATCTAAATGGCGACCAGAATGTAGATCATCAGCCTAATGACTCTTCTGATGATGACCAAGATGTCAACCATCAGGCAGATGGTCCTTCTACAAGCAGAGACTGGGATGGTCCTTCCACAAGCAGAGACTGAGCTTTAATTTTCTTGTTATGGAGTCAGATAGTTAAAGCCTTAAGGACACATTTAGAATTAATAACTGACGTAAATTTCTATTTAGGATTAATAGTAGAATTGTTATCTGTCCTGGTTTGAGGTGTATTCTTTTACCATCCTCATGAGCTGTGGAAATCAGGTGGGGCAGTGTTTCCTTGCCTCCTCCCCCCAGACTATCTTTCTGTTAATGGCCCATCATTGTCCTGCTGCATGACTCAGAGATAACTCCCTCCGGACCATCTTCTGATAATGAGCCTTATCAACACTTGGCCTCATGACTCATTACCCTATTGTGAGATGCTCCACCCAGAGGGAGGAACCAAGCATCCCATCGTGGATATAATCTGAGACTGAAGACGGGAGACACCCTTTCCACTGGATTTCCAGAGGACAGGAGCTACACAGCCACCACTGGACTTTCTGAGGAGGAGCAGACCCCTTCTACTACAGGATCACCACTTCAGAGGACTGCAGCCACCATTCCACCAGACTGCTACCACTACCCTGCCTAACAGGGACTCAGGTTGTATCTTGACTCTGTCAGTGTTTTCTTTTACTTTCTTTTCCTTTTCTTTAATTTCCATTAAATTGTTATTCTGACTTGGTGCCTCCCACTGGTTTGTTTTCAAACTAGCACATTATCTTATCAAGCAAAAAGGGGGAATTGTGGATACAAAAATGCTGCTAGCAAGAATTTTCTTGCTTCTTTCTAAGTCCATGAGATACTTTTCTCTCCCACAAAGAGATTAGCAGAAGTTCTATAAACCATGAACACCTGCGACCTTGTAGAACTATGTTTATGGTACAGTAGAAAACTATTTTGGCAATGGATATTTAGGATTTCTAGCCAATCCACCCAGGGGGTGGCTGATCCTTTGTCCAATTAGACTATGAAGAAAAAATTCTATAAAAGAGTTTGTAAAATAATTAAATAAATCAATCTTGCTGGACAATTCCTGCCTGTTGGATCTTCTCTCCTCCCTATGGCTGCAAGATGCAGTAATACTATTCCAACCCATGAATTATGGAAGATTTATAAATGGAGAGAGTTGAATAAACATAGTAAGAAAGTGCAAAATTCTGAGGCAAACAATCCAGGAACGACAAAGTTAGGGCAACCTTGTCAGCCCCTCAACAGGATTTCACATCTTCTCAAGGAGGGTCTCCAGGGAGTGGATCAGTTAATCTAGGGGAGAAGGCGAATTGGGAACCATATTCTGATTTGTATCCTTGGAAAGAGACTAGGGAAATAGTTCCGCGTAATAGACAAGATTGAAATAACCGCCAAGCTCCAGTGCAATGGAAGGACCGGCGACACCATGGGGACCTTCAAATTTTTTGGAATGACTGGTCCTTGCAAACTGTAAGAGCCTTAACTGACACTGGAACTGAGGCCTCTTTAATGTATGAGAACACCCAGAAATTTAAAGGACAATCTGTAATACAGATCTGGGATGGAAACAAATTTAAGCTGTACAAACAAATAAAAATGAAAATAGGAAACCTCCTAAATGATCTTACTCAGTAATGATTGTCCCTGTCCCTGAATATATAATAGGGATAGATATTTTAAAGGGATTTACCCTGAATCTTCTGGATGGTCAGCACCAATTTGGAATAAAAAGTCATATTAGTGCCTGAACCATTTTAGAAAGAAAAGTAAAAATGCTTCCTGTGCAGATTCCTGCTGCAACCAGATCAGTGACCATGAAACAATATAGGATTATAGGAAGGCATGAAGAAATATCACAGACAATTAAAGATTTGTTGGATAGCGGAGTTTTAAAATCAACTACCACAGATTGGTATAATCCGGTATGGCCTGTGTTACAATCCGGTTTAAGCCCAGGAAAGCAAAGCTAGCGAAGTCTCTGTGCATAAACCGGAAAGAACTTAGAAGATTCAAAATATTCCCAGAAATGTGATTAAAACCAAATGAGGTTCGATGTTGATGCCAAAAAATTGATGTATTTTATTTAATAGTAAAAGAGGCAAAGAAAAGGGAAGAGAAAAGAAAGAAAGAAAGAAAGAAATGGGAAAAAGAAGTGTGCCCGGGGGGGTGGGGGAACAGGGAGAGGTGACAGAGGTTAGGTGGAAGCATATCACCCATCCGAGGGTCCCAAAGACATCTCGTTGCTCCCCTCCATCTGGTCTTCTGGTGGTGAGGGTCCCCCATCGCTGCCATGGCCACGCCGCCACACTCCACCACACCACACGCCAAAGAGTACAGAATCCCATGGATTAATATACGCTTTAGGCCAGGTAAGAACACCCACGTGTCTCTCTTGCACAGGCTGGCTTAACACTGTCCCTTGCAACACTGAGGGTCTGTTGCATCATCTCTGGTGCTCTGGTGCAGGGTCTGGGGACCCCTTTGAGGGGGCCCCCTGTGATGGGCCATGTCACCCCCTTCTGCTGTGGATAAGCTTCTGACCACAGGCTTTTCCAAGATACCCAAAGCCTCTCCTTCCCCCACCTTTTGTGGAGGGTCTGTGTGAGCCTGGCAGCTGATAGCCCTGAGGCTATGATCTCCACCTTTGGAGGTGTTAAGCTTGTGCTTTGTGAAATGTCCCCAGCCCGGAGTTGTTACTCATCTTCATCAGCAAGCAGTGTAAGGCCTCAGTCAGGGCCCCATTCAGGGTGTGGTAGTCTTCTTTGCAGCTTTTGTAATACAGTTTTAAAAGTCTTTTAAGAAAATGCTTAAGTCATAAACTATAATATTTCAGTCTCTGACAGCCCGTCAAAAAGAGTGATAGGTCTTGGAGAATGACTGTAGATTTTAGTGAATTAAATAAACCCACTCCATGTCTCACAACAGCTGTTCCAGACACTGTCACTTTAATAGAAATAATTCAGAAGCATTCAGGAACTTGGTATGCTGTGATTGATTTAGCTAATGCATTTTTTACTATTCCAATTGCAGAAGAACACTGGTATCAATTTGCCTTTACATGGCAGGGACGGCAGTACAATTTCACTCGATTGCCTCAGGGATGGTTACATAGTCCAACTATCTGTCACCAAATAGCGGCCAAGCATTTGGATGAGATACAGCTGCCTCCTCATATGCAAATAGTTCATTACATAGATGATATCCTAATTCAAGGAAATAATGAGGAAGAAATACAACAGCTGCTGGAATTGGTTGTGGATCATGTGAAACAGAAAGGTTGGGAAATTAATCTCACTAGAATCCAAGGACCATCCTAAACAGTGCCATTTCTAGGAATTCAGTGGCATTGTGGGCACAGGGAAATATTACCCAAAGCTTGACAGAAAATTTTGGATTTTTCAACACCTTGTAATAAGAATGAGGCACAAAGATTTATTGGTCTGTTTGGCTTTTGGAGACAACACATTCCGCATCTAGGAGAAATTTTAACCCTATTTGTCTTAGGTTACAATGTAAGATGTAACCAAAAGTATGTATTCTATCACCATCTGTTAAAACCAGGTGGAGCAGTGTTCTTTATCTCTTCTGTGTCACATCCCTGATAACTCCCTCCAGAGGGATATCTTTCTGTTAATGGGCTATCAAGCGTCACTGCATGACTCATAAAATTATATCAGTCCATTGTGAGATGCTCCGCCCAGGGGGAGGAACCAAGCATTCCTACCTGGATATAATCTGAGGTTTGGAACACCACACTCAGCCCTTACCTAGTGGATTCCCAGAGGACAAGAGCTACATAACCACCACTGGACCTTCAGAGGAAGACCAGACCCTTCTACAGGATCACTGCTTCAACAGAACCATATCTATCAACTCAAGAGCACTGCAGTCACCATTTAATCGGACTGCTACTGTAAGAGTGAGGGTGTTAGGGCAATAGGGAGGTCGCTGCTGCTTTCTCCGAAAGCGTCTTGGGCAAGAGACTGCTTGGGTGTGGCACTATAGCCACTAGCTAGCTTCTCCTTTCTGCCCTGCGCTGCTGTTTAAGCGCTGATGACACACACACACACTCTCAAGCCAGATAGCTCAATATTACCAGAGATAAGGAGCCAAGGAGGGCTCTCCACTTGGCAAATTCCATGGTCGAGGTTTATTTCATCCTCCGCAGAGGAGGCCAGATGCGAAGAGGGAACAGCATGCTCATGATCAGCCTTACATAGCGTTACAGAGCCAGTAATCTGAGGGCACAGGGGCCGTACAAAGGCAGGACTAGGGAAGGGAACCAATGAGCAGAGGGAAGGGGCAGAGTGGGGGACCAGGTCAGGTATGCAGCCGCACAGGCTGCTGGGAGAGGTAGTTTTCTTTTAACCAGGGTCTGGGGGGTGTTTAAGGTTACATTTCATCCACAAGGAATTGTGGGAGAGGCTTTTCCTTTACAGGTATTTCAAATATCTGAGTTTTTCCACCAGCAGGCCTTTGCTATTTTGGGGTTCTCCAGCCCATCAGCTATCACAGATGCTGGCTCAGTGATCCCAACATCTCCCCCTTCCTTACTCAAAGGAAAAGCCTCTCCTATTTGCTTAGGCACTTCTTCAGGCAACCAAAAAGACTAAAAAGTATAAAAATTATTAGAATCACCCATAGTCCAGCTTTGATTAAGGATGTCACCCATCCTCCAAGGCCCCATTGTCCAAAAAGGTTTCCAACCCAATCTGAGTCTCCTTCTACCTTCAGTTCTTTTATTTGGTCCTTCATTTTCTGTATCGTGGTGTGGATGCTTTGGCTATGACATGACAGGTTAAAACAGCACAGACCTTCAAATTCCTCACAGCCATGTCTGTGGAATGCTCACAGCTTTTTACCGGCTAGCGCTTGTAGTTCAATGCCTTAGAAAGCCTCGAGCAGCCTAGAGAGGTAGCACGGGCAATCTAGCATTTCAGTAGCTCTAAAAGCGGCAAATGGTAGCTGCAAAGCTAATACCACCAGTAGAAGCAAAGAGGGAGAAATTTAGCTCTTGGCTTAAGCTATAGTCCTGCTTTCAATAAGAGACAGAGACACACAGATGTTCGCAGAAGGGTGCAGAGACAAAAAGAGGGCGGGCCCGCTCTGAGGTCCCTCTTTTATTCAGAAGAATGGAAAGGGGAGAACTAGGGGCGGACACAGGGTGACTGTCCAATCAGACACTACTCCAGCATCTGAGTTACTTTCAGTTTTGCCCCCGCTTGGAACAAAGGAGTTCAGAGCACAGGGCAGGGACAAGTCCTGGCTTGTTTGACCAGGGAGGGGGAAGGGCAGCTCGGAGCAGGCAGCAACACATGTCCATGGGACAATAAAAGAAAATCTGTTTTGCAGCATGGCGCCACTGGTGGTTTGTTCATCTTCAAGTAGTTGAGAGAGGGCACTCAATGTTAGGTTAGCATGCTTTCCCAGCCAGCACTCAAGGTGGGTGAGTTCACCTAGGGCTTTTGCTGCTGCTACCCCAGGTAGGAAATATGATGCAGCGATCCTTTTAGACAATGACCCACTAACAACTTCGCTATCACAATTTGGGTCTAATTGCTCTATTCCTCTCTTTTGGATGGGCCAATTGAGTATGGTTTTTCCAATATATAATTTGAGTTTTGTTGGGTGCTAGTACAGAAAGCCTGCCAAGAGCGCATGGTCTCCCCCAAAACTGGGATGGGATACCAGACCATGCCCGATTCCCACAAATCACGAACCTGCTCATAGGAAGTGCTGTGAGATAAATGGGTGACTCAGTTGGGATGAGGTGCTTGTCTCGGCACCAATTGTTAATGGAATATCCTTTTTCACGAGGTGTCACATCTCTATTATAACTCAATCTCTTTCAATTTGGCCTGCGTCAAATTAGTGAAATGCCAAAATACTGGGGGAGTAGGCTCTGAGAATGAATTATTCAAGAAATTTATTGTGAACAGGGCCTTACAGAGTCTCACAATGGGAGAATTGACCTCTGTCCCTCCCCGCTGTTGGTCCAGGACTCTTTTAATAGTTTGATGGCCTCTCTCAGCTATAGATTGACCTGTAGGGGAGTGGGGAATGCCTGTGGTATGCTAGATACCCCACAAACTGAAGAATTCCTTGAGTTTGTTAGAGAGCTAAGCTGGACCATTATCGGTTTTTATTTCTGCAGGGACACCCAGGGTAGAAAAAGCAAGGAGAAAATGTTTCATAACATCCTTTGCTTTTTCTCCTGCATGGGCTGACGCGAACACAACTCCGGAAAACATATCCATGGAGATGTGTACATATTTTGATCTTCCAAATTGAGGGACATGGGTTACATCTGTTTGCCAGATTTCACAGCTACTTAGGCCCTGGGGGTTAACTCCGGAACCAAGCGATGGCACCTGGTAGCTTTGGCAGCTGGGACAGGTTGCCACAATTGCCGTTGCCTGGTCTTTAGGCACTTTAAACACTCTCATGAGGGCTGGAGCGTTGTGATGGTAAAACTGATGGCTCAGCTTTGCTTGAGCAAATGTGTCCAGTACGTTGGGAACTTTTACTGGCATTGCAAGAGCGTCTGCCTTCCAATTCCCTTTGGCAACAAGCCCAGGGAGATTGGTGTGTGACCTCACACACATCACATGGAAGGGATGCTTTCGGTGGGAGAGTAGAAAAACGCGCTTCAAAAGCAATCTATACAACTTTGGGTTAGACACGTCCTTTAACAAAGAGTGCTCTGCTCTGGCAATTACTCCGGCTACATAAGCTGAATCTGTCACCAAATTAATAGGTTCCTCAAACCTCTCAAAAGCTCTAACTACGGCTGCCAGTTCTGCAATTGGTGGGGAACCATCCACTACCTGGACGTCAGACTCCCACATCTGCGTCCTGGGATCCTTCCAAGTCATCACAGATTTGTAGGAACTTTCCGAACCATCCATTAAGACTGTCAGAGCTTTGAGAGGGGTTCGAATTTGAAGTTCTTTTGGAGCCAAATGAAATGCCGAATTGAACAATTTATGTTTTGGATTGTGACTTGAGACTTTGCCTGAGTATCTGTCCAGAGCAAACTGGAGTGATTCCTTTTCCTGGTCTTAAAATCAAGAGTCATACACGGTTAGAAGGGGAAAAGGGATTTTACCTTGGTATTTATTTTAACGATCCTTAGGTGCACACATCCAGGTCATATGCATCGAAATGCACCCCACCAAAATGCCCACCCCAAAAGATCGGGTATAACATTATAGGTCTTACTAATTAGCATATCTATCAAAGATTTCTCAATGAGAGGCTCGAGTGAGTCCCCCTCCCCAAGGAGCCTTCCCCTGGATGGTTCTATCTTAGTTTACAGAATGTGTTCTGGAGAGGACCTTGGGGTCTGGGGCACACTGATCCCTAGCTACGAAGCTTCTAAAATGCTTATTCTCTTAGCTTGACAAACAAGTCCAAGAATGTAGGCAAAAAGCACTAAGACTACAGAAGTTGTAAAAAAGGTATAACAGGGGTATAAAAGAAAAGGCAAAAAATCTTCATGGCATCATTTCCCCCCTTTTAGAGACTAACAAACCTCTACCTTGTCTAGTCTCTATTCTTTACCCGCAGAACCGGTTTACACAACCTGCTGCTCCACAGGCAATTACACAGATAATAGCTACAATTACAGCTATTATGAATATTTCATTTACCCAGGCCCAGTTTGGTAACCATGAGGTGAGAGTATCAAAAATATGACCAAATTTTAAGGTGTTATTTTTAGAAGCTACTTCATGTAGAATTTGAGTTCTTTTCCGAATTTCATCTAAATCTTTCTTAATTCTTCCATTAAAACGCCAATCAATGGCCAGTGACCCCTCCCATCGAGGGGTGGTAACTGAGTACAGATCCAGCAATTCTTATTCTCATTAAGAATTTTGGACACATTTTGGACCACAATCTTATGCAAAATCATGGGGTGAACCCTGAACCATGGTTACCAGTTGGGCAAACAACAAACATGTAAAAAACAGTTTAAACTGCATCTTTCTAATTTGTATCAGTCTCTGTCTTCTTGGTGATTTCAGGAGCAGAAGCTTTCTCCACCCTGGAGTAATGAATCGACGGTCCCTTGCCTGCAACCTTGGTAGCAGTAAAAGTGGTCAGCAAAACTTGGAATGGTCCCTTCCACTTGGCTTGCAAGGGGTCACTGTCCCACCACTTGATGTAGACCCAGTCTCCAGGCTGCAACGGATGAGCAGGTGTGTCCAATCCTATTGGTTTGGATAACGTGACGAATCTCTGGAGCTTCTGCAAAGTGGAACTCAGAGCCATTAAATATTTCTGCAAATCATTTTTACCTCTCATATGAATTTCCCCTGGAATATGTGGAACCTGGTATGGCCTGTCATATAATATTTCATAGGGACTGATGTTGTCCCTTCTCCTTGGCTGTATGCGGACTCTCAGCAAGGCTATAGGCAGGGCTTGAACCCACGTCATGGATGTCTCTTGACAAATCTTGCAAATCTGGGTTTTGAGGGTCCCGTTTATGCGTTCAACTTTGCCACTTGCCTGGGGCCTGTATGGTGTGTGCAGGTCCCAGGTAAGTCCCAAAATCCTGCTAACCTCCCCAGCCACTGTTGCAACAAAATGTCATCCCCTGTCTGATGACATTCCCAGAGGAACCCCAAATCTTGGTATTATATGATTGAGCAAAGCTTTCACTACTTCTTTTGCTGTATTGGTGCGACAGGGGAAAGCCTCAGGCCATCCACTGAAGGTGTCAACCAGTACCAGTATATACCTGCATCTCTCTTTGTTTGGCATCTCAGCAAAATCTATTTGCCAATAATCTCCCGGGAGATCTCCTGTCTTTGTCACTCCTAACACAACTCTCTTGCTTGTGTCAGGGTTGTTTTTACAGCAGGTTTCACACTTGCCTGTTACAGATTGTACAATATCAGTCATCCCTCTCCCTATCACTACTTTCCTCAGATGTTTTAAAAGATTTTCTGTTCCCCAATGGCTACTTTCATGCTCTCGTCTGGCTATTTCCCGAAGGATCGGGGTGGAACTACGACTTGTCCTACCGGGATAACAGCCCACCCACCTTCTTTGATTTCAGCCTTAAGGAACTTAATTAATTTGTGATCCCTCTGATCGTATTTTGGGGTAAATGATGACAAATCTATCTCTTTCTGTGGTACCACTGCAAAAATGCTTTTTTCTGCAATCCCCTTTGCTGTTTCATCCGCAAAACAATTTCCCAGTTCAGGGCCTGTTTTCCCTTTTTGATGGCCCTTGCAATGCATGATAGCCACTTCCGTAGTGTTACAGCGGGAATTCTGTAACATGATGCATATCAAACAAGGAGTCCTGTGGAAAAGAAATATATATGGACAGATTCTTGATAGATGTTTCAGAGATGTTTATTTCTCCAGCCGCATGGCCGGAGCTCTGCCGAGGAACTCTTACAATCCGGGACCAAGGGTCCTTGCCTGCGCAGGGAAACACAAAACAACCAATGGAGAACTAGGCTGACCAGGGGCTAGGAAACCCCGTCTCTGTCCCCTCAGGGCCCCTCTCCCAGGGCTACATGGCAGGGGGAGGAGACCCCGACACCGTAGGCTTCCAAATGCTCTGTAAAAGTGCAAGAATCCGTTTAGCATGCTTAACCTCATTACCTTGAGCAGTCAGCAGGCCACGTTCCTTCCAAATAGTTCCGTGGGCATGCACAACACTGAAGGCATATGTGGAATCAGGCCATATGTTCACCTTCTTCCCCTCGCTCAGTTCTAGAGCTCTTGTTAGTGCAATTAGTTCAGCTTTCTGTGATGATACATCTGGAGGCAAGGCTTTTGCCTCAGTGATTTTATCTGAGGTGGTTACGGCGTAACCGGTCATCCTCCTACCATTTCTCATGAAGCTGCTCCCATCAGCGTAGAATTCCCAGTCTGGATCCTTCAAAGGAACATCTTTCAGGTCTGGTCTGCTGGAATAAGTTTCCACTATTGTCTGCAAACAATCATGCTCAGGCACACTGTCAAGTAACGTGGATGATAAAAACATCACAGGGTTTACCACAGAAGTTGTCTTTAGAGTAACATCATCCTGTTCTAACAACACAGATTAGTATTTGAGCATCCTGCTAGGGGAGAGCCAGTGTCCCCCCTTTTGCTCCAGCACATTTATCACTGCATGGGGTACATACACGACAATGTGCTGCCCAAGGGTGAATTTACGAGCCTCCTGTATCAGAAAGACTGTTGCTGCCACAGCTTTCAAGCATCCTGGCCAACCCTGGGCTACATTGTCTAGTTGTTTTGAGAAATAGGCCACAGCTCTTCCCTGGTCTCCAAGGTGCTGTGCCAGTACCTCCAGAGCAACATTCAGTCGCTCATGTGTAAAGAGTTCAAAAGGTTTAGTCAAGTCCGGCAGCCCCAAAGCTGGGGCTGACATCAAGGAATGTTTCAGCTGTTTAAATGCAGCCCTGGCATTCTCTGTCCACATGATTGTCCCCTTTTCAGCTGCTTTAAGGACCTCAAATAAAGGTCTCACCAATATTCCATAGTTTGATATCCATAGGCGACACCAACCTACCATTCCCACAAAGGCCTGCATCTCCCTTACGGTATGGGGCTCTGGAAGTCGACAGATGGCTTCCTTCTGTTCTCTGCTGAGTTGTCGATGTCCATGGAAAATTTCCAGGCCCAGGTATACTACTGTTTCCCCGGCAACCTGTGCCTTCTCTTTCAAGACCCGATACCCACTTTGGCCTAAAAAGTTCAACAGACTTACAGTGAGCTCGATGCAGTCATCTCGTGTCTTGGCCACTATCAAGATGTCATCAACATACTGAAGAACCACTCCCCCTGGTCCTTGTTTCCTCCAGTCCTCTAGCTCCTTTGCCAGCTGGTTTCCAAATATGGTCAGGCTGGTTTTGAATGCTTGTGGTAAAACTGTCCAGGTGATCTGGGTCTTTCTTCCTGTTTCTGGATTCTCCCACTCAAAAGCAAAGAGTTCTTGGCTATTCTTATGCACAGGAATGCAGAAAAAGGCATCCTTAAGATCTAAAACAGTGAACCACCCTAATTCATTTGTTAGTGTTGTCAAAAGTGTGTAAGGATTCACTACAACTGGGTGTATGTCCTCTGTTATCTTGTTGATTTCTCTCAAATCCTGTACCAACCTGTAGCTTTTACCATCAGCTTTCTTTACTGGCAAGACTGGTGTGTTGTACCTGGATTCACATTCCACTAACAACCCAAATTTGAGAAACTTTTCAATCACAGGTACCAATCCCTTACGAGCTTCTAATTTCAGAGGATATTGTCTTTGCCTTACTGGTGTAGCCCCTGCTTTGAGTGTGATACTCAGAGGTTCAGCTTTTTTGGATCTCCCAGGAGAATCATTGGCCCACACTATTTGAATGACAGCCTCTTCAACTTCTTTGGGAATTTTTCCATGGCATTCCTGTACAAGTATAGCATCTGCTTCGATAATTTTAGATTCTGGGATTATAACTTTCACTCCCCCTTCCTTGGAAAACCTAATTTCTGCTTCCAATTTTCCCAGTAAATCTCTGCCCAATAATGGCATTGGGGAATTTGGCATATACAGGAACTGGTGAGTGACCCAGTGTTTTCCCAATTTAAATTTTAAAGGTTGGAGAAAAGGCCTTGTTTCACTTACCGCTGTAGCTCCAATCACATCCACAGTGTCTTGACTCAGTTTACCTTTTAAAGTATTTAACACAGAATATGTTATTAACTCAACAACCATACATTTCTGGTATGGCTTCAGCTTTTCCATCTGTTCTGGGACATTAGGGTCCCAGTTAGGGTTCGCTAGGGGATAGATATCATTAACTGACTCGTGGAGACTCCCAGCTGCAATTTGAGTTTCTATAGCAGATAAAGCAGATTTGTTGACCATTTCTCTCTCTGTTTTATCCAATAATTCATCTAGCATAACATTTAGGTCACCCCAATCTGGGTTTTGGGATTTTATGGCCATTTCTACATGCATAGCTACTCTCTCTGGGTTGTCCCTGTACTTCCCAATTGAGTTTTTCCACTGCTCTAATCCTCCGAGGGAAAATGGTGTCTTTATATAAATCACTCCTTGATTTCCCACAGCTTGTCTCAGAGGTGCTTCTAATGCAAGTTCTTCCTCCCCTGTTGAGGTCTCTCCCCCTGCCATGGAGCCCTGGGAGATGGGCCCTGGGGGGGAGACACGGGGTTTCCCTGCCCCTAGTCAGCCTCATTCCCGATTGGTTGGTTTGTGTTCCCCTGTGTGGGCAAGGACCCTGGGGTCCCGTGACTCGAGGAGTTCCTGAGTAGAGCCGAGGCCATGCGGCTGGAGAAATAAAGATCTCTGAAACATCTACCAAGAATCCGTCCATATATATATTTCCTTTCTACGGGACTCCTGGTTTGATATATGCGTGTTACAGTAATCCCCGCTGTAACACTCCCCCCCTTTATCTGTTTTGGACCTTGTGTGTTTAGCGATGGGACAGACTGCTTTCGTAGCTTCTCGGGCTATCCTGCCCCTTCTTCTACCACCCTCCCCATGAGAACCATCTGTATTGGAATCATCCCATTCGCTTTTAATTGAAATTGGTTAATTGGTTTTAAAAATTGTTCCAGCCGAATGTTGATCAGGAACTGTCTCGCTTTTTGTGGCAGTAGAGGGGTAGGGAGGCAGGGGCTGCAAGCAGCTTCTCCTGTCCCTAGCTCTGCAAGAGCCGCCTGAGTCGGGGCCATCCCGTCTGCCCTCAGGTTTAATGTTGGCCGCACCGCAGGGTGGGGAGAGCGAGTGGCTCTTCCTGTCTCTGGCTTGGAAACTTGTGGTTTTCCGTACCGGGGAATTCTGCTGCAATTGCCCGTGTACATTTCTGCCTTCACTTCCATGTTTGGGGTACTCGGGGAAAGGTGGCCAGCCTGCCCCTTCCCCTCCCCCTTCCCCGTCTCTGCCTCTGGAAAAGTCAGGGGGTGGCGGCCAGTCTGCACCTTCTCTGCCACTGGGGCGGTCAGGGGGTGGTGGCATACCCCGATCTCTTCCACCTCCGTGCCCACCCTCGGCCCCTGACAAGGCTGCGGGGGGGATGCCCTGAGCCGCTCCACTGGCTTGGAGCTGGCCGCTCGTTCCCCGCCCCCCCCCCCCCCCCCCGACAGCGGCAGACGCAGCGGAGGCGGTGGTGCTGGTGGCGGAGACACTGCCCCTCCACCTCCCACCCCCACCTGTGCAGGCTGCCCCGGCGGTTGAACAGGGTGGGGAGACCCCCCCATCAAGCAAAGTTGGCCCACCATATCTAGATCTGTCATATCGATTTCTCTGTATGTATTAGTATACGAGTCAGCTTGCTGCAGCTTTCTCTTTCCCTGTCTCCTCCTCAAAGTTATTTCCATATTACTTTTTTGTCTACCACATATGCTTCTTCCCCGTTCAGATACATAGTAAAAAGTTCTGCATATCTTAGTTCATCAAACCTACGTAATGATCTCAGTTCTACCATCAGGTCAGTAATGATGTTACTTTCCAAACTCCCATAGCGAGGCCAATTTCCTGGACATAATTTTAAAGTCGGCCAAACCTGCGTGGACAGTCTGATCAATTCTTGGGTGTCCAAAGTAGTTTTTTGCCCTGTCAAGCATTTCCAGTGTTTTATTATCAACTCTACTGGGCTGTTAGGAGGAATTTTTTCATTTTTATCTGAAAAAACACCACCCATGTTTGCTCACAGACAGAAAAACTCAGCCTGAGGGAAGCTCTTAACTCCGGAATTCAGCCTGAAATCTGGCCTCTGAATTCCGATTTAATGGGCAGTTAATCTAGCTTACTACACAAACACTTCAAAACAGCACTTTAAAATACTAAAAAGCAACCAGTTTTAGCAAACAGTAAATGCCCATGCAGGAAAATCTGGTCTCAACAGGATTCGAACCCTCAACCTCCGGAGGTCCCAACCAACCAACCAACCAACCTCTGAGCCACTCCTGCGGCCGTGTGGAGTGCAGCCTCTGGGCTCTTGTGGACTCCACGGAGGGCATCCCCTCCTTTCCACATTTTGCAGGGGAAAAGTTTAAGCTTTCCCCTTTCGTGGGCTTCTCTGCCTCCAACCTTTCCAATCCCCTTGGAGATCTCCTTCCCTAGTGCTAGCACAATCTCGGTAATATCGATCCCCTTTTCAGTCACCTCTTTCCGTGCTTCTGCCTTTCCGTGCTGGGTCCTAAAGTCCTGGTCACAGTCTTAGACTGTGGCTCTGGCCCCTCTGTAATTTGCCAGCAAATAGAGGGGCAAAGCAAGATGTGTTCCAACCCAAGACTGTGAGATTCAAGGTCTTTAGGGTCCCTTCATGGCTGCCAGCAACTGATGCCTTTTTCTTGTAGATACAGAAATGCTGCTAGCAAGGATTTTCTTGCTAGTTTCTAAGTCCATGAGAGACTTTTCTCTCTCACAGAAGAGGTAGCAGGGAATGTAAACAACCAAGACACCTGCAACCTTGAAAAGTCTTGTTTATGGTATGGTAGAAAAATATTTTGACAATGGATGTTTTAGGATTTTAGCCAATCACCCCCAAGGGGTGGCTGGTCCTTTGTCCAATTAGACTAAGAAGAAAAAAGTCTATAAAAGAGTTTGTAAAATAATTAAATAAATCAATCTTGCTGCACAATTCCTGCCTGCTGGATCTTCTCCTCCTCCTCGTCCCTATGGCTGCGGGACACGGTGATATACCGTAGGAACCAGGCCTGCGGTAATATTTGGTGCTGCCCGACGTGATTTGCACTCTCTGACGTGTCCTGCTGCTGCGAGCCAAGCCGAATTCCTCTAGAGGTATGCTGTTCCCCTTCCCCCCCGGGACCGGGAGGTCCAACAGAACTGAGAAATGACAAACAGCGGCTCACAAATCGAAGCTGAGGTGCAGGTCTGGAAAGGTGTGTTTAGTATAATGCACACCTCCATTCCTGAAAACTCAGTTCGGGAATTATTAGACTGGGCTGATTTAAAAGGGATTTCCATGGACAGAGATAGTGCCCTGGACTTTGCCTTATGGCAGGAACTCGGATGCGCTGTCCGACAGGAGCTCCCGACTGGGAACCCAACAGCGTTAGAATTATACAATACCTGGCGTTCTTTATTTATCCTGCTGACAGACCTTGACTGTGATAGCAGGGCTGGCTGGCCTATCTCGGTGATGAGTGACGGAGGAATGTCCGAGGGGGGCCCCGTTGACTGGGTTTCCGGGGCAAATGATGGTGGATTTGGAAAAACCCCCTTGGCTCCACAGGCAGAGCCTGCACCGGCTCACCCTGCACAATCGCAGGATTCCACAGCCCCCAGAGACCCCGCGGCGCCAGAGGCGGGGGGGTCAAGGCAGCAGGAGGGTGCACAGCCTGCCTTGCCATTCGGCTGGGGGGCGGCCACGGCTTATCCAGGGCCGCAGATCAGCGGCTTAGCCACTTGGACGCCCAGAGAGGCTCCTAGCCCGGTTCCATATGGACCTGGAACTAACTTCTTAGCCGGCATAGGGCCTGGCGTGCCTGCACCTAGACTCCCTGGGTGTGGTCCGCTGCCCTCCCTGGCGCTGGACTGTTCTGCGCAGTCGCAGAACCGAGCCATCGACCTCTTAATGCAGCATCTGCCTTTGCTAACGGAGCTGCCGAACCTATCCCAAAGGATGGAGGAACTCCTCAGCCTGCAGGAACGGCGGATGCCAGAGCAGCGCCGGGCGCAGCTGGGGAGCGCGAAACAGCAGCGGAAGCGGCGACCGCACTGAACGCAGCTGCTGTGCCGAGAGCAGCTGCAGTCTGTGCTGTCTGTTCTGCCTCTAGCGAACTTGGCCAAAGTGCCCCTCCACGTACATTTCTGTTCACTCTCAGCACCCCAAAGTTGCCTTTGCCTGATGATTCCTCATCAGGCAGTGAGGCAGATGACGTGCTGGCCCCAGGTCGTCAGGTGGCTGTAGCCCCGCTGCGAAGGAAAAGGCTGCGCCGGTCTCGCCCCTGGACCTTTCAGGACTGCACAGTAACAGTGCGTCCGATGCATTATAATCGCTTCTTGGAGTCCCTTAAGATGCGAGCATTGGAGGAGGGTGACTGGAGGTTATTAGAAATCCTCGGACTGCCAAATGGATCTGAGGATTCTGGGGGTAACCGGGGAGCTGTTACACTCCATCCGCAGGCTGTGCCAGAAGTTCAGGATGGTAGTGCTTCCCCTAAAGGGGAGATCCAAGCTTTCCCAGTGTATAAGCCTCTCCCAGATTCAGGGGAGCATGACAAGCATGAGGTAATTGCTTGGAAAGTTGCCCAGGACCTCCAATCCAAGGTGGCACAATATGGACTGGGTTCGGCCATCGCAGGATTAGGAGGAACCACACAGATCTATTTAAGCGAACGGCCTGTGGTGGTGAAGGACTCAGAGGGGCACCCAGCTATGATTAGGCCTTATGTTGCTACCACTTCCTGTAACCTTTAGGGACGGGATGTGTTGGCAGCTTGGGGCGTACAGATTCGGACAAATTTTTAGCAGGGGTCACTGTGTGTAAGAGCGCACAGTATCCTACACTGCCTTTGTGGTGGTTCATTAACACACCAATCCGAGTCAGACTCTGCTCAGTTAGTTGAATTAAGGGCTGTTACCATGGCTTTTCAGCGATTCTCACAGGAACCCTTGAATTTGGTTACTGACCCTGCTTATGTAGCAGATATCACCCAACACTTAGATTGTTCCCTTCTGAAGGAGGTGAACAATGCGGCTCTGTTTTCGCTGTTGCCAACCTTGTGGTCTGCAATTCGGGCTCGAGCGCATCCGTATTACATTCTGCACATTCGAAGCCACACCAATTTACCAGGGTTTCTAACAGAAGGCAATGCCAGGGCCGACATACTGGCCAAGCCTGCGTGGGTGGGGCCTCAGCCTGACAGAATTGCACAAGCCAAGGCATCGCACGGTTTCTTCCATCAAAGTGCACATACCCTGCAGAATCAGTTTCATTTTATGCCAACCGAAGCGCGCGACATTGTCAGCGATTGTGCTGACTGTCATGGACTCGCTGCACCTTTGCCAGCGGGGGTAAACCCCAGAGGGCTAAAAGCCTTGCAGATTTGGCAAACGGATGTAACTCACATCCCAGAATTTGGTCGGCTAAAATATGTGCACGTGTCTATTGACACTTTCTCCTCGGCTATGTGGGCTACTGCTCACACTGGAGAGAAGGGCCGTGATGTCATTGCCCATTGGAAATTGGCTTTCTCAGTCCTGGGCGTGCCAGCTTCTGTGAAAACCAATAATGGTCCTGCCTATGCCTCGGAGAAGGCGTAGCAGTTTTTACACCTATGGGGTGTAGACCATACCTTTGGTATCCCACATTCTCCTACTGGCCAAGCCATTGTTGAACACGCTCATGGTACCTTGAAGCGTTTTTTGGGCAAGCAGAAAAGGGGAATGCATGGAGAAACCCCACAGAGCCAACTAGCAAAAGCTTTGTATACAATTAATCACCTTACAGTACCACAAAATTCAAATAATCCTGTTATTCTGAATCATTTTCTCTCATTGCAGTCTGCAGGCGACAGACAACTGCCCCAGGCAAAAGTCTGGGTGCGGAATTTACTCACTAACCAGTGGCAAGGCCCTCATGAGCTTATCGTTTGGGGTCGTGGGTATGCTTGCGTTTCCACAGATACTGGGATACGGTGGCTACCTTCAAAATGCGTTCGCCCTGACCTACGGCACCAGACGCAGAACAGGCAACCTCCAAATGATGACTAGAACGCCAATCATCCAAATGGCGATCATCAGCCTAATGACTCTTCTGATGATGACCAGGATGTCAACCATCAGGCAGATGGTCCTTCTACAAGCAGAGACTGGGATGGTCCTTCCACAAGCAGAGACTGAACTTTAAATTTCTTGTTATCGAGTCAGATAGTTAAAGCCTTAAGGACATATTTAGAATTAATAACTGATGTAGATTTCTATTTAGGATTAATAGTAGAGTTGTTATCTTATCAAACAAAAAGGGGGAATTGTAGGTACAAAAATGCTGCTAGCGAGGATCTTCTTGCTATTTTCTAAGTCCGTGAGAGACTTTTCTCTCTCACAGAAGAGGTGGCAGGGAAAGTAAACAACCAAGACACCTGCAACCTTGAAAAGTCTTGTTTATGGTATAGTAGAAAAATATTTTGACAATGGATGTTTTAGGATTTTAGCCAATCACCCCCAAGGGGTGGCTGGTCCTTTGTCCAATTGGACTATGAAGAAAAAAGTCTATAAAAGAGTTTGTAAAATAATTAAATAAATCAATCTTGCTGCACAATTCCTGCCTGCTGGATCTTCTCCTCCTCCTCGTCCCTATGGCTGCAGGACACGGTGATGTATCATAGGAACCACTCCTGCGGTAGTATTTTCTGGTCTTAAAATCAAGACTCTTACATGGTTAGAAGGGGAAAAGGGATTTTACCTTGGTATTTATTTTAAAGATCCTTAGGTGCGCACATCCAGGTCATATGCATCGAAATGCACCCCACCGAAATGCCCACCCCAAAAGATCGGGTATAACATTATAGGTCTTACTAATTAGCATATCTATCAAAGATTTCCCCAATGAGAGGCTCAAGTGAGCCCCCCTCCCCAAGGATCCTTCTCCTGGATGGTTCTATCTTAGTTTACAGAATGTGTTCTGGAGAGGACCTTGGGGTCTGGGGCACACTGATCTCTAGCTACGAAGCTTCTAAAATGTTTATTCTCTTAGCTTGACAAACAAGTCCAAGAATGTAGGCAAAAAGCACGAAGACTACAGAAGTTGTAAAAAAGGTACAACAGGGGTATAAAAGAGAAGGCAAAAACATTTTCATGGCATCAGGAGGTGTTCATTTGTCTGGAGCAGCGGCTCCAGGACACCAGTTTTCAATGGCAAATAAATGCATGTGAATTCACACCCTGCAAGTGTACTGAGATGTGCTCTGGCTTTCACAATCAGCTGTGCCATCCGGTCCTGTGGTGTGGTGATAGTTTTTACTGGCTGATGTGACAAGAAGACCTACTCTATTATAGGAAGAGGGTCTTTTTTTGCAGTATCCCACTGAAAAATCAGCCCATGCATCTTGGGCGACTTACCCAAGATGATAAAACTAAGGGGCAGTTCTGGGCTGGTCTGGTGGGCCTGGCAAGAAGACAGGGCAAGCTGTACCTTTTCAGTGGACCCTCAGGCTTCCTCTGTGATGGCTCAGGGGGAGTCCAGGTCCTTGCAGGCTTTCAGGAGGTTGAACAGCAGATCTAGACCTTCTTTTGTTAGTCCCAGCAGAGGACCGGCCCAGCTGATAGAGCTGCACAGCTGGTGCAGGTCCCTAAGAATCTTTGGGTTGTCTTTGATGGCAAGCTTCTGGGGCATGACGGTCCATTCGCTGATGCAGGGTCCCAGGTAAGTCCATGGGCAGGTACACTGACAAAAGTCACTGCTCGCTCAGTCGGCAGGTTTGCCGGTCTCTGCTCTGGAAAGCCTCGGGCTGCCTAGAGAGACGGCACAGGAAATCCAGCGACTCGGCAGCTCCGATACGCGGAAAGTGTTAGCTATAAAGCTGTTGTCAAGGCAGAAGCAAAGAGTAGAAATATAGCCCAGACTCCATGCCTGTATTCCTGTTTTCTTTATTCCTCCTGTCCCAAGAGAGACGGGAGAGACTGTTCACAGAAGGGAGGCAGGAGCAAGAGGGGCGGAGCAAGCTGCGATGCTGACTTTATTTGGGGGACGGGAAAGGGGAGAGCTGGGGGTGGACCCATGGTAACCAGCCAATCAGACTCTGTTTCCGGGGAGCCCCTGCTACTTTCAAGTTTTACCTGTGCTTTGAACAAAGGGGATTCAGAGCACATGGCAGAGACAAGTCCAGACATGCTTCGGCAGTCCTGGGGCCAGGCTTAATGTTGGAGGCAGGCAGCAACAATTCCCCATATGTTTTTCTTTAAAGCTGGGCTGTAACCCTAAGTAACTTATAGTGCACAGAACAGTAATAAAACAATAGTGCAAAACATAATTGAAATCCACCGTCCCGACAACCCAACACTACCCAAGATGTCTTTAAACCAGTCCCCCAGTTAGAAAACTCAGGAGGTTAGTCAGGACATCTATGGTATGGGGTATCAGGATGAGGAACTACAAAATAAAGTACAAAATGTGAGTGCAAACAGCATAACTTAATTTATGGGATTAACATCGAAATCCAGTGCAAAGAGCTCAAATGGAGGCAAAAAATCAGGATTTTTCTAATGGCGTCTCCTCCAGGAGGCAGTTTTGACCTCCTTGACCTCTGTGGAAGTAACATAAGGTTTTACCCACTTGCTGGGGATCCCCCTCAATCCCTGAGGGGTGGATACACTGGTGTATCCACGTCCCCAAGTTATAAGTTTGTACGGTCCCTGGATCTTTTGAGTCTCTGGGTCCCAGATCAGGACTTCTGGATTTTCTTTCCGTTTCTGTCTCCTGGTGTTCTGGAAATGACGATAGATTGGAGGGTTCGGATCCTCAAAGGTGCCATTCAGGAAATTTATTGTAAACAAGGATTTGCTGCGTCAGAGAACAGGTCAATTGAGTTTGGTGGTTCCTGATTGATGCAGCAATATTCGTTTAAGAGTTTGGTGGGCACGTTCAACAATGCCTTGTCCAGTTGGGGAGTGAGGAATACCTGTGACATGTCAAAATCCCCACTGCTGATGAAAATTTTTGAACTCTTGAGAGATGTAGGCAGGCCTATTTTCAGTTTTTATCTCCTCAGGTACACCAAGCACAACAAAAGCTTGGACAAGATGTTTTTCAACATCCTTAGCCTTTTCACCTGCATGTGCAGAGGCATACATAGCACCAGAGAAGGTATCAATCGAAACATGAACGTATTATAATCTCCCAAATTCAGGGAAATGTGTGATGTCCATCTGCCACACTTCACCACTATTAATGCCTCTGGGATTGACCCCCATGCCCAGTGATGGAAGCTGTAGCTTCTGGCAGTTGGGACATGTTGCCACTATTGCTTTTGCCTGTGACTGCGATAGGTGGAACATGCGGATAACAGCAGGAATATTTTGATGGTACATGGCTCAATTTTGCCTGTTCAAAAACTTGGGGGAGCTTTGGTAAGTCAGCTGATAAGACTATGTCTGCTGGCATAGCCAGGGCATCTGCTCTATGATTACCCTCTGCAATAAATCCTGGCAGGTTTGTATGTGACCTCACATGCATGACAAAATAGGGATGCTCTCAGTGGGAAACCAGATAAATTAGCTTTGAGAGCAGATCATAAATTTTTTTGTTTGAAACTTCTTTTAGGAGCATGTGTTCTGGTCTCACAGTTACTCCAGCTACATATGCTGAGTCAGTGACCAAATTAAAGGGTTCTTTGAAGCTCTCAAATGCTCTAACGTCGGCTGCCAGTTCAGCTACCTGTGGTGACCCCTGGATTACCTAGATGTCAGATTCCCACTTTTGCGTCTTGGGGATTTTCCATGTCAGAACTGACCTTTTAGATTTCCCCGAGCTATCAGTAAAAACGGTTAGAGCATCAAGGTGTTTTCAACTTTGAATTTCTCGAGGAATAAAAGAGAATGCCAGATTAAACAATTGATGTTTTGGTAATGATTTGATATTTGGCCTGTTCAACTGTCCAATGCAAATTGTAAGTTGCTATTATTTTGGAGCAGGTGATCTAATGAGTCTGTTGTTACGGGTAAGTCGATGCAAGCAAAGTCACATCCTGCCAGGGTGCGGAGCCTTGCTCTAACCTTCATGATAATTTTTGCCATCAGTTCTTGTGGCTTGGTGTCTGGGTCTCCGCCCCCTGCCGTGGGGCCCTGAGGGGACAGAGAAAGGGCTTCCCGAGCCCCTGGTCAGCCTTGTTCGCCACTGGTTGTTTTGTGTTTCCCTGCGTGGGCAAGGACCCTCGGGCCCATGACTAGGGAGTTCCTCAGGAGAGCCCGGCCATGCGTCTGGGGAAATAAACATCTCTGAAGCATCTATCAACAATGTGTCCATATGTATTTCTTTTCCACGGGCCTCCTGGTTTGATACACGCGTGTTACAGTATCCCCACTGCAACAGCTTGGTGGTGAATTGCAGGCAGAATGATCCCTGATCCATAAGCGACTGATATGTGTGAGTAAACCCTAGAAACGTTGGATTCCTCTTCTCATTTTTGTTTTGCTATTTCATATCTAAACTATGGAGGAACCATGGGAAGACTCTAGGCTCTCAGAGCCACATGTGGACATTTATCTTAAACTTAAAAAGATTCTTGTAAATTTTAGCTTAATTCAAGCTCAAAAAGAACTGAAACACTTCCTGGCATGGTTGTTTAAGAACTTTTTCTATGTTTCTTGGGATTTAATTCTTAACAAATACTTTTGGAACACCGTTTGGACACAGTTAATTTTTGAGTCAAAATATATGCCGATGGAAGAATATTTTCGTGAATATTATTTAATTACCGAGACTGTTGAGCAATGTCAGCTGTGTCTTGGCGAAGGGAAGCCTGCCTCAGAGTCCGTGCAACCCAGGCCCCGTGGACCGAGCCCTCTGCAAGCAGCAGTGAGGCAATTCCCGCACGCGGGCGGAGCCATGCGAGCCGCAGTGTCAGCAGCAGAGTGAGGCGTGGCGGGAGTGGCTCGACCTGATGGTGCCCGCCCTGCCCCACGCAGCACATGGTGGAGCGAGCCCCGTAAACGCCCGACTGAGAAGGGTGGCACGCAGGCGGCTGCAGGCGGTGGTGGAGCAAAGCCGCACCTAGCCGAAATGCACGCTGGGGCAGGGCGCGGGGGGGTCATCGCTCAGGGGCCTGGCCGAGACGTGGGTTCAGACGCCTGGCAGTGGCAGCGCGGCTGAGAGCAGAAGCGGCGACGCACGGAGAACTGAGTGGTGCAGTCTGGCCCTGCCCACAAGGCCCTGAATGCGACCTCCGTAAGAGCGGACAGGCACCAGCGGCCCCAACAGTTCCAACACGGGTGCGACCGAAAAAGAGAGCAAAGATGCAGTGAGACAGAAAACAGCAGCCACTCGGAAAAAGGAAAAGATCACCATAGCTAAGGTTTTAGGAATAGTAAAATGGTATAATGTTAAACAAAATTATGGTTTTATAACGAGATGTGACAACCAGCAAGACATATTTGTTCATAGAACAGCTATTAAAAGGAATAACTCTGAAGAATACATCCCAAGCTTGGGAGATGGAGAGGTGGTGGAATTCAAAATTGTACAAGGTAGAAAAGGGTTACAAGCATCAGAAGTCACTGGGCCTGATGGTGTTCCTGTAAAAGGCAGTATATATGCAAAAAATCGTAGTCATGTTAGACAATATCTCCATTGTAGGCCCCCCCTACAGTCTCCCTTTTCTAATCCCACCTTTCCCTTTTACCCTATATCCTATTACCCCCAGTGTATTCCAAATCCATTTTTTCACCCATGGTTTCCCTCACAAAACCATACCTTTGCCAATTGTTTCCCCAAAAATCCCTTTCCAATGCCGAGTGGGGGATGAAAAGGGGGAGGGAAGAAATTAAACCCTCTCCTGCCTCAGTTTCCCCACAAAGCATGCTCAGAGAGTTCTGTCTTCCTTTTGTGAGCCTTAAGATGTTCCAGAGAATCTGTTTGGACATTTAAAGACTCAGGAGGGTGGCTTGTATTGTTTTAAAACTGTTCTTGTTATGTTTATCCAGTTGTTTTCAATGTTAAGTTTTAAATCTCTTTTTGTTAAAAATAAATGGGTGAAATGTAGGGGTCTCCTCCCCCTGCCATGTAGCCCTGGGAGACGGGCCCTGAGGGCACAGAGAAAGGGCTTCCCGAGCCCCTGGTCAGCCTCGTTCGCCATTGGTTGTTTTGTGTTTCCCTGGGCGGGCAAGGACCCTCGGCTCCCGTGACTAGGGAGTTCCTCGGGAGAGCCTGGCCATGCGGCTGGGGAAATAAACATCTCTGAAACATCTATCAACAATGTGTCCATATATATTTCTTTTCCTCAGGCCTCCTTGTTTGATACATGCGTGTTACAGTATCCCCACTGCAACAGCTTGGTGATGGTCTTGGACGGTTGGAGTGGGAGGAATACCCATTCAATTATGATGAGGTGTTCCTTCTGCTCCTTTTCCCACTGAAAAATGAGCCTGGGAAAGGGTGGTACTTTCCCTAGAATGACAAGCTTAAAGGGTAGGGAGGGCTGATACCTGTGTGCCTGCCTGGTGGAAATTGCCTCTTGTACCTTTTTGAGGGACGGCCTTGCCTCTTCTGTCAGGGATCTAGGAGATGCTGGACCACCTCCCCCCAACAGTAGGTTCATAATAGGAGCCACATCCTCGGTGGTGAGTCCCAACCAGGGTCTTATATAAGTCAGTGTCCAAGAGAGCTGTTGCAATTCTACTAATGTTTTTGGGTTGTTATTAATGGTGACGGGTGTTGGGGTGATAGAAGAC
This sequence comes from Aphelocoma coerulescens, assembly GCF_041296385.1. Classification (NCBI taxonomy): domain Eukaryota; kingdom Metazoa; phylum Chordata; class Aves; order Passeriformes; family Corvidae; genus Aphelocoma; species Aphelocoma coerulescens. Next base: position 6,777,395 of record NW_027184080.1, on the reverse strand, counting down.
ACTGTGATTTTGAGTCCGAGGTATTTCCAAGGGCTTGTTCTCTGGATTTTTTCTGGTTGTAATTCAAAGCCTTTAGCCTCATGGGCCTCAATCACCATGTTAAGCGTCCGCTCAAGGGATTGGTTATTGGGAGCACATATCAGCACATCATCCATGTAATGTAGGATGATGGCTTTCTCTGCCTTGGCATGGATGGGAGATAGAATTTTGGCAATATACTCTTGGCAGAGACTTGGTGAGTTTTTCATACCTTTGGGAAGCACGAGCCAATGATAAAGTTTCATGGGGGCTTCGTGATTAATAAAGGACACGGAAAATGCAAACCAAGGGGTATCTGCAGGGTGGAGTGGAATATGAAAGAAGCAATCTTTAATATCAAGGACAGCCAAATTCCAGTGTTGTGGGAGCATTGAAGGAGATGGCATACCTGGTTGAAGGGGTCCCATGTCTTCAATACCTTCATTGATTTTCCTGAGATCATGGAGAAGGCGTGCAGATACAAAAATGCTGTTAGCAAGGAATTTTCCTGCTTCTTCAAAACCGTGGGATACTTTTCTCTCTCACAGAAGATATTCGCAGAGTTTATGGACCATGAACACCTGCGACCTTATAAAATTTTTGTTTATAGTACAGTAGGAAAATATTTTGACAATGGGTGTTTTAGGATTTTAGCCAATCACCCCCAAGGGGTGGCTGGTCCTGTGTCCAATTAGACTATGAAGAAAAAAGTCTATAAAAGAGTTTGTAAAATAATTAAATAAATCAATCTTGCTGCACAATTCCTGCCTGTTGGATCTTCTCTCCTCCTCCCTATGGCTGTGGGACACGGTAATATTTTACAGCATTAATAAAGGCACCACTTGTTCTTTCCCAGTTTTTGTATTACAAACACCAGCAAGTTCCAGGGGCTGTTAGTTGGTGAGATGTTCCCTTTAGCTAATTGTTCATTTACTAATGTTTGGAGTGCGTCTAAGTTTACTTCTTTTAGCGACCACTGGTCAATTCACACTGGTTCATCAGTTTTCCAAGTCAATTTTTTTGGAAGACACTCAGCTCTAGTGGCCGCAAGGGAGAATTTTGATGTCTAGGGGTGATATCAATTTTTGTTCCCCACTGAGACATGGCATCCCTTCCCCACAGGGTGAATTTGGTGTCCAGGACATACGGATTAAGTGTCGCTATTTGTCCTTTAAGACCTTCAATTTGGATGGTGTGTTTGGATTGCTTCGCAATTTGGATACCTCCAATCCCATGCACGATGCCCTGAGATTGTAACTCCCATTGCTCAGGCCACTTATCAAATGGAATGACAGACACATCAGCACCTGTGTCGATCATTCCCATGATATTGATTTTATGTGATCCATGACGGAGCTTACATTCCACTAAAGGTTTATCATTTCCCAAAATCTCAGTCCAACAGATGGCTTAGATATGACTATCTGTGGGCAGTTATTTGGGCAGTGGAATGGCCTGTGCAATGACTTGACCTTTTGACATAAAATATGGTGGACATATACAGTGTGCCATTAGGCTAGAACCCCCATTCTGATCCACTTTCATGAGTATGGGTGTACTCTTTATCCCAGCAGGTGTCTCCTGAGTGTCCCCAATAACAAAAAGGTATGTAAAGTCTGGTATGTGGTCCACATTTTTGAATGTGATTGGTATCGCAGTCGGTTTGTTGTTGTTGAAATGGTGTGTTTCATCACAGGTTACTGTCGGAAGCCACGGCGGGACGGGGAGCTCGGATCCCCGGCGGGGGGAGAAGAACAGACACCAGCCAATATGGTTGAAAAATACTCTGATTTATTAGCAGTCTAAAGGCACTTATATAGTATACCAGCTTGTTAGCTCCTAAGTGGCTTACTTATCAGGACATATTACTATTTCTACACAATCAGACTACATTGGCAGTCTTCCACAGTCTTGTTATGTTCAAAAGAATGCTGTCCTTGCCTCTCCATCGCACCTGCAAGTACAGCACTCCCTGAAATTTCTCAGGCTGAAATTGTTTTGCTTTTCACAGAGGCTTTTCCCGCGGAAAGTGTCTCATACACACAGGCCCAAAAAGCCTCCAGCTCAATAGCTTGCACAGTTCTTTTATTGATCCCAATAATTCCATTCTCCAACAAATTCCCCGTTTCTCTTTTGTGCAAGCGATGCTGGAGGGATCGCAGATGTAGTGACTTTGTATATTATCTACTGCAAGTATCGGGAGGCAAGGTGAACAAACTGCCAGTTCTACAGTAATCAAATGCTACACAAATAAAACTAGTTATAATTTTAGACGTAACAACTTTAACTATCCCTCTAAGTTGAGACCGTCTTCTTCTACAACTATATGGTTAATTGATGTAACTCACTGATCCATTAGTAAGAATGAGAAAATGATTAGAAAGACTTAAACAGCATAAACCTTTAAACCTTTCACAGCCGTGGCTGCGGCCTAATAGCAGAAGATCAATAGCTACTTAACTTTATATTATTACATGTCTAACATTAATAATACCCACTTAACTTATTAAGCACTTGCAAGGCTATATTAAACTTAATGGCTACGTAGCTTTGACATCACTTAAACTCTACACAACTTAGCAGAACTTAAAATTAACTTTACTTAAACTTAACTTTGCTTAAACTTAACAACACTTAAACTTAACATGAATTAATCTTAACACTACTTAAACGTTGTGCAACTTAACCTTATCACTTAAATTCTACAGAACTTAAACTTAACAGAACTTAAACTTAACTTTATTTAAACTTAACAACACTTAAACCTAGCACGAATTAACTTTAACATTACTTAAACTTTACACAACTTAACCTTATTACCTAAATCCTATAGAACTTTAAACTTAAGGAACTTAACCTTAACAGAAATTAAGCTTAACATCACGTAAACTTAACAGAACTTAAATGTACTCTTATTTCAAGACATTCAAAAAACAATTTTTCACTTTACTTCTGAGTTTGGTGTTATACTCAAAAACTTTTTGCAATATACCCAAAAATTTCATGCAATTATTTTTCTTAGTTTTGTCTTTGGAAAGAGTTCCCCGATGTCCGTTTCTCCCGCTTTCACGTGTCGGAGGAAAATAACTTTAAGGCATGGGACTATGCAACTACACGAATTTATTGTTTAAAATAGCAAACGCATCAGTTGAGGCGTGAGATTTTACAACACATACAAGTAATGGCGACTAGTCACAAGATTTAGAGTTACATCGTAATTTATAACTTTCTAATCCAATAGATACTTAAAACGACACTTTGTTTTAGATTAATGACCTATCACCTGTGGCACTTCTCACTGCAATGCAGCTATGTCTTGACCAATAACTTCTCATGTCACGTACACACAGATGTCTCTCTTATACCATCTAAATTCTTAACTTAAACTATATAAAATCACACTATTATATTTTAAAACCCTTCACCAAAACACCCAGTGTACAATTTTACTTATAATGATAGGAACACAAGTTTGTAATCCTGTTGCTTAAAGTCCACAAATCTCTGTCAATTAAGCCAGACCTAGTCTCTTCCAGGGTTGTAAATCAAAGCCTCCTTTAATTGCAGGAGTTTCTACTCCTCTGTCTCCCACATCTCCCCCTCCTTTCTGCACCAAAAAAACTTCTTTGATGGATTTATCAATCATTCGCTGTACACATTGAAACAGACATGGCACCATTATGAGAACTATAACTATGACTGCCAAAATACATAGGCCTGTTGTAAGACACTTTTTTACCCACGACACTAAACCCCATCCACTGAACAAATTATCCAGCCATCATCGATTCTTATTTTCGACACACCCTCTTTAAGTTGTTGTATGCTCTTGTAAATAGACTCTGAGTGGTCAGACAGATTCATACAGCACATCCCCTCAAAGTCTTTGCATCCATGTCCATGGGCCAGCAAGAGAAAATCAATGGCTGCTCTATTTTGCAAAGTGGCATGCCTCACATTTTTGACATCTGCTAAAAGGCCACTAATGCAAAGGATGTAGCGTTAGATTGTTTACTCAGCCAACATCCCAACCGATCCAACTGCTTTAACGCAACTACTGAGGCAACTGGTGGCATAAGAAGAGATGTTACAAGCCTTTTTCCATAGCCCCATGGGGTAAAATCATCTTTGCACTCTGGTCCATATTGACGTGGAGCGGATCTTTTTTGTCTGTGTCTCACATTGGCAATTGTCTTCATATTAGGAGTAAATAATGTAAGCTCTCCCAAAGTACATGGACCACCCTTAATGTTTGAAGGGATAGCTGGCCATGCTCTGTCTCCACATACAAAAAACATTCTTCTTGGTAATTGCAGAGGAATAGAGCTAGGTGCAGATGAAACTACAAAAGTATTATTACACCAAAAGGAGTGGTTCTTATACACAGGGTGATATGGAGAAACATCTCTCATCAGTGATTGATTAATGTTTGTAGAATGGAACTCAACACAGAATTTCACTTTTACAGAACCAAGGATTTCCAATTCTTCAGGTTCATCAGAGGTTTTAGGAAGATAGGGAGTCCACCATTCCCATGTATTTATTGGAGTATAGTGTTCCCAAACTTCTGATCTTGCAAAGGTACCTCGTAAGGCCCTGTCAATTTTCTCTGGGATTGGCCAATTCTCTATTGGAACATTGACTAGACAAGTTGAAAATGGATTTTCTGGAGTTGTGGTAGACAGACATAGAGTATCCAACCCTGAAGCATTAGCTAAAGTCACCCAAACATTGGTCTTAGGTTGATCGACCGGCAAAGCTACTCCACCGAAAGTAAATAAGACAAACAAAGCAAAAAACAAACTTAACATTTGATTAGATTTCATGTTTCTTGAAAGTTCTCTTGGCAAAAGACTCCTTCTCAAATCTCAATCTCTAAACTAATTTGTAAGAATATTTTTGTATTTCCCAATTTTACTTTCACTTCATCTAATGATGAGGATTATTTGCCAAAAGATCTTTACAACACATTTGCTTATACACTCTTACATCAATCTAAAACCTAAAATTTACAGCTTTAACAATAAAACAAAAGATTGCAGATATGGGCTGTAGTCTCTGTGAAGTTCACGTCTGCATACGCTCTTCTCTACTCGTAGAGTTGTCAGCTTCTTTCTGCGCGTGATATGGTTTCACATTCTTCGCAGGAAGCCACCTAAGTCCCATACCTGTAGAAACACAAGCAAACCCTTTGCCCCAGGTTATTAATGGGAATGGACCTTCTATTTGTCCTGTTTCTGGATTTCTAATCAGAACCAAAGGATTTTCTCTTAACTTTGCATGTGTGCTATTAGAGAAATGCCTAAATATTGGAGGATCAGGCTCTGTAGAAGAACTATTCAAAAAGTTATAAACATACAAAGCTTTACTTAATCGCATCTGTGGTGTTGCTTGTGCTAGATCTCCCTTTTGCTGATCTAAAATACGTTTCAAGGAATGATGTGTCCTTTCTACAATTGCCTGACTCGTGGGCGAATAAGGAATGCCGAAAGTATGGCGAACACCCCAATTCATCAAAAATGTGGCTACTTTCTGAGCTGTATAAGCAGGACCATTATCTGTTTTTATTTCTTGAGGCACCCCCAAGGAAGTGAAAGCTTGCAAAAAATGCTGACACACATGATTTGCTGTCTCTCCTGTGTGTACAGAAGCAAAAACGGCATTGGAAAATGTATCCACTGATAGATGGATATTTTTATATTTTCCAAAGGACGGATATTTAGTGATATCCGTTTGCCACAACTGCAAACTCTGTAGCCTTCGAGGATTTACTGCTCCCATGGAGACAGGAGGCTGCACCAGTTGGCAATCTGGGCAGGTATTTACAATTGCTCTAGCCTGATCTCTGGAAAGACGAAACATTCTCATAAGAGCTTGTGCATTCTGATGAAAAAAGGCATGACTCAACTTTGCTTGTTCAAAAGTATCTGGCAAGGTGTTCACTATAGCAACTGTTAACTTATCAGCCCTGGAGTTGCCCTCCGCCAGGAATCCTGGGAGTGAAGAATGAGCTCTGGATAATTCAATAATGCAATCTGAAGTTCTTCTGAGTTTAGTAATGCCCAATCAAAATATTGCTTCTTCAGAGGCAAATAAATTATCACAAACTCCTTGCCTGCATAGTTAACAACCTTGACCTGCCTCTGATTATAATCTGAGCTAACATTTCCATGGTTGTGAAGATTGTTTTTGGAGATCTGTAAGGCAAAAAAACCCATTCTATTATCAATAAGGGATCTTTGGCAGAAGCATCCCATTGAAATATAAGACCATACAATTGGATTTTTTCCCCCAGTACTGCAAGGAAGAATGGTTGTGAATCTACACAACGATGTGCTTGTCTTTTCTGTAAAACCTCTGTTACTCTGTGTCCCGGTTTGAAAGACAGGTGTCTGCTAAGGAAGGCAGAAGCCTCCCTTGGAGTGGCAGATATAATCCCTTTCCCTCTGAGTTATTATAATTTTGAAATCAAGGGTCTTTAGGTAAAGATGTGGGAAATAGGAATAACAGTTCTTTACTATATATATATAGATATATATATAACTAGTCAAACAAAACAACAACAACTATGACAGTAACAGCAAACACAAACCCAGTCCCAGCCTTCTCAGCTGTCAGGCTATTTCCCCTCGGGTGCAGTTCCGCTCGCAGACGGCAGGGATCGCTGGCGGCTCCCGGTGAGCAGGGCAGGTGCGATGGTTCCCCCGCGGCTGCAGGGGGCGCTCCGGAGCGAGCTCGGGGAGCACGCGGCTGCTCTGGTGCCCTGGGATCCCGGGGAAGGATGGAACAAAGGAGCTTCACAAACCGGTGGGCAGCTGGTCCCGGGTTCCCGGAAACAGCAGGCTGGACTGGTAGGCTGGAGCGGCAGGCACAAACACAAATCCCGGGTGGCAGACGAGATGTATCCAAAAGGGGGGAACCCCCAGAGGTCCAGGCAGGCAGGGTAAGCACGGCTACAGCGTAACGAAGGCTCGAAGCAGCAGCGGGCTAGGGCTGCCGCAGCCCAGGCTCCAGCAGGGCAGGGAAAGCAGCTTTGGGATCCCCGGTGTTGTTTCCAGCAGAAAGGAAAGACGCCGAAAACGGGAACCAGCAGCTCCTTTCTCTGCACCTTCTCCCTCCAGACGCTGAGAGCGAACTGAACTGCCCGCCAGGTGAGAACAAAAGCTTGGACGGGCCCTTTTGTCTTTCTTAAGTATGGCTATCTATCTCCTAGCAACATGCTATGGGAAAAAATTCCTTTAACAGAAAAAAAAGCTAGGACTAAACTAAAACCCCAACACTCTGTCAAGTGCCTTTAGAGCTTCAGGTGTGAGGGTTCTTGGGGAAGTAATGTCACAATCTCCCTTTAACAAATCAAAAACTGGAGCAAGTTCATCATTAGTAATCCCTAAAGTAACTCTAATCCAATTTATCTCTCCCAAAAGCTGCTGCAAATCTTGTAAAGTATGAACTTTAATTCAAAGCTGTATTTTCTGTGGCCTTATTGACTGTTCTGTCATTTTCCATCCCAAATATTTCCACGGTGGAGTTTCTTGTATTTTTGACGTAGAAATCTCAAGTCCAGCCCTTTTAATCTCTGTTACGACACTGTCACGAGCTTCCTCCATCTCGGGTTTACTCCTCTTCTCTCATATCTCACCGGCAATGCTAACAATGATTTACGAGCTGGGACAAGATCATCCTCTTTAGATACCTCCCGATGTATAACATTCCAATTTGTTAAAACAGGCTTTTCCCTTAGATTTATTTCTCTCTGCTTATCGGCAGAGGAGAGCCTATTCATATCTTGAAGGCTTAAATTAGATTCATCCACTGATGGTAAACACTCATCCTGAGTTTGCACATCTGCTGTGCTACTGGCAACACTCCGAGCTGTCATGGGGGCATCCATCTTTGCTTTCATCACTTCCGAAGATGTCATTTCCGGAGATGTAATTTCCGGGACCTCCCGCCCTCCGGCACCATCCATCACTTCCGAGGGCTCCCCCCTCTTTTCTTCACCACCCCCCCCTTCGGGTGCAATATCACAAGCAGCCGGAGGGGGCGACTGAGAGGGAGCCCGTGGCGCAGTTAAAATTTCGGAGCCGCCATTAATCACCGAGCTGTTCAACAATTCTATCACCACGCGGCAAGCAGGGATTAACATAGCTGCCGTCTTATCGCGTTTTGAAGCGAGATCATAAAGTCTAGTTGCAATATCATTCCAAACTGATTTAGTAAGAAGAAGTTCAAAGTCAACATCAGGGCAATTACGGAAAACTCAAAGCAATAAATCTTTCACTTCTTTGCTGGGAAGAGGCTCAGAATGTAACTTCAGCAAGGCATCTAACTTATTATAAACATCCCTCTGTTCTTTTGAAATACTCTCACCCATCTCTTTACTTCCCCGGCCCCTGCCTTCCCTCAACATTGAAGACAGTTTTCCTACCGGCGTGCTTGGGAGAAATCGACCCGCGACCCTCCGTTAAACTTCCTTTCAGCTTAAGCTCCTGCCGGATCACCCTTCCTTTCAGGGTACGGTTAACGGTTCCTCCTCCTTAACAGTCCACGTTCATTCCCAGAGCAGGAACTGTGAAGGGGTTAACAACTGTAGGATACTGATGTAATGCTTTTGAACACAGGACATCTGCTGTAAAGACAAACTGCAAAATGCTTAGTATAGATAAGTTAGCAAGTTTTGTGATGACTGTTTGCATTACTTGTTGGTACTTCTCTTTCATTTGGGGCTGTTTTCGGGCCGTCCCGGATGGCTTTGGCATTGCAGGCGACGAAACTGTAAAAGCCGCGCTGCTGCCGGCTGTCCCGCAGTTCGGCGCGGGGGGGTTACCCTCCGCCGCTTTTGGCCGGGCTGCTGCTTTCGGCCGGGCACCAGGGCTGCCGGTGTCTCTCTGGCCTGCCCGCGCCCTGCCCCCTGGATCTGCTGTCTGTGCTTCCGCTATCGCCGCCATTTCTCCTCCGGCCGTCGGAGAGTTAACATCCGGCTCTGTCGAGTTTAGTAACTCTCGCAATGAGCTAACGCACGCTGCTGTATTTTTAATGGCTTTTCTCGCGGCCAGCCCGAAGGACCGCGCTACCCCGGACTCCACCGCGGTCTCTGGCCGCCGCTGTGTAAGTCCCACGTCTGATACTTTCGCAGAGCTGCTACAGCCTGCGCTGCCGCTCTCTACACTCTCTATGGCAACCACGGCAACTGTCTTTTCTGTTTTTACTTCTGCGAGAGTACTGATTACTGCTCTCCAGGTGAATGGGAGCTCTTCTTTCTGTAGCTTTCATTTTAAACCATCTTGCATTAACCAGTTCCTTATAAAGGTTTATCTCCTTAATTCCCTGCTTTTCTAAAAAGCGTAAAAATACATTAAAGGCTGCCTGAGTTTCCATGACCGCGTCCACAAACCCACGACTCAGCGCGAAACACAAACCACATCCAAAGTGAAAACCCCGCGTCTCTGCACTAAACTATACCCGCGGATAAACCGCGAACCCGCGTCCAGCGCGAACCGTACCCGCCACCAGCGCGAACCCGCGACTCAGCGCGAAAACAAAACCGCGGACAAACCGCAAACCAGCGCGAGCTGTGTACCACCCGCCAACTGTGTACCAAAAACCGTAAAACCCGCTGACTACGCTGATACCACCCGCGCCTCTGCGCGCCCCAAGTATCAGGGTACTGCAGTGTCTTGCGGTGACCTTATGATGTGTATCCCATATCGCTGCCTATGCCCAGAAATTAATTTTTGTGCCTTTCTGTGCCTCTAAACTGAGCCTGAGAGGGAGAAGAAAAAACTGAGCAAAACTTTCTCAAAGCAGTTTGCAGCTTGTTCAAGGTCACAGAAAGATAGGGGTTTTTTTCCCCAGCCACGGCAGGGGGAGCGAGGAAGCACCCGGCTTGCTGTGTTCCTATCAGCTTTTGGCCAGTTGTTTTTCAGTTTCTGGTTCTCCAGAGAGAGACCGAGAGGTGGACCTTGCTTTTTCCTTCTCTAGAATTCCGGATTTTCTCCCTTTGCTACTGGACTGCTTTCAACCTCAGAGCACATCGGGAGGACTTTTCATCGGGCACAGAGGGCCTGGCCCTGGGCCAAGCCCCAGCTCCGAGGAGACCAAAGGAAGGACTCTAACGCTTTCCCAGGTTTTTCCTCCATAGTGAAAGATTTTACCATTTAACCTTATTTTCCTTTCCCGTGTGTTTGTTAAATAAATAGTTTTATCTTCTTCACTTTCCTTTGAGGAAAATTTTTTTTTTTCCCGAACCTGGTGGGGGAGTGGTGGTTGTGCCTTCTCTCAGAGGATATATTTCTAAATTTGGCCAAACCGGTACAAATTTAGTGGCGCCCAACCGTGTGGCTCGAAGGAAAGTGAAAAACCTGTGCTAATTACATTTTGGTTTGAATTTACTTATTCTGTGCTGGAGTAAAATAATCATCATGTTTGTTGAGTTCATAACATTTCTCTGGCTTGATATATTCATGTATTTCTGGTCTGTAGGCTTGTTTAAGGTACTAGTGCCTTTCTCGTCCCTAGGCTTATTTGCCTATCCACAACTTGGTCCGATCTTATCCTTGATAAGGAATTTTTGAAGAGCAGGGACACGAATTCGGATTTCTATTTGGTGTGCTCGGTGATAATGATTTATAAGAAGTTGACAGAGGTACAGGCAGCTGTTCAAAGTGTGTATGATAAATGGTTTCTCTGTCCTAACCCCAGTCCTAGCTTCAGTAGCCTGTTTTGGGAATTTATTAGTAACTGCACCCAGATTGTTAGAGGAGGAGGAGTCGGGGTTTACCTTCCCTTTAAATTTGATAGGTTTTCTTTTGAGAGTGTTCAGTTTCCCCTGGATGTTAAAGAGACCACCCTCCTGGTATTTAATCTGGTAAGCTTCCTCTATGTGGTTTGCAGCTTGTCTAGAATAAGAGCTCAGATTTCCTGGGCGACTGATGAGACACCTGACCCAGAGGTGGAGTATCCTGAGTGGTGTGGGGAATGGGAGGATATGGGCCTAATCCTGAAGAAATTCTCTGACCCAATGGTTTGCAATTTTTCCCCTGAACAAGTTCAGAAACCAGCTGAGGTGGCGAAATATCTGAAAGAGAAATACAATGACAATTCTAATGAGAACAAGCTCCTTGCAATATGTTGGGTCTTGGCATATGCCTATCGCACACTGCAGCCGGTAAGGGTAGAGAGGCAGGAAGATCAATCAGCAAAGCCTGCAGATACCCCAGTCACTCAGGCTGCAGATAAACCAGACAGCAAGCCCAAAGCAGATGGAGAGTCTAAGCCACTGACAGTGGCTCACGTTACAAGGAAAAAGCACATAACCAAAACTGATCGCCCAGTGAAAGATGAGGATAATGCAGGGGGAGGAACCTCAAAAGATGCAGGGGAAGGAACCTCAAAACCACTGACGGACTCAGGCACAGAAACCATTACTGAGTCCATGTCCATAAAAGACCTTCACAGCCTAAGAAAGGATTACACCCGACGGTCCGATGAATCCATAATAAGTTGGATGGTCTGTATTTGGGATGCGGCAGGTGATGATGTGATGCTGGACGGTGCTGAAGCGAGGCATTTGGGATCCCTGTCACATGATCCAGTGATTGACCAAGCGATGAAAAGGGGGACTGACTCTACCAGTGTCTGGAGATGAGTTCTGACAGGCGTGATTGAAAGATATATGTGTGGAGATGATCTCTACATGCAGCAAACCCCGTGGAAGACCATAGAGCAAGGGATCCAACGCCTGAGAGAACTAGGGGTGGTAGAAGTTGTCTTCGCAAATGACCCAGGATTGAGGAGTCCAGACCGGGCCAGAGTTATTCCATACATGTGGCGAAAACTCATACAACTTGGGCCACCAGAATACGCTTCTGCTTTAGCAATAATGAAACCGGACTACGGTGCGAATGAGACTTTGAAGGATATGGCAGTGAAGCTCCGAGCATATGCAGACTCTGTGCATGGCCCAACACATGCAAGAATCGCAGCTGTGGAAACACGTATGCAGAAAATGGAAGATAAGATAGAAAGGAATCACCAGGAGATTAAAGAGTGCCTTCTCCGTGGACGTTCCTTAGAGAGAAGGCACATCCCACGAAGTGAGCTGTGGGATTTCCTGTGTGACAGTGGGGAAAACATGAGGAACTGGGGTAGACAACCCACTTCTGCTTTGGCAGCACGAGTGCGTGAATTGAAGGAGCGCAAGTCTCAGAAAGGAGGATCTACCAAAAAGGAAGTAGCCCCAGTTGCCTGTAGCCAAACTGCCGGAAATGATGGAAAAGAGGATGACATGTCCAATTCCCATGAAGGAACCTCTAAGATACAGGCCCAGGGAAAGAAGGATAACCAGGCATAGAGGGGCCCTGCCTCTAGCCAGGTAGAGGTTAGGGAAAACCGTGTTTTTTGGACTGTGTGGATTTGTTGGCCTGGTACATCAGAACCACAAAAATATGATGCCTTGGTTGACACTGGTGCACAGTGTTCAATAATTCCATCACAGCATGTGCGGGTAGAATCTGTTTCTATTTCTGGTGTAACGGGTGGATCACAAAATTTGACCTTGGTGGAAGCTGAGGTGAGCCTGACTGGAACTGAGTGGAAGAAGCATCTCATTGTGACTGGCCCAGATGCCCCGTGCATTTTGGGCATAGACTTCCTCCAAAACGGGTATTTTAGAGACCCAAAGGGACTCAAGTGGGCTTTTGGAATAGCTGCTGAGGAGACAGAGGGCATTAAGCAATTGAACACTTTGCCTGGGCTATCAGAGAACCCCTCTGCAGTCGGCCTTCTGAAGGTGGAAGAACAAAGAGTACCAATTGCTACCTCGACAGTACATCGCCGACAGTACCGGACAACTCGAGATGCTGTGATTCCCATCCACAAGATGATCCGTGAGCTGGAGAGCCAAGGGGTGGTCAGCAAGACCCACTCACCCTTCAAAAGTCCCATTTGGCCTGTACGCAAATCTGAAGGAGAATGGAGATTGACTGTGGACTATCGTGCCTTGAATGAAGTGACTCCACCACTGAGAGCTGCTGTGCCGGACATGTTGGAGATCCAGTATGAGCTAGAGTCCAAAGCAGCGAAGTGGTATGCCACTATTGACATTGCCAATGCATTTTTCTCCATTCCTTTGGCAGCAGAGTGCAGGCCTCAGTTTGCTTTCACCTGGAGGGGTGTGCAGTACACCTGGAACCGACTGCCCCAGGGGTGGAAGCACAGTCCCACCATCTGCCATGGACTAATCCAGACTGCACTAGAAAAGGGTGAGGCTCCAGAACATCTGCAGTACATTGATGACATCATTGTGTGGGGGAACACTGCAACAGAAGTGTTTGAGAAAGGAGAGAAAGTTATCCGGATTCTCCTGGAAGCTGGTTTTGCCATCAAGAAGAGCAAAGTCAAGGGACCTGCCCAAGAGATCCAGTTCCTGGGAGTGAAGTGGCAAGATGGACGACGTCAGATTCCCGCTGAGGTCATCAATAAGATCACTGCAGTGTCTCCACCAACCAACAAGAAGGAAACACAAGCTTTCCTATGTGCCATAGGCTTTTGGAGGATGCATATTCCTGAGTACAGCCAGATTGTGAGTCCTCTTTGCCTGGTTACCCGCAAGAAGAACCATTTCCTTTGGGGCCCTGAACAGCAACAAGCTTTTGCCCAGATCAAGCAGGAAATCACTCACGCCGTAGCCCTTGGCCCAGTCAGGACAGGACCAGAGGTGAAGAACGTGCTCTACTCTGCAGCTGGGAGCCATGGTCTGTCCTGGAGCCTCTGGCAGAAGGTGTCTGGTGAGACTCGAGGTCGACCACTGGGGTTTTGGAGCCGAAGCTACAGAGGGTCTGAAGCCAACTACACTCCCACAGAGAAGGAAATCTTGGCAGCCTATGAAGGAATCCAAGCCTCCTCAGAGGTAATTGGAACTGAGGCACAACTCCTCCTGGCACCCCGACTACCAGTGCTGGGGTGGATGTTCAAAGCAGAGGTTCCCTCTATCCACCACGCCACCAATGCCACATGGAGCAAATGGATTGCTCTCATCACACAGCGCGCCTGTATCGGAAAACTGAATCGCCCTGGGATTTTGGAAATAATCACAAATTGGCCTGAAGGTGAAAACTTTGGTCTCGCTGATGAAGAAGAACAAGAGACACGTGCTGAAGAAGCTCCACCGTACAACCAACTGCCATCAGAAGACACACGCTACGCTCTTTTCACCGACGGTTCTTGTCGCATCGTAGGGATTGTCATACATAAAATCCCTATTAGTGCTTGGTCTTTGCATATTAAGTGCTTTAATTAATTTTGAGTTAAATATTTTTAAATTGAATGTTAAAATTAACCCATCAGCCCAGGTACACAAATCAAGTTTTATTATTTTGGTTTTCACTCATTCCAAGCTGTTCATTTGTGCCCTTCCCAGTAAAAAATCCCCAGTTAAAAGTTCCCCAGTTAAAATCCCTTTTCAAACATTAATCACTTGTACACCATAAGAGTTATCTTTCCTATGTTTACTGTATACTTTTACAAGTGTTTGAAGATGTGTTGGATGTATTTTTTTTATGTTTTTCCTTGTACTTTGGTTCCAAAGAAGATTTCAAAACCTCAGTTCCAACAAACAGCACAGCCCCCACAGCCATTACCCTGTAAGCTCCATAGTAACCTGAATTTTAATGATTGGTGGACAGAGATAATCTGTCAAAGGGAAAACACCAATCACCTTAAACCAAAGGGGCGGGCTGTGGGCGGACTGTGGGCGGAGTAAAAGCTATAAAAGTGCAAGAGAAAGACACGCCCCTCTTCATTTTTCCCTTCCTCTCCAGCTTGCTAAGTTCAGTGCTGGAGAAACCTACCCCTTTTCAGGGGCCTTTAGAAATATATTTCTTTTTGACCAGCCTAGCACTGCAAGCCCTTTTTTCTCTACCTGAGGTCCAGTGCTGTCTAAGCCTGAAGATCTCGAATCCCTGCGCTCCTGGGGCATACCTCCTGAGCCACTAGGATCCCAAATTTTTATATTTTGCTAATTTTTGCAATTTTTCAATTTTTCTGTTTTAATAAATTGTTTTAATTTCTACTACGAGTTGTCTCATTCCTCACAGGGATGAAACGAAAGTGGAAAGCAGACGTATGGAGTCCCACACGACGGGTTGCCGAAGCTACTGAAGGGAGAAGGTGGATCAAGCCAAGTCGCTGAACTCAAAGCTGTTCAACTAGCCCTGGACATTGCTGAGAGAGAGAAGTGGCCAAAGCTCTACCTCTACACTGATTCATGGATGGTAGCCAATGCTCTGTGGGGATGGCTAGAAAAGTGGGAAAAAGCTAATTGGCAGCGTAGGGGAAAACCAATCTGGGCTGCTGAAGAGTGGAAAAACATTGCTGCCCAAGTAAGAAAGCTGGTTGTGAAAGTCCACCATGTAGATGCCCATGTCCCCAAGAGTAGGGCTAATGAAGAACACCAAAACAACAGGCAGGTAGATCAGGCTGCAAAGATAGAAGTGTCACAGGTAGACTTGGACTGGAAACACAAGGGAGAGTTGTTCCTAGCTCGATGGGCCCATGATGCCTCAGGCCATCAGGGCAGAGATGCCACCTAGAAGTGGGCACGAGATCGAGGGGTAGATCTGACCATGGACAGTATCTCCCAGGTCATCCATGATTGTGAGACATGCGCTGCGATCAAGCAGGCCAAGCGGGTGAAGCCCCTGTGGTATGGTGGGCGGTGGTCCAAATACAAGTATGGGGAGACCTGGCAGATTGATTACATCACACTGCCTCAAACCCTCCAAGGCAAGCGCTATGTGCTCACAATGGTAGAAGCCACCAGAGGATGGCTGGAGACCTACCCTGTGCCTCACGCTACTGCCCGGAACACCATCCTTGACCTAGAAAAGCAAGTCCTTTGGAGGCATGGTACCCCTGAGAGAATTGAATCTGACAATGGGACTCATTTTCAGAATAGCCTTATTAACACCTGGGCTAGAGAACATGGCATTGAGTGGGTGTACCACATCCCTTACCATGCACCAGCTGCAGGCAATGTGGAACGGTGCAATGGATTGTTGAAAACCACTTTGAAGGCACTAGGTGGGGGAACTTTCATGAATTGGGACCAGCATCTAGCAAAGGCCACCTGGTTAGTTAACACCCGATGTTCCACCAATAGAGGTGGTCCAGCCCAATCTGAATCCCTGCATACAACAGATGGAGATAAGGTCCCAGTAGTGCATGTCAGAGGTCTGGTAGGAAAGCCTGTGTGGATAAATTCTGCCTCAAGTACAGACAAACCCACCCGTGGGGTTGTCTTTGCTCAGGGACCTGGTTGCACATGGTGGGTAATGCAGAAAGACGGAACAACACCTTGTGTACCGCAGGGAGATCTGATTGTTGTGTGAAATGCTTGTATACCCCTGCTTGCTGATTGTCACTGTCACTGTTCGTATATAGCTGTGTATATATATATATAGATATATATATATATATGTATTAATGTGTGTGCAGAATTAGAATATCTTAGTTTGAGCATTGAGCCAATGATATGGGATAAGGGGTGGAATGTCTTGGGGTGACGTTATGATGTGTATCCCATATCGCTGCCTATGCCCAGAAATTAATTTTTGTGCCTTTCTGTGCCTCTAAACTGAGCCTGAGAGGGAGAAGAAAAAACTGAGCAAAACTTTCTCAAAGCAGTTTGCAGCTTGTTCAAGGTCACAGAAAGATAGGGGTTTTTTTCCCCAGCCACGGCAGGGGGAGCGAGGAAGCACCCGGCTTGCTGTGTTCCTATCAGCTTTTGGCCAGTTGTTTTTCAGTTTCTGGTTCTCCAGAGAGAGACCGAGAGGTGGACCTTGCTTTTTCCTTCTCTAGAATTCCGGATTTTCTCCCTTTGCTACTGGACTGCTTTCAACCTCAGAGCACATCGGGAGGACTTTTCATCGGGCACAGAGGGCCTGGCCCTGGGCCAAGCCCCAGCTCCGAGGAGACCAAAGGGAGGACTCTAACGCTTTCCCAGGTTTTTCCTCCACAGTGAAAGATTTTACCATTTAACCTTATTTTCCTTTCCCGTGTGTTTGTTAAATAAATAGTTTTATCTTCTTCACTTTCCTTTGAGGAAATTTTTTTTTTTTTTCCCGAACCTGGTGGGGGAGGGGTGGTTGTGCCTTCTCTCAGAGTATATATTTCTAAATTTGGCCAAACCGGTACATGCAGCGTCCAGGCAAGCCTTTAGCAGCCAAGCGGCGAACCACCGATGTTAAGGTGGCCCAGGCTAGAGGTCGGCCGACCCTCCGCCCCCACCGGTGCTGCTCCGGCACAGCATTAGGCTCCCGCCAGGGCAAAGGGGATAAAATACCAGTCCCAGTACAAAGTCCAAGTTCCGCGTTCAGGTCCCGTACTCCGGGTTCCAGGTTCCAAATTTGGTGTTCCAAGTTCGGTGTTCCAAGTTCGGTGTGCCGTGTTGGGGTGCCAGGTGTCGGAATCCGCGGCAGGGGGAGAAGAACAGACACCAGCCAATATGGTTGAAAAATACACTCTGATTTATTAGCAGTCTAAAGGCACTTATATAGTATACCAGCTTGTTAGCTCCTAAGTGGCTTACTTATCAGGACATATTTCTATTTCTACACAATCAGACTACATTGGCAGTATTCCACAGTCTTGTTATGTTCAAAAGAATGCTGTCCTAGCCTCCCCATCGCACCTGCAAGTACAGCACTCCCTGAAATTTCTCAGGCTGAAATTGTTTTGCTTTTCACAGAGGCTTTTCCCACGGAAAGTGTCTCATACACACAGGCCCAAAAAGCCTCCAGCTCAATAGCTTGCACAGTTCTTTTATTGATCCCAATAATTCCATTCTCCAACAGGTTACCTTAAACCTAAGTCCAAGAGTCCATGTTACTTTGTCTGCAGCTCTATTTTTGTCTGAACGTGGAGCTAGGATGCGCTGAATCATTAGTTTCCCTGCTGTTGACCTGGGGAAACAGTCTTTGAAGAGTTTTTCACAGCAGTTATAATTGTTCTGCTCTTGCGAGCCACTTGTCCCTTTTTCTGACAACGATAGCACACGAGATTACATTGAGATTGAGTTTCCCCTGTACCCATCGCATTCTCCACAACCTCCCCCACCATTCCCCACTTTTTTCAAAAAAGGAACAGCTGTGTTCAGGTGCACCTTTGTCATAGGTTAGCAAGCATAGTCCCGGAAGGGATATCCTTGCTAAGGGGTGCTTACAGCTTCCTCTGGGACCTGATAGAACCTATCAGCTGGCCAGTTTGAATATGGACAATTCTTTAAGCCACTTAAAGTTGTGACCGCCTCTGTGATACACACTTAAGAATAGACAAACTCCCACCTCAGCTCTCTCTCGTTTCCGGCGCTGGGACAGGTGGCTGCGGGGCCCGTGTGGGGGCCAGCAGGCCCGGCCAGGCCCTGCTTGGGCCAGGCCGGGCCGGGCCACGGCCAGCCTGGAGCCATGGGCCTGTTCCAGCCATGGAACCCCACCCACTGCCTTGCCGTGGGCAGCCGGAGCGGCTCGGAACCCCCCCTCCACTGCGGCCGAGATTCAGCAAAGCGGCACCGCTGTCCGGCAGAGGTCAGGTGACCAACAGCGATAAGCCACATTCCAGCTGCACGGCTGAGGTGAGATTAACCCTTTTATTGCTGTGAAGAGCTGAAAACCTGAGGGAAGAGAGAGAGGAGATGCTTAAAGCTGAAAGTCTGTTGTGAAGCTATGATATATCAGAGTATCCTGTTGTAATTTCATGAAGATATGGGGGGTGGAGTGTTCAAGTCATAAGCAATAGGCAGATGCTGCTGCAGCTGTAATTTCATGAGAAGTTTGGACAGGGAGAGATGAACCAGATGAACCAGATGAGGACTTTTGCTCCAAATGGGAAAGGAGAAAAACCTCAATTCCTAGAGATGCTCCCAGAGATAGTCTTAAAGATGAAGATGACCCTTTGCTCCCAGGGAAGGAGAAGGGCCTCTGTTTTTTTTGTTTCTGAACAGCTCAACCTTAAAATTGTACCCCAGAAAACTTTCAAGAGTGGACCCTCGAAAGCAGTTGCGGGAAAAGCTGCAAGTCGGGGGAAGGGACTCACATCGCAAGCAGAGAGACTCCTCTTCCTGAATGGACTGAACAATATTTGGAAGTGGGTGGCTATCTCGTTGTGATACTGTTTTCATAGCATGAGCAAAAAGAGACTTCTCTTTCTAAATGGACTGAACAAGGTTTTTATGGAAGTGGTAAACAGACTGAACATCTTAAGGGTTGTCTTTACATTGTCAGTGGGAAAAGGGAGGAAGGTGGGGGGAGGAGGAGAGTTCTAAAGGTGGTATAATTTTTTTTTTCTTTTCTTCTTTTAGGTCTGTTAATAAACTTCTTTATATTCATTCAAGTTGGTGCCTGCTTTACATTTCTCCTAATTCTTATCTCACAGAAGATAAACAGTAATGAGTATTTTAGACCAAACCACTACAACCTTCTTTGTACAAACTTCGAGGATGGATTCAACAGTTTGGGGTGGACGCAAGGGAAGACTCAGGATCACTTGCTTACTAGCATCATTCGTATTGGCTTGGAGCAGTTCGAGGAGGAATGGTTGTTGAAGGTCAGGATTCAGGACCTGGGAAAAGATTGCTTCATGCAAACAATTATAGAACTGTATAATATTTTCAGTTGGCAATTGTTTAACATTGGTATAATGGAATTCAGGATTTTGAGATGGTAGTAGTGTTAAGGCCTTTTCAGCAGCATGTGTTATTTCAATAAGGACTGGATGTGGAATAAGCATTGCTTGTTTTTGAGCACTTGCCATATTATTGGCACCAGATAAATGGTCGAGTGTAATATAATTGTTGTCAAAATCCAGATAATTATCTGGAGTTTGCCACAGAATTTGCAATAAATCAGATTAAATTAGCTTCCACTGTTGTTTCCACAACACAGATTCACCAGCAATTGCATTATTGTAATCAAATCATGAGGCACTAAGAGATGCGTTGAAAAGGTAGCACTTATCAGGCTTTTAAAATAGTTACTATGCATCCCAAACTCCTTAATTGCCTTGCACAAATCTTTGATATTGGAATATGGGAAAGGGGTCCAGCCAGGATTCGCTCCAATGCTGCTATGTGGGAGAGTAGTAACAACTGGAGACACTTCCTGGAAGCCATGGGTTCCCAGATGTAAAGGGGTAGTCACATGACCATGGGAACATGGGGCGGGAGAATAGGAAGCAGGGGCAGGGAGTGGAGGGGTGGAGGCAGGGAGGGGAGGGGCTAAGGAAGCAGGAGGAGGGGAGGGGTTGTGGGCTGGGTTGTGGGTGGAGGGGTCGGTGCTACCCTCTGGGGAGGAGACGTGCACACCTCCTGGGCAGGAAAAGAGGGAGGGGTGAAACACGAGGCCATACAAGCAGGGTAGAGGGCAGGGGTAGGTTCCGACATAGGCGTGGGAGGGGATGGGGACAAGAAGGGATTTGTGGGATGGAGGCAAAAGGGATTGTGGGAGGTGTAGTTCAGAAATGAGGACACGTGGCATCTGCCATTATTGGAAACAAATAGAGTCAGGGAAAAGGGGTTGGGGGAGAGGGTTTTTTCCCAGGCTGCCGGCACATCGCTATTGCTGTCCCTGGGAACAAAGAGATCAGGGAAAAGGGTTTTTTTCGCGCGCTTACAACATGTGGACTAGAAATTGGGGACAAAGGAGTGGAGAAAAAGGTTTGGAAAGTTCCTGGGATGGGCTCCGGATTCCCATCCGAGGCAGGGTGCTGAAGAGACATGGGTGGGCCAGGAGGTCGGTAGCTCTCCTGTGCTAAAAAGCAGTCTGCTTCAGCCATGTTTTCCAGCATAGGGGGAGAGGGTATAGGGACACTGGGGTTGGTAGAGTGTATATGGGAGCTAACCGGGGGGTTTTGCAGCGGCTTTTCCTGTACTGTGTTCTTCTCTGGCAAAGTGTAACTTAGTAACAGGAGAGGAAAAAATTTTGAAACTGTTTCATCTCCCGATCATCAGAGAGGAGAGTTTTCTCCCGACACTATCCCAAAATTCAGAAGATTTCGTCCTTGGGGGTTAGATGAGGAAAGTACTGAAAAAGCCAGAGCACAAAAGATTGAACTAAACTTTTAGGGTATTTATGCCCAGTACAAGAAAGGTAGCTTTGAACTTGGTAATATATTTCTCTGTGGTGTGCAGAAACTTCAGATCCCATTATGAAAGCAACACCACAATTCCTCAGCCCCAAATCTAGAAAAAAAAAAAAGAAAAAAAAGATAAAAAATGTTCACCAAAACCAGCTACAAGACATGAGCCCCCAAACCAGCGGACAAATACTCACCAGAATTATGGAATCACCACAGGAAAGCAGGTCCAGAGAAAAGAATCAGAGAAATGGGTCTTCTGCTTTTTCAGCCGTTCCCCTGCCACGTGGCATGGAGGGGGTTCAGTTGGAGCTCTGAGGTAGCTACCACACAAAAAGCGGCAGCAGGGCTTCAGCGTGCTGGCACTGCACGCACAGGGTTTACACCGGATGACACGTGGTTCGCTGGGACACCCCAAAAGTTCCTGTAGAACCGAGGTTCAGAAATAGCACATTGGGCGCCAAGTGACGATGTGCTCACAGCTTGCTCAGTTGTCTAGCTCACCATTCTGTGCCTTAGAAAGCCCCGAGCTGCCTAGAGAGTCGGCACGGGCAATCTAGCAACTCGGTGGCCCCGAAATGCAGCAAGTGATAGCTGTAAAGCTAATGTCAATAGCAGAAGCAAAGAGGTAGAAATACAGCTCAAACTCTGTGCCTTAATCCTGTTTCTTTATTCCTCCTGTCCCGAGAGAGACAGGAGAGCCTGTTCACAGAAGGGAGGCAGGAGCAAGAGGGGCAGAGCCCGCTCGACTCTCTCTTTATTTGGGGGAAGGGAAAGGGGAGAGCTAGGGGTGGACCCAAGGTAACCAGCCAATCGGACTCTGTTTTAGGGGAGTCCGTGCTACTTTCAAGTTTTACCTGCGCTTAGAGCAAAGGGGATTCAGAGCACATGGTTGAAACAAGTCTGGACTTGTCTGGCCAGTCCCGGGACGGTGCTGCACCTCAGGGGCAGGCAGCAACAGTTGGAGACCTACCCTGTGCCTCATGCTATGGCCCGTAACACCATCCTGGGCCTTGAAAAGCAGGTCCTTTGGAGGCATGGTACCCCTGAGAGAATCGAGTCTGACAATGGGACTCATTTTAAGAATAGCCTTATTAACACCTGGGCTAGAGAACATGGCATTGAGTGGGTGTACCATATCCCTTACCATGCACCAGCTGCAGGCAAAGTGGAACGGTGCAATGGATTGTTGAAAACCACTTTGAAGGCACTAGGTGGGGGAACTTTCAAGAATTGGGACCAGCATCAAGCAAAGGCCACCTGGTTAGTTAACACCTGATGTTCCACCAATAGAGCTGGTCCAGCCCAATCTGAGCCCCTGCATAAAGTAGATGGAGATAAGGTCCCAGTAGTGCATGTCAGAGGTCTGTTAGGAAAGACTGTGTGGATAAATTCTGCCTTGAATACAGACAAACCCATTTGTGGGATTTTCTTTGCTCAGGGACCTGGTTGCACATGGTGGGTAATGCAGAAAGATGGAACAACATGTTGTGCAAAGCAGGGAGATCTGATTGTTGGGTGAAAACCACCTGTAATGTGAAATGCCTGTATACCCCTGCTTGTTGAGTGTCACTGACTGTCACTGTTTGTATATAGCTGTGTATATATACATATGTATGTATGTGTAGAGGGATTCCTTGTGGAACAGGGGCATATGATACCCCTGGAATGATTGGAAAACCCAGGGTTGCTGAGGAAAAACCCTTGAACTGGCCCCTGGCTGCAGGCAAGCCTGGAAAACACCTGGCTGCAGGCAGCCCTGAAAGTCCTTGGCAAAGCAATACACTGGTTGGCTCCCCCGCGGATTAGAGGCCGTCTAGAGGGACTGGGTGTGAATCTTTACAAAAGTAGATATAAGCTTGTATAGTTAAACAATAAAGGGGAGCATGATGCTCAAATCATATCGGTGCATGTGCCATTACTCTGGCTAGCTCTCCAGCACTTGGAACCCCCCGCCCCCCCCCCCCCCCCCCCAAAACCTGGCACCTGAGCAGGGACTCGAGTGATTTTCGCTTAAATGTGGTTTGTTTTCGCTTAAATGAGTTTCGCTTGAATGCGGCAAGACTCTGAATCATCGCAGACAGTGAGGTACCTGGAGAGCTAGAGCGGGAGTGTCCCCTCAAAAAAGTTGAGTGGAGCCGGAGACTGGAGCGCCCGCAGCCGAGCAGGCCCCGGTAGGTAAGAAGCTATGGAATATGAGGCTGGCACTCATCTCCTAGCCAGTAACCTCTCTTAAGAGAGGCAAGACTGTAAAAGATCGAGATCTCTATAGCCTAATTACGTGGGCCCAGGAACAAGGGTTTTTGAAATGCACTTCGCTTTTGTTCTCAACCGACGAGTGGTGGGAAGTTGGAAACAGACTGTGGCTGTCCACGATTGAGGGTGGAAAGGAAGGTAAAGAAGCTAAAGATCTCAGATTAACTTGGAGAGCTGTGACTAATACCCTCACAGAAATGAAAGCAGAGAGGAAGGTGGCCGCGGCAGCCATGGAGGCGCTGGGGGGTGGCGACCCCAGAAAGGAAAGAGAGGGGGGTTTCACGGAGCAGCGGCCGGAGGCCAGGGCAGAGTCCAGGGTTGCGCGATTCTTCTGGCTGACTGCGGGTGGACCGATGAAGGGTACAACAGCACCTGTACGTTCACTGTGGGAGCTGCTGTACGCAACGGGGAAGGAAGTTACCCCGAAAAAGTCTGAGGGAGAAATGGCTGCAAAGGCAGAAGTACAGGCTCCCGACTCTGGGGCGCAGGTGAGCAGAGGAGAAACGAGCAGTCCTAATGCCCGTCCAAAAACGGCGGCGCACCACCCCCCTCTGCCGGACAGCAGATCATCGTCCGACTTTGTCACCCGCAGAGCCAGAGCCAGCCAGGGCTGCCAGGAGTCAGCCCCAAGAGGAGGAGAAGCACCGAGAGATGATGCATGAATTAATGAAGAAGCTTGCTGAATTGTCTAAGCGTCAGGATGTGCTGGAGTCTAAGGCTTGCCAAACCACATCATCAGCACCGTGGCGTCCCATGGACCCACCGGTCAAGACAGCCACCAGAACTCCTCCGTTCCCGTCGGGACAATGTAGGCACAGTGCCTACAGCCCCTCCCTTCCCGCAAGAGGAGGTGCAGCCATCGCCTCCGTCAGCCCCGACGGCAAGGACTGATCCATTGCAAAGGAGATGGAATGGAGTTATCTGTAACGCAATTATTGAAGGAGATTGGCAAGCCGTAGATGCCCTAGCCTGCCCTGTACTGATAGAGGGGGACACCTCAAAGTGGGAATCCCATGACTGGAAGATCTTGCAGAAAGCCAAGCAAACGGTCACCATGCATGGCTTACGGTCCGAAACTACACGGAGCATCCTGCAGTTTATCTTTACAGCAGATGTCCTGTGTCCAAATGATTGCATCAGCATCGCACAGTTGTTGTTAACCCCCTCACACTTCCTGCTCTGGGAGAGAACGTGGAAGCAGCTAGCACAAGAAGAAGCTAGCAAACACCAAAGTGATACACAAGACCCACTGTATGCACTCCAAGCTGACATGCTAACTGAGAGCGGGGCTTTTGGAGTGACGGTGATGCAGCTGACCATGCCCACAATCATTCATCAGTTGTCACAGACTCTTGCCCATAAAGCCTTGTTGTCAGTACCCGAAAAGAAGAAGTCTCCTCCGTATGCAGCAGTCTGACAGGGGCTGTCGGAGCCATATGGTCAGTTCATGTACCGTCTGTCAGCAGCCTTGAAGGACGCAACTGAGCTCTCTGAAGAGCTCCAAGAGCAGATGTTCCGGACCCTTGCCTTTGAAAATGCTAATAGGCAAACTAAGACGATTCTTGCCACACTGCCCCAGGGAGCAGGAGTAGATGAGATGCTCGTGCGTGCTACCCGTGCAGAACAGTCATCTCAAACAGCTGCATTTATCGCAACGCTGCAGAATGTCCTGCAAAAACAGGGACAAATCATCGCCACAGCGCTGACCGGAGGGGCGCAAAGGAAAAAGGGGGAGAAGGCCGCTGGCCCACCTCCTGGTCCCCAGATGGGCAGAGTAGCCTGTTTCCGATGTGGTGAAGAGGGGCACCTGAGGCGCACTTGCCGGAAAACGGTGTGGTGCCACAACTACAAGTCCGGCACCCATGCCACCATAGCATGCCGCCGTGTGGGAAATGGCCAGGGCAGCGCAGTGGGGCCACGCGCCAGGACACAAGTGAGTGCCCCAAAGAACCACGAGTTGAGTGCAACCCCGGTGGTTTCCTTCAGCAGAACCAGGCAGCCACCCGAGGGAGCCTTGGAGTGGACGTGGCAACCTCAATAGAAGTCACGCTGACGAACCACCAGGTCACCCTGATCCGGACCACAGCCAAGGGCTCCCTGTCATCAGATGGCCCTTGTCTGGGTGGCCTACTCGTGGGGCAGTCATCAACCAGCCGGCAGGGAGTAGTGGTGCTCCCTGGAGTCATCGACGTCGACTACACCGGCGAAATTAAGATCATGGCGTACGCGCTTCTACCACCCGTGACTATCCCACAAGGCAGTTGCATTGCCCAAATTGTCCCTATTCCCCTAATGACCAATGGGGGAACCAGAAACAGCACTGTCCGCGGAGGCTACACTTTTGGGTCCTCTGGGTTCAACGTGTTTTGGACATTGAACCTGGCCCAGAGACCTCAGTGGCAAGTGATGCTGCGAAAGGGGGCAGAAGCCATCAAAATCCAGCCGCTTTTCTACACAGGGGCCCATGTTACCATAATTAACCAGGCGGTATGGCCACCTGGTTGGGGACCGGAAAAACCAGCAGCCACGCTGGTAGGGGTGGGGGGAACACAAATCCCCCAAGTAAGTGCAACCCCAATTACCCTAGAATTTGAGGACAATCAAACCATTGTGTGTCACCCCTATGTTATGAAGCTGCCTCAGACCCTGCAAGGCCTGATCGGACTCGACATCCTTGCGCAGCTAGGCCTTGTGCTCACCACAGACCAGCATTTATGCTGATGGCCGCTGCCGATCAGCCGCCCATACGGGCTCTCACCTGGTTAACAGATGATCCTGTCTGGGTCGAGCAGTGGCCCGTAACAGACAAAAGACTGAAGATAGTAGAACAGCTTGTTGCAGAACAGCTAGCAGCAGGACACATCAAGCCATCGGTCAGACCATGGAACACCCCCATCTTTGTGATTACAAAGAAGTCAGGAAAATGGCACCTCCTTCATGACCTTCGACAAGTGAATGGGTGCATGCAAGCTATGGGGGCACTGCAACCTGAGCTACCGGCTCCTACAATGATCCCAGCGGGATGGCAAATCACTGTAATTGACTTAAAAGACTGCAATTTCACAATCCCACTGCATCCAAAGGACACAGAATGTTTTGCCTTTACAGTGCCCACTAAGAATCACAGTGAGCCTACTAAGCACTACGAGTGGGTTGTCCTGCCCCAGGATTCCCTCACTCTGTGTCAGCTATATGCTGACTGGGCGCTACGTCTGATTCGACAACGCTAGGCAGAAGCACTCATCTACCATTACATGGATAACATCCTGATAGCTACTGCTAAAGAGTTCCCAGATAAAGAGATGCAAGGGGTCAGAGAACACCTGCAGGAGACTGGATTAGAGATCGCCCCCAAGAAGATCCAGCGGACTGCACCATGGAAGTACCTGGGCTGGCTCATATCAGAATCGCAAATTAGGCCCTAAAAGATCGAGCTAAACACAGAAATCTCCACACTCCATAATGCGCAACGGCTGCTAGGACATCTGCAACGGGTCCGCAGAGTCGTGGGAATCACAAACGCTGACCTCGCCTCCTTTCTGCCATGGCTGCACAGGACGAATGTTGCCGAACCTCAAGAATGCTCCCCGGACCAAGCAGCAGCTCTTGCCAAGGTCGCAGATAAGCTGCGGCACACATGGGTGTCGCACAGAGAAGAAGGAGTCCCACTAGCCATCCTCATCACCCTGATCGGCGCAGCAGGTTCACATGCCAGCATCTACCAATGGCAAAAGAAAAAGGGGGAGGACATCTCGATTCTCAAATGGATCTTCCCACCGACTCAGCCACGCTTCAGTCTGCAGTCCAGGGTAGAGATGGTGGTGTTTTTAATCCGAAAGAGTCGTGATCGAGTTGTGGAGTTGGAGAGCAGGGAGGCAGAGGACATCAGTATACCAGTCCGGACAGGGGACTTGGAGTGGATGCTACGCCATGCAGAGGCGCTGCAAGAAGCTCTGCTCGGATTCACCGGCGTGGTCCATAACAAGCGCCCACAGGGAAGGCTGGGGTGCTATGAGTGGCTGGACTGCCCGCTGAATGTAGAACGGCCAGTACTAGGGAGCACAGTGTTCATGGATGCGGGGAGGAAGACAAAGTGAGCCGCCTGTGCGTGGAAAGAGAATGACCACTGGAAGACTCATGTCATAGCAGGAGAACCAGCCGACAGCTTGCAAACACTCGAACTGCGCGCTGTGATATGGGCGTTACAACAGTGGTCAAAGGAATCGGTGAATGTAGTCAGCGATTCCTTATATGTTGTTGGAGTAGCCCAATGGATCCATGATGCAGAAATCCGGCATACTAACAACGAACATCTGGGCAGACTGCTTATCACATTGCGGCATACCCTGCAACAACGGACACACCCCTACTGTATCCTGCATGTTCAGAGCCACCAGTGGAACATCAGGCTGGGGGAGAGGGCAATGCCCGTGCAGATGAGGCGGTGACCTGTGCCCCCATAGTGCATCTCCCGCCTGCGAGCATTGTTGAGCAAGCCAGATGTAGCCATGATTTGTTCCACCAAAATGCAAAATCCCTGCAGAGACAGTTTAGGATCCCGCTGATAGATGCGAAAGGCATAGTGGGGGCTTGTCCCCACTGTAGCCATCACGGCCCGCGGTTGGGTGTGGGAGTTAACCCCAAGCTTTTGAAAGCTCTCTAGCTCTGGCAAATGGAAGTCACTCACATCCCTGAGTTTGGTTGAGAGCGCTATATCCATGTAACAACTGACACTTTTTCACGCTTCCTGTGGTCTACCTCTCAGACAGGAGAGAAGGCATTGCATGTGGAGCGGCATCTGCTCTCTTGCTTCACAGTAATGGGGGTACCCAAAAAGATCAAAATGGACAATGGGCCAGCATACACTAGCAGTCGCCTAGCCAGATTTATGAAGCAGTGGGGGTTAGAACATATCACGGGAATCCCACACTCGCCCACCGGTCAGGCAGTGGTAGAGAGAGCCCATCGTACACTAAAAGAATATCTGGGCCGACAGAAAGGGGAAGAGATGGAACCAAGTAAGTGGCTAAGCAAGGTGCTGTTTATATTGAACTTCCTCTCTCTGGCCAGGGATAGGGACGAGCCTCCAGTGGCAATCCATCATCAGACGGTTTGTAGGGGAATTGAACAGGCTCTTCCAGGAATAAGTGCTTCGAACCATAACCCTCGAACGGGGTTGTGGGAAGGTCCCAGCCCAGTGCTATTTAATGGCCGAGGATATATGTGCATTTCCTCCCCAGAGGGACCGCTTTGGGTGCCCAGCAAGTGGTGCCGTGCTACGCATGCAGGACCCCGAAGCGAGAAGGTGCAGTCAGCATCAGCTCCTGAGGAAAGTAACACCACTACTACAACAGCTGGAACTCTGGGACCCCCATCCCGAGAAGCCTTGGGAGAGGCTGCAGACGTGGCTGAGTGAGGGAACTGAGAACTTGCCAGGTCCACCACTCTCTGTAGTGGGGGAAATAGTGAGACCCTGTGGCGAATGTAACAGCTGCCCTGGGTGGTTGCTAGTGACTTGCGGTGGTTGTCGGCTGGACCCTCTGTACACACAAGCTAACGCTAGAAAGTGGGTGGTATACGTGCCCACCTTGTGTGGACCGTGATTGAAGGCGGAACCAAGAAGGGGAGTTGCGTAAATTCTTGGGTATAGCACAAGACACAGAGGTAGATTGGGGAATTGTTTTTGACTGTCTTGAGACAAGGGCATTGGCGGACATCTTCGATCGGCTGTGCGCCCATTTAGATCGAGTGAAGGCAGTACAGAGTGTGGCAGTGTTAGGGCGAGAGTGTAGCACACAGCTTTGTGTCCCGCAGCAGCATGTGGTGGCCCCCAAGTGCTGGGAAGCAACAAAGCAGTGCTGGGCCCGCAAACATTCTGAGAGGTTTGCTTCTCGTAAGCATCCTAACAGTGTCCCATGCAATGTTGACAGCAATCCAAAAGAGACAAAACATGTGGGTCACCCTAGCTGAATTAATGGGGCAAGACTCCATGTGTCTGAGCCTGGCCACGCCAGGGGACCCATTTAGCACCTGTTTAATCGGGGTCCCATATTTTAACCTACAAGACTTCCGAGGGATGCTAGACAACAGCACCCTGATAGGGAACGCCACAGGCAATGGCAATTGTTCAGGGCTGATCGGACTCATGCCTGCGCAGCAGAGTGCCTGCTGGCAAGCTGCATTCTTAAAAGCATCAATGTCACCATGGGAACACCAGAAGAGTTAGATCTACTGGGTTCCACAAACCAAACTGGGGATGGTTACATGACATTCGAGCCTCCCACTACCAGTCAATTAAATGTTAATAGGCGCCTTTGAGCCACTGTTGACGCTCTTGCAGACTAGTTTCTGAGAAACTACGAGTCCGAAGCAATTTACTACCAAATCAACCTCATGGGTCAAGCCCCGAAACGCCTCCCCAGTGGTATGTTCTTAATATGCTGGGACCGCGTGTAGAATGGGGTTCCTGCCAGCCCACATGGGGGACTGTGCTACTTAGGGAAACTCACCCTGTTCCATCCAGGCCTGCATCAACTCTTAAATATTACCCACCGCACTGAAACCAGGGTGCGGCATTCAGTCTGTGAGCTCAAATGGGAAAGGACTGAAGAGCCCGTCTTTTGGAGTCGTAATACAATTTGGCTAGCATCCATGTTTTTATCTGGTGCTTCAGCAGCTAGGGCTCACACAACATTACACAAACTTGCTTGCTGGGCAAGGGATGAACTAAACATAACTTCTCAGATGCTTGACGAGCTAAGCGCAGATGTTACCAGTGTTAGGCATGCAGTATTACAAAATAGGGCAGCCATTGATTTTCTACTATTAGCCCACGGCCATGGCTGTGAAGATTTCCAAGGTATGTGCTGTATGAATCTTTCTGACCACTCTGTCTCAATTCACAAGCACCTCTCTGACCTCCAGAGGGGCCTGCACAACCTTCGGGAGACAGATGACCCTATTGGAGATTGGCTTAATGGTCTGGGTATCACCGGATGGCTGCATACCTTGGTAGTAGAAGGCTGCCGATTGCTATTTGTAGTTATATTAGGCTTAATAGTATTTGGGTGCATTTTTTCTTGCCTTAAAGTGGGGCTGCGAAAGATCATCGACCAGGCCTGGGTTGCCCAAAAAGAAAACGGGGGATGTGTAGAGGGATTCCTTGTGGAACAGGGGCATATGATACCCTTGGAAAAATTGGACAACCCAGGGTTGCTGAGGAAAAACCCCTGAACTGGCCCCTGGCTGCAGGCAAGCCTGGAAAACACTTGGCTGCAGGCAGCCCTGAAAGTCCTTGGCAAAGCAATACACTGGTTGGCTCCCCCGCGGATTAGAGGCCGTCTAGAGGGACTGGGTGTGAATCTTTACAAAAGTAGATATAAGCTTGTATAGTTAAACAATAAAGGGGAGCATGATGCTCAAATCATATTCGTGCATGTGCCATTACTCTGGCTAGCACTTCAGCACTTGGGATCCCCCCCCCCCCCCCCCCCCCCCCCAAAATGTATGTATTAATGTGTGTGTGTATAATTAGTATATATTAATTTGGGCATCGAGCCAACAATATGAGATAAGGGGTGGGATGTCTTGGGGTGACTTTGTGATGTGTATCCCCTATCGCTGCCCCATGCCCAGAAATTAATTTTGTCCCTTTCTGTGCCTTTAAACTGAGCCTGAGAGTGGGAGGAAGCACCCTTCTTGCTTTCAGCCAGTTTTTCAGCTGCTTTTTCTTTCTCTGGAGAGAGACAGAGAGTTGAACTTTTGTTTTCCTGGGACTTCGTTTTTTTCCTTTTTTTTCCCTCTGCTGGACTGTTTCAACATCAGAATACATCGGGAGGAATTTCCACCGAGGCCTTGGCCCTGGAGGTGGGCCCACCACCCCGTCCCAGCTCCAAGGAGGAAGAGAGAGAGATCTATGGAAGGACTCTGAAATTTTCCCAGGTTTCTCTCAGCAGAGGGAGAGGTTTTATTATTTAGCATCATTATTCTTTTCCTGTGTGTTTGTTAAATAAATAGTTTTTATCTCTTTCACTTTCCTTCAAGGAAAATTTATTTTTCCCGAACCTGGTGGGGGAGGGATGGTTGCAACCTGCCTTCTCTCAGAGGATATATTTCTAAATTTGGCCAAACTGGAACAGTACATAATTTGGGTAGCCATTAAATGTTTGTACGTGAGTGAAAAGCAGTAGTTTCCTAGGATACAGATTTATTCTTGTCTATACTCTGAAAAGGACTGAAAAATGGAAAAGGGATTGTGTCTGTGTTCATGGGGTGTGTGTGAGTGTACAGCTGCACTGGTGGGAAAGTTGAAGAGGGCACTGCACTGCACAGCTCTCTAGTGACCTAGAGTGTCTGCACTGCAGTTCTGTGCTTCATACACATTTAATTAATAAAAGAACTGTTGGGGTTTAAGATTTGTTCTTTTGTTCCTTTCTCTCGTGGAATTTTGTCCCATCTGTCGCTAATGAAAATTAACAACCAGGTACTTAAGACAGACAAAAGAAGTGGCCAAGCTCAGGGGAGGAGGGCATCTGGTTGCACTTCTCTTACCTGAGGGTTTTTCTGGGACAGAGGAGATACCTCGAGAACTGGGCTGGGAAAAGAAGGGGCTGGGGCAGCTGCTAGCTCTCTTGCTCTCTCGGCATTCAGAGGGGAAGGACGCTGCAGTTGCTGTGGGAAGAATTCACCACCAAAGTGGGGTTCTGTCTTCTGCTGCCTTCTACCGTGAGTGGAGCTCTGCTCGTAAGAGCAGCTGTTGCACTGGGACCTTATTAACACCCTACCTCACTAAAAAAGGACTTTCATCATCTGCTTGGGTGCCTCAGGGGAAACCCTGGGATCCCGACCCCTTTCCCCTCCCAGGGAGCCTTTCTCTTGTCCCTGCCCCTGCTGTTTTTTGCCACTGCTCCGAGGTTTCTTTGATACACTGTAACTCGCACCCCCTGCCCTGCCAGGATGACCCGCGGTTTCAGCTACAGTTTCTGATACATCTCATCTACCACTTCAGGACTTTGTTCATCCCTGCCTTCCCAGCTTGCTACTCCGAGATTCCTGCTACAGCTCCTTTTGCTATCCAGAGGAGCACCAGGATCAACTCCCCCTGTGAGTTCGTAAAGGAAGCCTTTTCTCCATCCATTTCTGCCAGCTGCGTCTGCCATTACCACACGGAGGGAGATGGCTGAAACTCCTGTCACAGCACCCCCTGCATCTGCGGGGGATTCATCGCACTTGCCCTTCCCGGCCGGGAGCCTGCCAGCACCCCTGCCAGCTGTGACCATAACTACACCAAAGTGGAAAGTGCCTACAGTTGAGAAGGCTGCTACTGGATTTCTGGTTTTGCTTGTTGTTGCTGCAACTCTTGTTGTTTGTTTGCCTTCTTATACATACTAGTAAAGAACTATTATTCCTTTTCTCATATCTTTTCCTGAAAGCCCCTTAATTTCAAAATTATAACAATTCGGAGGGAAGCGGGTCATATTTTCAATTCCAAGGGAGGGTCTTGCCTTCCTTAGCAGACACCTGTCTTTCAAACCAAGACAAGAACTGTTACAGTGGGGATACTGTAACACGAATTATCAAACAAGGAGGCCTGAGGAAAGAAATATATATGGACCGATTCTTGATAGATGTTTCAGAGATGTTTATTTCTCCAGCCGCGTGGCCGGGATCTGCAAAGAACTGATCCAGTCACGGGACCCGAGGGTCCTTGCCCGCGCCAAGGAACACAAAACAACCAATGGGGAACGAGGCTGACCAGAGGCTAAGGAAACCCTGTGTCTCCCCTCCAGGGCCCCTCTCCCAGGGCTACATGGCAGGGGGGAGGGACCCCGACATTTCACCCGTTTATTTTTAACAAAAAGAGATTTAAAACTTAACATTGAAAACAACAAGGACAGTTTCAAAACAAAACAAGCTACCCTCCTGAGTCTTTAAAAGTCCAAACAGATTCTCTGGAACATCTTAAGGCTGACAGAAGGGAGACAGGACTCTCTGAGCCTGCTTTATGGGGAAACTGAGGCAGGAGAGGGTTTAATTTCTTCCCTCTCCCTTTTCAAAGAACAAACAGCAACTTCCTTTTTATGTTATGTAGAATTATAAAATTACTAGAGGAGTTTACTGATGCATGTGCCTGTCTTGACACTGTCTTCTCAAGGTTCAGTTTCTGATTTTGCTCTGTCTTGTGTGGTCTTTAAGAGAGATGGTGTTTGTAAGCCCAGAGGTTGGATAGTGAAAGGCTTCTGCTGCGGCAGTGAGTAGTAGATGGCAGTGCTGTCCTGTTTCAGTGCTTGAAGGGACATTATTAGAAGTTTTAAATCCTGTGTAACGTGCCCTATATTACATGTCTACTGCTGAAACAGTTTAATAGTTTGGTTAAATATTGTTCCACCTAGAATTAGGTTAGTTCTCTAAAGACGATTATCCATGTCAAACTTTGAGGGGGTCAGGATGTTATAGGGTTTTATTTATAAATAGATACTAAGTGCATATATATTCATCTGTTACCTGTTTTGTATGTTTTTCAGACATAGATGCCTAATGATAGTACAATGCCACTTAATGCTATTTTAAACGCAATGAGAATTCACTGTAATATGTACATCTGTAGTGGTTTGGGCTAAAATACTCATTACTGTTTATCTTCTGTGAGATAAGAATTAGGAGAAATGCAAAGCAGGCACCAAACTTGAAAGAATATAAAGAAGTTTATTAACAGACCTAAAAGAAGAAAAGAAAAAAAAAAATTATACCACCTTCAGAACTCTCCTCCTCCCCCCACCTTCCTCCCTTCTCCCACTGACAATGTAAAAAGACAACCCTTAAGATGTTCAGTCTGTTTACCACTTCCATAATAACCTTGTTCAGTCCATTTAGAAAGAGAAGTCTCTTCTTGCTCTTGCTATGAAAACATTATCACAACGAGACAGCCACCCACTTCCAAATATTGTTCAGTCCATTTAGGAAGAGAAGTCTCTCTGCTTGCGATGTGAGTCCCTTCCCCTGACTTGCAGCTTTTCCCGCAACTGCTTTCGAGGGTCCACTCTTGAAGTTTTTTGGGGTATAATTTTAAGGTTGAGCCATTCAGAAACAAAAAAAACAGAGGCCCTTCTCCTTCCCTGGGAGCAAAAGGTCTTCCTTATCTTCATCTTTAAGACTATCTCTGGGAGCATTTCTAGGAACTGATGTTTTTCTCCTTTCCCGTTTGGAGCAACAGTCCTCATCTGGTTCATCTCTCCCTGTCCAAACTTCTCATGAAATTACAGCTGCGTCAGCATCTGCTTATTGCTTACCAGTTGAACACTCCACCCCCCATATCTTCATGAAATTACAACGGAATACTCTGATATATCATAGCTTCACAACAGACTTTCAGCTTTAAGCCTCTCCTCTCTCTCTTCCCTCAGGTTTTCAGCTCTTCACAGCAATAAAAGGGTTAATCTCACCTCGGCCTTGCAGCTGGAATGTGGCTTATCGCTGTTGGTCACCTGACTTCTGCCGGACAGAGGTGCCGCTTTGCTGAAATCTTGGCTGCAGTGGAGACGGGGGAGAGCCAAGCTGCTCCGGTCACCCACGGCAAGGCAGTGGGGGGGGAAGTTCCACGGCTGGAACAGGCCCATGGCTCCAGGCTAGCCCCCACGGGGCCTGCAGCCACCTGTCCCAGCACCGGAAAAGAGACAGAGCTGGGGGGGGAGTTTGTCTGTTCTTAAGTGTGTATCACAGAGGCGGTCACAACTTTAAGTGGCTTAAAGAATTGTCCATATTCAAACTGGCCAGCTGATAGGTTCTATCAGGTCCCAGAGGAAGCTGTAAGCACCCCTTAGCAAGGATATCCCTTCTGGGACTATAGTTGCTAACCTATGACAACATCCTAACTTTTTTTCCTCTAGGGGAATTATTTGCTTTTTGCAGAAACAACAGTTGATTCGTAATTCAAAGTTCATTCCTGTACGTCATAAAACCATAGTAAGAAAATATTCTGAGTTTGAAGTGACCCACACAGATCATTGAGTCAACCTCCTGATCCTGCACAGGACACCCCAAGAATCACACCATGTACCTGAGAATGTTGTCCAAATGCTTCTTGAACTTGGAAAGGCTTTGTGCTGTGACCACTTCCCTGGGGACCCTGTTCCAGTGCTTAATCACCCTCCGGGTGAAGAACCCTTTTCCTGATATCCAACCTAAACCTCCTCGACACAACTTCAGGCCATTCCCTGTGGAAGGTATCTTTTCAGCCTTATACCGGCTAGCGCTTGTATTTCAATGCCTTAGAAAGCCTCGAGCAGCCCAGAGAGGCAGCACAGGCGATCTAGCACTTTAGTAGCTCTGAAGCGGTACCTGTATCAGCTGCAAAGCAAATACCATCAGCAGAAGCAAAGAGGGAGAAATATAGCTCCCTGCCCACTCAATTTCCTGCAGTTAGAAGCTTTCAAATGAGAAAGACAACCAGAGATGTTCACAAGAAGGTAGCTGAGCTGAGAGAGAGGGCGGGGCCTCCCCTCCACCATCTTTTATTTGGAGAAGGGGAAAGGGGAGGACTGGGGGCGGACCCGGGGTGACCGGCCAATCAGACACTGCTAAAGAGTTTGAGTTACATTTGGTTTTGCCAGCGCTTGGAGCAAAGGAGGTGGGAGCACATGGGCAGGAGCACGTGTCTTTGGGAGGGGGAGGGGAAGCTCAGAACAGGCAGCAACAATTCCCTATTTTTTTTTTTCTTTAAAGCTGGGTTGTAACTCTTAGTAACTTAAAGTGCATAGAACAGTAACAAAACAACAGTGCAAAACATAATTGGAATCTATTGTCCCTACAACTCGACAGTACCTAGGATGCCTTTAAACTAGTTCCCCAGTCAAACCTCAGGGGGTTAGTCAGGACATCTATGGTATGGAGTATCAGGACGAAGATTTACAAAATACAGTGAAAAACCTGAGTGCAAAACAGTGCAACTTAACTTAAGGGAGTAACATCAAAATCTGCAGTAGGGGGTTTACATGAGGGTGCAAGATCAGGATCCTTCTTACGGCGTCTACTCCAGGAGGCAGTTTTAACCTCCTTAATTTTTGAGGAAGTAACATAAGGTTTTACCCATTTCCCTGGGATCCACCTCAGTCCTTGAGGGGTAGATACACTGGCATACCCACGTCCCCAAGTCACAAGTTTGTATGGTCCTTGGATTTTTTGAGTCTCTGGGTCCCGGATCAGGACTTCTGGATTCTCCTTCAATTTCTGTCTCCAGGTGTTCTGGAAATGACAATAGATGGGAGGGTTTGGATCCTCAGATGTTGCAGTGGGGATACTGCAACACGCCTATATCCAACCAGGAGTCCCGTGGAAAAGAAATATATACGGACGGATTCTTGCTAGATGTTTCAGAGATGTTTATTTCCCCAGCCGCATGGCCAGGCTCTGCCGAGAGACTCTGCCACAGTCACAGGACCCGAGCTGCTTTGCCCGCGCAGGGGAACACAAACCAACCAATGGGGAACGAGGCTGAGCAGGGGCAGGGAAACCCCGTGCCTCCCCCCCAGGGCCCCTCTCCCAGGGCTACAGGGCGCGGGGGAGGGACCCCAACATCTCACCCGTTTTATTTTAATAAAAGGAGAATGAAGACAACTGGATAAACATAACAAGAACAGTTTCAAAACAAAACAAGCCACCCTCCTGAGTCTTTAAATGTCCAAACAGATTCTCTGGAACATCTTAGGGCTGACAGAAGGGAGACAGAACTCTCTGGACATGCCTGTGGGGAAACTGAGGCAGGAGAGGGTTCAATCTCTTCCCTCCCCCTTTTCATCCCCCCATCGGCATCGGAGAGGAATTGTAGGGGAAACAATTGGCAAAGGCAGGGTTTTGTGAGGGGAACCATGGATGAAAAAACGGATTGGGAATACACTGGGGGTAATAGGACATAGGGTAAAAGGGAAAGGTGGGATTAGGAAAGGGAGACTGTAGGGGGGGTTTACAATGGAGATATTGTCTAACATGACTACGATTTTTTGCATATATACTGCCTTTTACAGGAACACCATCAGGCCCAGTGACCTGCGATGCTTGTAACCCTTTTCTACCTTGTATGATTTTGAATTCCACCACCTCTCCATCTCCCAAGCTTGGGATGCATTTTTCAGGGTTATTCTTTTTAATAGCAGTTCTATGCACGAATATGTCTTGCTGGTTATCACATCTTGTTATAAAACCATAGTTTTGTTTAACATTATACCATTTCACTGTCCCTAAGATCTTAGCTACTATGGTCTTTTCCTTTTTTCGAGTGGCTGCTGTTTTCTGTCTCGCTGTGTATTTGCTGTCTCTTTCGGTCGCTCCCGTGTTGGAATTATCGGCGCGCTTTTCCCAGGGTCGAGTTTGGGGCCGCGCGGGCCGGGCCGGGCCGCGCCGCTCCATTCTCCGTGCGTCGCCTCCTCTGGTCGCAGCTGCGTTGCCACTGCCAGGCGCTGCATCTCGGCGGGCCCCCCAAGCGATGACCCCCCCGTGCCCTGCTCCAGCGTGCGTTACGGCTGGGCACGGCTCCACTCTGCCGCCAGCCGCCGCCCGCGCGCCGCCCCTCTCGTTCGGGCGCTCACGGGGCTCGCTCCACCACGCGCTGCGCGGGGCCCGGCGGGCACGGCTGGGTCCCGCCGCTCCTGCTGCGCCTCGCTCCGAAACCGACACTGCGGCCCGCGTGGCTCCGCCCGCGCACGGGAACCGTCTCGCTGCTGCTCGCAGAGCGCTCGGTGCACGTGGCCAAGGCCGCACGGTCCCTGAGCCAGGCTTCCCTTCGCCAGAACACAGCTGACATTGCTCAACAGTCTCGGTTATTAAATAATATTCACGAAAATATTCTTCCATCGGCATATATTTTTACTCAAATATTAACTGGGTCCAAACGGTCTTCCAAAAGCTCTTGGTAAGAATTAGATCCCAAGAAACATAGAAAAAGTTCTTAAACAACCATGCCAGGAAGTGTTTCAGTTCTTTCTGAGCTTGAATCAAGCTAAAATTTACAAATCGTTGTTCAAGAATCATTTTAAGTTTAAGATAAATGTCCATATGCAGCTCTGAAAGCCAAGAGTCTTCCCACGGTTCCTCCATTGTTTAGATATGGAATAGCAAAACAAAACCAAGAAGAAGAATCCAAAGTTTCCAGGGTTTACTCACACAAAGTCGCTTAGGGATAGGGGATCGTTCTGGCCTCAATTCTCCACCATTATGTTGCAGTGGGGATACTGCAACACGCCTATATCCAACCAGGAGTCCCGTGGAAAAGAAATATATATGGACGGATTCTTGCTAGATGTTTCAAAGATGTTTATTTCCCCAGCCGCATGGCCGGGCTCTGCCGAGAGACTCTGCCACAGTCACAGGACCCGAGCTGCTTTGCCCGCGCAGGGGAACACAAACCAACCAATGGGGAACGAGGCTGAGCAGGGGCAGGGAAACCCCGTGCCTCCCCCCCAGGGCCCCTCTCCCAGGGCTACAGGGCGCGGGGGAGGGACCCCAACACTCAAAGGTGCCATTCAGGAAGTTTATGGTAAACAGTGCTTTGCTGAGTCTGAGGACAGGTGAGTTGAGTTTGGTGGTCCCTGATTGTTGTAGCAGCATTCGCTTGAGGGTTTGATGGGCACGTCCAACAATGCCTTGTCCAGTTGGGGAGTGAGGAATACGTGTAACATGTCAAAATCCCCACTGCTGATGGAAGTTTTTAAACTCCTGAGAGGTGTAGGCAGGTCCATTATCAGTTTTTATCTCCTCAGGTATACCAAGCACAGCAAAAGCTTGGACAAGATGTTTTTCAACATCCTTAGCTTTTTCACCTGCATGTGCAGAGGCATACATAGCACCAGAGAAGGTATCAATAGAAACATGAACATATTGTAATCTCCCAAATTCAGGGAAATGTGTGACGTCCATCTGCCACACTTCACCACTATTAATGCCTCTGGGATTGACTCCCATGCCCAGTGATGGAAGCTGCAGCTTCTGGCAGTTGGGACATGTTGCCACTATTGCTTTTGCCTGTGTGCGCAACAGATGGAACATGAGGATAAGAGCAGGAATATTTTGATGGTACATCGCATGGCTCAATTTTGCCTGTTCGAAAACTTGGGGGAGCTTTGGTAAGTCAGCTGATAAAACTATGTCTGCTGGCATAGCCAGAGCATCAGTCTACGATTACCCTCTGCAATAAATCCTGACAGGTTTGTATGTGACCTCACATGCATGACAAAATAGGGATGCTCTCTGTGGGAAACCAGATAAATTAGCTTTGAGAGCAAATCATAAAATTTTTTGTTTGAGATTTCTTTTAGGAGAGCATGCTCAGCTCTAACAGTTACTCCAGCTACATATGCTGAGTCTGTGACCAAATTAAAGGGTTCTTTTAACTTCTCAAATGCTCTAACGACAGCTGCTAGTTCAGCTACTTGTGGTGATCCTTGGATTACCTTGATGTCAGATTCCCACTTTTGTGTCTTTGGATTTTTCCATGTGACCACGGACATTTTACTTTCTTCTGAGGCATCGATAAAAATGGTAATCGCATCGAGGGGTTTTCTGCTTTGAATCTCTTGAGGGATGAAAGAGAATGCCAGATTAAACATTTCATGTTTTGGGTAATGATTGGAGATTTGGCCTGAGTAACTATCTAATGCAAATTGTGAATTTATATTATTTTGAAGTAGGTGATCTAATGTGTCCGTTGTTACAAGTAAGTAGATGCATGCAAAGTCACATCCTGCCAGGGTGCGGAGCCTTGCTCTACCCTTCATGATAATTTTTGCCATTAGTTCTTGTGGCTGTGTGATGGTTTTAGGAGGTTGGAGTGGAAGGAAAACCCATTCAATTATGATGAGGGGTTCCTTCTGCTCTTTGTCCCACTGAAATATGAGACCGTGAAAGCGTGGTGCCTTCCCTAGAATGACAAGCTTAAAGGGTAGGGAGGGCGGGTACCGGTGTGCCTGTCTGGTGGAAATGAGCTCTTGTATCTTTCTGAGAGACTGCCTTGCCTCTTCTGTCAGGGATCTGGGGGATGCTGGACCTCCTTCCCCTTTTACCAGGTCTGCAATAGGAGCTACATCCTCTGTGGTGAGTCCTAACCAGCGCCCTAGGTCCCACAGATCTGTTGCACTTCCTCTAATGTTTTCGGGTTATTATTAATGGTGACGGGTGTTGGGGTGATAGAGGTTTCTGTGATTTTGAGTCTGAGGTATTTCCAAGGGCTTGTTCTCTGCATTTTTTCTGGTTGTAATTCAAAGCCCTTTGCCTCTAGGGCCTCAATCACCATGTTAAGTGTCAGCTCAAGATACTGATTATTGGGAGCACACACCAGCACATCATCCATGTAATGTAGGATGATGGCTTTCTCTGCTTTGGCATGGATGGGAGATAGAATTTTAGCGATATACTCTTGGCAGAGTTTTGGGGAATTTTTCATACCTTGGGAAGCACAAGGCAATGATAACGTTCCATGGGAGTTTCACGATTAAGAGACGGTACAGAAAATGCAAATCGAGGGGCATCTGCAGGATGGAGTGGAATATGAAAGAAGCAATCTTTAATATCAAGAACAGCTAAATGCCAGTGTTGTGGGAGCATTGAAGGTGATGGCATACCTGGTTGAAGGGGTCCCATGTCTTCAATAACCTTATTAATTTCTCTAAGATCTTGGAGTAGCCTGTATTTGTTCTTTCCTGGTTTTTGTATTACAAACAGGGGTGTGTTCCATGGGCTGTTAGTTGGAACTATATTTCCTTTAGCCAATTGTTCAGCTACTAATGTTTTGAGTGCCTCTAAGTTTTCTTCTTTTAGTGACCACTGGTTAACCCACACTGGTTCATCAGTTTTCCAAGTTAATTTCTGTGGATGGCACACTGCTCCAGTGGCCGCAAGGGAAAATTTTGATGTCTAGGGGTGATATCAATTTTTGTTCCCCACTGAGACATGGCATCCCTTCCCCACAGGGTGAATTTGGTGTCCAGGACATACGGATTAAGTGTCGCTATTTGTCCTTTAAGACCTTCAATTTGGATGGTGTGTTTGGATTGCTTCGCAATTTGGATACCTCCAATCCCATGCACGATGCCCTGAGATTGTAACTCCCATTGCTCAGGCCACTTATCAAATGGAATGACAGACACATCAGCACCTGTGTCGATCATTCCTATTATACTGATTTTATGGGATTTGTGACAGAGCTTACATTCTATTACAGGTTTGTCATTTCCCAAAACCTCAGTCCAACAGATGGCTGGGATGTGACCATCTGTGGGCAGGTATTTGGGCAGTGGAATGGCCTGTGCAATGACTTGACCCTTTGGCATAAAGTACGGCATGTATACATTGTACAATTAGGTTAGAACACTCGTTCTGATCCACTTTTATGAGTGTGGGTGTAACCTCTATCCAGCAGGTGTTTCCCGAGTGTCCCCAATAACAAAAAGGTATGTAAAGTCTTGCATGTGGTCCACATTCTGGAATGAGATGGGTATTACAGTCTGTTTGTTGTTGTTGAAATGGTGTGTTTCATTACAGGTTACCTTAAACCTGAGTCCAGAAGTCCAA
The DNA here is from genome assembly GCF_041296385.1 of Aphelocoma coerulescens. Lineage (NCBI taxonomy): Eukaryota > Metazoa > Chordata > Aves > Passeriformes > Corvidae > Aphelocoma > Aphelocoma coerulescens. Next base: position 6,735,440 of record NW_027184080.1, on the reverse strand, counting down.
GTTGCTTTGTCTGCAGCCCTATTTATGTCTAAACACGGAGCTGTTAGGATGGGTTGAGTCGCTAGTTTCCCTGCTGTTGACCTGGGGAAACAGTCTTTGAAAAGTTTTTATCAGCAGTTATAAATAATAATAAAGCTGAAAAGATGCCATCCACAAGGGGTGAACTGTGCCATGTGGTCAGCGCCATTGTATAGACAGGTGGAGTGGGGGGGATAATGGCAAATGGCATTTAGAACAGTTTTCTGGGCTTACAACTCGGGAAAAGAGTGAGGAATATGGGGGTTGGGAAGGGGTCGAGGCAGCCTGGCCAGGGCTATCTCTACAGGGTGGCTGAAAAGACCGAGAGGGGTCAGAGAGAAGGTAGCAACACTGTGCCTGTGGGCATATCACCCCATTCGGTTTTTCCAACAAAGGGGAAGTGGGATGAGGAGCAGGTGGGGAGGAAGGAGGGATATGGGAAGAACTACAAGGGGATTTGTGCTTTTCTTTTACTTTTTGATCTATTTTTTGCAAGTCCCGAAGGACTAGAACTAGAGGAAAGAATTTTTCTCCAGAGGTATCTCCCTTTGGCTTTAAATCAGTATTCTTATCACCCACAGCTTGCCAGAAGGCAGGAGATTTTAAATTTGCAGGAGACACTTGAGGAAAGTAAAAGAAAAGCTAGCGAACAAACTGTTTTAACAGACCCTTTGAAAATTTAAGCTCACTAACTTCAAGGAATTTCGCAATTTGGAGGAAAACCTCTCTTTGGGGCTGAGAGAGTTTTGATCCCATCTCTCTCTCAACACTTCTTCCACCTGCCACCCACAAAATGAAAAAAGAAACAAAAATCCCAGGGACTGGTGATACTTACACGTTTCAGTTCAGCAGAAATCAGCACAAATTCACAGTTACAGGCGTCCGGTCCCAAAACTAAGAACATGGGTGGGGTCCTCCGGGGCTCAGTTCAGTGTTAGTCGGAGTTAGCAGCCTTCCCTCAGGGCAGCACTCCTAAAACAGAGCGAGCGGCCCCGAGAGGCTTTGGCACCTCCAAAGTCCCTTCGTCTGGCTGTCCACCGACAGCTATGTCGCAGGGATCCACTCGCGTGAACCTCACGCTTGGGCGCCAACCAAACACAGTTTTGAGCTCGTGGCAGGAGCTCTGGTGTGCCCTCGATCAGAGAGAGCCCAGCTGCGTTACTTCTGTGCGTTGCAGAAGCGACTTCGGCATCAGGTAACGCAACCGGGGGCTTGTAACCAAAAGCCTCAGCATGCCCTCGGGCAGAGGGGACGCAGCGTTAACCTCCACAACGTCCTCGCTGGACGGCTCAGTGGAATCGGTGTGGGATGGGTACATGCGCTGGCTCCTCCTCAGAGGAAGCACGTCGGGCAGCCGATGAATTAGGCTCGCGTTAGCCTGGAGGCAAAGAAGGCGGGAGGGGCTTCTGGTGTGGGTTCCAACAGGTTTATTTGCAGGAGGGTCCAGGAACCAGAAAAGCCTTGAGGAAAAGCGGGCTAGCCCCTTTATGGGGGGGTGGAGCAAGGCAGGGAGAGAGAAATCAACCAATGGGGTACAAGCAGAGGGGAGGATACAATTTTTCAGAACAAATGGGGAAAACAGGGAGGCAGGAGTCATAACAGGGAACCAATTAATAACTAAGAAAGGGAGAACTTTCTGGAACAGGGGGAGGTAATTTAGGATTGGGAGCCACCCAGGGGGAGGTAACCTAGATCTCAGTGATCTCTTCTGGTGACTGACATTTGATGGTTTCAGCCCGAGAGCAGGCTGAGCCACCCCAACATCTCCCCCTTCTTTATTACATTGAAATGAGGGGAAAGGCTTAAGGGATTTCAAAATCACTTAAAAATGGGAAGGGCTAATAAAATTAGCAACTCCATAAAGAAACCCCATACAATGTCCTTGATAATGGAAGGAATCCGGCCACTGGAGCTCCCGGTGTACAGGAGGAGCTGCAGCAGCAGGTGGGACAGCAGCAGGTAGGATGTCATCACGCAGTCATGGGAGATAACTTTAGGGACAGTGTAACATAAATAAAATCAATACAAATACAATTAACTTAAATAACAGTGGCTCCCTTGGACTCCCCCTCTTTCAAAACAAAGGGCCACTTAGGGGAGGGAAACACATTAGAGAAGGTGGGAAAGGGAATGTTTGTCTTTGCAGCCTGGCAGGAGAATTTCTTGTTTATTCAGGAGGTCTTGTTTCTCCTCCTTTTCCAGGCAGTTGCTACTGCGTTTTCAGGCTGCTTTGGTTTTGATGTCTTTGTTAAAAAGAGTTTGATCCACTTTCCAGGGATCTATTTTGGACCCTCTGGGGTGGAAACACACCCGTAGCCTCTGCCCTGGGTGACTAGGGGGTACGGGCCACGTATCTGTAAAGTGTCAGGGTCTTTTATTAGGACCTCAGGTCTCTCAGTCAGCTTATGTTTGGCAGAGCTTGTGAAGTGTCTCAAGATGAGAGGATCAGGTTCCTCATAGAACAGTTTTAAAAGTTCAAAGTGAACAAGGCTTTGGACAGTCTTATGATGGGGGCAGCGATCTCATTGCCACCCTTTTGTTGTTCTAGCAGTCTTTTTAGTGTCTGATGTTTCCTCTCCACAATGGCTTGGCCTGTGGGCGAGTGAGGGATGCCAGTGATGTGATCCACACCCCACTCACTCATGAATCTGTTTAACTCTGCAGAGGTGTACGCAGGGCCATTGACAGTTTTTAATTTATTTGGTGTCCCCAACACAGCGAAGGCCTGGACTAGGTGGTTGATGACATCTTTGGCCCTCTCCCCATAGTGAGCTGAGGCAAAGGTTGCACCAGAAAAAGTATCCACAGAAACATGAATATATTTCTGGAGGCCAAATTGGAGGAAGTGGGTGACATCTGTTTGCCATACCTCACAACTGCCTAGGCCTCGGGGGTTAACCCCTTGACCTAATGATGGAAGCTGATGTTTCTGGCAGTTGGGGCATGTTGCCACAATGGCTTTCGCCTGGTCTCGAGTGAGGTGGAACATCCAGACGAGAGCTGGAGCATTTTGATGGAACATTGCATGGCTCAGCTGGGCTTGCTGGAATCTGTTAGGCAGATTTGCTAACTCGATGGGCATAGCTAGGGCATCTGCTCTCCTGTTCCCTTCGGCAATAAATCCTGGCAGGTCAGTGTGTGACCTCACATGCATTACGTAAAAGGGTTGCTTTCAGTGGGAGACAATTTGAATTAAATTCGAAAGCAAGTTATAGAATTTTGGATTCACCACCTCTCTGAGCGGTGCTCTTTCTGCTCTGGACACCACTCCTGCTACATATGCGAGATCTGTTACCAAATTAAAAGGTTCGTTGAACCGCTCAAATGCTCTCACCACTGCGGCAAGCTCTGCAACCTGCGGTGATCCTTCGACCACCTGCACATCAGACTCCCACTTCTGAGTGCAAGGATCCCTCCAAGTGTTGACAGACTTCTGAGATGCCCCAGAACCACCTGTAAAGATCGTTAGGGCATTGAGGGGTTCACTACTCTGAATTTCTTTTGGAATTAATTTAAAGGCCGAATGGAATGATTTGTGTTTCGGGTTGTGAGCTGATATTTGTCCCGAATAACTATCAAAGGCAAATTGGAGATGATTGTTGTTTTGAAGGAGATGGTCCAGTGCATTGGTTGTTAGTGGCAGGTAAACACATGTGAAATCACACCCCGCAAGGGTACGGAGGCGAGACCTAGCCTTTATCACCAACTGAGCCATGAGGTCCTGTGGCGTGGTAATACTTTTGGACGGCTGGTGCGAGAGGAAAACCCACTCAATAATCAGAAGGGGATCCCTCTGCACCTTGTTACACTGGAAAACCAGCCCATGGAGGTATGGCACTTTCCCCAACACTATAAATTGAAAGGGCAGACCTGGGGCATAACGATGGGCTTGGCGAGATGACAGCGCCTCTTGGACCTTGATGAGGGAGTTTCTTGCCCCTTCTGTCAACTGCCTCGGGGATTTGAGATCCTCATTCCCACAAAGCAGGTTGAACAGAGGGGCAAGGTCCTCAGTCATCAGTCCCAGGAGCTGCCTCACCCAGTTGATGGACTCGCGGAGTTGATGGAGTTCCTGCAGAGTCTTGGGGTTATCACTGATCTTTAATGGTTCGGGCACCACTGTCTACTCCTCTATTTTTAGTCCTAAATATTTAAAGGGTGAGATCTTCTGGACCTTCTCGGGATGGATTTCGAATCCATCGGCCTCTAAAACCCTGATTACCTCCCCCAGAGTCCAGTCCAGGTACTGCTGCGTAGGCACACACACCAAAACATTGTTCATGTAGTGTAGGATCACAGCTCTAACTGCCTTTTTCCGGACAGGGGACACAATGCGAGCGACATATCACTGGCAGATAGTGGGTGAGTTTCTCATGCCTTGTGGCAGAACTCACCAGTGGTAGCGCTGCATGGGAGCCTCTTGGTTGAGGGAGGGCACCGAGAAGGCAAACTGGGGTGCATCGTCCGAATGTAGGGGGATCTGGAAGAAGCAGTCCTTGATGTCTATGACTGCTAGCTTCCACTGCCTAGGGAGCATAGAGGGTGATGGCAAACCGGGGTGCATCGTCCGAATGTAGGGGGATCTGGAAGAAGCAGTCCTTGATGTCTATGACTGCTAGCTTCCGCTGCCTAGGGAGCATAGAGGGGGATGGCATTCCAGGCTGCAGGGGTCCCATGTCCTCAATGACCTCATTAATTTTCCGCACGTCGTGAAGGAGTCTCCACTTGTCTGTCCCCGGCTTCCAGATCACAAAGACCGGGGAGTTCCAAGCGCTGTTGGAAGGCTCGATGTTCCCCAGCTGCTCCTCCACGAGTGCAGTGAGCGCTCTCAATTGGTGTCTTTTAAAGGCCACTGATCCACCCAGACCCTTTTATTGGTGAGCCAATTCAATTTCTGGGTGGGGCGCTCCGCAGTGGCCCCTACTAAAAATCCCGGGGTTGAGATGGGATCTCAACCCGGGCTCCCCACTGGGACATGAGATCCCTGCCCCACAATGTAAACCCAGAGTCAATAACAAATGGACGGACTGTTGCAATCCCCCCCTCTGGACCCTCAATCTGAACAAGAGTCCTGCTTCTCTGGGCAGCCGCGGATCCTCCCACACCCGTAACAATACCTTCCACCGGTTGCAACCCCCAATGTGACAGCCAGTTGTTGGAGGCAATGACCGTCATGTCTGCCCCTGTGTCCATCATCCTTGCTAGGCTGGTGTTGGGGTCTCCTCCCCCCGCCATGTAGCCCTGGGAGCCCTGAGGGAGGCACGGGGTTTCCCTGCCCCTGGTCAGCCTCGTTCCCCATTGGTTGGTTTGTGTTCCCCTGCGCGGGCAAAGGAGCTCGGGTCCTGACTGTAGCAGTTCCTCGGCAGAGCCCGGCCATGCGGCTGGGGAAATAAACATCTCTGAAACATCTAGCAAGAATCTGTCCATATATATTTCTTTCCCATGGGACTCCTGGTTTGATATAGGTGTGTTGCAGGATCCCCACTGTAACATATGGTGGTGAATTGAGGACAGAACGATCCCTGATCCCTAAGCGACTGATTTGTGTGAGTAAACCCTGGAAACTTTGGATTCCTCTTCTTGGTTTTGTTTCGCTATTCCATATCTGGACTATGGAAGAATCGTGGGAAATGGGGGCTCTCTGAGCCACAGAAAAAAATGTATCTAGAAGTAAAAGGAATCCTTGAACAACAAAACAAAAAAGTATTGGAACCGGGAGATCTTGAACACTTTTTTATCTGGCTTTTCAAAGGGTTCCCCTATATTTCTCGAGACTTACTTTTTGATATCAAACCTCCTGGATATTATCAGGAGTGTTTCTGGAACGAGATCTGCGATAAGCTAAGGGATGGACTAGCGATAGAAGCTCTCTGTGGATCCTTTATAATCAGTGACGCTCTTCAGGAGCATTTGTATGGTCCCATTACCCCTAAAGCAGAAGATCATACTTCTCCCATGGCCGAGACCGCGTCGCAGCCACCCCAGGAGCGTATGACTCCAGCCGTGCCAGCGGAGGTGCCTGCGCTGGATGCGCCCGGCCCCCTCGGGAGCGTGCGCCTTATCCCAGACCCCATCCCTGTCTCGGGGTCCCCGGCCACCCGGCCGCGAGTGAGGGAGCGACGCCGCACGCGCCATGGGTGCCGTGGGCCACTAGCAGCCAGGAACCGGAGGTCAGCGTGGAAGCCCGCTCTGTGCATACGGCTCGGAGAGCCCTATGCAGGGAGAAGCGGCAGTTTCCACAGCAACACAAGAAGCCGCGCAGCACAGCGCCGAGCCAAAACGGGGCCGCTCTCAAAGCAGAGTGGAGTCTGCGGAGCGGAACCACTCACAGGCCACGGAGCCAGCGGCGATGGCAGCGCGGGGCCGCGCAGAGCCCAGACACGCGCCGGAGCGGGGCCGCTCGGAGGGCGCGGAGCAGCCGCAACGCGGGGGCCCGACCGAGACATCGGAGTTGGCGAGGCGGCGGCCACGCGGGACCGGCACCCACAACAAACACGCAAGCATGTGATAGGAGACGTTCTAGCAACGAAAGTCACAGGAACTGTGAAATGGTACAATGTAAAAAACAACTATGGATTTATAACACGAGATGATACAGGGGAAGATTTATTCATCCATAGAACTGCCATTAAAAGGAATAACCCTAAAATTTACCTGCAAAGTGTAGGAGATGGGGAAGTTGTTCAATTTGATATAGTGCAAGGAAAGAAGGGTTTACAAGCAGCGAATGTTACTGGGCCTGGAGGTATTCCCGTCAAAGGCAGCCGTTATGCACAAAATTATAAACAATATCCATTCCAGCAATTTCCCTACCCACAGCCTAATTTCGCCTTTTACCCTATACCCAAGAAGAACCCTTTCCTAAGTTTACCCTATCCCCAGTTTATTCCTAATCCGTTTTTCACCCCATGGCTTCCTTATACAATTCCATTTTCCTACAACTCCTCTCCGATGCCGATGGGGGGATGAAAAGGGGAGGGAAGAGATTGAACTTTCTCCTGCCTCAGTTTCCCCACAAAGCATGCTCAGAGAGTTCTGTCTCCCTTCTGTCAGCCGTAAGATGTTCCAGAGAATCTGTTTGGACATTTAAAGACTCAGGAGGGTGGCTTGTTTTGTTTTGAAACAGTTCTTGTTATGGTTATCCAGTTGTCTTCATTCTCCTTTTATTAAAATAAAACGGGTGAGATGTTGGGGTCTCCTCCCCCCGCCATGTAGCCCTGGGAGCCCTGAGGGGAGGCACGGGGTTTCCCTGCCCCTGGTCAGCCTCGTTCCTCATTGGTTGGTTTGTGTTCCCCTGCACGGGCAAAGGAGCTCGGGTCCTGACTGTAGCAGTTCCTCGGCAGAGCCCGGCCATGCGGCTGGGGAAATAAACATCTCTGAAACATCTAGCAAGAATCCGTCCGTATATATTTGTTTTCCACGGGACTCCTGGTTTGATATAGGCGTGTTGCAGGATCCCCACTGTAACAGGCTGGTGTCCAAGCCCTGGCATGAAATCTTGCAGCTTAGCATCGGCTTATCTTCCCCTACCACCTCAGCCCAGAAGACAGATGGGTTGTAGTTTTCTGGTGAACTTCTGGGCATGAGGATGGCCTGGGTGAGAACCTGGCCAGCTGCCAGGAAGAAAGGTGGATTAATACATTGAATGTTAACTGTAAAGAGTCCTTGTGATCCTACTTGGACAATCTTTATTGTTATTGAGATCTCTGCTGGTGTACGCGTGGTGTCTCCTATTATAAACAAGCAGCAGATTTTCAGTCCTTCACAACTCACGAGGACCCGCCGAGGTGTGATGGAGTCCATCGTGGTTGCAGTGGCTGCAGTCAGTTTTCCTGGTTGCGGCTTCTTTATTTATGTCATCACACAGGGCCACAGATCTGCGCTGGGTCCTCAGTTTCCCGGCTGTATCTCCATAGGAGTGGGTGATGCTACTTGCCCTAGGGAAACAGCTTGGAAACTTTGATTAATTGGGGCTGGAGCTCTGCAGTTCCAGGCCATGTGTCCTGGCTTGCCACATCTGTGACAAGTCCAGGTTCTGTTTGTCATCCTCTTGTCCTGAGGTGCTGTTGCCTCAGCGGCACCCGCAGCTCCTACCACATTCCCCCTCGCTTTTAAATTTGGTTGGCCAATTGGAACTAAGGTTGTGGAGCGTCGAATCATCTGCTTTAACGTTGGTGGAGGATCGAGTGGAAGGGTCATAATCACTCTTACAAGGTTCATTTGCATTAGCTTTTGCTATTTGAGTGATTATGCTTTCTCTAATTCTTGTATCTTCCACTTGCTTCTCTACCACTAATTTTAATTTGTCAATAAAGTCAATAAATGGCTCATTTGGAAGTTGCCGAATTTCAGGAAAATTTAGTAGAGGGGCTGATTTAGAGGTCATCATTAAAAATGCTTGCTCTGCCGCACGTTTAACAGCATTTAAGACCGGCTCTGGGGTGTTTCGGGCCTGGTCTTGTGGCTTGGTGAGCAACCCCTCACCCGTAAGTTGGTCCATGGAAACCCCTGCATTATTAGGGTCTTGCAACAGGATTGGGAGGACGTCTCTTAGTTGCTTTCTCCACTCGTCATCCCACAACTCAAATTTGGCTGGAGAAAGCAAGCAAGTAAAAATGCTTTGGCGATCTGCCGGGACCAACACTGTATTAGTGAGGGTGGCCCACAGGAGATTCTGGAAATACAGACTCTCCCTCCCAAACTCCTTCTGGGCTTTACAAAGTTCTTTGAGCCCAGCAGGGTCAAAGGGTTTCCAAGTGGGGTTGCCACCAGCTCGGTTATAAGTAACCGGAGCGGCGAAGGGACCGGAGGAGGCTCCCGGTTCCGGGTTCAAGATGGCGTCGGTTCCGGTTTCCACAGTGTGGGAACCGGAAGACGAGGTGTGGGAACCAGAAGGCTCCTCCCAGTAGGCGGGGGCTGAGGACAAAGAGGAGTGGCCTCGGGAAGGGCGGGGACTCCCGATGCAGGGGGCGGTACCCAACGCGAAGGAGGAGCTCACATACGTCACATTAGGAGGGGGTGGGGCCAGGACAGGGCGAGGAGGAGGGGGGAGAAGAGGATTTTGGGAAGAAGAAGGAAAAAAGGCGGGCTGTGCCATGCGGTCACCTCCATTTTGGGGGAGTGCAGGAACAGCAGGGAAAGGGGACAAAACGGTGGACAAAGAAAAGCCTTCGCCATCATTTTCAGGGCAATAAAACTGGGAACCGCTTCCTGGGCGAACAACCGGGAAAGAGGGCATAGGAGGGTTTGGGTAGAAGCCAAAACAGCCTGGCCAGGGCTACTTCGGCGGGGTGGCTGAGAGGATCGAGGAGAGTCAGGGAGACGGTGGCAGCCCTGTGCCTCTCGGCATTGTACACCTCCCGGTCTTCTCAGCGAAGGGGTAGTGGAATGAGGAACGCGAAGGGGGGAAGGAGGGACTTGGGAAGAACTGCGGAGAACTCAGGGCTTTTCTTTTATTTTCCGATTAGCTTTGTGTATATCTCTCAAAGCCCAGACCATGTAGAGAAACCTCTCTCCAGAGGGATCTCCCCTTTGGTTTAATTCTAATATTTTGTCCCCCACAAATTGCCAAAACATGGCCGACTTCAAATTAACAGGGGACATCTGGGGAAAATAAAAAAAGAGCCACTTAACAAACCTTTTCAAAAACCCCTTTGATAACTTTAACCCACAATTCTTCAGGGACTCCCCAACTTGGAGATAAACCTCCTGCTGAGGCTGGGAAAGCGTATCTCCCATTTTAAACCCCAGCCTCAACTTCACCCACCACCGGCCAAAAGGAGAAATTAAACGTAATTTCCCAGGGGCTGGGAATCACAAGAATACTCACACACATGAGAAGAAGACACAGGCGTCCGGTCCCAGAAACAAAAAGGCACAGTGGGGTCCTCCGGATCAGGCTGTTCTCCTGGCAGGAGTTGGCAACCTCCTCTCGGAGCCTGGCTTTTAAAATAGTGCGCACTGCCGCGAGAGGCGTCGGCGGCTCCGAATCGCTCACACTCGCAGCCCCCTGGCAGCGAGGACGATGAAGGAACGCACGTGTGTGTCGTCCCTGTTCGGGGCGCCAACCTAACACAACCGGGGGCTTGTAACCAAAAGCCCCGGGGTGCCCTCAGGCAGAGGGGACGCAGCGTTAGCCTCCACAACGTCCTCGCTGGACGGCTCAGTGGAATCGGCGTGGGATGGGTGCGTGCGCTGGCTCCTCCTCAGAGGAAGCACGTCGGGCAGCCGATGAATTAGGCTCGCGTTAGCCTGGAGGCAAAGAAGGCGGGAGGGGCTTCTGGTGTGGGTTCCAACAGGTTTATTTGCAGGAGGGTCCAGGAACCAGAAAAGCCTTGAGGAAAAGCGGGCTAGCCCCTTTATGGGGGGGTGGAGCAAGGCAGGGAGAGAGAAATCAACCAATGGGGTACAAGCAGAGGGGAGGATACAATTTTTCAGAACAAATGGGGAAAACAGGGAGGCAGGAGTCATAACAGGGAACCAATTAATAACTAAGAAAGGGAGAACTTTCTGGAACAGGGGGAGGTAATTTAGGATTGGGAGCCACCCAGGGGGAGGTAACCTAGATCTCAGTGATCTCTTCTGGTGACTGACATTTGATGGTTTCAGCCCGAGAGCAGGCTGAGCCACCCCAACAATTAGGATAGGCGCTGCTGTGCACACTAGCTGGCTTCTTTGCAGAGGAAACACGGCAGAAGCCAAAGACATCCGCCAATTCACGATATGACATTAAGAACATATTCAGAATCATCAATACAGCAACAGTAACTGATCTAAGACATCGAGATTATAGTTCTCTATAGAAGAAAGGTTCACGAAGGATGTCTGGACTTCAGGCGGCTCTCTTGAAAGCTGTTTATTGCATAGGCAAAGTTACAGCATTTCAGGGAGTGGGTATCCAGAGCCAGCCCTACAGCTGCCAGCTCCAGCTGTAGGCATACCTGAAGCCACTTTCTGTTCAAGTTATTAAGCATTATATACTTTTCTTTGCAGAGTATCTTAACACATAACGACTAATAAGCACCATACACAATACCTTTACATTTGCCTATAGCCTATCATAGCTACTACCGTGACCATATTACAGTCATTATTATCCAATCACAAGAGTAAGTAAGTTACAATTTAAGCTTACAGTGGAAAATTCTTAGACCTTTCTTCTTCTTGCTACATCAACATTTCTTGTTTGCCTGCCATATCTTTATTTTTGGTAAAGACATGTTTTCTATTTACTTATGCTCTTCTTGAGACTTATTTACTTGGTGAAAAACATGTCTTTGTTTGTAATCACATACCTTTGTCCTGCTCCTAAAAATCTCCTTCCAACTCATCTCCAACCTTTGCCTTCTATGTTACTCATCGATCACTGTTTCAGCAAAACATCTTTTATTCTATATCAAAACTTGCTTTCATTTCTACCTCATCCCCAGCTTCTACATTCACAGACCTTTCTGCCAAGCCTACATACCTTACCAAACTTTCATCCTCCCCAACAGTTCTCCACACATCTATGTATATATGTCAATAAAGCAAAATAAAAGCAAGAAAGCACTAAACACCTTGCAATCAATAATACCCATAACTTGGAATCATTACTCATCCTTCTCTGCTACCTATGAAAGATAAAAGAGCAAAGATTGTTATGTATAATTATCTTAATTGGCCAATGCAGAACATTTATACCTATAGAATTTTTAATGAATTTAAGGATGCAACAAACCGCATCTTCATACATTTTTACCACTTATTATCTTATATTCTTAAACAGTTGCTTACCAATTGTTCATCATAATTGTCTCAATCGGTTCAATCTTACCTCTATAACAAAAGAACTGTATCTTATAATTTAAATGAGTATATTTCAGCAGAACTTAGACTTAACTTCACTTAAATTAAATGTCACTTAAATGTAACAGAAAGCAAACCGAATAGAATTTAGTTAACATCACTGAAATGGAACAGAAATTAATCTGAATATAACTTAACAGAAATTCAAAGAACAGAACTTAAACTGAACACAATTAAAGCCTAACAGCACTTAAACTTGTCAGAAATTAAAGTCAACAGAACTTTAGATTAACAGAACTTAAATGTAACAGAAATTCAAATTAACAGAACTTAAATCTGACATCACGTAGGTTTGACAATGCTTAACAGAACTTAAACTTAACATCACTTGAATTTTACAATACTTAACCGAACTGAACCCTAGCATCACTTAAACTGTACAAAGCTGAAACATAACAGAACTGGAAGTTAACATCACTTTAATTTAACAGAACTAAAGTCAGACTTGAGTGTGTTCCTTTAAAAGTTTCAGATACAACAGAATTTAACTCATCTTGACTCCATCATTGCAAGAAACCTAGAGAAAATTTGTCACACAACAGTTAAACGTCAATGAACAATAAGCAAGCAAACAACTGATTTGTAAATAAAATAGCAGCAACATGGATTTACTGGAGAGATTATAAAGGTGTGGCTAATACCTTGTGATTTTACATAATTTAGCTGTGAGAATAGCTCATGGTAACTAGAAACATTATTGAAAATATCAATTCACAGTCAGGACTTTTCTGGTATAAGCACAATTTCTCATGATTTTCCAATTTTCAGCTGTACCCCCCAAAAAATGACAACACTGTATGTCTTTCAGTATTTTTAAGGCATAAGCATAAGTTTGCTAGGGTCTTAGAAGGTGCAGCTTTTCTCAGAAAAACGACAACAGTGTATATATTGGCAAATTGCACTTAAAACCTGCTCAGATCGCAGATGGTAAGACAGACTTTCGTGATTCTCAGTACAATTGACTTGGCCTTGGACTAATAAAGCTAATGATATATAAATATTTAAGGATAAAACATCAAGGATCTAGTTATATAATACTGCCCTGAGTTCTGCAAACATAACTCTCTTAGGTCAGGGGTTGTCTAAAACTGACACATGTATATAAACAGCTACAAAGTCATGGTTTCAAATGATTCCAAAGTAGTGTGCTAGTGTTTACTGTTTTCCTGTCTTCATAAGAATAGAGAATATTAGAAACTCAGCCACTGATCAGCTAACACATACTCAGAGAGGAAGTCTGTTTTGTAAGGTGGTGTCACTTCTAGTCACTTTTCTGGTCCATTACAGCACTTAAACCATTCTGTGCAAAGGGATCTGTAAAAATCAGTCGTTTATGTCAATGGTTATGAGCTTCCAATGTTGGAGAAGCATCGCAGGAGAGGGCATTCCGGGTTGTAGGGGTCCCATGTCTCTTGGAGTGAAAGCTCCTCGGGACTCAGGCCCAGAGGGAAGCCAAAGCACAGGGGTTGAATTAAAACCTTTGGACAAGCTGAGATACATGAAGCCACACCAAAGTGAAATAGAAATATAGATTTTTAACTTTTAGTAGAAATATATGCTAAGTGCCTTAAACATTAAAAAGCTATAGCAGAGACCTTAAACACATTTCTTGATGCAGCAATGTTACCTTTTCAAAGAATTCTTTACTTTAGACAAAATATAGATAGAATTATACTATTCACATTTTTTAATGTTCACATAAACAATAAGAACTGATAGAAACTGTATACGCAAATCTGTGTAATACCTATGTAACACTTGTGTAAGACTTACGATTGTTAGAATTAGACCAAGATAAGTAAAGAAAAGGAAAACTAGAATCGTGTGTTAATCTTATTGGTCAATTAACAAATAAAATCCGCACTTCTGTAAGAAAAACTATAGAGTATAGAAAATAGAATCTAGAGTATAGAGTCTAAAAAATAGAGTAAATAGAGCATAGAGTATATGGAGCATATAGAGCATATAGAAGAAGAAGAAGCAGCTGTTTTTGCCTGCTGTTGCTGCTTGCCTTTATCAGGTAACTCCCTTCTAACTCTGCCGTCAAGAAAGCTCTGAGACTATGAAATAAAGAACTTAGCAGAACAGCAGCCTCCTCTGCTCTCTTACCCTGGTCCGAGAAGGAAGGGTACCCCGTCAAAAGCTCAACACATGTCAAAAATGACGTCATTAACCCACGTCCCCAAGTCACAAGTTTGTATGGTCCTTGGATTTTTTGAGTCTCTGGGTCCCGGATCAGGACTTCTGGATTCTCCTTCAGTTTCTGTCTCCAGGTGTTCTGGAAATGACAATAGATGGGAGGGTTTGGATCCTCAAAGGTGCCATTCAGGAAGTTTATGGTAAACAGTGCTTTGCTGAGTCTGAGGACAGGTGAGTTGAGTTTAGTGGTTCCTGACTGTTGTAGCAGCATTCTCTTGAGGGTTTGATGGGCACGTCCAACAATGCCTTGTCAAGTTGGGGAGTGAAGAATACGTGTAACATGTCGAAATCCCCACTGCTGATGGAAGTTTTTAAACTCCTGAGGGGTGTAGGCAGGTCCATTATCAGTTTTTATCTCCTCAGGTATACCAAGCACAGCAAAAGCTTGGACAAGATGTTTTTCAACATCCTTAGCTTTTTCACCTGCATGTGCAGAGGCATACATAGCACCAGAGAAGGTATCTGTTGCTGCCTGTTCTGAGCTTCCCCTCCCCCTCCCAAAGACACTTGCCTCTGCCATGTGCTCTGAGCTCCTTTGTTCGAAGCGCAGGCAAAACCAAATGTAACTCAAACTCTTTAGCAGTGTCTGATTGGTCGGTCACCCCGGGTCTTCCCCCAGTCCTCCCCTTTCCCCTTCTCCGAATAAAAGAGACGATTGAGGGGAGGGTCCACCCTCTCTTGGCTCAGCTACCTTCCTGTGAACATCTCTGGTTGTCTATTTCTTTTGAAAGCTTCTAATTGCAGGAAATTGAGCTAGCAGAGAGCTATATTTCTCCCTCTTTGCTTCTGCTGATGGTATTTGCTTTGCAGCTGATACAGGTACCAATTTTAGAGCTACTAAAGTGCTAGATCGCCCGTGCTACCTCTCTAGGCTACTCGAGGCTTTCTAAGGCATTAAACCACTAGCTTAGCCGGTAAAAAGCTGAAAAGATACCTTCCACATTTGGCGCCCAATGTGCTATCTCTGAACCCCAGTTCTGAGAGACTTTTAGAGTGTCCCGGCAGCTGTGTGTCTGCTGGAGTTAGCTCTGCACCTCCTGCCGTGACACCTCTGTGTAGCGAACTGTTACTTTTTGTGTAACAGTGAACCCAGAGCCTCAGCCTGTACCCTCCCCCACACCATGTGGCGAGGGAACAGCTGGAAAGCAGAAGACCCTTCTCGCATGTTTTTTTTCTCCAGACCTGCTTTCCTGTGGTAAAATCCAGAATTCTGGTGAGTATTTCCCTGCTGGTTTAGGGGCTCCTGTCTTAAGCTGGTGCCGGTGCAAACTTTCTCTTTTTTTTTTTTTTCCCTCTTTTTTGCGATTAGGGGTTGAGGTTTGTGGTGTTGCTTTCATAATGGGATCTGAGGTTTCTGCACACCATAGAGAAATATACCACCAAGTTCAAAGCTACCTTTCTTTACCTGGGCATAAATGCCCTAAAAATCTAGTTCAATCTTTTGTACAATGGCTTTTTCAGTACTTTCCTAATCTGACCTCCGAGGACATAAGATCTGCTGAATTTTGGGATAAGGTGGGGAGAAGACTCTCCTCTCTTAGGCATGCAGGAGATGAAACAGTTTCAAAATTTTTTCCTCTCCTCTTACTAAGTTACATTTTGCCTGAGAAAAAAAGCAGTACATGAAAAGCCTCTGCAAAAACCCCCTGTTAATTCCCATATATCCTCTTCCAACCCCTGTGTCCCTGACCCCTCTTCCCCTACGCTGGAAAACACAGCTAGAGCAGACTGCTTTTTAGCGCAGGAGAGCTATCGTCCTCCTGGCTCACCCGTGTTTCCTCAGCACCCTGCTGTTACAGTGGGGATACTGTAACACGCCTATATCAAACCAGGAGTCCCGTGGAAAGGAAATATATATGTGGACAGATTCTTGGTAGATGTTTCAGAGGTGTTTATTTCCCCAGCCGCATGGCTGGAGCTCTGCCGAGGAACCCCTCCAGTCACGGGACCCCAGGGTCCTTGGCCATACAGGGGAACACAAACTAACCAATGGGGAATGAGGCTGACCAGGGGCAGGGAAACCCCGTGTCTCTCCCCCAGGGCCCCTCTCCTAGGGCTCCATGGTGGGGGGGGGGAGACCCCAACATCTCACCCATTTTATTTTAATAAAAGGAGAATGAAAACGACTGGATAAACATAACAAGAACTGTTTCAAAACAAAACAAGCCACCCTCCTGAGTCTTTAAATGTCCAAACAGATTCTGTGGAACATCTTAGGGCTGACAGAAGGGAGACAAAACTCTCTGGGCATGCTTTGTGGGGAAACTGAGGCAGGAGAGGGTTTAATTTCTTCCCTCCCCCTTTTCATCCCCCACTCGGCATCGGAGGGGAATTGTAGGGAAATGGAATTGTATAGCAAAGCCATGGGGTGAAAAACGGATTAGGAATAAACTGGGGATGGGGTAAACTTAGGAAGGGGTTCATATCGGGTATAGGGTAAAAGGGGAAAGTAGGCTGTGGGTAGGGAAATTGCTGGAATGGATATTGTTTATAATTTTGTGCATAACGGCTGCCTCCAGGCCCAGTAACATTCGCTGCTTGAAAACCTTTCTTTCCTTGCACTATATCAAATTGTAAAGTTTCTCCATCTCCTACACTTTGCAGGTAATTTTTAGGGTTATTCCTTTTAATGGCAGTTGTATGGATGAAAAAAATCTTTCCCTGTATCATCTCATGTTATAAATCCATAGTTGCTTTTACATTGTACCATTTCACAGTTCCTGTGATTTTCATTGCTATAACTTCTCCTATCACGTGCTTGCGTGTTCATCGTGGCTGCTGGTCCCACGTGGCTGCCGCCTCGCCGACTCCGATGTCTCGGCCGGGCCCCTGCATAGCGGCTGCTCCGTGCCCTCTGAGCGGTGCTGCTCCGGTGCATGTCTGGGCTCTGCGCGGCCCCGCATTGCCATCGCCGCTGACCCCGTGCCCTGTGAGTGGTTTCGCTCCGCGAACTCCACGCTGCTTTGAGAGCGGCCTCGTTTCGGCTCGGCGCTGTGCTGCGCGGCTTCTTGTGTCGCTGTGGAAACCGCCACTTCTCCCTCCACAGGGGTCTCCGAGCCAGTCACTCAGAGCGGCTCCCAATAATCAGTATCTCGAGAAGACACTTAACATGGTGATTGAGACCCTAGAGGCCAAGGGCTTTGAATTACAACCTGAAAAAATGCAGAGAACAAGCCCTTGGAAATACCTCGGACTCAAAATCACAGAAACTTCTATCACCCCAACAGCCGTCACGATTAACAATAACCCGAAAACATTAGAGGAAGTACAACAGATCTGTGGGACACTGACCTATTTAAAACCCTGGTTAGGACTCACCACAGAGGATGTAGCTCCTATTGCAGACCTGGTAAAAGGGGAAGGCGGTCCAGCATCCCCTAGATCCCTGACAGAAGAAGCTAGGCAGTGTCTCAAAAAGATACAAGAGATCATTTCCACTAGACAGGCACACAGGCATCATCCCTCCCTACCCTTTAAGCCTGTCATTCTAGGGGAGGTACCATGCTTTCATGGCCTCATATTTCAGTGGGACAAGAAGCAGAAGGACCACCTCATCATAACTGAATGGGTATTCCTTCCACTCCAACCTCCTAAAACCATCACACAGCCACAAGAACTAATGGCAAAAATTATCATGAAGGGTAGAGCAAGTCTCCACACCCTGGCAGGATGTGACTTTGCATGCATCTACTTACTTGTAACAACGGACACATTAGATCACCTACTTCAAAATAATATAAATTCACAATTTGCATTAGATAGTTACTCAGGCCAAATCTCCAATCATTACCCAAAACATGACATGTTTAATCTGGCATTCTCTTTCATCCCTCAAGAGATTCAAAGTAGAAAACCCCTCGATGCGATTACCATTTTTACCGATGTTTCAGGAAAAAGTAAAATGTCCGTGGTCACATGGAAAAATCCAAAGACACAAAAGTGGGAATCTGACATCAAGGTAATCCAAGGATCACCACAAGTAGCTGAATTAGCAGCTGTCGTTAGAGCATTTGAGAAGTTAAAAGAACCCTTTAATTCGGTCACAGACTCAGCATATGTAGCTGGAGTAACTGTTAGAGCTGAGCATGCTCTCCTAAAAGAAATCTCAAACAAAAAATTTTATGATTTGCTCTCAAAGCTAATTTATCTGGTTTCCCACAGAGAGCATCCCTATTTTGTCATGCATGTGAGGTCACATACAAACCTGCCAGGATTTATTGCAGAAGGTCATCGAAGAGCTGATGCTCTGGCTATGCCAGCAGACATAGTTTTATCAGCTGACTTACCAAAGCTCCCCCAAGTTTTAGAACAGGCAAAATTGAGTCATGCGATGTACCATCAAAATATTCCTGCTCTTATCCGCATGTTCCATCTGTTGCGGACACAGGCAAAAGCAATAGTGGCAACATGTCCCAACTGCCAGAAGCTACAGCTTCCATCACTGGGCATGGGAGTCAATCCCAGAGGCATTAATAGTGGTGAAGTGTGGCAGAAGGATGTCACACATTTCCCTGAATTTGGGAAATTAAAATACGTTTATGTTTCTATTGATACCTTCTCTGGTGCTATGTATGCCTCTGCACATGCAGGTGAAAAGGCTAAGGATGTTGAAAAACATCTTGTCCAAGCTTTTGCTGTGCTTGGTATACCTGAGGAGATAAAAACTGATAATGGACCTGCCTACACCCCTCAGGAGTTTAAAAACTTCCATCAGCAGTGGGGATTTTGACATGTTACATGTATTCCTCACTCCCCAACTGGACAAGGCATTGTTGAACATGCCCATCAAACCCTCAAGCGAATGCTGCTACAACAATCAGGGACCACCAAACTCAACTCACCTGTCCTCAGACTCAGCAAAGCACTGTTTACCATAAACTTCCTGAATGGCACCTTTGAGGATCCAAACCCTCCCATCTATTGTCATTTCCAGAACACCTGGAGACAGAAATTGAAGGAGAATCCAGAAGTCCTGATCCGGGACCCAGAGACTCAAAAAATCCAAGGACCATACAAACTTGTGACTTGGGGACGTGGGTATGCCGGTGTATCTACCCCTCAAGGACTGAGGTGGATCCCCGGGAAATGGGTAAAACCTTATGTCACTTCCTCAAAAATTAAGGAGGTTAAAACTGCCTCCTGGAGTAGACGCCGTAAGAAGGATCCTGATCTTGCACCCTCATGTAAGCCCCCTACTGCAGATTTTGATGTTAATCCCTTAAGTTAAGTTGCACTGTTTTGCACTCAGGTTTTGCACTGTACTCTGTAAATCTTTGTCCTGATACTCCATACCATAGATGTCCTGACTAACCCCCTGAGGTTTGACTGGGGAACTAGTTTAAAGGCATCCTAGGTACTGTCGAGTTGTAGGGACAATAGATTCCAATTATGTTTTGCACTGTTGTTTTGTTACTGTTCTATGCACTTTAAGTTACTAAGAGTTACAACCCAGCTTTAAAGAAAAAAAAAATAGGGAATTGTTGCTGCCTGTTCTGAGCTTCCCCTCCCCCTCCCAAAGACACGTGCTCCTGCCCATGTGCTCCCACCTCCTTTGCTCCAAGCGCTGGCAAAACCAAATGTAACTCAAACTCTTTAGCAGTGTCTGATTGGCCGGTCACCCCGGATCTGCCCCCAGTCCTCCCCTTTCCCCTTCTCCGAATAAAAGATAGTCGAGGGCAGGGTCCGCCCTCTCTCTTGGCTCAGCTTTCTTCCTGTGAACATCTCTGGTTCTCTGTCTCATTTTGAAAGCTTCTAATTGCAGGAAATTGAGCGGGCAGAGAGCTATATTTCTCCCTCTTTGCTTCTGCTGATGGTATTTGCTTTGCAGCTGATACTGGTACCAATTTTAGAGCTACTAAAATGCTAGATCGCCCGTGCTGCTTCTCTGGGCTGCTCGAGGCTTTCTAAGGCATTGAAATACAAGCGCTATCTGGTATAAAGCTAAAAAGATACCTTCCATATTAGCTCCCTTTTGCCCCTGCCTGAGGACTCTGCGTCGCTTCTTATCGCTACATGTGGCGCCCGATCAATGGGATATCAGATTATGGTGAGGAGGAGGACTGTGACTGGCAATGAAGCCCCATGGACTCAGAACAACAGGGTATCAGATTGCAATGAAGAGATGGACTGCAACTCACCCTTATGACCCTGGACCCCTCAAATGCAAGCAGAAAGCAGAGCTCAGATCCTACTATGATGATAGGAGAGCAAAATGCTGACACGGTCTATAAGGTTAAGTCAGTGGTATTTGCTGGACGAAGAACCATGGGACTGTGAGTATCCTGTGACCGGGGTTGTCCCAGGAGCATGGGTGCAGCTTAAAGATATTGTAGCACATTCTCCACATTGGAGCAACTTTTACTACTGGTTAAAAAACCCTGTAACTGTTTCCTTAATGAGAAAGGCTTTGATATTAAAAACTCCTGCATGTACCTACATCAGGGAGTGCTAGAAAAGATACTGATAATGAACCCAGGCACAGATCCAGGGAATGGACCTAGGGCATGGATCGATCCTCAACTTTGAGTAACAGACTCAATGTTGCAGGCACTATTAATGCACCCCCTGAGCAGCCTCTTTGCACAGGGCTTCCCCTGGGAGCAGGATGCTCCCCCCAAAGCAGGTGCTCTACAGGGTGCCTCTACTGCCATGGCTTCTTTGGTGTCAGGTCCTACACAAATGGCTTCTCTGCTGCCAGCTCCCCCCTCAGTGGCTCCTTCCCTGGCTGCCCCCCGATGCCAGCGCCACCCGCAGCTGCTCCACTAGAGGTGGCGCCCTTGGCCCCATCGGCCCCTTATGGCCCCACTGGCCCCTGCTGGCCCAGAGCTAGCCCATGGCATATCGGCTGACTCCGAGTTATCCTGACTTGACTACCTTTCAGACCCCGGAACCATAAAGCAATGGGCAAATGACAGATTTATACCCTACACAGAATGCTGATGCTACGGCACTTCGCTATCAGAAAATGCCAAGAAGACGCATAGAAACATGGAGACCTGTCAGTTATCACTGCGTGCCTACCCGGTTGCAGGGGCTTGGGCTACTGTACTGCCAGAGAACTGCCGGGATTGGTACAGGAAAGTGGTGTGTCCTCCCCCTTCCCGTGTTCATGATGTGCAAAAGGTTACCACTTAGGGAGTTACTGTTAATATAATTGCAATGTCCCAGGCCCGGATTTATGAGGTTGTATATACCTTCTGTGAGGGAAAATTGGCAAATTTAGGTGTTGTTAGATTTCCTGTAGGTGATTTAGTTGTACTGATCATGGGGATCTGAAGAGGGTAATATTCATGATTATGGCCATAGCTTTTGTGTCAAAGACAGCTGAGAAACTTTTCTGTATGTGTCATTTGGGAAGTGAAGAGAGAACTGATTCTTTGCTCAGTTATAATGATGTTAGCTGTTACCACAAAAATTGGAAACTTGTATACCTGGAAAAATATTTGCAATCCCAGTACCCTCAGAGCATCACTTATTGTTATGTGGCCCCTTAGAAAATCCAATAGAATCCTCCTTGGAAACAGCAATTACCTCTAAAGCCTGATGTCAAAACATTGAATTATTGTTGGAGAATAGAGTTATTTGGATTAATAAAAGAACTGTGCAAGCTATTGAGCTGGAGGTTTTTGGGCCTGTGTGTGTGAGACACTTTCCGTGGGAAAAGCCTCTGTGAAAAGCAAAACAGTTTCAGCCTGAGAAATTTCAAGGAGTAACGTACTTGCAAGTGTGATATCTAGGAGTATAAGGGAGGCAAGGGCAAAATTCTTTTGAACATAACAAGACTGTGGAAAACTGCCAATGTAGTCTGATTGTGTAGAAATAGAAATATGTCCTGATAAGTAAGCCACTTAGGAGCTAACAAGCTAGTATACTATTTAAGTGCCTCTAGACTGCTAATAAATCAGAGTGTATTTTTCAACCATATTGGCTAGTGTCTGTTCTTCTCCCCCCGCCGGGGATCCGAGCTCCCCGTCCCGCCGCGGCTTCCGATAAATGATTTACAAAAATTGCTGGGAGCAACTAGCTGGGTGAGGCCCACAGTAGCATTCCTTTCCTCACTCCCCCATTACTGTTATTTGCAGAAGCTATTCACGACTCTCCACTGTAAAGGCAGGCAGAATCGTACTAGCTTTACCTGTTCGCTTGCTTTTTTACCCCACAGCTTTAATAAGGTAATTTTATTGTGAATCTTTCACCATGAACAAACATGTGACAGCTTTTCAAATAGGAACAGCGATTTAGTGGTTCAAGTGTAGTTATTCTTCCTTGCCACTTATAAATTGAAATTGGACTTGTGTCATAGGTTAGCAAGCATAGTCCCGGAAGGGATGTGTTTGCTAAGGGGTGCTTACAGCTTCCTCTGGGATCTGATAGAACCTATCAGCTGGCCAGTTTGAATATGGACAATTCTTTAAGCCACTTAAAGTTGTGACCACCTCTGTGATCCACACTTAAGGATAGAAAACCACCCCAGCCGGTTCTGTCTTGTTTCCGGTGCTGGGACAGGTGGCTGCGGGGCCCGAACGGGGGCCAGTGGGCCTGGCCCCTGCTCGGGCCAGGCCGGGCCGGGCCACAGCTCCAGGATGACCCGACCCCCCCCCCCCCCCCCCAGCAGGGCTGTGGGCAGCCAGAGCGGCTCGGAACCAACCCGCCCCCCCCCCTCCAGTGCGGCCAAGATTTCAGCAAAGCGGCACCTCTGTCCAGCAGAGGTCAGGTGACCAACAGCGATAAGCCACACAGCTGCAAGGCCGAGGTGAGATTAACCCTTTTATTGCTGTGAAGAGCTGAAAACCTGAGGGAAGAGAGAGAGAGGAGATGCTTAAAGCTGAAATTCTGTTGTGAAGCTATGATATATCAGAGTATCCCATTGTAATTTCATGAAGATATGGGGGATGGAGTGTTCAACTCGTAAGCAAAAGCACCTGCGCTGAGATAGGCAGATGCTGACGCAGCTGTAATTTCATGAGAAGTTTGGACAGGGAGAGATGGAAGCAAGGAGGACTTTTGCTCCAAATGGGAAAGGAGAAGACCTCAGTTCCTAGAGATGGTCCCAGAGATAGTCCTAAGGATGAAGATGAGGAAGACCCTTTGCTCCCAGGGAAGGAGAACGGCCTCTGTTTTTGTTTCTGAACTGCTCAACCTTAAAATTGTACCCCAAAACACTTCAAGAGTAGACCCTCGAAAGCAGTTGCGGGAAAAGCTTCAAGTCGGGGGAAGGGACTCACATGCGAGCAGAGAGACTCCTCTTCCTAAATGGACTGAACAATATTTGGAAGTGGACGGCTGTCTCGTTGTGATAATGTGTTCATAGCATGAGCAAGAAGAGACTTCTCTTTCTAAATGGACTGAACAAGGTTATTATGGAAGTGGTAAACAGACTGAACATCTCAAGGGTTGTCTTTTTACATTGTCGGTGGGAGAAGGGAGGAAGGTGGGGGGAGGAGATACAGCTAGAAAGCAGAAGTGAGAGCACTGCTAAACTCATGTCAAAAGTAGACGCGCTAACGTTTCTAGGCTGCAAACCGTGGCAGGCAGTAAGGCCTATAATGAAACAGTCAGCATAAAAGGTATGCTTGGTATGTACCTGTGATAGTGGTAGCTTCTAGTTTTGCCATGTTATTAAGAAACATAGATATGGTTGTTATAGTGATTGCTGCTTATATAACTGCTTATATAACTGAAAAGTATAAATACTCAACCCTGTACCAATAAAATCGGCTTATTGCATCCAAGCAATCTGCCCCGTCTCTTTCACCGCCTACTGTCTCGCGACCGTATCGCGACAACTGGTGCCTCCGTGTGAGGACTGGGCTACTCCTACGGGACAGTAGGCGACGCCCTGCAGAACTTCAGTAACTTCGCCGAAGGTTAAGCCGCAGGGGAGCGGGAGCCTTCGGAACTGTGGTTAAGCTGCTGGGAGAAGCAGGAGCCACGCCGGCCGGAAATTGGTCCTCTGAAAAAGAGGTGAGTCGCTGCAGGGAACTATGGGCCAGGGTCAGGGGATGACCACCCTAGAAAGAGACGTGCTTGAGCTTATGTCTACGCTGCTTGACAAGCAAGGCAAATCTTTGCCTGAGCAAGATTTAAAAACTATACTTCAATGGACCGCTTCTAAACTAGAAGGAGTAACTCAGTCCACGATTTTTACAGCAAATTTATGTGATAAAGTAGGAGTGGAACTTTGGAATGCTGCAGCTAACGGTGATAAAAATGCTGCACAAATTATTTCCTCCTGGAAAATAATTTTTGAAGCTTTAAAAGCTCATGAAAAATCTCTTGCTAAAGATAATGGGGATACCCTTTGCTCCCCCTCCACAGAAGCGGAGCCTCAGAACTCTTTACAATCTGAAGAGACTGTGCCTCCTTCACCAAAAGCTTCAGCCCCCCTTGCAACAAAAAAGGAGAAGGGCTCCTCACAATCTATAAAAGCATTTACCGCTGGCTACGGTCCAGCTGACAGCAGAGACGATGAAGGAGAGGATCCCTTTGACCCCGGATCTATTGATCCTGAAAAAGAGCCAGATTTGTTCCCCCCCAACCCTCACGAGACCTGGGTCCACTTGAAACAACAAGCATTAAAAGAAGGGGACTTAGACTTTGCAGACAAGATTGTGGCATCGGTCTTGTATACGGAACTGAGAAAACGGAATGCCCATTGGGAACAGATATCTTTTTCAGAGATCAAAGAGCTTCGGTGGGCAGCCACAGAGCATGGCATCAGTTCACCATATTTTGTGACTTTGCTAGATTCTGTGCTTGCAGCTCATATAATGACACCATATGATTTAAAAACTCTGGCACGGCTGCTGCTATCTCCCGCTCAAAACGCTTTATGGGAAAAGGAGTGGGAAAAAGGTCTACAGGATCTGCTTCTAACTTATGTGGGTCACGCTAATCAGACCCTGG
Source organism: Aphelocoma coerulescens (assembly GCF_041296385.1). Classification (NCBI taxonomy): domain Eukaryota; kingdom Metazoa; phylum Chordata; class Aves; order Passeriformes; family Corvidae; genus Aphelocoma; species Aphelocoma coerulescens. Next base: position 6,710,471 of record NW_027184080.1, on the reverse strand, counting down.
CAGCCCCCACAATTAGCTTATGGGAACGGGACCATATATCGACCCTAATGTCCAAGCCTGAGAGATTCCTCAAGAAGATCTTGAAGGAGTCCTAAACGCGGCTCGCCAAGCTTTCCTGAAGGTCCCTGATGCAAAAACGCCTCAGAAATCATTTATGATCATTGTCCAGGGGCCCCAAGAATCCTATATGCAGTTTATCGACCGACTTAAGCAGGCGCTCGAAAGCCAAATTGATAACGCAGCAGCTCGTGAAATTTTGCTTTTGAAGCTTGCTGTTGAAAATGCCAATGCAGACTGTAAAAAAACTCCTTAAGTCTCTGCCTAATCAGAATCCGACTCTGGTCAAAATGATTGAAGCATGCAATCGCGTTGGCACCCTGGAACACCAATATTCAGCCATGGCTGCAGCCCTTGCAGCCATGAGAGGGCGCCCTGAAGCTTCAGGAGTCTGTTTCGGCTGCGGCAAACCCAGTCATTTGAAAAGGGACTGTCCTGCTCCAAAAAGAGATAAACCTGGGGTGACGATGGTTAGCAGAATGTGTGCCCGGTGCCTCAGAGGCCCGCATTCCTCTCACCAATGTCGCTCTAAGTATGATTCTGAAGGTCGCCTGCTCCAAGGATATCAGGGAAACTGGAACCAGAGCGAGGGACGGCGGCGCCACGCTCTGACACGGATGCCTCAGCTGCCCCTGCAGATGCCTGCTCCGCAGATGCCTGCTCCCCAGATGCCAGCCTCGCAGATGTCCAGCAGCAGCGCCCCTCAAGTCTTTGCCCAGCAACTGCAGAGAGTGCCGGATTGGACCTACACACCTCAACCACAGTAACGTTAAACAATTCTTCTGTTCATTTGCTCCCTACAGGAATTTTTGGACCGCTAGGACCCCAAAAGAGTGCCTTACTCTTAGGAAAGTCCTCAAACAGCCTTCCAGGACTTTCTGTTCTCCCTGTAGTTATGGACTTAAATTTTAAAGATGAACTTAAGATCATAGTTTGGACCTCTAACCCTCCATGTTTTATCCCACAAGGTACCTGTATCGCTAAATCAATTCCTCTCCCACATGATTCACCATCCTTTGTAGAAAAATATGATACCTAGGTGGGAGAATCTGGTTTTGTAATGACCCCACAAATACTATGGGCACAAACAATTTCTGATAAGCGTCTGACCTGTCAGTGCACCCTGTCATTGCAGGGACAACGAATAACACTCACTGGTATTTTAGATACTGGAGCTGATGTTACTGTCATTTCTCAAGATAAGTGGCCCTCTAACTGGGCCCTTATGGAGGTGCCTATGGCCCTCACCGGAATAGGAGGAAGTAGTCGCAGTTACCAAAGTCACCATTTGATTCAAGTGACAGGACCAGAAAACCACACAGCCTCTGTAAGGCCGTTTGTTCTACCTGTGCCCATAGTGTTATGGGGACGGGATGTACTCTCACAATGGGGTTTCAGAATTCAATCGGATTTTTAATAGGGACCATTGAGGCACGCAACACCCTGAAATTAACCTGGAAAACAGAGACACCCATTTGGGTGGATCAATGGTCCCTACCATTGCCTAAACTGCATGCACTCACTGAATTGGTCCAGGAACAGCTTCAAAAGGGACATATAGTCCCCTCTACCAGTCCTTGAAATTCACCCGTGTTTGTTATTAAAAAACAATCTGGCAAGTGGCGCTTGCTCCATGACCTCGGCAAAATTAATGCTGCTAGGGAGGACATGGGAGCCCTCCAGCCTGGTCTCCCATCTCCTACCATGATCCCCCGAAATTTGCACTTGACAGTCATTGATTTAAAAGATTGCTTTTTTGACATTCCCTTGCATCCTGATGATGCACTGAAATTTGCCTTTTCTGCCCCAAGCACCAATATGCAGGCACCTTTGCAAAGGTATCATTGGGTTGTCCTGCCCCAAGGCATGAAAAATAGCCCCACTATTTGCCAGTGGTTTGTTGCAAAAATTCTCAGTCCCGTTTGCTTAGACATGCCTGACACTCTTTTGTATCACTATATGGATGACATTTTAATTGCTGCAGAAAAACAAGAAGTCATGGAGAAAGCCTTAGCCCTTGTCAGTAATGCTGTAACTCAAGCAGGACTTTGTGTTGCTCCTGAAAAAATTCAGCGTCAACCCCCTTGGAAATACCTGGGCTGGTGAATTAGGACCCAGAGTATTTCTCCTCAGCCTTTACAAATTCAAACTAACATTTCTACTTTGCATGATGCTCAGAAACTTTTGGGGACAATTAATTGGGTTCGTCCCCTGTTAGGAATCTCAAACGCAGATTTGAGCCCTCTGTTTGCTCTGTTAAAAGGAGAGCCTGATTTATTATCACCTCAGCAGCTTACACTGGAAGCTCACCAAGCATTGCAAAAGGTAGCTGATGCTATCTCAAATCGGCAAGCAGCTCGTTGGGCTCCAGAGTTGCCCTTTTCTTTAATCATTTTAAATCCAGCTAAACAACCCCATGCTTTAATTTTTCAGTGGGATCCTAACTTGCCAGACACTTTATTAATTATTGAATGGATTTTTCTGCCATACCACATGTCTAAAACTGTCAGTACCCAACATGAAATGTTTGCTTTGCTCATTGTGAAAGCTAGACAGAGACTTGTTACACTTGCAGGTGTTGATTTCTGTTTGATTTGTTTGCCTGTTACTGCTGTTTGTTTACAATGGCTTTATCAACAGTCCGAAGTGTTTCAGATGTCTCTTAACTATTTTTCTGGACAGCTTTCCACACACCCCCCAAAACACAAGCTCGTGGCAGCAGGATTCAATCTTCTAACACGACCAAAAAGAAGCGAAGTTCCCTTGCAAGCATTAACTGCTTTTACAGATGGGTCTGGTCCCAGCTTCAAGTCTGTGATGTTGTGGTGGGATTCGAATCTCAACCAATGGGACTCAGATGTCACCACTGTTTCAGGATCTCCTCAAATTGCTGAATTAGCAGCCATTGTAGGAGCCTTTGAACGCTGGTCTGTGGGATATGCCCAGCCCTTGCCCTGGAGGGATCTCTGCTGAGACAAGAGATTTCGCAATCGCCCAGCAGGACTCCCTGAAAAGGCAGCCACTTCTTGGTCATGGCGAGGAAAAGTGGACCCACAATCCTTTGAGAGACACTATGCAGATCTTTCTGTAACCCATTGGTCTGTCCCAGACCCTCTGTAACCCATTGGTCCCCCACTGATCCCCTGTATCCCTATAAAAGGAAGTCCCCATGCTCTGTGGGAGGGAGAGCTCGTCCCTGGCTTTCCCCTTCGCCGGAGGGAACCAACAATAAAGCTACCTCTGTGCGGAACCAAGCCACACGGGCCTTCTCGTCTCTCTCTGGTCTGGTTTGGCCTGGGGGTGCCCTGCAGAGCTGAGCTGGAATCACGAGCTGATAATCACTAAAGAGCTGATAGCCTCTGCAAGGGTCCTCCTTTGCCAGCAGCTGAGAGGAAGACACTGGGCCTCGGGAAGGCGATCCCTTTCGGGACCATCTCTCCGGACCAGTCACCTCTTCCTGGGTCAGAGCCACGGACCCCACCACCAGCTGAAATAATTGGCGCCCGAACAGCCTTGGACCCCGGGACCCCCGGACCTTGGATTCCTGGCCTGAGCTGCGTCTTGATCGCCAAGACAGAACCAGCCGTTCGTGTGCTGACCCTCTGAAGATAGACCTACGTTTTAGCAGGACTTTTGGACGAGGACAGTTCGAGACCCTCACCTCCCACCAAGGACTGAAGTCCCTGAGGATCGAACTGCCAGACCACCCCCCCCAGCAGACCTTTCCAGGAGCCAGCCCCATCAGAAAACAGGATTTGTAAGTTTAAGTTTCGGGCTCTCCTTCTTTTGCGCGCATTTTACTTTTAGTTTGGTTTTTTTTTTCTCTTTTTCTGCTGAGGGAGGGACCAAGATGGGACAAAGGCAAGCTAAACCCAGCCTTTCCCATCCTGAGAGAGACCTATACCCCTTTCTTCTGACCCTTCTCTTAAAATCTGACTTTAAATTCTCTAAAGGTATTCTTTCTAAGAAAAAGCTTAAATCTTTCAGTAATTGGATAGCTCTAAATTTCCCTGATGCTACTACAGATTCTGTTCTTTCTGATTCATTCTGGGACAGTGTGGGAAACAAACTGTACTCTTCTCAAGCCTCGGGAAACCTCTCCGTTTCCAAATTCATTCCTTTATTTCATTTACTGGTTAAAACGTGTCGTGCGAAACCCCCCCCTCAGCCAAACCTCTTCTCTGCCCTTCCCCCCTCCCACCCCCCCTCTCCGCCTCTGGAAACGGCCAGCCAGAGCGCGGACTCGGCCAGCCGCCCCGACCCTGGCCCGGCCGGGGCGCCGGCCCCCCCGCCTCCCTTCCCCGATCCCCTGTTCCCGGCGGTCCTCCCGGGCCCGCCCCCCCCCGCTCGCCCCCTCGGTTCCGCTGCCACCCCCCAGGCAGCGCGCGCGGGATCCATCCCAGACCCATCCCCGCTCCCCGGGATGGATGCCCCTGAGCCGCCCCCAGCCCCGTCTCCCTGGGCCCCTGGTATCTCGCAGCCCTCCCCGCACGGCACCACCCTTCCCCCTCTTGCACCGGCCCGCGGTGCCTCCGACCCCCCCCACCCCACCGCGTCCCAGCCTCCTGCCGTATCCCTGCCACACGCGGCCCTGTTCTCCCCCCACCCCAGCACGGCGGCCCCGTCCCAGCGAGCCGCCCCGCCGCCGCTGCCCCCCCCTGCACCCACGGAGCAGCCATGGTACAACACGGGGCCCGTCCCGCAGAGCCCCGCGCATGCACTGTGGGGCCCGGAACAGGCGTCACGCCCCCCGCCAGCATCTGCCCCTCTCGCCGCTGGCGGGACCCAGCTATCCGCGGCACCGCCCCAGGCTATCGCCCATAGACCCTGGCAGGCGCCGGCACACCCGCTCCCCCCCCTCCCCAGCTGCATCTTGCGCAATCCCTGCTGATGTTCCCCCTCTCCCTGCACCCTCCCCTCCCCCTACCACGGGTTCTTGCGCAATCCCCATTCCCCCCGCTGCTGCGCTAGAGCCCACCACCCCCCCCCCACCCTCCTTTCGCCCATCCCGACTCCACATGGAATTGCGAAACCGGCACTACCTGTAACCCGACCTCTCCCCAAACGACCTGCTGCTGTACAACCTCTCCACCCCCATGCTGCCATAACGGGACCCCTTCCCACCCCTCAAACCACCCCCGACCCCCCGCTATTCCCGACCTAGGTAAAGGAAAGTCGGCATTTCAAAAACGCCGCGCTACGCCCCCTGTATCCCAGCCCCGCCCTGCCACAGCTTATTCCTCCTGTTCAGATGACAGTAGCAGTGGCTCTGACTCTGAATCGGAGGACCGATGGGCACAGACACGCAGGGAAGCGAACCGGGAGGGAGATTGGGAATTGGCTCAGAAAATTTCAGCCTTTCCAGTCATTATAGGAAGAGGGAGGAGGGGTGGTCCAACTACAAAAATATGGGAACCTATCCCATACAAAGAAATCAAAGAGCTTTGCAAGGCAGCAAAAGAACATGGGAGAGGGTCACATTTCTTTAGAAACCTCTTGGAAGCCACTTTCTCTGCCTATACATTAGTACCACATGATATTAAAAACCTTATTAATTGCATCCTTTCCCCTGCTGAATATATGTTATGGGAAAGACATTGGAAAAGACATTTAAAAACACTGTCTGACACTTATGCTAAAGATGCAAATCAGACAGATTGGACAATAGAACAACTGGCTGGAGAAGGTGACCTCCAAAAACCCCTAGATCAAGCTACAACCTTACCTGAATTAGCATTACAAGACATAGCTACTGCAGCTAAAACATCACTGTTTCTTACCCCTGATGATTCTGTTCCCACACAATATTTCTCTAACATCAAACAGTCAGCAAATGAAAGCTTCATTCAGTTTGTTGATCGTTTAAAAGCTAGCTTAGAAAAACAGATAGAAAGTCCAGATGGACGAAAGGAACTTTTGGGCAAACTTGCCATGGTAAATGCTAACGAACAATGTAAGAATATCTTGAGGGCCCTACCCATGGACACAGAACCTACAATAGAACAAATGATAGAGAGCTGTACTAGACACACATCCACAGAGAACACAATGACCCAAGCAGTTGTAAAGGGCATCACAGAGGGAGTTTCTGGTGCATTTGCTGCAGCAGTCTCTAAGGAGAACACCCGCTGTTTCTATTGTGGTGAACTTGGACACTTTATAAAGGACTGCCCACAAAGGTCACCCACCCAGGACCGTCGTGCCGCCTACCAAAGGCACCAGAGACAGCAACAGCACCAGCAGCGTCCAAAAAACTTCTATCGGAGCGCGGTGTCAAGGCCCCGCGCCCAGACAACAAATCAAAGGCCATACTACCCCGCCCCGGCTGTGAACTCCACATCGGACCACCGAGAGCAGACAACTGGACCTCACCCGGCACCATCATCCCAGGCGATCCCAGAACACATGAGAAGGATCCAACACACGGAGCTCTACCGATCGGGACCAGACGCCAACTGGTAACATCACTGCCATTTAACTTTGTTGACAAGCGTTTTTATCGTATTCCCACAGGAAAGTATGGACCGCATGATGGCCCATGGGACATTCTTATCCTAAGCGATACCATCCATGGTCCAGAACAACTCTTTGTATTACCTGAGATACAAACAGTGCAACCTGGACAAGAGATTCTTGTCCAGCTTTGCTGCACGGACATACCTTTCTTTCTCCAACAGGGAACACCAATTGCTCAAGCCTTTTTACTTCCACAGAACCGCCCAGAACAGCTCCCTCTCAATCCTACATCAATGTGGATAGAGATTGTGGGCTCAAATAAACCAACCATCGAGTGCAGCTTGTTCTGTAAAGGAGAGAGGGTCTACCGCCCAGGGATGCTGGACACCGGAGCAGACGTGACCATCATCGCCCGCTCCGAGTGGCCAGGGAATTGGGAACTGGAGCCAGTGGCAGGTATGATCTCCGGGATTGGTGGAGTTGCAGTGTCCATGAGAAGCAAACGAAATGTTGTCATTGAAGGACCTGAGGGCAAGATAGCGACCACCCGACCATTCGTGGTAAGAGCCCCCATCACCCTATGGGGCAGAGACCTTCTATCCCAATGGGGTGCCACTCTTACCATTCCCAGCCAGGATTTCTGACTGGGGCCACTGAGAAACGCGCGCTGCCATCTACTCCCCCGCTCACCTGGAAGACTGACAACCCAAAATGGACAAGGCAGTGGCCCCTTGAAAAAGAAAAACTCAGCGCGCTGGAAGCCCTGGTGGAAGAGCAACTTGCCAAAGGTCATATCACCGAGACCACCAGCCCTTGGAATTCCCCTGTCTTTGTGCTGAAAAAGCCCGGCAAGGACAAATGGACACTATTCCAGGACCTACGAAAGATCAATGAGGTCATTGAAGACATGGGCCCCCTCCAACCTGGCCTGCCATCACCAGCGATGCTGCCCCGAGACTGGCTGCTTGCCATCATAGACATTAAAGACTGTTTCTTTAACATCCCGCTCCATCCCAGGGATGCACCACGGTTCACCTTCTCCATCCCCTCTCTTAACGATGAAGCCCCACTCAGAAGATACCATTGGCTCGTCCTCCCACAAGGCATGAAGAACAGCCCGACCATCTGCCAGTGGTACGTCGCCCACATTCTGTCCCCCATCAGGAGCCTGTTCCCAGAGGCAATCATTTACCACTACATGGATGACATACTAATCTGTGCATCAGAAAAGACTTACTTGGACAGAACTCTTAAAAAGACAATTGAGGCCATAGAAGAAGCAGGATTTGAGATTCGTGAGGACAAAGTGCAGCACTCCAGCCCATGGACTTACCTCGGCCTCCAGATCCGGGAGAGAACCATCGTACCCCAGCAACTCGCCATCAAAAAGGACCCTAAAACCCTAAGGGACTTACACAGCCTGTGCGGATCCATAAATTGGATACGCCCCCTACTGGGAGTCACAACAGAAGACCTTGCTCCTCTCTTCAACCTCCTCCATGGCAGCAAAGATTTAGACTCTCCATGCGCCCTCACACCTGAAGCCCGAGATACCATCGCCAAAGTCCAGGAAGCCCTGTCCTCACGCCAAGCCCATCGCGTTGAACCCAGCCTGCCTCTTCAGTTTGCAGTTTTGGGTAAAGCTCCCCGTTTCCATGGACTGATCTTCCAATGGGACCCTCAACTCAGAGACCCTTTGCTGATACTTGAATGGGTCTTCACAAGCCATCAACCTACAAAGACATTAACCACCTTCCAAGAAGTAATGGCACATTTAATAAAAAAGGCCAGAACTCGTCTCCGCTCTCTTGCAGGGTGTGAGTTCACATGCATATACTTGCCATTGACCACTGGAGATCTGAAGCTGTTGCTCCAGACCAATGAGAGCCTCCAGTTAGCCCTAGATAGCTACACAGGCCAAATTTCCATTCACATGCCAAAACATAGACTTTTCTACCGTGATGCAGCTTTTAATTTGATTCCAAAATTAATCCAAAGTAGAAAACCTCTTAAAGCTCTGACCGTCTTTACTGATGGGTCAGGTTCGTCACATCGGTCTGTCCTGACATGGAGACAACCCAATACCCAAAAATGGGAATCTGATATCCAAATAGTAGAGGGATCTCCACAGATTGCTGAGTTAGCAGCTGTTGTCAGAGCCTTTGAGAAGTTTAAAGATGAACCTTTTAATTTGGTCACCGATTCGGCTTATGTCGCTGGTATAGCTATGAGGGCTGAACATGCTTTTCTAAAGGAGGTCTCCAACAAAAAATTATATCAATTGGTTTCTACATTAATCCATTTAATCTCACACAGAAAACAGCCTTACTACATTATGCATGTGAGGTCACACACCGACCTCCCTGGTCCCATTGCCGAAGGGAACAGGAGAGCAGATGCACTGGCCATGCCAGCAGAGACTGCAAACGTCCCTGACATCTTTGCCCAGGCGAAGTTGTCACATGCATTTTTTCACCAAAATATTCCTGCCCTCGTCAGAATGTTCAAGCTTTCAAAAGATCAAGCAAAAGCGATCATTGCAACGTGCCCGAACTGCCAGAACTACCAAATACCATCTATGGGTACCGGAGTCAACCCCCGTGGTCTGAACAGCTGCCAATTGTGGCAAACTGATGTAACACACTTCCCATCCTTTGGGAGATCCAAATATGTACACGTGTCAGTTGACACATTTTCTGGGGCAGTGTTTGCATCAGCCCATGCAGGGGAAAGTGCCGTCCACATCATCAAGCATTTCCTCCTTGCCTTCGCCACCCTGGGAGTCCCTGAAGAAGTCAAAACAGATAATGGGCCTGCCTACACCTCTCATAAGCTAAAAGATTTCTTCAACCAATGGGGAATAAAACACAAGACAGGCATACCTAGCAATCCCACAGGACAATCCATTGTAGAAAGAACCCACCAAACCCTAAAAAGAGTCCTCAACCAGCAACGGAGAGAAACAGAAATCTTGTCTCCTGTTGAAAGACTCTGTAAGGCTCTCTATGTCATTAACTTCCTAAATGGTACATCGTCAGAGCCTGACCCCCCAGTACTCCGCCACTTCTCAAATTCAACCCAAGCTAAGCTCACAGAGAAGCCTCCAGTGCTGGTAAAGGACCCTGAATCACACCAGGTCTCTGGGCCTTTCCAATTAATTACCTGGGGGAGAGGCTACGCCTGTGTCCAACTACCATCCGGCCCGAAGTGGTTCCCAGGAAAAAGTATAAAACCATACTTAGGCCCTACAAACACTGCTACCACAAACACAAAGAACTCTCCTGAGACAAATACAGGACCTCCCCAAAACCAGACCAGCTCGGCATGGAGACGAAAACGTCGCCAGATGCCCACCAACCAGGAAAAAGATCGTCCCACCACACGGCAGCAGACGAAACAGAAAGCTGAACAAGAAGCTACAGCAAAAAGTCAGGCCGTAGGCCAGACACAGCCTGAAAAAACTGATTCTTAGTTTATATGTTGTCACCCCTTGTTACCCCAAAATACCCCCTTCCCTCAACCTTTGTCAAACCTCCCTAAACCCCAAAACTTCCCCTCCCACCACAGAGCTAACAAATCTTGCTTATATTCCCTCTCAGAAGCCCCATCCCTGCCCAAAGATGAAATGTATCTACGTTGATGCTATCCTCACCACAGCCTCTATGACCTAAAAGTAGATGATGACCTTTTTGGACGATGGGGAATAACGGGATGGATTGCATCTTTGATTAAGGGAGTTTTGTGGGTATTCATTGTAATTATTACTGTGTTACTTATGTTCTCTTGCCTCCTACGGTGCTGCAGAAAGACTGCTGGGAATGCCTTTTTAATAAATACAGAAGGGGGAGTTGTGGGATATGCCCAGCCCTTGCCCTGGAGGGATCTCTGCTGAGACAAGAGATTTCGCAATCGCCCAGCAGGACTCCCTGAAAAGGCAGCCACTTCTTGGTCATGGCGAGGAAAAGTGGACCCACAATCCTTTGAGAGACACTATGCAGATCTTTCTGTAACCCATTGGTCTGTCCCAGACCCTCTGTAACCCATTGGTCCCCCACTGATCCCCTGTATCCCTATAAAAGGAAGTCCCCATGCTCTGTGGGAGGGAGAGCTCGTCCCTGGCTTTCCCCTTCGCCGGAGGGAACCAACAATAAAGCTACCTCTGTGCGGAACCAAGCCACACGGGCCTTCTCGTCTCTCTCTGGTCTGGTTTGGCCTGGGGGTGCCCTGCAGAGCTGAGCTGGAATCACGAGCTGATAATCACTAAAGAGCTGATAGCCTCTGCAAGGGCCCTCCTTTGCCAGCAGCTGAGAGGAAGACACTGGGCCTCGGGAAGGCGATCCCTTTCGGGACCATCTCTCCGGACCAGTCACCTCTTCCTGGGTCAGAGCCACGGACCCCACCACCAGCTGAAATACTGGTCTGTTCCTTTTAACCTAATAACTGATTCTGCTTATGTTGCAGGACTTGTGGAAAGAGCTGAAGCTGCTGTGTTGAAAGATGTGCCTAATGCAGATTTGTTTTATTGGTTACAACAACTTGTTTTTCTTTTAGATAACAGACAAGAATCATATTTTGTAATGCATGTTAGATCTCACACTACCTTACCTGGTTTCATTGCAGAAGGAAACCGCCAAGCGGATTTACTTATGCTACCTGCGCAAGTAGTGCATGATCGCTTTTCCCAAGCAAAAATCAGCCACTCATTTTTTCATCAAAATGCTGCACTTGCGAGAACTTTTGCTTTGTCTTCTTGCCAAACCTCTAACATTGTGGCTGTGTGCCCAGACTGCCAAAGACACTCCTTTCCTTCTCTAGCTGGAGGTGTTAACCCTAGAGAACTCCAGAGCCCCGAAATTTGGCAAACAGATGTTACTCATTTTCCTGAATTTGGCGGACTTAAATATATACACTCCTCTATAGACACCTTTTCAGGTGCCATGTTTGCATCCTGTCATACAGGAGAATCGGCAAAAGATGTTTGCTGTCATTTCGCAAGTGCCTTTGCAGTCTTGGGAATTCCTTCACAGATTAAAACTGATAATGGTCCAGCGTATATCTCGCAGAGAGTTGCAAATTTTCTTGCCCTCTGGGGAGTTATACACAAGACGGGGATTCCTCATTCCTCCACAGGCCAAGCTATTATTGAGCGAGCCCACTGTTCACTAAAACGTCTTTTATTACAACAGAAAGGGGGAATGGGGAATACTACCCCAGCTGAAAGCTTGCAGAAAGCATTGTATGTGTTTAATTTTTTAAATTGTTCCCTGATGGATCCCAACCCTCCTATTGTAAGGCACTTCAGCAGTAACCAACAGTTAGAAGTCAAACAGCAGGCCCCAGTCCTTGTTAAAGACCCAGAAACAGGTAAGATCCTGGGACCTTATCCCCTCATCACATGGGGAAGGGGTTTTGCCTGTGTTTCTACAGAGAATGGCCCGAGGTGGATCCCAGCCAAGAGTGTGAGACCCTTCAGAGAATCCTTAAAAGCTTCTCCTGAGGACTTTGAAGATCTCGATCACCCTGGCACACTATCAGCAGAGACCCTGGCCATCCCAGCCTCTGCCTCAGTTCCAGAGACCACAGAGGACACCTCGTCCCAACTATCAGCTCAACCAGCTTCTACTTGATTCCAGAGGACTTATTGACTTTACACCTCTTTTTGATTTCCAGGGACGACCCACTCCAACAGAAGTACAAAATATAATTGCAGGTCAAGTCTCTGTCTGTGAGCAGTACTGGGAACGGTTTAAAGAGAAACTTGGACTTGAAAGCAACCCTATTCCTTGTTTTATTTGCAAAAATTATTCTCATCAAGTGTGGGTTTTGTGTCAGTGTCGAAAGTGTCAGAAGCGGTGGTATTGCATATCGCATCGCCACTGTAGCAATTGTCCACACTGTGATCCTTTATGCCAATCTTATAGTAACTGTCTCATTTTAAAATTTGTGTGTGGACATGATTATGGCTGGCCTCCACAATAGTATCTTTGGGAGACAGACATGCCTTCTCAGACTAGTTCTCTTAGCAGGGCTCATTCTTGACAATGAAGAAGTGGCCGCAATGCCACCCCTCCCAGAACGTAATGTTTGGCTTATGCTAGCTGAATCCTTAAATGAGTCTATGCTGTGCCTATCCATGACCTCCCCTGGTGACCATTTCCAAACCTGTTTGGTGGCTATGCCCTTAGTGAAAAGTGAATGGGATACCTTATTCAATTTGACAGTTTGAAGGGAGTGTACTGCTATAGGCCAAATTGAGCCAACCTGGTGGTGCCAAGAAAGTTGGCGAAAAAGGGCTGGTGAATCAGCCGGATGGTACTTTTCTAATGACAGGGGTTTAGGAGTAAATAAGGTCCTTAATTTCCCCACTCTCTCTATACAACCCCAAGAATTGGATATTTTTATTTAATTGGATGTTTTTATTTAAACTATACTAACCGCCCCAGCAGAAAATTTGGCTTAGATGTTTCAGGAACAGGAATTTACATCAATGCTTCTGCCTGGTGTAATCATACTTTACCCCAACCAGTCACTCATGGAAGTGATGCTATTGGACTGCTGGACAATATATTTTTGATATGTGGAAACAGAGCATGGAAAGGAATACCAGGCAAAGCTATAGGAGGTCCTTGTACTTTCAGGCGACTAACTATGTTTCACTAATTTCGAGGAAACTTGCCATCTTTACATAAACTGGTGCAAGCAAAATGCAGCACACACACATATAGCCAAGATTGTGATGATAATGTTCAATCTTGGAACCTAGGAGCCCGAGTGTTTGCATCTATCATTCTATCTATCGGAACGGCTCATGCTCTGAAAACTTTGAATAACCTTAGCTGCTGGCTTGCAAAACAAACTAATGCTACTAGCTCTGCTTTAACAGGCTTATTAACAGACGTAGATAGCGTAAGACATGCTACACTGCAGAATTGAGCTGCAACTGACTTTTTGCTTTTAGCGCATGGACACGGCTGTGATGAATTTGAAGGCTTATGCTGTATGAACCTGTCTGATCACTCCCTGTCTATTCATGCTAACATACAAGCCCTGTGGGATAGTGTTAGCAAACTGAGAGTTGTAAACGATAACGACTGGCTTGGAAGCATACTTGGAGGATGGGGACTCACTGGCTGGCTCAAGCATTTAGCTAAAGCAGGAATTTATATTTTAGCCATGCTGTTGCTTATAATGATTTGTCTGCCATGTGTTTTGCAATGTGTTCAGAGACTGATTGATAAGTCAAGAAAGAAAATTTTACTCGTGGATAAGAAAGGGGGAGATGTGGAGATACAGCTAGAAAGCAGAAGTGAGAGCACTGCTAAACTCATGTCAGAAGTAGAAGCGCTAACGCTGCTAGGCCGCAAACTGTGGCAGGCAGTAAGGCCTATAATGAAACAGTCAGCATAAAAGGTATGCTTGGTATGTACCTGTGATAGTGGTAGCTTCTAGTTTTGCCATGTTATTAAGAAACATAGATATGGTTGTTATAGTGATTGCTGCTTATATAACTGCTTATATAACTGAAAAGTATAAATACTCAACCCTGTACCAATAAAATCGGCTTATTGCATCCAAGCAATCTGCCCCGTCTCTTTCATCGCCTACTGTCTCGCGACTGTATTGCGACGGGAGGGGGGAGGAGGAGAGTTTTGAAGGTATGGTATAATTTTTTTGTTTTCCTCTTTTAGGTCTGTTAATAAACTTCTTTATATTCTTTCAAGGTTGGTGCCTGCTTTGCTTTTCTCCTAATTCTTATCTCACAGAAGATAAACAGTAATGAGTATTTTGGACCAAACCACTACACTAAATTGGTGTTTCTGCCCAGTTACAAACCCAACTCGCTACAACTTGATATCAAAACAGTTTAAGTACAGTGATGGACCAGAAAAGTTACTGAAAGTGAGACCACCTTGATATGCCGAAAAGACTCCACTACTGAAATAAGTAGTAAAGTAGGTATGTTTATTCCAGCCCTGGGACGCATGGGGGATAATTCCTCCAAAGTCATGCGTGCTGACAGCTGCATTCAGCCTGGTATATATCGGGTTACAAACGCCATATTCATTAAGTTTCCCAATACGCTTATACATATTCATTACCTAGCCCCACTTAGCCTCGCCTCGTATTACAATGAGCCCAAAAGTCATTTACATCCGTCTTGCGCTTGCACAGTGTTGTCTGGTGGTTGTGGGCAGGGGTCGCTGAGATGGAGTAAGGGTCTTCCTCAGATGAAGTAAAGGGTCTTCTTCCTTCTGAACTTTTCACCTTGCTTCCCTGTGCATGCTCTTTATGTCCCTGGCCCAAGTCCAAACTTCAAGGCTGGTTTAAGTTAGGTTTAGGTTTGAAAACAGGATCTTTGGTCAAGATTCCTTCCCTTTATCAATAGTCTTATATCTTCTCATCCTGCTTTGGTAGGCACAATAAGTGTTGAGCAAGCTGTATGCATTGCTTTTAACAACTTCTTAGCAAATCATTTAACCTCTGCTTCCCCCTCCTCCCCCTGATTCAACCTTACAAAACAGACTTGCTCTCTGAGTATGTGTTATCTGCTCAGTGGCTGAGTTTCTCATATTCCCTATTCTTATGGACAAAGGAAAAGAGTGGAGTAAACAGTAGCATGCTCCTTTAGAATCACCTGAAACCATGACTTTGTATCTGTTTATATACACATCAGTTTTATACACCAACTGACCTACCAGTTACATGTGCAAAACCCATGGCAGTATTATATAACTAGATCCTTGATGTTTTATACTTAAATATTTATATCTTATTAGCTTTAATAGTCCAAGGTCAAATCTATTGTACTGACAATCACAAAAAGCCATCTTACCATCTGCAAACTGAGCAGGTTTTAAGTGCAATTTGCCAATATATATGCCATTGTCGCTTTTCTGAGTAAAGCTGCACTTTAAGAAACCCTGGCAAACTTATGCTTATACCAGAAAAGTACTGAAAGATAAGCAATGTGGTCATTTTTTTCAGTACATCTGCAAACTGGAAAATCCTGCAAAATTGTGTTTATACCAGAAAAATCCTGACCGCGAAAAGATATTTTCAAAAATGTTTATAGCCACCACAAGCTATTCTCACAGTTGAATTGTGCAAAATCACAAGGTGATATGGCGGTGCAAGCAGCTCTAACCACTCTGTCTCCTGAGGAGAACTCAGACAACCAGCTGTGGTGGTCAGCAACACAAGTTTAGCATGTAACTTTACAGTCATGGTGAGAACCCATGATTCCCTTGTTCTGCCTTTTGCATGTTTTCTCCCAATTGGTTAATGTTTTCCCCTCCCTGTTTTATGTATGAAGTTATGTATATTCATTTCCCTTCTTTAATATGTATCAGTTCTAGAAAGTTCTTTGTTCCTCGACACCCCATTGTTTCCTTCCCTAAGTCCCTCTTATGTGTTGTTCCCATTGGCTCCCTTCCTGTCAACCCCTATCCCATTGGCTGTGATCCCTTTCCCCGCCTATCTTGTACCCAGTATAAGATCCCTGGACCTCCTACCAATTTGTCTGTTCGTGCCTGTCATTTAACTGGAATAAACCTGCATGGAAGACATACGGAGAGTCCCCTCTCTTTACTTCTTTGCCTTCGCCTGTGTGTCTGCTTAACGGCAACAGGAAGATACAGCCCCTTTTGGGTGAGGAGCTCTACCCCTTTTTCATTGTGTGATGGGCACTGAGTGCCACCTTCCAGTGGGGTTTCAGCGTTGGCCTCTGGGCTTCTCTGTGTCGGCACACGAGGGGTAAACCCCCTTCTACCAGCTCACAGCTGCAAAATCCCTTGAGGTATTTGCCACACCTTTATAATCTCTCAAGTAAATCCATGTTGCTGCTATTTCATTTATGAATCAGTTGTTTGCTTGCTTATTGTTCATTGATGTGTAACAGTTGTATGACAAATTTTTGGTAGCTTTCTTGTAACAATGGTGTAAAGATGAGTTAAATTCTGTTGTATCTGAAACTTTTAAAGGAGCACTCTCAACTCTGACTTTAGTTTTGTTTAATTTAAGTGATGTTGATTTTAAGTTCTGTTAAGTTCTGTAAAGATTAAGTGATGCTAAGGTTAATTTCTGTTAAGTTTGAGTGTTGAAATTTGAGTGATGTTAGGTTTAAGTTCTGTTAATTTTAAGTCCTGTTACATTTAAGCTCTGTTCAGTTTAATTTCTGTCAAGTTTAAGTGTTGTTAAGTTTAAGTGTTGTTCAGTTTAAGTTCTGATATTTTAAGTTCTGTTCAGTTTAAGTTCTATTATGATTAATTTCTGTTCAGTTTCAGTGATGTTAACTTTAAGTTCTGTTTGGTTTACTTTCTGTTACGTTTAAGTGACGTTAAGTTTGAGTGAAGTTAATTTTAAGTTCTGCTGAAATATGCTCATTTAAATTGAATGATACAGATCTTTTGTTATAGAGATAAGATTGAACAGATTGAAACAATTCTGATGAAGAATTGGTAAGCAACTGTTTAAAAATAGAAGATAATAAGTGGTAAAAATATGTGAAGGTGCGGTTTGTTAGATCCTTAAATTCATTGAAAATTCTATGGGTATAAATGTTCTGCATTGGTCAATTAAGATAATTATTCATAACAGTCTTTGTTCTTTTATCTTTCATAGGTAGCACAGAAGAATGAGTAACAATTTGAAGTTATGGATATTATTGATTGTAAGCTGTTTAGTGTTTTCCTTCTGGCTTTCATTTTGCTTTATTGACATATATAGATAGATGTGTGGAGAAATATTATGGAAGAGGGCCTCAGTGGATCGATGCCGCCTTTGTTCCTACTGGGTCCCTCGTGGACCGCTTAGGCAGCACTCTCCTAGCACCTATGCATGCACACAATCTCACCTTCACAGGTAGTTGCAAACAGCCGCTCACACACACAGTCTATGCACCAACTGTAGACAGAGGCGAGAGGGGTTCTCTGCATGCAATTCTGAGGTGTTTAATGACAACACACCCAAAGGGAATAGAGGCAAGAAGAACACCAAAACCGAAAGCCCGTGCCAGTTTTATCCTGGAAACTCCCAAAGGCAGGCAGAGCATACAAAACCAATACTCTGAGGGCTAGGGGGCAGAGGCAAGGTTGAATGACATAACAGGGGCCAATGGGAAAAGATATGGGAGAGGGGAGAGGGCCAGTGACCAGCAGAATCTAGACAAAGGGAGAACTTTCTAGCACCAGTTTTAAGGAGAGACCACTTTTAAGGCAACTTGGGGGGTGTAAAGTGGACTTAGCCACTGCAACAAAATATAATCTTGATTTCTTAGATCGGTTACTGTTGCTGTATTAATGATTCTGAATACGTTCTTAATGTCATATCATGAATTCACTGACTTTTTATAAAGGGCATTATCCATAAGGTATTATTTGATGTTACACATGATGCCTTTTCTTGGTGTTAAAATCAAGAGTCATACACGGTTAGAAGGGGAAAAGGGATTTTACCTTGGTATTTATTTTAAGGATCCTTAGGTGTACATGTCCAGGTCATATGCATTGAGATGCACCCCACCGAGTCTATCTATCCTCTCTCCCTCTCCCCCTCCCCAACATTGGGTATAACATTATAGGTTTTACTAATTAGCATATCTATCAAAGGTTCCCCCATGAGAGGCTCAAGTGAGCCCCCCTCCCCAAGGAACCTTCCCCTGGATGATTCTATCTTAGTTTACAGAATGTGTTCTGGAGAGGACCTTGGGGTCTGGGGCACACTGATCCCTAGCTACGAAGCTTCTAAAATGTTTAGTCTCTTAGCTTAACAAACAAGTCCAAGAATGTAGGCAAAAAGCACCAGGAATACAGAAGTTGTAAAAAGGTATAACAGGGGTATAAAAGAAAAGGCAAAAATCTTCATGGCATCATTTCCCCCCTTTTAGAGACTAACAAAACTCTATCTTGTCTAGTCTCTACTCTACTTTACTCTACTCTATTTTTACCCGCAGAACTGGTTTACACAACTGGCTACTCCACAGGAAATTACACAGATAATAACTACAATTACAACTATTATGAATATTTCTTTTACCCAGGCCCAGTTTGGTAACCATGAGGTGAGGGTATCAAAAATATGATCAAATTTTAAAGTGTTATTTTTAGAAGCCACTTCGTGTAGAATTTGAGTTCCCTTCCAAATTTCATCCAAATCTTTCTTAATTTTTCTATTAAAATGCTAATTAATGGCCAGTGACCCTTCCCATCGAGGGGTGGTAACTGAGTACAGATCCAGCAATCGCTCTTATTAAGAATTTTGGACACATTTTGGACTACAGTCTTATGCAAATCATGGGGTGAACCCTGAACCATGGTTACCAGTTGGGCAAACAGCAAACATGTAAAAAACAGTTTAGACTGCATCTTTCTGATTTGTATCAGTCTCTGTCTTCTTGGTGATTTCGGGAGCAGAAGCTTTCTTCACCCTGGAGTAGTGAATCCACGGTCCCTTGCCTGCAACCTTGACCGCAGTAAAAGCGGTCAGCAAAACTTGGAATGGTCCCTTCCACTTGGCTTGCAAGGGGTCACTGTCCCACCACTTGATGTAGCCACAATCTCCAGGCTGGAATGGATGAGCAGGTGTGTCCAGTCCTATTGGTTTGGATAACGTGACGAATCTCTGGAGCTTCTGCAAAGTGGAACTCAGAGCCATTAAATATTTCTGCAAATCATTTTTACCTCTCATATGAATTTCCCCCGGGATATGTGGAACCTGGTATGGCCTGCCATATAATATTTCATAGGGACTGATGTTGTCCCTTCTCCTTGGCTGTATGCAGACTCTCAGCAAGGCTATAGGCAGGGCTTGAACCCACGTCATGGATGTCTCTTGACAAATCTTGCAAATCTGGGTTTTGAGGGTCCCATTCATGCGTTCAACTTTGCCACTTGCCTGGGGCCTGTATGGTGTGTGCAGGTCCCAGGTAGGTCCCAGAATCCTGCTAACTTCCCCAACCACTGTTGCAACAAAATGTTGTCCCCTGTCTGATGACATTCCCAAAGGAACCCCAAATCTTGGTATTATATGATTGAGCAAAGCTTTCACTACTTCTTTTGCTGTGTTGGTGCGACAGGGGAAAGCCTCAGGCCATCCACTGAAGGTGTCAACCAGTACCAGTATGTTGGGAAATAGAATTATTGGGACCAATAAAAGAACTGTGCAAGCAATAGGCCTGGAAGTTTTAGGCTTGTGTGTGAGAAAACTTTCCATGGGAAAGTCCCTGTGTGAAAGATAACAAGCAGGCCGGAGAAACAGAGAGGGAGTGAAAAACTTGCAGCTGTACTATCCGGGGGTGAACGAGGGAGGTGAGCACTGAATTCTTTTGATCATAACAAGACTATGGAATCTTGCTTTATAAGGAACTAGGTAATCCAAGATCGTTTAAAATGAAAGCTACAGTAACAAGAGCTCCCAAATTCACCTGGAGAGCAGTAACTAGCTCTCTCGCAGAAGTAAAAACAGAAAAGACAGTTGCCGCGGTTGCCATAGAGACTGTAGAGAGCGGGCTGTAGCAGCTCTGAAAAAGAAACAGACGCGGGACTTACAGAGCGGAGGCCGGAGACCGCGGCAGAGTCCGGGGTAGCGCGGTCCTTCGGGCTGGCCCCGAGAAAACCGATTAAAACCACAGCAGCACGCGTCCGCTCATTGCGGGAGCTACTAAACTCGGCAGAGCCGGATGTTATCTCTCTGATGACCGGAAGAGTAATGGCTGAGAAAGCGGAAGCACAGACACCCGATCCAGGGGACAGGGCACAGGCAGGCCAAGGAGACACAGGCAGTCCTGCCGTCCTGCCGAAAGCAGCAGAGCAACATAAAGGTCCTAAAGCCCGGCCAAAAGCGGCGGAGGGTAACCCCCCCCGCACCGAACAGCGGGACGGCCGGCAGCAGCGCGGCTTCTGTGGTTTCGTCTCCATAAAAGCCAAAGCCGGCCGGGGCAACCCGAAAAAAGCCCCAAAAGAAAGAGAAGTACAAGGAAATGATACAAAAAGTAATCAAAAAACTTGCTAACTTATCTACACAAAGCATTTTACAGTCTGTCTTTACAGCAGATGTCCTGTGTTCAAAAGCATTACATCAGACTCATACAGTTGTTGTTAACCCCTTCACAGTTCCTACTCTGGGAACGAACATGGACTACAACACTGCAGAATGTCCTGCAACAACAGAGACAAGTCATCGCTACATCACTGACCAGAGAGGTGCCCAGCAAAGTGGTGCCATGCTACAGGACCCCGAAATGAGACGGCACAGTCAGCATCAGCTCCTGAGGAACGTGATGCCACTACCATAACAGCTGGGACTTTGAGACCTGTCCCGAGGAGCCTTGAGAGAGGCTGAGACGTGGCTGAGTGAAGGAGCTGAGGATTTGCCAGTCCACCACTATCCATAGCAGGAGAAATAGTGAGACTCTGGGGCGAATCTAACCGCTGCCCTAGGTGGTTGCTAGTGACTGGTGGTGGGTGTCGGGGAACTCTTTCCAAAGACAAAACTAAGAAAAATAATTGCATGAATTTTTGGGTATATTACATAAATTTTTGAGTGTAACACAAAACACAGAAGTAAAGTGAAAAATTGTTTTTTGAATGTGTTGAAACAAGAGTATTAGCAGGCATTTTCAATCAGCTGCCTGCCCATTTAGAGCAAGTGAAAACAGTCAATTTAGCAATTAGTTATGCATTTATGTTTTTACCTGGTGTTTAGGAAACAGGGCTTATGCTATTTTGCTTAAACTTGCTTGCTGGGAGAGGGATAAGTTTAATATAACCTTGCAAATGCTTGATATGTTAAGTATGTGTGTTATTAGTGTAAGACATATAATATTATAAAGTTAAGTAGCCATTGATTTTCTGCTATTAGCCCACAGCCACGGCTGTGAAAGGTTCCAAGGTTTGTGCTGTTTAAAGGTTTGTGCTGTTGAAGTCTTTCTAACCACTTTTTCCCACTTCACTAATAGATAAGTGAGTTACATCAATTAACTACATAAGTATAGAAAAAAAAGAAGAGGGTCTCAACTTAGAGGGATAGTTAAAGTTATTAGGTTTAAAATCATAACTAGTTTTATTTGTGTAGCATTTGATCATTGTAGAACTAGCAATACTGTTAATAACAGTGTGTTCACCTTGCCTCCCGATGCTTGCAATAGATAATATACAAAGTCACTACATCTGTGACCCATCAAGTATTGCTTGCACAAAAGAAAAATGGGGAATTTGTTGGGAAATAGAATTATTGGGATCAATAAAAGAACTGTGCAAGCAATAGGCCTGGAAGTTTTAGGCTTGTGTGTGAGAAAACTTTCCATGGGAAAGTTCCTGTGTGAAAGATAACAAGCAGGCCTGAGAAACAGAGAGGGAGTGAAAAACTTGCAGCTGTACTATCCGGGGGTGAACGAGGGAGGTGAGCACAGAATTCTTTTGATCATAACAAGACTATGGAAACTTGCCAATGTAAGTCCAATTAGGTAGAAGTAGAAATGTGTTTTGATAAGCTTTAAGCCACTTAGGAGCTAACAAGCTGGTATACTATATAAGTGCCTTTGGACTGCTAATAAATGGAGTTTGCTTATAAACCATATTGGTTTTGGACCCTGTTTCTCTCTCCCCCCGCCGGGGGTGTGAGCTCCTGTTGCAGTGGGGATACTGCAACACGCCTATATCAAACCAGGAGTCCCGTGGGAAAGAAATATATACGGACGGATTCTTGCTAGATGTTTCAGAGATGTTTATTTCCCCAGCCGCATGGCCGGGCTCTGCCGAGAGACTGTTACAGTAGCACCCGAGCTCCTTTTGCCCACGCAGGGGAACACAAACCAACCAATGGGGAACGAGGCTGAGCAGGGGCAGGGAAACCCCGTGCCTCCCCTCAGGGCTCCCGGGGCGGGGGGAGGAGACCCCAACAAGCTCCTCGTCCCGCTGAGCTTCTAACACCAGTATATACCTGCATCCCTCTTTGCGTGGCATGTCAGCAAAATCTATTTGCCAATAATCTCCCGGGAGATCTCCTGTCTTTGTCACTCCTAACACAATTCTCTTGCTGGGGTCAGAGTTGTTTTTACAGCAGGTTTCACACTTGCTTGTTACAGATTGTACAATATCAGTCATTCCTCTCCCTATCGCTACTTTCCTCAAATGTTTTAAAAGGTTTTCTGTTCCCCAGTGCTTTCATGCCCTCGTTGGGTTATTTCCCGAAGGATCAGGGGTGGAACTACGACTTGTCCTACTGGGGTAACAGCCCACCCACCTTCTTTGATTTCAGCTTTAAGGAACTTAATTAATTTGTGATCCCTCTGATCGTATTTTGGGGTAAATGATGACAAATGTATCTCTTTCTGTGGTACCACTGCAAAAATGCCTTTTTCTGATATCCCCCTGGCTGTTTCGTCAGCAAAATTATTTCTCAGTTCAGGGGCTGTTTTCCCTTTTTGATGACCCTTGCAGTGCATGATAGCCACTTCCGTAGGCTTCCAAATGCTCTGTAAAAGTGCAAGAATTTGTTTAGCATGCTTAACCTCATTACCTTGAGCAGTCAGCAGGCCACGTTCCTTCCAAATAGCTCCGTGGGCATGAACAACACTGAAGGCATAATTGGAATCAGTCCATATGTTCACCTTCTTCCCCTCGCTCAGTTCTAGAGCTCTCGTTAATGCAAAGTGTTCAGCTTTCTGTGATGATACATCTGGAGGCAAGGCTTTTGCCTCAGTGATTTTATCTGAGGTGGTTACGGCGTAACCGGTCATCCTCCTACCATTTCTCATGAAGCTGCTCCCATCAGTGTAGAATTCCCAGTCTGGATCTTTCGAAGGAATATCTTTCAGGTCTGGTCAGCTGGAATAAGTTTCCTCTATTGGCTGCAAACAATCATGCTCAGGCACACTGTCAAGTAACGTGGATGATAAAAACATTGCAGGGTTTACCACAGAAGTTATCTTTAGAGTAACATCATCCTGTTCTAACAACACAGACTGGTATTTGAGCATCCTGCTAAGGGAGAGCCAGTGTCCCCCCTTTTGCTCCAGCATATTTATCACTGCATGGGGTACATACACGACAATGTGCTGCCCAAGGGTGAATTTACGAGCCTCCTGTATCAGAAAGACTGTTGCTGCCACAGCTTTCAAGCATCCTGGCCAACCCTGGGCTACATTGTCTAGTTGTTTTGAGAAATAGGTCACAGCTCTTCCCTGGTCTTCAAGATGCTGTGCCAGTACCCCCAGAGCAACATTCAGTCGCTCATGTGTAAAGAGTTCAAAAGGTTTAGTCAAGTCCGGCAGCCCCAGAGCTGGGGCTGACATCAAGGAATGTTTCAGCTGTTTAAATGCAGCCCTGGCATTCTCTGTCCACATGATTGTCCCTTTTTCAGCTGCTTTAAGGACCTCAAATAAAGGTCTCACCAGTATACCGTAGTTTGATATCCACAGGCGACACCAACCTACCATTCCCAGGAAGGCCTGCATCTCCCTTACGGTATGGGGCTCTGGAAGTCGGCAGATGGCTTCCTTCCGTTCTCTGCTGAGTTGTCGATGTCCATGGAAAATTTCCAGGCCCAGGTATACTACTGTTTCCCTGGCAACCTGTGCCTTCTCTTTCAAGACCCGATACCCACTTTGGCCCAAAAAATTCAACAGACTTACAGTGAGCTCGATGCAGTTATCTCGTGTCTTGGCTGCCATCAAGATGTCATCAACATACTGGAGAACCGCTCCTCCTGGTTCTTGTTTCCTCCAGTCCTCAAGCTCCTTTGCCAGCTGGTTTCCGAATATGGTTGGGCTGTTTTTGAATCCTTCTGGTAAAACTGTCCAGGTGAACTGGGTCTTCCTCCCTGTTTCTGGATTCTCCCACTCAAAAGCAAAGAGTTCTTGGCTATTCTTATGCACAGGAATGCAGAAAAAGGCATCCTTAAGATCTAAAACAGTGAACCACCCTAATTCATTTGTTAGTGTTGTCAAAAGTGTGTAAGGATTCACTACAACTGGGTGTATGTCCTCTGTTATCTTGTTGATTTCTCTCAAATCCTGTACCAACCTGTAGCTTTTACCATCAGCTTTCTTTACTGGCAAGACTGGTGTGTTGTACCTGGATTCACATTCCACTAACAACCCAAATTTGAGAAACTTTTCAATCACAGGTACCAATCCCTTACGAGCTTCTAATTTCAGAGGATATTGTCTTTGCCTTACTGGTGTAGCCCCTGCTTTGAGTGTGATACTCAGAGGTTCAGCTTTTTTGGATCTCCCAGGAGAATCATTGGCCCACACTATTTGAATGACAGCCTCTTCAACTTCTTTGGGAATTTTTCCATAGCATTCCTGTACAAGGATAGCATCTGCTTCGATAATTTTAGATTCTGGGATTATAACTTTCACTCCCCTTTCCTTGGAAAACTTAATTTCTGCTTCCAATTTTTCCAATAAATCTCTGCCTAACAATGGCATTGGGGAATTTGGCGTATACAGGAACTGGTGAGTGACCCAGTGTTTTCCCAATTTAAATTTTAAAGGTTGGAAAAAAGGCCGTGTTTCACTTACCGCTGTAGCTCCAATCACATCCACAGTGTCTTGACTCAGTTTACCTTTTAAAGTATTTAACACAGAATATGTTATTAACTCAACAACCATACATTTCTGGTATGGCTTCAGCTTTTCCATCTGTTCTGGGACATTAGGGTTTGCTAGGGGATAGATATCATTAACTGACTCGTGGAGACTCCCAGCTGCAATTTGAGTTTCTATAGCAGATATAACAGCTTTGTTGACCATTTCTCTCTCTGTTTTATCCAATAATTCATCTAGCATAACATTTAGATCACCCCAATCTGGGTTTTGGGATTTTATGGCCATTTCTACATGCATAGCTGCTCTCTCTGGGTTGTCCCTGTACTTCCCAATTGAGTTTTTCCACTGCTGTAATTCTCCGAGAGAAAAATGGTGCTTTTATATAAATAACTCATTGATTTCCCACAGCCTGTCTCAGAGGTGCTTCTAATACAAGTTCTTCTCCCCCCCTTTATCTGTTTTGGACCTTCTGTGTTTAGCCATGGGACTGACTGCTCTCATTGCTTCTTGGGCTATCTTGCCCCTTCTTCTACCACCCTCCCCGTGAGAACCATCTGTATCAAAATCATCCCATTCGCTTTTAATTGAAATTGGTTCATTGGTTTTAAAACTTGTTCCAGGCAAATGTTGATCAGGAACTGTCTCGCTCTTTGCGGCAGTGGAGGGGTAGGGAGGCAGGGGCTGCAAGCAGGTTCTCCCGTCCCTAGCTCTGTAAGAGCCGCCTGGGTCGGGGCCATCCCATCTGCCTTCAGCTTTAACACTGCCTGTGCCGTAGGGTGGGGAGAGCGAGCGGCTCCTCCTGTCTCTGGCTCGGAAACTTGCGGTTTTCTGTATTGGGGAATGCCGCCGCAATTGCCCGTGTCCATTTCTACCTTCACTTCTGTGTTCAGGGTACTCGGGGAAAGGCGGCCAGCCTGCCCCTTCTCCTCCCCCTTCCCCGTCTCCGCCTCTGGAAAGGTCAGGGGGCAGCGGCCAATCCACCCCTGCCCTGCCTCTGAAAAAGTCAGGGGGCAGTGGCATACCTGCCTCTTCTCTGCCTCTGGGGAGGTCAGGGGGCAGTGGCCAGTCTGCAACTTCTCTGCCTCTGGACCGGTCAGGGGGCCCCGCGCCGCATCCACCCCTTCCCTGCCTCTGGAAAAGTCAGGGGGCGGTGGCCAATCTGCATCTCTCCTACCTCTGCGCTCGCCCTCCGCCCCTGACGGGTCTCGGAGCCGGCCGCCTGCCCCCTCCCCTGCACCCGCTCGGACAGCGGCGGCGGCGGCGGCGGCGGGAGCAGTGGGCGAGCCACTGCTCCCCCATCCCCCGCCCCCACTTGTGCGGGCTGCCCCGCCAGCGGAGGCGGCGGCGGCGGCGGCGGAGCCACCGCTCCCCCACCCCCCCCTGTGCGGGCTGCCCCGGGGGTTGAACCGGGGGGGGAGACCCCCCCCCGGTGCGCAAAGCTGGTGCTACCATATCTGTATCTGTCATATCAATTTCTCTGTCCATATTAGTATACGAGTCAGCTTGCTGCGGCTTTTTCTTTCCCTTTCTCTTCCTCAAAGCCATTTCCATATTACTTTTGTCTACCACATATGCTTCTTCCCTGTTCAAATACATAGTAAAAAGTTCTGCATATCTTAGTTCATCAAACCTACGTAATGATCTCAATTCTACCATCAGGTCATTAATGATGCTATTTTCCAAACTCCCATAGCGAGGCCAATTTCCTTGACTTAATTTTAAAGTCGGCCAAACCCATGTGGTCTGATCAATTCTTGGGTGTCCAAAGTAGTTTTTCACCCTGTCAGCCATTTCCAGTGTTTTATTATCAGCTCGAATGGACTGTTAGGAGGGATTTTTTCATTCACACCACCCATGTTTTCTCACAGACAGGAAAACCCTGCCAGAGGAAAGCTCTTAAGTCCGGAATTCAGCCTGCAATCTGGCCTTGGAATTCCAATTTCCCAGGCAGTTTATCTAGCTTACTACACAAACACTTCAAAACAGCACTTTAAAACACTAAAAAGCAACTAGTTTTAGCAAGCAGTAAATGCGCATGAAAATCTGGTCTCAAAAGTATTCGAACCCTCAACTTCCTGACGTCTCAACCAACCAACCAACCAACCAACCAACCAACCTCTGAGCCACTCCTGTGGCTGCATAGGGTGCAGCCTCTGGGCTCCTGTGGATTCCATGGAGGGCGTCCCCTGCTTTCCACAGTTCACAGGGGAAAAGTTTAAGCTTTCCCCTTTTGTGGGCTTTTATGCCCCCAACCTTTCCAACCCCTTGGAGATCTCCTTCCCTAGTGCTAGCACAGTCTCAGTAGTACTGATCCCCTTTTCCCTCACCTCTTTCCGTGCTTCTGCCTTTCCGTGCTGGGTCTTAAAGTCCTGGTCACAGTCTTAGATTGTTGCTCGGGCCCCTCTGTAATTTGCCGGCAAAGAGAGGGGCAAAGCAAGATGTGTTTCAACCCAAGACTGCGAGTTTCAAGGTCTTTATTGTCCCTTCGTGGTCGCCAGCAACTGATGCCTTTTCTTGGTGTTAAAATCAAGAGTCATACACGGTTAGAAGGGGAAAAGGGATTTTACCTTGGTATTTATTTTAAGGATCCTTAGGTGTACACGTCCAGGTCATATGCATCGAGATGCACCCCGCCGAGTCTATCTATCCTCTCTCCCTCTCCCCCTCCCCAACATTGGGTATAACATTATAGGTTTTACTAATTAGCATATCTATCAAAAGTTCCCCAATGAGAGGCTCAAGTGAGCCCCCCTCCCCAAGGAACCTTCCCCTGGATGGTTCTATCTTAGTTTACAGAATGTGTTCTGGAGAGGACCTTGGGGTCTGGGGCACACTGATCCCTAGCTACGAAGCTTCTAAAATGTTTAGTCTCTTAGCTTAACAAACAAGTCCAAGAATGTAGGCAAAAAGCACTAGGAATACAGAAGTTGTAAAAAGGGGTATAAAAGAAAAGGCAAAAATCTTCATGGCATCACACATGTATTTCTTTGGTTGTTTGCAGTTTGTTCATGGTACCATTGACTACTCAGCTAAAGATAAATGACAAAGCCAGCTGCTTTACAAACTTTCACATACTGTTGTGTAGCTATCTGCAAGACATGTATCATTTTAAGAAACTTTCCCAACTGCTATTAATAGAGGCTTGTTTGTAGGATATGGTCGGGAAACCTTTCCAGTTAAGGCCTTGGCTCTGGCCAAGTCCTGACCCTACCTGGTCGCAGGTATGTCTACAGACCCAGGTGTTTCTGCACTAAAAACATAATTGAGTCACTTTGACTTGCTGATTCAGACTTAAAAAAGCTGGACCCCCTTTCGATGTAAACTTGGAAGCCTTGCCCAGGAAGGTTTCTCCAGGTCTTCATTGTGAAATGGGGCTCGCCAGCTACTGCAGACTCTGGGTCATGGTGCAGTATTTAGGCAATTGAGGGTGTATTGTTGTAAGTCACTATTCCTTTGTCGTGTGCTACTGATTACATGTATTATCTTGCTTATTTTTGCTTGGTGTGAATTTTTGCTTTATTACATCTATTGTCTTACTTTTATGTTGCCTTCATGTTCATAGTGAGAGACGGGCATGTTATCAAAAAACAAAGAAGGGGAATGTGGCTTATCAAGAACATTTAGATTTGAGTGTGTGAAACCAATTTCTAAAAGCTTTTACATAAGGATCCACAATTGGGTGTGCAATGGCAAGGCCTAGCTGATTTACTAACCTAGGAGAGAAGATATGCATGTGTTTTATTGCCAACAGGTCTACAAGTGGTTACCTGCCTGACTGTTGGTGTAACCCAGCCCACTGCAGGGCTGGGGCAGCAAGATGCCAATCAATCCCAGCCCCTCCCCTGGATCAAATTCCCTGAAGAGGCAGACTCAGAGGTTGATGGGCAGCTCAGAAGCCTAAGCCGCACCCCCTGGGCGGTGCCCAGGTACAAGCCACTTCCCATGGTTCGGGAAAATTCTTGGTTACTCGGTTGTTCATTGCTTCTCTGTTATAACTCCCGCCTCTCGGTTTCCCCCAGTGGCTCTTGTTACATTGTATCCTCCCCCTGGCTTGTAACTCATTGGTTGTTTTCCCCTTTCACCGGGGTTTTCAAATTCCCTATAAAACTGAGGACAAGGCTCCGAGGAGCCATCCCATCATAATCCCATGATTCCCATCACATCGGATTCCAGGCTTCCGAGCTCATTCGGGTTGCAAAACTTCTAACCCTGACCTGACAAACATCAATTGCCTCCGAGGAAACGAGGCCCAGTGAGAAGAAAAAATGGCCTATTCACCATCCAGCCCTCATAACCAAGGCAGGAGCAGAGGTAGGGCTGCCAGGAACATGGCTGTGCCTGGAAGCTTACGGAGGCAGCCTGCCAACAGAGGCCTTGTGTCCCACTGCACCCACCATCATGTTGTGTTTCTGCTGACCTTTGTCAGCTATTCCCTGTTCCATGCTTCCAGAAAGACATTCAGTAATGTCAAAGTCAGCACTTCCCACTAATGGACTTTCTCCTCCTAAACAGCACAGCCCCTGAGCTCCAGTGATATGAGCTTTGGAACAGTAGCCATTTACTTCCAAGTGCAGAAGAAGCAGCTCTCTTCCTGGGGATATTGGACACTATCCTTTTTTATCCCATGCTGCGGGTCTCTGTCAGTGGCACGGTTGTTTTTGATGGGTTTTTATTGATTGTGATATGCATCCCATGTATTTTATCTTGTGTGAGACAAATGATCAAAGTAGCCTTAACAAGATGATAGCTTTACCAGTACAGATTGTTTTAGCAAGAGAACACATAAACAAAGAAGGGGGAGATGTTACAGATAGGCAAAGCCTTACAATAAGGGCCTTGTTGCCTTTGTAAAATCATGGCCTAGTCCTGTTACTTTGGCTTAGTAGAAAAGGATTCTGGGTAATGACTCAGCTGGAATAGAGGCGGAAAACAAGTTACGTAACCATAGAAAACAAGTTATATAACCATCACGTGTTCACATCGTGGTTTATGGTAGCTGGTTGAATTATATTTGCTTGGCTTTAGTGGAATGTTACTGATAAAAGCCTAATTGCTTAAAAAGGCCTGATTTTTGCAATAAACGAGCTCCCTTTTGCACCTGCCTGAGGATTCTGCATTGCTTCTTATCGCAACAGGGGGTACACATTAGAAGGGGGTCTTTTCTAGACAATTCAGGAAGTCCGTACCTCTCAAGTACCTCAGCCAATGGGGAAAGAGAGAGGGAAATGCGGCCAGGAAATCAGGATAAAAAGGAGGGGGCATCCTCTAACAATTTGAGAGACCCCAGGGGAATGCCCCATGGCCTCTCCTTTTATTCGCATAAAGTAACAGGACTCCTCTGTCTCCTTTTTGGACATAAACCTCTGGTGTTAGTGGATTAATTTTCCTGACAGCTGTTTCTGTGGTCAGTAACACTTGGAAAGGTCCACTCCACTTCGCTACCAGTGGTGCTTCTTTTCACTCCTTAGCTAGGACCCAATCTCCTGGTTGGATGCTATGAATAGCAAAGTCCAAAGGCAGGGTCTGTGCCAGATGAGCTTCCTGTCCAAGAGATTTCACAAGAGACAGTATCCTGGCCACATATTGTTTTACATATACATCACTTATTTCCACCCCCGCATTAGGTTGAGAATTACAAGGGTAAGGAATTCCAAACATCAATTCAAAGGGAGATAATTGAATATCTCCCCTGGATCTGGCCCTTAGTCTTGCTAAAGCCAGTGGCAAGAGCTGTACCCATGGCATCTTGGTTTCTATCACCAGCTTCAGGAGGTGCTGCTTTATTTCTCCATTCATTGCTTAAACCAGGCCCGAGCTCTGGGGGTGCCAGGGGAAATGGAGGTTCCATTGTATTCCTAAAGCAGTCATAACCCCTTGAAGAATTTTTCCTGTAAAATGAGTTCCCCTATCTGAGTCTATTGCTTCTACAATCCCATATCTTGGAATTATTTGTTCCAAAAATACTTTAATAACTG
Organism: Aphelocoma coerulescens; assembly: GCF_041296385.1. Classification (NCBI taxonomy): domain Eukaryota; kingdom Metazoa; phylum Chordata; class Aves; order Passeriformes; family Corvidae; genus Aphelocoma; species Aphelocoma coerulescens. Next base: position 6,679,433 of record NW_027184080.1, on the reverse strand, counting down.
ATCCTGCCATTGCTGAAACAGTTGGAAATGCTTCTGGCCACCCAGTTAACTGACATACTATTACCAGAAGATATTTAAACATTCCCACTCAGGGCATTTCGGTAAAATCCACCTGGCATCTTTGGCAGGGACGTACAGCCCAAGGCCTCCCTCCCCTGGCACTTTTCTTTGCAACCCTGTTATTTGCTTTAGCACAAATCAAACAACTCTCAATAGCTCTCTTTGCCAAAGCAAAAGACCCACAGCAGTGTACATTTTGAGGAAGGCTTCTGCAAATCTTCGAGTGCCCCAATGGCTCCCTTCATTGAGTTGTTTTAATATCTGTAAGGCCAGAGCTTTTGGTATCCACTGCTTACCATCCCTTGTAAACCAATTATCCCCTCTTTCCTCTGCTCCATCTTTTTAATTATCTCAAGCTCCTCTGGTGGAAAAAAACAGTTTCTCTGGCAGTGGTGCAGTTACTGGGAGCAAAGGGAGGAGCTTAGAGATTTCTGGCAACAGTGCAGCTTTCCGAGCCTCTTCATCAGCCAGTCAGTTACCTATTGCCTCCTCTGTGCACCCTGCCTGGTGTCCTCTAACTTGTAATATTGCCACCCCTTTTGGTAAATTCAGCACTGCCAATAGGCAAGAGATTAAGGTCTCATGAGCTAATCTTTTTCCCCTGCAGGTAAATAAACCTCTTTCTTCCCATAATTTCCCAAATGCATATATCACCCCATATGCATACTTAGAATCAGTAAAAATACTCACTCTCTTGTCCCGGTACAATTCACAGGCTCTCACAAGTGCACACAGCTCTGCTGTCTGAGCTGACCGTGTGGGCGGTAACCTCCCCCCTTCCTTTAATTCTCGTCCGTTAACCATAGTGTAACATGTATCCTGTAACTCGCTTCCCTTCTACCACCCTTGAAGAGCCATCAATATACACATTTTCTCCCTCAGGCCATGGACTGTCTGGTAAATCTTCCCTAGCCCAGGTCTGGAGCTCTGTCACCTGAATGCTGTTGGAGAATAGAATTATTGGGATCAATAAAAGAGCTGTGCAAGCTATTGAGCTGGAGGTTTTTAGGCCTGTGTGTGTGAGAGACATTTTCCGTGGGAAAGTCCCTGTGTGAAAGTAAACAGTTCGGTCTGAGAACATACAGGGAGTAAGAACCTGCAGATGTGTTATCTGTGAGTTTACAGAGGAGTTGAGCACAAAATTCTTTTGATCATAACAAGACTGTGGAAAACTGCCAATGTAGTCCAATTGTGTAGAAATAGAAATGTGTCTTGATAAGCATTAAGCCACTTAGGAGCTAACAAGCTGGTATACTATATAAGTGCCTTTAGACTGCTAATAAATCGGAGTGTATTTTTCAACCATATTGGTTGGCGTCTGTTTTTCTCCCCCCGCCGGGGATCCGGGCTCCCTGTCCCGTGCGGCTTCCAACGTCTGGTGCCCGAACTTGGAACACTGAACTCAGAACTTGGAACACGGAGTACGGGACTCGAACACGGAGCTCGGAATTTGGACTGGGACTGGTATTTTGTTCCTTTTGACCCGGTGGGAGGCTACTGCGGTGCCGGGGCAGCACCGACGGGCGTGGAGGGTCGGCGGGTCGGCCAACCTCCAGCCTGGACCACCCTGACATTGGGGGTTCGCCGTTTGGCTGCTAAAGGCTCACCTGAACGCTGCAGGACCCTGATAATTGAGGCGTGCAAAGACGCGGGTTGTGTCTGGGTAGTCCGCGCTTTTACGGTCTTGGTATGTAGTTTGCGGTTGTGGTACGCAATTCGCGCTGGTTCGCGGTTTGCGGTTTCTCCGCGGTGTGGTCTCGCCCTGAGGCGCGGGTTTGCGCTGGTCGCAGGTACAGTTCGCGCTGAGACGTGGGCTTTGCGCTTTGGATGGGGTTTGGTAGTTTGCGGTTTGCACGCGGTTTGTGTTTCGCGCCGAGTCGCAGGTTTGTGGTTAAGACGCGGTCATGGAAACTGAGGTAGCCTTTAATGTATTTTACGCTTTTTAGAAAAGCAGGGAATTAAGGAGATAAAACCTTATAAGGAACTAGTTAATCCAAGATCGTTTAAAATGAAAGCTACAGAAACAAGAGCTCCCAAATTCACCTGGAGAGCAGTAACTAGCACTCTCGCAGAAGTAAGAACAGAAAGGACAGTTGCCGCGGTTGCCATAGAGACTGTAGAGAGCGGCAGCGCGGGCTGTAGCAGCTCCGGGAAAGTAACAGACGCGGGACTTACAAAGCGGCGGCCGGCGACCGCGGCGGAGTCCGGGTTAGCGCAGTCCTTCGGGCTGGCCTCGAAAAAAAACATTAAAAACACAGCAGCGCGCGTTAGCTCACTGCAGGAGCTACTAAACCCGGCAGAGCGGGATGTTAACTCTCCGACAACCGGAAGAGTAATGGCTGAGAAAGTGGAAGCACAGACACCAGCTCCAGGGGGCGGGGCACAGGCGGGCCAAAGAGACACAGGCGGTCTGCCATCGTGCCGAAAGCGGCAGAGCCAAAGCCGGCCGGGGCAACCCGAAAACAGCCCCAAAAGAAAGAAAAGTACCAACAAATAATGCAAAAAGTCATCAAAAAGCTTGCTAACTTATCTATACTAAGCATTTTACAGTTTGTCTTTACAGCAGATGTCCTGTGTTCAAAAGCATTACATCAGCATCCTACAGTTGTTAACCCCTTCACAGTTCCTGCTCTGGGAACGAACATGGACTGCAACACTGCAGAATGTCCTGCAACAACAGAGACAAGTCATCGCTACATCACTGACCAGAGAGGTGCCCAGCAAAGTGGTGCCATGCTACAGGACCCCGAAACGAGACGGCACAGTCAGCATCAGCTCCTGAGGAACGTGATGCCACTACCATAACAGCTGGGACTTTGAGACCTGTCCCGAGGAGCCTTGAGAGAGGCTGAGACGTGGCTGAGTGAAGGAGCTGAGGACTTGCCAGATCCACCACTCTCCACAGCAGGAGAAATACTGCGACTCTGGGGAGAATGTAACAGCTGCCCTAGGTGGTTGCTAGTGACTGGTGGTGGGTGTCGGGGAACTCTTTCCAAAGACAAAACTAAGAAAAATAATTGTATAAATTTTTGGGTATATTGCAAAAAATTTTTGAGTATAACACCAAACTCAGAAGTAAAGTGAAAAATCGTTTTTTAAATGTCTTGAAATAAGAGTACATTTAAGTTCTGTTAGGGTTACGTGATATTAAGGTTAATTTCTGTTAAGGTTAAGTTCTTTTAAGTTTAATTTCTGTTAAGGTTAAGCAAAGTTAAGTTTAAGTGAAGTTAATTTTAAGTTCTGTTAAGTTTAAGTTGTGTAGAGTTTAAGTGATGTTAAAGTTATTAGGTTTAAAATTATAACTAGTTTTATTTGTGTAGTATTTGATTACTGTAGAACTAGCAATACTGTTAATAACAGTGTGTTCACCTTGCCTCCCGATGCTTGCAGTAGATAATATACAAAGTCACTACATCTGTGACCCCTCCAGTGTTGCTTGCACAAAAGAAAAACGGGAAATTTGTTGGAGAAAAGAATTATTGGGATCAATAAAAGAGCTGTGCAAGCTATTGGGCTGGAGGTTTTTAGGCCTGTGTGTGTGAGAGACATTTTCTGTGGGAAAGTCCCTGTGTGAAAGTAAACAGTTCGGTCTGAGAACATACAGGGAGTAAGAACCTGCAGATGTGTTATCTGGGAGTATACAGAGGAGTTGAGCACAAAATTCTTTTGATCATAACAAGACTGTGGAAAACTGCCAATGTAGTCCAATTGTGTAGAAATAGAAATGTGTCTTGATAAGCATTAAGCCACTTAGGAGCTAACAAGCTGGTATACTATATAAGTGCCTTTAGACTGCTAATAAATCGGAGTGTATTTTTCAACCATATTGGTTGGCGTCTGTTTTTCTCCCCCCGCCGGGGATCCGGGCTCCCTGTCCCGTGCGGCTTCCAACGTCTGGTGCCCGAACTTGGAACACTGAACTCAGAACTTGGAACACGGAGTACGGGACTCGAACACGGAGCTCGGAATTTGGACTGGGACTGGTATTTTGTTCCTTTTGACCCGGTGGGAGGCTACTGCGGTGCCGGGGCAGCACCGACGGGCGTGGAGGGTCGGCGGGTCGGCCAACCTCCAGCCTGGACCACCCTGACATTGGGGGTTCGCCGTTTGGCTGCTAAAGGCTCACCTGAACGCTGCAGGACCCTGATAATTGAGGCGTGCAAAGACGCGGGTTGTGTCTGGGTAGTCCGCGCTTTTACGGTCTTGGTATGTAGTTTGCGGTTGTGGTACGCAATTCGCGCTGGTTCGCGGTTTGCGGTTTCTCCGCAGTGTGGTCTCGCCCTGAGGCGCGGGTTTGCGCTGGTCGCAGGTACAGTTCGCGCTGAGACGTGGGCTTTGCGCTTTGGATGGGGTTTGGTAGTTTGCGGTTTGCACGCGGTTTGTGTTTCGCGCCGAGTCGCAGGTTTGTGGTTAAGACGCGGTCATGGAAACTGAGGTAGCCTTTAATGTATTTTACGCTTTTTAGAAAAGCAGGGAATTAAGGAGATAAAACCTTATAAGGAACTAGTTAATCCAAGATCGTTTAAAATGAAAGCTACAGAAACAAGAGCTCCCAAATTCACCTGGAGAGCAGTAACTAGCACTCTCGCAGAAGTAAGAACAGAAAGGACAGTTGCCGCGGTTGCCATAGAGACTGTAGAGAGCGGCAGCGCGGGCTGTAGCAGCTCCGGGAAAGTAACAGACGCGGGACTTACAAAGCGGCGGCCGGCGACCGCGGCGGAGTCCGGGTTAGCGCAGTCCTTCGGGCTGGCCTCGAAAAAAAACATTAAAAACACAGCAGCGCGCGTTAGCTCACTGCAGGAGCTACTAAACCCGGCAGAGCGGGATGTTAACTCTCCGACAACCGGAAGAGTAATGGCTGAGAAAGTGGAAGCACAGACACCAGCTCCAGGGGGCGGGGCACAGGCGGGCCAAAGAGACACAGGCGGTCTGCCATCGTGCCGAAAGCGGCAGAGCCAAAGCCGGCCGGGGCAACCCGAAAACAGCCCCAAAAGAAAGAAAAGTACCAACAAATAATGCAAAAAGTCATCAAAAAGCTTGCTAACTTATCTATACTAAGCATTTTACAGTTTGTCTTTACAGCAGATGTCCTGTGTTCAAAAGCATTACATCAGCATCCTACAGTTGTTAACCCCTTCACAGTTCCTGCTCTGGGAACGAACATGGACTGCAACACTGCAGAATGTCCTGCAACAACAGAGACAAGTCATCGCTACATCACTGACCAGAGAGGTGCCCAGCAAAGTGGTGCCATGCTACAGGACCCCGAAACGAGACGGCACAGTCAGCATCAGCTCCTGAGGAACGTGATGCCACTACCATAACAGCTGGGACTTTGAGACCTGTCCCGAGGAGCCTTGAGAGAGGCTGAGACGTGGCTGAGTGAAGGAGCTGAGGACTTGCCAGATCCACCACTCTCCACAGCAGGAGAAATACTGCGACTCTGGGGAGAATGTAACAGCTGCCCTAGGTGGTTGCTAGTGACTGGTGGTGGGTGTCGGGGAACTCTTTCCAAAGACAAAACTAAGAAAAATAATTGTATAAATTTTTGGGTATATTGCAAAAAATTTTTGAGTATAACACCAAACTCAGAAGTAAAGTGAAAAATCGTTTTTTAAATGTCTTGAAATAAGAGTACATTTAAGTTCTGTTAGGGTTACGTGATATTAAGGTTAATTTCTGTTAAGGTTAAGTTCTTTTAAGTTTAATTTCTGTTAAGGTTAAGCAAAGTTAAGTTTAAGTGAAGTTAATTTTAAGTTCTGTTAAGTTTAAGTTGTGTAGAGTTTAAGTGATGTTAAAGTTATTAGGTTTAAAATTATAACTAGTTTTATTTGTGTAGTATTTGATTACTGTAGAACTAGCAATACTGTTAATAACAGTGTGTTCACCTTGCCTCCCGATGCTTGCAGTAGATAATATACAAAGTCACTACATCTGTGACCCCTCCAGTGTTGCTTGCACAAAAGAAAAACGGGAAATTTGTTGGAGAAAAGAATTATTGGGATCAATAAAAGAGCTGTGCAAGCTATTGGGCTGGAGGTTTTTAGGCCTGTGTGTGTGAGAGACATTTTCTGTGGGAAAGTCCCTGTGTGAAAGTAAACAGTTCGGTCTGAGAACATACAGGGAGTAAGAACCTGCAGATGTGTTATCTGGGAGTATACAGAGGAGTTGAGCACAAAATTCTTTTGATCATAACAAGACTGTGGAAAACTGCCAATGTAGTCCAATTATGTAGAAATAGAAATGTGTCTTGATAAGCGTTAAGCCACTTAGGAGCTAACAAGCTGGTATACTATATAAGTGCCTTTAGACTGCTAATAAATCGGAGTGTATTTTTCAACCATATTGATTGGCGTCTGTTTTTCTCCCCCCGCCGGGGATCCGGGCTCCCTGTCCCACTCGGCTTCCAACAGAATGCAGTCATGGGTTTCTTCCCGGACACCCTCTTCAGGGCCATTCAGAAAATAGGCTGGGTTAAACCCTTCCCCACTTTTCAATTCTAAATCCTCCTGTTCCATTAAACAAGATTCATACTGTAATAACCGAGCGCTGGTCATCAACTTAGAGGCTCTCTCAGTTAACAAAGCTTCAACCTGATGCGAAACTTTAGCAATCAGATACCCCCCCCCCCCCCCGCCCCCGTCAGTTTTCGAGCCTCAGTTACCATCAGAGCTGTGCCTGCATAATTCTGCAGACAATGGGGCAGCCTCTGGCCACGGGGTCTGACAGCTTAGAAAAATAAGCAACAGGCTGCCGTGTTCCCTCATGCTCTTGTACCAAAATTCCTTTAGCATGGCCCTGTTTAACATCCACATCTAGCTCAAATTCCTTTTCTGAGTCTTGAAGGGCTAAGACTGGGCCATTAACCAATCTGTCTTTTAATTTCCTTAAGCTTTGCTCTCCTTCTGGTGTCCATACCATGACATTAGGACTGTTTTGTGATAAAAAGTCATATACATGTCTGGCTAAAATAGAAAAATCTGCAATCCATGCTCTGCAGTACCCCACCAACCCTAACAACTGCCGTAACTCCTTTTTTCTTTTTGTCTGGGGTAATGGTACTTGTAAAATTCCTTGTATTCTTTCTGGATCAATACACCGTAACCCTCCAGTCAAAATGTTTCCCAAATATTTAACCTTTTCCTCTACCAACTGCACCTTCTTTTCTGACACTCCAAGTCCCTTTTTAGCAAGAAAATTAAGCAGCTTTACAGTAGCCTCCTCAGCCACCTTTTCCTGTTCCCCTGTGTAGTGGTTTGGCCCAAAATACTCATTACTGTTTATCTTCTGTGAGATAAGAATTAGGAGAAGCGCAAAGCAGGCACTAAACTTGAAAGAATATAAAGAAGTTTATTAACAGACCTAAAAGAAGGAAAAAAACATTATACCACCTTCAGAACTCTCCTCCTCCCCCCACCTTCCTCCCTTCTCCCACTGACAATGTGAAAAGACAACCCTTAAGATGTTCAGTCTGTTTGCCACTTCCATAATAACCTTGTTCAGTCCATTTAGAAAGAGAAGTCTCTTCTTGCTCGTGCTATGAAAACAGTATCACGAGACAGCCACCTGGGTTGGTTCTCTGCTCGCACGTGAGTCCCTTCCCCTGACTTGCAGCTTTTCCCGCAACTGCTTTCGAGGGTCCACTCTTGAAGTTTTTTGGGGTACAATTTTAAGGTTGAGCCGTTCAGAAACAAAAACAGAGGCCGTTCTCCTTCTCTGGGAGCAAAGGGTCTTCCTCATCTTCATCTTTAAGACTATCTCTGGGAGCATCTCTAGGAACTGAGGTTTTCTCCTTTCCCGTTTGGAACAAAAGCCCTCATCTGGTCCATCTCTCCCTGTCCAAACTTCTCATGAAATTACAGCTGCATCAGCATCTGCCTATCCACAGTGGAGAGGGGGGCGTTCCGAGCCGCTCTGGCTGCCCACATCCCTGCTGGGGGGGGGGGGGTCATCCTGGAGCCGTGGCCCGGCCCAGCCTGGCCCGAGCAGGGCCTGGGCCGGGCCCACTGGGCCCCACTCGGGCCCCCCAGCCACCTGTCCCAGTGCTGGAAACGAGAGAGAGAGCTTGGGGGGGAGTTTGTCCATTCTTAAGTGTGGATCACAGAGGCGGTCACAACTTTAAGTGGCTTAGAGAATTGTCCATATTCAAACTGGCCAGCTGATAGGCTCTATCAGGTCCCAGAGGAAGCTGTAAGCACCCCTTAGCAAGGACATCACGTCCAGGACTATGCTTGCTAACCTATGACACCCTGATAAACAGCAAATCATCCATGTACTGCAACAACCTAACTCCCAAGGATGGAGTAAACTCAATATTTTCTACAAGGCTTGCCCAAAAAAACAGGTGACTCGGTATATCCCTGTGGGAGGACTGTCCATGTCAATTGATGTTTTACCATTTTCTCTTCTTCCTGTTCCCACTCAAAGGCAAAATACTGTTTACTGCCTTCTGTAATTGGACACCCCCAGATAGCATCCTTCAAATCCAGTACTGAATAATACTAATGTGAAGAAGGGATTTGATTCAGGATGGTATAGGGATCTGGAACTGTGGGACACCTTGGTTTGACAATTTAATTTATTATTCTTAAATCCTGCACCATTCTGTAGATTCCATCTGGTTTCTTAACTGGCAGGACAGGAGTGTTATAGGGAGACGTACAGGGCTCCAAAAGACCTGCCTTTAGCAAGGATTCAATGACAGGCTGTAACTTCCTTCCTTCCTTCCTTCCTTCCTTCCTTCCTTCCTTCCTTCCTTCCTTCCTTCCTTCCTTCCTTCCTTCCTTCCTTCCTTCCTTCCTTCCTTCCTTCCTTCCTTCCTTCCTTCCTTCCTTCCTTCCTTCCTTCCTTCCTTCCTTCCTTCCTTCCTTCCTTCCTTCCTTCCTTCCTTCCTTCCTTCCTTCCTTCCTTCCTTCCTTCCTTCCCTTGAAATAGGGTATTTCTTTTTAGACACTACTTGTCCTGGTTGCTTCAAAGTAATTTGGAGAGGCTCCATATCTAATTTTCCGTATTTCCCTGCAGCTGCCCACACTTCTGGGTTTATTTCAGCATAAGTTTTCTCAGACATTTTACACAAAGGTACCACAGTGTTAGCCTCTGTATAATTTTTCACAATACTAATTTGCATTCCCACTTTAGCCATCAAATCCGTTCCCAGTAAATTACAATCACAATTAGGAACAAACAGGAATTTATGCATTTCAAACCTATCCCCCACATCTACTAACAGCAGTTGAATAAAATGCACTTGCTCCTCCTTTCCACTCACCCCTTGAATAATCAGAGATCTTTTTGACAATTTTCCCCCCTTAGGGATAAAATTCAAAGTGGATCAAGAGGTCCCTTTGTCTACCAGGAAACACACCTCCTCTCGATCCAGACCCACCTTAAATGTTAACAAGGGCTCCAGTGTGGTGGGTTCCTGGAATAATGGGAGCCCCTGACACCCCCAAAAATCCATCTCCATTATCCTCTGGACTTCCTCCTCTTGAGGGTCCAGCTGTCTCTGCGGACAGTCTCGCTTCTGTGTCCCTCTGCCCTGCAGTTAGCACACTGATTCTTTCCCAACCGCTGTTTGGGTTGGCTCTCCCCTGCTGAGGGGGTGTTGGGGGATGCCTCTGCCACATCCATGTGGCCAACCCTGTCCCCTCTGTCCCGGGGAGCCCCTCGGACCCTGTGGTTTATTCCTTCAAGGCTGCAAAAACTCTGCAGTCATCTTTGCCTTTGCCTTTTCCTTATCCCTTCTCACATATATCTGCTGTGCTTTTCTAATCAATTCCTCCAGAGGCTTATTCTGCCACTCTTCATCTTTCTGTACTCCTTTCCTCATATCAGGCCAGGATTTAGTAACAATATGTGCCTTCAGCAATGTGTCAAAGGCTGGCCCTTCAGGATCCATCCCCCCATGCTTCCGCAAAGCATTCCTAATCCTCTCCAGCCAATGAGAGGGGCTTTCATGCTTCTCCTGTTCTAATGACACAGCCTTAGCTATGTTGTTAGTTCTAGGAGCTGCTGATTTGATTGCCCTAATCAAGTAAGCATGGTAATCGCAGAGGTGTGTAGCGGGGGGGGGGGGGGTCCCGGGAGCAGGAGAATCCAGCCAGAGTCACAATACAAACACCGATACAATTTGAGCATTGTTCTCTCTCTTTATTGTTCACTTACACCAAGTTATACTTTTTCAAAGTTCACCCCCCTTTCCCATGAGAAAGCCTCTAAGCAGCAGGGGAGCTGACCAGTGTATACCTTTTCCCAAGGTGGTTCAAGGCTGCAGGCTAGCAGGTGCCTTGCAAGCCTATTTTCAGCCTGAGGCCCTGTCAGGGGTACTTCTGCAACAGCCCTGGCATGCCCAAGCTCTCCTGGGGTATCCTATATTCCACAAGGAATCCCTCTACACAGAGGTGAGCCAGACTTGCCTGATTATTTGGGTTGCACTGGAGGCCCACCTGGGGGATGGCATCACCCACCGTAGGTGCGTTGGGTCCAGCCCCCCCCGCTGCTTGTGGATGTTCATCCTCCCACAGCTGCCGAAGTTTCTGCAAAATCATTCATTTTTCTGATCACCCAAACAAAATCCCCAAAAGAAAATCCTAATCCTTCCATGTATAATCAGCTGTCATAGGTTACAATGTAAAATGTAACCAAAAGTATGTATTCTATCACCATCTGTTAAAACCAGGTGGAGCAGGGTTCTTTATCTCTTCTGTGACACATCCCTGGTAACTCCCTCCAGAGAGATATTTTTCTGTTAATGGGCTATCAAGCCTCACCGCATGACTCATAAAGTTACATCATCCCATTTTGAGATACTCCGCCCAGAGGGAGGAGCCAAGCATTCCTACCTGGATATAATCTGAGATTCCGAACACCACACTCAGCCCTTACCTACTGGATTCCCAGAGGACAAGAGCTACATAGCCACCACTGGACCTTCAGAGGAAGACCAGACCCTTCTACAGGATCACTGCTTCAACAGAACCATATCTATCACCTCAAGAGGACTGCAGTCACCACTTAATCGGACTGCTACTACCACCCTGCCCAGCAGGGTGTCAGGTCGTATCCTGACTCTGGCAGTTTAAGCCAGTTTTTCTGTATTATTGCCTTGTTATATATACTAGTAAAGAGCTGTTATTCCTATTTCTCATATCTTTGCCTGAAAGCCCCTTAATTTCAAAATTATAATAATTCAGAGGGAAGGGGGGTCACATTTTCCATTCCAAGAGAGGCTCCTGCCTTCCTTAGCAGATACCTGTCTTTCAAACCGAGACATCAGCATTTCTCAAATATTCCTCTATCTTTTCCCCCACCCCTATGGAATCATCCAAATATGGGGGTAATTCCTTTTTCAACCCTCTTATATCCTGGGTAGTAAGTGGTACAATTACTAACCCAAACCCTCCCCCTTGACCCCCCAAGGGAACTTGGCATAGTGGCATCTGGTGGACCCCTGATTCTTGGGTCCAGGGGGCTTCTGATGTCCTATACTGAGTTCCTCTTCTAGTTCTAGGGGTTGATATGATATGCTGCCTTCCTCCCCTTTCACTGCCATTATCCTCAGGTGGGGTCATAGGAAGAGCATTTCCCCAACCTCTTTGTTCCGGAAGTTGAGGATACAGGGGACCTGCAGCTGGCCTTGGGTCAGCTGGCAAAATTGGAGAACAAGTTGGGGAAAGGTGCTGAAAAACATCCAAATCCTCACCATTTTCCTCTTCCTCCCCTTTTTCTTTTTCTTCCTTCTTTCTTAATACATAGACCTCTCCTGTTGCTTGTCTCAACCATATCGATCCACGTTCCCTTTCAATCAATCCTTTCCTGTGGGGTATGCCCAGCCCCTGCCCTGGAGGGATCTCTGCTGAGATAAGAGATTTCACAATCGCCCAGCAGGACTCCCTGGAAAGGCAACCACTTCATTGGTCACGGTGAGAAAAGACAGACCCACAATCCTTTAGGAGACCCTATGGAGATCCTTTGTAACACATTGGCCTTTACCCATCCCAGATCCTCTGTAACCCATTGGCCTTTACCGATCCCCTGTATCCCTATAAAAGCAAGCCCTCTGGCCCCTGTGGGATTCAGAGGGAGTTCTCATCCCTGGCTTTCCCCTTCGCCGGAGGGGACCAACAATAAAGCTACCTTCTGTGCGGAACCAGCCACACGAGCCTCTTGTCTCTCTCTCTGGTCTGGCTTGGCCTGGAGGCTGCCCTGCAGAGCTGAGCTGGAATCACGAGCTGATAATCACTAAAGAGCTGGCAGTCTCTGCAAGGGCCCTCCTGCCAGCAGCTGAGAGAAGACACTGGGCCTCTGGAAGGCGATTCCTTTCGGGACCATCTCCCCGGACCAGTCACCTCTTCCTGGGTCAGAGCCGCTGACCCCACCACCAGCTGTAATAACTGGCGCCCGAACAGCCTTGGACCCCGGACCTGGCCTGAGCTGCTTCTTGACCACGCCAAGACAGAACCAGCCGTTCGTGCACTGATCCTCTGAAGATAGACCTACGTTTTAGCAGGCCTTTTGGACAGGGATAGTTCGAGACCCTCGCCTCCCACCTAGGACTGAAGTCCCTGAGGATCGAACTGCCAGACCATCCCCCCAGCAGATCTTTCTAGGAGCCAGCCCCAACAGAAAACGGGATTTGTAAGTTTAAATTTGGGGCTCCTCCTCTTTTTTGCGTGCAACTTAAAGTAATTTTGGGTTTTTTTCTCTTTTTTCTGCTGAGGGAGGAACTAAGATGGGACATAGGCAAGCTAAACCCAGCCTTTCCCAATCTGAGAGAGACCTATACCCCTTTCTTCTAACCCTTCTCTTAAAATCTGACTTTAAATTCTCTACAGGTGCTCTTTCTAAGAAAAATCTTAAATCTTTCAGTAACTGGATATCTCAAAATTTTCCTGACGCTACCACAGACTCTGTCCTTTCTGATCCGTTCTGGGACAGAGTGGGGAACAAACTGTATTCCTCTCAAGCCACGGGAAATCTCTCTGTTTCCAAATTCATTCCTTTATTTCATTTATTGGTTAAAATGTGTCATGCGACAACCCCCCCTCACCTAAACCTGTTCTCTGCCCTTCCCTCTTCCCACTCCCCCTCTCTGCCTCGGGCAATGGCCAGCCAGAGCGCGGACTCCGCCAGTGGCCCCGGCCCTGGCCCGGCTGGGGAGCTGGCCACCCCACTTCCCTACCCCGATCCCCTATTCCTAGCAGTCCCCCCATACCCAAACCCCCCCGCTCGCCCCCTCGGTTCCACTGCCAGCCTCCAGGAAGCGCGCGCGGGATCCATCCCAGACCCATTCCCCCTCCCCGGGATGGATGCCTCTGAGCCGCCCCCAGCCCCATCTCCCTGTGCCCCATGTATTTCGCAACCCTTCATGCATGACATCACCCTTCCCCCTCTCGCACCGCCTCGCGGTGCCTCTGACCCCCCCCCCATCCCACCGCCCCCACCCCACCGCGTCCCAGCTCCCTGCCGCATCCCTGCTCCACGTGGCCCTGCCCCCCCCCCACCCCAGTGCGGCGGCCCCGTTCTAGCAAGTCGCCCCTTCCTCCCCCCCGCACCCACAGAGCAAGCATGGTACAACACGGGACCGGTCCCACAGAGCTCCACGCATGCACTGTGGGGCACGGAACAAGCGTCACGCCCCCTGCCAGCATCCGCCCCCATCGCCGTTGGGGGGACCCAGCTATCCGCGGCACTGCCCCAGGCTACAGCCCAAGGAGTGGAATCTCCCTCCCCCCTCCCCCCACCGCAAATGGCCCTGACAACCTAGCAGGCACCGGCACACCCACTCTGTCCCCCCCCCAGCTGCATCTTGCGCAATCCCTGCTGATGCTCCCCCTCTCCCTGCAGCCCTCCCTCCCCCGACCACGGGTTCTTGCGCAATCCCCATCTCCTCTGCTCCTGCCCTAAAGCCCATCACCCCCCCACACCCTCCTACAGCCCATCCCGACTCCACACAGAATTGCGAAACCGGCACCACCTGCAACCCAACCTCCCCCCAAACTACCTGCTGCTGTACAACCTCTCCACCCCCATGCTGCCACAACAGACCCCCTTCCCATCCCTCAAACCACCTCCGACCCCCGCTATCTCTGCACTGGCTAAAGGAAAGCCGGCATTTCAAAGATGCCGCGCTATGCCCCCTGTATCCCGGCCCTGCCCTGCCACAGCTTATCCCTCCTTTTCAGATGACAGTAGCAGCAGCTCTGACTCTGAATCTGAGGATCGATGGGCACAGACACGCAAGGAGACGAACCGGGAGGGAGATTGGGAGTAAGCCCAGAAAATCTCAGCCTTTCCAGTCATTATAGGGAAAGGGAGGAGGGGTGGTCCATCAACTACAAAAACATGGGAACCTATCCCATACAAAGAAGTCAAAGAGCTTTGCAAGGCAGCAAAAGAACATGGGAGAGGGTCACATTTCTTTAGAAACTTATTGGAAGCCACTTTCTCTGCCTATACATTAGTACCACATGATATTAAAAACCTTATTAATTGCATCCTTTCCCCTGCCGAATATATGTTATGGGAAAGGCATTGGAAGAGACATTTGAAAACACTGTCTGACACTTATGCTAAAGATGCAAATCAGACAGATTGGACAATAGAACAACTGGCTGGAGAAGGTGGCCTCCAAAAACCCTCAGATCAAGCTACAACCTTACCTGAGGCAGCATTACAAGACATAGCTATTGCAGCTAAGACATCGCTGCTCCTTACTCCTGATGATTCTGTTCCTACACAATATTTCTCTAACATCAAAGAGTCAGCAAATGAAAGCTTCATTCAGTCTGTTGATCATTTAAAAGCTAGCTTAGAGAAACAGATAGAGAGTCCGGATGGACAAAAGGAACTTTTGGGTAAACTTGCCATGGTAAATGCTAACGAACAATGTAAGAATATCTTGAGGGCCCTACCCATGGACGCAGAACCCACAATAGAACAAATGATAGAGACCTGTACTAGACACACATCTGCAGAGAACACAATGACCCAAGCAGTTGTAAAGGGCATCACAGAGGGAGTTTCTGGTGCATTTGCTGCAGCAGTCTCTAAGGAGAATGCCCGCTGTTTCTATTGTGGTGAACCTGGACACTTTATAAAGGACTGCCCACAAAGGTCACCCACCCAGGACCGTTGAGCCGCCTACCAAAGGCACCAGAGACAGCAACAGCACTAGCAGCATCCAAAAAACTTCTATCGGAGCGTGGTGTCAAGGCCCCGCGCCCAGACAACAAATCAAAGGCCATACTACCCAGCCCCGGCTGCAAACTCCACATCGGACCACCAAGAGCAGACAACTGGACCTCACCCAGCACCATCATCCAAGGTGATCCCAGAACACATGAGAAGGATCCAACACACGGAGCGCTACCAATGGGAACCAGATGCCAACTGGTAACATCACTGCCATTTAACTTTGTTGACAAGTGTTTTTATCGTATCCCCACAGGAAAATATGTGTTGGAAGCTCAGTGGGACGAGGAGCCCGGGTCCCGGCGGGGGAGAGAGAAACAGCCCAAACCAATATGGTTGATAAAGCAAACTCCATAAAACTCCGTTTATTAGCAGTCCAAAGGCACTTATATAGTATACCAGCTTGTTAACTCCTAAGTGGCTTAAAGCTTATCAAAACACATTTCTATTTCTACATAATTGGACTTACATTGGCAAGTTTCCATAGTCTTGTTATGATCAAAAGAATTCAGTGCTCATCTCCCTCGTTGTTCTGGTTTGGCCAAATTTAGAAATATATCCTCTGAGAGAAGGCACAACTACCCCTTCCCCCCCCCAGGTTCGGGAAAAAATAAATTTTCCTCGAAGGAAAGTGAAGAAGATAAAACTATTTATTTACCAAACACACTGGAAAAGGAAAATAAGGCTAAATAATAAAATGTTTCACTGTGGAGGAAAAACCTGGGAAAATGTTAAGAGTCCTCCCTTTGGTCTCCTTGGAGCTGGGGCTTAGGCCAGGGCCAGGCCCTCTGTGCCCGATGGAAAGTCCTCCCGATGTGCTCTGAGGTTGAAAGCAGTCCAGTAGAAAAGGGAGAAAATCCGGAATTCCAGAGAAGGAAAAGCAAAGTCCAACTCTTAGTCTCTCTCTCTCTCTCTCTCTCTCTCTCCCGAGAACAAGAAACTGAAACAACTGGCCAAAAGCTGACTGGAAAGCAGCAAGCCGGGTGCTTCCTCGCTCCCCTCCCGCAGCTGGGGAAAAAAAAAACCTGTTATGTCTGTGTGACCTTGAACAAGCTGCAAACTGCCCTGAAAAAGTTTTGCTCAGTTTTTTCCTTCCCCCTCTCAGGCTCAGTTTAGAGGCATAGAAAAACACAGAAATTAATTTCTGGGCATAGGCAGCGATATGGGATACACATCATAACGTCACCCCAAGACACTCGTTCACTCCAGGATAGTACAGCTGCAAGTTTTTCACTCCCTCTCTGTTTCTCAGGCCTGCTTGTTATCTTTCACACAGGGACTTTCCCATGGAAACTTTTCTCACACACAAGCCTAAAACTTCCAGGCCTATTGCTTGCACAGTTCTTTTATTGATCCCAATAATTCTATTTCCCAACAAGTATGGACCGCAGAACGGCCCATGGGACATTCTTATCCTAAGCGATACCCTCCATGGTCCAGAACAACTCTTTGTATTACCTGAGATACAAACAGTCCATCCTGGACAAGAGATTCTTGTCCAGCTTTGCTGCACGGACACACCTTTCTTTCTCCCACAGGGAACACCGATTGCTCAAGCTTTTTTACTTCCACAGAACCACCTAGAACAGCTTCCTCTCAATCCTACAGCAATGTGGATAGAGATTGTGGGCTCAAACAAACCGACCATCGAGTGCAGCTTGTTCTGTAAAGGAGAGAGGGTCTACCGTCCAGGGATGCTGGACACTGGAGCAGATGTGACCATCATCACCCGTTCCGAGTGGCCAGGGAATTGGGAACTGGAGCCAATGGCAGGTATGATCTCCAGGATTGGTGGAGTTGCAGTATCCATGAGAAGCAAACAAAATGTTGTCATTGAAGGACCCGAGGGCAAGATAGCGACCACCCGACCATTCGTGGTAAGGGCCCCCATCACCCTATGGGGCAGAGACCTTCTATCCCAGTGGGGTGCCACCCTTACCCTTCCCAGCCAGGATTTCTGACTGGGGCCACTGAGAAACGCACGCTGCCATCTACTCCCCCGCTCACCTGGAAGACTGACAACCCAAAATGGACAAGGCAGTGGCCCCTTGAAAAAGAAAAACTCTGGAAGCCCTGGTGGAAGAGCAACTTGCCAAAGGTCATATCACCGAAACCACAAGCCCTTGGAATTCCCCTGTCTTTGTAATGAAAAAGCCCGGCAAGGACAAATGGACACTATTCCAGGACCTACGAAAGATCAATGAGGTCATTGAAGGCATGGGCCCCCTCCAACCCAGCCCGCCATCACCATCGATGTTGCCCCGAGACTGGCTGCTTGCCATCATAGACATAAAAGACTGTTTCTTTAACATCCCGCTCCATCCTCAGGATGCACCACGGTTCGCCTTCTCCACCCCCTCTCTTAATGAACAAGCCCCACTCAGAAGATACCATTGGCTCGTCCTCCCACAAGGCATGAAGAACAGCCCAACCATCTGCCAGTGGTACGTCGCCCACATTCTGTCCCCCATCAGGAGCCTGTTTCCAGAAGCAATCATTTACCACTATATGGATGACATCCTAATCTGTGCATCAGAAAAAACTTATTTGGACAGAACTGTTAAAAAGACAATTGAAGCCATAGAAGAAGCAGGGTTTGAGATTCATGAGGACAAAGTTCAGCACCCCAGCCCATGGACTTACCTCAGCCTCCAGATCTGTGAGAGAACCATCGTACCCCAGCAACTCGCCATCAAAGAGGATCCCAAAACCCTAAGCGACTTACACCCCCTGTGCGGATCCATAAATTGGATACGCCCCCTACTGGGAGTCACAACAGAAGACCTCACTCCCCTCTTCAACCTCCTCCATGGCAGTGGAGACTTGGACTCTCCACATGCCCTCATGCCTGAAGCCCGAGATACCATCACCAAAGTCCAGGAAGCCCTGTCTTCAAGCCAAGCCCATCGCATTGAACCCAGCCTGCCTCTCCAGTTTGCAGTTCTGGGTAAGGCTCCCCGTTTACACGGACTGATCTTCCAATGGGACCCTCAACTCAGAGACCCTTTGCTGATACTTGAATGGGTCTTCACAAGCCATCAACCGACAAAGACATTAACCACCTTCCAAGAAGTAATGGCACATTTAATAAAAAAGGCCAGAACTCGTCTCCGCTCTCTTGCAGGGTGTAAGTTCACATGCATATACTTGCCATTGACCACTGAAGATCTGAAGCAGTTGCTCCAGACCAATGAGAGCCTCCAGTTAGCCCTAGATAGCTACACAGGCCAAATTTCCATCCACATGCCAAAACATAGATTTTTCTACCATGATGCAGCCTTTAAATTGATTCCAAAATTAATCCAAAGCAGAAAACCCCTCAAAGCTCTGACCATCTTTACCGATGGGTCTGACTGGTACCATCGGTCTGTCATGACATGGAGGCAACCCAATTCCCAAAAATGGGAATCTGATATCCAAATAGTAGAGGGATCTCCACAGATTGCTGAGTTAGCAGCTGTTGTCAGAGCCTTTGAGAAGTTTAAAGATGAAACTTTTAATTTGGTCACAGATTCGGCTTATGTCGCTGGCATAGCTATGAAGGCTGAACATGCTTTTCTAAAGGAGGTCTCCAACCAAAAATTATACCAATTGGTTTCTACATTAATTCATTTAATCTCCCACAGAAAACAGCCTTACTACATTATGCATGTGAGGTCACACACTGACCTCCCTGGTCCCATTGCCGAAGGGAACAGGAGAGCAGATGCACTGGCCATGCCAGCAGAGACTGCAAATGTCCCTGACATCTTTGCCCAGGCGAAGTTGTCACATGCATTTTTTCACCAAAACATTCCTGCCCTCGTCAGAATGTTCAAGCTTTCAAAAGATCAAGCAAAACTATCATTGCAACATGCCCGAACTGCCAGAACTACCAAATACCATCTATGGGTACCAGAGTCAACCCCCGTGGTCTGAACAGCTGCCAATTGTGGCAAACCGATATAACCCACTTCCCATCCTTTGGGAGATCCAAATACATGCATGTGTCAGTTGACACATTTTCTGGGGCAGTGTTTGCGTCAGCCCATGCAGGAGAAAACTCTGTCCACGTCATCAAGCATTTCCTCCTTGCCTTTGCCACCCTGGGAGTCCCTGAAGAAATCAAAACAGATAATGGGCCTGCCTACACCTCTCGTAAGTTAAAAGATTTCTTCAACCAATGGGGAATAAAACACAAGACAGGCATACCTAGCAATCACATAGGACAATCCATCGTAGAAAGGACCCACCAAACCCTCAAAAGAGTCCTCAACCAGCAACGGAGAGAAACAGAAATCTTGTCTCCTGTTGAAAGACTCTGTAAGGCTCTCTATGTCATTAACTTCCTAAATGGTACCTCATCAGAGCCTGACCCCCCAATGCTCTGCCACTTCTCAAATTCAACCCAAGCTAAGCTCACGGAGAAACCACCAGTGCTGGTGAAGGACCCAGAATCACACCAGGTCTCTGGACCTTTCCAATTGATTACCTGGGGGAGAGGCTACACCTGTGTCCAGCTACCATCTGGCCCAAAGTGGTTCCCAGGAAAAAGTATAAAACCATACTTAGGCCCTACAAACACTGCTTCTACAAACACCAACAAGAACTCTCCCGAGTCAAATACAGGACCTCCCCAAAAACAGACCAGCTCTGCATGGAGATGAAAATGTCGCCGAATGCCCACCAACCAGGAAAAAGATCGTCCCACCACACGGCAGCAGACGAAACAGAAAGCTGAACAAGAAGCTACAGCAAAAGTCAAGCCCTAGGCCAGATACAGCCTGAAAAACTGATCTTTAGTTTATATGTTATCATCCCTTGTTACCCCAAAATATCCCCTTCCCTCAACCCTTGTCAAACCTCCCTAAACCCCAAAACTTCCCCTCTCACCACAAAGCTAACAAATCTTGCTTATATTCCCTCTCAGAAGCCCCATCCCTGTCCAAAGATGAAATGTATCTACGTTGATGCTGTCCTCACAGCTGCCTCGATGTTCTTCGTAGTACCACATGCCTTCAGCTGGCTTGTCCCACAGCCTAGCCATAATGTTTGGGTGACCCTAGCAAAGACACTCAATCAAGACAATCTGTGCCTGTCCATGGGCAGTGTAGACAACCCACTCTCCACGTGTCTGGTAGGAATTCCCTTAGTAGCAGATGATTGGTCCATCACTAACTCAGAGCTCCTCCGCACCACAGGTAAGAGGCCCAACCTGGTAGACGCTTGGGATGAGTGGACAAAGATTCTGCCAAATGCTTGAGAGGAACCCCAAGAATTAAACCTGCTGGGGTCCTCCAAAGCAACATATTGTGTCAAATTTTATTTTAGACTGCAAAGCCAATGCTGGCCAGGGATCGACCAAGTAAAAAACACATACAGAAAAGACATATCACCATTTAACAAAGCCTATAATAGTCAAGATTGGTGCAATTACACCACCCACATACTCTCTGTGTCTACTCTCCACCCAAAAGTGTTACCCCGGGGAGTGTTTCTTGTCTGTGGTGACAGAGTATGGGCCAAGATCCCCTCACGCCTCCAAGGAGGCCCCTGGAGCCTTGGCAAGCTTTCTACTCTCACCCCAAATATTACATTGTTACATAATTGGAGACAGACACATCAACACGTCAAAAGAGATCCTTTGCTGAGTTTGACGAAAGTTGTGACAGCCACATTTACAATTGGAATAAGGCAGGACAAGTTGCAGTTTCCATGTTCACCCCTTGGTTAGCTGCACTCAAGGCCCTTGGGGATATCAATCACCTAGGGTGTTGGCTAAGGAAGCAGGCCAATGCCACATCTGCCGCCTTGAGCGATCTTTTAAGAGATGAGGAGACTACCAGACACTCAACCCTACAGAATCGAGCAGCAATCGACTACCTACTGCTTGCCCACGGACATGGCTGCCAAGACTTTGAAGGGATGTGCTGCTTCAGTCTTTCTTCGCACTCAACATCCATCCAGGCTAACATCCAGAAACTTCAAGAACTAGTAAAAGACCTAAAAGTAGATAAGAGCCTAGACTGGGTCGATGAACTTTTTGGACGATGGGGAATAACAGGATGGATTGCATCTTTGATTAAGGGAGCTTTGTGGGTATTCATTGTAATTATTACTGCGTTACTTATGTTCTCTTGCCTCCTACGTTGCTGCAGAAAGGCTGCTGGGAATGCCTTTTTAATAAATACAGAAGGGGGAGTTGTGAGGGTATGCCCAGCCACTGCCCTGGAGGGATCTCTGCTGAGATAAAAGATTTCGCAATCGCCCAGCAGGACTCCCTGGAAAGGCAACCACTTCTTTGGTCACGGCGAGAAAAGACAAACCCACAATCCTTTGGAAGACACTATGCAGATCCTTTGTAACCCATTGGTCCTCACCCATCCCAGATCCTCTGTAACCCATTGGCCTTTACCGATCCCCTGTATCCCTATAAAAGCAAGCCCTCTGGCCCCTGTGGCTCTCAGAGAGGGTTCTCGTCCCTGGCTTTCCCCTTCACCGGACGGGACCAACAATAAAGCTACCTTCTGTGCGGAACCAGCCACACGAGCCTCTTGTCTCTCTCTCTGGTCTGGCTTGGCCTGGAGGCTGCCCTGCAGAGCTGAGCTGGAATCACGAGCTGATAATCACTAAAGAGCTGACAGTCTCTGCAAGGGCCCTCCTGCCAGCAGCTGAGGGAAGACACCGGGCCTCTGGTAGGCGATTCCTTTCGGGACCATCTCTCCGGACCGGTCACCTCTTCCTGGGTCAGAGCCGCTGATCCCTATCACCAGCTGTAATACTTCCCAATTCTCTTCTAAATATAACCACATAATTCAACACAAATGAGGTCTATCTGTTCCATAAGGTGGCCATTTCTTGCCTCTTTGGCAAATCATATTTTGGCCACACAAAATAACAATATTCTACCATTATCTCCTTAGTTACCTCTGGGAGAATGCATAATCTGTCCCAAGACCTCAGCATTCTCCGCAAGGGACTCTCTGGGGGTATTATGGGATCATCATCCCTTTTGCTGGGGCCCCTTCCCAGCTTTACCTTTGCAACCCTCCATGGGTGCCCTCCCAGGTTTACTCCCCGAAGATCCCATTTTACTCACCGGTGAGATTTTCAGTGGTCCTTCCCTGTGGACTCTTCATGGATCCTCTGGTCCGCCATTCGCCTGTCTCCTGGACAGTCTTGGGAACCCAATCAATCGCCCAGTGTCAGCCGCCACCAAGGGGAGCTGATCACCCAAACTGGGTGAGGCACGCCTTCAGCACCGGTCACTGCCCACTGTCCCTGGATGGTGGAAATATCCTGGACAAGAGCCCCCAAATTGTCAGGAAAATTAATCCACAAACACCAGCGGTTTATGTCCAAAGGGAGAAAGAGAAGTCCTGTAACTTTAGTCGAATAAAGGGAGAGGTGGTGGGCATTTCCCATGGGGTCTCTCAAATTGTTAGAGGACGCAGCCTCCTATTTATCCTAATTTCCCGGCTGTATTTCCCTCTCTCTTTCCCCATTGGCTGAGGTAATTGAGAGGTACAGACTTCCCGAATCGCTTAATACAAACCCCCTTTCTAATGTGTACCCCCCCACACTATTATTTTCCTTGTATCTCTGTTCTTTTTCTCTAAATCCAGGGATTAGCACAGTCTTGAGTGAGTAACAGTCTGTGTCAATTAGTGGAATTCCTATGGAATTTATGGTTCCTCCCGTTGCTTCTTTCACCTCTCAGTATCTGGCTTTATCTACCATCAGGCTGTCTCAGTTTGAGAAAAATGAGGAGGAAACGTCTGAAATAAACCTCTCCTCTAATGGAAGGTGGGTTTCGGCAGCCCATCCCCCACCAGGTTCAGAAAGAAATTTCTTGGAGGAAAGTGAAAAAAAAAGCTGTTTATTTAACAAGCAGGATGCACGCAGGCATGAGAGAATGAATAATGTTAAATAATAGAACCTCTTGCTGTGGAGAAGACCTGGTAGATTCAGAGTCCTTTCTGTAGGCGTGGGTCTTCTCTCTCCGGAGCTGGGCCGCGGTGTGGGGCCTCCCGGTGATGGTGTTCCACACCGGAGCAAAGCTGAAACAGTTCCAGGAGCAGAAGAAGAAGCCGCAATCCCAGGAAAACTCCTTGCTTCAGCTAATGAACAAGAAGCTAGCTAAAAAGCAAGAGAATGCAGCTCTCTTCGCTGCTGCAGAGACGAGAGCTGGGGAGAGAGCGAGTGAGCTATATGTGTTTTTGAACACAGGCCGCTGAAAGAATTCCACGGCCTTTCACCCCCTTCCCCCTGGATCTGGCTTAAAGGCGCAGAAAGGCACAGGATTCATGTATGGGCAATAAGCAGGCGATAGGGGATACAGCATCATAAAGTCACCCCAAGACACCACCTCCTTCTCATTCCTTTCATTAGGGTTATATATTTGAGAATTCCACTGATAAAGTGCTTTTCCAATTAACAACAAATTTGGATTCCCTAAAAACCACTGACACATAGTTTAAAGAAAAGAGAGACTAAATGTTTTGTTAATGGAACACATCTCATATGGCATAATCATAATGTTGACACTACTTAATATGAAAATATGCTGAAGACAAATTGAAGAACTTCATTATGAAAAAAAGTTATTATTTTGCAGGGTACAAAAACCATGTAGCTACTTCAGTCATAGAGTAAGTGCCATAGTTATTTATGTCTCACAGATTACATGTCAATAAAAACAAGCTACTTGTTATCATATGCAGTAATTTGAAGTTGATGGGGACATTTGGCAGATGTCAAAGATAACTTTAAAAAGGTGAGAATGACTGAAATCTATAATTGCAATATTGTGAGGTTACACACTGAGAGGGTGTGCCAGTTTGGCCAAATTTAGAAATATATCCTCTGAGAGAAGGCAGGTCACCACCCCTCCCCCACCAGGTTTGGGAAAAATAAATTTTCCTCAAAGGAAAGTGAAAGAGATAAAAACTATTTATTTAACAAACACACGGGAAAAGGAAAATAATGCTAAATAAAATCTCTCGCTGTGGAGAAAAAAACCTGGGAAAGTATTAGAGTCCTCCCTTTGGTCTCCTCCTTGGAGCTAGGGCTTGGCTCAGGGCCAGGCCCTCTGTGCTCAGTGGAAAGTCCTCCCAATGTGTTCTGATATTGAAGCAGTCCAGTAGAAAAGGGAGAAAATCTGAAATTCCAGGGAAGGAAAAAAATTCAACTCTCAGTCTCTCTCCGGAGAAAAGGAAGCTGAGCAACTGGCCAGAAACTGACCCGGGAGCAGCAAGCCGGGTGCTTCCTCCCTCCCCTGCCGCAGCTGGGAAAAAAAAGTTGCTATCTCTGTGTGACCTTGGAAAAGTTGCAAACTGCTTTGAAGTTTTGCTCAGTTTTTCCTTTCCCTCTCAGGCTCAGTTTAGAAGTATAGAAAGGCACAAGAATTTATTTCTGGGCATAGGGCAGCGACATGGGATACACATCATAAAGTCACCCCAAGACAGAGGGTTTTGGTTTGTTGTTTTGGGAGGGGGGGGCT
The DNA here is from genome assembly GCF_041296385.1 of Aphelocoma coerulescens. Classification (NCBI taxonomy): domain Eukaryota; kingdom Metazoa; phylum Chordata; class Aves; order Passeriformes; family Corvidae; genus Aphelocoma; species Aphelocoma coerulescens. The sequence continues at coordinate 6,654,700 of NW_027184080.1, read as the reverse complement.
TGTTTGTTTTTGGGGTTTTTTTTAACAGATTCTATCAAAATGTGAATGATTGCAAAGAGTCCCTGTCATCAGCTCAGCCTCTGGCTGGAGACCAGTGGTGCCCCTTAGTGGTCAGTATTGGAATAAGTATTATTTAGCATCTTTGCTGCAAACACGGACAGTGGGATATAGTGCACCCTCATCAAGTTTGCAAATGGCACCAAGTTTGGTGTGGTTAATAATCTAGAGGGAAGGGATGCCATCCATGTTACCAGACAATAAATTGTCTACACCTGGTGAGCTAACACAATGCTTGTTCTACCAAAACCACTGGCCTATGAAACTGCACAATGCCCATTGTGTAAGAAGGAGAACCGGAAGTTCACCAGCCCTAGCGCCCTGCCAACTCAGCCAGGTTGACTGGAACATTGGGGTCCCCAACCACTAAGGACCACCAGAGAGACCCCCAGGACAGAAGAACACATGCATAAATGGGAGGGGAAATATGTTGATGATTTTGGGGAAATGATTATCATGTTTGTTTAGTCTGGGACAATCAATGAATATGTATGTAGAATACAGTATATAAACAGAAACTTCCCCATACTCAGCATGTACAGATTTTGGAGGAGCTATTCCCCCATGCATCTGGCCAAATAAAGAATGCTTGCTTCTTAATGCTACATTTGTGTTAAGGAGGTTTTTTTTACAGAATTTTTGGTAGCATTCAGATGGACCTTGACAGGCTAGAAGGGTGGGCAAACATCATGAAGGCTAAGTGTAAGGTCCTGCACCTGAGTCAGGGCAACCCCAAGCACAAATACAGGCTAGGCAGTGAGTGGATTGAGAGCAGCCCTGAGGAGAAGGACTTGGAGGTGTTGGTGTGTTGCTGCCTGTTCTGAGCTTCCCCTCCCCCTCCCAAAGACACTTGCCTCTGCCATGTGCTTGGAGCTCCTTTGTTCCAAGCGCAGGCAAAACCAAATGTAACTCAAACTCTTTAGCAGTGTCTGATTGGCCGGTCACCCCGGGTCCGCCTTCAGTCCTCCCCTTTCCCCTTCTCTGAATAAAAGAGACGATCGAGGGAGGTCCCACCCTCTCTTGGCTCTGCTACCTTCCTTTGAACATCTCTTGTTGTCTGTTTCTTTTGAAAGCTTCTAACTGCGGGAAATTGAGCAAGCAGGGAGCTATATTTCTCCCTCTTTGCTTCTGCTGATGGTATTTGCTCTGCAGCTGATACAGGTACCGATTTTAGAGCTACTAAAGTGCTAGATCGCCCGTGGTACCTCTCTAGGCTGCTCGAGGCTTTCTAAGGCATTAAACCACTAGCTTAGCCGGTAAAAAGCTGAAAGATACCTTCCACATTGGTGGACATGAGCCAGCAATGTGCACTTGCAGCCCAGAAAGCTGTATCCCATGCTGCATCAAAAGCAGTGTGGTCAGCAAGTCAAAGGAGGTGATTCTGACCCTCTACTTCGCTCTCATGAGATCCTACCTGGAGTACTGCATCCAGCCCTGGGGCCCCCAACATAAGAAGGATGTGGACCTGAGGGACAAAGTCCAGAGGAGGATGTGGTGGTGCATTCCCCTGCTCTCCTCCTTTCTAGGCTGCAGTGTGATCTGAGAAATGCTTGTTAGCCCTTGGTCTTGAAAACAGCACCTGGGTTCAGCTCTTCCTGAGCTTATCAGAAATACTTTCTGCTCCCAGGAATTGCTAACAAGCTCCTGTTTTCCTTATGACCAGCCTTGGAAAATATTCCTCTTGCCTAAATGGCATAACATTCCTGTTGTCACACTTTCAAAGAAAGTGCCAACCCAAACTGTGGCCAGGATGGAACCTTGTTATGACTAAAGCCCATTCTCTTGTGACCCTATAAACAGCAGTCCAAAATGAGACCCTTTTGAGCTCTCCTGGATGGCAGCGGGCTGTGACCAGCATCTTCCTCTGAGTGGGACATCTCTCAGAGCTAGCAAACCCTCAGGTTTGCTATACTTGGAGGATCGCAGAAAAACGATGTGTCCTGGGCCGATATCCTCACTCCTCGAGGTCCGATCCTTTGCCCATCAGGAGATACAAAAGCATCTGAAGTGAGTATTTCACTGACCACTGAGGGGAATTTTTCACAGGTATCTTGCTTCCACTGACTGTTTCTGTGTGTATGCCCCTGAGCATATGCTATAGCAAATCTGAGCGAAATACTGCTTTCTTAGATGTTTAAGTACCTTAAATACATAAGTAAGTTAGACCTATAATTAAGGTTAAGTTATAAGCTAAGTTCAATGTTGCTAAGTGTCCCTCTGTTAAGTTGCAAAGTTGAATGTCGAAGTTATAAGTTAGGTTAAATGCTGCAAAGTGTTATTCCTCTGTTAGATTGTTAAGGTTAAGCTATAAATTAAGTTATAAGTTAGGTATAAGTTAAGTGTTCCTCCTTTGTTAAATTGTTAGGTTTAAGGTATAAGTTAAAGTATTGCACGCACTGCCTTTTGACACACACACACACCCCCACACACACCCTGCTAGATAGTTCTCAGTTCATTTCTGTTTTGATTGCCCGGATTTTGTTTGGTTTTGTTGATGCTTGTTTCCCCTTGTTGTGCCTTGTCTGTCCTGTAAGCAGTAGAGTGAATCTTGACAACGAACTTGTCTTGCTTTGTTGCTTAATATTAAATCTGACTTTTGCTGATACCCTTGCCAGTGATTTTATAAGCGATCTCAAACATTCATTTGTAACAGAGGGCCACAAAGATTATTAGAGGGATGGAGCACCTTTCCCATGAAGACAGGCTGAGAGAGTTGGGGTTATTCAGCCTGGAGAAGAAAAGGCTCTGAGGTGACCTAATGTCATGGGTTAGCAAAGCATAGTCCTGGAAGTGATGTTCTTGCAAAGGGGTTCTTACAGCTCCTCTATGACATGACAGAACCTATCAGCTGGACAGTTTGAATATGGACAATTTTTTAAGCCACTTAAAATACTGACCGCCTCTGTGATCCACATTGAAGAATAGACAAACCCCGGGCAGAGCTCTGTCTCTTTTCCAGCGCTGGAATAGGTGGCTGCAGGCCCCGTGCAGGGGCTGGCGGGCCTGGCCCAAGGCCTGCTCAGGCTAGACCGGGCTGGGCCACAGCCATCCGGGAGCCGATGGGCCTTGTTCCACCCATGTCCCGTCCTCCCGCCATCTCTGCTACGCGCAGATGGAGTGGCCCGGCTCCCGGTCTCCAGTGCGGCCAAGATTCAGCCAGAAGCTGCCCACCGATGCCTGGCAAAGATCATGTGACCAACAGCGATAAGCGACATTCCAGCTGCAAGGCCTGGGTGAGATTAACCCTTTTAGTGCTGTGAAGACCTGAAAACCTGAGGGAAGAGAAAGAGGAGATGCTTAAAGCTGAAATTCTGTTGTAAAGCTATGATGTATCAGAGTATCCCGTTGTAATTTCATGAAGGCATGGGGGGGTGGAGCGTTCAACTTGTGAGCAAAAGCACCTGCGCTGAGATAGGCAGATGCTGACGCAGCTGTAATTTGATGAAAAGTTTGAACAGGGAGAGATGGAAGCAATGAGGACTCTTACTCCACATGGAAAGGGGAAGACCTCAGTTCCTAGAGATGCTTCCAGAGATAGTCCAAGAGATGAAGATGAGGAAGACCCTTTGCTCCCAGGGAAGGAGGAGGGCCTCTATTCTTAGAGATGAAATGCTCCCAGAGATGGGTGAAGAGAACTTTTGTTTCTGAATGGCTCAACCTTAAAATTGTACCCCATTAATTTCAAGATTGGACCCTCAAAAGCAGTTGTGGGAAAAGCTGCAAGTTGGGGGAAGGGACTCACATGCGAGCAGAGAACCAACCCAGGTGTCTGTCTCGTTGTGATAATGTTTTCATAGCATGGGCAAGAGAGACTCCTCTTCCTAAATGGACTGAACAAGGTTATTATGGAAGTGGTAAACAGACTGAAGATCTCAAGGGTTGTCTTTTTACATTGTCAGTGGGAGAAGGGAGGAAGGTGGGGGGAGGAGGAGAGTTCTGAGGGTGGTATAATTTTTTTTTCCCTTCTTTTAGGTCTGTTAATAAACTTCTATATATTCTTTCAAGTTTGGTGCCTGCTTTGCGTTTTTCCTAATTCTTATCTCACAGAAAGTAAACAGTAATGAGTATTTTGGACCAAACCACTACATCTAATTGCAGCCATTCAGTACCTGAAGGGGGTTTACAGGAAAGCTGGAAAAGGACTTTCTACAAGGGCATTGTGGTAGTACATCCCCTTCCCCCCACCAGGCCAAACTATGATGTGAGAAATGCTCATGAGACCTCAGCCTTGATGAACAGCACCTGGGCTGAGCTCCTCTTGAGCCTATCAGAAACACTGTTCCCAGAAACTAGTGCTGTCTAATGACCTCATGTTTTTTAATGAACAGCCTTAGAAACTTATTTTTCTTGCCTGAATAAGAACCCAAGTGGAATAATATTTTCATTGTCAAACTTTCAAAGAAAGTTACTTATTTCAGCTGGTGGGGGGGTCCGTGGCTCTGACCCAGGAAGAGGTGACTGGTCCGGAGAGATGGTCCCGGAAGGGATCGCCTTCCCGAGGCTCAGTGTCTTCCTCTCAGCTGCTGGCAAAGGAGGGCCCTTGCAGAGGCTATCAGCTCTTTAGTGATTATCAGCTCGTGATTCCAGCTCAGCTCTGCAGGGCATCCTCCAGGCCAAACCAGACCAGAGAGAGACGAGAGGCCCGTGTGGCTGGTTCCGCACAGAGGTAGCTTTATTGTTGGTTCCCTCCGGCGAAGGGGAAAATCCAGGGACGAGCTCTCTCTTCCTCCGGCGAAGGGGCTTTCTTTTATAGGGATACAGGGGATCAGCAGGGGACCAATGGGTTACAGAGGGTCTGGGACAGACCAATGGGTTACAGAGGGTCTGGGACGGACCAATGGGTTACAGAGGGTCTGGGACAGACCAATGGGTTACAGAGGGTCTGGGACGGACCAATGGGTTACAGAAAGATCTGCATAGTGTCTCTCAAAGGATTGTGGGTCCACTTTTCCTCGCCATGACCCAAGAAGCGGCTGCCCCTTTCAGGGAGTCCTGCTGGGCGATTGCAAAATCTCTTGTCTCAGCAGAGATCCCTCCAGGGCAAGGGCTGGGCATATCCCACAACTCCCCCTTCTGTATTTAAAAAGGCATTCCCAGCAGCCTTTTTGCAGCAACGTAGGAGGCAAGAGAACATAAGTAACACAATAATAATTACAATGAATACCCACAAAACTCCCTTAATCAAAGATGCAATCCATCCCGTTATTCCCCATCGTTCAAAAAGGTCTTTGACCCAGTCTAGGCTCTTATCTACTTTTAGGTCCTTTACTAGTTCTTGTAGTTTCTGGATGTTTGCCTGGATGGATGTTGAGTGTGAAGAGAGATTGAAGCAGCACATCCCTTCAAAGTCTTGGCAGCCATGCCCGTGGGCAAGCAGTAGGTAGTCTATCGCTGCTCGATTCTGTAGGGTTGCGTGTCTGGTAGTCTCCTCATCTCTTAAAAGATCGCTCAAGGCGGTAGATGTCGCATTAGCTTGTTTGCTTAGCCAACACCCTAGGTGATTGATATCCCCAAGGGCCTTGAGTGCAGCTAACCAAGGGGTGAATACGGAAGCTGCAACTTGTCCTGCCTTATTCCAGTTGTAAATGTGGCTGTCACAACTTTCGTCAAACTCAGAAAAGGATCTCTTTTGACGTGTTGATGTGTCTGTTTGTCTCCAATTATGTAACAATGTAATATTTGGGGTGAGAGTAGAAAGCTTGCCAAGGCTACAGGGGCCTCCTTGGAGGCGTGAGGGGATCCCGGCCCATACTCTGTCACCACAGATAAGAAAGACTCCCCGGGGCAACACTTTTGGGTGGAGAGTGGACACAGAGAGTACGTGGCTGGTGTAATTGCACCAATCTTGACTATTATAGGCTTTGTTAGATGGCGATATGTCTTTTCTGTATGTATTTTTTGCTTGGTCAATCCCTGGCCAGCGTTGGCTTTGTAGTCTAAAGTAGAATTTGACACAATATGTTGCTTTGGAGGAGAGAGAAACAGCCCAAACCAATATGGTTGATAAAGCAAACTCCATAAAACTCCGTTTATTAGCAGTCCAAAGGCACTTATATAGTATACCAGCTTGTTAACTCCTAAGTGGCTTAAAGCTTATCAAAACACATTTCTATTTCTACATAATTGGACTTACATTGGCAAGTTTCCATAGTCTTGTTATGATCAAAAGAATTCAGTGCTCATCTCCCTCGTTGTTCTGGTTTGGCCAAATTTAGAAATATATCCTCTGAGAGAAGGCACAACTACCCCTTCCCCCCCCCAGGTTCGGGAAAAAATAAATTTTCCTCGAAGGAAAGTGAAGAAGATAAAACTATTTATTTACCAAACACACTGGAAAAGGAAAATAAGGCTAAATAATAAAATGTTTCACTGTGGAGGAAAAACCTGGGAAAGTGTTAAGAGTCCTCCCTTTGGTCTCCTTGGAGCTGGGGCTTAGGCCAGGGCCAGGCCCTCTGTGCCCGATGGAAAGTCCTCCCGATGTGCTCTGAGGTTGAAAGCAGTCCAGTAGAAAAGGGAGAAAATCCGGAATTCCAGAGAAGGAAAAGCAAAGTCCAACTCTTAGTCTCTCTCTCTCTCTCTCTCTCTCTCCCGAGAACAAGAAACTGAAACAACTGGCCAAAAGCTGACTGGAAAGCAGCAAGCCGGGTGCTTCCTCGCTCCCCTCCCGCAGCTGGGGAAAAAAAAAACCTGTTATGTCTGTGTGACCTTGAACAAGCTGCAAACTGCCCTGAAAAAGTTTTGCTCAGTTTTTTCCTTCCCCCTCTCAGGCTCAGTTTAGAGGCATAGAAAAACACAGAAATTAATTTCTGGGCATAGGCAGCGATATGGGATACACATCATAACGTCACCCCAAGACACTCGTTCACTCCAGGATAGTACAGCTGCAAGTTTTTCACTCCCTCTCTGTTTCTCAGGCCTGCTTGTTATCTTTCACACAGGGACTTTCCCATGGAAACTTTTCTCACACACAAGCCTAAAACTTCCAGGCCTATTGCTTGCACAGTTCTTTTATTGATCCCAATAATTCTATTTCCCAACAAGTATGGACCGCAGAACGGCCCATGGGACATTCTTATCCTAAGCGATACCCTCCATGGTCCAGAACAACTCTTTGTATTACCTGAGATACAAACAGTCCATCCTGGACAAGAGATTCTTGTCCAGCTTTGCTGCACGGACACACCTTTCTTTCTCCCACAGGGAACACCGATTGCTCAAGCTTTTTTACTTCCACAGAACCACCTAGAACAGCTTCCTCTCAATCCTACAGCAATGTGGATAGAGATTGTGGGCTCAAACAAACCGACCATCGAGTGCAGCTTGTTCTGTAAAGGAGAGAGGGTCTACCGTCCAGGGATGCTGGACACTGGAGCAGATGTGACCATCATCACCCGTTCCGAGTGGCCAGGGAATTGGGAACTGGAGCCAATGGCAGGTATGATCTCCAGGATTGGTGGAGTTGCAGTATCCATGAGAAGCAAACAAAATGTTGTCATTGAAGGACCCGAGGGCAAGATAGCGACCACCCGACCATTCGTGGTAAGGGCCCCCATCACCCTATGGGGCAGAGACCTTCTATCCCAGTGGGGTGCCACCCTTACCCTTCCCAGCCAGGATTTCTGACTGGGGCCACTGAGAAACGCACGCTGCCATCTACTCCCCCGCTCACCTGGAAGACTGACAACCCAAAATGGACAAGGCAGTGGCCCCTTGAAAAAGAAAAACTCTGGAAGCCCTGGTGGAAGAGCAACTTGCCAAAGGTCATATCACCGAAACCACAAGCCCTTGGAATTCCCCTGTCTTTGTAATGAAAAAGCCCGGCAAGGACAAATGGACACTATTCCAGGACCTACGAAAGATCAATGAGGTCATTGAAGGCATGGGCCCCCTCCAACCCAGCCCGCCATCACCATCGATGTTGCCCCGAGACTGGCTGCTTGCCATCATAGACATAAAAGACTGTTTCTTTAACATCCCGCTCCATCCTCAGGATGCACCACGGTTCGCCTTCTCCACCCCCTCTCTTAATGAACAAGCCCCACTCAGAAGATACCATTGGCTCGTCCTCCCACAAGGCATGAAGAACAGCCCAACCATCTGCCAGTGGTACGTCGCCCACATTCTGTCCCCCATCAGGAGCCTGTTTCCAGAAGCAATCATTTACCACTATATGGATGACATCCTAATCTGTGCATCAGAAAAAACTTATTTGGACAGAACTGTTAAAAAGACAATTGAAGCCATAGAAGAAGCAGGGTTTGAGATTCATGAGGACAAAGTTCAGCACCCCAGCCCATGGACTTACCTCAGCCTCCAGATCTGTGAGAGAACCATCGTACCCCAGCAACTCGCCATCAAAGAGGATCCCAAAACCCTAAGCGACTTACACCCCCTGTGCGGATCCATAAATTGGATACGCCCCCTACTGGGAGTCACAACAGAAGACCTCACTCCCCTCTTCAACCTCCTCCATGGCAGTGGAGACTTGGACTCTCCACATGCCCTCATGCCTGAAGCCCGAGATACCATCACCAAAGTCCAGGAAGCCCTGTCTTCAAGCCAAGCCCATCGCATTGAACCCAGCCTGCCTCTCCAGTTTGCAGTTCTGGGTAAGGCTCCCCGTTTACACGGACTGATCTTCCAATGGGACCCTCAACTCAGAGACCCTTTGCTGATACTTGAATGGGTCTTCACAAGCCATCAACCGACAAAGACATTAACCACCTTCCAAGAAGTAATGGCACATTTAATAAAAAAGGCCAGAACTCGTCTCCGCTCTCTTGCAGGGTGTAAGTTCACATGCATATACTTGCCATTGACCACTGAAGATCTGAAGCAGTTGCTCCAGACCAATGAGAGCCTCCAGTTAGCCCTAGATAGCTACACAGGCCAAATTTCCATCCACATGCCAAAACATAGATTTTTCTACCATGATGCAGCCTTTAAATTGATTCCAAAATTAATCCAAAGCAGAAAACCCCTCAAAGCTCTGACCATCTTTACCGATGGGTCTGACTGGTACCATCGGTCTGTCATGACATGGAGGCAACCCAATTCCCAAAAATGGGAATCTGATATCCAAATAGTAGAGGGATCTCCACAGATTGCTGAGTTAGCAGCTGTTGTCAGAGCCTTTGAGAAGTTTAAAGATGAAACTTTTAATTTGGTCACAGATTCGGCTTATGTCGCTGGCATAGCTATGAAGGCTGAACATGCTTTTCTAAAGGAGGTCTCCAACCAAAAATTATACCAATTGGTTTCTACATTAATTCATTTAATCTCCCACAGAAAACAGCCTTACTACATTATGCATGTGAGGTCACACACTGACCTCCCTGGTCCCATTGCCGAAGGGAACAGGAGAGCAGATGCACTGGCCATGCCAGCAGAGACTGCAAATGTCCCTGACATCTTTGCCCAGGCGAAGTTGTCACATGCATTTTTTCACCAAAACATTCCTGCCCTCGTCAGAATGTTCAAGCTTTCAAAAGATCAAGCAAAACTATCATTGCAACATGCCCGAACTGCCAGAACTACCAAATACCATCTATGGGTACCAGAGTCAACCCCCGTGGTCTGAACAGCTGCCAATTGTGGCAAACCGATATAACCCACTTCCCATCCTTTGGGAGATCCAAATACATGCATGTGTCAGTTGACACATTTTCTGGGGCAGTGTTTGCGTCAGCCCATGCAGGAGAAAACTCTGTCCACGTCATCAAGCATTTCCTCCTTGCCTTTGCCACCCTGGGAGTCCCTGAAGAAATCAAAACAGATAATGGGCCTGCCTACACCTCTCGTAAGTTAAAAGATTTCTTCAACCAATGGGGAATAAAACACAAGACAGGCATACCTAGCAATCACATAGGACAATCCATCGTAGAAAGGACCCACCAAACCCTCAAAAGAGTCCTCAACCAGCAACGGAGAGAAACAGAAATCTTGTCTCCTGTTGAAAGACTCTGTAAGGCTCTCTATGTCATTAACTTCCTAAATGGTACCTCATCAGAGCCTGACCCCCCAATGCTCTGCCACTTCTCAAATTCAACCCAAGCTAAGCTCACGGAGAAACCACCAGTGCTGGTGAAGGACCCAGAATCACACCAGGTCTCTGGACCTTTCCAATTGATTACCTGGGGGAGAGGCTACACCTGTGTCCAGCTACCATCTGGCCCAAAGTGGTTCCCAGGAAAAAGTATAAAACCATACTTAGGCCCTACAAACACTGCTTCTACAAACACCAACAAGAACTCTCCCGAGTCAAATACAGGACCTCCCCAAAAACAGACCAGCTCTGCATGGAGATGAAAATGTCGCCGAATGCCCACCAACCAGGAAAAAGATCGTCCCACCACACGGCAGCAGACGAAACAGAAAGCTGAACAAGAAGCTACAGCAAAAGTCAAGCCCTAGGCCAGATACAGCCTGAAAAACTGATCTTTAGTTTATATGTTATCATCCCTTGTTACCCCAAAATATCCCCTTCCCTCAACCCTTGTCAAACCTCCCTAAACCCCAAAACTTCCCCTCTCACCACAAAGCTAACAAATCTTGCTTATATTCCCTCTCAGAAGCCCCATCCCTGTCCAAAGATGAAATGTATCTACGTTGATGCTGTCCTCACAGCTGCCTCGATGTTCTTCGTAGTACCACATGCCTTCAGCTGGCTTGTCCCACAGCCTAGCCATAATGTTTGGGTGACCCTAGCAAAGACACTCAATCAAGACAATCTGTGCCTGTCCATGGGCAGTGTAGACAACCCACTCTCCACGTGTCTGGTAGGAATTCCCTTAGTAGCAGATGATTGGTCCATCACTAACTCAGAGCTCCTCCGCACCACAGGTAAGAGGCCCAACCTGGTAGACGCTTGGGATGAGTGGACAAAGATTCTGCCAAATGCTTGAGAGGAACCCCAAGAATTAAACCTGCTGGGGTCCTCCAAAGCAACATATTGTGTCAAATTTTATTTTAGACTGCAAAGCCAATGCTGGCCAGGGATCGACCAAGTAAAAAACACATACAGAAAAGACATATCACCATTTAACAAAGCCTATAATAGTCAAGATTGGTGCAATTACACCACCCACATACTCTCTGTGTCTACTCTCCACCCAAAAGTGTTACCCCGGGGAGTGTTTCTTGTCTGTGGTGACAGAGTATGGGCCAAGATCCCCTCACGCCTCCAAGGAGGCCCCTGGAGCCTTGGCAAGCTTTCTACTCTCACCCCAAATATTACATTGTTACATAATTGGAGACAGACACATCAACACGTCAAAAGAGATCCTTTGCTGAGTTTGACGAAAGTTGTGACAGCCACATTTACAATTGGAATAAGGCAGGACAAGTTGCAGTTTCCATGTTCACCCCTTGGTTAGCTGCACTCAAGGCCCTTGGGGATATCAATCACCTAGGGTGTTGGCTAAGGAAGCAGGCCAATGCCACATCTGCCGCCTTGAGCGATCTTTTAAGAGATGAGGAGACTACCAGACACTCAACCCTACAGAATCGAGCAGCAATCGACTACCTACTGCTTGCCCACGGACATGGCTGCCAAGACTTTGAAGGGATGTGCTGCTTCAGTCTTTCTTCGCACTCAACATCCATCCAGGCTAACATCCAGAAACTTCAAGAACTAGTAAAAGACCTAAAAGTAGATAAGAGCCTAGACTGGGTCGATGAACTTTTTGGACGATGGGGAATAACAGGATGGATTGCATCTTTGATTAAGGGAGCTTTGTGGGTATTCATTGTAATTATTACTGCGTTACTTATGTTCTCTTGCCTCCTACGTTGCTGCAGAAAGGCTGCTGGGAATGCCTTTTTAATAAATACAGAAGGGGGAGTTGTGAGGGTATGCCCAGCCACTGCCCTGGAGGGATCTCTGCTGAGATAAAAGATTTCGCAATCGCCCAGCAGGACTCCCTGGAAAGGCAACCACTTCTTTGGTCACGGCGAGAAAAGACAAACCCACAATCCTTTGGAAGACACTATGCAGATCCTTTGTAACCCATTGGTCCTCACCCATCCCAGATCCTCTGTAACCCATTGGCCTTTACCGATCCCCTGTATCCCTATAAAAGCAAGCCCTCTGGCCCCTGTGGCTCTCAGAGAGGGTTCTCGTCCCTGGCTTTCCCCTTCACCGGACGGGACCAACAATAAAGCTACCTTCTGTGCGGAACCAGCCACACGAGCCTCTTGTCTCTCTCTCTGGTCTGGCTTGGCCTGGAGGCTGCCCTGCAGAGCTGAGCTGGAATCACGAGCTGATAATCACTAAAGAGCTGACAGTCTCTGCAAGGGCCCTCCTGCCAGCAGCTGAGGGAAGACACCGGGCCTCTGGTAGGCGATTCCTTTCGGGACCATCTCTCCGGACCGGTCACCTCTTCCTGGGTCAGAGCCGCTGATCCCTATCACCAGCTGTAATACTTCCCAATTCTCTTCTAAATATAACCACATAATTCAACACAAATGAGGTCTATCTGTTCCATAAGGTGGCCATTTCTTGCCTCTTTGGCAAATCATATTTTGGCCACACAAAATAACAATATTCTACCATTATCTCCTTAGTTACCTCTGGGAGAATGCATAATCTGTCCCAAGACCTCAGCATTCTCCGCAAGGGACTCTCTGGGGGTATTATGGGATCATCATCCCTTTTGCTGGGGCCCCTTCCCAGCTTTACCTTTGCAACCCTCCATGGGTGCCCTCCCAGGTTTACTCCCCGAAGATCCCATTTTACTCACCGGTGAGATTTTCAGTGGTCCTTCCCTGTGGACTCTTCATGGATCCTCTGGTCCGCCATTCGCCTGTCTCCTGGACAGTCTTGGGAACCCAATCAATCGCCCAGTGTCAGCCGCCACCAAGGGGAGCTGATCACCCAAACTGGGTGAGGCACGCCTTCAGCACCGGTCACTGCCCACTGTCCCTGGATGGTGGAAATATCCTGGACAAGAGCCCCCAAATTGTCAGGAAAATTAATCCACAAACACCAGCGGTTTATGTCCAAAGGGAGAAAGAGAAGTCCTGTAACTTTAGTCGAATAAAGGGAGAGGTGGTGGGCATTTCCCATGGGGTCTCTCAAATTGTTAGAGGACGCAGCCTCCTATTTATCCTAATTTCCCGGCTGTATTTCCCTCTCTCTTTCCCCATTGGCTGAGGTAATTGAGAGGTACAGACTTCCCGAATCGCTTAATACAAACCCCCTTTCTAATGTGTACCCCCCCACACTATTATTTTCCTTGTATCTCTGTTCTTTTTCTCTAAATCCAGGGATTAGCACAGTCTTGAGTGAGTAACAGTCTGTGTCAATTAGTGGAATTCCTATGGAATTTATGGTTCCTCCCGTTGCTTCTTTCACCTCTCAGTATCTGGCTTTATCTACCATCAGGCTGTCTCAGTTTGAGAAAAATGAGGAGGAAACGTCTGAAATAAACCTCTCCTCTAATGGAAGGTGGGTTTCGGCAGCCCATCCCCCACCAGGTTCAGAAAGAAATTTCTTGGAGGAAAGTGAAAAAAAAAGCTGTTTATTTAACAAGCAGGATGCACGCAGGCATGAGAGAATGAATAATGTTAAATAATAGAACCTCTTGCTGTGGAGAAGACCTGGTAGATTCAGAGTCCTTTCTGTAGGCGTGGGTCTTCTCTCTCCGGAGCTGGGCCGCGGTGTGGGGCCTCCCGGTGATGGTGTTCCACACCGGAGCAAAGCTGAAACAGTTCCAGGAGCAGAAGAAGAAGCCGCAATCCCAGGAAAACTCCTTGCTTCAGCTAATGAACAAGAAGCTAGCTAAAAAGCAAGAGAATGCAGCTCTCTTCGCTGCTGCAGAGACGAGAGCTGGGGAGAGAGCGAGTGAGCTATATGTGTTTTTGAACACAGGCCGCTGAAAGAATTCCACGGCCTTTCACCCCCTTCCCCCTGGATCTGGCTTAAAGGCGCAGAAAGGCACAGGATTCATGTATGGGCAATAAGCAGGCGATAGGGGATACAGCATCATAAAGTCACCCCAAGACACCACCTCCTTCTCATTCCTTTCATTAGGGTTATATATTTGAGAATTCCACTGATAAAGTGCTTTTCCAATTAACAACAAATTTGGATTCCCTAAAAACCACTGACACATAGTTTAAAGAAAAGAGAGACTAAATGTTTTGTTAATGGAACACATCTCATATGGCATAATCATAATGTTGACACTACTTAATATGAAAATATGCTGAAGACAAATTGAAGAACTTCATTATGAAAAAAAGTTATTATTTTGCAGGGTACAAAAACCATGTAGCTACTTCAGTCATAGAGTAAGTGCCATAGTTATTTATGTCTCACAGATTACATGTCAATAAAAACAAGCTACTTGTTATCATATGCAGTAATTTGAAGTTGATGGGGACATTTGGCAGATGTCAAAGATAACTTTAAAAAGGTGAGAATGACTGAAATCTATAATTGCAATATTGTGAGGTTACACACTGAGAGGGTGTGCCAGTTTGGCCAAATTTAGAAATATATCCTCTGAGAGAAGGCAGGTCACCACCCCTCCCCCACCAGGTTTGGGAAAAATAAATTTTCCTCAAAGGAAAGTGAAAGAGATAAAAACTATTTATTTAACAAACACACGGGAAAAGGAAAATAATGCTAAATAAAATCTCTCGCTGTGGAGAAAAAAACCTGGGAAAGTATTAGAGTCCTCCCTTTGGTCTCCTCCTTGGAGCTAGGGCTTGGCTCAGGGCCAGGCCCTCTGTGCTCAGTGGAAAGTCCTCCCAATGTGTTCTGATATTGAAGCAGTCCAGTAGAAAAGGGAGAAAATCTGAAATTCCAGGGAAGGAAAAAAATTCAACTCTCAGTCTCTCTCCGGAGAAAAGGAAGCTGAGCAACTGGCCAGAAACTGACCCGGGAGCAGCAAGCCGGGTGCTTCCTCCCTCCCCTGCCGCAGCTGGGAAAAAAAAGTTGCTATCTCTGTGTGACCTTGGAAAAGTTGCAAACTGCTTTGAAGTTTTGCTCAGTTTTTCCTTTCCCTCTCAGGCTCAGTTTAGAAGTATAGAAAGGCACAAGAATTTATTTCTGGGCATAGGGCAGCGACATGGGATACACATCATAAAGTCACCCCAAGACAGAGGGTTTTGGTTTGTTGTTTTGGGAGGGGGGGGCTTGTTTGTTTTTGGGGTTTTTTTTAACAGATTCTATCAAAATGTGAATGATTGCAAAGAGTCCCTGTCATCAGCTCAGCCTCTGGCTGGAGACCAGTGGTGCCCCTTAGTGGTCAGTATTGGAATAAGTATTATTTAGCATCTTTGCTGCAAACACGGACAGTGGGATATAGTGCACCCTCATCAAGTTTGCAAATGGCACCAAGTTTGGTGTGGTTAATAATCTAGAGGGAAGGGATGCCATCCATGTTACCAGACAATAAATTGTCTACACCTGGTGAGCTAACACAATGCTTGTTCTACCAAAACCACTGGCCTATGAAACTGCACAATGCCCATTGTGTAAGAAGGAGAACCGGAAGTTCACCAGCCCTAGCGCCCTGCCAACTCAGCCAGGTTGACTGGAACATTGGGGTCCCCAACCACTAAGGACCACCAGAGAGACCCCCAGGACAGAAGAACACATGCATAAATGGGAGGGGAAATATGTTGATGATTTTGGGGAAATGATTATCATGTTTGTTTAGTCTGGGACAATCAATGAATATGTATGTAGAATACAGTATATAAACAGAAACTTCCCCATACTCAGCATGTACAGATTTTGGAGGAGCTATTCCCCCATGCATCTGGCCAAATAAAGAATGCTTGCTTCTTAATGCTACATTTGTGTTAAGGAGGTTTTTTTTACAGAATTTTTGGTAGCATTCAGATGGACCTTGACAGGCTAGAAGGGTGGGCAAACATCATGAAGGCTAAGTGTAAGGTCCTGCACCTGAGTCAGGGCAACCCCAAGCACAAATACAGGCTAGGCAGTGAGTGGATTGAGAGCAGCCCTGAGGAGAAGGACTTGGAGGTGTTGGTGTGTTGCTGCCTGTTCTGAGCTTCCCCTCCCCCTCCCAAAGACACTTGCCTCTGCCATGTGCTTGGAGCTCCTTTGTTCCAAGCGCAGGCAAAACCAAATGTAACTCAAACTCTTTAGCAGTGTCTGATTGGCCGGTCACCCCGGGTCCGCCTTCAGTCCTCCCCTTTCCCCTTCTCTGAATAAAAGAGACGATCGAGGGAGGTCCCACCCTCTCTTGGCTCTGCTACCTTCCTTTGAACATCTCTTGTTGTCTGTTTCTTTTGAAAGCTTCTAACTGCGGGAAATTGAGCAAGCAGGGAGCTATATTTCTCCCTCTTTGCTTCTGCTGATGGTATTTGCTCTGCAGCTGATACAGGTACCGATTTTAGAGCTACTAAAGTGCTAGATCGCCCGTGGTACCTCTCTAGGCTGCTCGAGGCTTTCTAAGGCATTAAACCACTAGCTTAGCCGGTAAAAAGCTGAAAGATACCTTCCACATTGGTGGACATGAGCCAGCAATGTGCACTTGCAGCCCAGAAAGCTGTATCCCATGCTGCATCAAAAGCAGTGTGGTCAGCAAGTCAAAGGAGGTGATTCTGACCCTCTACTTCGCTCTCATGAGATCCTACCTGGAGTACTGCATCCAGCCCTGGGGCCCCCAACATAAGAAGGATGTGGACCTGAGGGACAAAGTCCAGAGGAGGATGTGGTGGTGCATTCCCCTGCTCTCCTCCTTTCTAGGCTGCAGTGTGATCTGAGAAATGCTTGTTAGCCCTTGGCCTTGAAAACAGCACCTGGGTTCAGCTCTTCCTGAGCTTATCAGAAATACTTTCTGCTCCCAGGAATTGCTAACAAGCTCCTGTTTTCCTTATGACCAGCCTTGGAAAATATTCCTCTTGCCTAAATGGCATAACATTCCTGTTGTCACACTTTCAAAGAAAGTGCCAACCCAAACTGTGGCCAGGATGGAACCTTGTTATGACTAAAGCCCATTCTCTTGTGACCCTATAAACAGCAGTCCAAAATGAGACCCTTTTGAGCTCTCCTGGATGGCAGCGGGCTGTGACCAGCATCTTCCTCTGAGTGGGACATCTCTCAGAGCTAGCAAACCCTCAGGTTTGCTATACTTGGAGGATCGCAGAAAAACGATGTGTCCTGGGCCGATATCCTCACTCCTCGAGGTCCGATCCTTTGCCCATCAGGAGATACAAAAGCATCTGAAGTGAGTATTTCACTGACCACTGAGGGGAATTTTTCACAGGTATCTTGCTTCCACTGACTGTTTCTGTGTGTATGCCCCTGAGCATATGCTATAGCAAATCTGAGCGAAATACTGCTTTCTTAGATGTTTAAGTACCTTAAATACATAAGTAAGTTAGACCTATAATTAAGGTTAAGTTATAAGCTAAGTTCAATGTTGCTAAGTGTCCCTCTGTTAAGTTGCAAAGTTGAATGTCGAAGTTATAAGTTAGGTTAAATGCTGCAAAGTGTTATTCCTCTGTTAGATTGTTAAGGTTAAGCTATAAATTAAGTTATAAGTTAGGTATAAGTTAAGTGTTCCTCCTTTGTTAAATTGTTAGGTTTAAGGTATAAGTTAAAGTATTGCACGCACTGCCTTTTGACACACACACACACCCCCACACACACCCTGCTAGATAGTTCTCAGTTCATTTCTGTTTTGATTGCCCGGATTTTGTTTGGTTTTGTTGATGCTTGTTTCCCCTTGTTGTGCCTTGTCTGTCCTGTAAGCAGTAGAGTGAATCTTGACAACGAACTTGTCTTGCTTTGTTGCTTAATATTAAATCTGACTTTTGCTGATACCCTTGCCAGTGATTTTATAAGCGATCTCAAACATTCATTTGTAACAGAGGGCCACAAAGATTATTAGAGGGATGGAGCACCTTTCCCATGAAGACAGGCTGAGAGAGTTGGGGTTATTCAGCCTGGAGAAGAAAAGGCTCTGAGGTGACCTAATGTCATGGGTTAGCAAAGCATAGTCCTGGAAGTGATGTTCTTGCAAAGGGGTTCTTACAGCTCCTCTATGACATGACAGAACCTATCAGCTGGACAGTTTGAATATGGACAATTTTTTAAGCCACTTAAAATACTGACCGCCTCTGTGATCCACATTGAAGAATAGACAAACCCCGGGCAGAGCTCTGTCTCTTTTCCAGCGCTGGAATAGGTGGCTGCAGGCCCCGTGCAGGGGCTGGCGGGCCTGGCCCAAGGCCTGCTCAGGCTAGACCGGGCTGGGCCACAGCCATCCGGGAGCCGATGGGCCTTGTTCCACCCATGTCCCGTCCTCCCGCCATCTCTGCTACGCGCAGATGGAGTGGCCCGGCTCCCGGTCTCCAGTGCGGCCAAGATTCAGCCAGAAGCTGCCCACCGATGCCTGGCAAAGATCATGTGACCAACAGCGATAAGCGACATTCCAGCTGCAAGGCCTGGGTGAGATTAACCCTTTTAGTGCTGTGAAGACCTGAAAACCTGAGGGAAGAGAAAGAGGAGATGCTTAAAGCTGAAATTCTGTTGTAAAGCTATGATGTATCAGAGTATCCCGTTGTAATTTCATGAAGGCATGGGGGGGTGGAGCGTTCAACTTGTGAGCAAAAGCACCTGCGCTGAGATAGGCAGATGCTGACGCAGCTGTAATTTGATGAAAAGTTTGAACAGGGAGAGATGGAAGCAATGAGGACTCTTACTCCACATGGAAAGGGGAAGACCTCAGTTCCTAGAGATGCTTCCAGAGATAGTCCAAGAGATGAAGATGAGGAAGACCCTTTGCTCCCAGGGAAGGAGGAGGGCCTCTATTCTTAGAGATGAAATGCTCCCAGAGATGGGTGAAGAGAACTTTTGTTTCTGAATGGCTCAACCTTAAAATTGTACCCCATTAATTTCAAGATTGGACCCTCAAAAGCAGTTGTGGGAAAAGCTGCAAGTTGGGGGAAGGGACTCACATGCGAGCAGAGAACCAACCCAGGTGTCTGTCTCGTTGTGATAATGTTTTCATAGCATGGGCAAGAGAGACTCCTCTTCCTAAATGGACTGAACAAGGTTATTATGGAAGTGGTAAACAGACTGAAGATCTCAAGGGTTGTCTTTTTACATTGTCAGTGGGAGAAGGGAGGAAGGTGGGGGGAGGAGGAGAGTTCTGAGGGTGGTATAATTTTTTTTTCCCTTCTTTTAGGTCTGTTAATAAACTTCTATATATTCTTTCAAGTTTGGTGCCTGCTTTGCGTTTTTCCTAATTCTTATCTCACAGAAAGTAAACAGTAATGAGTATTTTGGACCAAACCACTACATCTAATTGCAGCCATTCAGTACCTGAAGGGGGTTTACAGGAAAGCTGGAAAAGGACTTTCTACAAGGGCATTGTGGTAGTACATCCCCTTCCCCCCACCAGGCCAAACTATGATGTGAGAAATGCTCATGAGACCTCAGCCTTGATGAACAGCACCTGGGCTGAGCTCCTCTTGAGCCTATCAGAAACACTGTTCCCAGAAACTAGTGCTGTCTAATGACCTCATGTTTTTTAATGAACAGCCTTAGAAACTTATTTTTCTTGCCTGAATAAGAACCCAAGTGGAATAATATTTTCATTGTCAAACTTTCAAAGAAAGTTACTTATTTCAGCTGGTGGGGGGGTCCGTGGCTCTGACCCAGGAAGAGGTGACTGGTCCGGAGAGATGGTCCCGGAAGGGATCGCCTTCCCGAGGCTCAGTGTCTTCCTCTCAGCTGCTGGCAAAGGAGGGCCCTTGCAGAGGCTATCAGCTCTTTAGTGATTATCAGCTCGTGATTCCAGCTCAGCTCTGCAGGGCATCCTCCAGGCCAAACCAGACCAGAGAGAGACGAGAGGCCCGTGTGGCTGGTTCCGCACAGAGGTAGCTTTATTGTTGGTTCCCTCCGGCGAAGGGGAAAATCCAGGGACGAGCTCTCTCTTCCTCCGGCGAAGGGGCTTTCTTTTATAGGGATACAGGGGATCAGCAGGGGACCAATGGGTTACAGAGGGTCTGGGACAGACCAATGGGTTACAGAGGGTCTGGGACGGACCAATGGGTTACAGAGGGTCTGGGACAGACCAATGGGTTACAGAGGGTCTGGGACGGACCAATGGGTTACAGAAAGATCTGCATAGTGTCTCTCAAAGGATTGTGGGTCCACTTTTCCTCGCCATGACCCAAGAAGCGGCTGCCCCTTTCAGGGAGTCCTGCTGGGCGATTGCAAAATCTCTTGTCTCAGCAGAGATCCCTCCAGGGCAAGGGCTGGGCATATCCCACAACTCCCCCTTCTGTATTTAAAAAGGCATTCCCAGCAGCCTTTTTGCAGCAACGTAGGAGGCAAGAGAACATAAGTAACACAATAATAATTACAATGAATACCCACAAAACTCCCTTAATCAAAGATGCAATCCATCCCGTTATTCCCCATCGTTCAAAAAGGTCTTTGACCCAGTCTAGGCTCTTATCTACTTTTAGGTCCTTTACTAGTTCTTGTAGTTTCTGGATGTTTGCCTGGATGGATGTTGAGTGTGAAGAGAGATTGAAGCAGCACATCCCTTCAAAGTCTTGGCAGCCATGCCCGTGGGCAAGCAGTAGGTAGTCTATCGCTGCTCGATTCTGTAGGGTTGCGTGTCTGGTAGTCTCCTCATCTCTTAAAAGATCGCTCAAGGCGGTAGATGTCGCATTAGCTTGTTTGCTTAGCCAACACCCTAGGTGATTGATATCCCCAAGGGCCTTGAGTGCAGCTAACCAAGGGGTGAATACGGAAGCTGCAACTTGTCCTGCCTTATTCCAGTTGTAAATGTGGCTGTCACAACTTTCGTCAAACTCAGAAAAGGATCTCTTTTGACGTGTTGATGTGTCTGTTTGTCTCCAATTATGTAACAATGTAATATTTGGGGTGAGAGTAGAAAGCTTGCCAAGGCTACAGGGGCCTCCTTGGAGGCGTGAGGGGATCCCGGCCCATACTCTGTCACCACAGATAAGAAAGACTCCCCGGGGCAACACTTTTGGGTGGAGAGTGGACACAGAGAGTACGTGGCTGGTGTAATTGCACCAATCTTGACTATTATAGGCTTTGTTAGATGGCGATATGTCTTTTCTGTATGTATTTTTTGCTTGGTCAATCCCTGGCCAGCGTTGGCTTTGTAGTCTAAAGTAGAATTTGACACAATATGTTGCTTTGGAGGAGAGAGAAACAGCCCAAACCAATATGGTTGATAAAGCAAACTCCATAAAACTCCGTTTATTAGCAGTCCAAAGGCACTTATATAGTATACCAGCTTGTTAACTCCTAAGTGGCTTAAAGCTTATCAAAACACATTTCTATTTCTACATAATTGGACTTACATTGGCAAGTTTCCATAGTCTTGTTATGATCAAAAGAATTCAGTGCTCATCTCCCTCGTTGTTCTGGTTTGGCCAAATTTAGAAATATATCCTCTGAGAGAAGGCACAACTACCCCTTCCCCCCCCCAGGTTCGGGAAAAAATAAATTTTCCTCGAAGGAAAGTGAAGAAGATAAAACTATTTATTTACCAAACACACTGGAAAAGGAAAATAAGGCTAAATAATAAAATGTTTCACTGTGGAGGAAAAACCTGGGAAAGTGTTAAGAGTCCTCCCTTTGGTCTCCTTGGAGCTGGGGCTTAGGCCAGGGCCAGGCCCTCTGTGCCCGATGGAAAGTCCTCCCGATGTGCTCTGAGGTTGAAAGCAGTCCAGTAGAAAAGGGAGAAAATCCGGAATTCCAGAGAAGGAAAAGCAAAGTCCAACTCTTAGTCTCTCTCTCTCTCTCTCTCTCTCTCCCGAGAACAAGAAACTGAAACAACTGGCCAAAAGCTGACTGGAAAGCAGCAAGCCGGGTGCTTCCTCGCTCCCCTCCCGCAGCTGGGGAAAAAAAAAACCTGTTATGTCTGTGTGACCTTGAACAAGCTGCAAACTGCCCTGAAAAAGTTTTGCTCAGTTTTTTCCTTCCCCCTCTCAGGCTCAGTTTAGAGGCATAGAAAAACACAGAAATTAATTTCTGGGCATAGGCAGCGATATGGGATACACATCATAACGTCACCCCAAGACACTCGTTCACTCCAGGATAGTACAGCTGCAAGTTTTTCACTCCCTCTCTGTTTCTCAGGCCTGCTTGTTATCTTTCACACAGGGACTTTCCCATGGAAACTTTTCTCACACACAAGCCTAAAACTTCCAGGCCTATTGCTTGCACAGTTCTTTTATTGATCCCAATAATTCTATTTCCCAACAAGTATGGACCGCAGAACGGCCCATGGGACATTCTTATCCTAAGCGATACCCTCCATGGTCCAGAACAACTCTTTGTATTACCTGAGATACAAACAGTCCATCCTGGACAAGAGATTCTTGTCCAGCTTTGCTGCACGGACACACCTTTCTTTCTCCCACAGGGAACACCGATTGCTCAAGCTTTTTTACTTCCACAGAACCACCTAGAACAGCTTCCTCTCAATCCTACAGCAATGTGGATAGAGATTGTGGGCTCAAACAAACCGACCATCGAGTGCAGCTTGTTCTGTAAAGGAGAGAGGGTCTACCGTCCAGGGATGCTGGACACTGGAGCAGATGTGACCATCATCACCCGTTCCGAGTGGCCAGGGAATTGGGAACTGGAGCCAATGGCAGGTATGATCTCCAGGATTGGTGGAGTTGCAGTATCCATGAGAAGCAAACAAAATGTTGTCATTGAAGGACCCGAGGGCAAGATAGCGACCACCCGACCATTCGTGGTAAGGGCCCCCATCACCCTATGGGGCAGAGACCTTCTATCCCAGTGGGGTGCCACCCTTACCCTTCCCAGCCAGGATTTCTGACTGGGGCCACTGAGAAACGCACGCTGCCATCTACTCCCCCGCTCACCTGGAAGACTGACAACCCAAAATGGACAAGGCAGTGGCCCCTTGAAAAAGAAAAACTCTGGAAGCCCTGGTGGAAGAGCAACTTGCCAAAGGTCATATCACCGAAACCACAAGCCCTTGGAATTCCCCTGTCTTTGTAATGAAAAAGCCCGGCAAGGACAAATGGACACTATTCCAGGACCTACGAAAGATCAATGAGGTCATTGAAGGCATGGGCCCCCTCCAACCCAGCCCGCCATCACCATCGATGTTGCCCCGAGACTGGCTGCTTGCCATCATAGACATAAAAGACTGTTTCTTTAACATCCCGCTCCATCCTCAGGATGCACCACGGTTCGCCTTCTCCACCCCCTCTCTTAATGAACAAGCCCCACTCAGAAGATACCATTGGCTCGTCCTCCCACAAGGCATGAAGAACAGCCCAACCATCTGCCAGTGGTACGTCGCCCACATTCTGTCCCCCATCAGGAGCCTGTTTCCAGAAGCAATCATTTACCACTATATGGATGACATCCTAATCTGTGCATCAGAAAAAACTTATTTGGACAGAACTGTTAAAAAGACAATTGAAGCCATAGAAGAAGCAGGGTTTGAGATTCATGAGGACAAAGTTCAGCACCCCAGCCCATGGACTTACCTCAGCCTCCAGATCTGTGAGAGAACCATCGTACCCCAGCAACTCGCCATCAAAGAGGATCCCAAAACCCTAAGCGACTTACACCCCCTGTGCGGATCCATAAATTGGATACGCCCCCTACTGGGAGTCACAACAGAAGACCTCACTCCCCTCTTCAACCTCCTCCATGGCAGTGGAGACTTGGACTCTCCACATGCCCTCATGCCTGAAGCCCGAGATACCATCACCAAAGTCCAGGAAGCCCTGTCTTCAAGCCAAGCCCATCGCATTGAACCCAGCCTGCCTCTCCAGTTTGCAGTTCTGGGTAAGGCTCCCCGTTTACACGGACTGATCTTCCAATGGGACCCTCAACTCAGAGACCCTTTGCTGATACTTGAATGGGTCTTCACAAGCCATCAACCGACAAAGACATTAACCACCTTCCAAGAAGTAATGGCACATTTAATAAAAAAGGCCAGAACTCGTCTCCGCTCTCTTGCAGGGTGTAAGTTCACATGCATATACTTGCCATTGACCACTGAAGATCTGAAGCAGTTGCTCCAGACCAATGAGAGCCTCCAGTTAGCCCTAGATAGCTACACAGGCCAAATTTCCATCCACATGCCAAAACATAGATTTTTCTACCATGATGCAGCCTTTAAATTGATTCCAAAATTAATCCAAAGCAGAAAACCCCTCAAAGCTCTGACCATCTTTACCGATGGGTCTGACTGGTACCATCGGTCTGTCATGACATGGAGGCAACCCAATTCCCAAAAATGGGAATCTGATATCCAAATAGTAGAGGGATCTCCACAGATTGCTGAGTTAGCAGCTGTTGTCAGAGCCTTTGAGAAGTTTAAAGATGAAACTTTTAATTTGGTCACAGATTCGGCTTATGTCGCTGGCATAGCTATGAAGGCTGAACATGCTTTTCTAAAGGAGGTCTCCAACCAAAAATTATACCAATTGGTTTCTACATTAATTCATTTAATCTCCCACAGAAAACAGCCTTACTACATTATGCATGTGAGGTCACACACTGACCTCCCTGGTCCCATTGCCGAAGGGAACAGGAGAGCAGATGCACTGGCCATGCCAGCAGAGACTGCAAATGTCCCTGACATCTTTGCCCAGGCGAAGTTGTCACATGCATTTTTTCACCAAAACATTCCTGCCCTCGTCAGAATGTTCAAGCTTTCAAAAGATCAAGCAAAACTATCATTGCAACATGCCCGAACTGCCAGAACTACCAAATACCATCTATGGGTACCAGAGTCAACCCCCGTGGTCTGAACAGCTGCCAATTGTGGCAAACCGATATAACCCACTTCCCATCCTTTGGGAGATCCAAATACATGCATGTGTCAGTTGACACATTTTCTGGGGCAGTGTTTGCGTCAGCCCATGCAGGAGAAAACTCTGTCCACGTCATCAAGCATTTCCTCCTTGCCTTTGCCACCCTGGGAGTCCCTGAAGAAATCAAAACAGATAATGGGCCTGCCTACACCTCTCGTAAGTTAAAAGATTTCTTCAACCAATGGGGAATAAAACACAAGACAGGCATACCTAGCAATCACATAGGACAATCCATCGTAGAAAGGACCCACCAAACCCTCAAAAGAGTCCTCAACCAGCAACGGAGAGAAACAGAAATCTTGTCTCCTGTTGAAAGACTCTGTAAGGCTCTCTATGTCATTAACTTCCTAAATGGTACCTCATCAGAGCCTGACCCCCCAATGCTCTGCCACTTCTCAAATTCAACCCAAGCTAAGCTCACGGAGAAACCACCAGTGCTGGTGAAGGACCCAGAATCACACCAGGTCTCTGGACCTTTCCAATTGATTACCTGGGGGAGAGGCTACACCTGTGTCCAGCTACCATCTGGCCCAAAGTGGTTCCCAGGAAAAAGTATAAAACCATACTTAGGCCCTACAAACACTGCTTCTACAAACACCAACAAGAACTCTCCCGAGTCAAATACAGGACCTCCCCAAAAACAGACCAGCTCTGCATGGAGATGAAAATGTCGCCGAATGCCCACCAACCAGGAAAAAGATCGTCCCACCACACGGCAGCAGACGAAACAGAAAGCTGAACAAGAAGCTACAGCAAAAGTCAAGCCCTAGGCCAGATACAGCCTGAAAAACTGATCTTTAGTTTATATGTTATCATCCCTTGTTACCCCAAAATATCCCCTTCCCTCAACCCTTGTCAAACCTCCCTAAACCCCAAAACTTCCCCTCTCACCACAAAGCTAACAAATCTTGCTTATATTCCCTCTCAGAAGCCCCATCCCTGTCCAAAGATGAAATGTATCTACGTTGATGCTGTCCTCACAGCTGCCTCGATGTTCTTCGTAGTACCACATGCCTTCAGCTGGCTTGTCCCACAGCCTAGCCATAATGTTTGGGTGACCCTAGCAAAGACACTCAATCAAGACAATCTGTGCCTGTCCATGGGCAGTGTAGACAACCCACTCTCCACGTGTCTGGTAGGAATTCCCTTAGTAGCAGATGATTGGTCCATCACTAACTCAGAGCTCCTCCGCACCACAGGTAAGAGGCCCAACCTGGTAGACGCTTGGGATGAGTGGACAAAGATTCTGCCAAATGCTTGAGAGGAACCCCAAGAATTAAACCTGCTGGGGTCCTCCAAAGCAACATATTGTGTCAAATTTTATTTTAGACTGCAAAGCCAATGCTGGCCAGGGATCGACCAAGTAAAAAACACATACAGAAAAGACATATCACCATTTAACAAAGCCTATAATAGTCAAGATTGGTGCAATTACACCACCCACATACTCTCTGTGTCTACTCTCCACCCAAAAGTGTTACCCCGGGGAGTGTTTCTTGTCTGTGGTGACAGAGTATGGGCCAAGATCCCCTCACGCCTCCAAGGAGGCCCCTGGAGCCTTGGCAAGCTTTCTACTCTCACCCCAAATATTACATTGTTACATAATTGGAGACAGACACATCAACACGTCAAAAGAGATCCTTTGCTGAGTTTGACGAAAGTTGTGACAGCCACATTTACAATTGGAATAAGGCAGGACAAGTTGCAGTTTCCATGTTCACCCCTTGGTTAGCTGCACTCAAGGCCCTTGGGGATATCAATCACCTAGGGTGTTGGCTAAGGAAGCAGGCCAATGCCACATCTGCCGCCTTGAGCGATCTTTTAAGAGATGAGGAGACTACCAGACACTCAACCCTACAGAATCGAGCAGCAATCGACTACCTACTGCTTGCCCACGGACATGGCTGCCAAGACTTTGAAGGGATGTGCTGCTTCAGTCTTTCTTCGCACTCAACATCCATCCAGGCTAACATCCAGAAACTTCAAGAACTAGTAAAAGACCTAAAAGTAGATAAGAGCCTAGACTGGGTCGATGAACTTTTTGGACGATGGGGAATAACAGGATGGATTGCATCTTTGATTAAGGGAGCTTTGTGGGTATTCATTGTAATTATTACTGCGTTACTTATGTTCTCTTGCCTCCTACGTTGCTGCAGAAAGGCTGCTGGGAATGCCTTTTTAATAAATACAGAAGGGGGAGTTGTGAGGGTATGCCCAGCCACTGCCCTGGAGGGATCTCTGCTGAGATAAAAGATTTCGCAATCGCCCAGCAGGACTCCCTGGAAAGGCAACCACTTCTTTGGTCACGGCGAGAAAAGACAAACCCACAATCCTTTGGAAGACACTATGCAGATCCTTTGTAACCCATTGGTCCTCACCCATCCCAGATCCTCTGTAACCCATTGGCCTTTACCGATCCCCTGTATCCCTATAAAAGCAAGCCCTCTGGCCCCTGTGGCTCTCAGAGAGGGTTCTCGTCCCTGGCTTTCCCCTTCACCGGACGGGACCAACAATAAAGCTACCTTCTGTGCGGAACCAGCCACACGAGCCTCTTGTCTCTCTCTCTGGTCTGGCTTGGCCTGGAGGCTGCCCTGCAGAGCTGAGCTGGAATCACGAGCTGATAATCACTAAAGAGCTGACAGTCTCTGCAAGGGCCCTCCTGCCAGCAGCTGAGGGAAGACACCGGGCCTCTGGTAGGCGATTCCTTTCGGGACCATCTCTCCGGACCGGTCACCTCTTCCTGGGTCAGAGCCGCTGATCCCTATCACCAGCTGTAATACTTCCCAATTCTCTTCTAAATATAACCACATAATTCAACACAAATGAGGTCTATCTGTTCCATAAGGTGGCCATTTCTTGCCTCTTTGGCAAATCATATTTTGGCCACACAAAATAACAATATTCTACCATTATCTCCTTAGTTACCTCTGGGAGAATGCATAATCTGTCCCAAGACCTCAGCATTCTCCGCAAGGGACTCTCTGGGGGTATTATGGGATCATCATCCCTTTTGCTGGGGCCCCTTCCCAGCTTTACCTTTGCAACCCTCCATGGGTGCCCTCCCAGGTTTACTCCCCGAAGATCCCATTTTACTCACCGGTGAGATTTTCAGTGGTCCTTCCCTGTGGACTCTTCATGGATCCTCTGGTCCGCCATTCGCCTGTCTCCTGGACAGTCTTGGGAACCCAATCAATCGCCCAGTGTCAGCCGCCACCAAGGGGAGCTGATCACCCAAACTGGGTGAGGCACGCCTTCAGCACCGGTCACTGCCCACTGTCCCTGGATGGTGGAAATATCCTGGACAAGAGCCCCCAAATTGTCAGGAAAATTAATCCACAAACACCAGCGGTTTATGTCCAAAGGGAGAAAGAGAAGTCCTGTAACTTTAGTCGAATAAAGGGAGAGGTGGTGGGCATTTCCCATGGGGTCTCTCAAATTGTTAGAGGACGCAGCCTCCTATTTATCCTAATTTCCCGGCTGTATTTCCCTCTCTCTTTCCCCATTGGCTGAGGTAATTGAGAGGTACAGACTTCCCGAATCGCTTAATACAAACCCCCTTTCTAATGTGTACCCCCCCACACTATTATTTTCCTTGTATCTCTGTTCTTTTTCTCTAAATCCAGGGATTAGCACAGTCTTGAGTGAGTAACAGTCTGTGTCAATTAGTGGAATTCCTATGGAATTTATGGTTCCTCCCGTTGCTTCTTTCACCTCTCAGTATCTGGCTTTATCTACCATCAGGCTGTCTCAGTTTGAGAAAAATGAGGAGGAAACGTCTGAAATAAACCTCTCCTCTAATGGAAGGTGGGTTTCGGCAGCCCATCCCCCACCAGGTTCAGAAAGAAATTTCTTGGAGGAAAGTGAAAAAAAAAGCTGTTTATTTAACAAGCAGGATGCACGCAGGCATGAGAGAATGAATAATGTTAAATAATAGAACCTCTTGCTGTGGAGAAGACCTGGTAGATTCAGAGTCCTTTCTGTAGGCGTGGGTCTTCTCTCTCCGGAGCTGGGCCGCGGTGTGGGGCCTCCCGGTGATGGTGTTCCACACCGGAGCAAAGCTGAAACAGTTCCAGGAGCAGAAGAAGAAGCCGCAATCCCAGGAAAACTCCTTGCTTCAGCTAATGAACAAGAAGCTAGCTAAAAAGCAAGAGAATGCAGCTCTCTTCGCTGCTGCAGAGACGAGAGCTGGGGAGAGAGCGAGTGAGCTATATGTGTTTTTGAACACAGGCCGCTGAAAGAATTCCACGGCCTTTCACCCCCTTCCCCCTGGATCTGGCTTAAAGGCGCAGAAAGGCACAGGATTCATGTATGGGCAATAAGCAGGCGATAGGGGATACAGCATCATAAAGTCACCCCAAGACACCACCTCCTTCTCATTCCTTTCATTAGGGTTATATATTTGAGAATTCCACTGATAAAGTGCTTTTCCAATTAACAACAAATTTGGATTCCCTAAAAACCACTGACACATAGTTTAAAGAAAAGAGAGACTAAATGTTTTGTTAATGGAACACATCTCATATGGCATAATCATAATGTTGACACTACTTAATATGAAAATATGCTGAAGACAAATTGAAGAACTTCATTATGAAAAAAAGTTATTATTTTGCAGGGTACAAAAACCATGTAGCTACTTCAGTCATAGAGTAAGTGCCATAGTTATTTATGTCTCACAGATTACATGTCAATAAAAACAAGCTACTTGTTATCATATGCAGTAATTTGAAGTTGATGGGGACATTTGGCAGATGTCAAAGATAACTTTAAAAAGGTGAGAATGACTGAAATCTATAATTGCAATATTGTGAGGTTACACACTGAGAGGGTGTGCCAGTTTGGCCAAATTTAGAAATATATCCTCTGAGAGAAGGCAGGTCACCACCCCTCCCCCACCAGGTTTGGGAAAAATAAATTTTCCTCAAAGGAAAGTGAAAGAGATAAAAACTATTTATTTAACAAACACACGGGAAAAGGAAAATAATGCTAAATAAAATCTCTCGCTGTGGAGAAAAAAACCTGGGAAAGTATTAGAGTCCTCCCTTTGGTCTCCTCCTTGGAGCTAGGGCTTGGCTCAGGGCCAGGCCCTCTGTGCTCAGTGGAAAGTCCTCCCAATGTGTTCTGATATTGAAGCAGTCCAGTAGAAAAGGGAGAAAATCTGAAATTCCAGGGAAGGAAAAAAATTCAACTCTCAGTCTCTCTCCGGAGAAAAGGAAGCTGAGCAACTGGCCAGAAACTGACCCGGGAGCAGCAAGCCGGGTGCTTCCTCCCTCCCCTGCCGCAGCTGGGAAAAAAAAGTTGCTATCTCTGTGTGACCTTGGAAAAGTTGCAAACTGCTTTGAAGTTTTGCTCAGTTTTTCCTTTCCCTCTCAGGCTCAGTTTAGAAGTATAGAAAGGCACAAGAATTTATTTCTGGGCATAGGGCAGCGACATGGGATACACATCATAAAGTCACCCCAAGACAGAGGGTTTTGGTTTGTTGTTTTGGGAGGGGGGGGCTTGTTTGTTTTTGGGGTTTTTTTTAACAGATTCTATCAAAATGTGAATGATTGCAAAGAGTCCCTGTCATCAGCTCAGCCTCTGGCTGGAGACCAGTGGTGCCCCTTAGTGGTCAGTATTGGAATAAGTATTATTTAGCATCTTTGCTGCAAACACGGACAGTGGGATATAGTGCACCCTCATCAAGTTTGCAAATGGCACCAAGTTTGGTGTGGTTAATAATCTAGAGGGAAGGGATGCCATCCATGTTACCAGACAATAAATTGTCTACACCTGGTGAGCTAACACAATGCTTGTTCTACCAAAACCACTGGCCTATGAAACTGCACAATGCCCATTGTGTAAGAAGGAGAACCGGAAGTTCACCAGCCCTAGCGCCCTGCCAACTCAGCCAGGTTGACTGGAACATTGGGGTCCCCAACCACTAAGGACCACCAGAGAGACCCCCAGGACAGAAGAACACATGCATAAATGGGAGGGGAAATATGTTGATGATTTTGGGGAAATGATTATCATGTTTGTTTAGTCTGGGACAATCAATGAATATGTATGTAGAATACAGTATATAAACAGAAACTTCCCCATACTCAGCATGTACAGATTTTGGAGGAGCTATTCCCCCATGCATCTGGCCAAATAAAGAATGCTTGCTTCTTAATGCTACATTTGTGTTAAGGAGGTTTTTTTTACAGAATTTTTGGTAGCATTCAGATGGACCTTGACAGGCTAGAAGGGTGGGCAAACATCATGAAGGCTAAGTGTAAGGTCCTGCACCTGAGTCAGGGCAACCCCAAGCACAAATACAGGCTAGGCAGTGAGTGGATTGAGAGCAGCCCTGAGGAGAAGGACTTGGAGGTGTTGGTGTGTTGCTGCCTGTTCTGAGCTTCCCCTCCCCCTCCCAAAGACACTTGCCTCTGCCATGTGCTTGGAGCTCCTTTGTTCCAAGCGCAGGCAAAACCAAATGTAACTCAAACTCTTTAGCAGTGTCTGATTGGCCGGTCACCCCGGGTCCGCCTTCAGTCCTCCCCTTTCCCCTTCTCTGAATAAAAGAGACGATCGAGGGAGGTCCCACCCTCTCTTGGCTCTGCTACCTTCCTTTGAACATCTCTTGTTGTCTGTTTCTTTTGAAAGCTTCTAACTGCGGGAAATTGAGCAAGCAGGGAGCTATATTTCTCCCTCTTTGCTTCTGCTGATGGTATTTGCTCTGCAGCTGATACAGGTACCGATTTTAGAGCTACTAAAGTGCTAGATCGCCCGTGGTACCTCTCTAGGCTGCTCGAGGCTTTCTAAGGCATTAAACCACTAGCTTAGCCGGTAAAAAGCTGAAAGATACCTTCCACATTGGTGGACATGAGCCAGCAATGTGCACTTGCAGCCCAGAAAGCTGTATCCCATGCTGCATCAAAAGCAGTGTGGTCAGCAAGTCAAAGGAGGTGATTCTGACCCTCTACTTCGCTCTCATGAGATCCTACCTGGAGTACTGCATCCAGCCCTGGGGCCCCCAACATAAGAAGGATGTGGACCTGAGGGACAAAGTCCAGAGGAGGATGTGGTGGTGCATTCCCCTGCTCTCCTCCTTTCTAGGCTGCAGTGTGATCTGAGAAATGCTTGTTAGCCCTTGGCCTTGAAAACAGCACCTGGGTTCAGCTCTTCCTGAGCTTATCAGAAATACTTTCTGCTCCCAGGAATTGCTAACAAGCTCCTGTTTTCCTTATGACCAGCCTTGGAAAATATTCCTCTTGCCTAAATGGCATAACATTCCTGTTGTCACACTTTCAAAGAAAGTGCCAACCCAAACTGTGGCCAGGATGGAACCTTGTTATGACTAAAGCCCATTCTCTTGTGACCCTATAAACAGCAGTCCAAAATGAGACCCTTTTGAGCTCTCCTGGATGGCAGCGGGCTGTGACCAGCATCTTCCTCTGAGTGGGACATCTCTCAGAGCTAGCAAACCCTCAGGTTTGCTATACTTGGAGGATCGCAGAAAAACGATGTGTCCTGGGCCGATATCCTCACTCCTCGAGGTCCGATCCTTTGCCCATCAGGAGATACAAAAGCATCTGAAGTGAGTATTTCACTGACCACTGAGGGGAATTTTTCACAGGTATCTTGCTTCCACTGACTGTTTCTGTGTGTATGCCCCTGAGCATATGCTATAGCAAATCTGAGCGAAATACTGCTTTCTTAGATGTTTAAGTACCTTAAATACATAAGTAAGTTAGACCTATAATTAAGGTTAAGTTATAAGCTAAGTTCAATGTTGCTAAGTGTCCCTCTGTTAAGTTGCAAAGTTGAATGTCGAAGTTATAAGTTAGGTTAAATGCTGCAAAGTGTTATTCCTCTGTTAGATTGTTAAGGTTAAGCTATAAATTAAGTTATAAGTTAGGTATAAGTTAAGTGTTCCTCCTTTGTTAAATTGTTAGGTTTAAGGTATAAGTTAAAGTATTGCACGCACTGCCTTTTGACACACACACACACCCCCACACACACCCTGCTAGATAGTTCTCAGTTCATTTCTGTTTTGATTGCCCGGATTTTGTTTGGTTTTGTTGATGCTTGTTTCCCCTTGTTGTGCCTTGTCTGTCCTGTAAGCAGTAGAGTGAATCTTGACAACGAACTTGTCTTGCTTTGTTGCTTAATATTAAATCTGACTTTTGCTGATACCCTTGCCAGTGATTTTATAAGCGATCTCAAACATTCATTTGTAACAGAGGGCCACAAAGATTATTAGAGGGATGGAGCACCTTTCCCATGAAGACAGGCTGAGAGAGTTGGGGTTATTCAGCCTGGAGAAGAAAAGGCTCTGAGGTGACCTAATGTCATGGGTTAGCAAAGCATAGTCCTGGAAGTGATGTTCTTGCAAAGGGGTTCTTACAGCTCCTCTATGACATGACAGAACCTATCAGCTGGACAGTTTGAATATGGACAATTTTTTAAGCCACTTAAAATACTGACCGCCTCTGTGATCCACATTGAAGAATAGACAAACCCCGGGCAGAGCTCTGTCTCTTTTCCAGCGCTGGAATAGGTGGCTGCAGGCCCCGTGCAGGGGCTGGCGGGCCTGGCCCAAGGCCTGCTCAGGCTAGACCGGGCTGGGCCACAGCCATCCGGGAGCCGATGGGCCTTGTTCCACCCATGTCCCGTCCTCCCGCCATCTCTGCTACGCGCAGATGGAGTGGCCCGGCTCCCGGTCTCCAGTGCGGCCAAGATTCAGCCAGAAGCTGCCCACCGATGCCTGGCAAAGATCATGTGACCAACAGCGATAAGCGACATTCCAGCTGCAAGGCCTGGGTGAGATTAACCCTTTTAGTGCTGTGAAGACCTGAAAACCTGAGGGAAGAGAAAGAGGAGATGCTTAAAGCTGAAATTCTGTTGTAAAGCTATGATGTATCAGAGTATCCCGTTGTAATTTCATGAAGGCATGGGGGGGTGGAGCGTTCAACTTGTGAGCAAAAGCACCTGCGCTGAGATAGGCAGATGCTGACGCAGCTGTAATTTGATGAAAAGTTTGAACAGGGAGAGATGGAAGCAATGAGGACTCTTACTCCACATGGAAAGGGGAAGACCTCAGTTCCTAGAGATGCTTCCAGAGATAGTCCAAGAGATGAAGATGAGGAAGACCCTTTGCTCCCAGGGAAGGAGGAGGGCCTCTATTCTTAGAGATGAAATGCTCCCAGAGATGGGTGAAGAGAACTTTTGTTTCTGAATGGCTCAACCTTAAAATTGTACCCCATTAATTTCAAGATTGGACCCTCAAAAGCAGTTGTGGGAAAAGCTGCAAGTTGGGGGAAGGGACTCACATGCGAGCAGAGAACCAACCCAGGTGTCTGTCTCGTTGTGATAATGTTTTCATAGCATGGGCAAGAGAGACTCCTCTTCCTAAATGGACTGAACAAGGTTATTATGGAAGTGGTAAACAGACTGAAGATCTCAAGGGTTGTCTTTTTACATTGTCAGTGGGAGAAGGGAGGAAGGTGGGGGGAGGAGGAGAGTTCTGAGGGTGGTATAATTTTTTTTTCCCTTCTTTTAGGTCTGTTAATAAACTTCTATATATTCTTTCAAGTTTGGTGCCTGCTTTGCGTTTTTCCTAATTCTTATCTCACAGAAAGTAAACAGTAATGAGTATTTTGGACCAAACCACTACATCTAATTGCAGCCATTCAGTACCTGAAGGGGGTTTACAGGAAAGCTGGAAAAGGACTTTCTACAAGGGCATTGTGGTAGTACATCCCCTTCCCCCCACCAGGCCAAACTATGATGTGAGAAATGCTCATGAGACCTCAGCCTTGATGAACAGCACCTGGGCTGAGCTCCTCTTGAGCCTATCAGAAACACTGTTCCCAGAAACTAGTGCTGTCTAATGACCTCATGTTTTTTAATGAACAGCCTTAGAAACTTATTTTTCTTGCCTGAATAAGAACCCAAGTGGAATAATATTTTCATTGTCAAACTTTCAAAGAAAGTTACTTATTTCAGCTGGTGGGGGGGTCCGTGGCTCTGACCCAGGAAGAGGTGACTGGTCCGGAGAGATGGTCCCGGAAGGGATCGCCTTCCCGAGGCTCAGTGTCTTCCTCTCAGCTGCTGGCAAAGGAGGGCCCTTGCAGAGGCTATCAGCTCTTTAGTGATTATCAGCTCGTGATTCCAGCTCAGCTCTGCAGGGCATCCTCCAGGCCAAACCAGACCAGAGAGAGACGAGAGGCCCGTGTGGCTGGTTCCGCACAGAGGTAGCTTTATTGTTGGTTCCCTCCGGCGAAGGGGAAAATCCAGGGACGAGCTCTCTCTTCCTCCGGCGAAGGGGCTTTCTTTTATAGGGATACAGGGGATCAGCAGGGGACCAATGGGTTACAGAGGGTCTGGGACAGACCAATGGGTTACAGAGGGTCTGGGACGGACCAATGGGTTACAGAGGGTCTGGGACAGACCAATGGGTTACAGAGGGTCTGGGACGGACCAATGGGTTACAGAAAGATCTGCATAGTGTCTCTCAAAGGATTGTGGGTCCACTTTTCCTCGCCATGACCCAAGAAGCGGCTGCCCCTTTCAGGGAGTCCTGCTGGGCGATTGCAAAATCTCTTGTCTCAGCAGAGATCCCTCCAGGGCAAGGGCTGGGCATATCCCACAACTCCCCCTTCTGTATTTAAAAAGGCATTCCCAGCAGCCTTTTTGCAGCAACGTAGGAGGCAAGAGAACATAAGTAACACAATAATAATTACAATGAATACCCACAAAACTCCCTTAATCAAAGATGCAATCCATCCCGTTATTCCCCATCGTTCAAAAAGGTCTTTGACCCAGTCTAGGCTCTTATCTACTTTTAGGTCCTTTACTAGTTCTTGTAGTTTCTGGATGTTTGCCTGGATGGATGTTGAGTGTGAAGAGAGATTGAAGCAGCACATCCCTTCAAAGTCTTGGCAGCCATGCCCGTGGGCAAGCAGTAGGTAGTCTATCGCTGCTCGATTCTGTAGGGTTGCGTGTCTGGTAGTCTCCTCATCTCTTAAAAGATCGCTCAAGGCGGTAGATGTCGCATTAGCTTGTTTGCTTAGCCAACACCCTAGGTGATTGATATCCCCAAGGGCCTTGAGTGCAGCTAACCAAGGGGTGAATACGGAAGCTGCAACTTGTCCTGCCTTATTCCAGTTGTAAATGTGGCTGTCACAACTTTCGTCAAACTCAGAAAAGGATCTCTTTTGACGTGTTGATGTGTCTGTTTGTCTCCAATTATGTAACAATGTAATATTTGGGGTGAGAGTAGAAAGCTTGCCAAGGCTACAGGGGCCTCCTTGGAGGCGTGAGGGGATCCCGGCCCATACTCTGTCACCACAGATAAGAAAGACTCCCCGGGGCAACACTTTTGGGTGGAGAGTGGACACAGAGAGTACGTGGCTGGTGTAATTGCACCAATCTTGACTATTATAGGCTTTGTTAGATGGCGATATGTCTTTTCTGTATGTATTTTTTGCTTGGTCAATCCCTGGCCAGCGTTGGCTTTGTAGTCTAAAGTAGAATTTGACACAATATGTTGCTTTGGAGGACCCCAGCAGGTTTAATTCTTGGGGTTCATCTCGAGCATTTGGCAGAATCTTTGTCCACTCATCCCAAGTATCTACCGGGTTGGGCCTCTTACCTGTGGTGCGGAGGAGTTCTGAGTTAGTGATGGGCCAATCATCTGCTACTAAGGGAATTCCTACCAGGCACGTAGAGAGTGGGTTGTCTACGCTTCCCATGGACAGGCACAGATTGTCTTGATTGAGTGTCTTTGCTAAGGTCACCCAAACATTATGGCTAGGCTGTGGGACAAGCCAGCTGAAGGCGTGTGGCATGGCGAAGAACATCGAGGCAGCGGTGAGGACAGCATCAACGTAGATAAATTTCATCTTTGGGCGGGGATGGGGCTTCTGAGAGGGAATATAAGCAAGATTTGTTAGCTCTGTGGAGGGAGGGGAGGTTTTGGGGTTTAGGGAGGTTTGACAAAGGTTGAGGGAAGGGGGTATTTTGGGGTAACAAGGGGTGATAACATATAAACTAAGGATCAGTTTTTTCAGGCTGTGTCTGGTCTACGGCCTGACTTTTTGCTGTAGCTTCTTGTTCAGCTTTCTGTTTCGTCTGCTGCCGTGTGGTGGGACGATCTTTTTCCTGGTTGGTGGGCATCTGGCGACGTTTTCGTCTCCATGCCGAGCTGGTCTGGTTTTGGGGAGGTCCTGTATTTGTCTCAGGAGAGTTCTTTGTGTTTGTGGTAGCAGTGTTTGTAGGGCCTAAGTATGGTTTTATACTTTTTCCTGGGAACCACTTCGGGCCGGATGGTAGTTGGACACAGGCGTAGCCTCTCCCCCAGGTAATCAATTGGAAAGGCCCAGAGACCTGGTGTGATTCAGGGTCCTTTACCAGCACTGGAGGCTTCTCTGTGAGCTTAGCTTGGGTTGAGTTTGAGAAGTGGCGGAGTACTGGGGGGTCAGGCTCTGACGATGTACCATTTAGGAAGTTAATGACATAGAGAGCCTTACAGAGTCTTTCAACAGGAGACAAGATTTCTGTTTCTCTCCGTTGCTGGTTGAGGACTCTTTTTAGGGTTTGGTGGGTCCTTTCTACAATGGATTGTCCTGTGGGATTGCTGGGTATGCCTGTCTTGTGTTTTATTCCCCATTGGTTGAAGAAATCTTTTAGCTTATGAGAGGTGTAGGCAGGCCCATTATCTGTTTTGATT
This sequence comes from Aphelocoma coerulescens, assembly GCF_041296385.1. Lineage (NCBI taxonomy): Eukaryota > Metazoa > Chordata > Aves > Passeriformes > Corvidae > Aphelocoma > Aphelocoma coerulescens. The sequence goes on along the minus strand of NW_027184080.1, from coordinate 6,617,100 downwards.
TCTTTAGGGACTCCCAGGGTGGCGAAGGCAAGGAGGAAATGCTTGATGACGTGGACGGCACTTTCCCCTGCATGGGCTGATGCAAACACTGCCCCAGAAAATGTGTCAACTGACACGTGCACATATTTGGATCTCCCAAAGGATGGGAAGTGTGTTACATCAGTTTGCCACAATTGGCAGCTGTTCAGACCACGGGGGTTGACTCCGGTACCCATAGATGGTATTTGGTAGTTCTGGCAGTTCGGGCACGTTGCAATGATCGCTTTTGCTTGATCTTTTGAAAGCTTGAACATTCTGACGAGGGCAGGAATATTTTGGTGAAAAAATGCATGTGACAACTTCGCCTGGGCAAAGATGTCAGGGACGTTTGCAGTCTCTGCTGGCATGGCCAGTGCATCTGCTCTCCTGTTCCCTTCGGCAATGGGACCAGGGAGGTCGGTGTGTGACCTCACATGCATAATGTAGTAAGGCTGTTTTCTGTGTGAGATTAAATGGATTAATGTAGAGACCAATTGATATAATTTTTTGTTGGAGACCTCCTTTAGAAAAGCATGTTCAGCCCTCATAGCTATACCAGCGACATAAGCCGAATCAGTGACCAAATTAAAAGGTTCATCTTTAAACTTCTCAAAGGCTCTGACGACAGCTGCTAACTCAGCAATCTGTGGAGATCCCTCTACTATTTGGATATCAGATTCCCATTTTTGGGTATTGGGTTGTCTCCATGTCAGGACAGACCGATGTGACGAACCTGACCCATCGGTAAAGACGGTCAGAGCTTTAAGAGGTTTTCTACTTTGGATTAATTTTGGAATCAAATTAAAAGCTGCATCACGGTAGAAAAGTCTATGTTTTGGCATGTGAATGGAAATTTGGCCTGTGTAGCTATCTAGGGCTAACTGGAGGCTCTCATTGGTCTGGAGCAACAGCTTCAGATCTCTAGTGGTCAATGGCAAGTATATGCATGTGAACTCACACCCTGCAAGAGAGCGGAGACGAGTTCTGGCCTTTTTTATTAAATGTGCCATTACTTCTTGGAAGGTGGTTAATGTCTTTGTCGGTTGATGGCTTGTGAAGACCCATTCAAGTATCAGCAAAGGGTCTCTGAGTTTAGGGTCCCATTGGAAGATCAGTCCATGGAAACGGGGAGCTTTACCCAAAACTGCAAACTGAAGAGGCAGGCTGGGTTCAACGCGATGGGCTTGGCGTGAAGACAGGGCTTCCTGGACTTTGGCGATGGTACCTCGGGCTTCAGGTGTGAGGGCGCATGGAGAGTCCAAATCTTTGCTGCCATGGAGGAGGTTGAAGAGAGGAGCAAGGTCTTCTGTTGTGACTCCCAGTAGGGGGCGTATCCAATTTATGGATCCGCACAGGCTGTGTAAGTCCCTTAGGGTTTTAGGGTCCTTTTTGATGGCGAGTTGCTGGGGTACGATGGTTCTCTCCCGGATCTGGAGGCCGAGGTAAGTCCATGGGCTGGAGTGCTGCACTTTGTCCTCACGAATCTCAAATCCTGCTTCTTCTATGGCCTCAATTGTCTTTTTAAGAGTTCTGTCCAAGTAAGTCTTTTCTGATGCACAGATTAGTATGTCATCCATGTAGTGGTAAATGATTGCCTCTGGGAACAGGCTCCTGATGGGGGACAGAATGTGGGCGACGTACCACTGGCAGATGGTCGGGCTGTTCTTCATGCCTTGTGGGAGGACGAGCCAATGGTATCTTCTGAGTGGGGCTTCATCGTTAAGAGAGGGGATGGAGAAGGCGAACCGTGGTGCATCCTTGGGATGGAGCGGGATGTTAAAGAAACAGTCTTTAATGTCTATGATGGCAAGCAGCCAGTCTCGGGGCAGCATCGCTGGTGATGGCAGGCCGGGTTGGAGGGGGCCCATGTCTTCAATGACCTCATTGATCTTTCGTAGGTCATGGAGTAGTCTCCATTTGTTTGTGCCGGGCTTTTTCAGCACAAAGACAGGGGAATTCCAAGGGCTTGTGGTTTCGGTGATATGACCTTTGGCAAGTTGCTCTTCCACCAGGGCTTCCAGCGCGCTGAGTTTTTCTTTTTCAAGGGGCCACTGCCTTGTCCATTTTGGGTTGTCAGTCTTCCAGGTGAGCGGGGGAGTAGATGGCAGCGCGCGTTTCTCAGTGGCCCCAGTCAGAAATCCTGGCTGGGAATGGTAAGAGTGGCACCCCATTGGGATAGAAGGTCTCTGCCCCATAGGGTGATGGGGGCTCTTACCACGAATGGTCGGGTGGTCGCTATCTTGCCCTCAGGTCCTTCAATGACAACATTTCGTTTGCTTCTCATGGACACTGCAACTCCACCAATCCCGGAGATCATACCTGCCACTGGCTCCAATTCCCAATTCCCTGGCCACTCGGAGCGGGCGATGATGGTCACGTCTGCTCCGGTGTCCAGCATCCCTGGGCGGTAGACCCTCTCTCCTTTACAGAACAAGCTGCACTCGATGGTTGGTTTATTTGAGCCCACAATCTCTATCCACATTGATGTAGGATTGAGAGGGAGCTGTTCTGGGCGGTTCTGTGGAAGTAAAAAGGCTTGGGCAATTGGTGTTCCCTGTGGGAGAAAGAAAGGTATGTCTGTGCAGCAAAGCTGGACAAGAATTTCTTGTCCAGGTTGCACTGTTTGTATCTCAGGTAATACAAAGAGTTGTTCTGGACCATGGATGGTATCGCTTAGGATAAGAATGTCCCATGGGCCATCATGCGGTCCATACTTTCCTGTGGGAATACGATAAAAACGCTTGTCAACAAAGTTAAATGGCAGTGATGTTACCAGTTGGCGTCTGGTCCCGATCGGTAGCGCTCCGTGTGTTGGATCCTTCTCATGTGTTTTGGGATCGCCTGGGATGATGGTGCCGGGTGAGGTCCAGTTGTCTGCTGTCGGTGGTCCGATGTGGAGTTCACAGCCGGGGCGGGGTAGTATGGCCTTTGATTTGTTGTCTGGGCGCGGGGCCTTGACACCGCGCTCCGATAGAAGTTTTTTGGACGCTGCTGGTGCTGTTGCTGTCTCTGGTGCCTTTGGTAGGCGGCACGACGGTCCTGGGTGGGTGACCTTTGTGGGCAGTCCTTTATAAAGTGTCCAAGTTCACCACAATAGAAACAGCGGGTGTTCTCCTTAGAGACTGCTGCAGCAAATGCACCAGAAACTCCCTCTGTGATGCCCTTTACAACTGCTTGGGTCATTGTGTTCTCTGTGGATGTGTGTCTAGTACAGCTCTCTATCATTTGTTCTATTGTAGGTTCTGTGTCCATGGGTAGGGCCCTCAAGATATTCTTACATTGTTCATTAGCATTTACCATGGCAAGTTTGCTCAAAAGTTCCTTTCGTCCATCTGGACTTTCTATCTGTTTTTCTAAGCTAGCTTTTAAACGATCAACAAACTGAATGAAGCTTTCATTTGCTGACTGTTTGATGTTAGAGAAATATTGTGTAGGAACAGAATCATCAGGGGTAAGAAACAGTGATGTCTTAGCTGCAGTAGCTATGTCTTGTAATGCTACTTCAGGTAAGGTTGTAGCTTGATCTAGGGGTTTTTGGAGGTCACCTTCTCCAGCCAGTTGTTCTATTGTCCAATCTGTCTGATTTGCATCTTTAGCATAAGTGTCAGACAATGTTTTTAAATGTCTTTTCCAATGCCTTTCCCATAACATATATTCAGCAGGGGAAAGGATGCAGTTAATAAGGTTTTTAATATCATGTGGTACTAATGTATAGGCAGAGAAAGTGGCTTCCAAGAGGTTTCTAAAGAAATGTGACCCTCTCCCATGTTCTTTTGCTGCCTTGCAAAGCTCTTTGATTTCTTTGTATGGGATAGGTTCCCATATTTTTGTAGTTGGACCACCCCTCCTCCCTCTCCCTATAATGACTGGAAAGGCTGAAATTTTCTGAGCCAATTCCCAATCTCCCTCCCGGTTCGCTTCCCTGCGTGTCTGTGCCCATCGGTCCTCGGATTCAGAGTCAGAGCCACTGCTACTGTCATCTGAACAGGAGGAATAAGCTGTGGCAGGGCGGGGCTGGGATACAGGGGGCGTAGCGCGGCGTTTTTGAAATGCCGGCTTTCCTTTACTTAGGTCGGGAATAGCGGGGGGTCGGGGGTGGTTTGAGGGGTGGGAGGGGGTCCCGTTATGGCAGCATGGGGGTGGAGAGGTTGTACAGCAGCAGGTCGTTTGGGGAGAGGTCGGGTTACAGGTAGTGCCGGTTTCGCAATTCCATGTGGAGTTGGGATGGGCGAAAGGAGGGTGGGGGGGGGTGGTGAGCTCTAGCGCAGCAGCGGGGGGAATGGGGATTGCGCAAGAACCCGTGGTAGGGGGAGGGGGGGGGTGCAGGGAGAGGGGGAACATCAGCAGGAATTGCGCCAGATGCAGCTGGGGAGGGGGGGAGCGGATGTGCCGGCGCCTGCCAGGGTCTATGGGCGATAGCCTGGGGCGGTGCCGCGGATAGCTGGGTCCCGCCAGCGGCGAGAGGGGCAGATGCTGGCGGGGGGCGTGACGCCTGTTCCGGGCCCCACAGTGCATGCGCGGGGCTCTGCGGGACGGGCCCCGTGTTGTACCATGGCTGCTCCGTGGGTGCAGGGGGGGGCAGCGGTGGCGGGGCGGCTCGCTGGGACGGGGCCGCCGTGCTGGGGTGGGGGGAGAACAGGGCCGCGTGTGGCAGGGATACGGCAGGAGGCTGGGACGCGGTGGGGTGGGGGGGGTCGGAGGCACCGCGGGCCGGTGCGAGAGGGGGAAGGGTGGTGCCGTGCGGGGAGGGCTGCGAGATACCAGGGGCACAGGGAGGCGGGGCTGGGGGCGGCTCAGGGGCATCCATCCCGGGAAGGGGGGATGGGTCTGGGATGGATCCCGCGCGCGCTGCCTGGGGGGTGGCAGCGGAACCGAGGGGGCGAGCGGGGGGGGGCGGGCCCGGGAGGACCGCCGGGAACAGGGGATTGGGGAAGGGAAGTAGGGGGGCCGACGCCCCGGCCGGGCCAGGGTCGGGACGGCCGGCCGAGTCCGCGCTCTGGCTGGCCGTTTCCAGAGGCGGAGAGGGGGGGTGGGAGGGGGGAAGGGCAGAGAAGGGCTTTGGCGGAGAGGGGGGTTTCGCACGACACGTTTTAACCAGTAAATGAAATAAAGGAATGAATTTGGAAACAGAGAGGTTTCCCGAGACTTGAGAAGAATACAGTTTGTTTCCCACACTGTCCCAGAATGAATCAGAAAGAACAGAATCTGTAGTAGCATCAGGGAAATTTAGAGCTATCCAATTACTGAAAGATTTAAGCTTTTTCTTAGAAAGAATACCTTTAGAGAATTTAAAGTCAGATTTTAAGAGAAGATTCAGAAGAAAGGGGTATAGGTCTCTCTCAGAATGGGAAAGGCTGGGTTTAGCTTGCCTTTGTCCCATCTTAGTTCCTCCCTCAGCAGAAAAAGAGAAAAAAAAAAAACCAAACCAAAAGTAAAATGCGCGCAAAAGAAGGAGAGCCCGAAACTTAAACTTACAAATCCTGTTTTCTGGTGGGGCTGGCTCCTGGAAAGGTCTGCTGGGGGGGTGGTCTGGCAGTTCGATCCTCAGGGACTTCAGTCCTTGGTGGGAGGTGAGGGTCTCGAACTGTCCTCGTCCAAAAGTCCTGCTAAAACGTAGGCCTATCTTCAGAGGGTCAGCACACGAACGGCTGGTTCTGTCTTGGTGATCAAGACGCAGCTCAGGCCAGGTCCGGGATCCGGGGGTCCCGGGGTCCAGGGCTGTTCGGGCGCCAGTTATTTCAGCTGGTGGGGGGGTCCGTGGCTCTGACCCAGGAAGAGGTGACTGGTCCGGAGAGATGGTCCCGGAAGGGATCGCCTTCCCGAGGCTCAGTGTCTTCCTCTCAGCTGCTGGCAAAGGAGGGCCCTTGCAGAGGCTATCAGCTCTTTAGTGATTATCAGCTCGTGATTCCAGCTCAGCTCTGCAGGGCATCCTCCAGGCCAAACCAGACCAGAGAGAGACGAGAGGCCCGTGTGGCTGGTTCCGCACAGAGGTAGCTTTATTGTTGGTTCCCTCCGGCGAAGGGGAAAATCCAGGGACGAGCTCTCTCTTCCTCCGGCGAAGGGGCTTTCTTTTATAGGGATACAGGGGATCAGCAGGGGACCAATGGGTTACAGAGGGTCTGGGACAGACCAATGGGTTACAGAGGGTCTGGGACGGACCAATGGGTTACAGAGGGTCTGGGACAGACCAATGGGTTACAGAGGGTCTGGGACGGACCAATGGGTTACAGAAAGATCTGCATAGTGTCTCTCAAAGGATTGTGGGTCCACTTTTCCTCGCCATGACCCAAGAAGCGGCTGCCCCTTTCAGGGAGTCCTGCTGGGCGATTGCAAAATCTCTTGTCTCAGCAGAGATCCCTCCAGGGCAAGGGCTGGGCATATCCCACAGTTACTTAACTGAATTTCAGCCAGGATGGAAAATTACTATGACTAAATCCCACTCTCTTGCGACCCTATAAACAGTGGCCCAAAGTGAGACCCTTTGAGCTCTCCTGGACTGCAGTGGGCTGCAACCAGCAACCTCCCTCTGAGTGGGGCCTCTCAGAGCCAGCGAACCCTCAAGTTTGCTATACTTAGAGGACAGCTGCCAAAAGCAGCCAATGGATCCTAGGCTGATACCCCCTCTCCTCAAGGCTCATCCCCTTTCTCACTGAGAAGATGCAAAGGCATCTGAAGTGAGCATTTCACTGAATTTGAGGGGAATTTTTCAGCTTTGTACAAACTCTTTAGGTCTGTGTGCTGTCTAAGGTTTGAAAGACAGGTGTCTGCTAAGGAAGGCAGAAGCCTCCCTTGAAGTGGCAGATATAACCCCTTTCCCTCTGAGTTATTATAATTTTGAAATCAAGGGCCTTTAGGCAAAGATGTGGGAAACAGGAATAACAGTTCTTTACTATATATATATATAGATAGATATATAACCAGTCACACAAAACAACAACAACTATGACAGTAACAGCAAACACAAACCCAGTCCCAGCCTTCTCGGCTGTCAGGCTATTTCCCCTCGAGTGCAGTTCCGCTCGCAGCCGGCAGGGATCGCTGGTGGGTCCTGGTGAGCAGGGCAGGTGCGATGGTTCCCCCGCGGCTGCAGGGGGCGCTCCGGAGCGAGCTCGGGGAGCACGCGGCACTAGTGCCCTGGGATCCCGGGGAAGGATGGAACAAAGGCTTCACAAACCTCTGGGCAGCCGATCCCGGACTCTCGGAAACAGCAGGCTGGAACGGCAGGCTGAAGTGGCAGGCACAAACACAAATCCCGGGTGGCAGACGAGATGTATCCAAAAGGGGAACCCCCCGGAGGTCCAGGCAGGCAGGGCGAGCACGGCTACAATGCAGCGAAGGCTCGAAGCAGCAGCGGGGCAGGGCAGCCACAGCCCAGCCTCCAGCAGGGCAGGGAAAACGGCTTTGGGATCCCGGCGTTGTTTCCAGAAGAAAGAAAAACGGCCGAAAAAAGGAACCAGCAGCTCCTTTCTCTGCAGCCTCTCTCTCCAGGTGCCGAGAGCGAACTCACCCCACACCCAGGTGAAACAAAAGAGTAGCCAGGCCCACCCCACCCCCAATGGGCAGCTGGTTTTGTCTTTCTTAAGTACAGCCATTTGTCCCCTAGCAACATGCATATGGGAAAAAATTCCTTTAACAGGAAAAAAACTAGGACTAAACTAAAACCCCAACATTATAAGTGAGTGTGAATATCCCATAGCAAATGTACTATGAATGTTGTTTTCCTAGATTCTTAAGTAGTTTAAATTTGTAGCAAGTTAGGTCTATAAGTGATTTACTATTGGAGTATAGTAAATTCTATATGAATCCTTTGCTAAATTGTTTAACTTAAGTTATCTATTAACTGTTGTTAAGTTTAAATGTTGTAAAGTTTAAATGCTGTTAATTGCTGCCTCCACATAGATAGTTTTGGGGTTTATTTGATTTGGATTGATTGATTTTGGAGTTCTGTTTTTTTTTCTTTTTGTGGTTTAATCATCTAGTAAGTAGTAGAGTGAATCTTGCCAATGAACTTTATCATGCTTTAGGGTTTTTTTATTAAACCTGTTTTTGCTGATGATACCTTTGTCAGTGATTCCTTAAGTAACCTTAAAACACTCATTTGAGTTTTTTCTCATTTGCATGGAGTGATAGGACAAGGGGAAATGGCTGTAAACTGAGAGTAGGTTTAGATTAGATATGAGGAAGAAATTCTTTACTATGAGGGTGGTAAGGCACTGACAGGTTGCCCAGCAAAGCTGTGGATGCCTCATCCCTGGAAGTGTTGAAGGCCAGGTTGAATGGAGCTTGGAGCAACCTGGTCTCATGGAAGGTGTCCCTGCCCATGTCAGGGATATTGGAAATATATGATCTTTAAGGTCCTACTAACCCAAGTCATTCTATGATTCTATGAAAACAAAAATTTTGTTCTACAGCCTCATTCTATTTTTTCTGTGTAGCTTCTCTTGCATATTTCTCTTTTGATAATATCTTTAAGGTAACAAAAAAACTTTCCCAAAAGATCTCTTCAGTCACTCTATCCCTCTTATCTGTTAATAGTTCCTCAAATTTTTTAGAAAAGCAAAATTTGGGAACTGATATCTAGATGATGCTTCTCTTGGTAGTTCTCCTTTCTTATATTTGAAGCTTTGCACCTATCATAAGTCACCTACAAATCAGAAACCTAAGAACAAACCAATTGTCTTGGTGTCCTTTACAGCCTGCAGGAACCCAGAGTGCCGAGAATATTTCTCTGCCTGTTTTTAAGGGTTTTTACCCCCCTGGACAACACTGGCATAGCTTTAAAACTTGGAAAAAATTACCAACAGTTAGACAACAGCTAGAAAATACAGTGGTGTGAATTAGGTGATAGACTACTATGTAAGATTGTCATATAGTGAAAAATTTAGAGGTTTTAGGCTTCTCGTTATAGTAAATAGATAACAGTAAGAAATATCAAAATGGAGGATTGTAGTTGTTCTCTAGACCTTCTTCTCCTTCTTCTACCACTCCATATTTTTCAGTAAAAGTAGTTTGGATTGACTGGATAGAAAATTCCGCAGTTCCTAGTCGTGTTACTGAATAATTGGTAAGAAAGTAAAAATAATGTACGTTTTTAGTAACTATTGGTTAAAATGTCTTTAAAAGGCTGTGTAAATCTTGATAATTGCTCTTTCTCGCTCTCACTCCTACTTTGCCTCTTTCCATGCTGTACCTGGGTCACCCTAGTGGCTCAGTTTCTCTGATAAGATTTAATAAACAACTATCTGGAAGCATTGAAAGTAAAGAAGACGTCTTGCTTTATCTTTTAAACTCCTTGCAAGGACTTTCAGCGAATTCTCTCCCATCAGGAGAGACTCAATTTATGGCAAAAAAAAAGTGTCAACAGCCAGTGAAAAGAAACAGGCACTTCTAAAAGCAAGAGTATTCTCATTCTGAAATGGACATCTAAGGTCAAAGGTCTACTTCTTCTATGTTTAGATTTAGGAGAAATTAATCGTACCTTTAGTAAAGAAATAGTTATTAACGGGATGCTCCTATTGAAGTTAAGCTGTTTCATTTTTCTTTGGAAAAAAATATTAATTCATCCACAGCAGCCTGATTAAAATCTTCTCTCTTCATTAGCAGGGTACAAGTTGCCCCTAAACACAAGATTTCTGACTAGGAATTAATACTTCGAGAAAATTATAAAAGTTGCAAAAGAACAGAAAGATGAATGTGTTAGTTTGAAAACAAACCAGTGGGAGGCAGCAAGTCAGAATAACAATTTAATGGGGAAAATTAAAGAAAAGGGGAAAAAGAAAGACTAAAAGAAAACACTGGTTCAAACTGACAGAGTCAATATACAACCTGAGTCCCTGTTAGGCAGGGTGGTGGTAGCAATCTGGTAGAATGATGGTTGCAGTCCTCTGAAGTGGTGATCCTGTAGAAAAAGGGTCTGCTCTTCCTCAGAAGGTCCAGTAGTGGCTGTGTAGCTCCTCTCCTCCGGAAATCCAGTGGAGAAGGGATGTCTCTGGTGTTCAGTCTCAGATTATATCCACGATGGGATGCTTGGTTCCTCCCTCTGGGCGGAGCATCTCAAAATGGGGTAATGAGTCATGAGGCCAAGTGTTGATTAGGCTCATTAACAGAAGATAGTCCGGACAGAGTTATCTCTGAGTCATGCAGCAGGACAATGATGGGCCATTAACAGAAAGAGAGTCTGGGGGGAGGAGGCAAGGAAACACTGCCCCACCTGATTTCCTCAGCTCATGAGGATGGTAATAGAATACACTGCAACCCAGGACAATGAGTCCCTAGAATTGTTAGACAGAAATTCTAGGATTGCTGACAGTAACAGAGAAAAGCAGAAGTTTAATGCACACATTTGTCTGTGAAAAAGCAAATAACATTCTTATGATGGTGCAATTGTTTCCATTCCAACAATAACTTAAGAAGATGTTAGACAGCAGCTATTCATTGTAAACTTTTGCATCAGCAAAGCCAGATAACTTGTATACAAGCGTCTTGAAAGAGATGGCATAGGTACTGGCTGCACTGGTAATGCCGATTGACATTAAGGTTCGAAAAACTGGAATTGGAAAAATTCACAAGAACAGAAAGAACACAAATGCTATGTCAATGCTTAATAAAAACCAAATTGGATGGCCTAAATAATTATATGCTTGTCAGCCGTAAGTAGATTTTGTGAAGAAAAATAATTTTTATATAGTGAAACCGTTAATGAGGGATTTCATTATGAACAATTAATTTATATAATGAATGCAAATTAGCAGGTCTTACAGACAACAGAATTATTTGGTTTAAAAACTAAGTCTTTATGTAATATTCTTACTCTTCTAGAAAACAATCAGTTTGGCACTCTAGAACATTGTGCTTAAGCCATTAGAACAATCCAATATCAACATAGAACTATATAAGTTTATTCAATTTATGCACTGCGGGATATACCTGTAAACAGAGTTTTCATTGAGTGATATATTTCTAGCATGATGGCACAGTACCTGCCCATGCTGTTTGACATTTAACAGCACCCAACCCAAAGAAACCCAAGAACATCAACAACAAAGAAAGAAAATTGATAATCAATGAAAAAAATATTATCAGTACATTACTAGGTGTCTAGTAGCACAGTAGCACAGCAACGTAATTTGGAATAGATGCTCCTTGTACAAATCTACAGAAGATAATTCTATTTTAGGTGACTGGACGTGCACTGGGTTTTTGGAAAGAAGATTGCAGAAAGCAAATCACAGGCCACTCTGAACTTTCTGAGCACAGGTAATGGTAGGTATAACAAAAAAAAAACAGTTATGCATGTGTCAGGAAAATTAATCCACAAACACCAGAGGTTTATGTCCAAAAAGGAGACAGAGGAGTCCTGTTACTTTATTCTAATAAAGGGAGAGGCCATGGGTCATTCCCCTGGGGTCTCTCAAATTGTTAGAGGAAGCAGCTTCCTTTTTATCCTAATTTCCCAGCTGCATTTCCCTCTCTCTTTCCCCATTGGCTGAGGTACTTGAGAGGTACAGACTTCCCGAATCGCTTCATACAGATCCCCTTCTAATGTATACTTGCCCCCCCTTTTTCTTTTCCTATGGAATTTATGGTTCTTTCCATTGCTTCTTTCGTCTCTCAGTATCTATCTTTACCTATTAGCAGACCCACTGTTTGTTTGTAAAGACAAAACTCTCTCATTTCTTTCATGTTTGCATCTGCAAACAAGAAAGTGGTGTTTTCTACCCTAGAAAACACTGCCTCTGAAAACACTTTTGGGCATGGCAGTCAGATAAACAGAATTGCCCAATCAAAATTTATAAAGAAATGACATTTATTATGCGACCGAAATATCGGTTTCAAAAGCCATGATCGAGAAAAGCAGCCCCGAGCCCGGGGTCGGAGCTGGGTGAACACGCATAGATCTGATCTCTATCGCACCAGACCTCCCAAGTTCACAAATGCTGCTTCGGCTGGTTCCTTCTTATAGTTTTTGGGTAGAGTCCGAATTAATTCTATTCTTCTCGTATTCATGAAGTTTTCTTGTCCCAGAGTTGGGCTGCACAAAGCCTTTCCTGGATCTGATGAATTGTCCATCCTGGGTGATGAGTGGGCCATTTCTGCTGATGGATGGGCCATCTCTGGTTCCTGGAACAGTTATTTTTAGTTCCCGGAATGTCTGATTCCTTATCAGATGCGATGTAGATATCAGAGTGTGGTGATCAAGTCATCGTGGTGCAGATGTCCCGGTGATAAGATCCAACCCCACCTAGGTGAAATCCTCACTTATTGTGAGAGAACTACTTTTGGTGTTGTGAAATTTTTCTCTCAGCCAGGATTTTGAAACTAGGTCTCTACATGGTCTGATTACATTCCAGCTTTATACATAATAGCACGAATTACATACTTTATTTATAACAGCAGGTAAATTTTCATGGAACATCTCTAATGATCAGTCATAGCCTCAAAGGACTGACATCTGCTGTATTAGGTTTGTATGTCAAGGTTTTGGTAGCCAGAGGGGCTACAGGGGTGGATTCTGTGAGAAGATGCCAGAAGCTTTCCCCACGTCAGATGGAGTTAGTTCCAGCCAGCTCCAAGACACTGACCAAAGCTGAGTCAATCAGCAGTTGTAATAGCACCTCTGTGATAACATATTTAAGAAGGGCAAAAACTGCTGCACAACAGCAGCCAGAAGAAAGGGGCAAGAATACTTGAGAAAAACAACTTTGCAGATGCCAAGGTCAGTGAAGAAGAGGGAGGAGGTGTTCCAGGTGCTGGGGCTGAGATTCCCCTGCAGCCCATGGTGCAGACCATGGTGAAGCAGCTGTCCCCCTGTAGCCCATGGGGGTTAACAATGTAACAAATATCCACCTGCAGCCTGTGGAGGTGACATGGGGAGAGTGGGAGCTTCAGACAAAGTTTATTAAAGAAGCTCTGCTGCTGAGTCTGAGGGGCAAAAAGAACTCCTTTGTGTATTTAAACTCCTTCTCAGAAAGGGGTTTAAATGAAGGTAAATCCTTCCTTTGGCTCAGAATATGTCAACAGTTTAAATTTAAGGAAGTTATAGAGGTATAATGGAATAATTTTGTCCTGCTAGTTCTAATGATGGCAAATCGTATATATTTGTATAAAAATGAATTACTTATAAGACAAATGAAGAGACAAAAGATAACAGATAAAAGATCTTAGCAGAATTAGTTACTACACAGTATAAAACTAAAGAACTACTAGTAGATTGTAGCATAACATAAAACAGTGCATGATATCAAGGTACCTATCTTGAAGCTAGAAAAAGAAATAGTATTGATTAGGAGTCAAATGTAACTTAGCACCAAAATGCGGATAATGTTCATTTAATCCCTGGGATGTAACCGTGAAATAGGTGTCCCCACTCATGGGACAAACTCCATATATTTCCAGGAAAATGTATAGAAGTTTTCTGCTTTGTGAAAGTTTGCTGAGGCTTTTATAGTTGTAAAGTGAATGGCTGTGTTGGGGGTTAGATTTCTTCAAGGAATTTTCTTCCCATTTGTTGCCATGGAAATGGAAAATGGACAGTGATTAAGAAACAAAAGACATGGCCAAGAACTCTCAGATACCATGGTAATGACTCGGCCAGGGGAAACGAGAATTTGGGAGTCATGCCTGGGGGAGGGGGATCAGGAGTTGCGACGTAAATACCATAAATACCGCGAGAGGTATTTGGGGACAGACTCCAGGACTCCTATCTGAGGGGTGAGGGGCTGGCTTCAGGCCCCTTTTTTCTGCTTGGTGGTCGAGGAGAACAGTCATGTGTGTTACAAAAGGCATTTGGCTGCTCTGGGGGTATTGCTATACTTTAGCTTGCTGCCCCGGGTCTGCCTGTCTCTGCTGTTCCTGCTCACTGCTCCGGGGATACTGCTACATTTTAGCTTGCTGTCCGGAGTGTTTCCGAGACCAGCTGCTGTCTCTGCTGTTGTTGTTTGTCTGTCTAGATAGATAGATAGATATATTCTCGTAAAGAACTGTTATTCCTTTTCCCATATCTTTGCCTGAAAGCCCTGTAATTTCAAAGTTATAATAATTTGGAGGGACGGGATCATCTTTTCCATTCCAGGAAGGTTCCCGCCTTCCTTGGCAGACATCTGTCTTTTAAACCAGGACGGTGTTTGGCACTCAATGTAGGGCTCGAGGGCATCGAGAGGAAAGGGTGAAAAAAGAATAACAGTTCTTGGGTAATCCATTCGAGTACTGGTGTTAAAATGGCATTGTGATGTTGGCTTTTCTCATGTTACATAATTGTTATGAATGTATTGTGATGTTGGGTTTTTTATGTTCCTTAATGTTAGGAAAACTTTACCTAGGTTCTGTAATGTAATACATGATATAGAATGTCTATTGTTTATGTAGTCAATTTAGAAAAGATAGGCAGAGAAAACCTTCACATTCCTGGAGTATCTTATCAGAGGAGAAGAAGAACCAAAACCAGAGAGAAGAATTTATGGAGGGAGCAGAGACTGAATGGAGCCAAGAAGGAAGATAAGGCTGATGGGATGATACACAGAAATTCCAAAGAATTTATGAATTATGTATGATTGTAATGAATATGCAATAAGAGATGTACTTTTAAAGACGATCTTTTGGATGTAGAGGTGTGCTTTTGGATTTCTGCCAAAGCACCTGGCCATAATACCCTTTTTGCTATTGTCTCCTAATTGTCCCTTTTATTAAACTTTCCTTAAAATTTTACTAAGAGTGAACCTCCTTTTTCACACTGGATATAGAAACCTTGTTAGGACTGGAAACCGACAAGCTGCTCTGGAAGTTTCACAGAGCTTGACTTGGACGCAATCACGTTGTACCCTTGAGTATTTGGTTTGTACCCATGTGAAATTTTAACATGAACAGAAGTAAGAATCCAAAACAACAGATGTAGAAAGCACAGATGGTCTAGGGAGGCTGATATTTGCTTTAGATTGTTTTAGATTGGTGTTAGTTGTAAGTAACCAGTAGTTTTGTAGGGTGTTAACGTAGAAGCCAATGGGGACACAGCACAAGTGCCAAGAAACTGTATAAAAGAGGCTTTGTATAATTAAAGATGCTTTTTGCCTTCTGAATGGAGCTGGTGTGCGTGATTCGTGAGTGTCATGTCCTTCTCAACTGCGACACCCAGCCACCGAGCAGACCAGGGTAAAGAAGGATCAGTGCGATGTCACAGGATTTCATGTGGTGGTGATATCTTTACTTAATCTCTCTGTCACTCCCTTTCTTTTTCCCTCCCCCCTCTTTCCTTTTTCAATTTCTCTCTACCTCATATTTACTGTTAAATAAAATCTGTACTATTGACTTTGGCAGATAGTTTCATTTGCACCTTAATTTGTTCAGAGACATTTCTTAATATTGGGATCCTAACAGTAAATTGGTGTCAGAAGTGGAATACTCTTCTCTGACCCAAAGTGCCTTTGACAATAGTACGTTTTTCTTTGTGGTAATTTTGTGCAGCTCCTTCTGTAGGAACTTTTAGAAAGTTTGCCACAGCCTTACTCTGTGAGGATGTTGTGTTAACTTTTAGAAATATTTGCCACAGTATTCCCTCTGAGCGAATTTTGTGTGATAACTTTTGAAAACTTTGGGAGATTGTAGTTCCTTCTGTAGGAACTTTTGGAAACTTTGCTACAAATTGCCTCTGAGGACATTCTTAATTCCCTCTGTGGCAATTTTGGGAGAAAATGACTATTCTGGGTGGCCATTGTAAAGAAAATATTTTGTTGTCTTTTCTTGAAAAATTTGATAGTCGCCCTGCTGTAGCATATAAGAAAAGTCTTATAGAATAAGGGCCTTGTTCACCTTTGCTCACCCAGGGCCCCTTCCTCTCTGGGAGCGGCTTTTAATGAGTGTAAGAGACAGGTTTGTTTGCAGACACAGCCTGCAGGAGCACTATCAGAGAATGCCCTGGAAGACCATTGAGGAAGGGATCCAACACATGAGAGAAATGGCAGTATTAGAGATAGTTTTTGGGACAGACAACACGATAACTACCCTGACAAGGTCAGGTGCACAGAGAAAATGTTGTGGAGCCTGGCACACCTAGGGCCATCCCAATACTCCAGCCTCATGGCAACAATGACTGTTGAGGACAACCCAGAGACAATGGGTTCCATAGCCAGCAAACTCAGGAATTATGAGAGCATGGTCCATGGCCTGATGCAGGCTCACTTCTCTGTTGTGGTTAAGAGTCTCAAAGAGGAGATGAGGGAGGAGATGAGGGAGAGCAGTTCCTATGTGGCACCAGTGTGAACCAGAGGACCAAATGTCAGAGCCCGACGTCCCCCAGCTAGGGAAAGGGGGTACACCCTGTGAGTTGACCTGTGGTTCTTCCTATGTGAGCATGGGGAAGATATGAGCAGGTGGGATAGAAAGCCCACTTCCACCCTGGAAGCACAGTTGCGTCAACTCAAGGAGGAAAACACTAGCTGAGGGAGTTCCACCAAAATGAATGTAGCCTGAGCTTCCTGTGGCCAAGCTGCTAGGTATAACAGAAAGGAGGATGACATGTCTGATCCCCTTGAAGAGACCTCCAGGATGTACACCCAGGGAGGGAACAGTAGCCAGGACTACAGCGGCTCTGCTTCTAGCCAGGTAGACGCTGGGGAAAATCAAGTTTTTTGGACTGTGTGAATCCGGTGGCCTGGCACATCAGAACCACAGAAATACGAAGCTTTGGTTGACACTGGTGCACAGTGTACTTTAATGCCATTGGGACATGTGGGGGCAGAACCTGTTTCTATTGTTGGGGTGAGAGGGGGATCACAGTAGTTGACCCTGATGGAAGCTGAGGTGAGCTTGACTGTGAAGGAGTGGCAGAAACACCCTATTGTGACTGGTCCAGAGGCCCCGTGTATTCTGGGGATATATTTCTTTCAGTGCGGTTATTTCAAAGACCCAAAAGGATTCAGGTGGGCGTTTGGAATAGCTGCTGTGGAGGCAGAGGGCATTAGGCAATTGAATACCTTGCCTGGACTGTCAGAAAATCCTTCTGCAGTAGGACGCCTGATGGAAGAACAACGAGTACCGATCGCCACCTCAACAGTGCATTGCTGGCAGTATTGGGTGAATCAAGATGCCGTGATCCCCATCCACAAGGTGATCCGTGAGCTGGAGAGCCAAGAGGTGGTCAGCAAGACCCACTCACCCTTTAACAGCCCCACAGTTGGTAACCATGACTCAGGTATGGACACAAAATTTGAGTGTGACTATAGTCCAAAAGGTATCCAAAGCTCTTCATACAAACAACTGTTGGATTTGTACTCAAATGCAAACAACTGAAGGGAATAGCCACTGGCCATTAATTGGTGTTTTAATGAATAAGATGAACCATCACGAGAAGTGGGAACAAGTCACTAAGGCTTACCTGCCTATAACCCGAAGTGGCCTGATTCCTGATCAAGAAAATTGTAAGGTTCCCTGCTTTGTTATTAATGTCACAGGAAGGGTCATTCTCCCTCCGTATTGTCATGAAACCAATTCTGAAGAAAAGGCAAACTTCAAATCCATAATAGCATGAGCACAGACACCATGGAGAATGGTTCTCCCACAGGGATCAGGATGGTATTGGATATGTAAAAATGAGGCCTGGAAAATTATGCCCTTTGATCAAGATTGTGCCTGTGCCCTCAGGGCTTTAATTCCCAACATAACAATATTTGATCACATTGAGGAACAAAGTGGGTGGATGTACTAGTTTGAAAACAAACCAGTGGGAGGCACCAAGTCAGAATAACGATTTAATAAGGAAATTAAAAACAACATAAAGGCAGAAAACACTGGTTTAAACTGACAGAGTCAGGATACGACCTGACACCCTGTTAGTCAGGGTGGCAGTAGCAGTCCGATAAAATGGTGGCTGCAGTCCTCCTGAAGTGGTAGATGTGGTTCTGTTAAAGCAGTGATCCTGTAGAAGGGTCTGCTGTTCCTCGGAAGGTCCACTGGTGGCTATGTAGCTCCTGTCCTCTGGGAATCCAGTGGAAAGGGTTGTCTGTGGTGTTCAGAATCTCAGATTATATCTAGGATGGAATGCTTGGTTCCTCCTTCTGGGTGGAGCATCTCACAATGGGATGATGAGTCATGAGGCAAGGCATTGATGGGCTCATTAACAGTAGTCCAGAGGGAGGAGGCAAGGAAACACTGCCCCACCTGATTTCAACAGCTCATGAGGATGGTAATAGAATACACTGCAACCCAGGACAGTGGATGAGAACTTATGTAAGGAGGATGAAAAGATCCAACAAGCTCCTCGTTGAGCATCCCACAGTTTTCCACAGTGCAATTAGGGCTCTTATTCCTTCTTTAGGAGTAATTGAATTGGAGAAAGGAATTGTTAACATTTTTGCCATTTTTGAACATATTGAGAATAAAACTTCAGATGCAATCATGGCCTTACAAGAAGTTAAGGGTTTGTCTTGTGTGGCTCTGCAAAACAGAATTGCTCTCCATTTTCTACTAGCTGCACAAGGGGGCATGTGTACCATCACTAACACTAGTTGTTGTTCTTATATAGATCAGAGTGGAAGGATTAATAAAGATTTGGCTGAAATTTGGAAACAAATTCAAATTTTACATCAGGTAACTCTAAAAGATGACTCTTACACAGTTTTCTATCCTATTTCAGTTAATCTTCCTTCCAAAAAGGGAGAATCAGAATGGGATGTGTCGAGTTTATTCTGATTTATATTGAATTTCATAATTTCCTTTTGTTATGTACTTTAGTAACGTTATGTTTATGTTTCCCTAGAGAAACTTACCCCAAACACCAGACACCTAATGTCCAGCAATCTTCTGCTCCTGTCCCTGGTGGTCTCCTGGATGCCAATACCAGCCTTGGCATGGATCGCCTCGAAACATATCGCAAAACAGTCAGTCGATCCATGCCTTCCTCCAGGAGATCAAAGAAAGACTGAAAAGAATCCAGCAGGAGTCAGAATACTGGACAAAAGACCTATTTTTGAACTTTGGGTTGTCGGGGTGGAGGGCTTCTATTGTTAAATCCATTATTTAGTTTATATTAATTTTCTTTCTCATAAATTTTGTATTAAGTTATGTCAAAAACTTTCTTGTTGCTAACACTACCCAGTCTCTTTTAGAAACAAAAAAAGGGGGAGATGTAGCAGTGCAGGTGGCTGCAGCTACTCTTTGTCCTGAGGAGAACTCAGATAACCAGCTGTGGTGGTTAGCAACCCAAGTTTAGCATGTAACTTTAGTTATGGTGAGAACCCATGATTCCCTTGTTTTGCCTTTTGCATGTTTTCCCCTGATTGGTTAATATTTTGTCTCCTTGTTTTATGTATGAAGTTATGTATATTAATTTTCCTTCTTTAATATGTATGAGTTCTAGAAAGTTCCTTGTTCTTCGACGCCCCATCGGATCCTTCCCTGAGTCCCTCCTATGTGTTGTTCCCATTGGTTCCCTTCCTGTCAATCCCACCTGCTTGTCTCTATCCCATTGGCTGAGATCCCTTTCCCCACCTATTCTGTACCCAGTATAAGATCCCTGGACCCTCCCACCAATTTGCCTCTTCATCCCTGTCTTTTCACCAGAATAAACCTGCGTGGAACACATACGGAGAGTCCCCTCTACTTCTTTGCCTTCGCCTGCATGCCTGCTTAACAGCAACAGGAAGATACAACCCCTTTTGGGTGAGGAGCTCTACCCCTTTTTCATTGTGTGATGGGCACTCAGTGCTGCCTTCCAGAGGGATTTCAGCGTTGACCTCCGGGCTTCTTTGTGTCGGCACGCGAGGGGTAAAACCCCCTTCTGCCAGCTCCCAGTGGCTGAAACCCCCCCCCCCCCCCCCCCCCAACGATCTGCAAAGGAATTACCCAATTTAGTACCAATTTCAGTAAGAGCGTTCTGTTTTTCAGTCAGCTCGCGCAGCAAATTGGCCTGACTTCCCCTTTTCAATAATGGCATTAGGGGCTCAAGGTCTTCAGTAGTTATTCATTTTCTCTGTTTCTGAATTTCAAGTTCTTTTACTCAGAGTTTGGATTATCATGCAGGAGACACCAGGCTTTTCTTCTTTACTGATGTTTATTATTTCTTATCTTTAGCACAGCTGCACAGGGTGTGCTTTCTACTTGGCATGGTGGAAAATGGCCGTGAATTTTCATTTTCAAAGCTTTTTAAAGTCTAAACTAGCCAATTTTGAAATTCCAAGTAATATGTTTTTACTTACAATCCAATTACTAACTTTTCATGTTCTGCCATGTGGAACTTTTGACCCAATGACAGATCATTCAGATTTGTGAAGAAGAAGGAGAAAGAAGAAGACAAATCCACACTCAGAATCCTCCATATTGTAACCTATTATTACCTATATCTCCTAAACCTAATTTTCTACATTTCTACATATTTCACCCAGTGACATAACTTTTAATTACACAGCAACAACCTCAGTGTTATCACACAATTTAGGAAGCTTTTTCAAGGGTTTTGGATCAAATACAGTGTACTTCTGAGGATCACTGCCTCTCAGCACTGACAGGCTGAAATTCTCAGAACCCAGGGTTCCAACAATTAGTTATGCCACAGGTACTGCGAATCCACTGTACGTCCCCAATTAATTTTTGATCATCTGTCAAAGTCCGAATTTCCGTACAAATTGTTAATTTTTGGGGCCAAATTTGGGCTTCAGTGATAAGCATTCCCAGATATTTCGGTGGAGCCTGCTGTTGGACTTTTTCAGGGGCAATTTGAAGGCCTGCCTCCTGCAATTGTTGCTGTAAGGAAGGTGGTAGCAGGTTTGCTATGTCTATATGTTCCCCTGCTATCAGAATATCATCCATGTAATGATAGATAAGATACTGTGGATACCGTTTTCTCAACGGGGCTAGCGCCCAGGCAACATACAATTGGCACATTGTGGGAGAATTATGCATCCCTTGTGGCAACACAACCCACTGATACCTCTTTGCTGGCTCTGCCTTGTTAATGGACGGCACTGAGAAGGCAAACTTCTCACTATCATCCTCGTGCAGTGGGACTGTAAAAAAGCAATCTTTTGATAATTAACAGTTGCCAATTGACAGGTAACATTGATGGTGAGGGTAGGCCGGGCTGCAAGGGTCCCATTTCCTGCATTACAGAATTAATGGCTAGAGGGTCATGCAATAATCGCCATTTCCCTGATTTCTTAGGCCTTGTTGCATCTGCTGCAGTCCTGCCTCGCTTAGGGATTGTAAAAATAGGCATGTTCTAGGGTGTCTTGGGGTGACTCTATGATGTGTATCCCATATCACTGCCCCATGCCCAGAAATTAATTTTGTGCCTTTCTATGCCTTTAAACTGAGCCTGTGAGGGGGGAGGAAAAACTGAGCAAAACTTCTTCAAAGCAGTTTGCAGCTTATTCAAGGTCACACAGAGATAGAGACAGCTCTCTGTGTTCAGCTGCAGCAGCAGAGCAAGAGTGGGGAAGCAGCCTGCTTGCTTACCAGCCAGCTTTCGGCCAGTTTTTCAGCTCCTTTTCCTCCGAAGAGTTGAACTTTTGTTTTCCTGGGACTTCGTTTTTTTCCCCTTTCTCTCTGCTGGACTGTTTCAACATCAGAATACATTGGGAGGACTTTCCATGGAGGCCTTGGCCCTGGAGGTGGGCCCACCACCCCATCCCAGCTCCAAGGAGGGGGAGAGAGATCTATGGAAAGACTCTGAAATTTTCCCAGGTTTCTCTCAGCAGGGCGAGGGGTTTTATTATTTAGCATCATTATCCATTTCCTGTGTGTTTGTTAAACAAATAGTTTTTATCTCTTTCACTTTCCTTCGAGGAAAATTTTTTTTTTTCCCGAACCTGGTGGGGGAGGGATGGTTGTAACCTGCCTTCTCTCAGAGGATGTATTTCCAAATTTGTCCAAACCAGCACACAGGGGCTTGTAGAAGGAATGATATGCTCCCTTTTCAATTGATCCTCAACCAATTCATTAACAAGGGCAAGCTTTTCTTTAGATAGCGGCCATTGATCAATCTATATTGGCATTTCTGTTAACCATTTTAATTTTAGGATTGGCTGCCCTTCAATGGCCGCCGCTAAAAACCCTCATTGGTGAGACAGAAACCCATCTGACTCAGTGCATCCCGTCCCAACAGCCAGATTGTTGTATTCATCATGTAGGGTTTCACCTGGGCACAAACATGTGCTTCTTCCTCAATCCACACTGTTAAGAGGGTTTTACTAACTCGAGTAATTCGCACGCCCCCCCACCCCCATAACCGGTGTTTCCAGACTATTCAGAGGCCATGTTGCAGGCCATGCAAATGAGGGAACAATGGTGACATCTGACCCCTTGGCCAACAATGCGGCTGTTGTTGACAGGGTTCCTCCATCCGGGTACTGAAAAGTAATGGTTTTAATTGGTTTATCTCTCGATAATGGCAACGTAAACATTACCTCAGGGGTTCCTGTCGACCCAAAACCTCCATCCTCCCTTGCATGACCCCTTGTCTAGGGACCTGAGCTTTAAAAGGAACTAACTGAGCCAGTCAGGTACCTTTTGGAATGTGGATAGGTGGTCTCAATGTTTGTACCATTATTCCAATATTGCCCAAGTAATCTGCATCAATTAGTCCAGGCAAGACAAAAATGCCTTGCTTTGATGTGGATGATCTCCCTGTCAGCAGGGCACTAAGCCCATACCCCAAAGGCCCATTCACCGTTGATGGACTGACCTGTACATCAGTGTTTTGCAGGGTTATTTCTATTGCTGTTGCCAAGTCCACTCCGGTGTTTCCTGCTGTTGCTGAGTTGAGGATATCCAGGCAGTCGCCTGGTTGCAGGGGAACATTTGTGTCATTGTGCATCCCCCTTCCACACTCAGTCCCACGTTTCCCAACAGCGATCCGTCTTTCTTTTACTTCGATCTGCATTCACTGGCCTGGTGCCCAAATTTATCACCTCTATCGCACTTTCCTGAGTAACCAGTAGATGTCGCTGTTACCTTACTTTCCTTTGCAGCTTTCTCCTGGCAACACGCCTTGTAATGGCCAGGTTTGCTGCAGTTAAAACATCTCTGGTTAGAATTACCTTTTCCTTGTTGGATCAGGGGCTTAAGGGCAACTGCCATTGCCTCTGCTAGGTAAATGGCTTTTTCCTCTGAAGTTCCTGATTTACCAAAATATGAATATCGACCTAATATCGATATCCAACTGAGACAGACAAAAACTCTCTAACAGTTTAGGGTTAGAAAGTGTATGTTTTATTTGGTGCCAGGCACTGCATGAGATAGCTCCCTAAGACGCGGGGCCCCCATACAAGCAAACACGACACCTTTTATTTCCAAATATTATGAATATCCAAAATACAAATGTATATTCATACCATTAACACCTCCCATTCTCCGCTTCTTATGGAAATGAGCTTAAATGTCATTAAGCATGCATAGTGTGTGTCCTGAATTGAGTCAGTATATAGGAGACAGTTTCACGAAGGATGTCTGGACTTCAGGCGGCTCTCTTGAAAGCTGTTTATTGCATAGGCAAAGTTACAGCATTTCAGGGAGTGGGTATCCAGAGCCAGCCCTACAGCTGTCAGCTCCAGCTGTAGGCATACCTGAAGCCACTTTCTGTTCAAGTTATTAAGCATTATATACTTTTCTTTGCAGAGTATCTTAACACATAACGACTAATAAGCACCATACACAATACCTTTACATTTGCCTATAGCCTATCATAGCTACTACCATGACCATATTACAGTCATTATTATCCAATCACAAGAGTAAGTAAGTTACAATTTAAGCTTACAGTGGAAAATTCTTAGACCTTTCTTCTTCTTGCTACATCAACATTTCTTGTTTGCCTGCCATATCTTTATTTTTGGTAAAGACATGTTTTCTATTTACTTATGCTCTTCTTGAGACTTATTTACTTGGTGAAAAACATGTCTTTGTTTGTAATCACATACCTTTGTCCTGCTCCTAAAAATCTCCTTCCAACTCATCTCCAACCTTTGCCTTCTATGTTACTCATCGATCACTGTTTCAGCAAAACATCTTTTATTCTATATCAAAACTTGCTTTCATTTCTACCTCATCCCCAGCTTCTACATTCACAGACCTTTCTGCCAAGCCTACATACCTTACCAAACTTTCATCGTCCCCAACATTGGTGGTCTTGAATTGGGTCAGTGGTCCCAAAAAAAGATGAAGCAACTCATCTTCCTCATTTTGACCTTTTTGCCTTTCTGAACTTTAACAATCTTAATTACTTTAGTGACCTCCAAATTTCCTCTTGCGTGACTTTTGAATAGGTTCCCACAGAGGGAGGAAATTGGTAATTGTCCTTGTTCCCTACACCAACTTATCAATGTTTCTATTCCTAGTTCTAAGCACAGCTAAGCAAACATACAAATGCCAGATCATCAGTTATTTGGTAATCAGTTACTAACATCTTAAAACCCATTTTAGGTCCAGCTCTCTTAACTATTTTAATTAACTCTAGCTGGGCCCAAATTCCTTCTTACTCTAACTTATTTCAATACAGCTAGCATCTAACTCAAATCTTTATGTTTCTTCTAAATCTATGTTTCATTCCAACCCTAGAACAAGCTTCAACCATGTCCATCAAAGTGGCAGATCGAGGCAAGGTTTGCAAGATCCTCTTACAGGTAGGGTTAGCATTTTCCACAGCCAATTGCATTCCCACGGCAGTTTTTACATCTGAAACATTTCTGGAACTCGATCAAGTGCACTTTTAAGGCGATCTATGAAACTCATGAAAGTGTTCTTTGCCTCTTGCTTAATGGTTGTATAGGATGGTGACGGAAGTCCTGTGTCTGGGACAGCACGGAATGCCTCCCGTGCTAGCTGCTGAGACTGATGCAAAATTGCTGTATGTAAATGCCCCTGAGCTTGCAGGTCAGTAAAAGCCCCTTTCTCCAGCGTCATGTCTGGGGTGGCAAACTGCCGAGGGTCCCCTTGAGGGAGCTCAAGATTTTCAACCATGGCAGCATCTATACGCCTTTCCTAGTCCGCTTGCCATAGCAGTCTCTGTGTGGGTTTTAAAAAGATTTCTGCCGGCTTTCTACAGTCAAACGGAGTCATTAAACCACTAGTAAAAATATGGTCCAGAAAGGTTTGCACGTACGGGTTAGTTAATCCATACTGCATTCCAGCCTTTTGCCCTTCTTGGACGAGCTTCCAATCCAGCCCCACCCACTGGTGTTGGTTTGGATTACTGAGGGCAGCTATTACCGGGAACGCTTGGGGATTAAACTCACCCTCAATCAAAGCCTCCCATATAATCCCTTGCCACCACCGAGCAGGATTGTCAGACACAGGGCGGCTCGGGGGTCTGCAGTCAAAACTCTCTTTTTTCCGCTCCGGGCCTCGAGCCAGGAGATCAGTCAATTTTTGCATTCCCTGTCTCCGGTTGTAGTGGTTTGGTCCAAAACACTCATTACTGTTTACCTTCTGTGAGATAAGAATTAGGAGAAAGGCAAAGCAGGCACCAAACTTCAAAGAATATAAAGAAGTTTATTAACAGACCTAAAAGAAGGAAAAAAAATTATACCACCTTCAGAACTCTCCTCCTCCCCCCACCTTCCTCCCTTCTCCCACTGACAATGTAAAAAGACAACCCTTGAGATGTTCAGTCTGTTTATCACTTCCATAATAAACTTGTTCAGTCCATTTAGGAAGAGGAGTCTCTCTTGCCCATGCTATGAAAACATTATCACAATGAGACAGCCACCTGGGTTGGTTCTCTGCTTGCATGTGAGTCCCTTCCCCCAACTTGCAACTTTTCCCACAACTGCTTTCAAGGGTACACTCTTGAAATTAATGGGGTACAATTTTAAGGTTGAGCCATTCAGAAACAAAAGTTCTCTTCACCCATCTCTGGGAGCATTTCATCTCTAAGAACAGAGGCCCTCCTCCTTCCCTGGGAGCAAAGGGTCTTCCTCATCTTCATCTCTAGGACTTTCTCTGGGAGCATCTCTAGGAACTGAGGTCTTCTCCTTTCCCATTTGGAGCAAAAGTCCTCATAGTTTCCATCTCTCCCTGTTCAAAAGTCTCATGAAATTAAAGCTGCGTCAGCATCTCCCTATCTCAGCGCAGGTGCTTTTGCTCACAAGTTGAATGCTCCACCCCCATGCCTTCATGAAATTACAATGGGTACTCTGATATATCATAGCTTTACAACAGAATTTCAGCTTTAAGCATCTCCTCTTTCTCTTCCCTCAGGTTTTCAGCTCTTCACAGCACTAAAAGGGTTAATTTCACCTAGGCCTTGCAGCTGGAATTTCGCTTATCACTGTTGGTCACATGATCTTTGCCAGACAGGGGTGCAGCTTCAGCTGAATCTTGGCCGCACTGGAGAGGGGGAGCCAAGCCGCTCCAGCTGCCCCCAGCAGTCTGTGGGGGGGGGTTCCATGGCTGGAACAGGGCCCATCGGCTCCAGGATGGCCGTGGCCTGGCCTGGCCCGAGCAGGGCCTGGGCCCGGCCCGCTGACCCCCGCACAGGCCCCACAGCCACCTGTCCCAGCACCGGAAAAGAGACAGAGCTGGGGGGGGGGGGGGGGGGGTTGTCTATTCTTAAGTGTGCATCACAGAGGCGGTCACAATTTTAAGTGGCTTAAAGAATTGTCCATATTCAAACTGGCCAGCTGATAGGTTCTGTCAGGTCACAGAGGAAGCTGTAAGCACCCCTTTGCAAGAACATCACTTCCGGGACTATGCTTGCTAACCCATGACACTGGTCTAACTTTTGCCCCGGCTGGAATTTCCCTTCTTCTCCTTCTCGCTCCCGTGGTTCTCCCCCCTTCTCTCTTCGCCAAACTGTTTCCTCGACAGGAGTCACAGGGTGGACGGACCCCCTATCGGGGCCAACCCCCCTGGGGAGCCGGGCCTCGCGATCCCCATTGCCAACATGGTCCGAAAACTCGGCACCGCAATACACAGATTTAGCAGTTGATTCAGTATTCTTTCTCCCCTCCGCCATCAGTAGCTGTTTTTGTTTTTTTCTTTCTTTCTCCTGCCACCTATGCTCTTCAAAGCGGCAAAAAAGCTCTGCTTTTGAATACCCGCCATTTACATTTAAATCCCCGCTCTGACTAAGCCAGCGATGGGGGTAGTGGGGTGTAGTTTCAAAAATGCTGCTAGCAAGGCTTTTCTTGCTATTTTCTAAGTCCGTGAGAGACTTTTCTCTCTCACAGAAGTGGTCGCAGAGTATGTAAAGGACCAAGCCACCTGCAACCTTGAAAAGTCTTGTTTATGGTACAGTAGAAAAATATTTTGACAATGGATGCTTTAGGATTTTAGCCAATCACCCCTAAGGGGTGGCTGATCCTTTGTCCAATTAGACTATGAAGAAAAAAGTCTATAAAAGAGTTTGTAAAATAATTAAATAGATCAATCTTGCTGCACAATTCCTGCCTGCTGGATCTTCTCTCCTCCTCCTCCCTATGGCTGCGGGACATGGTGATATACCCTAGGACCTAGGCCTGTGGTAATAGGGGGGGATACACACGCCCCCCTAATGCTACTGTTAACTCTTCAGGGGACACCACGGGACATCTCGTAGACAGTTCTGGCGGCTGCGGAGAGGATAGCTCATCCACTTCCATTTTCTCTGGTTCTGGCACGGGCTGTGGTGCCTGTAACTCCGTCTCCAGGGGTGCAGAAAGTAGGGATGGTATAACTGGGTCTACTCCCCCAAAGAATTCTCGTGCGTACGTTGGAAAGGCAGCCACGGGACCACCTGGCTTTGGACGGGCTGCTGCCACTGTTGCAGCTTTTTCTGATTCTATTTGCCTTAGTGCTGTTATTATTAACTTCCGTAGCATACTAAGCCCCTTAGTCTCTTTTAATCCATCGCTTACGGTATCCCAAAGAGCGATTCCCAGCCTTTCCCACTCAAGAGTGCTGAGAACACTCCCGTGGGTGAAAAAAATCCCCTCTCCCAACCCCATCTGTTCCAGTTTGGTCAAATTTAGAAATATATCCTCTGAGAGAAGGCACAACCACCCCTCCCCCCACCAGGTTCGGGAAAAATAAATTTTCCTCGAAGGAAAGTGAAAGAGATAAAAACTATTTATTTAACAAACACAGGGGAAAAGGAAAATAATGCTAAATAATAAAATCTTTTTCTGTGAGGAAAAAACCTGGGAAAGTGTTAGAGTCCTCCCTTTGGTCTCCTCGGAGCTGGGGCTTGGCCCAGGGCCAGGCCCTCTGTGCTCGGTGGAAAGTCCTCCCAATGTGTTCTGATATTGAAGCAATCCACGGAAAAAGGGAAAAATCTGAAATTCCAGGGAAGGGAAAAAAAAAGTTCAACTCTCAGTCTCTCTCCGGAGAAGAAGAAGAAGAAACCGAAAAAAATACTGGCTGAAAGCTGGCTGGGAAAAAGAAGTTGCTATCTCTGTGTGACCTTGAACAAGCTGCAAACTGCTTTGAAAAAGTTTTGCTCAGGTTTTTTCCTTCCCCCTCTCAGGCTCAGTTTAAAGGCATAGAAAGGCACAAGAATTAATTTCTGGGCATAGGGCAGCAATATGGGATACACATCATAAAGACACCCCAAGACACCATCTTAACAGTCTTTTCAAGAACTCCGGGTCATACTTAATATCTCTCTTGAAGAGAATATGCTGGAGGACCCTGAACATGGCCTGTTCTTCTTTTGACAGTCCCTTCCTCATCCTCCAGCCCTCGGCCACTCATCTCTTCGGGTGTACCCGCTGCAGCGTACATCTTCCAGAGTTCTTTTCCCAGGAGCTTTCTTCAGTTCCCACGAACTCCAACAGAGCCATCCTCCAACTCCCCTCCATCCTCCCACCTTTTCACTCCACAGAACTCCCTTCAGCATCCAAAGGGTCCGGTCTGCTTCAATATCGCAGCATTTATCATGTCGCGAGGTCACCAGCATGCGGAAGCTCAGGACTTCTGAACAACAAATCCATGTGATTTCGCAGAAGCCATTTATTGTTTACATTACACTCTACTTATGCATTTTACAACTACTGTACACGCGATCACGCATTACTTGATTGGTCCCTCTATTTTGTCCACACGCCCTGCATGCACTTTTCAGAAAATATAATTGGTTCTAGTCCAGTGCAGCACAGTCCTTCTTTATCTATTTCTTGCTGTCTTGGTATTCTGCTTCTCAGCTTCTTCTTTCCCAATTTAGAGCAGTTTACATTTCAGTAACCTTGATGAATTCCTGAGGGCTCTGATAAGAATAACTGAAGATGGTTTGGCTGGGGCACACTATCAGGGTTCAAATACATTACAAGAAGGAAGGAAGGAAGGAAGGAAGGAAGGAAGGAAGGAAGGAAGGAAGGAAGGAAGGAAGGAAGGAAGGAAGGAAGGAAGGAAGGAAGGAAGGAAGGAAGGAAGGAAGGAAGGAAGGAAGGAAGGAAGGAAGGAAGGAAGGAAGGAAGGAAGGGAGGGAGGGAGGGAGGGAGGGGTGGGGGGGGACAGGGAAAGAGTGACAGGGATTAGGTAGAAACATATCACCCTTCCAAGGGTCCCAATGACTTCTCGTTGCTCCCTCCATCTGGTCTTCTTGGTGGTGATGATTCCCCTCCACCCCACGCCGCTGAAAATTATAGAATCCAATGGATTAATATATGCTTGGGCCAGGTGGGAATGCCCAGGAGCATCCCCTGGGGAGGGCAAGTTTGACACTACCTTGCAACACTGTGGATCTATTACATTATATGCAGGTTTCTGGTGCGGGGTCTGGGGACCCCTTTGGGGAGGGGGCCTTTGATGGGCCATGACACTCTCTCTGCTGTCCTTCATGTGGATGCAGCTTTTCCTGGGGTGAAGGGGCCCCACAGCTGAGCTGGTCTGCATAGCAAAGGATGGGCGTTCACTGCCTTTGACCAGAGGCTTTTTCACCACATACCCAAAATCTCTCCTCCTCCCCTCCCTTTGGTTTGAGGGTCTGTGCAGGCCTGCGAGCTGACAAGCCTGGGGGTGTGGTCTCCACCCTGAATGTGCTAAGCTTAATTCTCTTGTGAATGTATTCTTCTCCCCCAGCCCAGACCTGAGTCACTTTATCTTATCCCCATCAGCTTGCAGTCCAAACCCTCAGTCAGGGCCCCATTCAGGGTGTGGTGGTCTTCCATGCATCTTTTGTTATACACTTTTGCTATAATAGGCAAAAGTCATAAATTATAACATTTCAGTCTCTGACAATCCACTCTATGGCTTAAACATTGTAATGACTTTTTTCTTCCGATGTTTCTTCAGTTTATGGGTTGCCCAAGTGGATGATATATATATAAAGTGTTTAGTAATGAAAGGAATGAGAGAGATTTGTCTTTACAAACAATCTGTGGGTTTGCTGAGAGGTTGTCATAGGTTAGCAAGCATAGTCCCGGAAGGGATGTCCTTGCTAAGGGGTGCTTACAGTTTCCTCTGGGACCTGATAGAACCTATCAGCTGGCCAGTTTGAATATGGACAATTCTTTAAGCCACTTAAAGTTGTGACCGCCTCTGTGATACACACTTAAGAATAGACAAACTCCCGCCCCCAAGCTCTCTCGTTTCTGGCGCTGGGAGAGGTGGCTGCAGGCCCCGTGCAGGGGCCAGCAGGCCCGGCCAGGCCCTGCTTGGGCCAGGCTGGGCCGGGCCATGGCCAGCCTGGAGCCATGGGCCTGTTCCAGCCATGGAACCTCCCCCCACTGCCCTGCCGTGGGCAGCCGGAGCAGCTCGGAACCCCCCCTCTCTCCACTGCGGCCAAGATTTCAGCAAAGCGGCACCTCTGTCCGGCAGAAGTCAGGTGACCAACAGCGATAAGCCACAGCTGCAAGGCCGAGGTGAGATTAACCCTTTTATTGCTGTGAAGAGCTGAAAACCTGAGGGAAGAGAAAGAGGAGAGGCCTAAAGCTGAAAGTCTGTTGTGAAGCTATGATATATCAGAGTATCCCGTTGTAATTTCATGAAGATATGGGGGTTGAAGTGTTCAACTCGTAAGCAATAGGCAGATGCTGACGCAGCTGTAATTTCATGAGAAGTTTGGACAGGGAGAGATGAACCAGATGAGGACTTTTGCTCCAAAGAGGAAAGGAGAAAACCTCAATTCCTAGAGATGCTCCCAGAGATAGTCTTAAAGATGAAGATGAGGAAGACCCTTTCCTCCCAGGGAAGGAGAAGGGCCTCTGTTTTTTTTTGTTTCTGAATGGCTCAACCTTAAAATTGTACCCCAAAAAACTTCAAGAGTGGACCCTTGAAAGCAGTTGTGGGAAAAGCTGCAAGTCAGGGGAAGGGACTCACATCGCGAGCAGAGAGACCTCTTCCTAAATGGACTGAACAATATTTGGAAGTGGGCAGCTGTCTCGTTGTGATAATGTTTTCATAGCACAAGCAAGAAGAGACTTCTCTTTCTAAATGGACTGAACAAGGTTATTATAGAAGTGGTAAACAGACTGAACATCTCAAGGGTTGTCTTTTTACATTGTCAGTAGGAGAAGGGAGGAAGGTGGGGGGAGGAGGAGAGTTCTGAAGGTGGTATAATTTTTTTTCCTTCTTTTAGGTCTGTTAATAAACTTCTTTATATTCATTCAAGTTGGTGCCTGCTTCGCATTTCTCCTAATTCTTATTTCACAGAAGATAAACAGTAATGAGTATTTTAGACCAAACCACTGCACTAAATTGGTGTTTCTGCCCGGTTACAAACCCAACCCGCGACAGAGGTAAAGATAGATGCTGAGAGATGAAAGAAGCAATGGGAAGAACCATAAATTCCATAGGAAAAGAAAAAGGGGGTATACATTAGAAGGGGGTCTGTATTAGGCAATTCGGGGAGTCTGTACTTCTCAAGTACCTCAGCCAATGAGGAAAGAGAGAGGGAAATGAGGCTGGGAAATTGGGATAAATAGGAGGGTGCGCCCTCCAAAAATTTGAGAGACCCCAGGGGAATGCCCCATGGCCTCTCCCTTTATTTGAATAGTGACAGGACTCATTTGTCTCCTTTTTGGGCATAAACCTCTGGTATTTGTGGATTAATTTTCCTGACA
The DNA here is from genome assembly GCF_041296385.1 of Aphelocoma coerulescens. Lineage (NCBI taxonomy): Eukaryota > Metazoa > Chordata > Aves > Passeriformes > Corvidae > Aphelocoma > Aphelocoma coerulescens. The sequence continues at coordinate 6,585,124 of NW_027184080.1, read as the reverse complement.
ATTTGGGGGCTCTTGTCCAGGATATTTCCACCATCCGGGGCAGCAGGGAGCGAGCAGAGGTGAAGGCGTGCCTCACCCAGTTTGGGTGATCAGCTTCCCTTGGTGGCGGCTGACACCGTGCAATTGATTGGGTTCCCGAGACTGTCCAGGAGACAGATAAGTGGTGGACCAGGGGGTTTGTGAAGAGTCCACCGGGAAGGACCACTGAAAATCTCACCAGTGAGTACAACGGGATTTTCGGGGAGTTAACCTGGGAGGGCACCCATGGAGAGTAGCACAGGTAAAACAAGGCACCCATGTAACGCAATACTGGTGCTCAAGGCACGAGCTCTGGCGAGCCCCTGGTCAGAGAGAGTCCAGCTGCGTTACTTCTGTGCGTCACTGAAGTGACTTTGGCATCAAGAAAGGGTGCTGCTGGCTGAGCTAGCTAGCTGGCTTCTTTGCAGAGGGAACACGGCAGAAGCCGTTAGTACAGGCTCACATTAGCTCAGAGACAAAGGAAGAAAGAGGCTGTTCTGGTCTGATTCCTAACAGGTTTATTGTCAGAAGTTTTGCAACCCGAACAAGCTCGGAAGGGATGGAATGCGATGGGATGCCCCCAAGGCTTGTCCTCAGTTTTATAGGGAATTTGAAAACCGTGGTGAAAAGGGAAAACAACCAATGAGATACAAGCCAGGGGGAGGATACAATGTAACAAGAACCACTGGGGGAAACCGAGAGGCGGGAGTTATAACAAAGAGCCAATGAACAACTGAGTAACTGGGAATTTTCCCGAACCAGGGGAGGCGGCTTGGACCCAGGTGCCGCCCGGGTGGGTGCAGCTTAGGCTTATGAGCTGCCCATCGACCCACCCTGTGAGTCTGCCTCTTCGGGAAACTCGATCCAGGGGATGGGATGGGATTGATTGGCATCTTGCTGCCCCAGCCCGGCAGTGGGCTGGGTCACAGCAACACCCATGGAGGGTAGCAAAGGTAAAGCCGGGAAGGGGTCCCGGCAAAAGGGATGATGATCCCAAAATATCTCCGAAGAATCCCTTGGAAAAGTGTGGAGTTGGTTTACACATTCTCCCAGAGGTAATTAAGGACACAGATGCCTGGGGGGGGGAATAAGAGAAAGTCGAGAAGGGGTCTTGACAATCCATGCCCAGAGGGGGCAATAAGGGGAGTCGAGAAGGAGTCTCGACAACAAGAGATGGACAAATAGGGTTAATATGGTTGAGGTGAGCAGCAGCAGGACCAGACGCGGAGCCGCGGGACCGGGAGCACGGGCTGGGGGCCTGTGGGGGCTGTGGGGCAGCTGGGGCTCAGGGCTGGGCAGTGCCTGACCCCGCCACCCCCGGGCAGGGGCGGCAGCGGCCCCCGGCCCCATGAGTTGAGGGATGCCCCGGTCGCCTGTGGTGCTGCCGGCCGGGAGCACCAGGGGGGAAGAGCTGCATTTGGACACTGGGGAAGGACAGAGACCGTCTCTGGTATAAGGTGTGTGGTGAGGAGGGTGAGCACAAGGAGAAGGAGGAAGGAAAATCCGAGAAATGCAGATTGGACGTGGAAGGATTAGGATTTTCTATGGGGAGAAATAAGATAGAATTGGGTTGTGAGCTGTAAAACCTGCCTGCAGAGGCACATGGTAGCACAAAGGAGCACATGGCTGCACAGAAATGCTTGTCTCCACCAGACCCTGGGGGGAGGAGGTGTCACACGGCAGACCCCTACAGAGAGGAGCCTGCTGGGAGTTGACGGAAGGATGAGCACGGAAGGATGAGCACCGAGTGATAATCCCATAGAAGGAAGTGTGTTGCTGATGTGGCAACACATGGTAGGTCACGCCATATAAGGAAATACTGTGCCTTGGAAAAGTGTATAAAACCAGCTCATTCCTTTGAATAAACAATTCAGGTTCCCTGACCATCTGGCTCCATGTTCAATCACTGACAATTTGCTTTTAAGGATTTTTTTTGGTTCACTGGAGAAATGAATGATTTTGAGCTGTGAAAGAATGAATACCCACAGGCAGTAGCAGGCGGGGACTAGAGGAAGGGCAGAATAAATCCCTGGATGAACTGGTTAGAAAGATACAGCAAGTGTATGTAAGAAGGGATGAGGAAAAGGCAAAAGCAAAGGCAAAGGTGATGGCAGAGTTTTTACGGCCCCAGATGGATAAACTGCAGGACCCAAGGGATCCCCCGGGATAGAAGGGACGGGGTCAGCCACAAGGAAGTGGCAGAAGCATTCCCTCCTCAGCAGAGGAGAGCCAGCCCAAACAGCAGTTGGGAAGGAATCATTGTGCTATCTGCAGGGCAGAGGGACAGTGGAAGCAGGACTCTCCGCAGAGACAGCTGGATCCTCAGGAGGAGGAAGTCCAGAGGATAATGGAGATGGAGTTCTAGGGGTGTCAGGGGCTCCGATTATACCAGGGACCCACCACACTGGAGCCATTGCTAATTTTTAAGGTGGGTCTGGATCGAGAGGAGGTGTGTTTTCTGGTAGACACAGGGGCCTCTTGACCCACCTTAAATTTTATCCCTAAGGAGAGAAAATAGTAAAACAACAATTGACATGGATAGTCCTCCTGCAGGGATATACAGTCACTGGTCTTGTTTGGGCAAGGCTTGCAGAAAATATTAAGAGAATTTACTCCACTCCTGGGAGTTAGGATGTTGCAGTAGGTGGAGGATTTGCTTTTATCAGGGGAACAGGAAAAGGTGGTTGAAGAGGCTACTGTAAAGCTGCTTAATTTTCTTGCTAAAAAGGGACTTGGAGTGTCAGAAAAGAAGGTGCAGTTGGTAGAGGAAAAGGTTAAATATTTGGGAAACATTTTGACTGGAGGGTTACGGTGTATTGATCCAGAAAGAATACAAGGAATTTTACAAGTACCATTACCCCAGACAAAAAAGGAGCTACGGCAGTTTTTAAGGTTGGTGGGGTACTGCACAGCATGGACTGAGAATTTTTCTGTTTTGGCCAGGCCTTTATATGACTTTTTAACGCAAAACAGTCCTAATGTCATGGTATGGACACCAGAAGGAGAGCAAAGCTTTAGGAAATTAAAAGATTGGTTAATGGCCCAGTCTTAGCCCTTCAAGACTCAGAAAAGGAATTTGAGCTAGATGTGGATGTTAAACAGAGCCATGCTAAAGGAATTTTGGTACAAGAGCATGGGGGAACACAGCAGCCTGTTGCTTATTTTTCTAAGCTGTCAGACCCCGTGGCCAGAGGCTGCCCCATTGTCTGCAGAATTGTGCAGGCACAGCTCTGATGGTAACTGAGGCTTGAAAACTGATGGGGAGGGGGTATCTGATTGCTAAAGTTTCGCATCAGGTTAAAGCTTTGTTAACTGAGAGAGCCTCTAAGTGGATGACCAGTGCTCAGTTATTACAGTATGAATCTTGTTTAATGGAACAGGAGGATTTAGAATTGAAAAGTGGGGAAGGGTTTAACCCAGCCTATTTTCTGAATGGCCCTGAAGAGGGTGGCTGGGAAGAAACCCATGACTGCATTCAGGTGACAGAGCTCCAGACCTGGTCTAGGGAAGATTTACCAGACAGTCCATGGCCTGAGGGAGAAAATGTGTATATTGATGGCTCTTCAAGGGTGGTAGAAAGGAAGCGAGTTACAGGATACATGTTACTCTATGGTTAATGGACGGGAATTAAAGGAAGGGGGGAGGTTACTGCCCACACGGTCAGCTCAGACAGCAGAGCTGTGTGCACTTGTGAGAGCCTGTGAATTATATTGGGACAAGATAGTGAATGTTTTTACAGATTCTAAATATGCATATGGGGTGATACATGCATTTGGAAATTATGGGAAGAAAGAGGTTTGTTAACCTGCAGGGGAAAAAGATTAGCTCATGAGACCTTAATCTCTTGCCTATTGGAGGTGGTGAATTTACCAACGAGGGTGGCAATTATACATGTCAGGGGACATCAGGCAGGGTGCGCAGAGGAGGCAATAGGTAACTGACTGGCTGATGAAGAGGCTCAGAAAGCTGCACTGTTGCCAGAAATCTCTAAGCTCCTCCCTTTGCTCCCAGTAACTGCACCACTGCCAGAGAAACTGTTTTTTTCCACCAGAGGAGCTTGAGATAATTAAAAAGATGGGGCAGAGGAAAGAGGGGATAATTGGTTTACAAGGGATGGTAAGCAGTGGATACCAAAAGCTCTGGCCTTACAGATATTAAAACAATTCCATGAAGAGAGTCATTGCAGCTCCTGAAGACTGGCAGAAGCCTTCCTCAAAATGTACACTGCTGTGGGTCTTTCTACTCTGGCAAAGAGAGCTATTGAGAGTTGTTTGATTTGTGCTAAAACCATTAAGAAGGTTACAAAGAAAAGTGCCAGGGGAGGGAGGCCTTGGGCTGTACGTCCCTGCCAAAGATGCCAGGTGGATTTTACCGAAATGCCCTGAGTGGGAATGTTTAAATATCTTCTGGTAGTAGTGTGTCAGCTAACAAATTGGCCAGAAGCATTTCCAGCTGTTTCAGCAATGACAGGATCAGTTATTAAAGTATTTTTGGAACAAATAATTGCAAGATATGGGATTGTAGAAGCAATAGACTCAGATAGGGGATCTCATTTTACAGGAAAAATTCTTCAAGGGGTTATGACTGCTTTAGGAATACAAAGGAGCCTCCATATCCCCTGGCACCCCCAGAGCTTGAACCGGGTTGAAAAGGTGAATGGAAAAATAAAGAAACACCTCCTGAAGCTGGTGATAGAAATCAAGATGCCATGGGTACGGCTCTTGCCACTGGCTTTAGCAAGACTAAGGGCCAGATCCAGGGGAGATATTCAATTATCTCCCTTTGAATTGATGTTTGGAATTCCTTACCCTTGTAATTCTCAACCTAGTGGGGGGTAGAGATAAGTGATGTATATTTAAAACAATATGTGCCCCGGATACTGTTTCTTGTGAAGTCTCTGACAGGAAGCTCAGATGGCACAGACCCTGCCTTTGGACTTTGGAGTGGAAAGAAGCACCACTGATGGCGAAGTGGCGTGGCCCATTCCAAGTGTTACTGACCACAGAAACAGCCGTTAAGACAGCTGAACATGGGTGGACCCATCACACTCGGGTCAAGGTCTCTTAGACCCCAGAGATTTGGACATCTCAGCTAGAGGAAAAGAAGGGGAGGCCACGACTGACACTCTGCAGGAGTGGACTGGAGCAGCAGCCAGTGCATCAACATGGGTGGAAGCCTCATGTGCCTACCCACAGACTGTCTGCTGGAATAGTCTGTATGGGCATCTGTCTTGGGGTGACTTTGTGATGTGTATCCCCTATCGCTGCCCCATGCCCAGGAATTAATTTTGTGCCTTTCTATGCCTTTAAACTGAGCTTGAGAGGGGGAAGGAAAAAAACTGAGCAAAACTTTTTCAAAGCAGTTTGCAGCTTGTTCAAGGTCACACAGAGAGAGATTTTTTTTCCAACTGCGGCAGGAGAGTGGGAGGGAAGGGAAGCATCCAGCTGGCTCTTCTTTCTAGCCAGTTTTTGGCACGTTTTTTTCCTCAGCTCCTTTTCCTCTGGAGAGTTGAACTTTTGTTTTTCCCTGGGACTTCGTTTTTTTTCCCTTTCTCTCTGCTGGACTGTTTCAACATCAGAATACATTGGGAGGACTTTCCACGGAGGCCTTGGCCCCGGAAGGGGGCCCATCACCCAGTCCCAGCTCCAAGGAGGGGGAGAGAGAGATCTATGGAAGGACTCTGAAATTTCCCCAGGTTTCTCTCAGCAGAGCAAGAGGTTTTATTATTTAGCATTATTATTCTTTTCCTGTGTGTTTGTTAAATAAATAGTTTTTATCTCTTTCACTTTCCTTCAAGGAAAATTTATTTTTCCCGAACCTGGTGGGGGAGGGATGGTTGTAACCTGCCTTCTCTCAGAGAATATATTTCTAAATTTGACCAAACCGGAACAGCATCCCTCCTCTCGGATCTCCAGTCACTGGAGACGGCCAATCCTCGCTGTCATTGTTGTTTTTGTTAAGCGGTTTCTGTACCTTCACTCACCACAGGTGGTGCGAAAAACACAGTGAAAGTGAAAATTAGGTTAGGAGATTAGATTACACCATTAGAATGTTTCCCTTAATAATTTTCCCTTAATAATTTTACCTTTATATTGTCAGTTAGGTTAGGGCCAAAAGTGGGAGAATAATTTTTTAACCTTAGGAGAAGTAGCAAAAACCTTTAACCTTAGCAATTGTTGGGTCTGTGGACAGCCAGGAGGATCTGAAAACTGGCTATAGGTGGCCAGCCCAGTTGAACCTAAATGGTGCGTCAGTACCCTGAATGAAGTCCATAATGGGACGGGATTTTGGGGTGAAGATGAAAACCCATGGCTACTTCATTCTTCTGAAAGAGGCATTTATTTTTGAAATAAAACAGGAGGTGTATACGTGGGAAAAAGTGTTTGTGACTGGACTTTGAGTTTATCTATTAGCAGAAGAAGGGGGAGTGTGTAGAAAAATAAATGACTCAAACTGTTTAGCGGGGGAGGGGTCCTGGGTGCAGGGGAATCAGCCAGAGTCACTGTTGCAATTATTAAAGGATCCGGGGCATGGATCATTGATAGAATTATGGGATCTATAGAAGAACTGTACAAGCAATAGGCCTGGAAGCAAAAGGCCTGTGTGTGAGAAAAAACTCTCCATGAGAAAATTCTTGTGTGAAGAAAACAAGCAGGGCTGGGAACAAAGAGGGAGTTTTGAAATGATGCAGCTGTCCTGATAAGCTGTGCTAACCAGGAGAGAAGGAGGGTGAACACTAAATTCTTTTAATCATAACATAACTAATGGAAACTTGCCAATGTAAGTCCAATTAGGTAGAAGTAGAAATGCGCTTTGATAAGCTTTAAGCCGCTTAGGAGTTAACAAGCTGGTATACTATATAAGTGCCTTTGGATTGCTAATAAATGGAGTTTTGCTCTTATCAACCATATTGGTTTCGGTCTGCATATCTCTCCCCACGCCGGGGGCCTGCTTTCTCCCTTTTACAGTTCCGGCATTTGGCGCCCGAACACAGAACTTGGAACTCGAACACGGAACTCAGACTCGAACTCGGAGCTCGGAACTTGGACTGGGACTGGCACTTTGTTCCTCTCGACCCGGCGGGAGCCAACTGCAGCACCGGAGCAGCTCCGGCGGGCGTAAGGATCGGCAGCTGCGGACCATTGCCTGATCCCAGCCTGGACCGACCTGACATCAGGGGTCTGCCGTTTGGCTTACAAGGGCTAAACCTGAAGGCTGCACGACCCTGACAGCAGGGACAGAGCGGTAAGACGCGGCTTTGTGGGAAGATAGTTTGTGGGAGGACACAGTTTGTGGAAAGACACAGGTTGCAGGAAGACGCAGTTTGTGGGAAGACACAGTTAGTGCGATAGGACGCAGATATGGAAACAGAGGTGACCCTTGGTTTATTTTTACGCTTTTTAGAAAAGCAGGGAATTAAGGAGATAAACCTTAATAAGGAATTGGTGCAGTTAGTGGAGTTTGGAATGGCAAGAGGTTATTTTAAAGAGTCAGTATCGCTGTTTCATGAGCAGCAGTGGAAAGAATATGGTGACTGTTTGTGGCATTTGGTTATAGACAACAGTAAGGAAGCTAGGAAGTTAATGAAGCCGTGGAGAGCAGTTCTTAATTGCTTGAAACACTATCGGGTTGAGAAACAGGTAGCAGCAGTTGCTCCAGCTCATTTAGGTGGCAATGATCCTCCGCCAGGTATAATGACACTTGGGAGCGATTATGTTCCCACGCCACCAATAGGGTGTTCCGTGCCTGTGAAACCCCCTACAGATCCAACACTGGGTGCCGTACATACTGCACCCCCGTGCAAACGCAGGCTGAGTTATCGGACGGCCACAACAAGAAGTTGGGCCAAGAAGCCGCTAGATGTCGCCATGAGCCTGCTGGAACTGACATTCCCAGAGCATGTAATACCCCTACGTTACAATGTAGTCGGGTTGATTGGAGAAATATCATAAAAACAGCCCTTGAAAATAAAGATTATGAACTCCCCTGTTGGAAGCCGCGCGGGACAGGGAGCCCGGATCCCCGGCGGGGGGAGAAAAACAGACGCCAACCAATATGGTTGAAAAATACACTCCGATTTATTAGCAGTCTAAAGGCACTTATATAGTATACCAGCTTGTTAGCTCCTAAGTGGCTTAATGCTTATCAAGACACATTTCTATTTCTACACAATTGGACTACATTGGCAGTTTTCCACAGTCTTGTTATGATCAAAAGAATTTTGTGCTCAACTCCTCTGTATACTCCCGGATAACACATCTGCAGGTTCTTACTCCCTGTATGTTCTCAGACCGAACTGTTTACTTTCACACAGGGACTTTCCCATGGAAAATGTCTCTCACACACACAGGCCTAAATACCTCCAGCTCAATAGCTTGCACAGTTCTTTTATTGATCCCAATAATTCTATTCTCCAACACTCTCCAAAGCGATCGGAGATCCGGTTGCCTTCCAGGTAATATACCAAGCAGCTGGGGATGATGTAGTAGGAGAATATAGTCCGGTAAATTGGAAGCTGTTAACTCAGCTGCGGGGCACAGTTAATGAGTCCGGCCTGCACAGTTAGCCAGCTAAGCAGATGCTGAACTACATATGGGGCTGTGGGATTCTTTGCCCAAAGGATATTAAAACTATTATCAGCTGCGGGGCACAGTTAATGAGTCCGGCCTGCACAGTGAGCCAGCTAAGCAGATGCTGAACTACATATGGGGCTGTGGGATTCTTTGTCCAGAGGATATTAAAATTATTATGAGGATGATTATGACCCCTTCGCAGGTTATGCTGTGGCAGGCGCACTGGCAACGCCTTTGCAATGCCTCTGCTAATACCCACCGTGATGCACAGGACCCCTTACATGGGGTTACGGTGGAGCAGCTTATGGGTATTGGGCAGTTTGCCAGAGTGGAAATGCAAGTACAAGTGGGACCAGAAAGATTATTGGAGGCTATGAGACTTGCCCGGCAGGCAATGTCCTTTGTAAAAACAGCATCCCCTCAGCCTTCCTATCTGTCAATCAAACAAGGAACGGATGAATCCTTTTCGAGTTTTGTCGACAGGGTTACTAATGCTATACATAATTCAGATTTACAGGATTTTATGAAGGCACCATTGTTAAGACAGTGTGTCATGGAGAATTGCAATCTGTACACCCGGTCCATAATAGTTACCTTGCCAGCTGATGCACCGGTAGAGCTGATGCTAGATAGAATGAGCCGAGTGCCAGTAGGGCCACAGGCAATGTTAGTGGAAGCTGTTAAGGAGATAGGGAAAGATCTCATGCAAGCCCAGACTCAAGCCTTTGCAGCCCTTGCCCCCTTGAAAGGGGCAGAGGAACTAAGAGATGGGTGCTATAATCACTCTAATGAAGTCAAGTGCTACTGATGCGGCTGCAAAGGACACGTGAAACGGCAGTGTCAGGTCCAGCGAGTATGGTGCCGTAACTGCAATCTCAATACTCACTCCACGGAAGCCTGCTGGAGGAGGCCGGGAAACAGGAGACCGAGCACCAAGGGTCGCGGCCCTCTGACACCAACAGTGGCCCCAGCTGTAGCGATGCCAGTCTCCACAGCTCCCTGCAATCTGCCGACTGCCTTCGGCCAGCGACCTGAGGAAGCCTCGGCTTGGACCTGGCAACAGCAGTAGATGTGACTCTGATTGACGGCCGGCCCCAGAAGATTCCAACTGGCATTAAAGGGCCCCTGATTATCAATGGACAGTGCTATGGAGCTTTGCTGTTAGGCCGCTCTTCTAGTAGCCTGAGAGGACTGCTTATATTGCCTGGCCTAATTGATAAGGACTATGAAGGAGAGATTTGCATTATGGCTCAAACTCATTTTCCACCTGTGCACATCCCAGCACATAGCAAGATCGCTCAGTTAATTCCTCAGCCTCACCTGACTGCAGCTGTAGCTGAGGGAACGCAGGAGCGGGGAACGGGAAATTTTGGTTCAACCGGGAGTCTCGCTCTTCTCACCCTCCCACTAGCTCAGCGGCCAGTTGCTACTGCGGTGTTCACTCGTGGCAGTGATTCTATAACATTGTCTGCACTTTTGGACTCTGGAGCAGACCTGACAATTGTGGCCAATTCGTGCTGGCCTCTGCATTGGCCCCTTCAACAGGCAGCAGCGGGGGTCGAAGGTGTCGGAGGCACTGCTTCAGTGCAAGGCAGCCGGGAGCGAATTCAAGTCATACTAGATGGACGCAGTGCATCTGTTGTAGTTACAGTGATGCCTCTGCCTTAATAGGGAGAGATGTGCTCAACCAGCTGGGTTTTGTGCTAACCACTGACATGCCTTTTTGGTAGAGGCCGCTGCACTGACTTTCCCGATAGCCTTGCACTGGATTACAAATGCCTCAGTGTGGATCGAGCAGTGGCCGCTCAAAGAGGAAAGTCTGCAGCAAGCTCATGCACTAGTGCATGAACAGTTAAATCAAGGACATTTGCGACCATCTACGAGTCCATGGAATACACCCATCTTTGTAATCAAGAAGAAATCTGGGAAATATCGGCTGTTGCATGATTTGCGTGCTATTAATGCTCAGATGCAGGCTATGGCATATCAGTACTGTTATTGCAGACAGAGCAGTTGATCGAATGGACGCTGATATTCCAGTCGACTTTACTGTCCTCCACGGAGAGAGTCAACTTATTGGTGCACTGACTCAGTGCAAACAGAAAAAGGGGGAGCAAGTTAAGGTCCTAGAATGGATGTTTACAAGCCTACAGCCTAAAACAACATTGCAACAGAAAATTGATAATGTGGCAGAATTGATACAGAAAGGCTGCGCCCGTATAATACAAGTCGCTGGGCAAGAGCCAGGAACGATCTACTTGCCAATGAAAAGAACTGAGCTCGAGTGGTATCTAAAAAATTCTCAAGCTTTGCAAATTAGCTTGCTAAGCAATGCCCAGCAAATTGAAGTACAACCACTCAAGGCCCCAGTACTGAAATGGATGACACAGCATACATGGATTCAAATTCCCAAAAGGAGCAAGCACCCACTACAAGAAGCAGTAACAGTGTTCACTGATGCTGGAAAGAAGTCCCGACGAGCAGCTGAGACGTGGCAGGTTCAAGGACAATGGTGCCATCAGATACTAGAGGCTGAACCTGGAGACTCTTTACAGACCCTTGAGTTCGCTGCAGTGGTCTGGGCCTTTAAGCGATGGTTGTCTGTTAGGCTCAATGTAGTAACAGACTCATTATATGTTGCTGGCATCGTGGAACGGATAGAGGATGCTAGGATCAAAGACATAAACAACAGACGCCTGTTTGAACTACTGCGCCAGCTCCAATCAGCCATCGGTCAGAGATCGTGTGCCTATGCTATAATACATGTCAGGAGTCATCTATGGACAAAGGGCCTGGGTGAAGGGAATGCCTATGCAGATCAGTTAGTCTCTGTGACAGTGCCATTGAATGAATTTGCAAAGGCACGGGAAGCCCATAACACATTCCATCAGAATGCGAGAGGTCTTCATAGACAATTTGACATCACCATGGAAGAAGCCAAAGGAATAGTACGGGCATGTCCTACATGCAGTCATCATGGCCCGGGTCTCGGTGTCGGGGTTAATCCCCGAGGCTTAGGCCCAAATGAACTATGGCAAATGGATGTGACCCATGTTCCTGAGTTTGGCAGACTGAAATATGTGCATGTCACCATAGACGCAGCAAATTTATATGGGCATCAGTGCAGACAGGTGAAAAGGCCCTTCATGTGATACGGCACCTGACCAGCTGTTTTGCCGTGATGGGTGTACCGGAGCAGATCAAGACAGACAACCATCCTGCCTACATTAGCGAGCGGCTGCGAAAGTTTTGTCAGCAGTGGAGTGTGCGGCATGTCACTGGAATCCCTCATGTACCCACAGGGCAAGCTATTGTGGAGCTGTCCTGGGTTGAGGTGTATTCTATTACCATCCTCATGAGCTGTTGAAATCAGGTGGGGCAGTGTTTCCTTGCCTCCTCCCCCCAGACTATCTTTCTGTTAATGGCCCATCATTGTCCCGCTGCATGACTCAGAGATAACTCCCTCCAGACTATCTTCTGTTAACGAGCCTAATCAACACTTGGCCTCATGACTCATTACCCCATTGTGAGATGCTCCACCCAGAGGGAGGAACCAAGCACCCCATCGTGGATATCATCTGGGACTCTGAGCACCACAGACACTGGCTCCACTGGATTTCCAGAGGACAGGAGCTACACAGCCACCGCTGGACTTTCTGAGGAAGAGCAGACCCCTTCTACTACAGGATCACCACTTCAGAGGACTGCAGCCACCATTCCACCAGACTGCTACCACTACCCTGCCTAACAGGGACTCAGGTTGTATCTTGACTCTGTCAGTGTTTTCTTTTACTTTCTGTTCCTTTTCTTTAATTTCCATTAAATTGTTATTCTGACTTGGTGCCTCTCACTGGTTTGTTTTCAAACTAGTACAGGAGCGTGCTAATCAGACGCTGAAGTTATATTTAGCTAAGTTCAAGGACATTTCAGATGTGCAGGAAAAATTAACAAAAGCCTTGTATGTATTAAATTACTTGTGTTTGTTTGGGGATAATGACGCTGCACCTGCCTATCTTCACAGTGGTATTGTAGAAGCAAAAAGGAAAGTAACAAAGCCTTTTTATGTGATGTATAGGCACCCAGCTACAGGGATCTGGCAGGGGCCCGCTGAGGTTCAATATTCAGGTAGAGGGTACATGTGTGTGCTTACCCCAGCAGGACCTCTGTGGGTACCCAGCCGCTGGACTCGTGCTGCGACAGAGCCTGCAGTGAACAGCACCCACCCTGTATCCAGAAGTGCATCCACGTGAGGAGGAAAGGCTAAAAAGGGCTGTTGTGCCCTCTGCATATAGACTGCAAACCTGACTTGGAATAAGGGCTCACCTTATATCAAGAAACTGCCTTAACTGTGGTTTTGTGAGCTGTAGAGCTTAACACCAAACACAGAAGTAAAGTGAAAAATTGTTTTTTGACTGTCTTGAAACAAGAGCATTAGCAGGCATTTTCAATCAGCTGTCTGCCCATTTAGATCAAGTGAAAGCAGTCAATTTAGTTAGCATTTATGTTTCTACCTGGTATTTTAGCAGCCAGGGCTTACGCTATTTTGCTTAAACTTGCTTGCTGGGAGAGGGATAAGTTTAATATAACCTTGCAAATGCTTAATAAGTTGAATGCGTGTGTTATTAGTGTTAGGCATATAATATTATAAAATTAAGTAGCCATTGATTTTCTACTATTAGCTTACAGCCACGGCTGTGAAAAGTTCCAAGGTATGTGCTGTATACAAGCAGATAAGTGAGTTACATCAATTAACTACATAATTACAGAAAAAGGAAGATGGTCTCAACTTAGAGGGATGGTTAAAGTTATTACATTTAAAATCATGGCTAGTTTTATTTGTGTAGCATTTGATTACTGTAAGACTAGTAATATTACTAATAATAGTGTGTTCACCTTGCCTTCCAATGCTTGCAAAAGATAATATACAAAGTCATTACATCTGTGACCAATCAAGTATTGCTTGTACAAAAAGAAAAAGGGGGAATTGTTGCAATTATTAAAGGATCCGGGGCATGGATCATTGATAGAATTATGGGATCTATAGAAGAACTGTACAAGCAATAGGCCTGGAAGCAAAAGGCCTGTGTGTGAGAAAAAACTCTCCATGAGAAAATTCTTGTGTGAAGAAAACAAGCAGGGCTGGGAACAAAGAGGGAGTTTTGAAATGATGCAGCTGTCCTGATAAGCTGTGCTAACCAGGAGAGAAGGAGGGTGAACACTAAATTCTTTTAATCATAACATAACTAATGGAAACTTGCCAATGTAAGTCCAATTAGGTAGAAGTAGAAATGCGCTTTGATAAGCTTTAAGCCGCTTAGGAGTTAACAAGCTGGTATACTATATAAGTGCCTTTGGATTGCTAATAAACAGAGTTTTGCTCTTATCAACCATATTGGTTTCGGTCTGCATATCTCTCCCCCCGCCGGGGGCCTGCTTTCTCCCTTTTACAGTTCCGGCAAGTCACGACACGAACAATGATATGATTTGAGCATTGTGCTCCAGTTTTATTGTTTACTTACACCAAGTTATATTTTCCAACGATTCACGCCCCTTCCCACGAGAAAGCCTCTAAGCAGCGGGGGAGCTGACCAGTGTTTACCTTTTCCCAAGGCTGTTCAAGGCTGCCTGCTGGCAGGTGTCTTGCAAGCCTATCTTCAGCCTGAGGCCCCGTCAGGGGTACTTCTGCAACAACCCTGGGGTGCCCAAGCTCTCCTGGGGTATCATATGCCCCCATTCCACTAGGAATTCCTCTACAAAACTGCTGTTTGTAAATAGATGACAATGGAAAATAGTGCAACCAATAACAAAAGGAATAAAAAAGTTAACACGTGTACTGGTCCAAACATGGAAAGGATGGGAATGGGACATGTTTTCGTAGTTACCTGGTGGAGTATGGGTTAAACAAATGCTTTTTTTTCTCTTATGTGCTGTAGCAGCTCTAATCTTTTTACCATGCAAGATCCCTTGCTTAGTGCAACTTATTCAACATGTGATCAAAGGGACACAGGTAGTAGCCATGCCTACAGATCCAGAGATGGCTACAAAAGGACAGAAAATTATGTCGCTGCAAATAATTTCAAAACCAAAAAAGACCCAAAACCAGAAAATTGAGTCAATGATAACTAAAGATTGTAAAGACAATTATTAAGAAAATAAAAGAGGAGGTATTGAAAGGAATGAGAGAGATTTGTCTTTTCAAACACACTGTGGGTCTGCTGATAGGTAAAAGCTTGATACTGAGAGGTCAAAGAAACAATGGGAGGAATTCCACTGATTGATGAAAGGAGTGAGAGGGATTTGTCTTTACAAACAATCTGTGGGTTTGCTGAGAGGGGAAGATAGATACTGAGAGATGAAACAAGCAATGGGAAGAACCATAAATTGCATAGGAAAAGAAAAAGGGGGGTATACATTAGAAAGGGGTCTGTATTAGGCAATTTGGGGAGTCTGTACCTCTCAAGTACTGTCAGTGATTGAGGCATGGACCCAAACCAGCAGGGAATCTGAACCCTTTATTCAAAGGAATGAGCTGGTTTTATACACTTTTCCAAGGCACAGTATTTCCTTACGTGGTAATTCTCACTACATGATCTATCCTGTGTTGTCACATCAGCAACACACTTCCTAAATGTCCTTCAATGGGGTGATCGCGCACTGTTCACCTGTCTGTCAGCTCCGGCAGGCTCCTCTCCGTAGGGGTCTGCTGTGTGACACCTCCTCCCCCCAGGGTCTGGCGGAGACAAGCTTCTCTGTGCTGCCATGTGCTTCTTTGTGCCACCATGTGTCTCTGCAGGCATGTCCCACAGCCCACAGCTCAATTCTATCTTCTGTCTCCCCACAATTCCTTTTTTGTTTTATACAAACAGGAATCATGAAACAAAACACTTCTAACATTAGAATGTTTGGCACATTGCCCGAACTAAATAAGCTCTGTTCCTCACAAAAGCAGTATCTTTCCTATGAACAGGGGGATAGATGAAAATACCCAATAACTAGTCTTATGTATGAAGACAGTGAATAAACAGATTGAACTTTGAGAAACAATGTAAAGTTGTCTAAAACTTTTACTATCACCCAGAGTCTGCAATTGCTCTGAGGTCCTGTTTCATAGTGAAGACTTGGAGAGAGTCTTTCCCGGGCAAGACTTTTAAGTTAACCTCGAAAGAGGGTCCAGCTTTTATAAGATCAGATCAACAAGTCAAAGTGACTTGATTACACTTTTAGGGCAGAAACACCTGGGTCTGATGGTATAATCCCCAGTCAGCCCGGGCTAGGGCTTGGCCAGAACCTCAAGCCTTGACTGAGAGGGTTTCCTTAAAAATCCCTACAAAATTGCCTAAAAACTTTATTAGTATCAGTTAGGAACATGACTTCAGAAGAGTTTATCTTCCCCACAAGCTGATTATGAAGCTGGAGTATCCAAGGCTGGTTGGACCACTCTAGCAAGTACCCATCTTGGACCGGAATCTGTGGAAACACAAGCATATCCTCGCCCCCAGGTTATCAATGGAAAGGGGCCTTCCCATTTTCCACTTTCAAGATTCCTAACAAGTACCTCAGCTTTTTCTAAGTGAGCCTGTGACTCACCAAAATGTCTCTGGATGAGGGTTTGGTCATTCTGAATGCAATTCAAAAAACTAACAACATACAGGGCTTTCTGCAGTCTTTCGTGGAGGGTATATCCCACTCCTGCACCCCCCTTTTTTGTTTTAACAATATGGACTTGAGAGCACTATGGGCCTGTTCTGCACTTTCCCCTGTGTAGAGAGATGGCTATGTGTACGTGCACAATCCAAGCTATATTAGTGAACTGTCCTTGACTGGAGACAAAAGAGAAGAGCAATGCTGATGTGGCAAGCCGACAGGATGTTAGGGAGGGGGATGCTGACCATAGAAAGAGAAAGACTTATGTTAGTTAGTCACGTGCATATTAATCTGTAACCAATCGCTTGCTATTAACGGCTGCGTGAACAGTAGCTGTAACCCAATAGTATGGAGCTTGCTTATGCGTGCTTGGGGAATTAGAGTATAACTATGGGACTGACAATAGAATAAATGGAGTTCCATCATATCTCTGTGAGAAGTGTGGTTCATCCCAGCAGATCTCTGTCTATTCACCTGCATGGGCAGAAGCAAAAATATATGTGGAAAGGGTATCAATCGTAACAAGAACATATTTCAACTTACCGAATTCAGGAAAATGTGTAACAACATAAAGTTCTCTTACTATGAACAGTAAAACAGAACATCTAATAAAAACAAGTGTGCACTGAGTAAAAATAAGCAAGATAGTTATCTTCAACTGATTAAATACTTCACCATTTCACAGAATGTATATAAATCGAGGCCTCAGACATTACAATTAACATTAACTCTCTAAGTAGTTTCAAAAGGTAACAAGCCCCGAGTCAGAAGTTGCTGCAGGGTGAGAGGATTATGGTCTTTCATTCCAGTGGTAACCTTTTCCACATCAGGGAAGCAGCAATGTGGGATCTGTTCTTCCACTTTCTTCAAGTAGGAAAAGAGTACTTTGAAAAAACATATCAGTTAATTTCTGCTTGAAAAGATAGCTTACAAATCAGAATTATTATCTATCACAAAAAGCAATCAGAACAATGCAGGGGGGTCACAAGGTGATACGGTAAATAAAACTAGTTTTAACAGTGAGGGTCCAGGACTGCAGCAACATTCTGAATACCGAAAAAATGAGAGTTTTATGAACCAGCTGCAGGAATAACATGCCTAGCCCACAGCCATTCCAACACAAGCCTGTGCAAATGCTGCAGCCCCCCCACCCCTGAGGAAGGGGCCAGCTGTCTCCCCAGGTCTTTTCTCCAGCACAGCATCAGCTCATGAGGGTTTGCAGCAGATGGGAGCCCTGGCTTTAGCAGCACGTTTTGGGCGGCTGCACGGCTCGCAGAGGTCTGCTGGCCCGTCTCCTCACTTCCCACATGCAGAGAGCTGCACTCACCCCGCCAGACCCGCTGTGTCGCCAGCGCGGCGTTCGCCACAGCTTCTCGGCTCTGCCATGTGCTAGCCGCCATGTGCTTGCTGGCACCACTCGCTCGCCAGCGCCACTAGGGCACCACACCCCCGTGGCCCTGACCCCCCCCCCCCCCCCACCGCATCTGCCGCTGCCGCAGCACTCTCTCAGAGGGCAAATGGAGAGGGAACACACTACCAGGAAGGGCCGCATGGCGCGGGGTGGCGCGAGCTCTTCTACGATACCGTCCATTTTCCCTCCAGGGTCAAACGGGTCGGGGGATGAAGGGCCATCTTCCGGTTCTCCTCCCACAGCCCCGACAGACTTGCAATCATTAGCTGGCAGCACAGAAGGGGTCAGCACAGCTGCCATGGTGGCACAAGCATCTTTCTTTGTCCGGTCTCTGGGTGCTGCATGTGCCATGAGTGCCTTGCACACTGTCCTCCATGGATGCAAAAGCTCCATCAGTGCTGTGTCGCCTTGCGCAACTCGGTCCCACACTTCCGACGAAAAGGCAGTGCTCGGGTTTAGCGCCGGCACTTTGGAAGACGCCCAATGCAGCATAATTTTAAGCATGGACTTTCCATGTTTTTCAAGTAAACAAGACATAAGTTCAAAAACATCGCTGTTGGATGAGGATTGTCCAGCCCCCATGTCCCCCGTGGCTCACCTACAACTTGCAGGGATTGATTGCTGGCGAGCTTTCCTGCTTCTTTCTGCAGCACTTCAAGTTCCATGGGGCTCACCAATGGACGCACAGTTAGGTGTATAAAAAGCTTCTCACACAGGGCACCATTTGTTGGTGATTGAGGCACGGACCCAGACCGGCAGGTAATCTGAATCCTTTATTCAAAGGAATGAGCTGGTTTTATACACTTTTCCAAGGCACAGTATTTCCTTACATGGTAATTCTCACTACATGACCTATCCCGTGTTGCCACATCAGCAACACACTTTCTAAATGTCCTTCAATGAGGTGACCACGCGCTGTTCACCCGTCCATCTGTCAGCTCCCAGCAGGCTCCTCTCTGTAGGGGTCTGCCACGTGACACCTCCTCCCCCCAGGGTCTGGCGGAGACAAGCTTCAAGTGGGAGGATATGGGACAAATCCTGAAGAAATTCTCTGACCCAATATTACCGCAGGTCTAGGCCCTAGGGTATATCACCGTGCCCTGCAGCCATAGGGAGGAGGAGGAGAGAAGATCCAGCAGGCAGGAATTGTGCAGCAAGATTGATTTATTTAATTATTTTACAAATTCTTTTATAGACTTTTTTCTTCATAGTCTAATTGGACAAAGGATCAGCCACCCCTTGGGGTGATTGGCTAAAATCCTAAAACATCCACTGTCAAAATATTTTTCTACTATACCATAAACAAGACTTTTCAAGGTTGCAGGTGTCTTGGATGTTTACGTACCCTGCTACCGCTTCTGAAAGAGAGAAAAGTCTCTCACGGACATGGAAAATAGCAAGAAAATCCTTGCCTGCAGCATTTTTGCATCTACAACCCAATGGTTTGCAATTTCCCCCCTGAACAAGTTCAGAAACCAGCTGAGGTGGGGAAATATCTGAAAGAGAAATACAATGACAATTCTAATGAGAACAAGCTCCTTGCAATATGTTGGGCTTTGGCATATGCTTATCACACACTGCAGCAGGTAAAGATAGAGGGGCAGGAAGGTAAATCAGCAAAGCCTGCAGACACCCCAGTCACTCAGGCTGCAGCCAAACCAGACAGCAAGCCCAAACCAGATGGAGAGTCTAAGCCATTGACAGTGGCTCCTGTCACGAGGAAAAAACACACAACCAAAACTGCCCAGTGAAAGATGAGGATAATGCAGGGGAAGGAACCTCAAAAGATGCCGGAGAAGGAGCCTCAAAACCACCGACTCAGGCACAGAAACCATTACTGAGCCCATGTCCATAAAGGACCTGCACAGCCTAAGAAAGGATTACACCCAAGGGTCTGATGAATCCATAATAAGTTGGATGGTCCATATTTGGGATGCAGCAGGTGATGATGTGATGCTGGACGGTGCTGAAGCGAGGCATTTGGGATCCCTGTAATGTGATCCAGTTATCAACCAAGCGATCATAAGGGAGGCTGACTCTGCCAGTCTCTGAAGACGGGTTTTGACAGGCATGAATGAAAGATATATGTGCGGAGATGATCTCTACATGCAGCAAACCCAGCGGAAGACCAAAGAACAAGGCATCCAGCACCTGAGAGAACTAGGGATGGTAGAGATTGTCTTCACAGATGACCCTGGATTGAGGAGTCCAGACCAGGTAAGAGTTAATCCAGTGATGTGGCAAAAACTCATACGACTTGGGCCACAAGAATATGCTTCTCCTTTAGCAATAATGAAACTGGACTTCGGTGCAAATGAGACTGTGTAGGATATGGCAGTGAAGCTCCGAGCATATGCAGATTCTGTGCATGGCCCAACACATGCAAGAATTGCAGCTGTGGAAACACATGTGCAGAGAATGGAAGATAAGATGGAGAAGAGTCTCCAGGAGATTAAGAAGGAGATCAAAGAGGGCCTTCTCTAAAACTCAGCAGAACAGATCCGAGATTCTGATACCAAACGTGGACATCCTCAAGAGAGAAAGTACATCCCACGAAGAGAGCTGTGGGATTTCCTGTGTGACAGTGAGGAAAACGTGGAGGTGGGTGTACTAGTTTGAAAACAAACCAGTGAGAGGCACCAAGTCAGAATAACAATTTAATGGAAATTAAAGAAAAGGAAAAGAAAGTAAAAGAAAACACTGACAGAGTCAAGATACAACCTGAGTCCCTATTAGGCAGGGTAGTGGTAGCAGTCTGGTGGAATGGTGGCTGCAATCCTCTGAAGTGGTGATCCTGTAGTAGAAGGGGTCTGCTCTTCCTCAGAAAGTCCAGCGGTGGCTGTGTAGCTCCTGTCCTCTGGAAATCCAGTGGAGCCAGTGTCTGTGGTGCTCAGAGTCCCAGATGATATCCACGATGGGGTGCTTGGTTCCTCCCTCTGGGTGGAGCATCTCACAATGGGGTAATGAGTCATGAGGCCAAGTGTTGATTAGGCTCGTTAACAGAAGATAGTCTGGAGGGAGTTATCTCTGAGTCATGCAGCGGGACAATGATGGGCCATTAACAGAAAGATAGTCTGGGGGGAGGAGGCAAGGAAACACTGCCCCACCTGATTTCAACAGCTCATGAGGATGGTAATAGAATACACCTCAACCCAGGACAGTGGGAAGGACAACCCACTTCTGCTCTGGCAGCACGAGTGCGTGAATTGAAGGAGCGCAAGTCTCAGAAAGGAAGTTCTACCAAAAAGGAAGGAGCTCCAGTTGCCTGTAGCCAAACTGCTGGAAATGATGGAAAAGACGATGGCATGTCCAATTCCCATGAAGCAGCCTCTAAGATGCAGGCTCAGGGAATAAAGGATAACCATGCATAGAGGGGCCCTGCCTCTAGCCAGGTACAGGCCAGGGAAAACCGCATTTTTTGGACTGTGTGGATTCGTTGGCCTGGCACATCAGAACAACAAAAATATGATGCCTTGGTTGACACTGGTGCGCAGTGTACAATAATCCCATCGCAGCATGTGGGGGTAGAATCTGTTTCTGTTGCTGGTGTGACAGGTGGATCACGAGATTTGACCTTGGTGGAAGCTGAGGTGAGCCTGACTGGAAATGAGTGGAAGAAACATCTCATTGTGAGTGGCCCAGAGCCCCCGTGCATTTTGGACATAGACTTCCTCCGAAGCGGGTATTTCAGAGATCCAAAGGGACTCAAGTGGGCTTTTGGAATAGCTGCTGTGGAGACAGAGGGCATTAAGCAATTGAACACTTTGCCTGGACTATCAGAGAACCCATCTGCAGTCAGCCTTCTGAAGGTGGAAGAACAAAGAGTGCCAATTGCTACCTCGACAGTGCATCGCCGACAGTACCGGACAACTCGAGATGCTGTGATTCCCATCCACAAGATAATCCCTGAGCTGGAGACCCAAGGGATGATCAGCAAAACTCACTCACCCTTCAATAGTCCCATTTGGCCTGTGCGCAAATCTGAAGGAGAATGGAGATTGACTGTGGACTACTGTGCCTTGAATGAAGTGACTCCACCATTGTGCGCTGCTGTGCCGGACATGTTGGAGATCCAGTACGAACTGGAGTCCAAAGCAGCGAAGTGGCACACCAGTATTGACATTGCTAATGCATTTTTCTCCATTCCTCTGGCAGCAGAGTGCAGGCCTCAGTTTGCCTTCACCTGGAGGGGTGTGCAGTACACCTGGAACCGACTGCCCCAAGGGTGGAAGCACAGTCCCACCATCTGCCATGGATCGCTCCTGACTACACTAGAAAATGGTGAGGCTCCAGAACACCTGCAGTACATTGATGACATCATTGTGTGGGGGAACACTGCAACAGAAGTGTTTGAGAAAGGATAGAGAATCATCCAAATTCTCCTGGAAGCTGGATTTGCCATCAAGAAGAGCAAAGTCAAGGGACCTGCTCAAGAGATTCAGTTCCTGGGAGTGAAGTGGCAAGATGGACGGCATCAGATTCCCGCTGAGGTCGTCAGTAAGATCACAGCAATGTCTCCACCAACCAACAAGAAGGAAACACAAGCTGTCCTAGGTGCCATAGGCTTTTGGAGGATGCATATCCCTGAGTACAGCCAGATTGTGAATCCTCTCTACCTGCTTACCTGCAAGAAGAATGATTTCCATTGGGCCCCTGAACAGCAACAAGCTTTTGCCCAAATCAAGCAGGAAATCGCTCATGCTGTAGCCCTTAGCCCAGTCAGGACAGGACCAGAAGTGAAGAATGTGCTCTACTCTGCAGCCGGGAGCCATGGCCTGTCCTGGAGGCCTTGGCAGAAGGTGTCTGGTGAAACTCAAGGTCAACCACTAGGATTATGGAGTGGAAGCTTCAGGGGGTCTGAAGCCAACTATACTCCAACAGAGAAGGAAATCCTGGCAGCCTATGAAGGAATCCAAGCCGCCTCATAGGTAATCAGCACTGAATCACAACTCTTCCTGGCTCCCCGACTACTGGTGCTGGGGTGGATGTTCAAAGCAAAGGTTCCCTCTACCCACCATGCCACCAACTCCACATGGAGCAAATGGATCGCTCTCATCGCACAGAGTGCCCATATTGGGAAACTGAATCGCCCTGGGATTTTGGAAATAATCACAAACTGGCCTGAAGGTGAAAACTTTGGTCTCAGTGACGAGGAAGAACAAGAACAAGTGTCATGTGCTGAGGAAGCTTCACCATATAACCAATTGCCATCAGTAGACACACGCTACGCTCTTTCCACTGACAGTTCTTGTCGCATCGTAGGGAAGAAATGAAAGTGGAAAGCGGCCATATGGAGTCCCACATGGCAGGTTGCAAAAGCTACTGAAGGAGCAGGCGGATCGAGCCAATTCACTGAACTCAAAGCTGTTCAATTAGCTGTGGACATTGCTGAAAGAGAGAAGTGGCCAAAGCTCTACCTCTACACTGATTCATGGATGGTAGCCAATGCTCTATGGGGATGGGTGGAAAAGTGGGAAAAAGCTAATTGGCAGTGTAGGGGAAAACCAATCTGGGCTGCTGAAGAGTGGAAAGACATCGCTGCCCAAGTAAGAATGCTAGTTGTGAAAGTCCGCGATGTAGATGCCCATGTCCCCAGGAGTAGGGTGAATGAGGAACACAGAAACAACAAGCAGGTTGTTGGGAAACAGAATTATTGGGATCAATAAAAGAACTGTACCAGCAATAGGCCTAGAAGCAAAAGGCCTGTGTGTGAGAAACTACTCTCCATGGGAAAGTCCCTGTGTGAAAAATAACAGGCAGGGCTGGGAACAAAGAGGGAGTTTTGAAACAGTGCAGCTGTCCTGATAAGCTGTGCTATCCGGGAGAGAAGGAGGGTGAACACTGAATTCTTTTAATCATAACATGACTATGAAAGCTTGCCACTGTAAGTCCAATTATGTAGAAGTAGAAATGTGTTTTGATAAGCTTTAAGCCACTTAGGAGTTAACAAGCTGGTATACTATATAAGTGCCTTTGGGTTCCTAATAAATGGAGTCTTGCTCTTATCAATCATATTGGTTGAACTGCATCTCTCCCCCCGCCAGGGGCCCAGGCTTCTCGTCTTGTTATGCTTCTAAAAGCAGGTAGATCAGGCTGCAAAGATGGAAGTGTCGCAGGTAGGCTTAGACTGGAAACACAAGGGAGAGTTCTTCCTAGCTCGATGGGCCCATGATGCCTCAAGTCATCAAGGCAGAGATGCCACCTATAGGTGGGTATGGATACAATATTGCTTCTAGCAAGAATTTTCTTGCTTTCTTCTAAGCCCGTGGGATACTTTTCTCCGTCACGAAGAGATTAGCAGAAGTTCTATAAACTATGAACACCTGCAACCTTGTAGAACTATGTTTATGGTACAGTAGAAAAATATTTTGACAGTGGATGTTTAGGATTTCTAGCTAATCAACCCAGGGGGTGGCTGATCCTTTGTCCAATTAGACTATGAAGAAAAAAGTCTATAAAAGAATTTGTAAAATTATTAAATCAATCAATCTTGCTGCACAATTCCTGCCTGTTGGATCTTCTCTCCTCCCTATGGCTGTTGGATACCGTAATAGGTGGGCACAAGACCAAGGGGTGGATCTAACCATGGACAGTATCTCCCTGGTTATCCATGATTGTGAGACATGCGCTGCAATCAAGCAGGCCAAACAAGTGAAACCCCTATTGTATGGGGGGCGATGGTCCAAATACAAGTATGGGGAGGCCTGGCAGATTGATTACATCACACTGCCTCAAACACGCCAAGGCAAGTGTTATGTGCTCACAATGGTAGAAGCCACCACTGGATGGTTGGAGACTTACCCTGTGCCTCATGCTACAGCCCGTAACACCATCTTGGGTCTTGAAAAGCAAGTCCTTTGGAGGCATGGTAACCCCGAGAGAATTGAATCTGACAATGGGACTCATTTTAAGAATAGCCTTATTAACACCTGGGCTAGAGAACATGGCATTGAGTGGGTGTACCACATCCCTTACCATGCACCAGCTGCAGGCAAAGTGGAACAGTGCAATGGATTGTTGAAAACCACCTTGAAGGTACTGGGTGGGGGAAATTTCAAAAATTGGGAGATGCATCTAGCAAAAGCCACCTGGTTAGTTAATACCTGATGTTCTACCAATAGAGCTGGTCCAGCCCAATCTCAATCCCTGCATACAGTAGATGGAGATAAGGTCCCAGTAGTGCATGTCAGAGGTCTGTTAGGAAAGACTGTGTGGATAAATTCTGCCCCGAGTACCGACAAACCCATCCGTGGGGTTGTTTTTGCTCAGGGACCTGGTTGCACATGGTGGGTAATGCAGAAAGATGGAACAACACATTGTGTACCACAGGGAGATCTGATTGTTGGGTGAAAACCATCTGTAATGTTAAATGCCTGTATACCCCTGCTTGCTGAGTGTCACTGTCACTGTTTGTACATAGCTGTATATACGTATGTTTATGTATTAATGTGTGTGTGTAGAATTAGAATATCTTAGTTTGGTCATTGAGCCAACAATATGGGATAAGGGGTGGAATGTCTTGGGGTGACTTTATGTTGTATCCCATATCATTGCCCCATGCCCAGAAATTAACTTTGTGCGTTTCTATGCTTTTAAACCGAGCCTGAGATGGGGGAGGGAAAAGTGAGCAAAACTTCTTCAAAGCAGTTTTGCAGTTTTTGTTTTCATGTTTCCAGGACACAGAGATACAGACTGCTCTTGCTTTTACAGCAGCGGCAGGAGGGGGACGAAGCAGCTTGCTTTCTAGCCAGCTTTCAGCCAGTCTTTTCAGTTTCTTTTTCTCCGGAGAGAGATGGAGAGTTGAACTTTTGTTTTTTCCTGGAATTTTCAGATTTTTTTCCCTTTTTCTGCTGGACTGCTTCAATATCAGAACACATCGGGAGGACTTTCCACTGAGCACAGAGGGCCTGGCCCTGGCCCAAGTCCTAGCTCCAAGGAGGAGGCAGACCAAAGGGAGGACTCTAACACTTTCCCAGGTTTCTCTCCACAGCGAGCGATTTTATTATTTAGCATTATTATTCTTTTCCCGTGTGTTTGTTAAATAAATAGTTTTTATCTCTTTCACTTTCCTTCAAGGAAAAAGTTTTTTTCTCAAACCTGGTGGGGGAGGGGCGGTTTGTAACCTGCCTTCTCTCAGAGGATCTATTTGTAAATTTGGCCAAACCCGCACACTGCGCTATCATGTGCTTCTTTGTGCCACCATGTGCCTCTGCAGGCACATCCCACAGCCTGCAGCTCAATTCTGTCTTATCTCTCCCCACAAAATACCTCAGCCAATGGGCAAAGAGAGAGAGGAATGCGGCCGGGAAATTAGAATAAAAATGAGAAAATTTGAGAGACCCCAGGGGAATGCCCCATGGCTTCTCCCTTTATTGAATAAAGTAACAGGATTCCTCTGTCTCCTTTTTGGACATATATCTGTGGTGTTTGTGGATTAATTTTCCTGACAGTAAGAGAAAAGATAGAATAAGAAGTAATAATGTGAGTAATTCAATTGCTATTACAATACTAAAAAATCTAAATTCAATTGCAGTCATGAATTCAATCCTTATTAGTAAGTGCTCCCACCCTGTGAACCTAAAAATCAGGTTTTTTTAATGGGTAGTATGTGTGAGGGGTTCCCAATATTGCATTTTTTGGATGTTAGCTAAATATGTATTTTGAAATTTAGTCATAGAATTACACAGCAGCTCCTAATTTTTAAATCCTATGGGGGGGGGGGGGGGGGGGGGGAGAGGTATCCCCAATATTGCCATGTGTCAATCAGCCGAGTTACAAGGAGATTCTCAGCTCCTGTAGCATAATTGCACCCTGAAACAAATATGAATGGGTTTGTTGAGGATGTGTGTTTACATACTTCAAAGGTTTTAAAATGGGTTTTTCTCTTGACTACATTCACATATAGTTGGAAGAATTTCATAGGTAGCATTCCTGTTCTGCTGGGTAATTCTATATATCCTGAAAGGTTAATTTTTACCATGCAAAATTCAAAAAGTATTAAAAAACCATTTTCATACTTTCATGCAAACACATCTTTACATCAGCGCTATGTTCTATTTTTCAGGGAATAGATTCTAGCACTTGATGCAATTTAATTTTGACACAAATCAGAAACTGTAGCTTTATTATTGGTGGGATTAAAAAATGATTTTTTTTTTCAAATTTAGTTTTATTACTGTAAGAAATCTTTATTTTCTTTTGAATTTTAGTGAGCAAATTGCTCTGATCACACTCTGCACAAATAACTAAGAATCATGAGTGCAGTAGAGTGTGTTAGGGTTACCACATTGATTAGCATAATTAAAAGAAGCAAGGTAAAATTAAAATGCTCTTCTAGGACATCAGAAACTCAACAGTACATCAGAGATGTTTAGGTGGACTTGAGAGTTGGTAGAAGGTTTTTATGTATTTTATCCATACTCTGTTTGCAGTTCATAGCTATCCCTCCTGGTTTAGGAAGGGAGATAACTATTTTTCATGTAACTTTTTGTGTGTGCGTGTGTTCTATTAGGATTCTTTAGTTCACGAATTATTAACTTTTAAAAATTTAGCCAAATTATAATAATTCTGAAGCCTTCTGAGGTAGAATTGGGAAGGTCAATACATATATGTATGATTTCATATATGTATAAATTCTTTTACCAACTTTGAAGATAAAATCAGTTGAGACAAATTATACATCTATAAGATTTTTTGTCGCACCATATTTTTCCTGTAAAATGATAAAAGAAATCAAACTTGACAATACAAAAAACACTTTGACTAATATTTGATCTTCCAACAAGTCACTTGTGATGAAAACACAAAAAAATTACAAACATTAACAAATTGACACTGCAATCAATTATGGTGAAAATTTAATAATTCCATTGGTTCTCACACAGCTCCATCTCATGTGTTGGTAGGTTCCTATAAAAGAAAAGTGAAAATTTGGCCTGCTGCAGACTGATTATTAAAAGGAAGCAAAAACTTCTTAGCTAACACAAAGTGACAGACCCTAAGTGAAGAAATGGTTATCACATCTGTGTGAATTTGCTGGCTGTTTCTCTGCTCCCAAACTCGTTTTCTTTATCTTCAGTTTGGGGATGTTTGAAATTTCTAGAAAAAAGAAAAAAACAAGCTTCCCAGCAAAGTATGCCTGAGTGAAACAAGCTGCTAATTGCATCAACTTATTATTCAGATGGAGTTTTAGCTTTTATTTTGTGAAAAACGAGGTTCACTTTTGTAAAATTTTAAAAAAAGTTTAATAGAAGGGACAATTAGGAGACAATAGCAAAAAGGGTATTACGGCCGGGTGCTTTGGCAGAGATCCAAAGGCACACTTCTACACCCAAAAGATCCTCTGTAAAAGTACACCTCTTATTGAATATTCATCACAGTCATGCATGATTCATAAATTCTTTGGAGTTTCTGTGTATCATCCCATCAGCCTTATCTTCCTCCTTGGCTCCATTCCGTCTCTGCTCCCTCCATAAATTCTGCTCTCTCTGGTTTCTGGTTTTCTTTTTCTCTGATGAGATACTCCAGGAATGTGAAGACTTTCTCTGCCTATCTTTTCTAAATTGACTACATAAACAATAGAAATTCTATATCATGTATTACATTACAGAACCTAGGTAAAGTTTTTCTAACATTATGTAACATGCGAAAAGCCAACATCACAATACATTCATAACAATTTCATGAGATGCATGTTGCACCACTTTTGTTGTTTCCCACAGTTTTTCTGTGGGGTCTCCTCCAATTAATTCATGTTCAGCCGAGGGAGTGAGACTGCTTTTAAAATTTTTGCAAGAACTGAAGCTTGTGAATTACGGAGTGCTTTAGGCACTTGAGCTGCCTTTCTTTCAGGGCTTTAGCATGATTTACCAAAATATGAATATCGATCTAATATCGATATCCAACTGAGACAGACAAAAACTCTCTAACAGTTTAGAGTTAGAAAGTGTATGTTTTATTTGATGCCAGGCACTGCGTGGGATAGCTCCCTAAGATGCAGGGCCCCGATACAAGCAAACACAAAGCTTTTTATTTACAAAAATTATGAATATCCAAAATACAAATGCATATTCATAACATTAACACCTCCCATTCTCCACTTCGTATGGAAATGAGCTTAAATGTCATTAAGCATGCATAGCGTGTGTTCTGAATTGAGTCGGTGTGGGAGTGTGTTTGCTTTGGTTCAGCCCGGGTCTCCCCTCTAAGTTCTTTAAGTTTGGTGTACCTCAGTTGGCGCCCCCCCTGTTTTATTTAAATCACCCTATCTGTCATTTTTGTCTCCTCCCAGGACCCTGTCTGTCACTCTGGCACCCCTCCCAGGCTTCTGGAAAGTTCTAGCCAGGGGGCCAGGTGACTGGTCCTGGGAAAGAAGTCCCTCCCTTCCCCTGTTACAGTTGGTTCCCTTATGTGTCCCTCGTCCTGTTTGCCGCACCCTTCCCTTCCCTGGTTGGTTGTTCTGTACCCCCCCCCCGAGTTCTCCCCCCCCCATAAAATCCCCTGCACGAGATCGGCAGGTGCGCAGAGTTGGGCACCCCCTGGGGGTTGAGGTCCCCCCCGTTCGGAGGACCAATAAACTTTCTGGATTTTACCCAACTCTGAGCCTGCCTCCTTTCCTCCGCCGTCTGCCTTTACCACCGCGGTCCCTTGGAAGGACCCATGAGCCAGACCTCTGATCCCTCCGATATCAGAGGCTGGCCCCCGCAGCCTGCTGTGTCCCGAGCTGACCGGGCTGAGAGGGAACTGTTCCTAGGGGACACAAAGGCAGCTTGGCGCCCGGGCGTGGAGCCCCACTTCCATCGGACCCCACGGAAGGGACTGATTGCTTCAGCAAGTGCATCATCGGGACGTCAAGCTACCCCAGCTGAAGCACGCTCCGTTTTAGTGAGCTGCGCTCCTGGGGGTGAGGATGGTAGCTTCGCCGCGCCGCGAAGTAGTTCTCGGCGGAGGAACCGGCCGCCTGGAGCTAACCTGGACGCCAGTCAGGTAAGTATTTTTCCCCGGGGGGGGGAAAAACTTGCCTTAAAGCCGGTAAAGGCTTTTGGAGGGACCAGTGTCCCTGGCTCTCGAAGAGCCGAACGTAGGCTGCGCAGCCCCGGAACAAGCGCGGTGCGCTTTTCTCCAGTTGGTTTTTGGGAAAACCGGCGTTCCAGGCTTGAAGTTTTTAGCTCCAGACGCTGTGCTGTCGGCTATGGGCGCTAAACTCTCCACAGCACAGAAGGGGGCATTTCTCCAAGTTGCGGGACTCCTTGAGGGTGAGGGGATAAGTTTTTCAAAGGGATGTTTAAAACGGTTTATTCGGTGGCTGTTTCTGCACTTCCCTCAGTGCTCTCAGGATACGGTTTTGACCGTTCCTTTTTGGAATGCCGCGGGAGAAAAGCTGGCGTGATCTAGTTCTGCCAAAGAGAAAGATTTCTCCTTTCTGTGCTTGCAAATTAGATCGGCGTTAGATAAAAAAAAAGAGAGGGAAGGACGAACAACCCCGAATTCCCCAGTTGTTACCCCTAACCCATCTCCCGAACCCGTGTCCCCTCAAACGGGCATCCTGAGGAGAGCAACCCCCGATGCGCAGGGCTGCCACCGTCTCCCTGGCTTTCCTCGGGGTTCTCGGAGCCCCTGCTCGGACAGTCCCAGCCAGACTGCCCGAGGCTTATCCCGTTCCCCGACTTCCCCAGTTATCAGACCCCGAGTTCGGTTTAGTGATCCAGAGAGTTTAGAAAATGCCCTCCCTGCCCGAGGAGGACAAGATGGCGGGCGCCACGTGGCAGAAACCCCCTCTTGCTTTTCCCCGCGCTTTTCCACCCGAAATCCCTTTCTCCCGAGTCCCAACCCCTTTCGCCCCGACCTCTCCTACTCCCAAGCTGGTTCCACCCCTCTTACCCCTCCTACCTGTCACCAGTGCGCGCCCCCGTGCTCCGCCCCAAGAAATCACAGCTCCATGCCTGGCTGCCACCCACTTCCTGCTTCCGGTTCCCACGCCTGTCCTTTCGGTTCCCACGGTGTCTGGCCGGAAGGGGGGGGGCCGGAGGACCAGAACCCAGAACTGGATCCCATTCCCTCGGCCGCTCCGGTTTTTTATCAGAGGTCCCGGAGAGGAGGAACAACCCATGTCAGCTGGGAAACCCTCTCACACCAAACAAAGGAACTCTGCAAAGCGCAGAAGGAGTTTGGGAGAGAAAGCGAATATTTTCACGGCCTTTTAAAGGCAAATCTCTCCGGAGCAGTAATGACGCCCTTTGATCTGCGTCAGCTTTTCTCATGCCTGCTTTCCTCAGCAGAGTTTCTGCTCTGGAAGGCAGCGTGGGAAAGGGAGCTCTGCAGACTCCTTCCAGCGCTCTTGCAAAGTTCTGATACGGCCGTTGATGCTGACAATCAGGAAATTACATTGGACCATCTAAGCGGTGAAGGAGATTGGGCTTTGGCGCCGAAGCAAGCTCAAGGCTTGCCTTTGGAGGTTCTGCAACAGGTCAAGGAAGCAGCCGGTAAGGCATTCCTTGGTCTAAGGCCTGATGTGCCCGTAGAATCCTACTCGCAGGTCCAGCAGCAACCCACTGAATCATTCCTAAAGTTTGTGGAAAGACTAACCCGAGCTGTAGAGTTGCAGGTCAAGCAGCCGGCGGCCAGGGAAGAGGTCATTGCAGAAATGGCTATGGTGAATGCCAACCCTCAATGCAAGGCAGCCATCCTGAGCCTCCCCCTGGACCCCCCGCTGACCATACAGACTATGTTAGAAGTTTGCGCTGCGAAGGCACCACACCTGCAACCTACCAGCTCAGAGAGACAGCGGCCCAGAGGAATGGCCTCAGTGGGAACAGCAACGCATCGCCCTGCAGCGGACCAGAGGAGGACCATGGGCCTGAACACCAAACCACCTCCAACTGCAAATGGCCAAAAGCGAGCCCCGCAGGCCAGGAACACCTGCTTCCTATGCGACCGGCCTGGACATTGGACAAGGGACTGCCCGCTCAAGTGGCAGTTCCAGCAATTTAAAAAGGAACATGAACCTGGGGGACAGGAGGGCCTTAAGCAACAAAAAAACTGAATGGGGAGCGTCAAATTAACAATGTCACTGAAGACATGGGCTCTCTCCAACCAGGGATGCCATCCCCAACGATGCTCCCTCAAAATTGGAATCTGGCAGTAATTGACATTAAAGACTGCTTTTTCCAAATTCCCCTGCACCCTGACGATGCCCCGCGTTTTGCCTTCTCGATTCCTGTTATCAATCGAGAAGCCCCAAGGAAAAGATACCATTGGAAGGTGTTGCCACAGGGTATGAAGAACAGCCCGACCATCTGCCAATGGTATGTCTCTTCCTTGCTTGCCCCAGTTCGCCCAGCAGCAAAAGAGGCCATACTCTTCCATTATATGGATGATGTCCTCGTGTGTGCCCCTGACGATGACATGCTTGCCAGTGTGCTCGACCTGACAATCAATGCATTGGTTGCTGCAGGGTTCGAGCTCCAAGAGGGAAAGATTCAACGGATGCCACCTTGGAAGTACCTGGGCCTACAAATTGCAAAGCAGACTATTGTGCCGCAAAAATTGGCTATTAATACTAACATCAAGACTCTGGCAGATGTCCGCCAGCTGTGTGGGTCTTTAAATTGGGTGAGGCCATGGCTGGGTCTGTCCAATGAAGACCTAGCCCCCCTTTTTGATTTACTAAAAGGGGGAGAGGAGCTTAGTTCTCCCCGGACACTCACCCCAGAGGCGCAAACAGCTCTGGAGAGGGTGCAACATCTAATGTCCACCAGGCAGGCAAGCAGGTATAGGCCTGACTTGCCATTCAAGTTCATCATCCTGGGTAACCTGCCACACTTGCACGGGGTTGTCTTCCAATGGGAAGACAAGAAAAAGAAGAGCAAAAAGGACCAGGACCGGAGGGATCCCTTCTTAATCATAGAGTGGGTATTTTTCAGCCATCATCGGTCCAAGAGGATGACACAGCCACAAGAGCTGATGGCTGAACTGATCCGGAAGGCTAGGATCCGGATCAGAGAGTTATCAGGATGTGACTTCAACTGCATCCACGTGCCAATTACGACAAAAACGGGCCAAATTACTAAGGCGATGTTGGAGAGTCTGCTTGGAGATCGTGAAGCATTGCAGTTTGCTCTGGAGGGCTACACAGGCCAAATTTCTTTGCATAGGCCAGCCCACAAAATTTTCAATTCAGAAGTTCAATTCGAATTAAATATAATAAGTGTTCGGAGCAAGGAACCTTTAAAGGCCTTGACAGTTTTTACTGACGCGTCTGGGGCGTCCCGTAAGTCCGTGGTGGCTTGGAAAAACGCCCAAACTCAGCGGTGGGAGACTGGCATCAAAGAGGTGGAAGGATCGCCTCAGGTTGCTGAGTTGGACGCAGTCGTCAGGGCTTTCGAAAGGTTCCCCGAACCCCTAAATTTGGTAACAGACTCTGCATATGTTGCAGGGGTAGTCTCCAGAGCCGAGCACGCCATTTTGCATGAAGTCTCCAACATGGCCTTGTATGAGTTGCTCTCAAAGTTAATAAATCTGGTCTCCCACCAAGAGCAACCATTTTACGTGATGCACGTCAGGTCACACACGGACCTGCCCGGGTTCATCGCAGAAGGCAACAGGAGGGCAGATGCCCTCGCTGCGCCAGCTGCGATGGCCCCGACTCCAAACGTGTTTGAGCAGGCCAAAATCAGCCATCAGCTGTTCCATCAGAACGCTCCTGCCCTGGTTCGTCAATTCAATCTAAAGCACGACCAGGCCAGGGCGATTGTGGCTGCATGTCCAGAATGTCACCAGCTAGCTCTTCCTGCCATTGGTACTGGTGCAAACCCCCGTGGACTTAACAGCTGCGAAGTCTGGCAGATGGACGTGACACATGTTGCTTCATTCGGCAGAATGAAGTACGTGCATGTGTCAGTTGACACCTTCTCGGGAGCAGTTTTTGCCTCTGCCCACACAGGGGAAAAGGCTAGCGATGTCCAAAAGCACTTAGTGCAGGCATTCGCTACCCTGGGCATCCCCAAAGTCATCAAAACGGACAATGGCCCAGCGTATACCTCCAAGGAGTTCAGGAGCTTCCTGCAGCAATGGGGAATAGAACACAAGACTGGCATCCCCTATTCCCTGACAGGTCAAGCCATTGTAGAGAGGGCCCACCAAAACATCAAAAGAATGCTCCAGCGCCAGTGCTCCTCCAAAAAGCTAGAGTCACCTGCTGTCAGGCTCTCAAAGGCATTGTTCACCCTAAATTTCCTCAACTGTGCCTTTGAGAACCTGAATCCACCAATCGTGCAACACTTTGGGCGGTCTCAGCAGTTGCAAGTGAAAGAAAGGTCTCCGGTGTTGGTTAAGGACCCGGAGACTAGGGAGATACAAGGGCCTTATGAGTTAGTTACCTGGGGGAAAGGGTACGCATGTGTTTCCACCCCCAAGGGCCCTAGGTGGATCCCATCAAAGTGGGTGAAACCATGTATCTCCCAGACCGTCAGGAAGGGAAATCAAATACCCCCCAAGACCGGGGTAGGTTAGTCGTGTGCCTCTCTGAGCCCCGAGCCCCAAGTTTATCCCGGTTGTTTTCCCCAGTTTCAACCTTATTTTTCTAAGTTTTGTTTTAGTTTAGAGACATCGGAGATGGGTCCTGTGTCGTCAATCCGAGCCGTCGCCGAGGTTCTGCTGATCATCATGACCCTGCAGATGCTCCCATGGCTTGTGTCTTCGTGGATAGTTCCTCAACCGGCAGCCAACGTATGGTCAGTTCTAGCTCGTACCATGGGTCAGGACCACATATGCCTATCCACCGCTGTGGCCCAAAACCCCATGGCTACGTGTCTAGTGGGGATCCCTCTGGAGCAAGAAGAATTTACTTTTCTCCCCGAAAAGCTCGAGCCCATGCAAGCTTCATCAAATACGGGTAAGGCCTCTGTTGTTAAGCCGCCTGTCGACTTGCACTGTCCCCGGGTACCTTATCGGAGACGGCCCCCATTCAGCTGGCACCGCAGGGGAAAGCGTGACACCGACAACCCCCTTGAAAAATGGCTGCCCCGGCTCCCAAGGGCCAGTAGCGAGCCCCAGGAATTAGACCTCCTGGGGTCATACCCGGCTCGCTACTGCGTCCAGTTTCAGTTCGGGCTGTCCCCAGATCTGGAGGCTTTTAAGATCATTGCCCCAAATCACCAGGAGTACAAAGCAGCCAAATGGTGCCTGGCTGTCAGTAAAGTGACCACTGAAAATCCTCACCGGTCACGCCCGAAAAGGTTACCCCGGGGACTGTT
Organism: Aphelocoma coerulescens; assembly: GCF_041296385.1. Taxonomy (NCBI): domain Eukaryota; kingdom Metazoa; phylum Chordata; class Aves; order Passeriformes; family Corvidae; genus Aphelocoma; species Aphelocoma coerulescens. The sequence continues at coordinate 6,550,226 of NW_027184080.1, read as the reverse complement.
CCTCATTTGCGGCGACAGGGCGTGGGCAGGCATCCCCTCTCGCCTATTAGGAGGCCCATGCACAATAGGCCGTTTGACGCTGCTGACACCCAACCAAACAGCAGTCAGCAATTGGGAAAAGAAAACACACCAAACCTCCGAATTGGCAATCAAAAAACGTGAATTGGCCGAACTGGACCAGAATTGTGATTCAGAAGTAATCCATTGGTCCAGACCAAAAGGGGTTGCAATCACCGTGCTCTTGCCATGGGTGGCTGCAGCCAAAGCTTTAGGGGAATTAGGCCACTTAGAATGTTGGGTCGCCAAGCAAGCGAACCTTACTTCAAGCGCCCTAAGTGACCTCCTAAAAGACAAGGAACTGACCAGACAAGCCACCCTACAAAATAGGGCGGCCATTGACTTCCTACTCCTCCTCCATGATCACCGGTGTGAGGAGTTCGAAGGACTATGCTGCCTCAATCTATCATCGAGGGCTGAGAACATCCATAAGACCATCGATAAGATGCAGGCCATGGTGAAGCAGATTCAAAGAGAGACTGGCGACTGGCTCGGCAACATCATCAGCGGATGGGGACTGTCCGGATGGGCTGGATCCATTCTCCGAACCGGACTGATCTTGTTTTTTATTCTCTTAGTTGTCATAATTATGTTCGGACTGCTGAAAAGACTGCTAACCAACATGATTATGAGCTCATCCTCGCCTGCAGACATCAACCAAGCAGAGCTCCCCAAAGACTTTGAACTCGAGCCTATGGCCCAGGAGATGAAGTGGTTCGGGGACCTGTACCCGGACTCAGAGTACTGTCCCCAACCCGAATTTATGTCATCTTAAAAAACAAAAAAGGAGATGTGGGAGTGTGTTTGCTTTGGTTCAGCCCGGGTCTCCCCTCTAAGTTCTTTAAGTTTGGTGTACCCCAGTTGGCGCCCCCCCTGTTTTATTTAAATCACCCTATCTGTCATTTTTGTCTCCTCCCAGGACCCTGTCTGTCCCTCTGGCACCCCTCCCAGGCTTCTGGAAAGTTCTAGCCAGGGGGCCAGGTGACTGGTCCTGGGAAAGAAGTCCCTCCCTTCCCCTGTTACAGTTGGTTCCCTTATGTGTCCCTCGTTCTGTTTGCCGCACCCTTCCCTTCCCTGGTTGGTTGTTCTGTACCCCCCCCCCGAGTTCTCCCCCCCCCCATAAAATCCCCTGCACGAGATCGGCAGGTGCGCAGAGTTGGGCACCCCCTGGGGGTTGAGGTCCCCCCCGTTCGGAGGAGCAATAAACTTTCTGGATTTTACCCAACTCTGAGCCTGCCTCCTTTCCTCCGCTGTCTGCCTTTACTGCCGCGGTCCCTTGGAAGGACCCACGAGCCAGACCTCTGATCCCTCCCATATCAGAGGCTGGCCCCCGCAGCCTGCTGTGTCCCGAGCTGACTGGGCTGAGAGGGAACTGTTCCTAGGGGACACAAAGGCAAGTCGGTGGTCTTGAATTGGGTCAGTGGTCCTAAGGAAGATGAAGTAAGCTCATCTCCCTCATTTTGACCTTTTTCGCCTTTCTGAACTTTAACAATCCTAATTACTTTAGTCACCTCCAAATTTCCTCTTGCGTGACTTTCAAATAGGTTCCCACAAAGGGAGGAAATTGGTAATTGTCCTTGTTCCCTACACCAACTTATCAATGTTTCTATTCCTAGTTCTAAGCACAGCTAAGCAAACATACAAATGGCAGATCATCAATTATTCAGTAATCAATTACTAACATCTTAAAAAACCATTTCAGGTCCAGATCTCTTAACTATTTTAATTAGCTGGGCCCAAATTCCTTCCTATTCTAACTAATTTCAACACAGCTAGCCTATAACTAAAATCTTTATGTTTCTTCTAAATCTATGTTTCATTCCCCACTTCTCTTTTAACAGTGAGTAAATTCTTTTACTCAGTACACAGATTCTTCTTCATTTATCCAAGCCGCACGGTCAGCCTTTTTCTCATTCAAGACTAAACCATACGCTTTGGATAGCGATGTCAGGGCTGCTATTCTCCGCAGCATCTTCCAATAACAAACAAGCATCACAACGGATAAAATCCAACTTGCACTTACTAAAATGAGTAATACAATAATAGAATGAATCAAGGCATTGAGTATACCAGTTGCTGTTGGTGACCATCCGAAAAGCACATCCCACCAATGATGAGACAAATGTCCTTCAAATCATTTAAAAACTGTTTTGATAGTTTCTGTATCATGATGCACTGTGATCAAAGTCTTCTTTCCTGCATCTTTGACTTCCTCTAAAATTTGTCTCCGCTCTTGATGTTTTAGCAGCTGAGCCACTAGGGTCAGATTCATTCCTATAGGCACAGGCAAGACTTCCTGAACAGTAATCAGGCTTGCCTTTATATACTGGTGTGATATTACAGGTGCCTGATAAGAAAAATCGCATCCTTCAATTTTCATAAAATTGCAAACACACAAATCAAACTGGGTCTCATTTACAATTAGATTGTCTATCGTTATGGTGGGACATGCCATCCTGAGGCAGATGCAACCTTTTCCAGTATACACTAGCCGCGTTGTTTGGTTAATTGAATGCACCTCAAAGTGGCAAATGCTTTGGTCCATGTCCAAACAAGTATATTTATAGTATATTTATCTTCTTCTAAAATCCCTTCACATATGTACCCTAACTGTTCCCTCATAGAACAGGGCTCTAGGTTAATGGTTTGCCACTGCCCTTTAATTTCTCGTGCCCACATTCTATGTTCAGAGGTGTATAATACAGTTCCCTCATGATTTAGTCCTAAAGTGGCTATTGGATGTATCATGATGATGGAGGCATTGTGCATGGTCAGAACAAAGGCTGTTACCACACTCATTACAGGGTCATAAGTGAAATTGACCAAAATCCACCAAGATTGAAGCTCTCTCTCCATTTCAGAGGCGTTATCCCAGACAATTTTTCGAATTTCGGCAGGGAATGTTCCTTCTCCGCCTTCCCTAATGACTGCAGTGGCCACTGACTGTATCCACAATTGTGCTTGAGTACATCCAAGAGCCAAAGAAACATTTTTATTGGCTGTACCTCGGGCATTGATCATCAATTCATGGTCTTGTTCTTCTGTATTCTCCCAATCTGGTAATATTTTGGACAGTTTCCAATGGTTATCACCTAGGACCAGTAAGGAGGATTGCAACGGTCGCTGCAATTTAATTAAGTCACTCCCTACTGCGGTCAATTTGTTCATTAGCACTTCTGAGTCCATTGTATTTAAAATTCCCAATCCTGTTCCTAATAATCTGGTAAGATCTCGCTTTGTTTTAAAATTATGAGACAAACAGTTTTGAAGCCAAGTCTTCCAATTCATAAAAGGGTTTTTGAGAAATGGGGCGCATTCTGGCTGGATGGCGGATACATTTACTTGCATCCCCCTTTCTACTCGTTTCAAAGACCATTTTGGGCTAGTCAGCAGTCTTTGAACCCCTGTCCTTTTGATCGCATATGGTCCAATTTTGCTGATTTTGGGGGCCATGGACTGTTTTCCTTTTCCCTGAATCATTGTTTTCACTTTCTTTGATACTGGTGGGGTCACCTTATTTTGATCTTTATAATGTTCAGTACATACTTGGGTGATATTAAAATCAATGTCATATGCTTTTGTTGCACACCCCTCTATTTTGAGTCTAAACTCCAGACACTTGCTCAAGCATTTGTCACAGCATTCAGGGCTGAATCAGATAGGTTTCATGGGTGGATGGTAAGCCTCATGAAACCCATCCTGCATGAATGCATATCTACATCCCCAAACATCTCTTCCTTCCCACAGGCTTGCATTTGTGACTGAGCATTTTGTTCAAAGCCTTCCCAGAGTGAGGATCATATGCCTTCCCTTGGCATCGGTATATTTCAGTCGCGTTAGACTGGCATGATACTGTTTCAATCACTTTTTCGGGTCAGCTTCAGCTTCAGTTTGCCGTCACCTGGTGTTACCTCCCAAACTCCCTCAGGGGCTTTCTTCACCCGGGAGTGATGAATCCAAGCCTTCTGCTCTTTGATCTTGATTGCAGTGAAGGTGGTGAGGAGCACCTGGAATGGTCCTTCCCACTGCGGTTCTAAAGTCTTCTCTGCAAAAGACTTAACATACACATAATCCCCAGGTTGTACATCATATACTGGCCCATCCAATTCTCTACTTTGGGCCCCAGCCACATATTTTTCACTTTCTCTAAGTTGTTTATTCAAGGCCACCATATATCTATGCAGGGTTTCTTCTCCCACCTGAATGGGTTAAGTTCCCTCTTGAACTGCATATGGTCTCCCATATAAAATTTCAAATGGACTTAACTTTTCCTTTGTTCTGGGTTTTGTTCAAATTCCTACTAATGCCAATCGGAGAGCCTGGGGCCAAGGCAAATTTGCTTCTTGTCCCAATCTTATAATTTGTTGCTTAATTAAATGGTTCATCTTTTCCATCCGGCCACTAGACCAAGGGTTATATGGGGTATGTAACTCCCAACCTATTCCCAGGTGGTGACTGATTTGTTGCACAATTTTTGAAATAAAATATGGCCCTCTATCTGAAGACATAGTGGCTGGAACTCCAAAACGGGGTATTATTTCTTGCAACAACACTTTGGTCACCTCTCGTGCTTTAGCTGTCCTAGTGGGAAAGGCTTCTAGCCATCCTGAAAAGGTGTCTGTTAACACCAATAGGTATCAATATCCCCCTTTCCTGGGAAATTCTGTAAAATCAATTTGCCATTGTTGCCCAGGTCCACAGCCTTTCCCAATTTGTCCAACTTTAGGTTTTGGAATATTCTTAGGATTAGTTTGGAGGCAGAGACCCCATTGGCAAGTTACTTGTATCACTGTGCCTTGCAATCTCCTAGCCATAATCCTATCTTTCAAATAATTGTACAAAGCATCCATTCCCCAATGTGTTTTCTCATGTTCTTTCTGCACCAGTGACCACAACAAATGAGAAGGTACTATAAGCTTGTTATCTTTAGTTACAGCCCATCCCTCCTGATTATAACTTGCATTTTCCTTCTTAATAAGTTTCTTCTCTTTCTTGTTGTATTCTGGCCTACCTTCAAGGCAAATCTTTCCATCTGGTATTAATGTTGTCTCTACCTTTTCATTGGGTATTTCGCCTTTGGCTGCGTCTTTTGCCTCTCTGTCTGCCATCATATTTCCCTCTTCTAATTCAGAATTCACTTTTTGGTGTGCTTTAATGTGCATGATAGCTACCTTCTCAGGTAACTGAACCGCATCCAACTTTAATATCTCTGGTGCATGTTTGATACTCTTCCCTTGTGAGTTTAACAGTCTTCTCTCTTTCCAGATAGCTCCATGTGCATGAACCACCCCAAATGCATACCTTGAATCTCCGTATAAATATTAATCTTCTTTCTTTTTTCCAATTCTAAGGCTCGGGTTAGAGCAATTATTTCAGCCTTTTGTGCAGAGGTGTTTGTTGGCAATGGCCCAGACTCTATTACCTCTTGGTTGGTGGTAACTGCATGCCCAGCATGTCTTTTTCCACTGATACCACAGCTGCTTCCATCAGTGAACCAGGTCTCCTCGAGAGGAGTGTCCTTCAGATCTGGGTGACTGGAGTAAGTGGCCTCGATGGTCTCCAGGCAGTCATGGATTACCGGTTCTCCCAGGTTCCCACTGAGGAATGAAGCTGGGTTTGCAATGTTACTCACCACAATGTCAACATCATCTTGTTCTACCAGTATGGCCTGGTACTTCAGGAATCTCTGAGGGGAGAGCCAACGGCCCCCTTTCTCCTCCAGGACTGCAGATACTGTGTGAGATACTAGCACAGTCATTTTCTGGCCCAGGGTAAACTTGCGTGCCTCTTGGATGTTTATTGCCACTGCGCAATGGCTCTGAGGCACCCTGGCCATCCCTTGGCTGCTGCATCCAGCTGTTTGGAAAGGTAGGCTACCGCCCACTGATATGAGCCCAAGTCTTGTGCCAGTATTCCCAAGGCAATTCCTTGCTTTTTGTGAGAAAACAGAAAGAATGGTTTACTCACATTTGGAAGTCCCAGGGCTGGAGCTGACATGAGGGCCTTCTTCAGTTGGTCCAAGGCTCGTGTTGCTTCCTTTGTCCACTTCAGGCTCTTGTTTCCTTCCGTAATCAATGCATATAAAGGTTTAGCAAGCAACCCATATGTTGCTGCCTGTTCTGAGCTTCCCTTCCCCCTCCCCAAGACCAGCCAGGACTTGCCTCTGCCATGTGTTCTGAACTCCTTTGTTCCAAGCACGGGCAAAACCAAATGTAACTCAAACTCTTTAGCAGTGTCTGATTGGCCAGTCACCCCGGGTCCGCCCCCAGTTGTCCCCTTTCCCCTTCTCCGAATAAAAAAAGGGCCCAAGAGGGGGCCCGCCCTCTTTGGCTTTGCAATCCTTCTGCGAACATCTGTGTGTTTCTGTTTCTGTTTGAAAGCTTCTAATTGTGGGAATTAGGCAAGCTGAAGACTATGTTTCTCCCTCTTTGCTTCTACTGTTGGTATCAGTTTTGCAGCTACTATTTGCCGCTTTTAGAGCTACTGAAATGCTAGATTGGCCGAGCTACCTCTCTAGGCTGCTCGAGACTTTCTAAGGCATCAAACTATGAGCCTAGCCAGTAAAAAGCTGTAAGTATCTCCACATCTGGCACCCAGCGTGCTCTCTCTGAACCCCAGTTCGGAGAGACTTTTAGGGTGTCCCAGCAGCTGCGTGTCTGCTGGAGTTAGCTCTGCACGTTCTGCCATGCCAGCTCTGTGTAGCGAGCTGTTACTTTTTGCGAAACAGTGAGCCCAGAGCCTCAGCCTGTACCCTCCCCCACACCACGTGGCGAGGGAACGGCTGGTAAGTGGAAGACCCATTTTGCTTATTTTTTTTTCTCTGGACCTGCTTTCCTGTGGTAAAATCCAGATTTCTGGAGAGTATTTCCCTGCTAGTTTAGGGACTCCTGTCTTAAGCTGGTGCTGGTGCAAATTTTCTCTTTTTTTTCCTCTTTTTTGCAATTTTGGGCTGAGGTTTGTGGTGCTGCATTTGTCATGGGATCTGAGGTGTCTGCACACCATAGAGAAATATACTAGCAAGTTCAAAGCTGCCTTTCTTGTACTGGGCATAAATACCCTAAAAATCTAGTTCAATCTTTTGTACAATGGCTTTTCCAGTACTGTCATAGGTTAGCAAGCATAGTCCCGGAAGGGATATCCTTGCTAAGGGGTGCTTACAGCTTCCTCTGGGACCTGATAGAACCTATCAGCTGGCCAGTTTGAATATGGACAATTCTTTAAGCCACTTAAAGTTGTGACCGCCTCTGTGATACACACTTAAGAATAGACAAACTCCCACCTCAGCTCTCTCTCGTTTCCGGCGCTGGGACAGGTGGCTGCAGGCCCCGTGCGGGGGCCAGCAGGCCCGGCCAGGCCCTGCTTGGGCCAGGCCGGGCCGGGCCACGGCCAGCCTGGAGCCATGGGCCTGTTCCAGCCATGGAACCCCCCCCACTGCCTTGCCGTGGGCAGCCGGAGCGGCTCGGAACCCCCCCCTCCACTGCGGCCGAGATTCAGCAAAGCGGCACCTCTGTCCGGCAGAGGTCAGGTGACCAACTGCGATAAGCCACATTCCAGCTGTAAGGCCGAGGTGAGATTAACCCTTTTATTGCTGTGAAGAGCTGAAAACCTGAGGGAAGAGAGAGAGGAGATGCTTAAAGCTGAAAGTCTGTTGTGAAGCTATGATATATCAGAGTATCCTGTTGTAATTTCATGAAGATATGGGGGGTGGAGTGTTCAACTCATAAGCAGAAGCACCTGCGCTGAGATAGGCAGATGCTGACGCAGCTGTAATTTCATGAGAAGTTTGGACAGAGAGAGATGGACCAGATGAACCAGATGAGGACTTTTTGCTCCAAAGAGGAAAGGAGAAAAACCTCAATTCCTAGAGATGCTTCCAGAGATAGTCTTAAAGATGAAGATGACCCTTTGCTCCCAGGGAAGGAGAAGGGCCTCTGTTTTTTTTGTTTCTGAACAGCTCAACCTTAAAATTGTACCCCAGAAAACTTTCAAGAGTGGACCCTCGAAAGCAGTTGCGGGAAAAGCTGCAAGTCGGGGGAAGGGACTCACATCGCAAGCAGAGAGACTCCTCTTCCTAAATGGACTGAACAATATTTGGAAGTGGGTGGCTGTCTCGGTGTGATACTGTTTTCATAGCATGAGCAAAAAGAGACTTCTCTTTCTAAATGGACTGAACCAGGTTATTATGGAAGTGGTAAACAGACTGAACATCTTAAGGGTTGTCTTTACATTGTCAGTGGGAGACGGGAGGAAGGTGAGGGGAGGAGGAGAGTTCTAAAGGTGGTATAATTTTTTTCTTTTCTTCTTTTAGGTCTGTTAATAAACTTCTTTATATTCATTCAAGTTGGTGCCTGCTTTGCATTTCTCCTAATTCTTATCTCACAGAAGATAAACAGTAATGAGTATTTTAGACCAAACCACTACACTAAATTGGTGTTTCCGCCCGGTTACAAACCCAACCCGCGACAAGTACTTTCCTAATCTGACCTCCGAGGACATAAGATCTGCTGAATTTTGGGATAAGGTGGGGAGAAAACTTTCCTCTCTTAGGCGTTCAGGAGACGAAACAGTTTCAAAATTTTTTCCTCTCCTAAGTTATACTTTGCTGGAGAAAAAAGTAGTACATGAAAAGCCACTGCAAAAACCCTCTTTTAATTCCCTTACACCCTCTTCCAACCCCTGTGTCCCTGACCCCTCTTCCCCTATGATGGAAAACACAGCTAGAGCAGACTGCTTCTCAGCACAGGAGAGCTATCGTCCTCCTGGCTCACCCATGTTTCCTCAGTACCCTGCCTTGGACTGGAATCCGGAGCCAGTCCAAGGACCTTTCCAACCCCTTTTCTCCACTCCTTTGTCCCCAGTTTCTAGCCCTCATGTTTTAAGCGCGTGTAAAAACCCCATCTCCCCTGATCTCTTTGTTCCCAGGGACAGCCATTGCCATGTGCTCGCAGCCGGGGAAAAACCCCCTCCCCCCAACCCCTTTTCTCCAAGTTTGTTTGTCTCCAATAATGGCGAGTGCAATGTTTCTTCATCCCTAAACTACACCTCCCACAATTCCTTTCTCCCCCACCCCACAAATTCCTTCTTGTCCCCATCCCCTCCCACTCCCGTGTCGGAACCTGACCCCACCCCCAACCCCGCCCCCACAGTTTTGTGTTTCACCCCTCCCTCTGTTCCCACCCACGATGCAAGTACCACGCCTGCCTCCCACAACCCTGCCCCCAACCCCTCCCCTCCTCCCACCGTGTCCCCTCCTCCACTCCCCGCCCCTGCTTCCCATTGTCCCACCCCAGATTCCCATAGTCATGTGACTACCCCCTTAAATCCTGCAACCCAAGGTTACGAGGAAGTAACTCCTGCTGCTACTACTACACTCTCTAGCACAGGTGCGAACCCTAGGTGGACCCCCTTTCCTTATTCTAATATTAAGGATTTGTGCATGGCAATTAAGGAGTTTGGGATGCATAGTAATTATTTTAAGAGCCTTTTAAGTGCTACTTTTGACACTCACTCATACGTAACTCATGATTTAATTACAATAATGCAATCTCTTCTCGCACCTGGAGATTTTGTGTTGTGGAAACAACAATGGAAAATAATTTTATCTGATTTATTGAAAATTTTGTGGCAAACTCCAGATAATTACCTGGACTTTGACAACAATTATATCACATTAGACCTTTTATCTGGTGACAATAACAAGGCAAATCCCCAAAAACAAGCAATGCTTATTCCTCGTCCAGTTCGTACTGAAATCACGCATACTGCTGAAAAGGCCTTAACATTACTACCATCTCAAACTCCTACCTCTCATTATACCAGCATCAAACAATTGCCAAGTGAAAATATTATTCACTTTTATAACCATTTGTGTGAAGTTGTCTTTTCCCAGGTCCCTAATCCTGACCTCCAACAAGCGCTCCTACTCGAACTGCTCCAAGTGAACAGGAATGATGCTTGCAAACAAGTCATCCTCACTCTTCCTTTGCGCCCAACTCCGGCTGTTAACTCCATCATCGAAGTCTGTACAAAGAAGGTGAAGCTGAACACAGCTGTTCCCTTTTGGAAAATAGTGGGGATGGTTGGGGAAGTTGTGGAGAATGCTATGGGTACAGGAGAAACTCAATCGCGTGGTAACCTTATATGCTATCATTGTCAGAAAAAGGGACATGTAGCTTGCAATTGCAGAACAATTATAATTGCTGATAAAAACTCTCCAAAGACTGTTTCCCCAGGTCAACAGCAGGGAAACTAGCGACCCAACGCGTCCTAACAGCTCCGCGTTCAGACATAAATAGAGCTACAGACAAAGCAACTTGGACTTCTGGACTCAGGTTTAAGGTAACCTGTGATTAAACACACCATTTCAAACACAACAAACAGACTGTGATACCCATCTCATTCCAGATTGTGGACCACATACCAGACTTTACATACCTTTTTGTTATTGGGGACACTCAGGAAACACCTGCTGGGATAGAGGTCACACCCACACTCATGAAAGTGGGTGTTCATGAATGGGTGTTCTAACCTAATGGTACAGTGTATATATCCACCGTACTTTATGCAAAAGGGTCAAGTCATTGCACAGGCCATTCCACTGCCCAAATACTTGCCCACAGATGGTCATATCCCAGCCATCTGTTGGACTGAGGTTTTGGGAAATGATAAACCTGTAATAGAATGTAAGCTCCATCACGGATCACATAAAATCAGTATCATGGGAATGATAGACACAGGTGCGGATGTAGCTGTCATTCCATTTGATAAATTGCCTGTGCAATGGGAATTGCAGTCTCAGGGTATCATACAAGGTACCCAAATTGCAAAGCAATCCAAAAACACCATTCAAATTGAAGGTCCTGAAGGACAAATAGCGACACTTCGTCCATATGTCCTGGACACCAAATTCACCCTGTGGGGAAGGGATGCCATGTCTCAGTGGGGAACAAATGTAGGTACAAAAATGCTGCTAGCGAGGATTTTCTTGCTATTTTCTAAGTCCGTGAGAGACTTTTCTCTCTCACAGAAGAGAAAGCAGGGAATGTAAACAACCAAGACACCTGCAACCTTGAAAAGTCTTGTTTATGGTATAGTAGAAAAATATTTTGACAATGGATGTTTTAGGATTTTAGCCAATCACCCCCAAGGGGTGGCTGGTCCTTTGTCCAATTAGACTATGAAAGAAAAAGTCTATAAAAGAGTTTGTAAAATAATTAAATAAATCAATCTTGCTGCACAATTCCTGCCTGCTGGATCTTCTCTCCTCCTCTTCCCTATGGCTGCGGGACATGGTGATATACCGTAGAAACCAGGCCCGCGGTAATATTTGGTGCTGCCCGACGTGATCTGCACTCTCTGACGTGTCCTGCACTCTGCGAGCCAAGCCGAATTCTTCTAGAGGTACGCTGTTCCCCTTACCCCCGGGACCGGGAAGTCCGACAGAACTGAGAAATGGCGAACAGCGGCTCACAGACCGACACTGCGGTGCTGGTCTGGAAAGGTGTGTTTAGCATATTGCACACCTCCATTCCTGAAAACTCAGTTCGGGAACTATTAGACTGGGCTACCTTAAAAGGGATTTCCATGGACAGAGATACTGCCCTGGACTTTGCCTTATGGCAGGAACTTGGCTCTGCTGTCCGACACGTACTCCCGACTGGGGACCCAGCAGCGTTAGAATTATACAAAACCTGGAGTTCATTATTTATCCTGCTGACAAACTTTGACTGTGATAGCAGGGCTGTATCGCCTATTTCGGTGATGAGTGACGGAGGAATGTCCGAGGGGGGCCCTGTTGACTGGGTTTCTGGGGCAAATGATGGTGGATTTGGAAAAACCCCCCCGGCTCCACAGGCAGAGCCTGCTCCGGCTCACCCTACACAATCGCAGGACTCCGCAGCCCCCAGAGACCCGGCGCCGGCAGAGGCAGGAGGGTCAAGGCAGCAGGAGGGCGCACAGCCTGCCTTGCCGTTCAGCTGGGCAGCGGCCACGGCTTATCCAGGGCCGCAAATCAGCAGTTTGGCAACTTGGATGCCCAGAGCGGCTCCTAGCTCGGTTCCATATGCACCTGGATCTAACTTCTTAGCCGGCGTAGCGCTGGGCGTGCCTGCACCTAGACTCCCTGTCTGTGATCCGCTGCCCTCCTTGGCGCTGGACTGTTCTGCGCAGTCGCAGAACCGAGCCATCGACCTCTTAATGCAGCATCTGCCTTTGCTGACAGAGCTGCCAAACCTATCCCGAAGGATGCAGGACCTGCTCAGCCTGCTAGAGCAGCAGATGCCCGAGGCACCCTGCCGCACAGGGTGCGCCGAACCCGCGCCGCCCGTGCCCCCCCAGCCAGCACAGCACACACCACCCGCGCCCCCCCCGCCAGCTGCAGGAGACGCAGCTCCGAGCCAAGAAATGGCGCAGCCGGCGGCGAACTCGGAAGCAGCACTGTCGCGGGAAAACCCGGAAGCGGCTGCGGAGACGCGGCCAGAGACGGCGGCTGAGGGGCGGCCGGAAGGGGCGGTGGAGCCCGGCACGACCGCCAAGCCCGGGCCAGAGACGGCGGCGCCGAGCGCAGCCGGGGAGCGCGATACAGCAGCAGAAGTGGCGACCAAGCCGAACGCGGCTGCTGTGTGAGAGACAAGTGCGGCACCGGGTGCGGCGCCGGGAGCAGCCGTAGCCCCAGAGACGGCGGCAGCAGTTCCAGTACCGGTTCGGTCGGGACTGGCCGAGACGGCCTCCCGTAAAGAAACTGCTGCAAAAACTGCCGCACAGCCAACTGCAGTCTGTGCTGTCTGTTCTGGCTATAGCGAACTTAGCCAAAGTGCCCCTCCTCTCTGTCCATCTCTGTTCACTCCCAGCACCTCAGAGTTGCCTTTGCCTGATGACTCATCATCGGGAAGTGAGGCAGATGAGGTTCTGGCCCCAGGTCGTCAGGCGGCTGTAGCCGCGGGCCGAAGAAGAAGGCTGCGCCGGTCTTGCCCCTGGACCTTTCAGGACTGCACTGTAACAGTGCGTCCGACACAATACAATTGCTTCTTAGAGACCCTTAAGATGCGAGCATTGGAGGAGGGTGACTGGAGGTTATTAGAAACCCTTGGAATGCAAAATAGATCTGAGGATTCTGGGGGTAACCGGGGAGCTGTTACACTCCATCCACAGGCGGTGCCAGAAGTTCAGGATGGTAGTGACTCCCCAAAAGGGGAGATCCAAGCTTTCCCAGTGTATAAGGCTCTCCCAGATTCAGGCGAGCGTGATAAGCATGAGGTAATTGCTTGGAAAGTTGCCCAGGACCTGCAATCCAACGTGGCACAATATGGGCTCAGTTCTGCTGAGGTTATGCAGATAATAAGGGTGATAAATACAGATTTGCTTGCTCCATTTGATATCAGACACTTAGGTCAAATTCTATTTCAACCTGTACAATTTACAGTTTTTGAGAAAATCTGGAGAAAGCTGGCCGACAAGGCTGCATTAGGAAATATGCAGCTCCCTGCTGCCGATCCTAGACGGACAGCAGGAATGGATGCTTTGATGGGGACTGGTCCCTCCTCTGATCCCAGTCTACAGGGTACCTTGTCCTCTAGTGTCCTGCAGCAAGCTCAACAGGTCGGCATGGCTGCCCTGTTGAAAACCATAGAGTTGTCTGCGCCCAGAAAGCGATATACTGAAATAGTTCAAGGCAAATCAGAGTCATTCCTCTCCTTTGTAGAGAAAGTTGCTGCTTCTCTCGAGAAGCAGGTTGAGGATGACAGGTTAAGACAGATGTTGTTAATGCAGTTAGTGAGAGATAACGCAAACGAGGAGTGCAGAAAAATCATAGATGCCTTACCAGGGGATCCTGAGGTAACGGACATGGTCAAGGCCTGCGCTAAGGTGGGATCTGGTGTACCGGTTTGGCCAAATTTAGAAATATATACTCTGAGAGAAGGCACAACCACCCCTCCCCCACCAGGTTCGGGAAAAAAAATAAATTTTCCTCGAAGGAAAGTGAAGAAGATAAAACTATTTATTTAACAAACACACGGGAAAGGAAAATGAGGTTAAATGGTAAAATCTTTTGCTGTGGAGGAAAAACCTGGGAAAGCGTTAGAGTCCTCCCTTTGGTCTCCTTGGAGCTGGGGCTTGGCCCAGGGCCAGGCCCTCTGTGCCTGACGAAAAGTCCTCCCGATGTGCTCTGAGGTTGAAAAGCAGTCCAGTAGCAAAGGGAGAAAAATCCGGAATTCTAGAGAAGGAAAAAGCAAAGTCCAACTCTCAGTCTCTCTCCGGAGAACCAGAAACTGAAACAACTGGCCAAAAGCTGACTGGAACACAGCAAGCCGGGTGCTTCCTCGCTCCCCTGCCGACGCTGGGAAGGGAAAAAAAAAACCTCCTATCTTTATGTGACCTTGAACAAGCTGCAAACTGCTTTGAGAAAGTTTTGCTCAGTTTTTTCTTCTCCCTCTCAGGCTCAGTTTAGAGGCACAGAAAGGCACAAAAATTAATTTCTGGGCATAGGCAGCGATATGGGATACATATCATAACGTCACCCCAAGACATCTGGGAACTAGAAAAGGCCTGCTTTGGCTGCCTTCCTGCAGCCTGTTCACGCATCTTCTGGTCGTGAACCAAAGCAACCAAAACAGGTGAAGAAACTGAAGTGGCCTAAGCAGAGCCAAAAAGAGAACACAGTGATCCCCCAGTGCAAGAGGTGTGGCAGGCCAGGGCATTGCTCAGAGTATTGTAGATCCCTGACTCATGCCGATGGTCGGCCTTTTTCAGGAAACTTCCGCCTGGGTGCAAGGAGGGGGAATTGCTCTCCGATGCAGTCTCTCCCCCAGAGAGTGGCACAGGTACAGGCACAGGCCTACCCATCCACCCTAGAGACAGCACCCAGGGATCAGACAGTTTTGACGTCCACACCTCAGCCGCAGTCATCTTAGAATCTAGTGGTAATTATAAGGTTCCCTTGGATGCATATGGACCCTTAGCCCAGGGATCCAGTGCAATGCTGGTGGGAAAACCTGATGTTGCTCATCAAGGAATCTTAGTGCACTCATGAGTTATTGATGCTGACTTTAACGGTCAGATTTGCGCTATGGTCTCCACGCAAAAACCCCCTGTAACTATTCCTGAAAAGACCTGCCTTGCTAAATTAGTGCCTTTTAAGTCTTGTGCCTCTAGGATAGAACAACCAACTCACGAAGATAGCGGCAGTGGATCTACGGGACTTCCGCAGGCCTTCTGGACTGCAGACATCTCTGACCAAAGGCCACACATGACATGTACCCTTATCCTGCCGAATGCCCATCCGCCGTTGGAGGTTTGATTGATATGGGTGCTGATGTAACTATCCTCTCCTTCTCTGCGTTGCCTCCCTCGTGGCCTTTAGCCCCTGTGGGATTGGCCATTGCAGGATTAGGAGGAACCACACAGAGCTATTTAAGTGAAGGGCCTGTGATGGTGAAGGATTCAGAGGGGCACACAGCTACAATTAGGCCTTATGTTGCCACCACTTCCCTTAACCTTTGGGGACGGGTCATGTTGGTAGCTTGGGGCGTACAGATTGGGACAAATTTTTAGTAGGTGTCACTGTGCTTAAGGGCACAGAGTATCCTACACTGCCTTTGCGGTGGTTGACTAACACACCAATCCGAGTCAGACTCTGCTGAGTTAGTTGAATTAAGAGCTGTTACCATGGCTTTTCAATGATTCTCACAGGAACCTTTGAATTCGGTTACTGAGGCCGACTAGAAAAAGCTTTGTATACAATTAGTCACCTTACAGTGCCACAAAATTCAAATAATCCTGTTATTCTGAATCATTTTCTCTCATTGCAGTCTTCAGGCAAGAGACAGCTGCCCCGGGCAAAAGTCTGGGTACGGAATTTACTCACTAACCAGTGGGAAGGCCCTCATGAGCTTATTGTTTGGGGTGGTGGGTATGCTTGTGTTTCCACAGATACTGGGGTATGGTGGCTACCTTCAAAATGTGTTCGCCCTGACCTACGGCACCAGAGGCAGAACAGGCAACCTCCAAGTGATGACCAGAACTCCAACCATCCAAATGGCGACCAGAATGTAGATCATCAGCCTAATGACTCTTCTGATGATGATCAAGATGTCAGCCATCAGGCAGATGGTCCTTCTACAATCAGAGACTGGGATGGTCCTTCCAGAAGCAGAGACTGAACTTTAAATTTCTTGTTATGGAGTCAGATAGTTAAAGCCTTAAGGACATATTTAGAATTAATAACTGATGTATATTTCTATTTGGCATTAATAGTAGAGTTGTTATCTTATAAAACAAAAAGGGGGAATTGTAGATACAAAAATGCTGCTAGCAAGGGTTTTCTTGCTATTTTCTAAGTCCGTGAGAGACTTTTCTCTCTCACAGAAGAGGTAGCAGGGAATGTAAACAACCAAGCCACCTGCAACCTTGAAAAGTCTTGTTTATGGTATAGTAGAAAATATTTTGACAATGGATGTTTTAGGATTTTAGTCAATTGATGCTTTTTCCTGGTCTTAAAATCAAGAGTCATACACGGTTAGAAGGGGAAAAGGGATTTTACCTTGGTGTTTATTTTAAGGATCCTTAGGTGTACACGTCTATGTCATATGCATCGAGATGCACCCCGCCGAGTCCATCTGTGTCTGCCCCCCCCCCCCCCCCCCAACATTGGGTATAATATTACAGGTTTTACTAATTAGCATATCTATCAACGATTCCCCAATGAGAGGCTCAAGTGAGCCCCCCTCCCCAAGGAACCTTCCCCTGGATGGTTCTATCTTAGTTTACAGAATGTGTTCTGGAGAGGACCTTGGGGTCTGGGGCACACTGATCCCTAGCTATGAAGCTTCTAAAATGTTTAGTCTCTTAGCTTGACAAACAAGTCCAAGAATGTAGGCAAAAAGCACTAGGAATGCAGAAGTTGTAGAAAGGTATAACAGGGGTATAAAAGAAAAGGCAAAAATCTTCGTGGCATCACAATCACCCCAAGGGGTGGCTGATCCTTTGTCCAATTAGACTATGAAGAAAAAAGTCTATAAAAGAGTTTGTAAAATAATTAAATAAATCAATCTTGCTGCACAATTCCTGCCTGCTGGATCTTCTCTCCTCCTCCTCCTCCCGATGGCTGCGGTACACAGTGATATACCCTAGGGCCATGGCCTGCGGTAATAATTAATTGCATCCTTTCCCCGCCGAATATATGTTATGGGAAAGGCATTGGAAGAGACATTTAAAAACATTGTCTGGCACTTATGCTAAAGATGCAAATCAGACAGATTGGACAATTGAACAACTGGCTGGAGAAGGTGGCCTCCAAAAACCCTTAGATTAAGCTACAACCTTATCTGAACTAGCATTACAAGACATAGCTATTGCAGCTAGGACATCACTGCTCCTTACTCCTGATGATTCTGTTCCTACACAATATTTCTCTAACATCAAACAGTCAGTAAATGAAAGCTTCATTCAGTTTGTGGATTTTTTAAAAGCTAGCTTAGAGAAACAGATAGAGAGTCCGGATAGACGAAAGGAACTTTTGGGTAAACTTGCCATGGCAAATGGTAATGAACAATGTAAGAATATCTTGAGGGCCCTACCTATGGACACAGAACCCACAATAGAACAAATGATAGAAAGCTGTACTAGACACACATTGACAGAAAACACAATGACCCAAGCAGTTGTAAAAGGCATTACAGAGGGAGTTTCCGGTGCATTTGCTGCAGCAGTCTCTAAGGAGAATGTCTGCTGTTTCTATTGTGGCAAAGTTGGACACTTTATAAAGGACTGCCCACAGAGGTCACCCACCCAGGACTGTCGTGCCGCCTACCAAAGGCACCAGAGACAGCAACAGCACCAGCAGCATTCCAAGAAATTCCATCGGAGCGCTGTGTCAAGGCCCCGCGCTCAGACAACAAATCAAAGGCCATACTACCCCACCCCGGCTGCGAACTCCACATCGGATCACTGAGAGCAGACCACTGGACCTCACCTGGCACCATCATCCCAGGCGATCCCAGAACACATGAGAAGGATCCAACACACGGAGCGCTACCAATGGGAGCCAGATGTCAACTGGTAACATCACTGCCATTTAACTTTGTTGACAAGCGTTTTTATCGTATCCCCACAGGAAAGTATGGACCACAGAACAGCCCACGGGACATTCTTATCCTAAGCCACACCATCCATGGTCCAGAACAACTCTTTGTATTACCTGAGATACAAACAGTGCACCCTGGACAAGAGATTCTTGTCCAGCTTTGCTGCACGGACACACCTTTCTCTCTCCCACAGGGAACACCGATTGCACGAGCCTTTTTACTTCCACAGAACTGCCCAGAACAGCTTCCTCTCAATCCAACAGCAATGTGGATAGAGATTGTAGTCTCAAACAAACCGACCATCGAGTGCGCTTGTTCTGTAAAGGAGAGAGGATCTACTGCCCAGGGATGCTGGACACCAGAGCAGATGTGACCATCATCGCCCACTCTGAGTGGCCAGGGAATTGGGAACTGGAGCCAGTGGCAGGTATGATCTCCAGGATTGGTGGAGTTGCAGTATCCATGAGAAGCAAACAAAATGTTGTCATCGAAGGACCCGAGGGCAAGATAGCGACCACCCAACCATTCGTGGTAAGAGCCCTGTCATAGGTTAGCAAGCATAGTCCCGGAAGGGATATCCTTGCTAAGGGGTGCTTACAGTTTCCTCTGGGACCTGATAGAACCTATCAGCTGGCCAGTTTGAATATGGACAATTCTTTAAGCCACTTAAAGTTGTTACTGCCTCTGTGATGCACACTTAAGAATAGACAAACTCCCCCCCAAGCTCTCTCTCGTTTCCGGGGCTGGGACAGGTGGCTGCAGGCCCCGGGCGGGGGCCAGCGGGCCCGGCCAGGCCCTGCTTGGGCCAGGCCGGGCCGGGCCACGGCCAGCCTGGAGCCATGGGCCTGTTCCAGCCATGGAACCCCCCCCCCCCCCCCACTGCCTTGCCGTGGGCGGCCAGAGAGGCTCGGAACCCCCCCTCCACTGCGGCCGAGATTCAGCAAAGCGGCACCGCTGTCCGGCAGAGGTCAGGGGACCAACAGCGATAAGCCACATTCCAGCTGCAAGGCCGAGGTGAGATTAACCCTTTTATTGCTGTGAAGAGCTGAAAACCTGAGGGAAGAGAGAGAGGAGATGCTTAAAGCTGAAAGTCTGTTGTGAAGCTATGATATATCAGAGTATCCTGTTGTAATTTCATGAAGATATGGGGGGTGGAGTGTTCAACTCATAAGCAATAGGCAGATGCTGCCGCAGCTGTAATTTCATGAGAAGTTTGGACAGAGAGAGATGAACCAGATGAACCAGATGAGGACTTTTGCTCCAAAGAGGAAGGGAGAAAAACCTCAATTCCTAGAGATGCTTCCGGAGATAGTCTTAAAGATGAAGATGACCCTTGCTCCCAGGGAAGGAGAAGGGCCTCTGTTTTTTTGTTTCTGAACAGCTCAACCTTAAAATTGTACCCCAGAAAACTTTCAAGAGTGGACCCTCGAAAGCAGTTGCCGGGAAAAGCTGCAAGTCGGGGGAAGGGACTCACATCGAGAGCAGAGAGACTCCTCCTCCTAAATGGACTGAACAATATTTGGAAGTGGGCGGCTGTCTCGGTGTGATAATGTTTTCATAGCACGAGCAAAAAGAGACTTCTCTTTCTAAATGGACTGAACCAGGTTATTATGGAAGTGGTAAACAGACTGAACATCTTAAGGGTTGTCTTTACATTGTCAGTGGGGGAAGGGAGGAAGGTGAGGGGAGGAGGAGAGTTCTGAAGGTGGTATGATTTTTTTTTCTTTTCCCTTTCTTCTTTTAGGTCTGTTAATAAACTTCTTTATATTCATTCAAGTTGGTGCCTGCTTTGCATTTCTCCTAATTCTTATCTCACAGAAGATAAACAGTAATGAGTATTTTAGCCCAAACCACTACAAGCCCCCATCACCCTATGGGGCAGAGACCTTCTATCCCAGTGGGGTGCCACCCTCACCATTCCTAGCCAGGATTTCTGACTGGGGCCACTGAGAAACGCGCGCTGCCATCTACTCCCTTGCCCACCTGGAAGACTGACAACCCAAAATGGACAAGGCAGTGGCCCCTTGATGAAGAAAAACTCAGCGTGCTTGAAGCCCTGTGTCATAGGTTAGCAAGCATAGTCCCGGAAGGGATGTCCTCGCTAAGGGGTGCTTACAGCTTCCTCTGGGACCTGATAGAACCTATCAGCTGGCCAGTTTGAATATGGACAATTCTTCAAGCCACTTAAAGTTGTGGCTGCCTCTGTGATGCACACTTAAGAATAGACAAACTCCGCACAGCTCTCTCTCTCTCTCGTTTCCGGCGCTGGGACAGGTGGGTGCGGGGCCTGAGCGGGGCCCAGTGGGCCCAGCCCCTGCTCGGGCCAGGCCGGGCTGGGCCACGGCTCCAGGATGACCCCCCCCCCCCCCCCCCAGCAGGGCTGTGGGCAGCCAGAGCGGCTCAGAACCAACCCCCCCCCTCCACTGAGGCCAAGATTTCAGCAAACGAGGCACCGCTGTCCAGCAGAGGTCAGGTGACCAACAGCGATAAGCCATACAACTGCAAGTCCGAGTTGAGATTAACCCTTTTATTGCTGTGAAGAGCTGAAAACCTCAGGGAAGAGAAAGAGGGGATGCTTAAAGCTGAAAGTCTGTTGTGAAGCTATGATATATCAGAGTATCCCGTTGTAATTTAATGAAGATATGGGGGGTGGAGTGTTCAACTCGCAAGCAAAAGCACCTGCGCCGAGATAGGCAGATGCTGACGCAGCTGTAATTTGATGAGAAGTTTGGACAGGGAGAGATGGAAGCGATGAGAACTTTGGCTCCAAATGGGAAAGGAGAAAACCTCAGTTCCTAGAGATGGCCCCAGAGATAGTCCTAAAGATGAAGATGAGGAAGACCCTTTGGTCCCAGGGAAGGAGAAGGGCCTCTGATTTTGTTTCTGAATGGCTCAACCTTAAAATTGTACCCCAAAAACTTCAAGAGTGGACCCTCGAAAGCAGTTGCGGGAAAGCTGCAAGTCGGGGGGAAGGGACTCACATGCGAGCAGAGAACCAACCCGGGCGGCTGTCTCGTTTTGATACTGTTTTCATAGCACGAGCAAGAAGAGACTTCTCTTTCTAAATGGACTGAACAAGGTCATTATGGAAGTGGTAAACACACTGAACATCTAAAGGGTTGTCTTTTTACACTGTCAGTGGGAGAAGGGAGGAAGGTGGGGGGAGGAGGAGAGTTCTGAAGGTATGGTATGATTTCTTTTTTCCCCTCTTTTAGGTCTGTTAATAAACTTCTTTATATTCTTTCAAGTTGGTGCCTGCTTTGCGTTTCTCCTAATTCTTATCTCACAGAAGATAAACAGTAATGAGTATTTTGGACCAAACCACTACACCCTGGTAGAAGAGCAACTCACCAAAGGTCATATGACCGAAGCCACAAGCCCTTGGAATTCCCCTGTCTTTGTGCTGAAAAAGCCCGGCAAGGACAAATGGAGACTACTCCATGACCTACAAAAGATCAGTGAGGTCACTGAAGGCATGGGCCCCCTCCAACCCGGCCTGCCATTACCGTCAGTGCTCCCCCACGACTGGATGCTTGCCATCATCGACATAAAAGACCGTTTCTTTAACATCCCCCTCCATCCTCAGGACGCACCGCGGTTTGCCTTCTCCACCCCCTCTCTTAATGAACAAGCCCCACTCAGAAGATACCATTGGCTCGTCCTCCCACAAGGCATGAAGGACAGCCCGACCATCTGCCAGTGGTACGTCGCCCACATTCTGTCCCCCATCAGGAGCCTGTTCCCAGAAGCAATCATCCACCACTATATGGATGACATCCTAATCTGTGCATCAGAAAAAACTTATTTGGACAGAACTCTTAAAAAGACAATTGAAACCATAAAAGAAGCAGGGTTCGAGATTCGTGAGGACAAAGTGCAGCACTCCAGCCCATGGACTTACCTCGGCCTCCAGATCTGTGAGAGAACCATCGTACCCCAGCAACTCGCCATCAAAGAGGATCCCAAAACCCTAAGGGACTTACACTCCCTGTGCGGATCCATAAATTGGATACGCCCCCTACTGGGAGTCACAACAGAAAACCTCACTCCCCTCTTCAACCTCCTCCACGGCAGCAGAGACTTGGACTCTCCACGCACCCTCACACCTGAAGCCCGAGATACCATCACCAAAGTCCAGGAAGCCCTGTCTTCAAGCCAAGCCCATCGCATTGAACCCAGCCTGCCTCTCCAGTTTGCAGTTCTGGGTAAAGCTCCCTGTTTACACGGACTGATCTTCCAATGGGACCCTCAACTCAGAGACCCTTTGCTGATACTTGAATGGGTCTTCACAAGCCATCAACCGACAAAGACATTAACCACCTTCCAAGAAGTAATGGCACATTTAATAAAAAAGGCCAGAACTCGTCTCCGCTCTCTTGCAGGGTGTGAGTTCACATGCATATACTTGCCATTGACCACTGAAGATCTGAAGCAGTTGCTCCAGACCAATGAGAGCCTCCAGTTAGCCCTAGATAGCTACACAGGCCAAATTTCCATCCACATGCCAAAACATAGATTTTTCTACCATGATGCAGCCTTTAAATTGATTCCAAAATTAATCCAAAGTAGAAAACCTCTCAAAGCTCTGACCGTCTTTACCCATGGGTGTGGCTCGTCCCATCGGTCTGTCATGACTTGGAGGCAACCCAGTACTCAAAAATGGGAGTCTGATATCCAAATAGTAGAGGGATCTCCACAGATTGCTGAGTTAGCAGCTGTTGTCAGAGCCTTTGAGAATTTTAAAGATGAACCTTTTAATTTGGTCGCAGATTCGGCTTATGTCGCTGGCATAGCTATGAGGGCTGAACATGCTTTTCTAAAGGAGGTCTCCAACCAAACGTTATACCAATTGTTTTCTACATTAATTCATTTAATCTCCCACAGAAGATGTCACCGAATGCCCACCAACCAGAGAAAAGATGGTCCCATCACACGGCAGCAGACAAAACAGAAAGCTGAACAAGAAGCTATGGCAAAAGTCTAGCCATAGGCCAGACACAGCCTGAAAAACTGATCCTTAGTTTATATGTTATCACCCCTTTTACCCCAAAATATCCCCTTCCCTCAACTCTTGTCAAACCTCCTTAAACCCCAAAACTTCCTCTCTCACCACAAAGCTAACAGATCTCGCATATATTCCTTCTCAGAAGCCCCATCCCTGTCCAAAGATGAAATTTATCCATGTGATGCTATCCTTACCTCTGCCTCGATGCCTAGACTGGGTCAATGACCTTTTTAGATGATGGGAATAATGGGATGGATTGCATCTTTGATTAAGGGAGCTTTGTGGGTATTCATTGTAATTATTATTATGTTACTTATGTTCTCTTGCCTCCTACGTTGCTGAAGAAAGGCTGCTGGGAATGCCTTTTTAATAAATACAGAAGGGGGAGTTGTGGGGTATGCCCAGCCCCTGCCCTGGAGGGATGTCTGCTGATATTGCTCAATCAGTCAGCAGGACTCCCTGGAAAGACAACCGCTTCTTTAGTCATGGCGAGAAAAGAGACCCACAATCCTCTGGGAGACCCTATGCAGATCCTTTGTAACCCATTGGCCTTTACCCTCTGAGACGCATCCGCTGTATCCCTATAAAAGCTAGCCCTCTGCCCCTGCGAGGAGAGTTCTCGTCCCTGGCTTTCCCCTTCGCCGGAGTACGCACCAACAATAAAGCTACCTTCCATGCGGAACCAGCCACATGAGTCTCTCGTCTCTCTCTGGTCTGGCTTGGCCTGGAGGCTGCCCTGCAGAGCTGAGCTGAAATCACGAGCTGATAATCACTAAAGAGCTGGCAGCCTCTGCACGGGCCCTCCTAGCTAGTAGCTGAGGGAAGACACTGGGCTTCGGGAAGGCGATTCCTTTTGGGACCATCTCTCTGGACCGGTCACCTCTTGCTTGGTCAGAGCTACTGACCCCTCACCAGCTTTAATAACTGTTCTATGCACTTTCAGTTACTAAGAGTTACAACCCAGCTTTAAAGAAAAAAAATAGGGAATTGTTGCTGCCTGTTCAGAGCTTCCCTTCCCCCTCCCCAAGACCAGCCAGGACTTGCCTCTGCCATGTGTTCTGAACTCCTTTGTTCCAAGCACGGGCAAAACCAAATGTAACTCAAACTCTTTAGCAGTGTCTGATTGGCCAGTCACCCCGGGTCCACCCCCAGTTGTCCCCTTTCCCCTTCTCCGAATAAAAAAAGGGCCCAAGAGGGGGCCCGCCCTCTTTGGCTTTGCAATCCTTCTGCGAACATCTGTGTGTTTCTGTTTCTGTTTGAAAGCTTCTAATTGTGGGAATTAGGCAAGCTGAAGACTATGCTTCTCCCTCTTTGCTTCTACTGTTGGTATCAGTTTTGCAGCTACTATTTGCCGCTTTTAGAGCTACTGAAATGCTAGATTGCCTGTGCTACCTCTCTAGGCTGCTCAAGGCTTTCTAAGGCATTGAACTACAAGCATAGCTGGTAAAAAGCTGTAAGTATCTCCACACCAATAATCATTAATCCACAGTCTGCACCACCCTGTCATACCTAGAAAAGTTCTGAGCTCTTTTGCTGTCTGGGGTTTTGGGGTCTGGCATATTGCTTCTTTGCGCTCTTGTCCCAGGGTTCTTTGTCCAGCACTTATTTCATAGCCCAGGTAAATAACTGCTTTACCATCTGGGCCTTCTTTTGGGACACCCGATACCCTTGCAAGCCCAAAAAGTTTAAGAGGCTTACCGTCCAGTCCACACATGCCTCTTGGGTCTGGGTGGCTATCAAAAGGTCATCCACATACTGAAGCAGCTGTCCTTCTCCCAGTGGGGGTTCCCAGGATTTTAGATCCTTCGCAAGCTGTTCTGCAAATATAGTAGGAGAGTTCTTGTACCCTTGGGGTAATACACACCATGTGAGTTGAGTTTTGCATCCACTCTTGGGGTTCTCCCACTCAAATGAAAAACTTTTCTGGCTGGCTTCATGGAGAGGGAGGCAAAAGAAAGCATCCTTCAAATCTAAAATGGTAAATCAGGTTAGTTCAGGTGTTAAATGAGTTAACAAGGTGTAAGGGTTAGCAACCACTGGTTACAAATCTTCAGTCACTTTATTGACTGCCCTCAAATCTTGTACTAACCTGTATGACCCATCAGGTTTCTTCACGGGTAAAATAGGAGTATTAAAATCAGATTGGCACTCCCTTAACAATCCAATTTGCAAAAAGTTCTCAATAATTGGCCTGATTCCTTCTCTATCTTCCCTTTTCAAGGGATATTGATTGACCCTTAACGGCTGTTTCCCTTCCTTAAGCTTGATTTGAATTGGCAGGGCATTCTTTGCCCTCCCTGGGGTACCAGAGGCCCACACCCCATGGAATACCTGATCCATTATCTTCTTAATAATTTCTTCTTCATTTGCTATTTCAGTTTCTTTGGTTATTAGCATTAAGCTCAGCAACTCTACATATTTTTGGTCTTTTACTTCCAAACTAATTTCCCCATTTGCAAATATTATTTTCACCTCCAGCTGCTCTAGCAGATCTCTGCCCAAAAGTGCAGATGGAGTGTTAGGCATATATAAAAATTGATGAATTCCCCACTGTTTTCCCAATTTATATTTCAGTGGTTTACAAAAGTATGCCTTTTCAGACTGACCAGTTGCCCCTGTTATTACAACATAATCACTTGATATAGGTGTCAAAGCTTTATTCAACACTGTATATGTTGCCCCTGTATCTACTAAAAATTCTACTTTCTTTTCTTTATTCCCTAGTTTAGCTATAACCAGAGGGTCCCCTAGAGCAGGGCCCTCTGGTCCTCCTCAGTCTTCTTTTACATGAGCAACCACCCCCTCACCTCTCTGGTCATATTTCCTTTGTTCATCACCCTTTCTCCTTTCTGGGCACTGTTTTTTCCAGTGCCCGGGTTTCTTGCATAAGGCACACTGGTCCCTTCCCAGTCGGGGTGGTCCTTCTCTTGGTGGACCTTGCCCACGTTTTCCCTTTTCTTCTTCTCTTACCACCCTTATCAATTTTCTGCATCCCCTGTTTGTATCCCTCTTCTCGATTGCTATAAACCCTCTATGCTACATCAAGCAAAGTCTCTAAATTCCAGCTCATTGGACCTTGAATCTTTACCAATTGCTGCACCCCTTCTTCAGTTCCAGGATCCAAGGTGATATAGCGGTGCATCGCATCTCGCAAGTTGTCTAGAAATTCAGAAGGTATTTGAGAGGGACCCTGCTTAATAGCATACAGGGCTGACCAGTTTATGGCTTTAGGGATTTCTCTTTCCAGCCCTTTTGTTATGAATCCCCGGTATCTTTTTAACTGGGCCATTTCATCTGGCTCATTAGGGTCCCACTCTCGATCCTGAAGAGGAAGTACCTTTTTAACATCTTCCTCTGTTGTCCTGCAATCATCATCAGCTATATCTACAGCTGTCTTTATAACTAATTGCTTTTCTGATTCAGTTAGAGCATCAAGCAGTAACTGAATATCAGCCCAATCAGGATTGTGTTGCTTTACCATAAATTTAAATTTCTTAGTAAGCCCTATTGGGTCACTCCAGTAATTTCTGGCCACCTTTTCCCAGGCCTCTATATCTATAGTAGAAAAGATTTTAACTAATATAGGAATCTCTTCATGATTTACTGCTTCCCTTAAAGGTGCTTGTATATTTCTTTTAGTTCATCTCCGAGTCCTTAATGCTATAGGACCCTGTGGGGAGGGTGGTTCGTCCTCTTTGCTGTCACTGCTTGGTAAAGGTGGGTATAGGTTAGTTGTTATTGCTTTCCCAGAGGGGGATGAAGTAGGAAGTGAAGCGGGGTTCGAGGCTGGGGATGATGGTAACTGATTCTGTATCACCTGCTACCCCTCCCGCGTCTCCCTTTTTAGGGAGTAGCTTAAGTAGATCTGCCAGCTCTTGTTCTTGGGTTTCTACCTGATATACCTTGTCAGGATGGGTACATCTCTGGGTTATTGAACATGCACTGCAACATCGCTTAGGTTTTCCATTATTAGCGTTGTTATCTTTTTTCAAGAGCCACTACTAAGGGATCAGAGGGTGGCCTTATCCCACACTCTTATTTCTAGGCATATAACTTCACTACTTAAGAAAAAAAAGGCTTGTTAGTTTCAAAAGTCACTGAAAAAAAGCAGGCTTGTTAATCAAAAATAGCAAAAAAAAAAACCTTATTAGTCATTAAAGAATAAAAAACACCAGCTTGTTAGCTTTGAAAGTCACTAGAAAAGAAAAACAAACTTATTAGTTTTAAAATAGCAACAAAGTCTATAATTTTCAGGGTTCACTAAAATCCAGCTTGTTAATAAAATTCATAACACACTCACACACTCCACCACTTTAAAAAACCCTCCTTTTTATTCAAATCTAAAAAATTCACACAGCACATGAGGAAGGGGCAGTCAATAACTAACTCATGTAAGCAGAAGTTGACTCTTGGGAGACAGTAAATGTTAGTTCAGACAGCAGACATTCATTACAAAACCTAAGAAACCAAATTCGCCCTAATCTTGTCAAGATAGAGGGGACAAGGATTATCTCAGAGACCGCTGAATCATTCCTCAAAGGACTACGCATGCCCAGGGAGAAAGGTGAAAAGTGCACTGTGAGGAAGACTACTGGTCTTCATCAGAAAGACCCCCGAGGAAGAGGAGAGGCCTTCCTCAGCGCGACCACCAGGACACACAGTGCATGCGTGACCCATATGCTAATGATAATAATGACTTCTGAGAAATAATTTGTATAACCACGCCTGTCCCAAGGAATGCGATGAATATTCATAATTTAACCCATAATACTGTGTTGTAGGGAGCACAGGTGTGTGTGTTTGGACTAGCGATCCCCGCACACCCGGCGTGCCAAATAAAGCAAATACCCACTTCTCTGACTCTGTCTCTGAAGTGTCTCCTGGCTCGGTTTCGGAGCTATTCATCTGGCACCCTGAGATGGGACCCTCTCTGCCTGGATGCCAGATCCACGGGTAAGCAGACCTCCCAGTCGCGACCCTGAATTTTCAGGGGGAGCTCAGCTGTCCTTTGGCTTATGGCAGGGGCAGACAAGGACCATCTGCACCAAATTAAGGTATTTGCTATTCCTTTTAAACACAGAAATACCTGCAGGTCCAGGGTTTGAGTCCCTGAGGGTGGGTTGAAAGTCCCGAGGAAGACTGGGTCTCCCAAAATTAGTCCTGGGCAAGAGGAAAAGTACTTTTAAAGGGGTTGGACCCCCAGGGGTTGGACCCCACTGTGAAAGGTACCTTTAAGGGGTTGGACCCTGCTGTCATGTGCTATTGTACTGCTATTTTTTGTTTTGTCTGTTGCTATTCTGCTGCTGTGTGAGTGAGAGTGGATGAGATATGCTGTCAAAGTGCGAAGTGAGTGAGGGGCTCTATCTGCAGTTCTGTACCCTGGTGACGGGCTCAGCCAGAGAAAAGCAAAGCGTTTGGCAAAGAGTGAATGAGGATAAATCATATAAACCGTTGTTTTGGAATTCAACCTTACTGTCCGAAGGGGGGCGGATTTTTAGAGGAGAAAGATTTTAGTTACTGAATTGATAACACCCAGGCCCCAACGCTTTTCTAATATAGCCCCAGCTAATTTCCCTTTTGAAATCCCATGCCTAGTGTGGAAAAAGTTGTGAAGCTTGGGGTTTGTGTACATGTATTAGAAAGTGGTATTGTCTATTAGAAAGAGTGGACAGTGTCCAAGTTGCTGGACGAGAGAGTTTGGTATTAGACAAGAGTGGCAGAGTGGGGCTTTGTGGAAGGAAGGAGTTGGTTCTCTGGTTTTGGGGGTTTTTGGCCGTGGAAGAGAGAAAAGAGGGAGAGAAAGGACAAAAGAGGCAATGGGATCATCAGAAAGTAAAGAAATAACCGGGAAAAGTCCCCTAGGATGCGTGCTGGCACATTGGAAAGAGCTGGGGGGAGTCCCTGGAGGGAATATGAAAAAGAGCACCTTAATTAAATATTGTAATCAGTGGTGGCCACTCTACAAATTGGATGATGGGGGAAAATGGCCAAAGAATGGCTCTTTAAGATATAACACTCTATTGCAACTAATGTGTTAGAAGCTCCGCGGGACGAGGAGCCCGGATCCCAGCGGAGGGAGAGAGAAAACACAGTCCAAACCAATATGGTTGATAAACGAACTCCGTTTATTAGCAGTCCAAAGGCACTTATATAGTATACCAGCTTGTTAGCTCCTAAGTGGCTTAAAGCTTATCAAGACACATTTCTATTTCTACTTAATTGGACTTACATTGGCAAGTTTCCACAGTCTTGTTATGATCAAAAGAATTCTGTGCCCATCTCCCTCGTTCACTCCCGGATAGCACAGCTGCAAGTTTTTCACTTCCCTCAGGCCTGCTTGCTATCATTCACACGGGGACTTTCCCATGGAAAGTTTTTCTCACACACAAGCCTAAAACTTCCAGGCCTATTGCTTGCACAGTTCTTTTATTGATCCCAATAATTCTATTTCCCAACACTAATGTTATTTTTAAGGGGGGAGAATAAATGGGATGAGACCTCCTATGCAGATTGTTTTTTACCTTAAGACGCAAACCAGAGTGGCAGAAACAATGTGGCATCAATCTGGCACCACAGGACTCTATGGTCCTCCTCCTAGGAAAAGAGGCAAAAGGAAAAAAACTGCATGAAGAGGTGTTGCTCATCATGCAGTATTGGGCAAAGATGTTTAAAGCTCAAAGCTGAGAGAGACCAGGATCCCTTTGAAACCCAGGAGCTAATGGGGTGCAGTGGTGGCACCCTAACATTGGGAACAATGTCCCCAGCTCCCCAAACATCCTCAGAGGATAGTGGGGAGGAAGGAACAAGTGAGATTGGCTCAGGAATATCATCCAGAACTAGGAGCAATGCCCCTGTAGAAAAGAAGCTCATAGCAGCACTTAGACAAGTGGTAGGGCCAGACGGGGGAATAGCAAAAGTTAAAACACCATTTACAGCTTTGGATTTAGATACCTGGAGGGAGCCAGCCAGAATGTATAGAGAAGACCCTGAAAAGGTAGCAAAGAGGTTTGAATTGGTTGTTAGAAATCAAGATATTGATTGGGAGGATATAGACCTAATGCTATCAGAATTAACTGAGACAGAAAAAGCTGCTGTAGTATCCACAACAAGAACACATGTGCAGGGACAGATAGCTGCTGGGACACTGCATGGAAATGTAGATAACATTTTTCCTACAGGAGATCCACACTGGGACCCCAATGATCCACAAACATATCCATTCTTGGTTAGATACAGGAAATTAGTACACTGGGGGCTTCTAAATGCTATACCTAAACCAGTTAACTGGTCATTGTTATTCAGTATTCACCAAGAAACCACTGAATCCCCAGGCGCATTTATAGAAAAATTAAGGGATAATATGAGAAGACACACTACACTAGACCCAGCTTCTGAAATTGGGCAGCAACAGTTAATATCCTTATTGATGGGGCAATCAGCACCAGATATACATAAAAAACTGCAAAATATTAAGGAACCAGATAACCAAAACTTAGAGAAACTTCTAGCAGTGGCATGGGAAGTTTATAAAAACAGGTCACAGCCCCACACAGTCGCAGTGGCCAAGGTCAGGGGATCGGGATTCCCCAGGGGCAGGAGAAGGCCCCCACCTAGAGGACATAGGCAGCAACGCCCAAGCTCAAATCGATGTTTGTTATGCGGTCAGCCTGAGCACTGGAAAAGAGATTGTCCTATGAACCGTGCCGCGACTCCAACGACACAGTCATCAGCACAGCCAGGACCAGTGACTATAGCACAGCTATACCATGAGTGACAGGGACCAGCAGGTCCCTCCCTAGCTGACCCGCTGGTCAAAGTTAAGCTAGGAGAATGGGAAGTGGAGTTTTTGGTGGACACTGGAGCCACATTCTCAGTCCTGAATCAGACTTTGAGTCCTGTAAGTAATGATTATATCCAAGTTGTTGGGGCTACAGGGAAAACTGAGAAAGCCTATTTTTTGAGACCCTTAAAATTTACATTAGGCAAAAAGATGGGAATACACCAATTTCTATATCTTCCAAACTTGCCTAAACCCCTGCTAGGCAGAGATCTATTAACCTGGCTACAAGCAAAAATAGAATTCACAGAACAAAGAATGAGACTACAAGTTCCTGAAGAAAACTTAATTTTGGCCTTAAGTTTAGCAAATGTCCCTGAAAAAAGAGGAATACCCATAGATGATGAGATAACAGATCAAGTGATCCCACTAGTATGGGATGTCAAAATCCCGGGAAAATCAAAACAAGCTTCCCCAGTGGTTATTGAATTATTAGAAGGGGCACAGCTGGTGTCAGTCAAACAATATCCACTAAGGCATGAAGCACGAGTGGGTATAGAACCAATAATTACCAAATTTATTGATCAAGGGTTGCTGAGAGAGTGTAGGTCCCCCTACAACACCCCAATTCTACCAGTACAAAAGCCAAACGGAAGTTATCAGTTAGTCCAGGACCTGAGGGCAATAAATGCAATATCAAAAACACTGCATCCCATAGTAGCCAATCCTTACACTTACAAAATTACAAAGTGACTGGGTGTGGTTTTCAGTTTTAGATTTAAAGGATGCTTTCTTTTGTCTGCCATTAGCTGAAAGCAGTCAGGAAATTTTTGCCTTTGAATGGGAAACCCCCAAAACAGGGAGAAAGAGTCAGCTCACATTGACTGTATTGCCACAAAGATTCAAAAATAGCCCCACGATATTTAGAGGTCAATTATCTCAATAACTGGAAGCCTGGACACTGCCACTTGGGGAAGGTACATTTCTGCAGTACGTTGATGACCTACTAATAGCAACAAGGATCCATGAAGACTGCAAGAACTGGACTGTAAGTCTTTTAAATTTTCTGGGACTAAGTGGATATAGAGTCTCTCCTGAAAGGGCTCAGCTAGTCCTCCAGAAAGTTACATATCTGGGGTATGAACTGGCAAGAAGAGAGAGAGCCGTGGGAAATAACAAGAAGGAGGCAATTTGTCAAATGCCCTGGCCAACTGCAACCAAAGAACTGAGAACTTTTCTGGGAATAACAGGATGGTGTAGATTATGGATCTACAACTATGGACTAATTGTGAAATCTTTATACCAACTCCTAAAAGAGACTGTGGGAACTTGCCTATGCTGGACACCAGAAATTAATAATGCATTTGTGACTCTGAAATGTGAGTTGATGCAAGCTCCAGCATTGGGTATACTGGATGTAACTAAACCTTTTCTGTTGTTCTCACATGAGAGACAAGGACTGGCGCTAGGACTTTTGGCACAGAAGTTGGGACCATACAGAAGGCCAGTGGCTTATTTCTCCAAGCAGCTAGACGTGGTCAGCCAAGTGTTCGGGTTTGGTCAAATTTAGAGATGTATCCTCTGAGAGAAGGCACAACCACCCCTCCCCCACCAGGTTCGGGAAAAATAAATTTTCCTTGAAGGAAAGTGAAAGAGATAAAAACTATTTATTTAACAAACACACGGGAAAAGGAAAATAATGCTAAATAATAAAATCCCTTGCTGTGAAGAAAAAAACCTGGGAAAGTGTTAGAGTCCTCCCTTTGGTCTCCTCAGACCTAAGGCTTGGCCCAGGGCCAGGCCCTCTGTGCTCAGTGGAGGTCATCCCAATGTGTTCTGATATTGAAGCAGTCCACAGAAAAAGGGAAAAAATCTGAAATTCCAGGGAAGGAAAGAAAGTTCAACTCTCAGTCTCTCTCCGGAGAAAAAGAAACTGAAAAACTTCCTGAAAGCTGGATAGAAAAAAAAAGAGTCGCTATCTCTGTGTGACCTTGAACAAGCTGCAAACTGCTTTGAAAAAGTTTTCCTCAGTTTTTCCTTCCTCCTCTCAGGCTCAGTTTAAAAGCATAGAAAGGCACAAGAATTAATTTCTGGGTATAGGGCAGCAATATGGGATACACATCATAAAGTCACCCAAAGACACCAAGGATGGCCCGCCTGCCTGTGTACAGTGGCAGCTGTGATCCTGAACATAGAAGAAGCTTACAAGTTCACACTGGGACAGCAGATAACTCTTTTTGTCTCTCACACAGTGTCAGCAGTGCTCACACAGAAAGGAAGTCACTGGTTAACCCCATCTCGGTTTCTCAAATAGCAGGCTGTCCTAACAGAATTGGAGGATGTGAGTATCCAAGTAACTAACGTTTTAAACCCAGCAGCTTGACTCCAGGGCAAGGCTACTGAGGAGCCCGTACAGCATGACTGCATCGAAACCATGGAGGCAGTTTACTCTAGCCGCCTGGACCTAAAGGACTCTCCGCTAAAAAATGCAGAAAACTGGTTCACCGATGGGAGCAGTTCTGTCAAGAATGGTAAGTGGCTCACTGGGTATGCAGTTACAACCACAGACGCTGTCATTGAGGCAAAACCGTTATCTGTGGGGACATCAGCTCAAAAGGCTGAAATAATAGCCCTAACTCGAGCCTTGGCGTTGGCTGAAGGAAAACCTATTAACATTTGGACTGATTCCAAGTATGCTTTTGGGGTGGTACACACTCACGGGGCTATCTGGAAAGGAAGGGGTTTATTAACCTCACAGAAGAAAGAAATCAAGCATGCTACTGAAATTGTACAGTTACTGGAAGCAGTGGTAAAACCTTCAAAAGTGGCTATAATGCCTTGTAAGGGACACTCCCAGGGTAACACTATCCCTGAACTAGGAAATGCTATGGCAGACAAAACAGCAAAGGCAGTGGCTAGCGGGGATCAAATTCAAGCCCTTGCTCTAATCCCTTCTAACATCCTTATGGGTGAAAAACCCCCACCATACAACACTGATGATTTAAATTGGATACAAGAAAAGAAGGGACAAATAGGATCTGATGGGTGGGCTAGAATAAAGGATCTCATTGTCATACCCAGAAAACTGCTAAAATTATTCATCCAAAGCAAGCATTCTAAGACACATTGGGGAGTTGATGCTTTATATAACCATTTGAAGGACAAAGTGACAGCATCAAAATTAAAAGAAACAATTGAGGACATAACTTCCACTTGTGAAATCTGTCTTAAAAACAACCCTAATACCACTGTTAGGCTAAGCACAGGAACTATCACTAAAGGAGTTTTACCAGGGCATGTGTGGCAAATTGACTTTTCTGAATTACCTAGGAGGGGGGGATACAAGTACCTCTTAGTCCTCACAGACGCTTTCTCAGGTTGGCCAGAAACTTTCCCTTGTAGGACAAATAAAGCTAGAGAAGTTGTTAAAGCTTTAATACAATAAATTATTCCATGATTTGGGGTACCCAGAGAAGTTAGTTCTGACAGAGGATCACACTTTGTAGCCCAGGTGGTTCAGGGAGTGAGTCATCTACTGGGCATACACTGGCAGTTACATACACTATACAGGCCTCAGGCAAGTGGACAAGTAGAAAAGATGAATCACTTAATAAAGCAACAATTAGCCAAAATTTGTCAAGAAACTAATTTATATTGGTATCAGGCTCTGCCCATGGCTTTGCTAAGAATTAGGGTAAAACCACGGCTCAAAGAAAAATTAAGTCCCTTTGAAATTCTGTATGGAAAGCCCTATGGAACAAACGTGATTCACAATGACAGTGTGGCTCTGGTAGGGCAAAGCTACTTAATAGATTATGTAAAGCATTTAGGTCAAAAATTACAATCAATATGCACTACAGTTGTTAATTGTCAACCACTGCCACCTGATAAAGCCTTTCATAATGTGAAACCAGGGGATTAGGTTTATGTTAAGTCTCTTTCAGGGGATCCACTCCAGGAAAAATGGGAAGGACCTTATCAGACACTGCTGACCACTCATACAGCAATTCAAGTACAAGGAAAACTGACTTGGATCCAGTATACAAGGACCAAACCTGCTCCAAAACCAGAGTGGGAGGCAAGAAGAACAGGACCTCTGCGCCTTCAAATATGAAAAATCAACACAACATGATTTGGACCATATTAGTGGCATTGGTAACTGGGGCCGGCACATGGGATCAAAATACATACCTTCGATTGCTCAAAGGTGTTGTTGACAATTTTAATCTAACTGATTGCTGGATATGTTCCCAGCTGCCTGCAAATTCTGCTAGAGGCTTTCCTTTGGTTGGGGCAACATTCCCTAATACAACAACAATCTATGCTGCACTTAGTACTAACAGGCTTTCACATTATGTCAACATATCCCTAGATCAAATTCAGAGGAAATTAGAGTTTGAAGAGCCAATAATTGGGTCCTCACCAGTATTCTGCGTGCAGCCGTGCTAGGAAGAATCTGTACCTAAAAACTCAGGAGGGAATAAGACAGACTCCAAACGCGAGAACTTAACATTTATAGGGAGTTATGCTAACTGCTCAGAATTCTGGACCTATGGGGGGGCTAACATGTGGAATAAGAATCAAACAAGATGAGGACCAAAGCCCAAGGGTTGGCCAGTGCCCACAGGGCGGCGTTGGTACTAGATATGTGGTCACAACGCCTATAAAGTTTTACCCTTGGGATGTGTCCTGGGTTGAGGTGTATTCTATTACCATCCTCATGAGCTGAGGAAATCAGGTGGGGCAGTGTTTCCTTGCCTCCTCCCCCCAGACTATCTTGCTGTTAATGGCCCATCATTGTCCTGCTGCATGACTCAGAGATAACTCCCTCTGGACTATCTTCTGTTAACGAGCCTTATCAACACTTGGCCTCATGACTCATTACCGTATTGTGAGATGCTCCACCCAGAGGGAGGAACCAAGCATCCCATCGTGGATATAATCTGGGACTCTGAACACCAGAGACACTCTTTCCACTGGATTTCCAGAGGACAGGAGCTACACAGCCACCACTGGACTTTCTGAGGAAGAGCAGACCCCTTCTACCACAGGATCACCACTTCAGAGGACTGCAGCCACCATTCTACCAGACTGCTACCACCACCCTGCCTAACAGGGACTCAGGTTGTATCTTGACTTTGTCAGTGTTTTCTTTTACTTTCTTTTCCTTTTCTTTAATTTCCATTAAATTGTTATTCTGACTTGGTGCCTCCCACTGGTTTGTTTTCAAACTAGCACAGGATGGCAAGGCCGCTGTGCCATAGGACCAGTATTTCCCCACATTACTGTTGTTTCTCAACTACAAGGCTTGCTCCAAACTTTTATACGAAGGACCAAAAGGACATAAAACCCCTTAATTGATAGGCCCACTAGATTTCACAGCTTTGCCAGATGGTTTATACCCGAACTTGGAGTAAGTGAACTAGAGAAAGCAATAGGTGAACCTTTCTGCTACTGTAGAAACGATAATGAATGCCAGTGCAGATGCCATAAGAGCACAGCAAATCGAGATTAAGAGCATCTCACAATTAGCCATACAGAATAGACTTGCATTAGATTTGCTGTATGCCAAGGAAGGAGGAGTATGTATAAATACAAGCTGTTGTAGCTATGTTTAGACAAACAAATAGAAACAGATTTGCAGACAATTCTGGAAAGAACACAGACACTACATCAGATCACCTTGGATGACACTTCTTGGGGGTTTAAAGAGGTATAGGACAAACTTACATCATGGTTACCCATCTTATCCTGGCTTAAACAATTGTTTGCAATAGCTATTTGTGTTATTGCATTGTTACTTAGTGTTTGTATTAGTAGTTACTGTTGTATGATATTATGTACTTGGAATCGTGATGCTTATGCTCAATGGCACAAGCACAAACTTAGAAATAAGATAGAGAAGGTACTTACTTTAAAGACATGCGAGATTTGTAAAGAATTACAAATAACCAAAGAAAAGGGGGGATTGAGGAAGGGGCAGTCAATAGTTAACTCATGTAAGCACCAGTTGACTCTTGGGAGACAGCAAATGTTAGTTCAGACAGCAGACGTTAATTACAAAACCTAAGAAACCAAATTCACCCTAATCTTGTCAAAATAGAGGGGACAAGGATCATCTCAGAGACTGCTGAATCATTCCTCAAAGGACTACGCATGCCCAGGGAGAAAGGTGAAAAGTGCACTGTGAGGAAGACTACTGGTCTTCATTAGAAAGACCCTCGAGGAAGAGGAGAGGCCTTCCTCAGCGCGACCACCAGGACACACAGTGCATGCGTGACCCATATGCTAATGATAATAATGACTTCTGAGAAATAATTTGTATAACCACGCCTGTCCCAAGGAATGCGATGAATATTCATAATTTAACCCATAATACTGTGTTGTAGGGAGCACAGGTGTGTGTTTGGAAGAGCGATCCCCGCACACCCAGCGCACAGAATAAAGCAAATACCCACTTCTCTGACTCTGTCTCTGAAGTGTCTCCTGGCCCGGTTTCGGCGCGATTCACACACAGAAACTCACACCACACATCTGAGGGGGGAGGATTTAGGAGGGACTTGAACCAGGGGGAAAGTGCATCACCACTTATTTCTCTAATTGGCGATTTTTGTCAATTATGCTAATTTTTGCTAAACTTATAAAACTGTATTCACCCCATGGAGGGGCGCATTTTGTGGACATTTTCCATATCTGCCCCTGGAGGCCTCCAATAAAGACCAGCCTTTATATTAACTCCTATACTAATATTATCTTGAAAGTGTGTTTTTTTATTTCCAGGTTTTTTAAGGCATCACTGTGACACCAATTAAAAATGTTACAAGCTGACTTAAGTACAGAAGAGCAAAGAAAATTAAGTCTCTGAATAAAACAGGTTGAACCCAGTGACATGGCATGAGTGGGGGGTGGAAAGAGTGCCACGTCCGTCCCAAAAGCATGCCTTGGAGCAGCTTGGGGGGTGCCACACAAACGCACTAGGACACACTCTGACACACAGGAGGTGGTGGATACTCACACACACAGTGCCAGATAGCTTCTGCAGCATCACCGGGAACCAAGAGGCGGGAGGGGTCCTTTGTATGGAGTTCTGAGGGGTTTATTGAGGTCCCCGCTCGAAGGGATCCGGGGTTTAATTTCTTCCCTCCCCCTTTTCATCCCCCACTCGGCATTGGAAAGGGATTTTTGGAGAACCAATTAGCAAAGGTATGGTTTTGTGAGGGAAACCATGGATGAAAAAACAGATTTGGAATACACTGGGGGTAATAGGGTAAAAGGGAAAGGTGGGATTAGGAAAGGGAGACTGTAGGGGGGGGCTTATAATGGAGATATTGTCTAACATGACTACGATTTTTTGCATATATATACTGCCTTTCACAGGAACAGCATCAGGCCCAGTGACCTCCTCTGGTCGCAGCTTCGCTGCCGCTGCCAGGCGCTGCATCCACGTCTTGGCCGGGCCCCCGAGCGGTGACTTTCCCACGCCCTGCTTCAACGCATGTTTCAGCTGGGTGAGGCTCCGCTCCGCCTCCACCGCTGCCAGCTGCTGCCCGCGCGCCGCCCCTCTCAGTCGGGCGTTCACGGGGCTCGCTCCACCATGCGCTGTGCAGGGCCAGGTTGTCCCACTCCCGCCGCGCCTCGCTCCGCCATCGACACTGCGGCTCGTGTGACTCTGCCCGCGTGCGGGAATTGCCTCGCTGCTGCTCGCAGAGCGCTCGGCGCACGTGGCCAAGGCCGCACGGTCCCTGAGCCAGGCTTCCCTTCGCCAGGACACAGCTGACATTGCTCAACAGTCTCGGTAATTAAATAATATGCATGAAAATATTTTTCCATCGGCACATATTTTGACTCAAAAATTAACTGCGTCCAAGTGGTCTTCCAAAAGTCTTTGGTAAGTATTAAATCCGAAGAAACATAGAAAAAGTTCTTAAACAACCATGCCAGGAAGTGTTTCAGTTCTTTTTGAGCTTGAATCAAGCTAAAATTTACAAATCGTTGTTCAAGAATATTTTTAAGATAAATGTCCATATGCGGCTCTGAAAGCCAAGAGTCTTCCCACGGTTCCTCCATAGTTTAGATATGGAAGAGCAAAACAAAACCAAGAGGAGGAATCCAAAGTTTCCAGGGTTTACTCACACACATCACTCGCTTAGGGATCAGGGATCGTTCTGCTCGCAATTCACCACCATTAGCTACAGCAGGGATTACTGTAACATGCATATATCAAACCAGGAGTCCCGTGGAAAAGAAATATTTATGGACGGATTCTTGGTAGATGTTTCAGAGATGTTTATTTCTCCAGCCGCATGGCCGGAGCTCTGCCGAGGGGCCCTCACAGTCTGGCCCGAGGGTCCTTGCCCACGCAGGGAAACACAAAACAACCAATGGGGAACGAGGCTGACCAGGGGCTCGGGAAACTCCTTGTGTCTGTCCCCTCAGGGCCCCTCTCCCAGGGCTACATGGCAGGGGGAGGGACCCCGACACTGTAAGATGGTTAATTGTGTACAAAGCTTTTGCCATTCGGCTCTGTGGGGTTTGTCCAAGCATTTCTCCTTTCTGTTTTTCCAAAACATGCTTTAAAAGACCATGAGCACACTCGATAATAGCTTGAGCAGTGGGAGAATGGGGAATACTAAATTTATGTGTCACACCCCACATTTGTAAAAACTGTCGCATCTTCTCAGAGACGTAGGTGGGACCATTGTCAGTCTTCACAGAGGAAGGTATGCCCAAAACAACAAAAGCCAGCTGCCAATGTGCTATAGAATCTCGAGTCTTTTCTCCTGTGTGTACAGATGCCCACATGGCAGAGGAGAAGGTATCAATAGAAACATGCACATACTTGAGACGACCAAACTCAGCAATATGAGTGACATCTGTCTGCCAAATCTGCAAGGCCTGTAGGCCTTTGGGGTTGACGCCTGCTAGTAAAGCTGTGGTGAACCCTTGACAGTCAAAACAGGAATTGACAATGTTATGAGCCTCAGTAGGCATTAGCAGAAATTGCTTTTGCAATGTATGTGCACTCTGACGGAAAAAATCATGTGATTCTTTGGCTTGTGCTATTTTATTAGGTTGAGGTGCTACCCACGCAGGGTTGGCTAACTTATCAGCTCTGGCATTACCCTCTGCTATAAATCCTGGCAAAGTGGTGTGACTTTTTATGTATAAAATGTAATAGGGATGGACTCAATTCTGAATCGCACACCACAGGGTTTTCAGTGACAGAAAAAGAGCAGCATTTTCAACTTCCTTCAAAAATGAGCAATCAAGGCACTGTGTAATGTCTGCAACATAAGCAGAAACAGTAACAAGGTTCAGTGGTACATGAGAAAAATGCTGGAAGGCCATAGCCACGGCCCTTAGTTCAACAAGCTGGGCAGAGCCTGACTCGTGGCTTTCTAGCACCTGCAACCCAGACTCACCCTTCCAGGTGACAATGATCCATCAGTAAAAACTGTGAGTCCTTGCAACGGCACACAACTCTTCTCTGGCCGTAAGGACAAATTGGTTGATTTTGCCAATTGCAGCAATTTGTGGCTGGGCAGATGGTAAGCAATCTGCCCTAGAAAGTTTTGCGGTGCACTCTGTAAAGGAGCACTGTTTGCAAAGCACCATTCAAAATGCTCTTGTAGAACAGGAAGCACAATTTTTGCAGGGTCCTCGGCCATCAATTTCAGGCACCTCTGCTGACATTTGATGATCAGTTGGGCAATTAGTTCAAACAGCGTAGGTGACATTTTCTTAGGCTGGTGAGGCAAAAAGACCCATTCTAAAACATGCAAGGGATCAGGTCATTGTTCATTCCACTGTCCAATGATCCCTGTAGGATGGAGATCTGGAATGACAAAAAAAAACAACGACATCAATGGAAGGATCCACTCGATATACTTGACAGGTGGAAACAGCATGTTGAACCTCTTCTAATGCTCGTTGTGCTTCAGGAGTCAGGGTTCGTGGTGAATTCAAATCTGGGTCTCCTTTCAATGTATCAAACAATGGAGACAATTGAGCTGTGGTTAGCCCTAAATAAGGACATAGCCAATTAATGGTACCGAACAATTTTTGAGCATCATTAAGAGTTTTAATTGAATTTTGGAACCGCATATCTTGATGTTGTGTGGTTCGTTCAAGAATTTTGACTCCTAAATATTTCCAGGGAGGGTGTCGCTGCACCTTCTCTGGGGCCACTTGCAGCTTGTATGACTGCAATGCAGTGAGCAATTGAGGCTGAATCCTCAGCAGTTCCTCCTCAGCCGGTGTTGCTACCAGTATATCATCCATATAGTGATAGCAATATGCACCAGGAAACTGTTCACAAACAATAGACAAGGCTTGTGCCATACACCATTGACAAATGGTCAGGCTGTTTTTCATACCTTGAGGCAACACCTTCCACTGATATCGCTTCACAGGTTGGGCATTATTAATTGAAGGCACTGTTAAGGGGAACTTCGACACATCTTTCGGATGTAAAGGAATGGTGAAAAAACAATCTTTCAAAATAATAATCAAAATCTCCCACCCTGTAGGTATCATTGTGGGCAAAGGCATTCCAGGTTGCAAAGCACCCATGCTCTCTATCACTGCATTAATTCGATGTAAATCATGGAGCAATCTCCATTTCCCTGATTTCTTTTTGATCACAAAAACAGGTGTGTTCCAGGGACTTGTAGATGGTTTAATGTGTCCCTGCTGTAATTGTTCCTGAACCAATTCCTGAAGGGGGACTAATTTCTCTTTTGATAGGGGCCACTGGTTTTCCCATATAGGCCGTTCTGTGAGCCACTGCAAAGGCAGTGTAGGGTACTGTGTGCCCTTCTGCACAGTGACCCCTATCAAAAATCCGTGCCAATTCTCACCCCTCAGGCTGCTAGCACATCCCTTCTCCAAAGATTCAAAGGTGCTGCAGTAACATAAGGTCTTGTGGTGATGCAAGGTTTTTATTGTATTTTCATATGTTTTCTGTACCCCAGTGGTTCATCCCTACCTTCCCCACTCCTACTCCCAGTTGGTTTGCCCCAGAACCAAGCTGCTCCCCTGGTGCTCCCTATATGGTTGTTCTCCTCCCCTTGTTCTGACTCATTCCCTATCAATCACCCAAACCCCTCCTGTTGTTCCCGAAGGTTCGGTGTCCATCACCTGAGCTCTCCCTAATTACCCTTATATGGCCCCCGTCAGTCCCCCGAGATCCTGCCCCCTCGGATACCTCCCCTCTTGGAAACCCCCTAAACCTCGAGGCCCCATTGGGGCATCTGACCCCTCTCCCTCCACCCACCAAGACCATTGGACCAGATGTGAGTCCATCCCTCCAGCGTCCCTCCCTCCTAATCCACTTATTGGTCCCTAGTTGGTTTACTCCCCTTGTTCAACCCCCCTTTGTAAGGTATGGTCGCATTGCAGGCGGGGCTTGTCCTCAGAGGAGACCCTTCAATAAAGTTGGATTACCTCCCGCGGCAAGCCTCCTCACTACTTTTTATCTTTCCCTTCGTCGGGGGCTGCTGGCTGCTGCAGTGTCTGGAGCCGGTGCTCCGCAGGGTAGAGCAGAGGCTTCAGAGGAGCAGCTTTAAAGCTCCGTGCCTCTGGCTGCTCCCCACTCCTGCCACACACAGCTGGAGCTAGCCTGGGCAGTAGACAGCAGCAGTCAATGTGACAGGTCTGATTGTGGCTACTTGCCCTTCTTCATTTTTAACCAACACAGGCTGCTTGCTTAAATAACTGAATTGTTCCCCCCAACCCTGCAATACCCAGCCCTACGGATGTTAAAGGCCACATAGGAGGCCATGCAGAGAAGGAAATGATGGGCACGTCAACACCAGTGTCAATCAAACCTTGGAGCCGGATGTGTGACGGACTGGCTTCAGGCAGAATTACAGTACAGGTCATGTGCGGCCTTCGTCTGGAAATGTCTTTGGCCCAAAAAACCTGAGGCACCCCAGTGGATCCAAAACCTCTATCTCCACGAATTTGTTGATCTGTTCTGGGAACACATGACTTAAAAGGTACAAGTTGAGCAATGCAAGTCTTCTGGAATTGTAACGGGGGTGTGGGAGTAGAAACCATAGCATAAATTTGGCCCATAAAATCAGCATCAATAATTCCAGGGTGCACAAATATTCCCTGTATAGTGGCACTAGTTTTCCCCAAAAGGAAAGCACTCAGACCTTGGCCCAAAGGCCCACACACATTCAAGGGAATTTTGTACACCCGGTAAGAGACCAAAGTTACTGTTGCTGTGGTGGAAACATCCACGCTGGCTGCTCCCTTGGTGCTCCTGCTAAATTGGTCTAATAGGCCTATAACAGTGACATTCCCCAGGAAAGTGTTTATGTCCGGGCATCCTTCCCCTTTGCGCTCCTCTTCCCATTTCCCGGCTCCCTCAGAGGCGGACCATTAATATGATACTTAGATCTACAATATCTCGCATAATGACCAGGCTTTCCACAACGATTACATGACAAAACTCCAAAATTTCTAACCTCCTTTTCCCTTTGTCTTGTCTCTGTTTGCAATCAGCCTTTATGTGTCCCTGCTGCCCACATGTAAAGCATCTCTGGGATGGGTGCAGGACAGCAGCTAAAACAGACATTTTATGTCCTACTGACCCAACTTTAGATCAGGCAGTGACCATATCAGCTAGACTAGGATCCCCCTGCAGCGTTTCAATAATTTTCCTACAATCTTCATTTGCATTGTCCTTAGCCAATTGTTTGCAGAGGACTTGTGTCTTGGGGGGACCTTATGATGTGTATCCCATATCGCTGCCTATGCCCAGAAATTAATTCCTGTGCCTTTCTGTGCCTCTAAACTGAGCCTGAGAGGGGGAAGGAAAACCCTGAGCAAAACTTTCTCAAAGCAGTTTGCAGCTTGTTCAAGGTCACACACAGATAGTGTTTTTATCCAGCTGTGGCAGGGGAGGGAGGAGGCACCCGGCTTGGGGCTCCCCGGTCAGCTTTTAGTCAGTGGTTCTGCTTCTTTTTTCTCCGGAGAGAGACTGAGAGTTGAATTTTTTTCCTTCCCTGGAATTTTGGATTTTCTCCCTTTTCCACTGGACTGCTACATTAGAACACATCAGAAGGACTTTCCAGCGAGCGCTGAGGGCCTGGGCCAAGCTCCAGCTCCGAGGAGACCAAAGGGAGGACTCTAACACTTTCCCAGGTTTTTTCTCCACAGAAAGAGATTTTATTATTGAGCATTATTTTCCTTTTCCCGTGTGTTTGTTAAATAAATAGTTTTATCTCCTTCACTTTCCTTCGAGGAAAATTTTTTTTTTCCCGAACCTGGTGGGGGAGGGGTGGTTGTGCCTTCTCTCAGAGGATATATTTCTAAATTTGGCCAAATCGGAACAACTTGCTGCAAATTCTCATCTTCCACTTGCTTCTCGAGAGCAGCACCAATCTTTTCCATGAACTGTAAAAAAAGTTCCCTTATCCCTTGCCATATTGTAACATATCGTGGCTTTGGGGATGCCAGCTCCATTATTTTTATCAGTGCTGTCATGCCAACTCTCTGATACTGCTCCAGCACAAGGGGATCCCAGTGAGCCTGTATCTGAGGGTTAGCAAACAACTGAGAGCCCATTAAGGCATTCCCTCCCACAGCATGTCATGGATCTTGCTGGGGGAGCTGCATATTTTCTAATGCAGTTCTCTCAGCAAGCTGCCTCCAGGTGTTTTGAAAAACAGTAAACTGCACCAGTTGAAATATCACTTGTGCCAGGTGGGAAATATCATAAGGTGCATGGAGATCAGTGTTAATAACCCGAATCACCTGCGTTACTTCTG
The DNA here is from genome assembly GCF_041296385.1 of Aphelocoma coerulescens. NCBI lineage: Eukaryota > Metazoa > Chordata > Aves > Passeriformes > Corvidae > Aphelocoma > Aphelocoma coerulescens. The sequence continues at coordinate 6,505,526 of NW_027184080.1, read as the reverse complement.
TAGAATTGATTCCATATTTAGCCACCTTTGTTTGTAAATCTTGCACAACCTTCCACGCTATAACATGATGGTCATCATTTTGGCCTGAATTAGGGGCTGCCTTAAAAACTGGGAAGCCAATCTGTTCACCCACCCCTTCAGCTGCCTCCCCCACAGTTAACTCATCACTGGATCTAGGCATTCCGATTTTTTCAACCAAATCCCAGTCCCCAACCTCCGCAGCTTTCCGTCTAACTTGATCCCAAAATCAGAGAGGCTGTCTGGGTTGCACAGTCACCTGATAAGGGGGTAGTGTCCATGGTTGTCCTGGTTTTGATCTATTCAAGGGCCGGCGGTTAGAACCTGTCTGTCCCTGCTGACACTCCTTCCTTGCAACCAAGACAGAGTCCTCTGCGTCACTCTCAGTCTCAGAGCTGTAAGGCAACGGGGGATATGGTCGCTCCCCCAGCAGCTGACAATCGCCACCCAGGTCCGGCGGAGACAGGGGCGGCGGAAGAGAGGGCACAGCTGGAAGCGCGCCCTTGTGATGTTTCAGCGAAAGCTCGGCCAGCTGTTCAGCGGGAGAAGGGTACTTAGGTTTAACATAGTCAGCAGGGGAGGGATACATAGGTTTAACATAGTCTCTTGGAGACAGATACATGGAAGACCCGCTGGGATTCTTTTTTACTTCTACTTTAACAATGTTGGGCCTGTTGTTCAGCCCACCTAAGCAGGCACCTGAAGCACCTGAAGCACCCAAGGTCTCCCCGTTCTCCGCTTCTGCCATCAGCACGTCCCCCTCCATGTCAGCCCCCAACTGCGCAGCTTCTGCCGCCTCCCTGTCTTGCTGGTCCTGCTTGCTCTTCCACTCCTTCAGCGTTTCATACAGCAGTCACCAGGTGGGAGCCAAGCCTGCAGCATTCTTGTCTCCAGTGGATATCACATCCCAAAGTTTCTCTCCCACCACTTTCCACACAGACACTGAATGCTACATGAGGGTCCGCGGTGAAGTCCTGGGACTGCGCCCACAGCAAGACACTTTGAAGGGCAGAGTGTGTGGTTTTAACACCCTTTCGCTTTAAAAGCACCTTCCAGATTGACCCTACAGTCTTTTCCTCTTTTGATAAATTATTTCCCATTTTAATCTGGTGGTGGCGGCTCACCTTGAGAAAAGCTCCAGAAGGTATCAAATCATGACCCGGGACATTGGCAGAACTCCTCTGCTCTTTCAGCTACACCAGGCTCCGTCTCCATGGCACCTCGCCCTGCCGTTACTGTGATCGTATCACATTTCGCTAAGTTGCGATATCACTGTTCGATACTGTAGTGGTTTGGTCCAAAATACTCATTACTGTTTACCTTCTGTGAGATAAGAATTAGGAGAAACGCAAAGCAGGCACCAAACTTCATAGAATATAAAGAAGTTTATTAACAGACCTAAAAGAAGAAAAAAAAAATTATACCATACCTTCAGAACTCTCCTCCTCCCCCCACCTTCCTTCTCCCACTGACAATGTGAAAAGACAACCCTTAAGATGTTCAGTCTGTTTACCACTTCCATAATAACCTTGTTCAGTCCATTTAGGAAGAGAAGTCGCTTCTTGCTCGTGCTATGAAAACAGTATCACAACGAGACAGCCGCCCGGGTTGGTTCTCTGCTCGCATGTGAGTCCCTTCCCCCCGACTTGCAGCTTTCCCGCAACTGCTTTCGAGGGTCCACTCTTGAAGTTTTTGGGGTACAATTTTAAGGTAGAGCCATTCAGAAACAAAAACAGAGGCCCTTCTCCTTCCCTTGGAGCAAAGGGTCTTCATCTTCTTCATCGTTAGGACTATCTCTGGGAGTATCTCTAGGAACTGAGGTTTTCTCCTTTCCCGTTTGGAACAAAAGTCCTCATCTGGTCCATCTCTAGGAACCGAGGTTTTCTCCTTTCCCGTTTGGAGCAAAAGTCCTCATCGCTTCCATCTCTCCCTGTCCAAACTTCTCATGAAATTACAGCTGCGTCAGCATCGGCCTATCTCAGCGCAGCTGCTTTTGCTTATGAGTTGAACACTCCACCCCCCATATCTTCATGAAATTACAACGGGATACTCTGATATATCATAGCTTCACAACAGACTTTCAGCTTTAAGCATCCCCTCTTTCTCTTCCCTCAGGTTTTCAGCTCTTCACAGCAATAAAAAGGGTTAATCTCACCTCGGCCTTGCAGCTGTGTGGCTTATCGCTGTTGGTCACCTGACCTCTGCTGGACAGAGGTGCCTCATTTGCTGAAATCTTGGCCGCAGTGGAGGGGGGGGGTTCTGAGCCGCTCGGGCTGCCCACAGCCCTGCTGGGGGGGAGGGGGTCATCCTGGAGCCGTGGCTCCGCCCAGTGGGCCCGCTCGGGCCCCGCACCCACCTGTCCCAGCGCCGGAAACGAGAGAGAGAGAGCTGTGGGGGGTTTGTCTATTCTTAAGTGTGGATCACAGAGGCAGTCACAACTTTAAGTGGCTTAGAGAATTGTCCATATTCAAACTGGCCATCTGATAGGTTCTATCAGGTCCCAGAGGAAGCTGTAAGCACACCTTGGCAAGGACATCCCTTCCGGGACTATGCTTGCTAACCTATGACATCTTTTCGCTGCAATATTACCTCACATTGCAATATCGTGTGGAGTCAGCAGATGTCGCTGTTGAGACAGGCATGACACATACAGACTCCAGAACAGTTCCAGGCAAAAAACCTTTTATTCTATGAAGCCAGTATCATTTATACACTTTTGTATGTTTATCATTCATGTCAATTATCCATTGGTCACTTAACTACTACAATAAACTTATTGGCTATTATTTAACTATAATATACCATTATTGGTTCTATGCAGCATAAGCATCCTAAGCATTCTAAGCATTCTAAGCATTCAGAAAAACACCAGGTGCACGTTTGTTGCTGTTTTCTCTGTATTGTTTCGATTTCTTGCTTCTGTTTCTCACGGGTATAAACAGATTGTGCTAAGATCAATGTCAGAACCAGACAGGCTTGCTGACCTGCCTGTTAATTCCCGCACCCTAACACCCTACCTCGCTAAAAGAGGGACCTTTTCACCATCTGCTCAGGTGCCTCAGGGAAAAACCCCTGGGGATCCCAAGCCCACCTTTCCCTGCCCTGCTGGCAGCTGGGCCGTGACTGCCCTGCCCCTGCCCTTCCTTTGCCGTTGCTTCGAGCCTTGGCTACACTGTAGCTCTGCACGCTTTGCCTGCCCGGACATCCTGGGGTTCCCGCTGCAGCTCCACAGTTTGATACATTGCGTCTGCCACCCAGGATTTGTGCTCGTCCTTGCTGCTCCAGCCTGCTGTTCCCAAGGGTCTGGCCGGGCACCGGGATCAGCTGCCCAGGGGGTTTGTGAAGCCTTTCTTCCATCCCTTCCCGGGATCCCAAGCTGCCATTGCCGCGTGCTCCCCAAGCTCGCTCCACAGCGCCCCCTGCAGCCCCAGGGGAACCGTTGCATCTGCCCTGCTCACCGGGAGCCACCAGGGCCCCTGCGGGCTGCTACAGTAACTGCACCAAAGGGGAAAGGGCCTGACAGCCGAGAAGGCTGGCACTGGGTTTGTGATTGTTTGCTGTTATTGCCATAGTTATTGTGGTTTCTTTGCCTTGTTACACACATATATATATATATTAGTAAAGAACTGTTATTCCTATTCCTCATATCTTTGCCTAAAGGCCCTTAATTTCAAAATTATAATAATTCGGAGGGAAGGGGGTTGCATTTTCCATTCCAAGGGAGTCTTCTGCCTTCCTTGGCAGACACCTATCTTTCAAACCAAGACAGATCTTGGCACCCAAGTTGGGGTTCGAGGGCATCAAAAGAGAGAGGTGAAAAAGGAATAACAGTTCCTGGGTAAATTAATTTTGTGTGTTGAATATAGAAGCCTTTTTAGGCAGCACTATGTGGTCTAGCTTACCCTGGTTCAGGTGGCACATGGTCGTGGCTATATTTCTCCCCTTTGCAGCTCCTTATCTAAACATGGGTCCTCTGACTAAGGCTACCGTGGCTGTTATCCAGTTTGCACTATAGGTTGATAAGGTGAGGAATTCATGGGCTTTTAACTTCCTCTGGAATGTGGGCACATGGATAAAGGGCTATCACACACTGTTGGAACCCTGGGTTTAGTGTATTTAGGGTTTTGGGATAGAATTATATATAAGTGTAACAATATGGAGGTTTTTGGGTGTAGAATTATGTCTTCTTCTTTCTCCTTCTTCTTCACAAATCTGAATGCTCTGTCATTGGGTCAAAAGTTCCACACTGCAGAACATGAAATGTTACTAATTGGATTGTAAGTAAAAACATATTACTTAGCATGTCATAATTGGTTAATATAGACTTTAAAAAAGCTTGGAAGTGAAAACTCACAGCCATTTTCCACCCTGCCAACCTTGGAGGCACACTGTGCAACTGTATTACTGATAAGATATAATAAACAACTAAGTTCGAACAAGAATACTTGACCTCCTGCATCTCAATTCAAACTCTGAGTAAAAGAACTCGAGATGGAAAAGTAAAAGAAGAAAAAGTAATAACACACACTGAGTGCATGTTTTTGGAGTTAAAAATGGTACGTTCTGTGAGGAAATGACACCAGGGGAAGTTTTCTCCCAACCCCTCAACCAGTTCTTTGGGCTTACCCCACCAGCTTTCAAAGGGTTTAGATTTCCTCTATATACTAACCAAATGGTGTTGATAGGCCTACTCTATTTAGCATTCAGAGATAAGGTGACAATGGCTTGGATAACTACCCAGACACCCATCCCAGAGGCTAGGAATGCTGCTCCAGAACCTGACACGGCCCCAGAGACTAGACATCCTGCCCCACAGCCTGACCTTGCCCCACAGCCTGACATCCTGCCCAACAGCCCATCTCAGAAATGAACCACCCAGATTTAGTGGGGGCACTGGTGAAGGAGATGTGCCAGGTGCTGCTGAGAGAATACAACTCCCCAGCTAGTGGGAAACCTTCTCCCTGCCCCGAACACAGATAGTCTGATGGTGCAGCAGTGGAACCCACGGATGTTACAACCGTCCAGGTTCCAGATGAACCACAAGGGCAATCACAGCCAGCAGCAGTCACCCCTGTGCAGAGGAGGAAGTATAAGACCAAATCAGTAAGCCCAGTTAATGATGATGGGGAACCAGGGCCCTCACAACCAGCAGGGGAGTCAGAACCTGAAATGATCACCAAGTCCCTGTTGTACGAAAGTCTCCATAATATGTGAAAAGACATTGGGCGGCGGAGGCGTGAGGCTTATACAACCTGGTTACTTCAGGTTTGGGACCTTATGGCTACAGGCATGCAACTGGATAGTGGTGAGGCAAGGTATCTGGGATCGTTGACCCAGGACCCAGGTGTGGACCAGATATTTGTGAGGGAGCCAGGGCCCCCTTCTCTCTGGGAGCGGCTCTTAATGAGTGTAAGAGAGAGGTTTCTTCACAAAGAGAGAATGCAGGAGTACCATCATAGAATGCAGTGGAAGACATTTGAGGAAGGGATCCAACAGCTAAGAGAGGTGATGGTATTAGAGGTTGTTGGGGTGGCTCAGCCTGCTCTTGGGCTGAAACCATCAAATGTCAGTCAAACCAGGGCCATCCACTGGGTGGATTTCCCCACACAGGACAGTGGATCGGAAGGCAGACCAGACGAGATCACTGAGGTCTTGGTTACCTCCCCCTGGGTGGCTCCCAATCCTAAATTACCTCCCCCTGTTCCAGAAAGTTCTCCCTTTCTTAGTTATTAATTGGTTCCCTGTTATGACTCCTGCCTCCCTGCTTTCCCAATTTGTTCTGAAAAATTGTATCCTCCCCTCTGCTTGTACCCCATTGGTTGTTTTCTCTCTCCCTGCCTTGCTCCACCTCCCCATAAAGGGGCTAGCCCGCGTCTCCTCGAGGCGCTCTGGTCTCTTGACCCTCCTTCAAATAAACCTGTTGGAACCCACACCAGAAGCCCCTCCCGCCTTCTTTGCCTCCGGGCTAACGCGAGCCTAATTCATGGGCTGCCCAACGTGCTTCCTCTGAGGAGGAGCCAGTGCACGCACCCATCCCATGCCAATTCCACTGAGCCTTCCAGTGAGGACGTTGTGGAGGCTAACGCTGCGTCCCCTCTGCCCGAGGGCACCCTGGGGCTTGTGGTTACAAGCCCCCGGTTGTGTTAGGTTGGCGCCCCGAACAGGGACTACACACACTTGTGCTCCTGCATGGTCCTTGCTGCCAGGGGGCTGCGAGTGTGAGCGATTCGGAGTCTCTCGCGGCAGCTCGCTCTGTTTTAAAATCCGCGCTCCGAGAGGAGGTTGCCAACTCCTGCCAGGAGAGCAGCCTGAACCGGAGGACGCCACCGTGCCTTTTTGTTTCCGGGACCGGACGCCTGTGTCTTCCTCTCATGTGTGTGAGTATTCTTGTGATTCCCAGCCCCTGGGAAATTACTTTTACTTTCTCCTTTTTGCCGGTGGTGGGTGAAGTTGAAGCTGAGGTTAAGATGGGAGCTAAGCTTTCCCAGCCTCAGCTGGAGGTTTATCTCCAAGTTGGGGAGTCCCTGAAGAATTGTGAGTTAAAGTTATCAAAGGGGTTTTTGAAAAGGTTTGTTAAGTGGCTCTTTTTTTATTTTCCCCAGATGTCCCCTGTTAATTTGAAGTCGGCCACATTTTGGCAATTTGTGGAGGACAAAATATTAGAATTAAACCAAAGGGGAGATCCCTCTGGAGAGAGGTTTCTCTACATGGTCTGGGCTTTGAGAGATATACACAAAGCTAATTGGAAAATAAAAGAAAAGCCCCGAGTTCTCCGCAGTTCTTCCCAAGTCCCTCCTTCCCCCCCTCGCATACCTCATCCCACTACCCCTTCGCTGAGAAGACCAGGAGTTGTAAAATGCCCAGAGGCACAGGGCTGCCACCATCTCCCTGACTCTCCTCGATCCTCTCAGCCACCTCGCCGCAGTAGCCCTGGCCAGGCTGTTTTGGCTTCTACTCAAACCCGCTCTCCTATGCCCTCTTTCCCGGTTGTTTGCCCAAAAAGCGGTTCCCAATTTTATGGCCCTGAAAATGACGGTGAAGGCTTTTCTTTGTCCACCGTTTTGTCCCCTTTCCCTGCTGTTCCTGCACTCCCCCAAAATGGAGGAGACCACATGGCACAGCCCCCCTTTTTTCCTTCTTCTTCCCAAAATCCTCTTCTCCCCCCTCCTCCTCGCCCTGTCCTGGCCCCGCCCCCTACTAACGTGACGGCTGTGAGCTCCTCCTTCGCGTCGGGTCCTGCCCCCTGCATCAGGAGTCCCCGCCCTTCCCGAGGCCACTCCTCTTTGTCCTCAGCCCCCGCCTACTGGGAGGAGCCTTCTGGTTCCCACACCTCGTCTTCCGGTTCCCACACTGTGGAAACCGGAACCGATGCCATCTTGAACCCGGAACCGGGAGCCTCCTCAGGTCCCTTCGCCGCTCCGGTTACTTATAACCGAGCTGGTGGCAACCCCACTTGGAAACCCTTTGACCCTGCTGGGCTCAAAGAACTTTGTAAAGCCCAGAAGGAGTTTGGGAGGGAGAGTCCGTATTTCCGGCATCTCCTGCGGGCCACCCTCACTAATACAGTGTTGGTCCCGGCAGACCGCCAAAGCATTTTTTCTTGCTTGCTTTCTCCAGCCGAATTTGAGTTGTGGGATGACGGGTGGAGAAAGCAACTAAGAGAGGTCCTCCCAATCCTGTTGCAAGACCCTAATAACGCAGGGATTTCCATGGACCACCTTACCAGTGAGGGGTTGCTTGCCAAGCCACAAGACCAGGCCCGAAACACCCCAGAGCCAGACTTAAATGCTGTAAAGCATGTGGCGGAGCAAGCATTTTTAATGATGCCCCCTAAATCGGTGCCTCTACTAAATTTTACTGAAATTCGGCAACTTCCAAATGAGCCATTTATTGATTTTATTGACAAATTAAAATTAGTGGTAGAGAAGCAAGTGGAAGATACAAGAATCAGAGAAAGCATAATCACTCAAATAGCAAAAGCTAATGCAAATGAACCTTGTAAGAGAGTGATTATGACCCTTCCACTTGATCCTCCACCAACGTTAAAGCAGATGATTCGAAACTGCACAACCTTAGTTCCAATTGGCCAACCAAATTTAAAAGCGAGGGGGAATGTGGTAGGAGCTGTGGGTGCCCCTGAGGTGTCATACATGAAATCCCTATTTGTGCTTGGTCTTTGCATATTAAGTGCCTTAATTAATTTGAGCTTAATATTTTTAAATTGAATGTTAAAATTAACCCATCAGCCCAGGTACACTAATCAAGTTTTTATGGTCCTCCTGTGTTTACTGTATACTTTTACAAGTGTTTTAAGATGTGTTGGATGTATTTTTTTATGTTTTACTTGTATCTTGGTTTCAGGGCAGATTTAAAAAAAAAAAAACCCCAGTTGCAACAAACAGCCCAGCCCCCATAGCCATACCCCCGTAAGCTCCATGACCCTTATCTCAACTAATATCACCCCTCTGACCAGGAAGAGCCATTGGTGGACGGAGATGGTCTGTCAAAGGGAGAGCACCAATCACCTTGAACCAAAGGGGTGGGCTGTGGGCAGACTGTGGGCGGAGCAAAAGCTATAAAAGGGAGAAAAACAGACACGCCTTTCTCAGTCTCCCTTCCTCTCCAGCTTGCTAAGTTCAGTGCTGGAGAAACCTACCCCTTTCTAGGGGCCTTTAGAAATAGATTTCTTTTTGACCAGCCTAGACTGCAAGTTTTTTTTCTCTACCTGAGGTTCAGAGCTGCCTTAAGCCTAAAGTTCCTGAATCCCTGCGCTCCTGGGGCATACCTCTTGAGCCACTAGGATCCCAAATTTTTATATTTTGTTAGTTTTTGCAAATTTTTCAATTTTTCTGTTTTAATAAATTGTTTTAATTTCTACAAAGAGTTGTCTCATTCCTCACATGAGGCAACAGCGCCTCAGGACAAGAGGATGACAAACAGAACCTGGACTTGTCATAGATGTGGCAAGCCAGGACACATGGCCCGGAACTGCAGAGCTCCAGCCCCGATTAATCAAAGTTCCCGAGCTGTTTCCCCAGGGCAAGTAGCATTGCCCACTCCCATGGAGGTACAGCCGGGAAACTGAGGACGCAGCGCAGATCTGCGGCCCCGTGTGATGACATAAATAAAGCAGCCCCAACCAGAAAAACTGTGACTACCACTACTGCAACCACGATGGACTCCATCACACCTCGTCGGGTCCTCGTGGGTTGCGAAGGACTGAAAATCTGCTGCTTGTTTATAATGGGAGACACCACGCGTACACCACTAGAGATCTCAATAACACCAGAGATTGTCCAAGTAGGATCACAAGGACTCTTTACAGTTAACATACAGTGTATTAACCCACCTTTCTTCCTTGCAGATGGCCAGGTTCTTGCCCAGGCCATCCTCATGCCCAGAAGTTCACCAGAAAACTACAACCCATCTGTCTTCTGGGCTGAGGTGGTAGGGGAAGATAAGCCGATGCTAAGCTGCAAGATTTCATGCCAGGGCTTGGACATCAGCCTAGCAGGGATGATGGACACCGGGGCAGACGTGATGGTCATCGCCTCCAACAACTGGCTGTCACATTGGGGGTTGCAACCGGCAGAAGGTATTTTTACGGGTGTGGGAGGATCTGTGGCTGCCCAGAGAAGCAGGACTCTCGTCCAGATTGAGGGCCCAGAGGGGTGGATTGCAACAGTCCGTCCATTTGTTATTGACTCTGCGTTTACATTGTGGGGAAGGGATCTCATGTCCCAGTGGGGAGCCCGGGTTGAGATCCCATCTCAACCCCGGGATTTTTAGTAGGGGCCACTGCGGAGCGCCCAACCCAGAAATTGAATTGGCTCACCGATAAAAGGGTCTGGGTGGATCAGTGGCCTTTAAAAACACACCAATTGAGAGCGCTCACTGCACTCGTGGAGGAGCAGCTGGGGAAGGGGAACATCGAGCCTTCCAACAGCGCTTGGAACTCCCTGGTCTTTGTGATCCGGAAGCCGGGGACAGACAAGTGGAGACTCCTTCACGACCGGCGGAAAATTAATGAGGTCATTGAGGACATGGGACCCCTGCAGCCCGGAATGCCATCACCCTCTATGCTCCCTAGGCAGTGGAAGCTAGAAGTCAAAGACATCAAGGACTGCTTCTTCCAGATCCCCCTACATCTGGACGATGCACCCCAGTTTGCCTTCTCGGTGCCTTCCCTCAACCGAGAGGCTCCCATGCAGCGCTACCACTGGCAAGGCATGAAAAACTTGCCCACCATCTTCCAGTGGCACATCGCTAGCATTCTGTCCCCTGTCCGGAAAAAGGCAGTTAGAGCTGTGATCCTACATTTCACGGACGATGTTTTAGTGTGTGCGCCCAAGCAGCAGTACCTGGACTGGACTCTGGGGGAGGTAATCAGGGCTTTAGAGGCCAATGGATTCGAAATCCATCCCGAGAAGGTCCAGAAGACCTCACCTTTTAAATATTTAGGACTAAAAATAGAGGAGTAGACAGTGGTGCCCCAACCATTAAAAATCAACGATAACCCCAAGACTCTGCAGGAACTCCATCAACTCTGCGAGTCCATCAACTGGGTGAGGCAGCTCCTGGGACTGACGACTGAGGGCATTGCTCCTCTGTTCAACCTGCTTTGTGGGAATGAGGATCTCAAATCCCCGAGGCAGTTGACAGAAGGGGCAAGAAACTCCCTCATCAAGGTCCAGGAGGCGCTGTCATCTTGCCAAGCCCATCGTTATGCCCCAGGTCTGCCCTTTCAATTTATAGTGTTGGGGAAAGTGCCATACCTCCATGGGCTGGTTTTCCAGTGGGATAAGGTGCAGAGGGATCCCCTTCTGGTTATTGAGTGGGTTTTTCTCTCGCACCAGCCATCCAAAAGTATTACCACGCCACAGGAGCTCATGGCTCAGTTGGTGATAAAGGCTAGGTCTTGCCTCCGTACCCTTGCGGGGTGTGATTTCACATGTGTTTACCTGCCACTAACCACCAATGCACTGGACCATCTCCTTCAAAACAATAATCATCTCCAATTTGCCTTTGATAGTTATTCGGGACAAATATCGGCTCACAACCTGAAACACAAGTTGTTCAATTCAGCCTTTAAATTAATTTCAAAAGAAATTCAGAGTTGTGAACCCCTCAATGCCCTGACGATCTTTACAGGTGGTTCTGGGGCATCTCAGAAGTCTGTCATTGCTTGGAGGAATCCTTGCACTCAGAAGTGGGAGTCTGATTTGCAGGTGGTCGAAGGATCACCGCAGGTTGCAGAGCTTGCCGCAGTGGTCAGAGCATTTGAACGGTTCAACGAACCTTTTAATTTGGTAACAGATCTCGCATATGTAGCAGGAGTGGTGTCCAGAGCAGAAAGAGCACCGCTCAGAGAGGTGGTGAATCCAAAATTCTATAACTTGCTTTCGAATTTAATTCAAATTGTCTCCCACTGAAAGCAACCCTTTTACGTAATGCATGTGAGGTCACACACTGACCTGCCAGGATTTATTGCCGAAGGGAACAGGAGAGCAGATGCCCTAGCTATGCCCATCGAGTTAGCAAATCTGCCTAACAGATTCCAGCAAGCCTAGCTGAGCCATGCAATGTTCCATCAAAATGCTCCAGCTCTCGTCTGGATGTTCCACCTCACTAGAGATCAGGCGAAAGCAATTGTGGCAACATGCCCCAACTGCCAGAAACATCAGCTTCCATCATTAGGTCAGGGGGTTAACCGCCGAGGCCTACGCAGTTGTGAGGTATGGCAAACAGATGTCACCCACTGTCAGGGTCTCCTCCCCCTGCCATGTAGCCCTGGGTGAGGGGCCCTGAGGGGACAGACACACGGGGTTTCCCGAGCCCCTGGTCAGCCTCGTTCTCATTGGTTGGTTTGTGTTTCCCTGCGGCAGGCAAGGACCCTGGGTCCAGACGGTGAGAGTTCCTCAGCAGAGCTCCGGCCATGCGGCTGGAGAAATAAACACCTCTGAAACATCTACCAAGTATCTGTCCATATATATTTCTTTTCCACGGGACTCCTGGTTTGATATATGCATGTTACAGTAATCCCCGCTGTAGCTAATGGTGGTGAATTGCGAGCAGAATGATCCCCGATCCCTACAGCGACTGATGTGTGTGAGTAAATCCTAGAAACTTTGGATTCCTCTTTTTGGTTTTGTTTTGTTATTCCATATCTAAACTATGGAGGAACTGTGAGGAGAGTCTTGGCTTTCAGAGCTGCATATGGACATTTATCTTTAACTTAAAAATATTCTTGAACAACGATTTGTAAATTTTAGCTTGATTCAAGCTCAGAAAGAACTGAAACACTTCCTGGCATGGTTGTTTAAGAACTTTTTCTATGTTTCTTGGGATTTAATTCTTACCAAGGAGTTTTGGAACACCGCTTGGACACAGTTAATTTTTGAGTCAAAATACATGCCAATGGAAGAATATTTTCGTGAATATTATTTAATTACCGAGACTGTTGAGCAACGTCAGCTGTGTCCTGGTGAAGGGAAGCCTGGCTCAGGGACCGTGCGACCCAGGCCACGTGAACCCACGAATCTGCGAGCAGCAGCGAGGCAGTTCCTGCGCGAGGGCAGACCCACCCGAGTCGCAGTGTCGGTGGCGGGGCGAGGCGCGGTGGGAGAGGCGGGACCCCGCGGTGCCCACCCGGCCCCCCGCAGCGCGTGGTGGACCAAGCCCTGTGAACGCCCAAACGAGAGGGGCGGCGCGCGGGCAGCGGCTGGCAGCGGTGGCGGTGGAGCAGAGCCCCACCCAGCTGAAACACTTCCTGGAGCAGGGCGTGGGGGGGTCGCCGCTCGGGGGCCCGGCTGAGATCCAGCACCTGGCAGCAGCAGCGAAGCTGCGACCAGAGGAGGTGACACACGGAGAACTGAGCAGCGTGGCCTGGCCCAGCCCGCACAGCCCCGAACTCGAGCCCGGGAAAAGCGCGCAGGCACCAGTGGCCCCTACAATTCCAACACGGGAGCGACTGAAAGAGAGAGCAAAGATGCAGCGAGACAGAAAACAGCAGCCACTCGGAAAAAGGAAAAGATCATAAGAGCTAAGATCTTAGGGATAGTAAAATGTTATAATGTTAAACAAAATTATGGTTTTATAACAAGATGTGACAACCAGCAAGACATATTCGTTCATAGAACTGCTATTAAAAAGAATAACCCTGAAAAATGCATCCCAAGCTTGGGAGATGGAGAGGTGGTGGAATTCAAAATTATACAAGGTAGAAAAGGGTTACAAGCATCAGAGGTCACTGGGCCTGATGCTGTTACTGTAAAAGGCAGTATATATATGCAAAAAATCGTAGTCATGTTAGACAATATCTCCATTGTAAGCCCCCCCTACAGTCTCCCTTTCCGAATCCCACCTTTCCCTTTTACCCTATGTCCTATTACCCCCAGTGTATTCCAAATCTGTTTTTTCATCCATGGTTTCCCTCACAAAACCATACCTTTGCCAATTGTTTCCCCAAAAATCCCTTTCCAATGCCGAGTGGGGGATGAAAAGGGGGAGGGAAGAAATTAAACCCTCTCCTGCCTCAGTTTCCCCACAAAGCATGCTCAGAGAGTTCTGTATCCCTTTTGTCAGCCCTAAGATGTTCCACAGAATCTGTTTGGACATTTAAAGACTCAGGAGGGTGGCTTGTATTGTTTTAAAACTGTTCTTGTTATGTTTATCCAGTTGTTTTCAACGTTAAGTTTTACATCTCTTTTGTTAAAAATAAACGGGTGAAATGTCGGGGTGTCCTCCCCCTGCCATGTAGCCCTGGGTGAGGGGCCCTGAGGGCACAGACACACGGGGTTTCCCGAGCCCCTGGTCAGCCTCGTTCCCATTGGTTGGTTTGTGTTTCCCTGCGGCAGGCAAGGACCCTGGGTCCAGACGGTGAGAGTTCCTCAGCAGAGCTCCGGCCTTGCGGCTGGAGAAATAAACATCTCTGAAACATCTACCAAGAATCTGTCCATATATATTTCTTTTCCACGGGACTCCTGGTTTGATATAGGCATGTTACAGTATCCCCGCTGTAACAACCCACTTCCCCCAATTTGGCCACCAGAAATATATTCATGTTCCTGTTGATACTTTTTCTGGTGCAACCTTTGCCTCAGCTCACCGTGGGGAGAGGGCGAAAGATGTCATCAACCACCTAGTCCAGGCCTTCGCTGTGTTGGGGACATCAAATAAATTAAAAACTGACAATGGCCCTGGGTACACCTCTGCAGAGTTAAACAGATTCATGAGTGAGTGGGGTGTGGATCACATCACTGGCATCCCTCACTCGCCCACAGGCCAAGCCATCGTGGAGAGGAAACATCAGACACTAAAAAGACTGCTAGAACAACAAAAGGGTGGCAATGAGATCACTGCCCCCATCATAAGACTTTCTAAAGCGTTGTTCACTTTGAACTTTTTAAACTGTTCTATGAAGAACCTGATCCTCCCATCTTGAGACACTTCACAAACTCTGCCAGACATAAACTGACTGAGAGACCTGAGGTTCTAATAAAAGACCCTGACACTTTACAGATACGTGGCCCATACCCCCTAGTCACCCGGGGTAGAGGCTACGGGTGTGTTTCCACCCCAGAGGGTCCAAGGTGGGTCCCTGGGAAGTGGATCAAACCCTTTTTGAAACCACCTGCAGATGCCAAGCGAAGGAAAGAAGCTGCCACAGCCAGGAAAAGAAGAAAAACCAAACCACCTGAAAAAAAGACTGCTCCTCCAGGCCTGAAAAACAAACCTTCCACCTCTCAGTCTCCTTAAAATGTGTCCCCCTTCCCAAAATAACCCCTCAGTTTTGTTTTGTAAGAGGGGGAGTCCAAGGGAGCCATTGTTATTTAAGTTAATTGTATTTGTATTAATTTTATTTGTGTTATACTTTTCCTAAAGTTGCCACCCTTGACTGCCCGATGACATCCTGCATGCTGCTGTCCTACCTGCTGCTGCTGCTCCTCCTGTGCCACCACCAACAAGGCGAGGGATGGATCATACCGCAGTCACAAAACAACGTGTGGGTATCGCTGGCCCAAGCCCTCAACCAGACAGAGATATGCTTGGACATGGGCAAGGCGAAGGACCCAATGTCTTCCTGCCTTGTTGGTATTCCCTTGCACGCTGAGGAGCTTGTTGCCTACACCCATGACACCCACATCCTCCAGCCCCACCACTGGGACCGGTGGATGTGGAAACTTCCAGTAGCCATACAGGAGCCCCGAGAATTGCATCTTAAGGGGTCTGCTGGGGCAGCCTTTTGTTTTAACTCACACTATAGCAAGCCAGAGCACCAATTCCCAATCAGCCCTTTCAACAGAATCTATAAAACCCAGAGTTGGTGTCACAATATGGCTCTGTCAGTTTCCAGCTCCATCAGTCACAGCAAAGTGCTGCAGGAGGGTTTATTCTTAATCTGTGGGGACCGAGCGTGGTACAGAATCCCACCATTTCTCACAGGTGGCCCCTGCACTCTGGGGTATTTGACCACTCTTACCCCAGATAGGGCTCATCTTCTCAAGAGGCAAAATTCGGCCAATCAGGCTGGGTCAATTTACAAAATCCCTGATAATTGTGAGAATTTGGTCACTAATTGGCCTCATTCTAAAAGAGTTATCCTGTCAATTTTCATGCCGTGGGTGGAGGCAGCTAAGGCCCTTGGAGAATTTGAGCAGATTTCTTGCTGGCTAGGAAAAAATGCCCAAGCCACATCCACCGCCCTCAGCCAGCTTTTAGCTGAGGCAGAAAAGCAGGCGACATTACAAAATTGAGCTGCCAACAATTTCCTTCTCCTCGCCCACGGCTGTGATGAGTTTGAAGGACTCTGCTGTATGGACTTTTTGTCAAAGAGCAAGTCCATCCGTGCCGAAATTAAGGAAATTCGTGCCCAAGTTGACAACCTGCATGCAGAGGGCAGCGACTGGTTTAAAAACATCTCGTCAGTCTCCGGTCTCTCTTCATCCACCGGGAGCTTCAGCAGCCAGATTCCATCCATTATCAAGGACATTGTTTGGGTTTTGTTTATTGTGCTGTTAATTTTATTAGCCTTTCGCATTTTTAAGTGTTTGGTTTTGAAATCCCTTAAGACTTTCCCCTCATTTCAATGTAATAAAGAAGGGGGAGATGTTGCGGTGGCTCAGCCTGCTCTTGGGCTGAAACCATCAAATGTCAGTCAAACCAGGGCCATCCACTGGGTGGATTTCCCCACCCAGGACAGTGGATCGGAAGGCGGACCAGACGAGATCACTGAGGTCTAGGTTACCTCCCCCTGGGGGGCTCCCAATCCTAAATTACCTCCCCCTGTTCCAGAAAGTTCTCCCTTTCTTAGTTCCCTGTTATGACTCCTGCCTCCCTGCTTTCCCAATTTGTTCTGAAAAATTGTATCCTCCCCTCTGCTTGTACCCCATTGGTTGTTTTCTCTCTCCCTGCCTTGCTCCACCTCCCCATAAAGGGGCTAGCCCGCGTCTCCTCGAGGCGCTCTGGTCCCTGGACCCTTCTGCAAATAAACCTGTTGGAACCCACACCAGAAGCCCCTCCCGCCTTCTTTGCTTTCCGGGCTAATGCGAGCCTAATTCATCAGCCACCCAACGTGCTTCCTCTGAGGAGGAGCCAGCGCACGCACCCATCCCCCGCCTATTCCACTGAGCCGTCCAGCGAGGACATTGTGGAGGCTAACACTGCGTCCCCTCTGCCCGAGGGCACCCTGGGGCTTGTGGTTACAAGCCCCCGGTTGCGTTAAGAGGTACTCTTTGGGAGGGATGGACAGCATGATAATGACACCGACAAGGTCAAGTGCACAGGGCAGATGTTGTGGAACCTGGCAAAGCTAGGGCCACCGCAATACACCACCTTCATTGCAACGATTAATGCTGAGGACAATGGATAAACAGTGGGTTCTGTCACCAACAGGCTCAGAAATTATGAGAGTATGGTGAATGGCCTGCTGAAGGCTCGTCTCTGCTGTGGTTAAGGACCTCAAAGAGGAATTTAAAGAGGAGATTAGGGGGATGAGTGTTACAGTGGGGAAACTGCAACACGCGCATCAAACAATGAGGCCCGTGGAAAAGAAATATATATGGACTGATTCTTGATAGATGTTTCAGAGAGATGTTTATTTTCCCAGCCGCATGGCTGAGGATCTCCCGAGGAACTCTTACAATCATGGGACCAGAGGGTCCTTGCCCTAGCAGGGGAACACAAAACAACCAATGAGGAACGAGGCTGACCAGGGGCTAGGGAAACCCCGTGTCTCCCCCCCAGGGCCCCTCTTCCAGGACCACATGGCAGGGGGAGGGCCCCAAAAGATGAGGGAAGAGGTGAGGAAGATCAGTGTGGCCCCAGTGCGAGTCACAGGCCCCAAGTCAGAGCCAGACATCCCCCAGCTAGAAAGAGAGGGTATACCCCACAAGCTGAGCTGTGGTATTTTCTGTGTGACCATGGGGAAGACATGAGAAGGTGGGATGGGAAACCCACCTCTGTCCTGGCAGCACAGGTGCATGAACTCAAGGAGGGAGACACTAATTGAGGGGATTCTGCTAAGGTGAAAGTAGCCTCAGCCTCCCATGACCGAGCTGCCAGGTATTACAGAAGGAAGGATGATATGTCAGATCCCCTTGAAGAGACCTCTAGCATGTATGCCCAGGGAAAAAATTATAACCAGGGCTAGAGGGGCCCTGCCTCTAGCCAGGAGGAGGCACGGGAGAACCGGGTTTTTTGGATGGTGTGGATCCAATGGCCTGGCACATCAGAAACACAAAAATATGAAGCTTTGGTTGATACTGGTGCACAGTGTACTCTAATGCCATTGGGACATGTGGGGGCAGAACCTGTATCCATTGCTGGGGTGACCGGGGGATCACAGCAGTTGACCCTTTTGGAAGCTGAGGTGAGCCTGACTGGGAAGGAGTGGCAAAAACATCCAATTGTGACCGGCCCAGAGGCCCCATGTATTCTGGGCATAGACTTCCTCTGGAATGGCTATTACAAAGACCCAAAAGGACTCAGGTGGTCATTTGGGATTGCTGCTGTTGAGACAGAGGGCATTAGGCAATTGAACACCCTGCCTGGACTATCAGAGAATCCTTCTGCAGTTGGACTCCTGAAAGTGGAAGAGCAACGAGTGCCAATTGCCACCTCAACAGTGCACCGCCGGCAGTTTTGGACAAATCGAGATGCTGTGATCCCCATCCACAAGATGATCTGAGAGCTAGAGAGGCAAGAGGTGGTCAGCAAGACCCACTCACCCTTCAACAGTCCCATTTGGCCTGAGCGCAAGTCTGATGGGGAATGGAGATTGACAGTGGACTATCGTGGCTTGAATGAAGTGACTCCACCATTGAGCGCTGCCATGCCGGACATGTTGGAGCTCCAGTACGAGCTGGAGTCCAAAGCAGCAAAGTGGTATGCCACTACTGACATTGCTAATGCGTTTTTCTCCATTCCTCTGGCGGCAGAGTGCAGGCCCCTGTTTGCCTTCACCTGGAGGGGCGTGCAGTACACTTGGAACTGGCTGCCCCAGGGGTGGAAGCACAGTCCCACCATCTGCCATGGACTGATCCAGACTGCACTGGAAAAGGGTGAGGCTCCAGAACATCTGTGTGCTAGTTTGGAAACAAACCAGTGGGAGGCACCAAGTCAGAATAACAATTTAATGGAAATTAAAGGAAAGGCAAAGAAAGTAAAAGAAAACACTGACAGAGTCAAGATACAATCTGAGTCCCTGTTGGGCAGGGTGGTGGTAGCAGTCCTCTGAAGTAGTGTTCCTGTAGTAGAAGGGGTCTGCTCTTCCTTAGAAAGTCCAGTGGTGGCTGTGTAGCTCCTGTCCTCTGGAAATCCAGTGGAAAGTGTGTCTCTAGTGTTTAGAGTCCCAGATTATATCCACAATGGGATGCTTGGTTCCTCCCTCTGGGTGGAGCATCTCACAATAGGGTAATGAGTCATGAGGCCAAGTGTTGATTAGGCTCATTAACAGAAGATGGTCCAGAGGGAGTTATCTCTGAGTCATGCAGCAGGACAATGATGGGGCATTAACAGCAAGATAGTCTGGGGGGAGGAGGCAAGGAAACACTGCCTCACCTGATTTCCTCAGCTCATGAGGATGGTAATAGAATACACCTCAACCCAGGACAATCTGCAGTACATCGACGACATCATTGTGTGGGGGAACACCACAGCAGAAGTGTTTGAGAAAGGAGAGAGAAAATCGTTCAGATTCTCCTGGAAGCTGGCTTCCCCATCAAGAAGAGTAAAATCAAGGGACCTGCCCAGGACATCCTGTTCCTAGGAGTGAAGTGGCAAGATGGATGACATCAGATTCCCACTGAGGTCATCAATAAGATCACAGCAATGTCTCCACCGACCAACAAAAAGGAAACACAAGCTTTCCAAGGTGCCATAGGTTTCTGGAGAATGCACATTCCCGAGTACAGCCAGATTGTGAGCCCTCTCTACCTGGTTACCCGAAAGAAGAACGATTTCCATTGGGGCCCTGAATAACAACAAGCCTTCGCCCAGATCAAGCAGGAAATCACACGCCGTAGCCCGAGGCCCAGTCAGGACAGGACCCAAAGTGAAGAACGTGCTCTTCTCTGCAGCTGGGAGCCCTGGTTTGCCCTGGAGCCTTTGGCAGAAGGTGTCTGGTGAGAATCGGGGCCGACCACTGGGATTCTGGAGCCAAAGCTACAGAGGGTGTGAAACCAACTATACCCCAACAGAGAAGGAAATCTTGGCAGCCTATGAAGGAGTCCAAGCTGCCTCAGAAGTAATTGGCACAGAGACACAACACCTCCTGGCACCCCGACTATCGGTGCTGAGATGAATGTTCAAGGGAAAGGTTCCTTCCACACATCATGCCACTGACACCACATAGAGCAAATGGATTGCCCTCATCACGCAGCATGCTCGAATTGGAAACCATATCACCCTGGGATTTTGGAAATAATTATGAACTGGCCGGAAGATGAGACTTTTGTGTTATCTTTTGAAGAAGAAGAGGAGCAAGTGACATGTGCCAAGGAAGCCCCACCATATAATGAGCTACCAGAGACTGAAAGATTATATGCCCTCTTCACTGATGGTTCTTGTCGAATTGTATGCACAAGCCGGAAATGGAAAGCTGCTGTATGGAGCCCCACATGACAAGTTGCACAAGCTACCGAGGCACAAGGTGGATTGAGCCAAGTCGCTGAACTCAAAGCCGTCCAATTAGCCCTGGACATTGCTGAAAGAGAAAAGTGGCCAAAGTTCTACCTCTACACTGATTCATGGATGGTAGCCAATGCTCTGTGGGGTTGGCTGGAAAGGTGGAAGAAGGCCAACTGGCAGCATAGGGAAAAACCAATCTGGGCTGCTGAAGAGTGGAAAGACATTGCATCTCTGGTAGAGAAGCTACATGTGAAAGTCTGTTGATTCCTTTTCCTGATCTTAAAATCAAGAATCTAACACGGTTAGAAGGGAAAAAGGGGTTTTACCTTAGTATTTATTGTAAGGATCTTTAGGTGCGCCACGTCCAGGTGGAATGTGACGAAATGCACACCGCAATGCACACCCACAATAGATCAGGTATAACAGTATAGGTCTTAGTAATTAGCATATCTATCAAAGATTCCCCAATGAGAGGCTCGAGTGAGTCCCCCTCCCCGAGGAACCTTCCCCCTGGATGTTCCTATCTCAGTTTACAAAATCTGTTCTGGAGAGGACCTTGGTGTGTGGGGCTTTCTGATCCCTAACTATGGAGCTTCTAAGATGTTTAGTCTCTTAGCTTGACAAATAAGTCTAAGAATGTAAACTAAAAAACACTAAGATTACAAAAGCTATAAAAAGGGTTATAAAAGGGGTATAAAAGAAAACGCAAATAATCATCATGGCATCATTTCTCCCCTTTTAGAGACTAACAAAACTTTACTTTGTCTAGTCTCTACTCTACTTTACCCGCAGAACCGGTTTATACAACCAGCTGCTATCGCTATCTTTGGCTCTGCAGCTTCTGTGCCAGAGCGCGAGGTGTAGCGATCTCTAAAAGGTGTCTCCAAAGTGAAGCAGCTCAGCAGGGTCAGCCATATATACTCTCACACGCGTGTACACACAAATGCATGGATAGCTTCAGTAATATGGGTTGATGGCAAAGAGGCAGGAAGGATCTTGCATAGATTTCCACAGGAGCAGTTTATTGCTTCCACACTGTGAAGGGTTCTGGAGGCAAAGACCCAGAACAATGAAGAACTCAGGCTTAAGTACAGGAGTGGGGCAGGCACCAGGAACCAATGGTGTGAGGGCACAGGGGCGGTACAAAGGCAGGACTAGGGAATGGGGACCAATAGGGAAGCTCTGGGGGAGTGGCGAGGGCCAAAGGCCAGTGGGGGGTAACTGGAGTAGAGAACTTTCTATGGCATGGAACATACAAGATAGCAAGGGGGTGGAGTGGCCAACAGCCAACTGGGGAAGCAGAACTGGGGTAGATTACCATAACAGAGCAAAGCATTCCGGGAGAGGCTTCTTTTCTCACTGAGACCTAGACAGAACTCTCTAGTACTAGGGACTGTCTTACCGAGAACTCTCTCTGTCCCTTGTACCACAGGCTAACCGGCCACCACAAGCTGCTCCACAGGCTATTACACAAATGATAACTAGAATTACAGCTATTATAAATGTAGATACAAAAATGCTGTTAGCGAGGATTTTCTTGCTATTTTCTAAGTCCGTGAGAGACTTTTCTCTCTCACAGAAGAGGTGGCAGGGAATGTAAACAACCAAGACACCTGCAACCTTGAAAAGCCTTGTTTATGGTATAGTAGAAAAATATTTTGACAATGGATGTTTTAGGATTTAGCCAATCGCCCCCAAGGGGTGGCTGGTCCTTTGTCCAATTAGACTATGAAGAAAAAAGTCTATAAAAGAGTTTGTTAAATAATTAAATAAAGCAATCTTGCTGCACAATTCCTGCCTGCTGGATCTTATCCTCCTCCTCCTCCCTATGGCTGCGGGACACAGTGATATACCATAGGAACCAGGCCTGCGGTAATATTTGGTGCTGCCCGACGTGATCTGCACTCTCTGACGTGTCCTGCTGCTGCGAGCTAAGCCGAATTCCTCTAGAGGTACGCTGCTCCCCTTCCCCCCCGGGACCGGGAGGTCCGACAGAACTGAGAAATGGCAAACAGCGACTCACAAACCGAAGCTGCGATGCTGGTCTGGAGAGGTGTGTTTAGCATATTGCACACCTCCATTCCTGAAAACTCAGTTCGGGAATTATTAGACTGGGCTACTTTAAAAGGGATTTCCATGGACAGAGATAGTGCCCTGGACTTTTCCTTATGGCGGGAACTCGGATGCGCTGTCCGACACGAGCTCCCGACTGGGGACTCAGCAGCGTTAGAATTATACAAAACCTGGCGTTCATTATTTATTCTGCTGACAGACCTTGACTGTAATAGCAGGGCTGGCTCGCCTATCTCGGTGATGAGTGACGGAGGAATGTCCGAGGGGAGCCCCGTTGACTGGGTTTCCGGGGCAAATGATGGTGGATTCGGAAAACCCCCCCCCAGCTCCACAGGCAGAGCCTGTGCCGGCTCACCCGGCACAATCGCAGGATTCCACAGCCCCCAGGAACCCCGCTCCGCCAGAGGTGGGGGGGTCGGGGCAGCAAGAGGGCGCACAGGCTGCCTTGCCGTGCAGCTGGGCAAGCGACTGGGGAGCGCAAGACAGAAGCAGCAGCGGCGACCGCGCCAAACGCAGCTGCTGTGCCAGAGGTGGCGGCGCCGAGAGCAGCTGTAGCCCCAGAGGCGGCAGCAGCAGTTCCAGTACCAGTTCGGTCGGGGCTGGCCGAGACGGCCTCCTGTATAGAAACTGGTGTGAAAACTGTACAGCCAGCTGTAGTCTGTCCTGTCTGTTCTGCCTCTAGCGAACTTAGCCAAAGTGCCCCTCCACGTAAATTTCTGTTCACTCCCAGCACCCCAAAGTTGCCTTTGCCTGATGACTCCTCGTCAGGCAGTGAGGCAGATGAGGTGCTGGCCCCAGGTCGTCAGGCGGCTGTAGCCGCGCTGCAAAGAAAAAGGCTGCGCCGGTCTTGCCTCTGGACCTTTCAGGACTGCACTGTAACAGTGCGTCCGATGCATTATAATAGCTTCTTGGAGTCCCTTAAGATGCGAGCATTGGAGAAGGGTGACTGGAGGTCATTAGAAATCCTTGGAATGCAAAATAGATCTGAGGATTCTGGGGGTAACCGGGGAGCTGTTACACTCCATCCACAGGCTGTGCCAGAAGTTCAGGATGGTAGTGCTTCCCCTAAAGGGGAGACCCAAGCTTTCCCAGTGTATAAGGCTCTCCCAGATTCAGGGGAGCATGACAAGCATGAGGTAATTGCTTGGAAAGTTGCCCAGGACCTCCAATCCAAGGTGGCACAATATGGACTAGGTTCTGCTGAGGTTATGCAGATAATAAGGGTGATAAATACAGATTTGCTTTCTCCGTTTGATATCAGACACTTAGGTCAAATTCTATTTCAGCCTGTACAATTTACAGTTTTTGAGAAAACCTGGAGAAAGCTGGCCGGCAAGACTGCATTAGCAAATTTGCAGCTCCCTGCTGCTGATCCTAGACAGACAGCAGGAGTGGATGCTTTGATGGGGACTGGTCCCTTCTCTGATACCAGTCTTCAGGGTAACTTGTCCTCTAGTGTCCTGCAGCAAGCTCAACAGGTCGGCATGGCTGCCCTGTTGAAAACCATAGAGTTGTCTGCGCCCAGAAAGCGATATACTGAAATAGTTCAAGGGAAATCGGAGTCATTCCTCTCCTTTGTAGAGAAAGTTGCTGCTTCTCTCGAGAAGCAGGTTGAGGATGACGGGTTAAGACAGTTAGTGAGAGATAACCCAAACGAGGAGTGCAGAAAAATCATAGATGCCTTACCAGGGGACCCTGAGGTAATAGACATGGTCGAGGCCTGTGTTAAGGTGGGATCTGGGAACCAGAAAAGGTCTGCTTTGGATGCTTTCCTGCAGCCTGTTCACGCATCTTCTGGTCGTGAACCAAAGCCACCAAAACAGGTGAAGAAACGGAAGCGGCCTAAGCCGAGCCAAAAAGAGAACACACCTATCCCCCAGTGCAAGAGGTGTGGCCGGTCAGGCCATTGTACGGGCTACTGTAGATCCCGGACTCATGCCGATGGTCGGCCTTTGTCAGGAAACTTCCGCCGGGGTGCAAGGAGGGGGAATTGCTCTCCGATGCAGTCTCTCCCCCAGAGAGTGGCACAGGTACAGGCACAGGCCTACCCAGCCACCCTAGAGACAGCACCCACGGATCAGACGGGTTTGACGTCCACACCGCAGCCGCAGTCATCTTAGACTCTAGCGGTATTTATAAGGTTCCCTTGGATGCATATGGACCCTTAGCCCAGGGATCCAGTGCGATGCTGGTGGGAAAACCTGATGTTGCTCATCAAGGAATCTTAGTGCACTCCGGAGTTATTGATTCTGACTTTAAAGGTCAGATTTGCGCTATGGTGTCCACGCAAAACCCCCCTGTAACTATTCCTGAAAAGACCTGCCTTGCTAAATTAGTGCCTTTTAAGTCTTGTGTCCCCAGGGTAGAACAAACTCACGAAGATAACGGCAGTGGATCTATGGGACTTCCGCAGGCCTTCTGGACCGCAGACATCTCTGACCAAAGGCCACACATGACATGTACCCTGGTCCTGCCAAGCGCCCAACCACCCCGGATTCAGCTTCGAGGTTTGATTGACACGGGTGCTGATGTAACTATTATCTCCTTCTCTGCATGGTCTCCCTCATGGCCTTTAGCCCCGGTGGGATCGGCCATCGCAGGATTAGGAGGAACCACACAGAGCGATTTAAGCGAACAGCCTGTGATGGTAAAGGACCCAGAGGGGCACACAGCTATGGTTAGGCCTTATGTTGCTACCACTTCCCATAATCTTTGGGGGCGGGATGTGTTGGCAGCTTGGGGTGTACGGATTTGGACAAATTTTTAGTAGGGGTCACTGTGTGTAAGAGCGCACAGTATCTGACACTGCCTTTGTGGTGGTTCATTAACACACCAATCCGAGTCAGACTCTGCTCAGTTACTTGAATTAAGGGCTGTTACCATGGCTTTTCAGCGATTCTCACAGGAACCCGTGAATTTGGTTACTGACTCTGCTTATGTAGCAGATATCACCCAACGCTTTGATTGTTCCCTTCTGAAGGAGGTGAACAATGTGGCTCTGTTTTCGCTGTTGCAAACCTTGTGGTCTGCAATTCAGGCTCGAGTGCATCTGTATTACATTCTGCACATTCGAAGCCACACCAATTTACCAGGGTTTCTAACAGAAGGCAATGCCAGGGCTGACATGCTGGCCAACCCTGCATGGGTAGGGCCTCAGCCTGACAAAATTTCACAAGCCAAGGCATCGCACGGTTTCTTCCATCAAAGTGCACATACCCTGCAGAAGCAGTTTCATTTAACGCCAACCGAGGCTCGGGACATTGTCAGCGCTTGTGCTGACTGTCATGGACTCGCTGCGCCTTTGCCAGCGGGGGTAAACCCCAGAGGGCTAAAAGCCTTGCAGATTTGGCAAACGGATGTAACTCACATCCCAGAATTTGGTCGGCTGAAATATGTGCACGTGTCTATTGACACTTTCTCCTCGGCTATGTGGGCTACTGCTCACACTAGAGAGAAGGGCCGTGATGTCATTGCCCATTGGAAATTGGCTTTCTCAGTCCTGGGTATGCCAGCTTCTGTGAAAACCGATAATGGTCCTGCCTACGCCTCCGAGAAGATGCAGCAGTTTTTACACCTATGGGGTGTAGACCATACCTTTGGTATCCCACATTCTCCTGCTGGCCAAGCCATTGTTGAACGCGCTCATGGTACCTTGAAGCGTGTTTTGGGCAAGCAGAAAAGGGGAATGCATGGAGAAACCCCACAGAGCCGACTAGCAAAAGCTTTGTATACAATTAATCACCTTACAGTACCACAAAATTCAAATAATCCTGTTATTCTGAATCATTTTCTCTCATTGCAGTCTGCAGGCGACAGACAACTGCCCCAGGCAAAAGTCTGGGTGCGGAATTTACTCACTAACCAGTGGGAAGGCCCTCATGAGCTTATCGTTTGGGGTCGTGGGTATGCTTGCGTTTCCACAGATACTGGGATACGGTGGCTACCTTCAAAATGCGTTCGCCCTGCCCTACGGCACCAGAGGCAGAACAAGCAACCTCCAAATGATGACCAGAACGCCAACCATCCAAATGGCAACCAGAATGTAGATCATCAGCCTAATGACTCTTCTTATGATGACCAGGATGTCAACCATCAGGCAGATGGTCCTTCTACAAGCAGAGACTGGGATCGTCCTTCCACAAGCAGACACTGAACTTTAAATTTCTTGTTATGGAGTCAGATAGTTAAAGCCTTAAGGACATATTTAGAATTAATAACTGATGTAGATTGTTGGGGTCTCCTCCCCCCGCCTGTAGCCCTGGGAGCCCTGAGGGCACAGACACACGGGGTTTCCCTGCCCCTGCTCAGCCTCGTTCCCCATTGGTTGGTTTGTGTTTCCCTGTGCGGGCAAAGCAGCTCAGGTGCTGACTGCAGAGTCTCGGCAGAGCCCGGCCATGCGGCTGGGGAAATAAACATCTCTGAAACATCTAGCAAGAATCCGTCCGTATATATTTCTTTTCCACGGGACTCCTGGTTGGATATAGGCGTGTTGCAGTATCCCCACTGCAACATAATGGTGGAGAATTGAGGCCAGAACGATCCCCGATCCCTAAGCGACTGATTCGTGTGAGTAAACCCTGGAAACTTTGGATTCCTCTTCTTGGTTTTGTTTTGCTATTCCATATCTAAACTATGGAGGAACCGTGGGAAGACTCTTGGCTTTCAGAGCCGCATATGGACATTTATCTTAAACTTAAAATGATTCTTGAACGACGATTTGTAAATTTTAGCTTGATTCAAGCTCAGAAAGAACTGAAACACTTCCTGGCATGGTTGTTTAAGAACTTTTTCTATGTTTCTTGGGATTTAATTCTTACCAAGAGCTTTTGGAAGACCGTTTGGACCCAGTTAATATTTGAGTCAAAATATATGCCGATGGAAGAATATTTTTGTGAATATTATTTAATAACCGAGACTGTTGAGCAATGTCAGCTGTGTCCTGGTGAAGGGAAGCCTGGCTCAGGGACCGTGCGACCCAGGCCACGTGCACCGAGCGCTCTGCGAGCAGCAGCGAGACGGTTCCCTTGCGTGGGCGGAGCCACCCGAGCCACAGTGTCGGCGGCGGAGCTAGGCGCGGCAGGAGCGGCGCGGCCTGGCAGTGCCCGCCCGGCCCCGTGCAGCGCGTGGTGGAGCGAGCCCCGTGAGCGCCCAAACGAGAGGGGCGGCGCGCGGGCGGCGGCTGGCAGCGGCAGAGTGGAGCCGTGCCCAGCCGAGACGCGCGCTGGAGCAGGGCACGGGGGGGTCATCGCTCGGGGACCTGGCCGAGATGCAGCGCCTGGCAGTGGCAACGCAGCTGCGACCAGAGGAGGCGACGCACGGAGAACAGAGCGGCGCGGCCCGGCCCGGCCCACGCGGCCCTGAACGCGACCCTGGGAAAAGCGCGCCGATAATTCCAACACGGGAGCGACCGAAAGAGACAGCAAAGACACAGCGAGACAGAAAACAGCAGCCACTCGGAAAAAGGAAAAGACCATAGTAGCTAAGATCTTAGGGACAGTGAAATGGTATAATGTTAAACAAAATTATGGTTTTATAACAAGATGTGATAACCAGCAAGACATATTCGTGCATAGAACTGCTATTAAAAAGAATCACCCTGAAAAATGCATCCCAAGCTTGGGAGATGGAGAGGTGGTGGAATTCAAAATCATACAAGGTAGAAAAGGGTTACAAGCATCAGAGGTCACTGGGCCTGATGGTGTTCCTGTAAAAGGCAGTATATATGCAAAAAATCGTAATCATGTTAGACAATATCTCCATTGTAAACCCCCCCTACAGTCTCCCTTTCCTAATCCCACCTTTCCCTTTTACCCTATGTCCTATTACCCCCAGTGTATTCCCAATCCGTTTTTTCATCCATGGTTCCCCTCACAAAACCCTGCCTTTGCCAATTGTTTCCCCTACAATTCCTCTCCGATGCCGATGGGGGGATGAAAAGGGGGAGGGAAGAGATTGAACCCTCTCCTGCCTCAGTTTCCCCACAGGCATGTCCAGAGAGTTCTGTCTCCCTTCTGTCAGCCCTAAGATGTTCCACAGAATCTGTTTAGACATTTAAAGACTCAGGAGGGTGGCTTGTTTTGTTTTGAAACAGTTCTTGTTATGGTTATCCAGTTGTCTTCATTCTCCTTTTATTAAAATAAAACGGGTGAGATGTTGGGGTCTCCTCCCCCCGCCTGTAGCCCTGGGAGCCCTGAGGGCACAGACACACGGGGTTTCCCTGCCCCTGCTCAGCCTCGTTCCCCATTGGTTGGTTTGTGTTTCCCTGCGCGGGCAAAGCAGCTCGGGTGCTGACTGCAGAGTCTCTCGGCAGAGCCCGGCCATGCGGCTGGGGAAATAAACATCTCTGAAACATCTAGCAAGAATCCGTCCGTATATATTTCTTTTCCACGGGACTCCTGGTTGGATATAGGCGTGTTGCAGTATCCCCACTGCAACAGTAGATTTCTATTTAGGATTAATAGTAGAGTTGTTATCTTATCAAACAAAAAGGGGGAATTGTAGATACAAAAATGCTGTTAGCAAGGATTTTCTTGCTAGTTTCTAAGTCCGTGAGAGACTTTTCTCTCTCACAGAAGAGGTGGCAGGGAATGTAAACAACCAAGACACCTGCAACCTTGAAAAGTCTTGTTTATGGTATAGTAGAAAAATATTTTGACAATGGATGTTTTAGGATTTAGCCAATCGCCCCCAAGGGGTGGCTGGTCCTTTGTCCAATTAGACTATGAAGAAAAAAGTCTATAAAAGAGTTTGTAAAATAATGAAATAAATCAATCTTGCTGCACAATTCCTGCCTGCTGGATTTTCCCTCTTCCTCCTCCCTATGGCTGTGGGACACGGTGATATACTGTAGGAACCAGGCCTGCGGAAATATATAAATGCTTCTTTTACCCAGGCCAAATTTGGTAACCATGAGGCGAGGGTATCAAAAATATGATCAAATTTTAAGGTGTTATTTCTGGAAGCTATTTCATGTAGAATTTGAGCTCCCTTCCAAATTTAATTCAAATCTTTCTTAATTCTCCCACTTTGGTCTATATAAGAACAACAAGTATATTGCCGCAGGCCTAGGCCCTAGGGTATATCACCATGTCCCGCAGCCATAGGGAGGAGGAGGAGAGAAGATCCAGCAGGCAGGAATTGTGCAGCAAGATTGATTTATTTAATTATTTTACAAACTCTTTTATAGACTTTTTTCTTCATAGTCCAATTGGACAAAGGATCAGCCACCTCTTGGGGTGATTGGCTAAAATCCTAAAACATCCATTGTCAAAATATTTTTCTACTATGCTATAAACAAGACTTTTCAAGGTTGCAGGTGGCTTGGTTGTTTACTGCTACCTCTTCTGTGAGAGAGAAAAGTCTCTCACAGAAACTAGCAAGAAAATCCTTGCTAGCAGCATTTTTGTATCTACACGGGTGGTATTGACAATAGCACGTACACCTCCTTGTGCGGCAAGTATGAAATTGAGAGCTATCCTGTTTTGCATAACTGCATGGGACAGACTGTCAACTTCCTCCTGTAAGGCTGAAGTTGCATCTGTAGAATGCTGCTCAATACGTTCAATGACAGCCGAGATGTTTAGAATTCCTCTCTCTAGTTCAACCACTCCATAAAAGGGTACGAAAGCTCTGACTATACTATGGAAAAGTGTGGGACGTTCAATGATGAGATTAAGAGATCCTTTTTTCCTCTCATTTGGTTTTTCAAGATGGTCAAATATTGTTATATTCAGGTGTGCCGGTTTGGGCAAATTTGGAAATATATCCTCTGAGAGAAGGAAGGTTACAACCATCCCTCCTCCACCAGGTTCGGGTAAAAATAAATTTTCCTTGAAGGAAAGTGAAAGAGATAAAAACTATTTATTTAACAAACACAAAGGAAAATTATAATAATGCTAAATAATAAAACCTGTTGCTGTGGAGAGAAAACTTGGGAAAATTTCAGAGTCCTTCCATAGGTAGCCTCTCCCCTCCTCCTTGGAGCTGGGATGGAGTGGGCCCTCCTCCAGGGCCTCCACCTCCGTGGAAAAACTCCTGACGTGTTCTGATGTTGAAACAGTCCAAAAAAGAAGAAGGGAAAAAACAAAGTCCCAGGAAAACAAAAGTTCAACTCTGTCTCCCTCCGGAGAAAAATAAAGCCAAAAGCTGGCTGGAAAGCAAGCAGTGCTTCCTCCCGCTCCTCTCTCTCGCCGCAGCAGAACGCAGAGAGGTTGTATCTGTGTCCTTGAAAACAAACTGCTTTGAAGAGTTCTGTCTTGGTTTGAAAGACAGGTGTCTGCTAAGGAAGGCAGAAGCCTCCCTTGGAATGACAGATGTAACCCCTTTCCCTCCGAATTATTATAATTTTGAAATCAAGGGCTTTTAGGCAAAGATGTGGGAAATAGGAATAACAGTTCTTTACTATTATATATATAACCAGTCAAAGAAACAACAATAACTATGGCAGTAACAGCAAACAATCACAAACCCAGTCCCAGCCTTCTTGACTGTCGGGCCTTTTTTTCCCCTCGGGTGCAGTTCCGGTCGCAGCCAGCAGGGGTGCTAGCTGCTCCCGGTGAGCAGGGCAGGTGCGATGGTTTCCCCGCGGCTCCGGAGCGAGCTCGGGGAGCATGCGGCACTGGTGCCCTGGGATCCCAGGAGGGATGGAACAAAGGTTTCACAAACCCCTGGACAGCTGGCCCCGGTGTCCGGCTGGAGCTTCAGGAACAGCAGGCTGGAACGGCAGGCTGGAATGGCAGGCTGGAGCGGCAGGCATGAGCACAAATCCCGGAGGACAGACGAGATGTATCCAAAGGGGGAACCCCCCGGAGGTCGGGCAGGCAGGGCGAGCACGGCTACAGCGTAGCGAAGGCTCGAAGCAGCAGCGGGGCAGGGCGGCCACAGCCCGGCCTCCAGCAGGGCAGGGAAGGCGGCTTTGGGATCCCGGTGTTGTTTCCAGCAGAAAGAAAAACGGCCGAAAAGAAGAACCAGCTGCTCCTCTCTCTCCAAACTGACCCCACACCCAGGTGAAACAAAAGAGTAGCCAGGCGCACCCCACCCCCAGCTCTTTGTTTCTTTAGTACCCAGCGATTTATCGTCTTAGTAACAGAATGGGGGAAAATTCCTTTAACAGAAAAAAACTAGACCTCTTAAAACCCCAGCAAGATCCCTTGTTTTTTTTCTCTCCCCCCTCTCAGGCTCAGTTTAAAGGCATAGAAAGGCACAAAATTAATTTCTGGGCATAGAGCAGTGATAGGGAATACAACATCATAAAGTCACCCCAAGACATCGGGACCACAGCCCCAATGGCACAAGCCTGGTCTTTGTTCACAGACATAACTATTTAGGATTTATCACCACATATCCAATACAACCCCGTCCCAAATGGCTGAGCCAGTCTCCACCCTGTCAATTTCATCCTTTCTGCAATTCTTGGGTCTATTATTTCCCTGAAATGGGTCTTATGACAATATGAAGGAAGAATGGCCTTTCATGTGGCATTTACAATCCACAAGGAACCGTATAGTTTGCACCCGCTACCAGGCCGCTCAGGGGTATGGGGGGCAGAAGGGTGTTACAGTGAGGATACTGTAACACGCCTATATCAAACCAGGAGTCCCGTGGAAAAGAAATATATATAGACGGATTCTTGATAGATGTTTCAGAGATGTTTATTTCCCCAGCTGCATGGCCGGGCTTAGCAGAGGAACTGTTACAGTCACGGGACCCGAGCTCATTTGCCCGCGCAGGGAAACACAAACCAACCAATGGGGAACGAGGCTGACCAGGGGCAGGGAAACCCCGTGTCTCCCCTCAGGGCTACATGGCGGGGGGAGGAGACCCCGACAGAAGGGTGCTATTCATTGGTTCTCACGTTTCAGTGCAGTTCTCTTCCATTAAAATTCCAATCAATGGCCAGTGACCCCTCCCATCCAGGGGGGGTAACTGGGTACAGATCCAGCAATTGCTCTTATTAAGAACCTTGGACACATTTTGGACAACAGTCTTATGCAAATCATAGGGTGAACCCTGAACCATGGTTACCAGTTGGGCAAACAACAAACATGTGAAAAACAGTTTAAACTGCATCCTTCTGATTTGTATCAGTCTCTGTCTTCGTGGTGTTTTCAGGAGCAGAAGCTTTCTTTGCCCTGGAGTAGTGAATCCACGGTCCCTTGCCAGCAACCTTGGTAGCAGTAAAAGTGGTCAGCAAAACTTGGAATGGTCCCCTCTACTTGGCTTGCAAGGGGTCACTGTCTCACCACTTAATTTAGACACAATCTCCAGGCTGGAACGCATGAGCAGGTGTGTCCAATCCTATTGGTTTGGATAACAACGAATCTCTGGAGCTTCTGCAAAGTGGAACTCAGAGCCATTCAATATTTCTGCAAATCATTTTTACCTCTCATATGAATTTCCTCCAGGATGTGTGGAGCCTGGTATGGCCTGTCATATAATATTTCATAGGGACTGATGTTGTCCCTTCGCCTTGGCTGTATGCGGACTCTCAGCAGGGCTATAGGCAGGGCTTGAACCCATGTCATGGATGTGGCTTGACAAATCTTGCAAATCTGGGTTTTGAGGGTCCCATTCATGCATTCAACTTTACGATTGGCCTGGGGCCTGTATGCTTTGTGCAGGTCCCAGGTAAGTCTTAGAATCTTGCTAACTTCCCCAACCACCGTCGCAACAAAATGGGGTTCCCTATCTGATGACATTCCCAAAGGAACCCCAAATCTTGGTATTATATGATTGAGCAAAGTTTCACTACTTCTTTTGCTGTATTGGTGCAACAGGGGAATGCCTCAGGCCATCCACTGAAGGTGTCAACCAGTACCAGTATATACCTGCATCACTCTTTGCGTGGCATCTCAGCAAAATCTATTTGCCAGTAATCTCCCAGGAGATTTCCTGTCTTTGTCACTCCTAACACAACTCTCTTGCTTGTGTCAGGGTTGTTTTTACAGCAGGTTTCACACTTGCTTGTTACAGATTGTACAATATCAGTCATCCCTCTCCCTATCACTACTTTCCCCAAATGTTTTAAAAGATTTCCTGTTCCCCAGTGGGTACTTTCATGCTCTCGTTGGGCTATTTCCCAGAGGATCAGGGGTAGAACTACAATTTGTCTTACTGGGCTAACAGCCCACCCACCTTCTTTGATCTCAGCCTTAAGGAGCTTAATTAATTTGTGATCCCTCTGATTGTTTTTTGGGGTAAATGATGACAAATCTATCTCTTTCTGTGGTACCACTGCAAAAATGCCTTTTTCTGCAATCCCCTTTGCTTTTTCGTCAGCAAAATGATTTCTCAGTTCAGGGGCTGTTTTCCCTTTTTGATGACCCTTTCAATGCATGATAGCCACTTCTGTAGGCTTCTAAATGCTCTGTAAAAGTGCAAGAATCTGTTTAGCATGCTTAACCTCATTACCTTGAGCAGTCAGCAGGCCATGTTTTTTCCAAATAGCTCTATGGACATGAACAACACTGAAGGCATATTTGGAATCTGTCCATATGTTCACCTTCTTCCCCTCGCTCAGTTCTAGAGCTCTCGTTAGTGCAATTAGTTCAGCTTTCTGTAATGATACATCTGGAGGCAAGGCTTTTGCCTCTGCAATTTTATATGAGGTAGTTACGGCATAACTGGTCATCCTCCTACTGTTTTTCATGAAGCTGCTCCCATTAGTGTACAATTCCCAGTCTGGGCTCTTCAAAGGAACATTTTTCAGGTCTGGTTTGCTGGAATAAGTTCCCTCTATTGTCTGCAAACAATCATGCTCAGGCACACTGTCAAGTAACATGGATGATAAAAACATTGCAGGATTTACTATAGAAGTTGTCTTTAGAGTCACATCATCCTGTTCTAATAACACAGATTGGTATTTGAGCATCCTGCTAGGGGAGAGCCAGTGTCCCCCCTTTTGCTCCAGCACATTTATCACTGCATTGGGTACATACACGACAATGTGCTGCCCAAGGGTGAATTTACAGGTCTCTTGTATCAGAAGGACTGTTGCTGCCACAGCTTTCAAGCATCTTGGCCAACCCTGGGCTACATTGTCTAGTTGTTTTGAAAAATAGGCCACAGCTCTTCCCTGGTCTTCAAGATGCTGTGCCAGTGTTGCGTTGATATTGGATGGTAAAATGCTGCGACCTTCCCAAAAGCGCCTCCAAGGAAGCCTCTTGGTGCAGCCAACACACTTGCATACACACATATACACACACACCGGATAGCAAGCAAAAACAGTCCGAAGGTGAATGAGCAGGAAGGGTATTCACATGGGGTTCTACAGGAAAGATTTTAATGCATCTGCACTAGTGCAAGCTTCCAGAGAAGTCTTGGGAGAACAATAGGGGGTCCAGAGTAAGGGAACCAATAGAGAAACTGAGGGCTTATAAAGTAACAAGGGGTGTAGCAGCCAATGGAGCCAAGCAGGGAAGCAGAACTCGGATACATTAACATAACAGAACAGGGCATTCTTGGGGAGGCTTTTTCAGTCACCATAAGCTGAAAAGGAACCTAGGACTTATCTCACTATAGGACACTTTTCCTTCCTTGTGCAGCAGGCCCACTGGCCTCCACATGCGAATACGCCCAGAGCAACATTCAGTCGCTCATGTGTAAAGAGTTCAAAAGGTTTAGTCAAGTCCAGCAGCCCCAGAGCTGGGGCTGACATCAAGGAATGTTTCACCTGTTTAAATGCAGCCCTGGCATTCTGTCCACATGATTGTCCCCTTTTCAGCTGCTTTAAGGACCTCATACAGAGGTCTTACCAAGAATCCATAGTTTGATATCCACAGGCGACACCAACCTACCATTCCCAGGAAGGCCTGCATCTCCCTTACGGTATGGGGCTCTGGAAGTCGGCAGATGGCTTCCTTCCGTTCTCTGCTGAGTTGTCAATGTTCACGGAAAATTTCCAGGCCCAGGTAAACTACTGTTTCCTATTACTTTTTCTAACAGTTTCCCTGGCAATTTGTGCTTTTTCTTTCAGACTTGATACCCACTTTGGCCTAAAAAGTTCAACAGACTTACAGTGAGCTTCATGCAGTCATCTCGTGTCTTGGCTGCTATCGAGATGTCATCAACATACTGGAGAACCGCTCCTCCTGGTTCTTGTTTCTTCCAGTCCTCAAGCTCCTTTGCCAGCTGGTTTCCAAATATGGTCGGGCTGTTTTTGAATCCTTGTGGTAAAACTGTCCAGGTGAGCTGGGTCTTTCTCCCTGTTTCAGGATTCTCCCACTCAAAAGCAAAAAGTTCTTGGCTATTCTTATGCACAGGAATGCAGAAAAAGGCATTCTTGAGATCTAAAACAGTGAACCACCCTAATTCATTTGTTAGTGTTGTCAAAAGTGTGTAAGGATTCGCTACCACTGGGTGTATGTCCTCTGTTATCTTGTTGATTTCCCTCAAATCCTGTACCAACCTGTAGCTTTTACCATCAGCTTTCTTTACTGGCAAGATTGGTGTGTTGTACCCGGATTCACATTCCACTAACAACCCAAATTTGAGAAACCTTTCAATCACAGGTACCAATCCCTTACGAGCTTCTAATTTCAGAGGATATTGTCTTTGCCTTACTGGTGTAGCCCCTGCTTTGAGTGTGATACTCACAGGTTCAGCTTTTTTGGATCTCCCAGGAGAATCATTGGCCCACACTATTTGAATGACAGCCTCTTCAACTTCTTTGGGAATTTTTCTATGGCATTCTTGTACAAGTATAGCAGCTGCTTTGATAATTTTAGATTCTGGGATTATAACTTTCACTCCCCCTTCCTTGGAAAACTTAATTTCTGCTTCCAATTTCTCCAATAGATCTCTGCCCAATAATGGCATTGGGGAATTTGGCATATACAGGACCTGGTGAATGACCCAGTGTTTTCTCAATTTAAATTTTAAAGGATGGGAAAATGGCCTTGTTTCACTTACCGCTGTAGCTCCGATCACATCCACAGTGTCTTGACTCAGTTTACCTTTTAAAGTATTTAACACAGAATATGTTGCTCTCGTATCAACCAGAAATTCAACATCATCATTCCCCAGCTTAGCTACAACCGAAGGCTCTGCTGGGGTAGTTGCCTTCGATCCGTCCATATTTACATCAGTCCGTATTTACAGTTTGTTCTGGAACTGGGGGCTTCTTTTCTGCCCTTGTTAGACACTCATTTTTCCAATGCCCCCATTTCTTGCAAATTGCTCACTGGTCCTCGGCTAGGGGAAAAGGGGAACCCTTTTTTGATGTGTTAGATGACTTTCCCTTATCATACTTCTTCTTGTG
Organism: Aphelocoma coerulescens; assembly: GCF_041296385.1. NCBI lineage: Eukaryota > Metazoa > Chordata > Aves > Passeriformes > Corvidae > Aphelocoma > Aphelocoma coerulescens. The sequence continues at coordinate 6,469,051 of NW_027184080.1, read as the reverse complement.
GTGGGGTTTATTATGTTTATCTTTGTCTGCTAAGTCTCTTTTCTGGTATTCCTTCCAGGCTACAGTCAACAATTTACTTATGTCTTGTGTCCCATCCAATTTTTGCAGCTTTTTCCTCATGTCATTAGCAGATTGGCCTATAAACAGGTAGGCCAGGTGGATCTGCTGCTCAGGTGAGTCAGGGTCTAGGGTAGTGTATTTTCATGCAGCCTCCTTGAGCCTATACAGAAACTCTGTGGGGGTTTCATTTGGATTTTGTTTGATCTCATATAACTTAGCCCAATTCACTGCTTTTTGAATGGCATATTTTAACCCAACAACCACCCAATTTTGGTATCGCTTCAGCTTTTCCATCTGTTCTGGGATATTGGGATCCCAGCCAGGAATTGCTAGGGGATAAATGTCATTAACTGACTTTTGGAGATTCCCAGCTGCAATTTGAGTTTCTATAGCAGATATAGCAGCTTTGTTGACCATGTCTTTCTCTGTGTTATCCAATAACTCATCTAGCATAACATTCAGGTCACCCCAATCTGTGTTTTGAGCTTTGATGGCCATTTCCACCCACATAGCTACTTTTTCTGGGTTGTCCCTGTACTTTCCAATTGAGTTTTTCCACTGCTGTAGTTCTCCGAGGGACAACTCAGAGGTGAAAAGCGGAAAGAACTCCACTACTAGAATAAATGGTAAAGTAGGTATGCTTTATTCCAGCGCTGGGACGCACGGGGGATCGCTCCTCCAAAATCATGCGTGCCGACAGCTGCATTCAGCTCGGTATTTATCGGGTTACAAGTTCCATATTCATTAAGTTTCCTAACAAACTTATACGTATTCATCACCTAGCCCTGCCCAGCCTCGCTTCGTATTATAATGAACTCAAAAGTCATTTACATCTGTGTAGCGCTTGAGCAGTGTTGTTTGGTGGTTGTGGTAGGGGTCTTCCGAGGGTCTTTTGATGAAGTCAGGGGGAGTCTTCCTCGTCTGAACTTTTCACCTTTCTCTCCTGCGCATGATCTTTTATACCTTTGGCCTGGGTTTAAGCTTTGGCACTGGTTTGAGCTAGTTTTGGGATGAGGCAGGATGTCTGTCTGAGACTCCCGCTGGTCTTATCAGAGGTCTGTTATCTTTTCTTCCTGCTCTCGTATGCTGACCAAGCTAGATGCATTGTTCCTGACAAACAAATTCTTCTGCTCCCCATCCCCCTGATTCAGAGGTACCTCCAATACAGGTCTTTCCCCCCCCCCCCCCCCCCCCATCTGCTTTTAACCTTGTGTGTTTAGCAATGGGACTGACTGCTTTCATGAACTCTTGGGCTATTTCCCCCCTTTTTCTACCACCCTCCCCGCAGGAACCATCTGTACCGGAATCATCCCATTCGCTTTTAATTGAAACTGTTTCATTGGTATTAAAGATTGTCTCAGCCGAATGTTGATCAGGGACTGCCTCGCTTTTAATTCAGGCGCTAGAGGCACAGGGAGGCAGGGGCTGCAAGCAGCTCCCTCCGTCCCTCGCTCAGCAAGAGCCACCTGGGTCGGGGCCATCCCGTCCACCGCCAGCTTTAACACTGGCCCTGTGGCAGAGCGGGGAGTGCGAGCTGCAGCATCTATCTGCAGCTCTGAAGCTTGCGGTTCGCCGTGCCGGGGAACGCGGCCGGAACCGCCCTTGTCCAATTCTGCCTTCACTTCCGTGTTCGGGGAAATCGGGGGGCGGTGGCCAGTCCGCCCCTTCCCACCTCTGGGGCAGTCAGGGGGCGGTGGCAAGCCCGCTTCCGCTCCACGCCTGTGCCCGCCCTCCGCTCCACCCTTGTGCCCGCCCTCCGCTCCAGGCAAGGAAGAGGGAGGGGAGGCTCCACGCCGAGCTGATTCTGGCTTTGAGTCGGCTGCACGTCACAGCTCCTGGCCAGCTGCATCTGGCTTTGGAAGAACCGCCCGTTTGTCCTTCTGCTGGGACTGCGGAGGCGGTGGTGGTGGCAGTGGCCATCCCCTACCCCCACTTGTGCAGGCTGCCCCGGTGGTTGAACTGGGGGGAGACCCCCCCCACCGCGCAAGGCTGGGGCTACCATATCTACGTCATATAGTTTTTTCGGTAAGGTTAGCCTGCAGCAGCCCTGTTTTCTCTTTTTTCCTTCTTCTCAAAGTCATCGCTAAACTGCTTTTCTCTATCACATATGCCTTTTCTCTGTTCAGATACATAGTAAAAGCTCTGCATATCTTAATTCATCAAGTCTCCATAATGATCTAAGTTCTACCATCAGGTCAGTAATGAGATCATTCTCCAAGCTACCAAAGTGAGGCCAACTTCCCTGACTTAACTTTAAAGTCGGCCAAACCCAAGTAGGCAACCTGATCAATTCTCAGATGTCAAGGGTAGTTCTCCGCCGCGTCAGCCATCTTCAGTGTTTTATTATCAACTTTAAAGGACTGTCATGGGGAATTTTCACGTTTTCATCTGAAGAAACACCACCCATGTTTACTAACAAACAGGAAAACTCTGCTGGAGGAAAGCTTTTAGCTCCGGAATTCAGCTTGCAATCCGGCCTCAGAATTCCCACTTCCCAGGCAATTTATCTAGCCTACTACACAAACTAGAGCACTTTGAAACTACTAGAAGCAACTAACTTTAACAAGGAATAAAGGCGCATAAGTGAAAATCTAGTCTTAGCAGGATTAGAATTCACAGCCTCCCGACTTCCCAACTAACCAACCTACCTCTCAAGCCTCTGAGCCACTCCTGCCACTGTGTGGACTATAGCCTCTGGGCTCTTGTGGATTCAACGGAGGGCGTCCCCTCCTCTCCACAGATCTGCAGGGGAAGGGTTTAAGCTTTCCCCTTACAAGGGCCTCTCTGCCCACACTTTCAAACCCCAACCTTTCCACCTCCCTAGGAGATTTCCTTCCCTAGTGCTAGCACAATACCGGTCTCTTTTTAAACTCACCTCCCTTTCTGTGCTTCTGTCTTTCAGTGCTGGGTCCTAAAGCCCTGGTCACTGTCCTAGATTGTCACTTCAGCCTCTATAGTTCACCGGCAGAAAGAGAGGGGCAAAGCGAGATGTTTTTCAACCCAAGACTGTGAGTTTCAAGGCCTCTAGGGTCTCTTCGTGGTCGCCAGCTACCTGACGCCTTTTCCTGGTCTTAAAATCAAGAATCAAACACAGTTGGAAGGGAAAAAGGGGTTTTACATCAGTATTTATTTTAAGGATCCTTAGGTGCACAACATCCAGGCGGAATGAGCCGAAATGCACACTGCAATACACACCCACAATAGATCAGGTATAACAGTATAGGTCTTAGTAATTAGCATATCTATCAAAGATTGCCCAATGAGAGACTCGAGTGAGTCCCCCTCCCCGAGGAACCTTCCCCCTGGATGGTCCTATCTCAGTTTACAAAATGTGTTCTGGAGAGGACCTTGGTGTGTGGGGCTTTCTGATCCCTAACTATGGAGCTTCTAAGATGTTTAGTCTCTTAGCTTGACAAATAAGCATAAGAATGTAAGCTAAAAAACACTAAGAATACAAAAGCTATAAAAAGGGTTATAAAAGGGGTATAAAAGAAAAGGCAAAAAATCATCATGGCATCACCGTCATGTAGATGCTCATGTCCCCAAGAGTCGGGCTAATGAAGAACATTGTAACAACAACAAGGTAGATCAGGCTGCGAAAATAGAGGTGTCACAGATAGACTTGGATTGGCAACATAAAGGAGAGTTGTTCCTAGCTCGATGGGCCCATGATGCCTCAGGCCATCAGGGCAGAGATGTCACTTATAAGTGGGCATGAGACTCAGGGGTGGATTTAACCATGGACAGTATCTCCCAGGTGATCCATGACTGTGAGACATGCGCTGCGATCAAGCAGGCCAAGCGAGTGAAACCTCTGTGGTATGGTGGGGGATGGTCCAAATACAAGTATGGGGAGGCCTGGCAGATTGATTACATCACACTGCCTCAAACCCGCCAAGGCAAGTGCTATGTGCTCACGATGGTAGAAGCCACCACAGGATGGCTGGAGACCTACCCTGTGCCTCATGCTACTGCCCGGAACACCATCCTGGGCCTTGAAAAGCAAGTCCTTTGGAGGCGTGGTGCCCCTGAGAGAATTGAGTCTGACAACAGGACTCATTTCAAGAACAGCCTTATTAACACCTGGGCTAGAGAACATGGCATGGAATGGGTATATCATATCCCTTACCATGCACCAGCAGCCAGGAAGGTTGAGCGGTGTAATGGATTACTTAAAACCACCTTGAAGGCACTGGGTGGGGGAACTTTCAAAAATTGGGAGATGCATTTAGCAAAAGCCACCTGGTTAGTTAACACCCAAGGCTCCACCAACCGAGCAGGCCTTGCCCAATCTGAACCCTTACAAACAATAGACGGGGATAAGGTTCCAGTGGTGCACATGAGAGGTATGCTTGGAAAAACTGTTTGGGTAAAGTCTGCCTTGAGCAAAGACAAACCCATCCGTGGGGTTGTTTTTGCTCAGGGACCAGGTTGCACCTGGTGGGTGATGCCAAAGAATGGAGAGACCCGATGCATACCTCAAGGGGACCTTGTTTTAGGGTGAACTACCCATGGCACTGTACTTCTATCCGTATCTGCATATATATATGTATATAATTAGGGTAATGCATGTATGTATATGGTTAAAAGGTTTAAATTTGATGTAACATGTTAGTATGGGAAAAATTTGGGGTGGATAATGTTAGGGTTTTAGGAGTTCTCCTTTTATTTTTCTTTTTCTCTTGAAGAATTTTCCCCATACGTGTTGCCAGGAGACAAATTGCTGAGTACTTAAGAGAGACAAAAAGACCCGGACACAGAGGGAGGGGTCCAACTGGCCACTCACCTTTCACCTGGGGTTTACTCGTGTAGGTCAGGGATGACGCTAGATTTTGAACTGGGAAAAAGGGGTTGGGTACAGCCCCTAGGGCTCTTGTTTTCTCCCGGCGTTTGGAGGAAAAAAAAGGCTGCCGTTGTTGTGGAGAGAATTTGTAGCCGCTGCAGGTTTCTGCCTTCTGCTGCCTTCCTTCTACTGTGAGTGGAGCTTGCGCACTGGAGCGGCTGTTACACTGGGACCCTAACACCCTACCCCACTAAAAGAGGGACCTTTTCACCATCTGGTCAGGTGCCTCAGGGAAATACCTGGGGATCCCAAGCCCGCCTTTCCCTGGCCCGCTGGGAACCATGCCGCGGCTGCCCTGCCCCCACTGTTCCTTTGCTGCCGTTGCTTTGAGCCTTGGCTACACTGTAGCTCCGCATGCCCTGCCTGCCGGGACGTCCCGAGGTTCCCGCCGCAGCTCCGCAGTTTGATACATCTTGTCTGCCACACGGGATTTGTGCTCGTCCCTGCTGTTCCAGCTTGCTGCTCCCGAGGGTCTGGCTGGGCACCGGGATCGGCTGCCCAGGGGGTTTGTGAAGCCTTTCTTCCATCTCTTCCCAGGATCCCAAGCTGCCATTGCCTCATGCTCCCCAAGCTGTCTCCGGAGCGCCCCCTGCAGCCGCGGGGAATCATTGCACCTGCCCTGCTCACCGGGAGCCACCAGGGCCCCTGCGGGCTGCGACAGTAACTGCACCGAAGGGGAAAGGGCCTGACAGCCGAGAAGGCTGGCACTGGGTTTGTGGTTCTGTTTGCTGTTGCTGCCATAGTTGTTGCTGTTTGTTTGCCTTGTTATACACATACAGATACATTATAGTAAAGAACTGTTATTCCTATTCCTCATATCTTTGCCTGAAAGCCCCTTAATTTCAAAATTATAACAATTCAGAGGGAAGGGGCTTATATTTTCCATTCTGAGGGAGTCTTCTGCCTTCCTTGGCAGACATCTGTCTTTCAAACCAAGACAGTACCCTTTGGCTTTCCTGGGCCCTTCCCCCAGGTGGGACTTCCAGTCACCTGGCCACTCTGGGGCTAGATTGGGGTATCAGGGGTGAGGCATGGAGCACTCCCTCCAGTGTGCCAGTGATTGGCAGCCACTGCAGGACTGGAATACAGGCCCAGAGAGGGTGGGGTATAAGAGACAGTGCATTGCCTCACCAAAGGCAAGGCCCAACCTGCCCCTTTCCGGCACACACTCACACGCACACACAAAATGTTTTGAGCCAGCGATCTCCTACAGTCTCTCACAACTCCCTGGATAAATGAGAATGGAGCACTGGTAACAACAGATATGGAGAAGGCTGAAGTACTCAACATGTTCTTTGTCTCAGTCTTCACCATCAGTCAGGATTCCCAAGTCTCTCAAGTCCCCAGACTTCAAGGTGGGGGTTGGGGGAGCAGAGCCTCTCCCACTGTAAGTGAAGAGCAGGTTCAAGACCACCTAATAACATTGAATAGGCACAAATCTACGGGGCCTGATGACATGCATCCTTATGGGAACTGGCTGATGTTGTTGCCAAGCGACTCTCCATCATATGGGAAAAGTCCCCAGTGACAGAAAAAAGGGAAACATCACTCATATTTTTAAAAAGGGGAGAAAGGAAGACCTGGGGGACTACAGATCAGTAAGCCTCACCTCTGTGCCTGGGAAGATCATGGAGCAGAATGTCATGGAAGCAATGTTAAGGCTCAACAAAACAAGGAGGTTATCCAAGACAGCCAGCACAGCTTCACTAAGGGCAAATTGTGCCTGACCAATCTGGTGGCCTTCTATGATGGAATGACTGCAATGGTTGACAAGGGAAGACTAACCAATGTCATCTACCTAGAATCCTCTAAGGCTTTTGACACAGTTTCACACATCATTATCTCTAAACTGGAGAGCTATGGATTTGAAGGGTGGACTATTCAGTGGATAAGGAGTTGGCTGGATGGAAGCAGCCAGAGAGTTGTGGTCAACAGCTCAATATCTGGATGGAAATCAGTGACGAGTAGTGTCCCTTGGGGCTCTATCTTGGGACTGGTGCTCTTTAATATCTTCATCAATGACAAAGGGATCGAGTGAACCCTCAGAAAGTTTGCAGGTGATACAAAGCTGAGCGGTGCAGGTGACATAACAGAAGGATGGGATGCCAACCAGAGGGACCTGGACAAACTTGAGAAGTGGGCCCATGAGAACCTCTTGAGGTTCAACAAGTCCAAGTGCAAGGTGCTGCACCTGGGTCGCAACAACCCCAGACATGAGCTCAGACCGGGAGGTAAACTCATTGAGAGCAGCCCTGCGGAGAAGAACTTGGGGGTGCTGGTGGATGAAAAGCTGGACATGAGTCAACAGTGTGTGCTTGCAACCCAGAAGGCCAACTGCATCCTAGGCTGCATCAAAAGAGGTGTGGCCAGCAGGTCAAGGGAAATTATTCTCTCCACTTCTACTCTGCCCTCTTGAGACCCTGCCTGGAGTACTGTGTCCAGTCCTCAGCACAAGAAAGACATGGACCTCTTGGAATGAGTCTAGAGGGCCATGAAGATGATCAGGGAGCTGAAGCACCTCTGCTATGAAGACAGGCAGAGAGAGTTGGGCTTGTTCAGCCTGGAGAAGAGAAGGCTCTGGGGAGATCTCATTGTGGCATTCCGGTACTTAAATGATGCCTTTTCCTGGTCTTAAAATCAAGAATCAAACACGGTTAGAAGGGATTTTACCTCAGTTTTTAATTTTAAGGGCCTTTAGGTGCACCACATCCAGGTGGAATGCACCAAAATGCACATTGCAATGCACACACACAGTAGACCGGCTATATCATTATAGGTCTTAGTAATTAGCATATCTATCAAAGATTCCCCAATGAGAGGCTCAAGTGAGCCCCTGTCCCCAAGGAACCTTCCCCTGGATGGTTCTATCTTAGTTTACAAAATGTGTTCTGGAGAGGACCTTGGTGTCTAAGGCTTTCTGATCCCTAACTATGAAGCTTCTAAGATGTTTAGTCTCTTAGCTTGACAAATAAGTCTAAGAATGTAAGCTAAAAAACACTAAGAATACAAAAGCTATAAAACGGTATATAAAAGGGGTACAAAAGAAAAGGCAAATAATCATCATGGCATCAAAAGGGGGCTTATAAAAAAGAGGTAGAGTTTTTACACAGGCAGATAGTGATAGGACAAGGGGGGTTGCTTTAAATTAAGAGGAGAGATTTAGATTAGATCTTGGAACATTCTTTACTGTGAGAGGTGGTGAGGCACTGGCAGAGGTTGCTCAGAGAGGTTGTGGATGCCCTTTCCCTGGAAGTGTTGAAGGCCAGGTTAGATGGGGCCCTGAGCAACCTGATCTAATGGGTGGTATCCCTGCCCATGTCAGGAAGGTTGGAACTAGATGATCTTTGAAGATCCCTTCCAACCCAAACCATTCTATTATATGATTCTATAATAATAATAATATTAATAATATTAAAAGGAGACAAAGCGAGAATAACACTCAAGAGAAACAAGTGATACACAATACAATTGCTCAGCCCATCTCCGAGTAGCAATCAGTCCCTCACGGACAATTTCCCCCAGTTTATATACTGGGCATGACGTTCTATGGTGTGGAATATCCCTTTGGCCAGTCTGAGTGAGCTGTCCTGGTTATGCTCCTGTTATGATCTGGTTATTAAAGTTATTAGAAATGCCTCTGCCTGAATTAAGGTGCAAACGAGACTATATGCCAAAGTCAATAGCGTGGGTTTTATTTAATAGTAAATATGAGAGAGACAGAGGGAGAGAGAGAGAAAAGAAAGAAAAAGGAAATAGGTGGGGGGGACAGAGAGTGACAGAGAAAGAATAAGGAAAATATCACCACTTCATGGATCCCAACAATGTTCCATTGATCCTTTCCAGATGGTTTTCTTGGTGGTGCAGCTCTGCCCGAAAAGCATAGAATCCGATGGGTTAATATATGCTCAGGCTAGGTAGGAAAACCCAGGCACCTTCCGGGGGGGGGGAGTTTGCCATTGTCTCTTACAACAGACTCCGGGTTTGTTGCATCACATGCAGTCCTGCGGTGCAAGGCTTCAGGAATGACTCTGGGGGGCACTTCAGGGGGCATTTGATGGATTAAGGCACCCCCTCAGGTGCTCCTCATGTGAATGTCCTGTGGATGTAGCCTTCTAGGCGTTGGGAGTTACATATCTAGTTTGCGTAAGGGAGGATGGGTTCACTGCCCCTGAGCAGAGGTTACAACACACCGAAACTTTTTCCCCCCACCTCGGTTGGGGGGGAATGTCAGGGTCCCTCCCCCCTGCCATGTAGCCCTGGGAGAGGGGCCCTGGGGGGGGAGGCATGGGGTTTCCCTAGCCCCTGGTCAGCCTTGTTCCCCATTGGTTGTTTTTGTGCTCCCCTGCGTGGGCAAGGACCCTCGGGTCCCGTGATTGTGACAGTTCCTTGGCAGAGCTCCGGCCATGCGGCTGGAGAAATAAACATCTCTGAAACATCTATCAAGAATCGGTCCATATATATTTCTTTTCCACAGCTCTCGTTTGATACATCATGTTACAGTATCCGCACTGTAACGGGAAATCTGTGCAAACCTACTCCCAGCAAAATGGGTCTGTGGGTTATTGTTGCAGTGGGGTCTCCTGCAACATGCATTAGACAGCGAGGCCCGTGGAAAGAAATGCGGACCGATTCTTGATAGAAGTTTCAGAGATCTTTATTTTCCAGCCACATGGCTGGGGAACTGCTGAAGAACTGGGCAATCATGGAACAACCAGGGTCCTCCCCAGGCAGGGGAACACAAAACAACCAATGGGGAACAGGATTAGGGTACATGTGACCAGGGAAGAGGGAGACCCTGTGCCTAGGCCATGCCTCTACCCCAGGGTCTCCTCTCCCCGGACCCCATGGCAGGGGGGAGGAACCCCAACAGATTATGGCCTCCCCCACCCCAAAGCAAGCCAGAGATGATTCTTAGTACGGCTGCTGGGTTTGGCTTGCATTCTTTTCCTTGTTTATTTGTTTACTTCTCCCTGGGCCTGAGATGATTGAAGAATGAGTTTCCTTTTATCTAATCTCAGCAGCTTGACTTTCAGTCCAAAGTTCCAGTCAGGCATTCTTTAGGGAGGGGTGGGCTTCAATGGCTCCTTTATACAGTTTTGCTATAATGAGCAAAACTTTATATCAGTGTTTGAGGCATGAACTATTTCAGTCTCTGACAGCTCCCTCCCAGCTCCTTGTGCAGCTCCTCACTGGCAGAGCATAGGACACTGAAAAGCCCTTGACTTAGGATAAGCACTGCTCAGCAACAGCCAAAGCATCACCATGTTATCAATATTATTCTCATAGTGAATCAAAACCACAGCACTGTACCAGCTACTAGGAAGAAAATGAACTCTATCCCAGACAAAACCAGGACAACTTAGGATGATAATAGGTAGTAGCGAGGAGCATGTTTACGCAAACTTTAAACTTTTCATTTCCTCAGTTCTTACTTTACTAATTTTATTTTATTTTTTTCAAATAGACATGAACTTTCTTTTGTCTTTTAGGAAACCAGTGAGTTGACACTAGCCAGATGCCAGGCACCCACCAAAGACGCTCTCTCCCTCTCCTCCACAGCCGGATGGGGGACAGAAAATATAATGAAGGGTTTGTGGATTGAGATAAGGACCAGGAGAGATCACTCATCAAATACAGTCATGGGCAAAACAGACTCAACTTAGAAATATGAATTTAATTTATTACTAACAAAATGAGAGCAGTGTCTTGGTTTGAAAGACAGGTTTCGGCTAAGGAAGGCAGGAGCCTCCCTTGGAATGGCAGATGCAACCCCCCTTCCCTCTGAGTTATTATAATTTTGAAATCAAGGGGCTTTCAGGCAAAGATATGGGAAATAGGAATAACACTTCTTTACTATTATATATCTATATGTGTATAACAAGGTGTCGCGGGTTGGGTTTGTAACCGGGCAGAAACACCAATTTAGTGTAGTGGTTTGGTCTAAAATACTCATTACTGTTTATCTTCTGTGAGATAAGAATTAGGGGAAATGCAAAGCAGGCACCAACTTGAATGAATATAAAGAAGTTTATTAACAGACCTAAAAGAAGAAAAGAAAAAAAAATTATACCACCTTTAGAACTCTCCTCCTCCCCCCACCTTCCTCCCTTCTCCCACTGACAATGTAAAGACAACCCTTAAGATGTTCAGTCTGTTTACCACTTCCATAATAACCTTGTTCAGTCCATTTAGAAAGAGAAGTCTCTTTTTGCTCGTGCTATGAAAACAGTATCACACCGAGACAGCCACCCACTTCCAAATATTATTCAGTCCATTCAGGAAGAGGAGTCTCTCTGCTTACGATGTGAGTCCCTTCCCCCGACTTGCAGCTTTTCCCGCAACTGCTTTCGAGGGTCCACTCTTGAAAGTTTTCTGGGGTACAATTTTAAGGTTGAGCTGTTCAGAAACAAAAAAAACAGAGGCCCTTCTCCTTCCCTGGGAGCAAAGGGTCATCTTCATCTTTAAGACTATCTCTGGAAGCATCTCTAGGAATTGAGGTTTTTCTCCTTTCCTCTTTGGAGCAAAAGTCCTCATCTGGTTCATCTGGTTCATCTCTCTCTGTCCAAACTTCTCATGAAATTACAGCTGCGGCAGCATCTGCCTATTGCTTATGACTTGAACACTCCACCCCCCATATCTTCATGAAATTACAACAGGATACTCTGATATATCATAGCTTCACAACAGACTTTCAGCTTTAAGCATCTCCTCTCTCTCTTCCCTCAGGTTTTCAGCTCTTCACAGCACTAAAAGGGTTAATCTCACCTCGGCCTTGCAGCTGGAATGTGGCTTATCTCTGTTGGTCACCTGACCTCTGCCGGACAGAGGTGCCGCTTTGCTGAATCTCGGCCGCAGTGGAGAGGGGGGGTTCCGAGCCGCTCCGGCTGCCCACGGCAAGGCAGTGGGGGGGGGGAGGTTCCATGGCTGGAACAGGCCCATGGCTCCAGGCTGGCTGTGGCCCGGCCTGGCCTGGCCCAAGCAGGGCCTGGCCGGGCCCGCTGGCCCCCACACGGGGCCTGCAGCCACCTGTCCCAGCGCCGGAAACGAGAGAGAGCTTGGGGGGGGGAGTTTGTCTATTCTTAAGTATCACAGAGGCGGTCACAACTTTAAGTGGCTTAAAGAATTGTCCATATTCAAACTGGCCAGCTGATAGGTTCTATCAGGTCCCAGAGGAAGCTGTAAGCACCCCTTAGCAAGGATATCCCTTCCGGGCCTATGCTTGCTAACCTATGACACAAGGCAAACAAACAACCATAACTATGGCAGCAACAGCAAACAGAACCACAAACCCAGTGCCAGCCTTCTCGGCTGTCAGGCCCTTTCCCCTTCGGTGGAGTTACGGTGGCAGCCGGCAGCGGCACTGGTGGCTCCCGGTGAGCAGGGCAGGTGCAATGGTTCCCCCGTGGCTGCAGGGGGCTCTCCGGAGAGAGCTCGGGAAGCATGCGGCACTGGTGGCCTGGAATCCCGGGGAGGGATGGAACAAAAGCTTCACAAATCCCTGGGCAGCCGATCCCGGTGTCTGGCCAGACCCTCGGGAGCAGCAAGCTGGAACAGCAGGGATGAGTGCAAATCCCAGGTGGCAGACGAGATGTATCCAAACTGTGGAGCTGCTGTGGGAAGTCCCCAGAGGTCTGGGCAGGCAAGGTGAGCATGGCTACAACGTAGAGAAGGCTCGAAGCAACGGTGGGGACAGGGCGGCCATTGCCTGGCTCCCAGCAGGGCAGGGAAGGCGGGCTTGGGATCCCGGGGTTTCTTTGGTAGCAGGAAAAGCAGCCGAAGAAGCAGCCTCTCTCTTGGTCCAAACACCAGGAACTGACTGTCCACACACCCAGGTGAAATAAAAGAGTAGCAAGATGCACCCTACTGCAATGGCTAGGTCTTTTGTTTTGCTTAAGCACTCAGTAATTTGTTCCCCAGGCAACATGTATGGGGAAAATTCCTTTAACAGAAAAAAAAAACAAACCCAGGAGAACTCCTAAAACCCCAACAAGCAGGTTAATGAGAAATAAAATAAACCCTTAAAAACACCTTCCCCCTACCCCTCCCTCCTTCCCAGCTTTACCTCCTACCCCATTGGTGCAGGGAAACAGGGAATGGCGGTTATGGTCATTATGGTCAGTTCATCTCATGTTGTTTCTCCTGCTGCTCAGGGAGAGGAGCTGTTCCCCTGCTCCACCATGGGGTCCCTCCCACAGCAGGCAGCTCTCTGCGAACTTCTCCAATGTGAGTCCATCCCATAGGCAACAGTTCCCCCAAACTGCTGCCATGTGGGTCACTCTTCCGCAGGGTGCAGTCATTCAAAGACAGGCTGCTCCAGCGTGGATTCCTCTCTCCACAGGCGTCCCACAGGGTCACAGCCTCCTCTCAGGCATCTAACTTCTCCAGCATGGGGTCCTCCATGGGCTGCAGGTGGATCTCTGCATCCCCTGGATCTCCATGGGCTGCAGGGGGACAGCTGCCTCGCCATGGTCTTCACGGGCTGCAGGGGAATCCCAGCTCTGGTGCCTGGACCACCTCCTCCCCCTCCTTCTCTACTGCCCTTGATGTCTGCAGCATTGTTCCTCTCACATATTCTCACCCCACTCTTCTCTGGCCACAATTACAACTGCGCAACAACTTTTCTTTCTTTCTTCTTAAATATTCTATCACAGCGGTGTTACCACCATTTCTAATTGGCCCAGCCTTAGCCAGCAGCACGTCCATCTTTGGAACTGCCAGGGATTGGCTCTGCCAGACATGGAGAAAGCTTCTAGCAGCTTCTCACAGAAACCACCCCTGTAGCCTCCACCCGCTACCAAAACCAGGCCATGCAAACCCAGTACAGAAATGTGTGTTACTTTTAATTGTGTGACTTAATTGGGCAATGTCTCTTAGGAGACTGCAAAAAATGATGGTTCTGGGGTGGAAGACTTCCTGAAGCCTCCTTATTCCACGACCCTTCAGTAGTGCTTGTAAGTAAAGGTGGATATTTTTCTTGGCAGCTTAGTGTTCTGCCACAACCCTGTGGCGTAAATCAAATCTCTCCTGATGGGAGAGAGTTTTTAAAGTCCTTGCCAGGAGTTAGTTCGAGTGACAAATGGAGACTTTCAGCCTTCACTGCTCCTAGATAGTTGTTTATTAAGTCTTATGAGAGAAACAGAGTCACTAGCATAACCCAGACACAGCACAGAGCAGAGAATGCAGGAGAAAGCCTGATTATCAAGATTTACACAGCCTTTTAAAGATAATTTAACCAATGGTTACTAAAAACGTATATTATTTTCACTTTTCTACCAATTATTCAGTAACACAGCCAGGAACTGTGGAATTTTTTGTCCAATCATCCCAAATTACTTTTACTGCAGAATATGGAGTAGTAGAAGAAGAAGAAGGTTTGGAGAACAACAATCCTCCGTTTTGGTGTTTTTTGCTCTTATCTATTTGCTACAAAGAGAAGCCCAAAACCTCTAAATTTTTCACTATATGACAATCTTACATAGTAGTCTATCACCTAATTCACACCATTGTATTTTCTAGTTCTTGTCTGATAGTTGGTAATTTTTTCCAAGGACGAAGGTCAAAACAGTGTTGTTCAGGGGGTTAAGAACCCTTCAAAACAGGCAGAGAAATATTCTCTGCACTCTGGGTTCCTACAGGGTTCCATGGCTTTAGGACCACTGACCTTGACATCAAACATATTCTCAATTCTTACTGATTATATTCATGTCTCAAGTATCCATTTAGAGCCTCAAAGTTTGATCTGTGGCTAGAAGAACCATAAGAAGAAATTAAAATATGAGATTAGTTTTATCTTATGGTAATTTGATTTATTACTGTGGCAGGACGTGTGTCCCCCCCCCACCAACACCTCAGCTGGTGCATATGGATGAGATAACACAGGCCAGGAAAAATGCCTGACAGGGCGTTATCTCTGGCATCAAGAGGGCTGAGACCCCTAGCTAAGAATAAACATCTTGGTCTAGAGAGCAGATGTAGCGAGAGATAAAAATTAAATTAAATATCATTGACTAAAGGCACTGTGTTACAATATAAAAGCTACACAGATTTTCATGGAGACAGAAGCCTATTACACACTCCTTGGAAACGTGCAGGGCTTCTTCCATGAAGTTTGGACACATCTCCGTGGATACTTTTCCGGAAATTGAGAGGAAGGGTCCTATGTATGCCCCATCAGAAATTGGATGGTAAAATACATTGAATCCTTGTCGGTGATGAAAGAGACGGGGCAGATTGCTTGGATGCAATAAGCCAATTTTATTGATACAGGGTTGAGCATTTATACCTTTTTAGCAGTTATATAAGCAGTTATATAAGCAGCAATCACTATAACAACAATATCTATGTTTCTTAATAACATTGCAAAACTAGAAGCTAGCACTGACTATCACAGGTACATACCAAGCATGCCTTTTATGCTGACTGTTTCATTATAGGCCTTACTGCCTGCCACGGTTTGCGGCCTAGCAGCCTTAGCGCTTCTACTTCTGACATGAGTTTAGCAGTGCTCTCACTTCTGCTTTCTAGCTGTATCTCCACATCTCCCCCTTTCTTATCCACGAGTAAAATTTTCTTTGTTGACTTATCAATCAGTCTCTGAACACATTGCAAAACACATGGCAGACAAATCATCACAAGCAACAGCATGGATAAAATATAAATTCCTGCTTTAGCTAAATGCTTAAGCCAGACAGTAAGTCCCCATCCTCCAAGTATGCTTCCAAGCCAGTCGTTATCGTTTACAACTCTCAGTTTGCTAACACTATCCCGAAGGGCTCGTATGTTAGCATGAATAGACAGGGAGTGATCAGACAGGTTCATGCAGCATAAGCCTTCAAATTCATCACAGCTGTGTCCATGCGCTAAAAGCAAAAGGTCAATTGCAGCTCTATTCTGCAGTGTAGCATGTCTCACGCTATCTACGTCTGTTAATAAGCCTGTTAAAGCAGAGCAAGTAGCATTAGTCTGTTTTGCAAGCCAGAAGCCAAGGTTATTCAAGGTTTTCAGGGCATGAGCCATTCCGATAGATGGAATGATAGATGCAAACACTTGGGCTCCTAGGTTCCAAGATTGAACATTATCATCACAATCTTGGCTATATTTGTGTGCGCTGAGTTTTGCTCGCACCAGTTTATGCAGAGATGGCAAGTTTCCTCGAAATGAGTGAAACATAGTTAGTCGCCTGAAAGTACAAGGACCTCCTATAGCTTTGCCTGGTATTCCTTTCCATGCTCTGTTTCCACATATCAAAAATATATTGTCCAGCAGTCCAATAGCATCACTTCCAGGAATGATTGGTTGGGGCAAAGTATGATTACACCAGGCAGAAGCATTGGTGTAAACTCCTGTTCCTGAAACATCTAAGCCAAATTTCCTGCTGGGGCGGTTAGTATAGTTTAAATAAAAACATGCAAAAGACTGCGTGGAGCCAAAAATATCCAATTCTTGGGGCTGCATAGGGAGAGGGGGAAAATTAAGGACCTTTTTTATTCCTAAACCCCTGTCGTTAGAAAAGTACCATCCGGCTGATTCACCAGCCTTTTTTTGCCAACTTTCCTGGCACCACCAGGTCGGCTCAATTCGGCTCATAGCAGTACACTCCCTTCGAACTGTCAAATTGAATAAAGTATCCCATTCACTTTTCACTAGGGGCATAGCCACCAAACAGGTTTGGAAAGGGTCACCAGCGGAGGTCATGGACAGGCACAGCGTAGACTCATTTAAGGATTCAGCTAGCGTAAGCCAAACATTACGTTCTGGGAGGGGTGGCATTGCGGCCACTTCTCTGTCGTCGAGAAGGAGCCCTGCTAAGAGGACTAGCCTGAGAGGGCAGGTCTGGCTCCCAAAGATACAGTTGTGGAGGCCAGCCATACTCTTTCCACAGCGTGATCCTTTGTGCTACACAATTATAATAAGAACAGTACAAAGGATCTCGCTGTGGACAGTGTCAGGCCACTTTCGACTTGATGAGAATAATTTTTGCAAATAAAACAAGGAATAGGGTTGCTCTCAAGTCCAAGTATCTCTTTAAACCATTTCCAGTACTGCTCACGGAGAGAGACTTGATCTGCAATTATATTTTGTACTTCTGCTGGGGTCAGTTGTCCCTGGAAATCAAAAAGTGGTGTAAAATCAATAAGTCCCCTGGAATCAAGTAGAAGCTGGTTGAGCTGATAGTCGGGGCGAGGTGTCCTCTGTGGTCTCTGGAACTGAGGCAGAGGCTGGGATGGCCGGGTCTCTGCTGATAGTGTGCCAGGGTGATCAAGATTTTCAGAGTCCTCAGGAGAAGCTTTTAAGGATTCTCTGAAGGGTCTCATGTTCTTGGCTGGGATCCACCTCGGGCCATTCTCTGTAGAAACACAGGCAAAACCCCTTCCCCATGTGATGAGGGGATAAGGTCCCAGGATCTTACCTGTTTCTGGGTCTTTAACAAGGACTGGGGCCTGCTGTTTGACTTCTAACTGTCGGTTACTGCCGAAGTGCCTTACAATAGGAGGGTTGGGATCCATCAGGGAACAATTTAAAAAGTTAAGCACATACAATGCCTTCTGTAAGCGTTCATCTGGGGTAGCATTCCCCATTTCCCCTTTCTGTTGTAATAAAAGATGCTTTAGTGAACAGTGGGCTTGCTCAATATTAGCTTGGCCTGTCTTGTGTATAACTCCCCAGAGGGCAAGAAAATTTGAAACTCTCTGGGAAATATATGCTGGGCCATTATCACTTTTAATTTGTGAAGGAATTCCCAAGACTGCAAAGGCACTCGTAAAGTGACGGCAAACATCTTTTGCGGATTCTCCTGTATGACAAGATGCAAACAGGGCACCTGAAAAGGTGTCTATAGAGGAATGTATATACTTAAGTCTGCCAAATTCAGGAAAATGAGTAACATCTGTTTGCCAAATTTTGAGGCTCTGGAGTCCTCTAGGCTTAACACCTCCAGCTAGAGAGGGAAAGGAGTGTCTTTGACAGTCTGGGCACACAGTCACAATATTAGAGGCTTGGCGAGAAGGCAAAGCAAAAGTTCTCGCAAGTGCAGTAGCATTCTGATGAAAAAATGAGTGGCTGATTTTTGCTTGGGAAAAGCGATCATGCACTACTTGCCCAGGTAGCATAAGTAAATCCGCTTCCCGGTTTCCTTCTGCAATGAAACCAGGTAAGGTAGTGTGAGATCTAACATGCATTACAAAACTCCATATTCTGCAGTAAAAGTAGTTTGGATTGATTGGATAGAAAATTCCGCAGTTCCTAGTCATGTTACTGAATAATTGGTAAGAAAGTAAAAATAATGTACGTTTTTAATAACTATTGGTTAAAATGTCTTTAAAAGGCTGTGTAAATCTTGATAATTAGTCTTTCTTGCTCTCACTCCTACTTTGCCTCTTTCCATGCTGTACCTGGGTCACGCTAGTGGCTCAGTTTCTCTGATAAGACTTAATAAACAACTATCTGGAAGCATTGAAACTACAGAAGATGTCTTGTTTTATCTTTTAAACTCCTCGCAAGGACTTTCAGCAAATCCTCTCCCATTAGGAGACACTCAATTTATGGCACAATAAACTGTCACTTGGGAAAAGTGATCAGGCACTACTTGCGCAGGTAGCGTAAGTAGATCTGCTTGGCGGTTCCCTTCTGCAATGAAACAAGGTAAGGTAGTGTGAGATCTAACATGCATTACAAAATATGATTCTTGTCTGTTATCTAAAAGAAAAACAAGTTGTTGTAACCAATAAAACAAATCTGCATTAGGCACATCTTTCAACACAGCAGCTTCAGCTCTTTCCACAAGTCCTGCAACATAAGCAGAATCAGTTATTAGGTTAAAAGGAATAGACCAGCATTCAAAGGCTCGTACAACGGCCACTAATTCAGCAATTTGAGGAGATCCTGAAACAGTGGTGACATCTGTCTCGGTTTGAAAGACAGGTGTCTGCTAAGGAAGGCAGAAGCCTCCCTTGGAGTGGCAGATGTAACCCCTTTCCCTCTGAGTTATTATAATTTTGAAATCAAGGGTCTTTAGGCAGAGATGTGGGAAAATAGGAATAACAGTTCTTTACTATATATATATATATATATATATATATATAAAACTAGTCAAACAAAACAACAACAACTATGGCAGTAACAGCAAACACAAACCCAGTCCCAGCCTTCTCGGCTGTCAGGCTATTTCCCCTCGTTTGCAGTTCCGCTCTCAGCCGACAGGGATTGCTGGTGGCTCCCGGTGAGCAGGGCAGGTGCGATGGTTCCCCCGCGGCTGCAGGGGGCGCTCCGGAGCGAGCTCGGGAAGCACGCGGCTGCTCTGATGCCCTGGGATCCCGGGGAAGGATGGAACAAAGGAGCTTCAGAAACCGGTGGGCAGCTGGTCCCGGGTTCTCGGAAACAGCAGGCTGGACTGGTAGGCTGGAGCGGCAGGCACAAACACAAATCCTGGGTGGCAGACGAGATGTATCCAAAAGGGGAACCCCCCGGGGCTCCAGGCAGGCAGGGTAAGCATGGCTACAATGCAGCGAAGGCTCGAAGCAGCAGCGGGGCGGGCGGCCACAGCCCACGCTCCAGCAGGGCAGGGAAAGCAGCTTTGGGATCCCCGGTGTTGTTTCCAGCAGAAAGGAAAGACGCCGAAAAACGGGAACCAGCAGCTCCTCTCTCTGCACCTTCTCCCTCCAGACGCTGAGAGCGAACTGAACTGCCCGCCAGGTGAGAACAAAAGCCTGGCCGGGCCCTTTTGTCTTTCTTAAGTATGGCTATCTCCTCTCAAGTATGGCCATTTATCTCCTAGCAACATGCTATGGGAAAAAATTCCTTTAACAGAAAAAAACTAGGACTAAACTAAAAACCCCAACATTATCCACCCCGAATTTTTTTCCATACTAACATGTTACATGAAACTTAACTTTTTAACCATATAAATACAAGCATCACCTAAATTATATACATATGTACATGCTGATACTGATACAAGTACAGAGCCATGGGTAGTTCACCCTAAAACAAGGTCCCCTTGCGGTATGCATCGGGTCTCTCCATCCCTTTGCATCACCCACCAGGTACAACCTGGTCCCTGAGCAAAAACAACCCCACGGATGGGTTTGCCTTTGCTCAAGGCAGACTTTACCCAAACAGTTTTTCCAAGCATACCTCTCATGTGCACCACTGGAACCTTATCCCCATCCGTCGTTTGTAGGGGTTCAGATTGGGCAAGGCCTGCTCGGCTGGTGGAGCCTCGGGTGTTAACTAACCAGGTGGCTTTTGCTAAATGCACCTCCCAGTTTTTGAAACTCCCCCCACCCAGTGCCTTCAAGGTGGTTTTAAGCAGTCCATTACACCGCTCAACCTTCCCAGCTGCTGGTGCATGGTAAGGGATGTGGTACACCCACTCAATGCCATGTTCTCTAGCCCAGGTGTTTATAAGGCTGTTCTTGAAGTGAGTCCCATTGTCAGATTCAATCCTCTCAGGGGTACCATGCCTCCAAAGGACTTGCTTTTCAAGGCCCAGGATGGTGTTCCGGGCAGTAGCATGAGGCACAGGGTAGGTCTCCAGCCATCCTGTGGTGGCTTCTACCATTGTGAGCACATGGCGCTTGCCTTGGCGGGTTTGAGGCAGTGTGATGTAATCAACCTGCCAGGCCTCCCCATACTTGTATTCGGACCACCGCCCACCATACCACAGGGGCTTCACCCGCTTGGCCTGCTTGATCGCAGCGCATGTCTCACAGTCATGGATCACCTGGGAGATACTGTCCATGGTCAGATCCACCCCTCGGTCTCGTGCCCACTTATAGGTGGCATCTCTGCCCTGATGGCCTGAGGCATCATGGGCCCATCGAGCTAGGAACAACTCTCCTTTATGTTGCCAATCCAGGTCTATCTGGGACACCTCTATTTTCGCAGCCTGATCTACCTGCTTGTTATTACGATGTTCTTCATTAGCCCGGCTCTTGGGAATGTGAGCATCTACATGACGGGCCTTCACAGATAGCTTCTCTACCCGAGCGGCAATGTCTTTCCACTCCTCAGCAGCCCAGATTGGTTTTCCTCTGCGCTGCCATTTTGCCTTATTCCACCTTTCCAGCCAACCCCACAGAGCATTGGCTACCATCCATGAATCAGTGTAAAGGTAGAGCTTTGGCCACTTCTCTCTTTCAGCAATGTCCAGAGCTAATTGAACGGCTTTGAGTTCAGCAAATTGGCTCGATCCACCTTCTCCTTCCGTAGCCTGTGCAACTTGTCGTGTGGGGCTCCATACAGCGGCTTTCCATTTCCGGCTAGCGCCTACAATTCGGCAGGAACCATCAGTGAAGAGGGCATATTGTCTTTCACTCTCTGGTAGCTCGTTGTATGGTGGGGCTTCTTCGGCACGCGTCACCTGCTCCTCTTCTTCTTCAGAAGATAACCCAAAAGTCTCACCTTCTGGCCAGTTCGTAATTATTTCCAAGATCCCAGGGCGACTTGGGTTTCCAATTCGGGCGCGCTGCGTGATGAGGGCGATCCATTTGCTCCAAGTAGCATCAGTGGCGTGATGCGTGGAGGGAACCTTTCCTTTGAACATCCACCCCAGCACTGGTAGTCGGGGTGCCAGGAGGAGTTGTGCCTCAGTTCCAATTACCTCTGAGGCAGCTTGGACTCCTTCATAGGCTGCCAAGATTTCTTTCTCTGTGGGAGTGTAGTTGGCTTCGGACCCTCTGTAGCTTCGGCTCCAGAATCCCAGCGGTCGGCCACGAGTCTCACCAGGCACCTTCTGCCAGAGGCTCCAGGACAGACCATTGTTCCCGGCTGCAGAGTAGAGCACGTTCTTCACCTCTGGTCCTGTCCTGACTGGGCCAAGGGCTACGGCGTGAGCGATTTCCTGCTTGATCTGGGCAAAGGCTTGCTGCTGTTCAGGGCCCCAGTGGAAATCGTTCTTCTTGCGGGTAACCAGGTAAAGAGGACTCACAATCTGGCTGTACTCGGGAATGTGCATCCTCCAGAAACCTATGGCGCCTAGGAAAGCTTGTGTTTCCTTCTTGTTGGTTGGTGGAGACATCGCAGTGATCTTATTGATGACCTCAGTGGGAATCTGACGCCGTCCATCTTGCCACTTCACTCCCAGGAACTGGATCTCTCGGGCAGGCCCCTTGACTTTGCTCTTCTTGATGGCGAAACCAGCTTTTAGGAGAATTTGGATTATTCTCTCTCCTTTCTCAAACACTTCTGTTGCGGTGTTCCCCCACACAATGATGTCATCAATGTACTGCAGATGTTCTGGGGCCTCACCCTTTTCCAGTGCAGCCTGGATCAGTCCATGGCAGATGGTGGGACTGTGCTTCCACCCCTGGGGCAGTCGGTTCCAGGTGTACTGCACACCCCTCCAGGTGAAAGCAAACTGAGGCCTGCACTCTGCTGCCAGAGGAATGGAGAAAAATGCATTGGCAATGTCAATAGTGGCATACCACTTTGCTGCTTTGGACTCCAGCTCATACTGGAGCTCCAACATGTCGGGCACAGCAGCGCTCAGCGGTGGAGTCACTTCATTCAAGCCACGATAGTCCACAGTCAATCTCCATTCCCCATCAGACTTGCGCACAGGCCAAATGGGGCTGTTGAAGGGTGAGTGGGTCTTGCTGACCACCCCTTGGCTCTCCAGCTCACGAATCATCTTGTGGATGGGAATCACAGCATCTCGATTTGTCCGATACTGCCGGCGGTGCACTGTTGAGGTGGCAATTGGCACTCGTTGCTCTTCCACTTTCAGGAGCCCAACTGCAGAAGGATTCTCAGACAGTCCGGACAGGGTGTTCAACTGCCTAATGCCCTCTGCCTCCACAGCAGCAATCCCAAACGCCCACCTGAGTCCCTTTGGGTCTTTGTAATAGCCATTCCGGAGGAAGTCTATGCCCAGAATACACGGGGCCTCTGGGCCGGTCACAATCGGATGCTTTTGCCACTCCTTCCCAGTCAGGCTCACCTCAGCTTCCAAAAGGGTCAACTGCTGTGATCCCCCGGTCACCGCAGCAATGGATACAGGTTCTGCCCCCACATGTCCCGATGGCATTAAAGTACACTGTGCCCCAGTATCAACCAATGCATCATATTTTTGTGGCTCTGATGTGCCAGGCCATCGGATCCACACTGTCCAGAAAACCCGGTTCTCCCGTGCCTCTTCCTGGCTAGAGGCAGGGCCCCTCTAGCCCTGGTTATCATTCTTTCCCTGGGCATACATACTAGAGGTACCTTCGAGGGGATCTGACATATCATCCTCCTGTCTGTAATACCTGGCAGCTCGGTCACGGGAGGCTGAGGCTACTTTCACCTTAGCGGAACCCCCTCGGTTAGTGCCTCCCTCCTTGAGTTCACGCACCCGCGCTGCCAGGACAGAGGTAGGTTTCCCATCCCACCTTCTCATGTCTTCCCCATGCTCACACAGGAAAAACCACAGCTCAGCTCGTGGGGTGTACCCTCTCTCTCTAGCAGGGGGACGACGGGCTCTGACCTGGGGGCCTGTGACTCGCACTGGTGCCACACTGACCTTCCTCATCTCCTCCCTTATCTCCTTTATCTCCTCTTTGAGGTCCTGGACCACAGCAGAGACATGAGTTTTCAGTGGACCATTGACCATACTGTCATAATTCCTGAGCTTGTTGGCAACAGAGCCCACTGTTTCTCGGTTATTGTCAGCATCAATGGTTGCAATGAAGGTGGTGTATTGCGATGGCCCTAGTCTTGCCAGGTTCCACATCATCTGTCCTGTGCACCTGACCTTATCGGGGTCATTACCGTGCTGTCCATCCCTCCCAAAGAGTACCTCTAATACTGCCACCTCTCTTAGCTGTTGGATCCCTTCCTCAAGTGTCTTCCACTGCATTCTATGATGGTACTCCTGCATTCTCTCTTTGTGAATGAACCTTTCTCTCACACTCATTAAGAGCCGGTCCCAGAGAGAAAGGGGTCCTGGCTCCCTCACAAATACCTGGTTCACACCTGGGTCCTGGGTCAACGATCCCAGATACCTTGCCTCACCACTATCCAGTTGCACACTTGTGCCCATAAGGTTCCAAACCCGAAGCAGCCAGGTGGTATAAGGCTCACGCCCCCTTCGCACAATGTCGTCTCGCATACCACGGAGACTGTCGTACGACAGGGACTCAATGATGATTTCTGGCTCTGGCTCCCCTGCTGGTTGTGAGGGCCCTGGTTCCCCATCATCATTAACTGGTCGTACTGATTTGGTCTTACACTTCCTCCTTTGCACAGGGGCGACTGCTGCTGGCTGTACTTGTCCTTGGGGTTCAGCTGAAACCTGGGCGGTTGTAACATCTGTGGGTTCCACTGCTGCACCATCGGACTCACCCTCTTTGGGGCAGGGAGAGGTTTTTTCACTAGCTGAGGAGGTGTATTCCCTTAGCAATTGGCATATCCCCTGGTGCACCTGGCCCATCTCCTGGCGCACCTGGCCCATCTCCTGGCACATCTCCTGCATCCCTTTCGCCAGTACCCCCACCCATTTCGGGTAGTCCATTTCTGAGGTGGGCTGTTGGGCGGTATCAGGCTGTGGGGCAGGGTCTCTAGTGTCTGGGGCTGTGTCAGGCTCTGGGGCTGAATCAGGCTCTGGGGTAGGATCTCTAGTGTCTGGGGCTGTGTCAGGTTCCGGGGCAGGATCAGGCTCTGGGGAAGGAACTCTACTCTCTGGGGCCATGTCAGGTTCTGGGGCAGGGTCAGGCTCTGGGGCAGGATCTCTAGTCTCTGGGGCTGCTGTCTGGGTAGTTATCCAAGCCAATCTCAACTTATCTTTGAATGCTAAATAGAGTAGGCCTACCAGCAGCAGGTGGTTAGTATTCAGAGGGAATCTAAACCCTTCAAAAATTGATGGGGTGGGTCCAAATAACTGGTTGAGGGGTTGGGGGAAAACTTCCCCTGGTGTCATTTCCTCACAGAAGGTACCATTGTTAACATAACCCCAAAAACATGAGCTCAGTGTGTGATAGCCGTTTATCCACGTGCCCACATTCCGGAGGAAGTTAAAAACCCATGAATTCCTCACCTTCTCGACCCATAGCACAAGCTGGATAACAGCAATGGTAGCCTTAGTGAGAGGACCCATATTCAAGTAGGGAGCTGCAAAGGGGAAGAATATAGCCACGGCCACATGCCACCCGAACCAGGGCAAAGTAGACCACATAGTGCTGCCTACCAAGGTTCCTATATCCAACACACAAACTTAAGTTATTCAGGAACTGTTATTCCTTTTTCACCTCTCTCTCTTAATGCCCTCAGGCCCCACGGTTGGGCGCCAAGATCTGTCTCGGTTTGAAAGACAGGTGTCTGCTAAGGAAGGCAGAAGCCTCCCTTGGAGTGGCAGATGTAACCCCTTTCCCTCTGAGTTATTATAATTTTGAAATCAAGGGTCTTTAGGCAGAGATGTGGGAAAATAGGAATAACAGTTCTTTACTATATATATATATATATATATATATATAAAACTAGTCAAACAAAACAACAACAACTATGGCAGTAACAGCAAACACAAACCCAGTCCCAGCCTTCTCGGCTGTCAGGCTATTTCCCCTCGTGTGCAGTTCCGCTCGCAGCCGACAGGGATCGCTGGTGGCTCCCGGTGAGCAGGGCAGGTGCGATGGTTCCCCCGCGGCTGCAGGGGGCGCTCCGGAGCGAGCTCGGGAAGCACGCGGCTGCTCTGATGCCCTGGGATCCCGGGGAAGGATGGAACAAAGGAGCTTCAGAAACCGGTGGGCAGCTGGTCCCGGGTTCTCGGAAACAGCAGGCTGGACTGGTAGGCTGGAGCGGCAGGCACAAACACAAATCCTGGGTGGCAGACGAGATGTATCCAAAAGGGGAACCCCCCGGGGCTCCAGGCAGGCAGGGTAAGCACGGCTACAATGCAGCGAAGGCTCGAAGCAGCAGCGGGGCGGGTGGCCACAGCCCACGCTCCAGCAGGGCAGGGAAAGCAGCTTTGGGATCCCCGGTGTTGTTTCCAGCAGAAAGGAAAGACGCCGAAAAACGGGAACCAGCAGCTCCTCTCTCTGCACCTTCTCCCTCCAGACGCTGAGAGCGAACTGAACTGCCCGCCAGGTGAGAACAAAAGCCTGGCCGGGCCCTTTTGTCTTTCTTAAGTATGGCTATCTCCTCTCAAGTATGGCCATTTATCTCCTAGCAACATGCTATGGGAAAAAATTCCTTTAACAGAAAAAAACTAGGACTAAACTAAAAACCCCAACACATCTGAGTCCCATTGGTTGAGATTCGAATCCCACCACAACATCACAGACTTGAAGCTGCGACCAGACCCATCTGTAAAAGCAGTTAATGCTTGCAAGGGAACTTCGCTTCTTTTGGGTCGTGTTAGAAGATTGAATCCTGCTGCTACGAGCTTGTGTTTCGGGGGGTGTGTGGAAAGCTGTCCAGAAAAATCGTTAAGAGACATCTGAAACACTTCAGACTGTTGATAAAGCCATTGTAAATAAACAGCAGTAACAGGCAAATAAATCAAATGGAAATCAACACCTGCAAGTGTAACAAGTCTCTGTCTAGCTTTCACAATGAGCAAAGCAAACATTTCATGTTGGGTACTGACAGTTTTAGACGTGGTGTGGCAGAAAAATCCATTCAATAATTAATAAAGGGTCTGGCAAGTTAGGGTCCCACTGAAAAATCACAGCATGAGGCTGTTTAGCTGGATTTAAAATTATTAAAGAAAAGGGCAACTCTGGAGCCCAACGGGCTGCTTGCCCATTTGAGATAGCATCAGCTACCTTTTGCAATGCTTGGTGAGCTTCCAGTGTAAGCAGCCGAGGTGATTGTAAATCAGGCTCTCCTTTTAACAGTGCAAACAGAGGGCTCAAATCTGCGTTTGAGATTCCTAACAGGGGACGAACCCAATTAATTGTCCCCAAAAGTTTCTGAGCATCATGCAAAGTAGAAATGTTAGTTTGAATTTGTAAAGGCTGAGGAGAAATACTCTGGGTCCTAATTCACCAGCCCAGGTATTTCCAAGGGGGTTGACGCTGAATTTTTTCAGGAGCAACACAAAGTCCTGCTTGAGTTACAGCATTACTGACAAGGGCTAAGGCTTTCTCCATGACTTCTTGTTTTTCTGCAGCAATTAAAATGTCATCCATATAGTGATACAAAAGAGTGTCAGGCATGTCTAAGCAAACGGGACTGAGAATTTTTGCAACAAACCACTGGCAAATAGTGGGGCTATTTTTCATGCCTTGGGGCAGGACAACCCAATGATACCTTTGCAAAGGTGCCTGCATATTGGTGCTTGGGGCAGAAAAGGCAAATTTCAGTGCATCATCAGGATGCAAGGGAATGTCAAAAAAGCAATCTTTTAAATCAATGACTGTCAAGTGCAAATTTCGGGGGATCATGGTAGGAGATGGGAGACCAGGCTGGAGGGCTCCCATGTCCTCCCTAGCAGCATTAATTTTGCCGAGGTCATGGAGCAAGCGCCACTTGCCAGATTGTTTTTTAATAACAAACACGGGTGAATTTCAAGGACTGGTAGAGGGGACTATATGTCCCTTTTGAAGCTGTTCCTGGACCAATTCAGTGAGTGCATGCAGTTTAGGCAATGGTAGGGACCATTGATCCACCCAAATGGGTGTCTCTGTTTTCCAGGTTAATTTCAGGGTGTTGCGTGCCTCAATGGTCCCTATTAAAAATCCGATTGAATTCTGAAACCCCATTGTGAGAGTACATCCCGTCCCCATAACACTATGGGCACAGGTAGAACAAACGGCCTTACAGAGGCTGTGTGGTTTTCTGGTCCTGTCACTTGAATCAAATGGCGACTTTGATAACTGCGACAACTTCCTCCTATTCCAGTGAGGGCCATAGGCACCTCTATAAGGGCCCAGTGAGAGGGCCACTTATCTTGAGAAATGACAGTAACATCATCTCCAGTATCTAAAATACCGGTGAGTGTTATTTGTTGTCCCTGCGATGACAGGGTGTACCGACAGGTAGGACGCTTATCAGAAATTGATTGTGCCCATAGTATTTGTGGGGTCCCTATAAAACCAGATTCTCCCACCTTGGTACCATATTTTTCTACAAAGGATGGTGAATCATGTGGGAGAAGGATTAATTTAGCGATACAGGTACCTTGTAGGATAAAACATGGAGGGTTAGAGGTCCAAACTATGATCTTAAGTTCATCTTTAAAATTTAAGTCCATAACTACAGGGAGAACAGACAGTCCTGGAAGGCTGTTTGAGGACTTTCCTAAGAGTAAGGCACTCTTTTGGGATCCTAGCGGTCCAAAAATTCCTGTAGGGAGCAAATGAACAGAAGAATTGTTTAACGTTACTGTGGTTGAGGTGTGTAGGTCCAATCCGGCACTCCCTGCAGTTGCTGGACGAAGACTTGAGGGGCGCTGCTGCTGGACATCTGCGAGGCTGACATCTGTGGAGCAGGAATCTGCGGAGCAGGCATCTGCAGGGGCGGCTGAGGCATCCGTGTCAGAGCGTGGCACCGCCGTCCCACGCTCTGGTTCCAGTTTCCCTGGTATCCTTGGAGCAGGTGACCTTCGGAATCATACTTAGAGTGACATTGGTTAGGAGAATGTGGGCCTCTGTGGCACCGTGAGCACACAGGAGTGGCTTTAGGTTTATCTCTTTTTGGAGCAGAACAGTCCCTTTTCAAATGACTGGGTTTGCCACAGCTGAAACAGACTCCTGAAGCTTCAGGGGGCCCTCTCATGGCTGCAAGGGCTGCAGCCATGGCTGAATATTGGTGTTCTAGGGTTGCCAACACGATTGCATGCTTCAATCATTTAGACCAGAGTCGGATTCTGGTTAGGCAGAGACTTAAGGAGTTTTTTACAGTCTGCATTGGCATTCTCAACAGCGAGCTTCAGTAGCAAAATTTCATGGGCTGCTGCATTATCAATTTGGCATTCAAGCGTCTGCTTAAGTCGGTTGATAAACTGCATATAGGATTTTTGGGGCCCCTGGACAACGATTGTAAATGATTTCTGAGGCGTTTTTGCATCAGGGACCTTCAGGAAAGCTTGGCGAGCCGCTTTTCAGACTCCCTCAAGGGCTTCCTGGGGAATGTCTCCAGCTTGGACATTAGGGTCGATATATGGTCCCGTTCCCATAAGTTGTTTAATTGTGAGGGCCGCCAGGGTCTGATTAGCATGACCCACATAAGTTAGGAGCAGATCCTGGAGACCTTTTTCCCACTCCTTTTCCCATAAAGCGTTTTGAGTGGGAGATAGCAGCAGCCGTGTCAGTGTTTTTAAATCATATGGTGTCATAATATGAGCTGCAAGCACAGAATCTAGCAAGGTCACAAAATATGGTGAACTGATGCCGTGCTCTGTGGCTGCCTGCCGAAGCTCTTTGATCTCTGAAAAAGATATCTGTTCCCAATGGGCATTCCGTTTTCTCAGTTCCATATACAAGACCGGTGCCACAATCTTGTCTGCAAAGTCTAAGTCCCCTTCTTTTAATGCTTGTTGTTTCAAGTGGACCCAGGTCTCATGAGGGTTGGGGGGGAACAAATCTGGCTCTTTTTCAGGATCAATAGATCCGGGGTCAAAGGGATCCTCTCCTTCATCCTCTCTGCTGTCAGCTGGACCGTAGCCAGCGGTAAATGCTTTTATAGATCGTGAGGAGCCCTTCTCCTTTTTTGTTGCAAGGGGGGCTGAAGCTTTTGGTGAAGGAGGCACAGTTTCTTCAGATTGTAAAGAGTTCTGAGGCTCCGCTTCTGTGGAGGGGGAGCAAAGGGTATCCCCATTATCTTTAGCAAGAGATTTTTTATGAGCTTTTAAAGCTTCAAAAATTATTTTCCAGGAGGAAATAATTTGTGCAGCATTTTTATCACCGTTAGCCGCAGCATTCCAAAGTTCCACTCCTACTTTATCCCATAAATCTGCCGTAAAAATCGTGGACTGAGTTACTCCTTCTAGTTTAGAAGCGGTCCATTGAAGTATAGTTTTTAAATCTTGCTCAGGCAAAGATTTGCCTTGCTTGTCAAGCAGCGTAGACATAAGCTCAAGCACGTCTCTTTCTAGGGTGGTCATCCCCTGACCCTGGCCCATAGTTCCCTGCAGCGACTCACCTCTTTTTCAGAGGATCAATTGCTGGCCGGCGTGGCTCCTGCTTCTCCCAGCAGCTTAACCACAGTTCCCAAGGCTCCCACTTCCCCCGCGGCTTAACCTTCGGCGAAGTTACTGAAGTTCTGCAGGGCGTCGCCGACTGTCACGTAAGAGGTAGCCCAGTCCTCACACGGAGGCACCAGTTGTCACAAGACGGTTGGCAATGAAAGAGACGGGGCAGATTGCTTGGATGCAATAAGCCGATTTTATTGGTACAGAGTTGAGTATTTATACTTTTCAGTTATATAAGCAGCTATATAAGCAGCATATATATATAACAACCATATCTATGTTTCTTAATAACATTGTAAAACTAGAAGCTAGCACTATCACAGGTACATACCAAGCATGCCTTTTATGCTGACTGTTTCATTATAGGCTGTTGGGGTTTTAGTTTAGTCCTAGTTTTTCTTTTCTGTTAAAGGAATTTCCCCCCCCCCCATACATGTTGCTAAGGGAACAAATCACTGATCATTGGATACTTAAGAAAACAAAGAGCTACCCACTGAGGGTGGGGTGTGCCTGGCTACTCTTTTGTTGCACCTGGGTGTGGGGTCAGTTCGCTCTCTTCGTCTGATAGAGAGAGGAGTCTGCTTGCTTCAGCTACTTTGCTTTCTGCTGGAAACAACACCGGGATCCAAAGCCGCCCTCCCTGCCCCACTGGAGGCCGGGCTGTGGCCGCCCTGCCCCGCTGCTGCTTCGAGCCTTCGCTGTGTTGTAGCCATGCTCAGCCTGCCTGCCTAGACCTCTGGGGGGTTCTCCGTTTGGATACATCTTGTCTGTCCTCCGGGATTTGTGCTCATCCCTGCCGTTCCAGCCTGCTCCAGCCTGCTGTTCCCGAAGCTCCAGCCAGACACCAGGGCCAGCTGTCCAGGGGTTTGTGAAACCTTTGTTCCATCCCTCCCGGGATCCCAGGGCACCAGTGCCACGTGCTCCCCGAGCTCGCTCCAGAGCGCCCCCTGCAGCCGCGGGGAAACCACCACACCTGCCCTGCTCACCGGGAGCCACCAGCGCCCCTGCTGGCTGCGAGCAGAACTGCACCCGAGGGGAAAAGAGCCTGACAGCCAAGAAGGCTGGGACTGGGTTTGTGATTGTTTGCTGTTACTACCATAGTTATTGTTGTTTTGTTTGACTGGTTATAAATATATATATAATAGTAAAGAAGTGTTACTCCTATTTCCCACATCTTTGCCTAAAGGCCCTTGATTTCAAAATTATAATAACTTGGAGGGAAAGGGGTTACATCTGCCACTTCAAGGGAGGCTTCTGCCTTCCTTAGCAGACACCTGTCTTTCAAAACCAAGACATAGGCCTTACTGCCTGCCACGGTTTGCGGCCTAGCAGCGTTAGCACCTCTACTTCTGACATGAGTTTAGCAGTGCTCTCACTTCTGCTTTCTAGCTGTATCTCCACAAATCCTAATCTATACTATTTCATCACTAGCTGTAACGTAGGTGTTGCGGTGCCTAAGTCCACTTTACACCCCTCAAATTGCCTTATAAGTGGTCTCTCCTTACAACACTGTGCCAGAAAGTTCTCCCTCTGTCTAGATTCTGCTGGTCACTGGCCCTCTCCCCTCTCCCATCCCTTTTCCCATTGGCCCCTGTTATGTCATTCAACCTTGCCTCTGCCCCCTAGCCCTCAGACTATTGGTTTTGGATGCTCTGCCCACCTTTGAGAATTTTCAGGATAAAACGGGCGGGGGCTTTTGGTTGCCGTTCTTTCTTGCCTCTGTTCCCTTCGTGCGTGTTGCCATTAAACGCCTTGGAATTGCATGCAGGGAGCCCATCTCACCTCTTTGTCTCCGGTTCTTGCATAGACTGTGTGTGTGAGCAGCTGTTCACAACCACCTGCGAAGGTGAGATTGTGTGCACATGTAGGTGCTCGGAGATTGCCGCCTAAGCGGTCCACGAGGGACCCAGTAGGGACAAATGCGGCATCGATCCACCGAAGCTGCCTCTGCTTTAACTGGCGCATCGAACAGGGACTTCGGCTGAAGTCTTTGGAAGAGTGTCCCCCGGGGAGTTAAAGTCCCGAGGAGCCACCGTTCTGAGATG
The DNA here is from genome assembly GCF_041296385.1 of Aphelocoma coerulescens. Classification (NCBI taxonomy): domain Eukaryota; kingdom Metazoa; phylum Chordata; class Aves; order Passeriformes; family Corvidae; genus Aphelocoma; species Aphelocoma coerulescens. Next base: position 6,436,998 of record NW_027184080.1, on the reverse strand, counting down.
CCATGAACCCGACAGGAGATCTAAATTCTATTAGACCTGCCTGGAAGGACAGCCAATAACTCTCAGTGTGAGGGAGCCGGCTGACGAACAGAGAACCATCCACTGAGATTTTCCTTTTACCCGGGAGCTGGGAGCCAGAGGGCTTGGCCCGGCTCCGTGCTGGACAAGCCGCGCGAACAGGGAAGCCACAGCAGGGCTCAGCAGAGCGGCTTCGGAGTCGGTGAAAGCCGACAAAACTTGGGGTGAGTGAAGCTGAGGAAAGCTCATTCGGGTCCCTTTTCACCTTTTCTTTTACTAGCTTTTTTCTCTCTGTGTGGTCTTTGGGGAAAGATGGGTGCGAAATTCTCAATTCCCCAACGAGAGGCTTTCCTCCAAGTTAAAAATACCCTAAAAGCAAGGAAAATCTGTTTCTCTAAGAGACTTTTGGAACACTTTATGTAGTGGATTTTTTATTATTTCCCTAATGTTTCAATAGAATCTGTTAAGAACCCTGCGTTTTGGGACGGGGTGATTGAGAGGCTGGCTTTCCTGAGGCAAGGTGGGGATGAGTCGGTTAAGAAGTTTTTCCTGTTAGCAGTTTTAGTTTATAAAGCGGTCTTGGAATCAGAACAGGGGGCTATGACGCCTGAGAATGCCGATTCCCAGGTGGGAGACGCTCCTCCTGGCCGCACAGCGCCCTCCGTCCGCTGCTGACATGCTGCTAGCCTGCCCCACCACGGTGACTTCCCCAGTTCCAAGTTCACGCGCTCCAGCCCCAGCCCTGGCCCTGTTGCTGCCTGCTCTGAGCTTCCCCTCCCCCTCCCAAAGACACTTGCCCCTGCCATGTGCTCCGAGCTCCTTTGTTCTAAGCGCAGGCAAAACCAAATGTAACTCAAACTCTTTAGCAGTGTCTGATTGGCTGGTCACCCCGGGTCCACCCCCAGTCCTCCCCTTTCCCCTTCTCCTAATAAAAGAGATCATCAAGGGAGGCCCCGCCCTCTCTTGGCTCAGCTATCTTCCAGTGAACATCTCTTCTTGTCTGTCTCATTTGAAAGCTTCTAACTGCAGCTATATTTCTCCCTCTTTGCTTCAGCTGATGGTATTTGCTTTGCAGCTGATACAGGTACCGATTTAGAGCTACTAAAGTGCTAGATCACCCGTGCTACCTCTCTAGGCTTCTCGAAGCTTTCTAAGGCATTAAAGTACTAGCCTATCCGGTATAAAGCTAAAAAGATACCTTCCACACCGTGTCACAAACATGGCTCAGGCCACATGGCTGGCTCCGGCGCCTCACCCCCCCCCCCACCCCCCGCTACAGGGTCACCCGCTCCTGCCCTGAACAATGGAAGCCACGTGTCAGCTATGGCTTCTCAAAATGACAGAGACCATGCAGTGGGCATTTCGCAATCGCGCGGTCCCCATCCCCTGCCTTCCCCCACATGCGTCAGTCGAGCCGGGTCCCTCCCCTACATCAATGGGTGTTACCGTGCCGGGACCCTCCTAGGTTACCGGGAATCCCTTCTGTGAGGCAGACCCCACCCCTGTGGGCAATCCCTTTCGCGTCACAGGCTCCGCCCACACCCCCGCCCCTTCCTTCAGTGGCCCCTCCCCTAACCCCGCCTCCCCCTTTGGTTCCCACGCCTCCCCCTTCGGTTCACATGGTCTCACAAACCCGGAAGTAAACAGACACTGGGAGTTCATAGCTGCCCCTGTTAAATACAATAGACAGGGACAGAATCCCCAGTGGGAACCATTCCCATTTGCCAGTTTAAAAGAACTGTGTAAAGCTGCAAATGATTTCGGGCAGGAATCCCCTTATTTCAAAAACCTAGTTCAGGCTACCTTTGCTGCAAGTATTCTAGCGCCGCATGATATTAATAGAATCATGTCCTGCCTGCTCTCCCCAACTGAAAGTCTATTGTGGGAGAGGACATGGAAAAGGCTGCTCTGGGACCTCCATGCGAGTTACCAGAGTGATCCCAACAGATCAAATTTAACCCTAGAGCAGCTATGTGGCGAAGGCAACCTAGAAAAGCCTTTAGATCAGGCCTGGACACTCCCGGAGCCGGTCCTGGGTGACTTGAAGCAGGCTGCAAAGAGGGCGTTGTCCCTTACCCCCACCGGCTCTACCCCTCCTTCCAGCTACTCCAGTATAAAGCAGGAACAAGGGGAGAACTTCATCAAATTTGTAGACCGGTTAAAAGGGGCAATAGAGATCCAGGTCAAAAGCATAGCAGCTCAGAGAGAGCTGCTTAGAACTTTGACAAGAGATAATGCAAATGCAAGATGCCAAAGTGTCATAAGAGCCCTCCCCCTGGATCCTGCCCCCACTTTTGACCAAATGGCGGAAGTGTGCACCAAACTAGTGGGGGAAGAATCCACTGTTAACCCAAGCTTCCAACAAGGGGTGGTGGGTGCATTAACAGCAGGAAAGGATAATAATGAAAGGCCCCGGTGTTACAAATGTGGGAGTTTTTGACACTTTGCAAAACACTGCCCTAAACCCAAGAAATCTAACAGGAATGGAAAGCCTGTTGTTACAGACTATTCTACCTGCAAGCACCAGTTGGGAAATGCCCAATGAAGCGCGGCCTGGCCTCCTCGCACTTCGACACCAAATCAGCTGCCGTCTCTCCCTGCCCTGCCACTCATGCCATGGACAGTGTGTCCTCTCCGCAGTGGGAAGCAGGCAAAAGACTTTTGCTTGTGAGTACCTGTGCACACCTTTTCCATGACAAAACTCAGCAACCCATACACGCAGTTTTTGAAAAACTTTTTGGGTAAAACAGTAGACATTTTAGTAATTGGAGACACCGTGCGGGGTCCACCTGAGCTCTCTATTTCACCTGAGGTGCACATGGTAGACCCCAGTGGACAAATACAGATTGCTGTATCCTGTGCTAACACCCCTTGGTTTCTACAAAAGGGTCAAGTGATAGCACAGGCTATCACCCTGCCCGAGGACTTCCCCAGGTGCTACAGGACGCCGTCCATATGGTGGGCACAAGTTGTGGGGCAATACAAACCAACCCTTCATTGTAAACTATGCAACGGGAAATCCACAGCCACACTGGGGGGGATGGTCAATACAGGGGCTGATATCACCATCATATCTGCAGCAGAGTGGCCATGGCAGTGGAAACTTAAGCCAGCTGCTGGAGTGGTTACGGGGATTGGGGGTTCTGCAGCATCTATGAGGAGTACAAATAACATCATTATCGAGGGCCCAGACAGACACTATGCTTCCATCAGGCCGTTTGTTATCCCATCAGGATTCACCTTATGGGGCAGGGACCTCCTTAGCCAATGGGAAACTCAGCTGGTAATCCCACCTCCATCTTGGGATTTTTAGTTGGGGCCACTGGAAAGCATGCCACTCCAGCTCTTACCTGGAAGACAGACAAAGCTATCTGGAGCAAGCAGTGGTCCCTATCGACTGAAAAGCTGCACACACTTGAGTCCTTTGTAGAGGAACAGCTGGCCAAAGGCCACCTTATTCCCTCCAACAGCCCTTGGAACTCCCCTGTCTTTGTTCTAAAAAAGCCAAGCAAAGACAGGTGGACGCTTCTGCAGGACCTCCGGAGAATTAATGAGATAATTGAAGACATGGGTCCCCTGCAGCCCAACCTGCCCTCACCCTCAATGCTCCCCCAATGGTGGAAGCTTGCTGTTATAGACATTAAAGACTGCTTCTTTGCCATCCACTTTACACCCACGCGATGCCCCTCGGTTTGCCTTCTCCGTGCCATCCCTGAACCGGCAGGCCCCCTTGTGCAGATACCATTGGCAAGTTCTACTCCAGGGTATGAAAAATTCCCCGACAATCTGCCAGCGGTACGTCGGACATGTCCTGTCCCCTATCAGGAAAGAGTTCCCCCGGGCTATCCTACTCTTCTATATGGATGACATCTTGATCTGAGCACCTGACGACAATTACCTGGACTTGACCCTCCAAGAGACTCTCTGAGCCATCGAGAATGCAGGGTTTGAAATTCAAACCGAGAAGATCCAGCTTGCCTGCCCGTGGACTTACCTTGGACTCTTCATTGGTGAACGGACTGTCGTACCCCAGAAGCTCACCATCCAAGACTACCCAAAGACCCTTCAGGACTTGAATCAGCTTTGTGGGTCCATCAACTGGGTACGTCCTCTGCTGGGAATTGCAACAGAAGACCTCTCGCCCCTGCTCGAACTTCTCAAGGGTTGTGAGGACCTGGACTTGCCACGTGCCATCACTGCAGAGGCCCGAGAAGCCATCAATAAGGTGCAGCTCGCCCTGTCTTCTCAACAGGCTCACCGGACCCTTCCACACATGCCTTTCAGTTTCATTGTTCTAGGTAAGGTACCTAGATTTCATGACCTGATCTTTCAGTGGGACACAGCGCAGAAAGACCCTCAAATCATTATAGAGGGGATCTTTCTGTCGCATCAGTCACCCAAAAGCATCACAACACCTCAGGAACAAATGGCCCAATTAATCATGAGGGCCAGGGCTCGCCTCTGAACCCTCGCTGGGTGTGATTTTGCATGCGTACATTTGCCATTAACAGTTAGTAACTTGGAGCATTTGCTCCAGATGAATGAACATCTCCAGTACGCTCTGGACAGCTACACAGGCCAAATTTCAGTCCACAGACCCAAACATAAACGGTTTAACACAGTGTAGTGGTTTGGTCTAAAATACTCATTACTGTTTACCTTCTGTGAGATAAAAATTAGGAGAAATGCAAAGCAGGCACCAAACTTGAAAGAATATAAAGAAGTTTATTAACAGACCTAAAAGAAGGAAAGAAAAAAATTATACCATACCTTCAGAACACTTCTCCTCCCCCCACCTTCCTCCCTTCTCCTACTGACAATGTAAAAAGACAACCCTTAAGATGTTCAGTCTGTTTACCACTTCCATAATAACCTTGTTCAGTCCATTTAGAAAGAGAAGTCTCTTCTTGCTCGTGCTATGAAAACATTATCACAACGAGACAGCCACCCACTTCCAAATATTGTTCAGTCCATTTAGGAAGAGGTCTCTCTGCTCTCGATGTGAGTCCCTTCCCCCAACTTGCAGCTTTTCCCGCAACTGCTTTCAAGGGTCCACTCTTGAAGCTTTTGGGGTACAATTTTAAGGTTGAGCCATTCAGAAACAAAAAAACAGAGGCCCTTCTCCTTCCCTTGGAGCAAAGGGTCTTCCTCATCTTCATCATTAGGACTATCTTTGGGAGCATCTCTAGGAACTGAGGTTTTCTCCTTTCCCGTTTGGAGCAAAAGTCCTCATCTGGTCCATCTCTCCCTGTCCAAACTTCTCATGAAATTACAGCTGCGTCAGCATCTGCCTATTGCTTACGAGTTGAACACTCCACCCCCCATATCTTCATGAAATTACAAAGGGATACTCTGATATATCATAGCTTCACAACAGACTTTCAGTTTTAAGCATCTCCTCTCTCTCTTCCCTCAGGTTTTCAGCTCTTCACAGCACTAAAAGGGTTAATCTCACCTCGGCCCTGCAGCTTTGCAGCTGGAATGTTGAATTTTTCTTATCGCAGTGGAGAGGGGGGAGAGCCAAGCCACTCTGGCTGCCCACGGCAAGGCAGTGGGGGGGGTTCCACGGGTGGAACAGGTCCAGGATGGCCGTGGCCGGGCCTGCTGGCCCCCACATGGGGCCTGCAGCCACCTGTCCCTGCGGCGGAAACGAGAGAGAGCTTGGGGGGGGGGAGTTTGTCTATTCTTAAGTGTGTATCACAGAGGCGGTCACAACTTTAAGTGGCTTAAAGAATTGTCCATATTCAAACTGGCCAGCTGATAGGTTCTATCAGGTCCCAGAGGAAACTGTAAGCACCCCTTAGCAAGGACATCCCTTCTGGGACTATGCTTGCTAACCTATTACACACAGCATTCAATCTGGTGCCAAAATCACTGCTAAGTCGAACCCCTCTCAAGCCTTTGACAGTCTTTACGGATGGTTCAAGCTCGCACAAATCTGTGATGACTCAGAGGGACCCCAGGACACAGATGTGGGAATCTGATGTCCAGGTGGTAGAGGGATCCCCACAAATTGCTGAATTGGCAGCTGTGGTTAGAGCATTTGGAAGATTTCAAGAACCATTCAATTTAGTCACAGATTTGGCCTATGTAGCTGGTGTGACCACCAGAGCAGAACATGCCCTGTTAAAAGAAGTAGCAAATCCCCAATTATACCAACTGCTCTCAGAACTAGTCTACCTTCTCTCTCATGAAGAGCAGCCTTATCATGTGATGCATGTAAGGTCACACACAGATCTGCCAGGACCCATCACAGAGGGAAACCGGAGAGCTGATCCCCTGGCCATGGCTGTGCAAAGTCTCAACTTACCTGACACCTTTGCACAAGCCAAGTTAAGCCACCAGTTTTTTCCACCAAAATGTTCCTGCCCTCATTAGAATGTTTAACATTCACAGAGATCAAGCAAGGGCAATTGTAGCCATGTGCCCTAGCTGTCAACAGTATCAGGTACCATCATTAGGCACAGGGGTAAACCCCCATGGCCTCAGCAGCTGCCAATTGTGGCAGACTGATGTCACCCATGTCCCCCAATTTGGGAGACTGAAATATGTCCACGTGTCAGTAGACACTTTCTCTGGAGCCGTCTTTGCATCTGCCCATGCAGGAGAAAAGGCAACAGACGTGATAAAACACTTTCTCCTTGCCTTTTCTGTCGGGGTCTCCTCCCCCTGCCATGTAGCCCTGGGAGAGGGGCCCTGGGGGGGAGACAGGGGTTTCCCGAGCCCCTGCTCAGCCTCGTTGCCCATTGGTTGTTTTGTGTTTCCCTGCGAGGGCAAGGACCCTCAACCCAGACTGTGAGGGTTCCTCGGCAGAGCTCCGGCCATGCGGCTGGAGAAATAAACATCTCTGAAACATCTACCAAGAATCCGTCCATATATACTTCTTTCTACGGGCCTCCTGGTTTGATATACGCGTGTTACGTATACGTATACGCTGTAACACTTTTCCACCCTGGGCATGCCCAAAGAAGTGAAAACAGACAATGGCCCTGCCTATGTTTCTAATAAATTGCAAGATTTCTTTAGTCATTGGGGCACCCAGCACACCACAGGCATACCCCATTCCCCCCATTCCCCCACAAGACAGTCTATTGTTGAAAGGACCCACCAAACTCTCAAGAGGGTCCTTGATCAACAACGTGGAGGTGCAGAGGTTAATTCTCCCATTGTGAGACTCTGCAAGGCTCTCTTTACCATCAGTTTCTTAAACAACTCCTTCTCAGAACCCACCCCCCCTGTATTCTGACACTACCAATTCAACATAGGCTAAATTAAAAGAACAGCCACTGGTGATGGTCAAGGATCCAGAGAGCTGTCAAATTCAGGGACCCTTTCCACTCATCACCTGGGGAAGGGGATATGCTTGTGTTTCCACTCCAGCAGGTTTGAAGTGGGTGCCGGGAAAGAAGATCAAACCCTACCTTGGACCACCGACAACAGCTCCTGAGAACATGAGAAAAAACACAGATAACCCTGATGCTGAAGCAGACAAAGACAAGACTAGTGCCGCCTGGAGGCAACATCGACCCAAAGTGACAAGCCACGTGAACATCTAATTTGCGCCCCCTCCAGACTGGTTCAGTTTAAAATCCCCCTGAACCCCTCTGACCTTCCCTCATGGTTTCCCTGCCCAAATAATCCCTTACCCTTCCTATACCCCATACCTACCTTCTTTTTTGAAAAAGGGGGATGGAAAAGGGAAACTGACAAAGGGAGAATGAACATTTCCAGTTTCAGGTATTCTCGAGTCATTCGACCTTTCAATAATCTTGCCATGATCCTTAACAACTTTGTTTGAGACCCTTACAGAGACACTGGCCCCAGCTCCCCCATGGAACCTGGCACCTGTCACCCTGCCGTGTCCTAGATGTCCCTAACCCGAGCAAGTACAAAGAGACGCTCCTGTGGCTACAGATGCTGTGGCTGATAAGAGCATGGAAATAGCAGCCTCGGTAGCTCAGAAAGGTCCACCGCACCCAGCATCATCGAAGGAACTCAGGACTTGTTGGGACACTGGGAACTCAGGGGAGGGGTTGCCTCCCTCCAGAGGCTTTGTGGGTGTTTCTGGTTGTTCTGCCATCCATTCATTGTTTGAAATACTGCCACAACCCTGGACCCTCACTGTCAAAATCAAAATACACTTTCCCCACTCATAGAAAGGGGAAGAACAATTCCCACATTGGTTAGTTCCGAGTAAATGGAGGAGGCCTGCTTTTAAGGTAAAATAGGGGGAGATGTTGCCGTGCCTAAGTCCACTTTACACCCCTCAAATTGCCTTATAAGTGGTCTCTCCTTACAACACTGTGCCAGAAAGTTCTCCCTCTGTCTAGATTCTGCTGGTCACTGGCCCTCTCCCCTCTCCCATCCCTTTTCCCATTGGCCCCTGTTATGTCATTCAACCTTGCCTCTGCCCCCTAGCCCTCAGACTATTGGGTTTGGATTGTTATGAATGTATTGTGATGTTGGCTTTTTGCATGTTCCTTAATGTTAGAAAAACTTTACCTAGGTTCTGTAATGTAATACATGTAGTCAATTTAGAAAAGATAGGCAGAGAAAGTCTTCACATTCCTGGAGTATCTTATCAGAGAAGGAAGAAAAACCAGAAACCAGAGAGAGAAGAATTTATGGAGGGAGCAGAGACGGAATGGAGCCAAGGAGGAAGATAAGGCTGATGGGATGATACACAGAAACTCCAAAGAATTTATGAATCATGCATGACTGTGATGAATATGCAATAAGAGATGTACTTTTAAAGACGATCTTTTGGATGTAGAGGTGTGCCTTTGGCTCTGCCAAAGCACCCGGCCGTCATACCCTTTTTGCTGTTGTCTCCTAATTGTCCCTTTTATTAAACTTTTCTTAAAATTTTATAAAGAGTGAACCTCTTTTTTCCCAATTGGTGGCCCATACAGGGAAAAGGCCTCTGAGATCTCCCGGGGAACCCAGAGCGGGGGGGGGGGCGCCCCCGCCTGCTTTTGGCAGCCTCACTTTGTGTTTCCCGGCGTGGTCAGGGGGGTTTTCAGGTCAAACACCCAGAGGATGAAAGAGGAGACAATAAAGCAAAAAGAAAGGAAAGAAAAGGCTCCCTAAGATACTGTGGTAGTTAGGCATGTAAAAATCTTGTGCACAAAGGCTCAGAGAAAGGTGAGTATTTTTTCTTTCCTCTTTTTCTTGGGGGAGGAGCGGATACGGGGGATGAAAGTGTGTGTATGAGACGCGGGCTGGTTACCCCCAGATCTGCGAAGCGAGCGAGGAGCTTCTGAGGCTGCATTTCTGCTCTCCCACGAGGGAAGCAGTCAGTAAAGAGGCGAAGCAAAAGATAAAAGGAGTGAAAGAACCCCCGGTTTAACTGGGACTGGGTTTCAGGGGAGGGATTGGATCCCTTGAAGGAGGGGAGTCAAGAGTTTCCTAGTACAAACGATGAGGAAACGAGACAAAAAGTAAAAGTGCCCCTAAAGATTTGCCAGGTTGAGGATTGGATCCGAGAGATTTAAATTTTGAGACTGCCGGATTGAGGATTAAAAATTCCAATAAATCCAGTCTTAATTCTGCTAAATTGAGGATTACTCCAAGAAATTTGGATTTTGAGACTGCTGGATTGAGGATTAAATTCCAAGAAATCCGGGCTTAATTCTGCCAAATTGAGGATTACTCCAAGAAATTTGGGTTTTGAGACTGCCGGATTGAGGATTAAATTCCAAGAAATCCGGTCTTAATTCTGCCAAATTGAGGATTACTCCAAGAAACCTGGAACATTGGGCCCATGGGTGAATATTAGCCAACAATTTGAAATTAAAAGGTACCTTATTGGGGTGGCTCAGCCTGCTCTTGGGCTGAAACCATCAAATGTCAGTCAAACCAGGGCCATCCACTGGGTGGATTTCTCCACCCAGGACAGTGGATCGGAAGGCAGACCAGACGAGATCTAGGTTACCTCCCCCCTGGGTGGCTCCCAATCCTAAATTACCTGTTCCAGAAAGTTCTCCCTTTCTTAGTTATTAATTGGTTCCCTGTTATGACTCCTGCCTCCCTGCTTTCCCAATTTGTTCTGAAAAATTGTATCCTCCCCTCTGCTTGTACCCCATTGGTTGTTTTCTCTCTCCCTGCCTTGCTCCACCCCCCCATAAAGGGGTGAGCCTGCTTCTTCTCGAGGCTTTTTTCTGGTTCCTTGACCCTCCTGCAAATAAACCTGTTGGAACCCATACCAGAAGCCCCTGCCGCCTTCTTTGCTTTCCGGACTAACGCAGGCCTAATCCATCGGCCGCCTGACATGCTTCCTCTGAGGAGGAGCCAGCCCACGCATCCATCGCACGCCTATTCCACTGAGCCATCCAGCGAGGACGTTGTGGAGGCTAACGCTGCATCCCCTCTGCCTGAGGGCACACCGAGGCTTGTGATTACAAGCCCCCGGTTGTGTTAGGTTGGCGCCCCGAACAGGGACTACACGCACTTGTGTTCCTGCATCGTCCTCACTGCCAGGGGGCTGCGAGTGTGAGCGATTCGGAGCCACCGACGCCTCTCCCGGCAGCGCGCTCTGTTTTAAAAGCCGCGCTCCAAGAGGAGGTTGCCAACTCCTGCCAGGAGAGCAGCCTGATCCGGAGGACCCCACCGTGCCTTTTTGTTTCTTCTTCTCGTGTGTGTGAGTATTCTTGTGATTCCCAGCCCCTGGGAAATTACTTTTACTTTCTCCTTTTTGCCAGTGGTGGGTGAAGTTGAGGCTGAGGTTTAAGATGGGAGCTAAGTTTTGCCAGCCTCAGCAGGAGGTTTATCTCCAAGTTGGGGAGTCCCTGAAGAATTGTAGGTTAAAGTTATCAAAGGGGTTTCTGAAAACGTTTGTTAGGTGGCTCTTCTTTTATTTTCCCCAGATGTCCCCTGTTAATTTGAAGTCGGCCACATTTTGGCAATTCGTGGGGGACAAAATATTAGAATTAAACCAAAGGGGAGATCCCTCTGGAGAGAGGTTTCTCTACATGGTCTGGGCTTTGAGAGATATACACAAAGCTAATTGGAAAATAAAAGAAAAGCCCCGAGTTCTCCGCAGTTCTTCCCAAGTCCCTCCTTCCCCCCCTCGCATTCCTCATCCCACTACCCCTTCGCTGAGAAGACTGGGAGGTGTAAAATGCCCAGAGGCACAGGGCTGCCACCGTCTCCCTGACTCTTCTCGATCCTCTCAGCCACCCCGCCGCAGTAGCCCTGGCCAGGCTATTTTGGCTTCTACCCAAACCCGCTCTCCTATGCCCTCTTTCCAGGTTGTTTGCCCAAAAAGCGGTTCCCAGTTTTATTGCCCTGAAAATGACGGCGAAGGCTTTTCTTTGTCCACCGTTTTGTCCCCTTTCCCTGCTGTTCCTGCACTCCCCCAAAATGGAGGAGACCACATGGCACAGCCCCCCTTTTTTCCTTCTTCCCACAAACCTCTTCTCCTCCCTCCTCCTCGCCCTGTCCTGGCCCCGCCCCCTCCTAACGTGACGGCTGTGAGGTCCTCCTTCACGTCGGGTACCGCCCCGTGCGTCGGGAGTCCCCGCCTTTCCCATGGCCACTCCTCTTTGTCCTCAGTCCCCGCCTACTGGGAGGAGCCTTCTGGTTCCCACGCCTCGCCTTCCGGTTCCCACACTGTGGAAACCGGAACCGATGCCATCTTGAACCCGGAACCGGGAGCCTCCTCAGGTCCCTTCGCCGCTCCGGTTACTTATAACCGAGCTGGTGGCAACCCCACTTGGAAACCCTTTGACCCTGCTGGGCTCAAAGTACTTTGTAAAGCCCAGAAGGAGTTTGGGAGGGAGAGTCCGTATTTCCGGGATCTCCTGCGGGCCACCCTCACTAATACAGTGTTGGTCCCAGCAGACCTCCAAAGCATTTTTTCTTGCTTGCTTTCTCCAGCTGAATTTAAGTTGTGGGATGACGGGTGGAGAAAGCAACTAAGAGAGGTCCTCCCAATCCTGTTGCAAGACCCTAATAACGCAGGGATTTCCATGGACCACCTTGCCTGTGAGGGGTTGTTGGCCAAGCCACAAGACCGGGCCCGAAACACCCCAGAGCCAGACTTAAATGCTGTAAAGCATGCGGCGGAGCAAGCATTTTTAATGATGCCCCCTAAATCGGTGCCTCTACTAAATTTTACTGAAATTCGGCAACTTCCAAATGAGCCATTTATTGACTTTATTGACAAATTAAAATTAGTGGTGGAGAAGCAAGTGGAAGATACAAGAATTAGAGAAAGCATAATCACTCAAATAGCAAAAGCTAATGCAAATGAACCTTGTAAGAGAGTGATTATGACCCTTCCACTTGATCCTCCACCAACGTTAAAGCAGATGATTTGACACTGCACAGCCTTAGTTCCAATTGGCCAACCAAATTTAAAAGCGAGGGGGAATGTGGTAGGAGCTGCGGGTGCCGCTGAGGCAACGGCACCTCAGGACAAGAGGATGACAAACAGAACCTGGACTTGTCATAGATGTGGCAAGCCAGGACACATGGCCCGGAACTGCAGAGCTCCAGCCCCGATTAATCAAAGTTCCTGAGCTGTTTCCCCAGGGCAAGTAGCATTGCCCACTCCCATGGAGGTACAGCCGGGAAACTGAGGACCCAGCGCAGATCTGTGGCCCTGCGTGATGACATAAATAAAGAATCCGCAACCAGAAAAACTGTGACTACCACTACTGCAACCACGATGGACTCCATCACACCTCGTCGGGTCCTCGTGGGTTGCGAAGGACTGAAAATCTGCTGCTTGTTTATAATGGGAGACACCATGCGTACACCACTAGAGATCTCAATAACACCAGAGATTGTCCAAGTAGGATCACAAGGACTCTTTACAGTTAACATACAGTGTATTAACCCACCTTTCTTCCTTGCAGCTGGCCAGGTTCTTGCCCAGGCCATCCTCATGCCCAGAAGTTCACCAGAAAACTACAACCCATCTGTCTTCTGGGCTGAGGTGGTAGGGGAAGATAAGCCGATGCTAAGCTGCAAGATTTCATGCCAGGGCTCGGACATCAGCCTAGCAGGGATGATGGACACCGGGGCAGACGTGATGGTCATCGCCTCCAACAACTGGCTGTCACATTGGGGATTGCAACCGGCAGAAGGTATTTTTACGGGTGTGGGAGGATCTGTGGCTGCCCAGAGAAGCAGGACTCTCATCCAGGTTGAGGGTCCAGAGGGGCGGATTGCAACAGTCCGTCCATTTGTTATTGACTCTGCGTTTACATTGTGGGGAAGGGATCTCATGTCCCAGTGGGGAGCCCGGGTTGAGATCCCATCTCAACCCCGGGATTTTTAGTAGGGGCCACTGCGGAGCGCCCAACCCAGAAATTGAATTGGCTCACCGATAAAAGGGTCTGGGTGGATCAGTGGCCTTTAAAAACACACCAATTGAGAGCACTCACTGCACTTGTGGAGGAGCAGCTGGGGAAGGGGAACATCGAGCCTTCCAACAGCGCTTGGAACTCCCTGGTCTTTGTGATCCGGAAGCCGGGGACAGACAAGTGGAGACTCCTTCACGACCGGCGGAAAATTAATGAGGTCATTGAGGACATGGGACCCCTGCAGCCCGGAATGCCATCACCCTCTATGCTCCCTAGGCAGTGGAAGCTAGAAGTCAAAGACATCAAGGACTGCTTCTTCCAGATCCCCCTACATCTGGACGATGCACCCCAGTTTGCCTTCTCGGTGCCTTCCCTCAACCGAGAGGCTCCCATGCAGCGCTACCACTGGCAAGGCATGAAAAACTTGCCCACCATCTTCCAGTGGCACATCGCTAGCATTCTGTCCCCTGTCCGGAAAAAGGCAGTTAGAGCTGTGATCCTACATTTCACGGATGATGTTTTAGTGTGTGCGCCCAAGCAGCAGTACCTGGACTGGACTCTGGGGGAGGTAATCAGGGCTTTAGAGGCCAATGGATTCGAAATCCATCCCGAGAAGGTCCAGAAGACCTCACCTTTTAAATATTTAGGACTAAAAATAGAGGAGTAGACAGTGGTGCCCCAACCATTAAAAATCAACGATAACCCCAAGACTCTGCAGGAACTCCATCAACTCTGCGAGTCCATCAACTGGGTGAGGCAGCTCCTGGGACTGACGACTGAGGGCATTGCTCCTCTGTTCAACCTGCTTCGTGGGGACGAGGATCTCAAATCCCTGAGGCAGTTGACAGAAGGGGCAAGAAACTCCTTCATCATGGTCCAAGAGGTGCTGTAGATGCAAAAATGCTGTTAGCACGGATTTGCTTGCTATTTTCTAGGTCCGTGAGAGACTTTTCTTTCACACGGAAGAGGTAGCAGGGAATGTAAACAACCAAGACACCTGCAACCTTGAAAAGCCTTGTTTATGGTATAGTAGAAAAATATTTTGACAATGGATGTTTTAGGATTTTAGCCAATCACCCCAAGGGGTGGCTGATCCTTTGTCCAATTAGACTATGAAAGAAAAAGTCTATACAAGAGTTTGTAAAATAATTAAATAGATCAATCTTGCTTCACAATTCCTGCCTGCTGGATTTCTCTCCTCCTCCTCCCTATGGCTGCGGGACACAGTGATATACCCTAGGGCCCAGGCCTGTGGTAATAAGGCCTTGTCGTCTCTCCAAGCCCATCGTTATGCCTCAGGTCTTCCTTTCAGTTTATAGTGTTGGGGAAAATGCCATACCTCCATGGGCTGGTTTTCCAGTGGGATAAGGTGCAGAGGGATTCCCTTCTGGTTATTGAGTGGGTTATCCTCTCGCACCAGCCGTCCAAAAGTATTACCACGCCACAGGAGCTCATGGCTCAGTTGGTGATAAAGGCTAGGTCTCGCCTCCGTACCCTTGCGGGGTGTGATTTCACATGTGTTTACCTGCCACTAACAACCAGTGCACTGGACCATCTACTTCAAAACAATAATCATCTCCAATTTGCCTTTGATAGTTATTCGGGACAAATATCGGCTCACAACCTGAAACACAAATTGTTCAATTCAGCCTTTAAATTAATTTCAAAAGAAATTCAGAGTTGTGAACCCCTCAATGCCCTAACGATGGTTACGGATGGTTCTGGGGCATCTCAGAAGTCTGTCATTGCTTGGAGGAATCCTTGCACTCAGAAGTGGGAGTCTGATGTGCAGGTGGTCGAAGGATCACCGCAGGTTGCAGAGCTTGCCGCAGTGGTCAGAGCATTTGAGCGGTTCAATGAACCTTTTAATTTGGTAACAGATTCCGCATATGTAGCAGGAGTGGTGTCCAGAGCAGAAAGAGCACCGCTCAGAGAGGTGGTGAATCCAAAATTCTATAACTTGCTTTCGAATTTAATTCAAATTGTCTCCCACTGAAAGCAACCCTTTTACGTAATGCATGTGAGGTCACACACTGACCTGCCAGGATTTATTGCCGAAGGGAACAGGAGAGCAGATGCCCTAGCTATGCCCATCGAGTTAGCAAATCTGCCTAACAGATTCCAGCAAGCCCAGCTGAGCCATGCAATGTTCCATCAAAATGCTCCAGCTCTCGTCTGGATGTTCCACCTCACTCGAGACCAGGCGAAAGCCATTGTGGCAACATGCCCCAACTGCCAGAAACATCAGCTTCCATCATTAGGTCAGGGGGTTAACCGCCGAGGCCTACGCAGTTGTGAGGTATGGCAAACAGATGTCACCCACTTCCCCCAATTTGGCTGCCAGAAATATATTCATGTTTCAGTGGATACCTTTTCTGGTGCAACCTTTGCCTCAGCCCGCCGTGGGGAGACGGCCAAAGATGTCATCAACCACCTAGTCCAGGCCTTCGCTGTGTTGGGGACGCCAAATAAATTAAAAACTGACAATGGCCCTGCGTACACCTCTGCAGAGTCAAACAGATTCATGAGTTGTTGAAAAAGTTCGACGACTTCGGCGGGGGAAGACATTGCAGACAACCAATGTGATTGATAAACCAAGCTCCGTTTATTAGTAATCCAGAGGCACTTATATAGTATACCAGCTTGTTAACTCTTAATTGGCTTAAACCTATCAAAGTGCATTTCTGCTTCTACATAATTAGACTACATTGGCAAGCTTCTACTAGTTATGTTATGATTAAAGAATTCAGAGTTCACCCTCCCTTCTCCTGGTCAGTACATCTTATCTGCACAGCTGCACATTCTCAAAACTCCCTTTTTGTTCTCAGGCCTGTTTCTCACACAGGTGCTTTCTCATGCAGGCAGTTTCTCACACTAGCCTTTGCTTCCAGGCCTTTTGCTTGTACAGTTCTTTTATTGATCCCATAATTCTATCAATGACCCATGCCCCTGATCCTCAACAATGCAACAATGAGTGAGTGGGGTGTGGATCACATCACTGGCATCCCTCACTCGCCCACAGGCCAAGCCATCATAGAGAGGAAACATCAAACACTAAAAAGACTGCTAGAACAACAAAAGGATGGCAATGAGATCACTGCCCCCATCATAAGACTGTCCAACGTGTTGTTCACTTTGAACTTTTTAAACTGTTCCTATGAGGAACCTGATCCTCCCATCCTGAGACACTTCACAAACTCTGCCAAACATAAACTGACTGAGAGACCTGAGGTCCTAATAAAAGACCCTGATACTTTACAAATACATGGCCCAAACCCCCTAGTCACCTGGGGTAGAGGCTATGGGTGTGTTTCCATCCCAGAGGGTCCAAAATGGATCCCTGGGAAGTGGATCAAACCCTTTTTGAGACCACCTGCGGATGCCAGGCAAAGGAAAGAAGCTGCCACAGCCGGGAAAAGAAGAAAAACCAAACCATCTGGAAAAAAGACTCCTCCAGGCCTGAAAAACAAACCTTCCACCTCTCAGTCTCCTTAAAATGTGTCTCCCTTCCAAAAATGACCCCTCAGTTTTGTTTTGAAAGAGAGGGAGTCCAAGGGAGCCATTGTTATTTAAGTTAATTGTATTTGTATTAATTTATTTGTGTTATACTGTCCCTAAAGTTATCTCCCATGACTGCATGATGACATCCTACATGCTGCTGTCCCACCTGCTGCTGCAGCTCCTCCTGTACACCGGGAGCTCCAGAGGCCGGATTCCTTCCATTATCAAGGACATTGTATGGAGTTTTCTTTATGGAGTTGTTAATTTTATTAGCCTTTCACATTTTTAAGTGTTTGGTTTTGAAATCCCTTAAGCCTTTCCCCTCATTTCAATGTAATAAAGAAGGGGGAGATGTTGGGGTGGCTCAGCCTGCTCTTGGGCTGAAACCATCAAATGTCAGTCAAACCAAGGCCATCCACTGGGTGGATTTCCCCACCCAGGACAGTGGATTGGAAGGCGGACCAGACGAGATCACTGAGATCTGGGTTACCTCCCCCTGGGTGGCTCCCAATCCTAAATTACCTCCCCCTGTTCCAGAAAGTTCTCCCTTTCTTAGTTATTAATTGGTTCCCTGTTATGACTCCTGCCTCCCTGCTTTCCCAATTTGTTCTGAAAAATTGTATCCTCCCCTCTGCTTGTACCCCATTGGTTGTTTTCTCTCTCCCTGCCTTGCTCCACCCCCCCCCCCCCCATAAGGGGGTGAGCCTGCTTCTTCTCGAGGCTTTTTTCTGGTTCCTTGACCCTCCTGCAAATAAACCTGTTGGAACCCATACCAGAAGCCCCTGCCGCCTTCTTTGCTTTCCGGACTAACGCAGGCCTAATCCATCGGCCGCCTGACATGCTTCCTCTGAGGAGGAGCCAGCCCACGCATCCATCTCACGCCTATTCCACTGAGCCGTCCAGTGAGGACGTTGTGGAGGCTAACGCTGCATCCCCTCTGCCTGAGGGCACACCGAGGCTTGTGATTACAAGCCCCTGGTTGCGTTAGTACCTTAATCTTGTGTGGTTGTGACTGATGATGATTGAGAAAGAGAAATTGGAAAAATTAAAAAAAGAGTGAGTGAGAATGAATGAAAATGTATGTGATAGAAACGTTAAACCCTGCAATATAACTTTATTTTCTGGAGGGAGGCATATTGTATTAAGAGGGGGGAACTTTTGTATTCTAGGAGAGGAAAAGGGGAAAGAGGGGGTGGGGTCCGAATTGTTAGGTTTTTTTTTAATTAAAAAAAAAATATATATATATATATAGTGGGAAACAAAGGCCTGGGAAGGGTGGAAAAGATTCTGAGAAAATGGGACATAAAACCAGTAAGCAAGAATCAGGAAATAAAAAAGGGAATGGAGGCGTGCCAGCAGAGATACCCCAGGAAAGCCCTCTGGGAGTTATGTTAGCTAACCTGATTACTAACCCAAGTACAGGAAAAAAGAGCAAAGTCAAAATGATACAGTTTTGTATGTTTGATTGGGTCGAGAAGGAAATAAGATCCGACCATGTTTTCTGGCCCAGGTATGGCTCTTTTGAAGTTTAGATCTGTCAGGCTTTACAAGTATTTGTAAATTCAAAAGAACCCTTTAACACCGAAGAAGGCAAGTACGCTTCATGCTGGGTGGGAAACATAGAGCCTAAGGGGATAAGAATTTTAAAGTTATCAGAGACCCAAGAAAAGGAGAAAAGGGAAAACAAGAAAGAGAAGGTCTGGGACCCCCTGGAAGCATTGCCCCCTCCATTCCTGCTTGCCCCCCCCCCCCCCCCCAAGCCCAGGCTCCTGTTGCGGCACTCGCAGCTGCACCGCCGGTCTTGGGGCCCAAGGTCCCGCCCGTCCTAGCTCTTATGGCACCACCCGCGGCTCCACCACTTGTCCCAGCGGCGGCGGCTCCGTCGGTACCCCCGGCGTTCCTGCCGCCCCCTTCAGCCCCTGCGGGTCCTGTGGGAGCCCAGCCCACCCCCTTTGAGGTCCCCCCCGCCCCTACCCCGGCTTCGGCCCCGGTCCCGGTTCCGTCTCCGATTCCTATGTCCATGGCCGTTCCATCAGCCCCTGCCCCCGCTGCGTTGCCTGCCACGGCTTCGCCGGTAGTCCCGGCATTCCCACTTCCCCCTCCAGCCCCTGCGGGTCCAGCGGCAGCCCAGCCCGCCGCTTTCAGTGTCTCGCCCATCCCTAGTCCGGGTCTCTGTTCCGCGGCAGCCCAGCCCGCCGCTTTTGGGGCCCACCCCGCCCCTGCCCCTGTCCCGGCCCCGGTGGCGGCCCCAGTCCCGGCTCCGGCCCCAGTTCCGATGTCCGTGGCCATTCCACCAGCCCCTGCCCCTGCTGCATTGTCTGCCACAGCTCCATTGAACCCGGCTTCGGCCCCGCGGGCTGCGCTGGATCTGCCGGCAGCACTGAGTCCTGCCACCATGGCTGCTGTGGACCGTGTGCAGAGAGTCCACACTAAACTTTGGTATCCTCCAGAGGAACTTGTCCCCTTGGCAGTTCCGGTGGCAGTCTCCGCCTACGCCCCCCCACTCCGGGAGGAATCAGCTTCTGAGAGGACTCCCACCTCCTACCCCCCCTCCCTCGCCTGCACCGTTCCCCTGGCAATGACCGCTTCTGCTGTTCCTCTTAAAGAGGAAGCAAAACACCAAAGTACGGGGAGCTCAGTTACAGAACAGCTCTCTCCCAACACCCCTCCAAGACAGGAAATAAGTATCATAAGAGAAAAAGGACACAAGAACTGGGATAGGGAGGTCCCTTTGTTCCCTTTAAGGGAAGTTCCAACGGGAGCTGGGGGAACAGGATTTGTAAACGCCCCCCTCACTTCTTCAGAGGTTAGAAATTTTAAGAAGGAGATCAAAGGATTATTAGCGATCCTATGGGTACAGCTGAACAATTAGATCAATTTTTAGGCCCAAACATTTTCACTTGGGAAGAGATGCAAGCAATAATGAAAATACTATTTTCTCAAGAGGAACGAGAAATGATTAGAGTTGCGGGTATGAGAATTTGGGAAAGAGAAAACTGGCAGGGACTACCAGGGGACCAGAAGATGCCATTGACACCTCCTGCTTGGAATCACAATGAAGGGGCTGGGTGAAGGAATATGAATGATTACCATAATTTAGTAATCAAAGGAATAAAAGAGGCAGCACCTCGAGAGCAGAATTTAAAAAGGGCTTTTGAAGGGCAACAGGGAAAGGAAGAGTCTCCAACTGAATGGTTAGAGAGACAGGAGAAATATGAAACAACTTTCTGGGATAGATCCTGAGACAGTAGCTGGGCAGGCTTTACTAAGAGTCAATTTTGTCACTCATGCTTGGCCAGATATTAGGAAGAAATTAGAAAAAATGGAAGACTGGCACAAAAGATCATTAAATGATTTATTAAAAGAGGCTCAAAAAGTTTATGTCGGGAGAGATGAAGAAAAAGCCAAAGTAGAAGCAAAAATTATGGTAGCCACTATGAGAGAAAGTAACTTTCAAAGGAATCTGAACTCCACAAGGGGAAGGTCTTTTTCAGGTGCTACTGATGACTGAGGCAGCGACCCGGACCAAGGACCGAGGGTGGATCCACGCCAGCAGAATCAAAGGACCCATGGAAGAACCTAAGGAGTGGACTATAACATCTAAGTCTGGTGATACCAAGTTAACTCTTAAAAGGGAACTGGATGGTAAGGCACTGGGAAGGCCCAAATAATCCAAGAGATACACCAAGAATCACACCTGACTGGGAAATAAGGCCAAGCTTATATCAGTGGTTTCAAGTGCTGCCTGGACAAGTCCTGAGACACCTCCGATACCCTCCTTGGGGAAGAATGCTTCCACTCCAAACAGGAGGATCAGGACTATTTCGGTCTGAGAGTTCTCATATTCTGGCCTTAGCCTGTGACTTATTACAAAAAAGGAGGAGAAATTGCCACTTCCAACAGTGCCATACCATATACCCTGTCTGATTCATCCCAATACTGGACATGCTGGCTGGGTTAAATATAAATGTCTAGACTGTAAACAATATTGGTATTGTAGTTCACAGAAACGACACTCATTGCATGAAGTGTTGAACACCAAATCTATTCCTCATCCAGGTAGAGCAAAGAACAGCTGAAATAGTAACCTTGCTTTGTGGATGGGAATTACAAGTGCCTGTTGAATGGGAGATACCTGAGGAATGGTGGGAAGCTACAATTAAGAAGTGTCAAAAGCAATTTGCCTGGAAATCAGCAAAAAGGAAGTGACGAGGAAATAGAAGGCAAGACTGAATTGACCACTGTACTTGCCACCAAGAAGATCATATACCCCTGCTGTGGGTAGCAACCCCATAGGCATGGGAGGTGGAGGTATAAGCCATATCGAACTTCTGTTATTCCTTTATCTGTCACTCCTTTTGTGTCTCTTCCCTCTGGGGATACCGACAAAGGCATGCCATAGGTGTTGCCAAAGCTGTATATGGAAAAACACCGAGGTTCCTTTTTCATTGCGCATACACATGTCAACAGTCACTGTTATAACCCATCCAAAGTAGAAAACTGTATACAGAATGGGAAAAAGTACTGGATTGCAGAAAACTTAGGAACAAGTGGTAGCAAGTTGGGAAGTAAATGTCCCAAAGGTGAAAGCTGGATTTGTTTCACATATATTGTTGGGAGTAAAGTCTCAGGCTTAGTAAAAGAACAACTGATAAACAAGAAGGCAAAGCTGGCACAGCAATCTAACTCTATATAGACCCCAATTCAAGACATGTATGTGAAACTCAAGCAACAATTACAAAATGAAAAGGATATCTCAAAATTTGGAAAAAAACCTGTTTGTGGAATTAGGGGAAAGGATAGATAAAGAGCTTAATGTAACCAACTGTTGGGTCTGTGGAGAGCCTCTGATGACAGAGGAATGGCCATGGAAAGGCAGTAGCTTAAGCCCAATAGAACTCCTTAAGTGGAATCGGACAAAGATAAGGGGAGAAAACCGACTAGAAGGGTGGGTACTGAGTTCAACAGTGATGGAGAGGAGTGTCTTTGGCGTACCAGGAACAATTTCCTCAATGAAGTAAGAAATACTCCCTGTAAGAGATATAAGGTCAGTAATAGAATTTTTACATGGTGGGTCCCCAAGAAACCAACTCTGTATTGGACTCAGGAAAAAACAAAGGAAAAGAATTGTAAGTACAATAATGACAAACTCTTTCAATGCAATGATACAAACAAAAATCCTTATTTTGGGATCCCAGACATTTCAGAATTTTAGGAAAATATAAATCAACAAAAATTTGATTCCTGAAAGGCACCAGATGGCTTATTTTGGATATGTGGAAAAAGGGCATATGCAAAGCTCCCCTCTCGGTGGAAAGAGAGTTGTACCCTGGGAATCATACACCCAGGATTCTTTCTTTTACCACAGCCAGACGGAGATCAACTAGGCATACCAGGATCTAGGAACTAGGATCTAAAAAGAAATAAAAGAGAATTGATTGGAGGATCTCAAAAATAGAGAGACGAGGAATGGCCCGCTGAGCACATAATTGAAACGTATGGGCCAGCCACCTGGGCACAAGATGGGAGTTGGGGGGTATCGAACCCCAATTTACATGCTGAATTGGATTATAAGACTCCAAGCAGTTGTAGAAATAGTAACGAACCAAACTGGTCAAGCATTGGAATTACTAGCTAGCCAACAAAGCCAAACAAGAGCTGAGGCGTATCAGAATAGGTTGGCTTTAGACTATCTATTGGCTGAAGAAGGAGGTGTTTGTGGAAAATTTAATACATCAGACTGTTGTTTGAAGATAGATGACCATGGGGATGCCGTCCTAGATATAGCCAACAATATCAGAAAAATAGTCCATGTACCAGTACAAAGGTGGGAATCCACACTAAAACTTAGCTGGTGGGATAATGTATTGGGAATAGAATGGTGGAAGAAGCTAGGCTTCTTCCTTTTATGTGCCACCGCAGGCTTGATATTACTCCCTTGCCTGATCCCCTGTTTTATTCGATTAATATCTACCGTGGTCCAAGGCATGCAAATAGTACCAATGCCTATGGAACCAAAATTGGCTACATCTGGAATGGCACAAAAGATCACGGTATAGAAGAAGCAAATTGATATCAAAGACCCCTTTGAAGAAGCAAGATTTATTTATGGAAAAAAAAAGAGCAAATAATAAAGGCTAGAAAACAAGGGATACTGCTCAAGCCAAATGATCTGTAAAAAAAGAAAAGTGAAGTATTGTTATGAATGTATTGTGATGTTGGCTTTTTGCATGTTCCTTAATGTTAGAAAAACTTTACTTAGGTTCTGTAATGTAATACATGATATAGAATGTCTACTGTTTATGTAGTCAATTTAGAAAAGATAGGCAGAGAAAGTCTTCACATTCCTGGAGTATCTTATCAGAGAAGAAGATAAACCAGAAACCAGAGAGAGAAGAATTTATGGAGGGAGCAGAGACGGAATGGAGCCAAGGAGGAAGATAAGGCTGATGGGATGATACATAGAAACTCCAAAGAATTCATGAATTATGCATGATGGTGATGAATATGCAATAAGCGATGTACTTTTAAATATGATCTTTTGGATGTAGAGGTGTGCCTTTGGCTCTGCCAAAGCACCCGGCCATAATACTCTTTTTGCTATTGTCTCCTAATTGTCCCCTTTTATTAAACTTTTCTTAAAATTTTATAAGGAGTGAACCTCTTTTTTCACAGGATGCTCTGCCCGCCTTTGGGAGTTTTCGGGATAAAATGGGCACGGGCTTTCGTTTGCCTTTTTCTTGCCTCTGTTCCCTTTGGGTGTGTTGCCATTAAACGCCTCGGAATTGCATGCAGAGAACCCCTCTCGCCTCTTTGTCTTCAGTTCGTGCATAGACTGTGTGTGTGAGTGGCTGTTCGCAACCACCTGAGAAGGTGAGATTGTGTGCACATGTAGGTGCTAAAAGAGTGCCACCTAAGCGGTCCAGGAGGGACCCAGTAGGGACAAACATGGCATCGATCCACCGAAGCTCTCACTTCTTTACATAGGCACCTCAATCGTGCTGTATTGTTTATCTACTAGTCGTGTTTTTGTTTATCCTGTGTAGTAAGTAATTTGTTAAAGTCTTATGTCTGTTAAATTTGTATCTATCAAATAAATAATTAATTTTGTAATAGACCTTATCGGCCATTATTAAGAACTTGCAATGAGAGTGGGCTTTGGGGTGCTGGCCACCTCAATAAAAGTACTGTCTACTGCCAAAGGCCTGGGCAAAGGCAGAAACTTGTTTAAAACTCCCCTCTCCATTTGTAATAATTACATTTGTCAGCCATGTTATTCTACCAAGTGAGCTTGCCAAGGTAGAGCTGGAAGCAGGTGTGAGACATCATCTACACAAATGGAAATCTGACCAAAGGATGGAAAACCAGATGCTATTGAAGATCTGATTTCTAAGATTACTATTAAAATGAAATGTTGAAAACTTATCTAACTGGCCAACTGATTTTCTGCTACTTGAGTAGAAGCAGCCAGTTTTATTATTAGTTCTACTGGATTCACTACCTCTGTGTAGAAAGATAGTATTGGTTCATGTCACACCTTGTCTACTTGTCAAATTTCGCTGTTCTTTGTGTCCCTGCTCTTGTCTGTTAGAAAAATTAATGTAGGTGGGGGTTTTATTTCATTTAGTAAGATCTTTTTCATTATTCAAGGCTTTTTCAGTACAAACATCTCAAGGGTAAATACCTTTGTAATTCAACAGATGTGCTTTGAAGACCATGCTGCTAGAATTGACTAAATTACATTGCTTGAGTTGTTCAAAGCTGAATAACAGTGGTGGGTTAATGCCAGCTGCCCACCAAAGCTGGTCTGTCACTCCCCTCCTCAGCTGGACAAAGGAGACAAAATAGAACAGAAGGCTCCTGGGTGGAGATAAGAACAAGGAGAGATCACTCACCAATTACTGTCATGGGAAAAACAGACTCAACTTAGGGAAATTAACTGAATTTATTACAATCAAATCAGAGTAGGATAATGAGAAATTTTTAAAAATCTTAAAATCACCTTCCCCTCACCCCTCCCTTCTTCATGGGCTTAACTTCACTCCCAAATTCTCTACTTCCTTCCTCCAGTGGCACAGGGTGATGGGGAATGGGACTTGTGGTCAGTTAGTCACATGTCCTTTCTGCCTCTCCCTCCTCCTCAGGGGGAGCACTCCTCAGACGCTTCCCTTGTTCCAGGGTGGGGTCCCTCCAACAGGAGATAGTCCTGCACAAACTTCTCCAATGTGAGTCCTTATTGGCTGGAGCTCTTCATGAACTTCTTCTGCCTGGGGCCCTTCCATGGGGGCCACAGGTCCTGCCAGGAGCCTGCTCCAGTGCAGGCTTCCCACAGGGCCATAGCCTCCTTTGGGCATCCAGTTGCTCCAGTGTGGGCTCCTCCACAGGCTGCAGGTGGATCTCTCCACCCCCGTGGACCTCCTTGGGCTGCAGGGGGACAGCTGCTTCACCATGGCCTTCACCGTGGGCTGCAGGGAAATTTCTGTTCCAGTGCCTGAAGCACCTCTCCCCCCTCCTTCTTCACTGCCCTTGGTGTCTGCAGGGTTGTTTCTCTCATATTCTCACTCCTCCCTCTGGCTGCAGTTGCCATTGTGCAGGTTTTTTTCCCCCTTCTTATATATGCTATCTCAGAGGCACTACCACCACCACTTATGCCTTGGCCAGCAGTGGGTCTCTCTTCTAGCAGACTGGCAAAGGATCTATCAGACAGGGGAAGCTTCTGGCATCTTCTCACAGAAGCCACCCCAGCAGCCCTGCCGCTACCAAAACCTTGCCATGCAAACCCAATACAATAACTAATCATGAGAAAATAAAAAATACTGAAACACTTATGGTCTAATATTTTGATTGAGCTATGCAGAGGATTTAAAAAATGAGAAATAACTTAATCAAGTTTATAAAAAATCCTCATAAAGCAGTGTAGTGGTTTGGTCCAAAATAATCATTACTGTTTACCTTCTGTGAGATAAGAGTTAGGAGAAATGCAATGCAGGCACCAAACTTGAAAGAATATAAAGAAGTTTATTAACAGGCTTAAAAGAGGGAAAAAGAAAAAAAATAAAATCATACCACACCTTCAGAACTCTTCTCCTCCCCCCACCTTCCTCCCTTCTCCCACTGACAGTGTAAAAAGACAACCCTAAAGATGTTCAGTCTGTTTACCACTTCCATAATAACCTTGTTCAGTCCATTTAGGAAGAGGAGTCTCTCTTGCCCATGCTATGGAGATATTATCACAATGAGACAGCCGCCCGAGTTGGTTCTCTGCTCACATGTGAGTCCCTTTCCACGACTTGCAGCTTTTCCCGCAACTGCTTTCGAGGGTACACTCTTGAATTACGGGGGTATAAATTTAAGGTTGAGCCATTCAGAAACAAAAGTTCTCTTCACCCATCTCTGGGAGCATTTCATCTCTAAGAACAGAGGCCCTTCTCCTTCCCTGGGAGCAAAGGGTCCTCCTCATCTTCATCTCTAGGACTATCTCTGGGAGCATCTCTAGGAACTGAGGTTTTCTCCTTTTCCATTTGGAGCAAAAGTCCTCATCTGGTCCATCTCTCCCTGTCCAAACTTCTCATGAAATTACAGATGCTTCAGCATCTGCCTATCTCAGCGCAGGTGCTTTTGCTCACAAGTACAAGTTGAACGCTCCACCCCCCATGCCTTCATGAAATTACAACGGGATACTCTGATGCATCATAGCGTCACAACAGAATTTCAGCTTTAAGCATCTCCTCTTTCTTCTCCCTCAGGTTTTCAGCTCTTCATAGCACTGAAAGGGTTAATCTCACCTCGGCCTTGCAGCTGGAATTTCACTTATCGCTGTTGGTCACATGATCTTTTGCCGGACAGCAGGGCAGCTTCAGCTGAATCTTGGCCGCACTGGAGAGGGAGCTGGGCTGCTCCAGCTGCCCACAGCAGGGCTGTGGGGGGGTTCCATGGGTGGAACAGGGCCCATCAGCCCCAGGATGGCTGTGGCCCGCTGGTCCCCGCACGGGGCCCGCAGCCACCTGTCGTAGCACCGGAAACAAGACAGAGCCTCTGCCCTGGGGTCTGTGTATTCTTAAGTGTGGATTACAGAGGCGGTCACAACTTTAAGTGGCTCAAAGAATTGTCTATATTAAAACTGGCCAGCTGATAGGTTCTGTGAGGTCACAGAGGAAGCTGTAAGCACCCCTTTGCAAGAACATCACTTCCAGGACTATGCTTGCTAACTGATGACAAGCTGTTTGAGTGTGATGACATACTTTTTTGTGTGCTCAATTTATATTTGGGTTTAGACAACAGATGTTACCCTTCTTACCTTTCTACGGCTTACTAAAGTCAAACGTGGTCAAACTGTGGCTCTTAGGATGACTCCCTCAGGTTTACTAGTTGGACCAGACAAGGTCTGTGTCTTGGTTTGAAAGACAGGTGTCTTCCAAGTGAGGCAGGAGTCTCCCTTGGAATGGAAGAAAAAAAAATTGCAACCTCTCTTCCCTCCCACTTATTATAATTTTGAAATTAAAGGGCTTTCAGGCAAAGATATGAGGAACAGGAATTACAGTTCTTTACTATTATATATCTATATGCGTATAACAAGGCAAACAAACAACCATAACTATGGCAGCAACAGCAAACAGAACCACAAACCCAGTGCCAGCCTTCTCGGCTGTCAGGCCCTTTCCCCTTTGGTGCAGTTACTGTCGCAGCTGGCAGGAGCCCTGGCGGCTCCGGTGAGCAGGGCAGGTGCAATGGTTCCCCCACGGCTGCAGGGAGTGCTCCTGAGTGAGCTTGGGTAGCACGCGGCAATGGCGACCTGGGATCCTGGGGAGGGATGGAAGAAAGGCTTCACAAACCCCCTGGGCAGCGGATCCCGATGTCCAGCTGGACCCTCGGGAGCAGCAAGCTGGAACAGCAGGGACGAGTGCAAATCCCAGGTGGCAGACGAGATGTACCCAAACTGCGGAGCTGCGGTGGGAAGCTCCCAGAGGTCTGGGCAGGCAAGGTGAGCACGGCTACAACGTAGAGAAGGCTCGAATCAATGGTGGGGACAGGGCGGCCACGGCCCGACTCCCAGCAGGGCAGGGAAAGGCGGGCTTGGGAATCCAATCCCAGGGTCTCTCCGGTAGAAAAAAAGCAGCCGAAGAAGCAGCCTCTCTCTCTGTCCAAACACCGGGAACTGACTGCTCACACACCCAGGTGAAAGAGAGTAGCCAGATGCACCCCTCCCTCTGTGGCCAGGTCTTTTGTTTTTCTTAAGCAGTGAGTAATTTGTCCCCCTGGCAACATGTATGGGGAAAATTCCTTTAAGAGAAAAAGAAAACAGGAGGAGAACTAAACCCCCAACAGTCTGGAAGGGAGTTCTGGAGAATTCACTTTGTTGCGTGCTTTGTCTGGGAAGTCATATTGATCCTTCTCTTCTTTGGGAGGCAAAGTGCAATCTCGTCAACAACTGCACCCATCTGATTTTGTTCCTCTGCATGAGTAATTCTTGGGTTTCTCTCAGTAGTACACACTTGCAAGAAGAGGGTACTCCCTCCAGTTTGGGTGAAAGGCAGTAGTTCCTAATTTCTTTTGACAGAAATAATGGAGTGATAACATAACCATGGGGTATTATATAGTCAACCTCTCCTATGAAGACAGGCTGAAAGAGTTGGGGTTGTTCAGCCTGGAGAAGACTCTGGGGAGACCTTATAGCAGCCTTTCAATACTTAAAGAGGGTTTACAAGACAAAGACTTTTTACCAGGGCCTTCAGTGACAGGACAAGAAAGAGGCAGCAGTTTTAAACTGAAAGAAGGTAGATTTAGATTGAACACAAGAAAGAAAATTTTTTACGATGAGAGTGGTGAGGCATTGGCACAGGTTGCCCAGAGAAGTTGTGGCTGCCCCATCCCTGAAAGTGTTCAAGGCCAGGTTGGATGGGGCTTTGAGCAACCTGCATGACTGTCTTGGCTGACCCAAAAAAATCATCAGGTATTCCATATCTTCTCTACGCCAACTTGCCCAAGATTATTACTGTCCTGTCTTTTTAAGACTTGACAACCTGGGAAACTGAACTTGTGCATTTTGCCCCAGGTTCACAGAAGGGAAGCATGCTGAGTCCCTTTAAAAAGAGGGAACGCACACACACGAGTTGTCTTTCATTCTCTCTGGGCTGCTGAGAGGGTTGCCTGGGGCAGGTCTCCTAGTGGTGGCTTGAGAAGCTGCATTTAGCAGTCCAGGTCTGTTACAGAGTGAATTTCGTGGTGCCTTTCCCCAGCTGCCACACCAGGCTGGGACTGACAGGGAAGGGGCCACAGGTTTTGATGCCCGGCGAGTCTGTTTTCCTCCCCCTCCATTTGGACAGTGACCCAAGACCGCAGCACTGACACCGAGTGCAGCAGGTGGCAGGAGGAGGCAGCAAGCGGCAGAACTGACCTCACACACGTACCGCCTCTTAGGACCTCCCGACCCGGGGCCCTATCTTTTGGTGCTTGGCAGGACCGTTTCTTTCCCGGCAACGCAGCAGCAACTTGGAACTGCAACACCAACACCAACTGGGTCCAGCCAGGATGAAAGAGAGCAGGGAGGCTGATGCCAGCACCCCCATCTCCCACCAGAACTGCTTTGTAAGCTCCTACCTTCACTTTTTTGTTGTTGTTGTTCCAGGGAGAAGGTTGAGCCAAGCGGGGCTTCTCTGCCATATTGTCTTTGTCTTCTGTTCCATGTGGTCGGCTACGGCAGCTGCCATCTTGGGAAGAGGGGCTTCTCCACCATCTTGTTTTCTTTGTTCCTGGGGAGTCCACGGGATTCAGTACCTTTGTATCTAGTGGTTATTGCTGTTATCTTTGTTGTTGCTGTTTTGTTTTTTAGTAAACTGCGTTTTTTTCACTTATATCTTCTCACATTCATCTCTCCATATTGGTAAAAGGGGAGTGGTTAAAGCTAAAGGGGGGATAGTTCTTTTTGGAGTCTCCGCGCCATATAATTGTCTTAAGATAAGACAAATTTGGTGCCCAACTAAAGGGTCTTAAGAGAGAAAGTGAAAAAATAGCAATTTTGACCGAAACATTTCTATATTGGGTACAGAACTCCCTGGTCACCATGCTACTCAGGCTAGTCATGGAGGTGTGGCACCTAACCTTGTATATGTGTTTGTATATGTGTAACCATTTGCCCATGATGGTTCTCTGTAGAGGGATTCCTTGTGGAACAGGGGCATATGATACCCCTGGAAAAATTGGAAAACCCAGGGTTGCTGAGGAAAAACCCCTGAACTGGCCCCTGGCTGCAGGCAAGCCTGGAAAACACCTGGCTGCAGGCAGCCTTAAAAGTCATTGGCAAAGTTATACACTGGTCGGCTCCCCGGCGGATTAGAGGCCATCTAGAGGGACTGGGTGTGAATCTTTGCAAAGTAGATATAAGCTTGTATAGGTAAACAATAAAGCGGAGAACAATGCTCAAATCGTATCTGTGCATGGGTCGTTACTCTGGCTAGCTCTTCAGACTCGAGCCCCTAAACCTGGCACCTAAACAGGGACTCAAGTGATTTTCGCTTAAATGCGGTTTGTTTTCTCTTAAATGCATTTAGCTTAAATGCGGTTTCACTTGAATGCGGCAAGACTCCGAATTACGGCAAGGATGGTGAGAAGCCTGGAGAACTAGAGCGGGAGTGTCCCGGCAAAAAAGTTGAGTGGAGCTGGAGACTGGAGCTCGCGCAGCTAAGAAAGCCCCCGCAGGTAAGAAGCTATGGAATGCGAGGCTGGCACTCGTCTACTAGCCAGTATCCTCTCTAAGAGAGGCAAGACTGTAAAAGATCAAGATCTCTATAGCCTAATTACGTGGGCCTGGGAACAAGGGTTTTTGGAATGCACTTCGCTTTTGTTCTCGACCGAAGGGTGGTGGGAAGTTGGAAACAGACTGTGGCTGTCCACAATTGAGGGTGGAAAGGAAGGTAAAGAAGCAAAAGCTCTGGGATTAACTTGGAAAGCTGTGACTAATACCCTCGCAGAAATGAAAGCAGAGAGGAAGGTGGCCACGGCAGCCATGGAGCCCTGGGGGGTGGCGGCCCCGGACAGGAAAGAGACAGGGGTCTCATGGAGTGGCAGCCGGAGGCCAGGGCAGAGTCCAGGGTTGCACGATTCTTCGGGCTGACTGCAGGTCGACCGATGAAGGGAACAGCAGCACCTGTACGTTCGCTGTGGTAGCTGCTGGAAATGACGGGGAAGGAAATTACCCAACAGAAGTCTGAGGGACAAATGTACGCAAAGGCAGAAGTACAGGCTCCTGACCCTGGGGGTGGGGCGCAGGTGAGCAGGGGAGAAACGAGCGGTCCTAGCTCCCTGCCAAAAACGGCAGCGCACCACCTCCCTCTGCCAAACAGCAGATCATCGTCCGACTGCAAAGCAGCCTCTGCGACTTTGTCGCCTGCAGAGCCAGAGCCAGCCAGGGCTGCCAGGGGTCAGCCTTAAGAGGAGGAGAAGCACCGAGAGATGATGCATGAATTAATGAAGAAGCTTGTTGAATTGTCTTCGAGTCAGGACGCGCTGGAGTCTAAGGCTTGTGAAACCACACCATCAGCACAATGGCATCCCGTGGACCCACCAGTCAAGACAGCCACCAGAACTCCTACGTTCCCATCAGGATAACTGGGCACAGTGCCTACGGCCCCTCCCTTCCCGCAAGAGGAGGTGCAGCCATTGCCTTCATCAGCCCTGACGGAGAGGGCTGATCCATTGCGAAAGAGATGGAATGGAGTTATCTGTGACGCAATTATTGAAGGAGATTGGCAAGCCATAGATGCCCTAGCCTGCCCTGTACTGACACAAGGGGACACCGCAAAGTGGGAACCCCATGACTGGAAAATCCTGCAGCAAGCCAAGCAAACGGTCACCACGCATGGCCTATGGTCCGAAGCTACATGGAGCATCCTGCAGTTTATCTTCACAGCAGATGTCCTGTGTCCTAATGATTGCAACAGCATCACACAGTTGTTGTTAACCCCTTCACAGTTCCTGCTCTGGGAGCGAACATGGAAGCGGCTAGCACAAGAAGAAGCTAGCAAACACCAAGGTGATACACAAGACCCACTGTATGCGATCCAAGCAAACATGTGTCCTGGGTTGAGGTGTATTCTATTACCATCCTCATGAGCTGTGGAAATCAGGTGAGGCAGTGTTTCCTTGCCTCTTCCCCCCAGACTATCTTGCTGTCAATGGCCCATCATTGTCCTGCTGCATGACTCAGAGATAACTCCCTCCGGACTATCTTCTGTTAATGAGCCTAATCAACACCTGGCCTCATGACTCATTACCCCATTGTAGAGATGCTCCGCCCAGAGGGAGGAACCAAGCATCCCATCGTGGATATAATCTGAGACTCTAAACACCAGAGACACTCTTTCCACTGGATTTCCAGAGGACAGGAGCTACACAGCCACCACTGGACTTTTCTGAGGAAGAGCAGACCCCTTCTACTACAGGATCACCACTCCAGAGGACTGCTACCACCACCCTGCCTAACAGGGACTCAGGTTGTATCTTGACTCTGTCAGTGTTTTCTTTTACTTTCTTTTCCTTTTCTCTAATTCCCATTAAATTGTTATTCTGACTTGGTGCCTCCCACTGGTTTGTTTTCAAACTAGCACAACATGCTAACTGGGTGCGGGGCTTTTGGAGGGATGGTGACGCAGCTGACCATGCCCATAGTCATTCATCAGTTGTCACAGACTCTTGCCCATAAAGCCTTGTTGTCAGCACCCCAAAAGAAGAAGTCTTCTCCGCATGCAGCAGTCTGACAGGGGCTGTCGGAGCCATATGGTCAGTTCATGGACAGTCTGTCAGCAGCCTTGAAGGATGCAACTGAGCTCTCTGAAGAGCTCCAAGAGCAAATGCTCCGGACTCTTGCCTTTGAAAATGCTAATAGGCAAACTAAGACAATTCTTGCCGCGCTGCCCCAGGGAGCAGGTGTAGACGAGATGCTCATGCGCGCTAGCAGTGCAGAGCAGTAGTCTCAAACAGCTACATTTACTGCAACAGTGCAGAATGTCCTGCAAAAACAGGGACAAGTCATCGCCGCAGCACTGACCGGAGGGGTGCAAAGAAAAAAGAGGGTGAAGGCCTCTGGCCCACCTCCTGGTCCCCGGACGGGTGGAGTAGCCTGTTTCCGATGCGGTGAAGAGGGGCACCTGAGGCGCACTTGCCGGAAAACAGTGTGGTGCCACAACTGAAATTCTGGCACCCATGCCACCATAGCATGCCACCGTGCGGGAAATGGCCAGGGCAGCGCGGTGGGGCCACGCGCCAGGACACAAGTGAGCTCCCCAAAGAGCCACGAGTTGAGTGCAACCCCGGTGGTTTCCTTCACCAGAACCAGCCAGCCACCCGAGGGAGCCTCGGAGTGGACGTGGCAACCTCAGTAGAAGTCACGCTGACGAACCACCAGGTCACCCTGATCCCAACCATAGCCAAGGGCCCCCTGTCATCAGATGGCCCTCGTCTGGGTGGCCTACTCCTGGGGCGGTCATCAACCAGCCGGCAGGGAGTAGTGGTGCTCCCTGGAGTCTTCGACGCCGAATTCACCGGTGAAATTAAGATCATGGCCTACGCGATGCAACCACCCGTGAATATCCCGCAGGGCAGTCCCATTGCCCAAATCGTCCCTATTCCCCTAATGACCAACGGGGGAACCAGCAGCAACAGTGTCCACGGAGACCACACTTTTGGGTCCTCTGGGTTCAACGTGTTTTGGACATTGAACCTGGCCCAGAGACCTCAGCGGCAAGTGATCCTGCAAAGGGGGGCAGAAGCCATCAAAATACAGCTGCTTTTCGACACAGGTGCTGTTGTTACCATAATCAGCCAGGCGGTATGGCCACCTGGTTGGGGACTGGAAAAACCAGTGGCCACCCTGGTAGGGGTGGGAGGAACACAAATCCCCCCAGTAAGTGCAACCCCAATTGCCCTAGAGTTTGAGGACAATCAAACCATTGTGTGTCGCCCCTATGTTATGAAGCTGCCTCAGACCCTGCAAGGCCTGATCGGACTCGACATCCTTGTGCAGCTAGGCCTTGTGCTCACCACAGACCAGCATTTATGCTGATGGTCACTGCCGATCAGCCGCCCATACGGGGTCTCACCTGGTTAACAGATGACCCTGTTTGGGTTGAGCAGTGGCCGGTAACAGACGAAAGGCTGAAGATAGTAGAACAACTTGTTGCAGAACAGCTAGTGGCAGGACACATCAAGCTGTCGGTCAGCCCATGGAACACCCCTATCTTTGTGATCCCAAAGAAGTCAGGAAAATGGCTCCTCCTTCATGAGCTTCGCCAAGTAAATGCGTGTATGCAAGCTATGGGAGCACTGCAACCTGGGCTACCGGCTCATGCAATGATCCCAGCGGGATGGCAAATCACTGTAAATTGACTTAAAAGACACAGAATGTTTTGCTTTTAGAGTGCCCACAAAGAATCACAGTGAGCTTGGTAAGCGCTATGAGTGGGTTGTCCTACCCCAGGGGATGAAAAATTCCCCCACGCTGTGTCAGCTATATGTTGACTGGGCGCTACGTCCGATTTGACGACGCTACGCAGAAGCACTCATTTACTATTACATGGATGACATCCTGATAGCTACTGCTAAAGAGTTCTCAGACCAAGAGATGCAATGGGTCAGAGAACACCTGCAGGAGATTGGATTAGAGATTGCCCTCCAGAAAATCCAGCAGACTGCACCATGGAAGTACCTGGGCTGGCTCATATCAGACTCGCAAATTAGGCCCCAAAAGATCGAGCTAAACACAGAAATCTCCATGCTCCATGATGCGCAGCGGCTGTTAGGAGATCTGCAATGGGTACGCGGGGTCATGGGAATCACGAATGCCAACCTCGCCCCCTTCCTGCCATCGCTTCACGGGATGAATGCTGCCAAGCCTCGAGAATGCTCCCCAACCAAGCAGCAGCTCTCGCCAAGGTCGCAGATAAGCTGCTGCACGCCTGGGTATCAAGCAGAGAAGAAGGAGTCCCACTTGCCATCCTTATCACCCTGATCAGTGCAGCAGGTTCACATGCCATCATCCATCAATGGCAGAAGAAAAAGGGGGAGGACATCCAGATTCTCGAATGGATCTTCCTGCTGACTCAGCCATGCTTCAGATTGCAGTCCAGGGTAGAGATGGTGGCGTTTTTAATCTGAAAGAGTCGCGACCGAGTGGTGGAGTTGGATGGCAGAGAGGCAGAGGACATCAGTATACCAGTCCGAACAACGGACTTGGAGTGGATGCTACACCATGCGGAGGCACTGCAAGAAGCTCTGCTAGGATTCACCGGCGTGGTCCATAACAAGCACCCACAGGGAAGGCTGGCGCAGTTACTGGGGAGCTATCAGTGGCTGGGCTGCCCGCTGAATGTAGAACTAGGGCACACAGTGTTCACGGATGCGGGGAGGAAGACGAAGCAGGCTGCCTGTACGTGGAAAGAGAATGACCACTGGAAGACTCATATCATAGCAGGAGAACTGGCCGACAGCTTGCAAACACTCGAACTGCGCATCGTGATATGGGCCTTACAACAGTGGTCGAAGGAACCGGTGAACGTAGTCAGCAATTCCCTATATGTCGTTGGAGTAGCCCAATGGATCCATGATGCAGAAATCCGGCGTACCAACAACGAACATTTGGGCAGACTGCTTATCACATTGCAGCACACCCTGCAAGAACAGACACACCCCTACTGTATCCTGCACGTTCGAAGCCACCAGTGGAACATCGGGCTGGAAGAGGGCAATGCCTGTGAAGACGAGGCGGTGACCTGTTCCCCATAGTGCATCTCCCGCCTGCGAATGCTTTTGAGCAGGCCAGATGTAGCCATGATTTGTTCCACCAAAATGCAAAATCTGACAGTTTAAGATCCTGCTGATAGAAGTGAAAGGCATAGCGCGGGCTTGTCCCTGCTGTAGCCATCATGGCCCTGGGTTAGGTGTGGGAGTTAACCCCAAGGGTTTAAAAGCCCTCGAGCTCTGGCAAATGGACGTCACTCACGTCCCTGAGTTCGGCCGACAGCGCTATGTCCATGTAACAATTGACACTTTTTCACACTTCCTGTGGGCTACCGCTCAGACAGGAGAGAAGGCATTGCATGTGGAGCAGCATCTGTTCTGTTGCTTCGCAGTAATGGGGGTACCCAAAAAGATCAAAACGGACAATGGGCCAGCATACACCAGCGGTCACCTAGCCAGATTTATGAAGCAGTGGGGGTTAGAACATATCACGGGAATCCCACACTTGCCCACCAGTCAGGCAGTGGTAGAGAGAGCCCATCGTACACTAAAAGAATATCTGGGCCGACAGAAAGGGGGAGAGATGGAACCAAGTAAATGGCTAAGCAAAGTGCTATTTACATTGAACTTCCTCTCTCTGGACAGGGATAGGGAGGAGCCTCCAGTGGCAACCCATCATCAGACAGTTTGTAGGGGAATCGAGCAGGCCCTTCCAGGAATAAGTGTTTTGTGCCATAACCCTCAAACGGGGTTGTGGGAAGGTCCCAGCCCAGTGCTGTTTAACAGCCGAGGATATATGTGCGTTTCCTCCCCAGAGGGACCGCTGTGGGTGCCCAGCAAGTGGTGCCGTGCTACGCATGCAGGACCCCGAAGCGAGAAGGCACAGTCAGCATTGGCTCCTGAGGAAAGTAACACCACTACTACAACAGCTGGAACTCTGGGACCCCCGTCCAGAGAAGCCTTGGGAGAGGCTGCAGATGTGGCTGAGTGAGGGAACTGAGAACTTGCCAGGTCCACCGCTCTCTGTAGTGGGGGAAATAGTGAGACCCTGTGGCAAATGTAACAGTTGCCCTGGGTGGTTGCTAGTGACTTGCAGTGGTTGTCAGGGGACCCTCTGGACACACAAGCTAACGTTAGAAAGAGGGTGGTATATGTGCCCACCTTGTGCGGACCGTGATCGAAGGCAGAACCAAGAAGGGGAGTTGAGTAAATTCTTGGGTATAGCACAAGACACAGAGGTAGAGTGGGGAATTGTTTTTGACTGTCTTGAGACAAGGGCATTGGCGGACATCTTTGATTGGCTGTCTGCCCATTTAGATCGAGTGAAGGCAGTACAGTGTGGCAGTGTTAAGGCGAGAGTGTAGCACACAGCTTTGTGTCCCGCAGCAGCATGTGGTGGCCCCTGAGCGCTGGGAAGCGACAAAGCAGAGCTAGGCCCACAAACATTCTAAGAGGTTTGCTTCTCGTAAGCATCCTAACCGGGTCCCATGCAATGTTGACAGCAATCCAAAAGAGACAAAACATGTGGGTCACCCTAGCTGAATTAATGGGGCAAGACTCCATGTGTCTGAGCCTGGCCACCCCAGGGGACCCATTTCGCACCTGCTTAATTGGGGTCCCATATTTTAACCCGCAAGACTTCTGAGGGATGCCAGACAACAGCTCCCTAATAGGGAACGCCACAAACAATGGCAAGTGTTCAGGGCTGATCGGACTCATGCCTGTGCAGCACCGTGCCTGCTGGCAAGCTGCATTCTTAAAAGCATCAATGTCACCATGGGGACACCAGAAGAGTTAGATCTACTGGGTTCCACAAACCAAACTGGGGATGGTTACATGACATTCGAGCCTCCCACTACCAGTCAATTAAATGTTAATAGGTGCCTTTGGGCCACTGTTGACCCTCTTGCAGACTGGTTTCTGAGAAACTACAAGTCCCAAGCACTTTACTACTGAATCAACCTCATGGGTCAAGCCTCGAAACATCTCCCCAGTGGTACGTTCTTAATATGCGGGAACCGCGTGTGAAATGGGGTTCCCACCAGCCCACATGGGGGACCGTGCTACTTAGGGAAACTCACCCTGTTCCACCCAAACCTGCATCAACTCTTAAATATCACCCACGGCACTGAAACCAGGGTGTGGTGTTCAGTCCATGAGCTCAAATGGGAAAGGACTAAAGAGCCCGTCTTTTGGAGTCGTAGTACAATTTGGCTAGAATCCAAGTTTTAACCTGGTGCTTCACCAGCCAGGGCTCACGCTATTTTGCATAAACTTGCTTTCTGGGCGAGGGATGAACTAAACATAACTTTGCAGATGCTTGGCGAGCTAAGTGCAGATGTTACCAATGTTAGGCATGTGTTCTGGTTTGGCCAAATTTAGAAATATATCCTCTGAGAGAAGGCACAACCACCCCTCCCCCACCAGGTTTGGGAAAAAATAAATTTTCCTCGAAGGAAAGTGAAGAAGATAAAACTATTTATTTAACAGAATGTCATAGGTTAGCAAGCATAGTCCCGGAAGGGATATCCTTGCTAAGGGGTGCTTACAGCTTCCTCTGGGACCTGATAGAACCTATCAGCTGGCCAGTTTGAATATGGACAATTCTTTAAGCCACTTAAAGTTGTGACCGCCTCTGTGATCCACACTTAAGAATAGACAAACTCCCCCCCAAGCTCTCTCTCGTTTCCGGTGCTGGGACAGGTGGCTGCAGGCCCCGTGCGGGGGCTAGCAGGCCCGGCCAGGCCCTGCTTGGGCCAGGCCGGGCCGGGCCACGGCCAGCCTGGAGCCATGGGCCTGTTCCAGCTGTGGAACCCCCCCCCACTGCCTTGCCGTGGGCAGCCGGAGCGGCTCGGAACCCCCCCCCTCTCCACTGCGGCCGAGATTCAGCAAAGCGGCACCTCTGTTCGGCAGAGGTCAGGTGACCAACTGCGATAAGCCACATTCCAGCTGCAAGGCCGAGGTGAGATTAACCCTTTTATTGCTGTGAAGAGCTGAAAACCTGAGGGAAGAGAGAGAGGAGATGCTTAAAGCTGAAAGTCTGTTGTGAAGCTATGGTATATCAGAGTATCCCGTTGTAATTTCATGAAGATATGGGGGGTGGAGTGTTCAACTCATAAGCAGAAGCACCTGCGCTGAGATAGGCAGATGCTGACGCAGCTGTAATTTCATGAGAAGTTTGGACAGAGAGAGATGAACCAGATGAACCAGATGAGGACTTTTGCTCCAAAGAGGAAAGGAGAAAAACCTCAATTCCTAGAGATGCTTCCAGAGATAGTCTTAAAGATGAAGATGACCCTTTGCTCCCAGGGAAGGAGAAGGGCCTCTGTTTTTTTTGTTTCTGAACAGCTCAACCTTAAAATTGTACCCCAGAAAACTTTCAAGAGTGGACCCTCGAAAGCAGTTGCGGGAAAAGCTGCAAGTCGGGGGGAAGGGACTCACATCGTAAGCAGAGAGACTCCTCTTCCTAAATGGACTGAACAATATTTGGAAGTGGGTGGCTGTCTCGGTGTGATACTGTTTTCATAGCATGAGCAAAAAGAGACTTCTCTTTCTAAATGGACTGAACAAGGTTATTATGGAAGTGGTAAACAGACTGAACATCTTAAGGTTTGTCTTTACACTGTCAGTGGGAGAAGGGAGGAAGGTGGGGGGAGGAGGAGAGTTCTAAAGGTGGTATAATTTTTTTTTTCTTTTCTTCTTTTAGGTCTGTTAATAAACTTCTTTATATTCATTCAAGTTGGTGCCTGCTTTGCATTTCTCCTAATTCTTATCTCACAGAAGATAAACAGTAATGAGTATTTTAGACCAAACCACTACACTAAATTGGTGTTTCTGCCCGGTTACAAACCCAACCCGCGACACAAACACGCAGGAAAGGAAAATAATGCTAAATAATAAAATCTTTTGCTGTGGAAGAAAAACCTGGGAAAATGTTAGAGTCCTCTCTCTGGTCTCCTCGGAGCTGGGGCTTGGGCTAGGGCCTCTGTGCCTGGTGGAATGTCCTCCCGATGTGCTCTGATGTTAAAGCAATCAAGCAGTCCAGTAGAAAAGGGAGAAAATCTGAAATTCCAGGGAAGGAAAAATTCAACTCTCAGTCTCTTTCTGGAGAAAAAAAAGCAGCTGAACCACTGGCAAAAAAAGAAAGCAACCTGTCCTGGGCGCAGCAAGCCGGGTGCTTCCTTCCTCCCCTGCTGCAGCTGGAAACAAATTGCTATCTGTGTGTGACCTTGAACAAGCTGCAAACTGCTTTGAAAAAGTTTTGCTCAGTTTTTTCCTTCCCCCTCTCAGGCTCATTTTAGAGGCATAGAAAGGCACAGGAATTAATTTCTGGGCATAGGCAGCGATATGGGA
This sequence comes from Aphelocoma coerulescens, assembly GCF_041296385.1. Classification (NCBI taxonomy): domain Eukaryota; kingdom Metazoa; phylum Chordata; class Aves; order Passeriformes; family Corvidae; genus Aphelocoma; species Aphelocoma coerulescens. The sequence continues at coordinate 6,397,087 of NW_027184080.1, read as the reverse complement.
TACACATCATAAGGTCACCCGAAGACAGCATGCAGTATTACAAAATAGGGCAGCCATTGATTTTCTACTATTAGCCCACGGCCATGGCTGTGAAGATTTCCAAGGTATGTGCTGTATGAATATTTCTGACCACTCTGTCTCAGTTCACAAGCACCTCTCCGACCTCCAGAGGGGCCTGCACAACCTTCGGGAGACAGACGACCCTATTGGAGATTGGCTTACGGATCTGGGTATCACCAGATGGCTGCGTACCTTGGTAGTAGAAGGCTGCCGATTGCTATTTGTAGTTATATTAGGCTTAATAGTATTTGGGTGTAATTTTTCTTGCCTTAAAGCGAGGCTGCGAAAGATCATTGACCAGGCCTGGGTTGCCCAAAAAGAAAATGGGGGATGTGTAGAGGGAGTCCTTGTGGAACAGGGGCATATGATACCCCTGGAAAAATTGGAAAACCCAGGGTTGCCAAGGAAAAAGCCCTGAACTGGCCCCTGGCTGCAGGCAAGCCTGGGAAACACCTGGCTGCAGGCAGCCTTGAAATTCCTTAGCAAAGTTATACACTGGTCAGCTCCCCCACAGATTAGAGGCCGTCTAGAGGGACTGGGCATGAATCTTTGCAAAGAAGTTATAAGCTTGTATAGGTAAACAATAATACGGAGATTGATGCTCAAATCGTATCTGTGCATTGTTGGGAAATAGAATTATTGGGATCAATAAAAGAACTGTACAAGCAATAGGCCTGGAAGCTAAAGGCTTGTGTGTGAGAAAACTTTCCATGGGAAAGTCCCTGTGTGAAAGATAACAAGCAGGGCTGGGAACAAAGAGGGAGTCTTGAGATGGTCCAGCTGTACTATCCGGGAGTGAACGAGGGAGATAGACACTGACTTCTTTTAATCATAATGAGATTATGGAAGCTTGCCAATGTAAGTCCAATTATGTGGAAATAGAAATGTGTTTTGATAAGCTTTAAGCCACTTAGGAGTTAACAAGCTGGTATACTATATAAGTGCCTTTGGACTGCTAATAAATGGAGTTTTGCGGAGTTTGCTCTTATCAACCATATTGGCTGGCTGGCTTCTCTCTCTCTCTCCCCCCGCCGGGGGCCCGGGCTTCTCGTCCTGTTAAGTTTCTAACAGTGCATAGGTCGTTACTCTGGCTAGCTCTTCAGACTCAAGCCCCTAAAGTTCTCTTTTTCAGATCAGAGAGAGGAACCAAGATTGCTTTGTTGATACACTCTGTGATATCAGTTTATGTAAAGATACCATTAGAGGCAATGAAGATTATTTGGTATGTATTTGCTGCTGTTTGCTTGTCCTGGGCAGGGCTGTTACTTCTGGGGGTTTATTAATAATCACACCTAGCCTGTTGGGGGAACAGGAGAGGATGATTTTTCCCAGCCTTTCACCCCCTTCTCCCCTTTCAGGTCTGACACATCACATTTTGAGAATGTTGAATTCCCTCTGGATGTTAAGGACACCATATTCTTATTGCTAGTTCTGCTATGTCTCCTCCATACAGTCTACAACACATTTAGAGTCAGGGCTGAGATTTCCAGGGAGGTTGCCCAGAGATCTGACCCAGGGGTGGGAAATCCTGAGTGGCATGGAATGTGGGAGGATATGGGCCAGATTTTGAAGAAATACTCTACTCCAATAGTTTGGAAGTTCCCCCCTGAACAAATACAGAACCCCACTAAGGTAGTAGAATATTTGAAAGAAAATTGCAGTGGCAGTTCAAGAGAGGGCCGGCTTATTGCACTGCTCTGGGCCTTTGCTAATGCTTATCACACACTGCTCGATACTGTACAGCAGCAGCTACAGCTGGAGGGGAAGGAGAACAAATGTACAGACACCACAGTCACTGAGGCTGCAGTTAAACCAGATGGGCAGCCTAAGCCAATAGCAGTTGCCCCTGTCCAAAGGAGGAAATACAAGACCAAATCCATTTGCCTGGTGGATGACGAGGGGGAGGCAGGACCCTCAAAGCCAGCAGAGGAATCAGAGTTGGAAATAATCACCAAATCACTGTCCTTAGAAAGTTTACACAACCTGTGGAAAGACCTCAACCAATGAACAGACTAGTCCATATTGAGCTGGTTGATCCAAGTCTGGGATACCGTAGGTGACGGTACGATTTTGGACAGTACTGAAGCGAGGCTCTTGGGATCTTTGTTGAGGGATGTGGGTATTGACCTTGTTAAATGTACAAAACAGATGTGGTTGAAACTCACACAACTTGGGCCACAAGCATACTCCCACTTCTTAGCAATGCTGCAATGGAATGAGAAACACAAGACAGCGAGCACAACGATAAGAAGTCTCTGGACATATGAAGACACTGTCCATGCCCCGATACAAGTCCAAGTCTCGGTTATGGAAACAGACCTGACCGAGCATATCCAGAAATTGGAAGAGAAAATTGACAAGGGCCATCAGAAACTCAGAAAGGAGCTTAGGGAGGAAATGTTCCATATTTTGCCAGTACAGACCAGATGCCCTACTATTAGAAGCAGGCATCCCCTGGCTAGGGAGAGGGGGTACACCCCATGAGGTGATATGTGGTTTTTCCTACATGAGCATGGGGAAGACATGAGGAGGTGGGATGTGAAACCCACCTCCATCCTAGCAGCACGGATATGTAAGCTACAAGAAAAAACTACTAACAAAGGAAATTCAGCAAGGATGAATGTAGGCCCAGTTTCCTGTGGGCGAGCTCCTAGGCAGAACAGAAGGGAGGATGACATGTGTGATCCCTTTGAAGGGACCTCCAGAATGTATGCCCAGTGAGGGAACAACAGGCAGAACTAGAGCAGCCCTGCCTCAAGCCAGGTAAAGGCCAGGGAAAATTGGGTTTTTTGGACTGTGTGGCTGTCTTGGAGTGACTTTATGATGTGCATCCCCTATCGCTGCACAGAAATTAATTTTGTGCCTTTCTGTGCCCTTAAACTGAGCCTGAGAGGGGGAGAGAAAAAACTGAGCGAACTTTTCATAACAGTTGTTCAAGGACACAGATACACACTCCTGCATTCTGCTGCTGCAGCAAGAAGAGTGGAGGAAGCACCCTTCTTGCTTTTCAGCCAGCTTTTGGCTCCTTTTATCCAGAGGGAGACGGTGAGTTGAACTTTGTTTTTTCCTGGGACTTCGGTTTTTCCCTTCTTCTCTTCTGGACTGTTTCAACATCAGAACACATTGGGAGAATTTTCCACCGAGGCCCCGGAGGTGGGCCCACATTGACCCAGCTCCGAGGAGGAGGAGAGACACCACATCTACAGAACGACTCTGAAATCTTCCCAGGTTTCTCTCCACAGTGAGAGATTTTATTATTTAACATTATTATCCTTTTCATGTGTGTTTGTTCAATAACTAATTTTTTATCTCTTTCACTTTCCTCCAAGGAATTTTTTTCTTTTCCCAAACCTGGTGGGGGAGGGCTGGTTGAAACCTGCCTTTTATTGGAGAATATTTTCCTCCAAATTTATCCAAACCGGCACAAATAATTAATGGCGCCCAATGCATGGCTCGAAGGAAAGTGATAAAACCTGTACTAATTACATTTTGGTTTGAATTTAATTACTTGTATTGGGGTAAAGTACTCACCATGTTGGAGGAATTCATAATGTCTCTTTGGCTTGATGTACTAATGTCTTTCTGGTCCCTAGGCTTGTTTGAGGTACTAATGCCTTTCTGGTCCCTAGGGGTGTTTGCCTATCCACAGATTGCTCCGATCTTGTCCCTGATACGTAACTTTTACCAAACAGCAGCATGAATCTGGATTTCTATTTTGCTGTGCTCAGTGATAATAATTTATAAGAAGTTAACAGAGGTACAGGCAGTTGTTCAAAGTGTGTATGATATGTGGTTTCTCTGTCCTGATCCCAGTCCTAGTTTCAGTAGCCTGTTTTGGGGGTTTATTAGTAATTGTACCCAGATTGTTAGAGGAGGAGGAGAGGGGGTTTCCCTTCCCTTTAAATTTGATAGGTTATCTTTTGAGAGTGTTCAGTTTCCCCTGGATGTTAAAGAGACCACCTTCCTGGTATTTTATCTGGTAAGCTTCCTTATGGTTTGCAGCTTGTCTAGAATGAGGGCTCAGATTTCCAGGCTGAGACACCTGACCCAGAGGTGGAACATCCTGAGTGGTGTGGGGAATGGGAGGATATGGGCCAAACCCTGAAGGAATTCTCTGACCCAATAGCTAGGAATTTCCCCCCTGAACAAATTCAGAACCCAGCTGAGGTAGGAAAATATTGGAAAGAGAAATGCAATGACAGTTCTAATGGGAAAAAGCTCATTGCAATATGCTGGGCCTTGGCATATGCTTATCGCACACTGCTAGATACTGTAGGGCAGCAGATAAAGGCAGAGGGGCAGGAAGATAAATCAGCAGACACCCCAGTCACTCAGGCTGCAGCCAAACCAGACAGTAAGCCTAAGCCACTGACAGTGGCTCCTGTCACGAGGAAAAAGCATACAACCAAAACCAATCGCCCAGTGAAAGATGATGATGATGCAGGGGAAGGAACCTCAAAGCCAGCAACTGACTCAGGCACAGAAACCATTACTGAGTCCATGTCCATAAAGGACTTTCACAGCCTAAGAAAGGACTACACCCGACGGCCTGATGAATCCATAATAAGTTGGATGGTCTGTATTTGGGACACTGCAGGAGATTATATGATGCTGGACAGTGCTGAAGCAAAGCATTTGGGATCCCTGTCACGTGATCCGGCTATCGACCAAACGATAATAAGGAGGGCTGACTCTGTCAGTCTCTGGACATGGGTCTTGACAGGCGTGAATGAAAGATACCTCTGTCCAGACAATTTCTATATGCAGGAAACCCAGTGGATGACCACAGAACAAGGGATCCAATGCTTGAGAGAACTAGAGGCGGTAGAGATTGTCTACATGAATGACCCAGGATTGAGGAGTCCAGACCGGGTGAGAGTTAACCCAGTGATGTGGCGAAAACTCATATGACTTGGGGCACAAGAATATGCTTCTGCTTTAGCAATGATGAAACTGGATGATGGCAGGAATGAGACTGTGCAGGATATGGCAGTGAAGCTCCGAGCATATGCAGATGCTGTGCGTGGCCCAACACATGTAAGAATCGCAGCTGGGGAAACACGTCTGTAGAAAGTGGAAGATAAGATGGAGAAGAATCACCAGGAACTCAAGAAAGAGATTAAAGAGGGCCTTCTCTAAATCTTGGCGGTACAGATCAGAGATCCTGTTACCCGAGGCAAACATCCCCCAGCGAGAGAGAGAAGGCACATCCCACGTAGTGAGCAGTGGTATTTCCTGTATGATAGGGGGGAAAACATGAGGAGGCGGGATAGACAACCCACCTCTGCTCTTGGAAACACGAGTACGTGAATTGACAGAGAGCAAGACTCAGAGAGGAAGTTCGACCAAAAAGCAAGCAGCTCCAGTTGCCCATAGCTGAACCACCAAAAATGATGAAAGAGAAGATGACATGTCTGATCCCCTCGAAGGAACTTCTAAAATGTATGCCCAGGGAAAGCAGGATAACCAGGCATAGAGGGGCTCTGCCTCTAGCCAGATACAGGCCAGGGAAAACCTCGTTTTTTGGACTGTGTGGATTCGTTGGCCGGGTACATCAGAACCACAAAAATATGATGCCTTGGTTGATACTGGGGCACAGTGTACAATAATCCCATCACAACATGTGGGGGTAGAATCTGTTTCTGTTGCCGGTGTGACAGGTGGATTACAAGATTTGACCCTGGTGGAAGCTGAGGTGAGCCTGACGGGAAATGAGTGGAAGAAACATCTCAATGTGACTGGTCCATGCATTTTAGGCATAGACTTCTGCCAAAGCGGGTATTTCAGAGACCCAAAGGGACTCAAGTGGGCTTTTGGAATAGCTGCTGTGGACACAGAGGGCATTAAGCCATTGAACACTTTTCCTGGACTATCAGAGAACCCATCTGCAGTCGGTCTTCTGAAGGGAGAAGAGCAGCGAGTATTAATTGCTACCTCGACAGTGCAACGCTGACAGTACCCACCAACTCGAGAGGCTGTGATTCCCATCCACAAGATGATCCGTGAGCTGGAGAGCCAAGGGGTGGTCAGCAAAGCCCACTCACCCTTCAATAGTCCCATTTGTCCTGTGAGCAAATCTGAAGGAGCATGGAGATTGACTGTGGACTATGGTGGCTTGAATGAAGTGACTCCACCATTGTGCGCTGCTGTGCCGGACATGTTGGAGATCCAGTACGAGCTGGAGTCCAAAGCGGCGAAGTGGTATGCCACTATTGACATTGCTAATGCATTTTTCTCCATTCTTCTGGCAGCAGAGTGAAGGCCTCAGTTTGCTTTCACCTGGAGGGGCGTGCAATACACCTGGAACCGACTGCCCCAGGGGTGGAAGCACAGTCCTACCATCTGTCATGGACGGATCCAGACTGCACTAGAAAACGGTGAGGCTCCAGAACATCTGCAGTACATCAATGACATCATTGTGTGGGGGAACACCACCACAGAAGTGTTTGAGAAAGGAGAGAAAATCATTCAGATTCTCCTGGAAGCCAGTTTCGCCATCAAGAAGAGCAAAGTCAAGGGACCTGCTCTAGAGATCCAGTTCCTGGGAGTGAAATGGCAAGATGGATGAAATCAGACCCCCGCAGACATCACCAATAAGAACATGGCAATGTCTCCACCAGCCAATAACAAGGAGACACAGGCTTTCTTAGGTGCCATAGGCTTTTGGAGGATTCATATTCCTGAGTACAGCCAGACTGTGAGTCCTCTTTACCAGGTTACCCGCAAGAAGAACGATTTCCATTGGGGGCCTGAACATCCACAAACCTTTGCACTGATCAAGGAGGAGATTACTCATGCTGTAGCCCTCGGCCCAGTCAGGACAGGACCAGAAGTGAAGAACATGCTCTACTCTGCAGCTGGGAGCCATAGTCTGTCCTGGAGCCTTTGGCAGAAGGTGTCTGGTGATACTCGAGGTCGACCACTGGGATTTTGGAGCCAAAGCTACAGAGGGTCTGAAGCCAACTACACCCCAACAGAGAAGGAAATCTTGGCAGCCTATGAAGGAGTCCCAGCAGCCTCAGAGGTAATTGGCACTGAAGCACAACTCCTCCTGGCACCCCGACTACTGGTGCTGGGGTGGATGTTCAAAGCAAAGGTTCCCTCTACCCACCATGCCACCAATGCCACATAGAGCAAATGGATTGCTCTCATCACACAGCGCACCTATATCAGAAAACTGAATCGCCCTGGGATTTTGGAAATAATCACAAACTGGCCAGAAGGTGAAAACTTTGGTCTCGCTGATGAAGAAGAACAAGTGACACACGCTGAAGAAGTTCCACCGAACAACCAACTACCATCAGAAGGCACATGCTACACTCTTTTCACTGACGGTTATTGTTGCATCGTAGGGATGAAACGAAAATGGAAAGCAGCCGTATGGGGTCCCACATGATGGGTTGCAGCAACTCCTGAAGGAGATGGTGGATCAAGCCAACTTGCTGAACTCAAAGCTGTTCAACTAGCCCTGGACATTGCTGAAAGAGAGAAGTGGCCAAAGCTCTACCTCTACACTGATTCATGGATGGTAGCCAATGCTCTGTGGGGATGGCTAGAAAAGTGGGAAAAAGATAATTGGCAGCATAGGGGAAAACCAATCTGGGCTGCTGAGGAGTGGAAAGACATCGCTGCCCGAGTAAGAAAGCTAGTTGTGAAAGTCCGCCATGTAGATGCCCATGTCCCCAAGAGTAGGGCTAATGAAGAACACCAAAACAACAAGCAGGGAGATCAGGCTGCTAAGATAGAAGTGTCACAGATAGACTTGGACTGGAAACACAAGGGAGAGTTGTTCCATGCTCGATGGGCCCATGATGCCTCAGGCCATCAAGGCAGAGATGCCACCTATAAGTGGGCACGAGACCAAGGGGTGGATCTAACCATGGACAGTATCTCCCAAGTTATCCATGACTGTGAGACGTGCACGGGGATCAAGCAGGCCAAGAGAGTGAAACCCCTATGGTATGGTGGGTGGTGGTCCAAATACAAGTATGGGGCGGTGTATGAACCCAGAGTGCAGAGAATATTTCTCTGCCTGTTTTGTAGGGTTTTACCCCCCTGAACACCACTGTTTTTGACCTTCGTCCTTGGAAAAAACTGCCTACCCTTAGAGATGATTTAGAACTACACTGCTGTAAACTAGATGATAGAATATTATGTAAGATTGTCACAGGGTGAAAAATTTAGAGGTTTTGGGTTTCTTAATGTAGTAAATAGATAAAAGCAAAAAAAAATCAAAATGGTGGATTTTTGTTGTTCTCCAAACCTTCTTCTTCTACTACTCCATATTCTGCAGTAAAAGTAGTTTGGGATGATTGGACAAAGAATTCCACAGTTCTTGGTTGTCTTACTAGATAATTTGTAGAAAAGTGAAAATAATGTACGTTTTTAGTAACCATTGGTTAATTTACCTTTTAAAAGGCTGTGTAATCTTGATAATTCGGCTTTTTCCTGCATTCTCTGCTTTGTGCTATGTCTGTGTCATGCTAGTGGCTCTGTTTCTCTGATAAGACTTAACAAACAACTATCTAGAAGCAGCGAAGACTGAGAGTCCCTTTTGTCTCTCAAACTCCTGGCAAGGACTTTAAAAACTCTCTCCCATCAGGAAAGGCTTAATTACAGCATGGTCAGTGTCAGGCGGCCTGGCAGACTGATTACATCACACTGCCTCAAACCCTCCAAGGCAAGCGCTATGTGCTCACAATGGTAGAAGCCACCACAGGATGGCTGGAGACCTATCCTGTGCCTCATGTTAAGGCCCAGAACACCATCTTGGGCCTTGAAAAGTAAGTCCTTTGGAGGCATGGTACCCCTGAGGGAATTGAATCTGACAATGGGATTCATTTCAAGAATACCCTTATCAACACCTGGGCTAGGGAACATGGCATTGAATGGGTGTAACACATCCCTTACCATGCACCAGCTGCAGGCAAAGTGGAACGGTGCAATGGATTGTTGAAAACCACTTTGAAGGCACTAGGTGGGGGAACTTTCAAAAACTGGGAGCAGCATCTGGCAAAGGCCACCTGGTTAGTTAACACCCGAGGTTCCACCAATAGAGTTGGTCCAGCCCAATCTGAATCCCTGCATACAACAGATGGAGATAAGGTCCCAGTAGTGCAAGTCAGAGGTCTGTTAGGAAAGACTGTTTGGGTTAATTCTGCCTTTAGTACAGATAAAACCATCCATGGGGTTGTTTTTGCTCAGGGACCTGGTTGCACATGGTGGCAATACAGAAAGATGGAACAACACATTGTGTACCGCCGGGAGATCTGATTGTTGGGTGAAAATCACCTGTAATGTGAAATGCCTTTATACCACTGCTTGCTGAGTGTCACTGTCACTGTTTGTACATAGCTGTGTATATATATATGTATGTATGTATTAATGTGTGTGTGTAGAGTTAGAACATATTAGTTTGGACATGAGCTGATGATATGGGATAAGGGGTGGAATGTCTTGGGGTGACTTTATGATGTGTATCCCCTATCACCACTCTATGCCCATACATGATTTCTGTGCCTTTCTCTGTCTTTAAAACTGGGTGCGAGAGAAGAAAAAAAAAAAAGCCAGATGTACCTTTCAAAGCAGTTTGTGCTCCAATGTCACACTACTATCTCTCTCTGCGGGCTTCTATGGAGGCAAGAGCGGAGGAAACACCTTTCCTTTTTTTTTTCAGATTTTTTCGGTTTTTTCTGAGGAAAGAGACAGAGTTGAAATTCTTTGCTGTTTAGCCAGCTTGCTTGCTGAGACAAGAACTTTCCTTGGACTGTTCTGCTGTGGTCTGGATCACCAGCACTGGGAGACCCATGCCACAGCCTGGAGGGGCCACACCCCAGCTCTGGAGAGAGAAGAGCCACACCTACAGAAGGACTTTGAATTTCACCAGGTTCTCTCCACAGCGAGAGGTTTTATTATGTGCATTGTGTCTGTCAAATAAATTGTTTTTTTCTTTCACTTACCTCTGAGGAAAATTTTTCCCAAACCTGATGGGGGAGGGGTGGCTGAAACCTGCCTTCTATCAGAGGACGTTCCTTTTGGACATTCCTCCCAATTTGTCTCAAACTGGCACACCAAGTCAGTTTAAGTAGCAGCTTTTCATCAATGGCCCCTTTCAAAAATGTGTTTAAATGATCAAACCCTACTGCGTTATCAGGTCTCATCCCCACAGAGTGCCTGGAATCGGGGGTACATACGGCCGCAAGGTGACAGTCTTGCCCTCTGGGCCGATGATTTTCAGTTCTTTTGTAGGCGGCCAGGGAATCTGCTGACCTCCGACGCCTACTAGGATTGCAGCTGAGGGGGCCAGAGACCACTCGGGGGACCAGTCCTTTTCGGATATTATGTAATCATCTCCACAAGTGTCGACTAAACCTGTAAAAGACTTAGATTCTATTTGGCATGTGAGAAATGGTTGTTGAACCCCTATGACTTTGACCAAAATATTTGTGGGGTGCCTGTGCTCCCAAATCCTCCTGCATTTCATTGTTGCTGGAAGATCGGTGCTGAACAGGGATTTGCTGGCAGTGGTATTAATTGTGCCAGTGTGGTCCCCTGTGCCACAGTACAGGGACGACAAGGTGTCCAAGCCATGATTTTAATTTCCCCTTTATAGTCAGCATCAATGATTCCTGGTAATACAAATAGTCCTGTGCAGATGGTAGAGGAGCGTCCCAGGAGTAAAGCATGTGTTTGAAATGGCAGTGGCTCTCACACAGAGGTGGGCAGCAGGTGAACCAAGGTATCATTCAGGGTTGTGGTAGCGCTGATGGCCACATCCAGACTGGCACTTCTGGGGGTACCCCTTGCAAGGCTTGTGCTTGTATTGGTGTCAGATTGAGTGGGATCCTGCTGAATTGAGGGGCACCGGGCCCCAGTGTGCCTCCCTCCGAGTTTTCCTGCTGTGGAAGAAGGTTGCTGTCTTTGTCATATTTAGACCGGCATTGATTGCTCCAATGAAACCCTTTTTGGCAGCGAGGACGAGGGTTACCGGGCTTTTTATTGCCTTTTTGTCCCTTTGGACATTGCTTCCTGATATGTCCTACCCCCCCACATTCAAAGCACTTTAATAGCTACTCTGGCCACTTGCAGTTGTTGGGCTATTGCACTAGCAATCACTTCTGCTTTAAATTGTTCTGAGCCGATATTAGCACATGCCTTGATATAATCAGAAAGTTCAACATCAGCACGATTACAAATCGGGTCCAGGGCTTTTTTACAGTCATTGTTAGCATTTTCATAAGCAAGAGATTTTAAGACAGCATCAGCTGCTTCCTGCATATCAATTTGCTGCCTAACAGCGGATTGTAATTGATTAATAAAGGTAATGTATGGTTCCTGAGTCCCCTGCCTCACAGCAGCAAAACCAGACTAATTTTTTTGTGTCAGGTACTTTTCATAGCTCATGCATGGCAATAACGGTAGATTGATCCCACACTTGTGGTGGGAGTCTTAATTGTGCCCTAACAGTAGCATACATGTCTGTGCCAGAGAGCTGTGATGCAGTGATATTAATGGGTGGTTGTTGGTTGCTATTATTCAATGCCTGAGTCTGAGCCAAATCTACAAATTCCGTCCACCAGAGTATTGCTCTCCTGTCAACATTGTCTTAAAAAGAGATTTCCAGTCCACTGGCAACATAGTATGTGCTTCTGCAATTGCATCTAATAAATTCATAGTAAAGTGTCGAATTTCCCGTTTCACTCGTCGGAAGAAATAACTTCCAGGGATGGGACTATGCGATTACACAGATTTATTGTTTAAAATAACAAATGCATCAGTTGAGTGGTGAGATTTTACAATACCTCCGAATAATGGTGATTAGTCACAAGATTTAGAGTTACATCGTAATTTATAACTTTCTAATCCAATAGACACTTAAAACGACACTTTGTTTTGGATTTATGACCTATCACCTGTGGCAGTTCTCACTGCAATGCAGCTGTGTCTTGACCAATAACTTCCCATGTCACGTACACACAGATGTTTCTTTTATACCATCTACATTCTTAACTTAAACTATATAAAATCACACTATTATATTCAAAATCCTCCACCAAAACACCCAGTGTACATTTTTACTTATAACTATAGGAACACAGGCTTGTAATCTTTTTGCTTAAGATCTATAAATCTCTGTCAATTAAGCCAGACCTCGTCTCTTCCAGGGTTGTAAATCAAAGCCTCCTTTAATTGCAGGAGTTTCTATTCCTCTGTCTCCCACAGTAAAGGAGGAATGTAAACCATTTTCTTTCACCAATTTCTTCAGTTCCTTTACCATCTCATATGACAATTGTTCATGATGTGGGTTTTGATTACGATACACCACAGGCATTGCTTGAAAAAATTCAATATAACCCTCCTCCAATGCTCGTCTCTGGCATTTCTGTATAAACCTTTCTGGCTCAGGTCCTATAGGTGGTATTGTTTCCTCATCATAGTCACTAGAGGAATAGGACATGGTATAAGATGGTGGTGGAATATGTGAAACATTTGCGGCAGCCTTTTTGCATGCTGTTTGCAGTATTTCTTCCACGCTAGGAGCAGCTGCTGCCATAGCACATATTGGGGCTAGAGGAGGATATAAATCTGGTTCTTTTCCAGAGTGAATTGGACCAAGATCAAACAGATCCTCTTTCTCCGGATCATTCTCCTCAGCTGAAGTTTCATTAATAAAAACAACACAATCTGATGGCAATGCAGGTGGAGCATCTGCAAGGACGTGCTCTGCGTCCTTAAATTTTGCAAAGCCGAGTATATCTAACTCCAAGAATTAATATCATCAGGGTGGACATCATGATGGGTAATTTGGCGGGTTTGTAAACACTCACTGACCTTTTGCCAGTGAGTAAGGTCATAGGAACCATCTGATGGGTACCAGGGACAAAATTGTCTGACCCATATAAGTAATTGGATGAGGCTTTGGGGTTGGAGTTTATAACGCTGTTCCCTGGTGATGTGCAACAGACAGTCTTTATGCAGTTTTTTTGGATTTTGTTGCACCTTGCCCCATTATAAAAAAATGCTGCCTGACTATTCCCAAAGTCTAACCTGTTCTATAGCCAGCGATGAAAGGAGCTCCTTGGTGATCAGTTGAACATATCCACGGTTGGTTCGGTCAGGGTACACCACCAGATTGGATCACGTCAGTAATAATGAAGTCCCTGTTAATCGGGAGGCCATTTCTGGAATATGAATGCGAGACTCATAAGCTGAGAGCAAAATGAATCTGTTTATTCCAGACATAAAACAGTACTTATTCTCTTAGGGTGAGAATCTCTGTTCAATTCTTCGCACACAACCTGGTTGCAGGCCTGTAATAAATCTGTCAGCCTGACAGTTTGTTATTTTTCTCAAGGTTTGCAGGCTTCGAAGAAACAGGATGCCTTTCCTGTCTTCAGATTGTGTGTAATCTGCTTTCTTTGGTGCTTCTCAGGGTTTTTTTTTCAGCGCCAGACTTCCTGTACCTCCACAAGTAGTATGAGCAGTTCCTTTTATCCAGGCTCAGTTTGGTAACCATGAGGTAAGTGTATGGAAAATATAATCAAAGTTCAGTGAGCCCTTAGAGAGCTACCTGATGTAGAATTTGTTTCCAAAATTCAACCAAATTCTTATTAATTCTTTCACTCTGATCTACATAAGAACAACAACTAGTTTTAATGATTTTGAGGCTAGTAGGAAATTGAGAGCCGTTCTGTTCTGCAAAACTATACCAGACATATCATGGACTTCTTGTAAGGCTGAAATTGCATCTGAATTTTGCTTTTCAATATGTTCAATAACACTTAATATGATCAAATACTGTTATGTTTGGAATTACAGTCCCATGGGCACAGGCCCCATTTTTATCTAGGGGCATAAATTACCCAACCTCAATTTCACATATCCAAAATCACCTTGACAAGTTGTTTTTATGAAGAGTTTTTGGATACATTTTGGGCTAAAGCCACATGCAGATTTTGGGGCCAAACCTGAACCATTGTAACCAACTGTGCACATAACAGGCACAAAAGAACAAATTTAAACCACATCGTCCTGATTTGTATCAGTCCTTGTTTTCCAGTTATTTCAGGAGCAGAGGTCTTCTTAACTCTGAAGCAGTGAATTCAGGGTTCTCTGCCAGCACCTTTGACTGCAGTGAGTGTAGTCAGGACTTGGAATGGTCCTCTCCACTTACCTTGCAAGGGTCACTGTCCCACCATTTAAAGTATACCCAGTCTTCAGGCTGGAACAGATGGGCAGGTGTGTCCAATCCTTATAGATCTGGATAACAGGACAAATCTCTGGAGCTTCTGCAACGTGGAACTTAAAGCTATTAAATATCTCTGTAAGTCAATTTTCCCCCTCATATGGATTTCTCCTGGGATATGCAGAATCTGATAAAGCCTTCCATGCAATATTTCATAAAGACTTAGATTGTCTCTCCGCCTTGGTTGTATGTGGATTCTCAGTAAGGCTATAGGCAAGGCCTGAACCCATGTTATGGATGTTTCTTGACAAATTTTACTAACCTGTGTTTTGAGGGTTTGTCATAGGTTAGCAAGCATAGTCCCGGAAGGGATGTCCTTGCTAAGGGGTGCTTACAGCTTCCTCTGGGATCTGATAGAACCTATCAGATGGCCAGTTTGAATATGGACAATTCTTTAAGCCACTTAAAGTTGTGATCACCTCTGTGATACACACTTAAGAATAGACAAACTCCCCCCCAAGCTCTCTCTCGTTTCTGGCGCTGGGACAGGTGGCTGCGGGGCCCGAGCAGGACCCAGTGGGCCGGGCCCAGGCCCTGCTCGGGCCAGGACAGGCCGGGCTACGGCTCCAGGATGACCCCCCCCCCAGCAGGGCTGTGGGTAGCTGGAGCGGCTCGGAACCAACCCCCCCTCCACTGCGGCCAAGACTTCAGCAAAGTGGCACCTCTGTACGGCAGAGGTCAGGCGACCAAGAGCGATAAGCCACGCAGCTGCAAGGCTGAGGTGAGATTAACCCTTTTATTGCTGTAAAGAGCTGAAAACCTGAGGGAAGAGAAAGAGGAGATGCGTAAAGCTGAAATTCTGTTGTGAAGCTATGATATATCAGAGTATCCCATTGTAATTTCATGAAGATGGGGGGGTGGAGTGTTCAGCTCCTAAGCAAAAGCAGCTGCGCTGAGATAGGCAGATGCTGACACAGCTGTAATTTCATGAGAAGTTTGGACATGGAGAGATGAACCAGATGAGGACTTTTGCTCCAAATGGGAAAGCAGAAAACCTCAGTTCCTAGAGATGCTCCCAGAGATAGTCCTAATGATGAAGATGAGGAAGACCCTTTCCTCCCAGGGAAGGAGAAGGGCCTCTGGTTTTTTTTTCTGAATGGCTCAACCTTAAAATTGTACCCCAAAAGACTTCAAGAGTGGACCCTCGAAAGCAGTTGAGGGAAGAGCTGCAAGTTGGGGGAAGGGACTCACATCGTAAGCAGAGAGACTCCTCTTCCTAAATGGACTGAACAATACTTGGAAATGGGTAGCTGTCTCATTGTGATAATGTTTTCATAGCACGAGCAAGAAGAGACTTCTCTTTCTAAATGGACTGAACAAGGTTATTATGGAAGTGGTAAAGAGACTGAACATCTTAAGGGTTGTCTTTTTACATTGTCAGTGGGAGAAGGGAGGAAGGTGGGGGGAGGAGGGGAGTTCTGAAGTTGGTGTAATTTTTTTTTTCCTTTTCTTCTTTTAGGTCTGTTAATAAACTTCTTTATATTCTTTCAAGTTTGGTGCCTACTTTGCATTTCTCCTAATTCTTATCTCACAGAAGATAAACAATAATGAGTATTTTGGATGAAACCACTGTTGGGAAATAGAATTATTGGGATCAATAAAAGAACTGTGCAAGCAATAGGGCTGGAAGTTTTTAGGCTTGTGTGTGAGAGACACTTTCCATGGGAAAGTCCCTGTGTGAAGGAAAACAAACAGCCTGAGAAAAAACAGGGAGTGAAAAACTTGCAGCTGTGCTATCAGGGAGTGAAACGAGGGAAATGAACACAAAATTCTTTTGATCATAACAAGACTGTGGAGACTTGCCAATGTAAGTCCAATTATGTAGAAATAGAAATGTGTCTTGATAAGTTAAGCCACTTAGGAGCTAACAAGCTGGTATACTATATAAGTGCCTTTGGACTGCTAATAAACAGAGTTCATTTATCAACCATATTGGTTATGGACTGTGTTTCTCTCTCCCGGGCCCGAGGATCCGGGCTCCTCATCCTGCGCAGCTTCCAACAACTGGTGCCCAATGTGGGGCTCGAACCCACCACCCTGAGATTAAGAGTCTCATGCTCTACCGACTGAGCTATACCCCCTACAGATCCGACACCAGGTACCGTACCTACCGCACCTCCGGTGCAGACGCAGGCTGAGTTATCGGACGGCGACAACAAACAGTTGGGCCTAGAAGCCACTAGATGTCGCCCTGAGCCTGCTGGAACTGATATTCACAGAGCATGTAACACCCCTTCGTTAACATGTACTCGGGTTGATTGGAGAAAGATCGTAAAAACAGCCCTTGAAAATGAAGATTATGAACTCCCCGAGGCGATCGGAGATGCAGTTGCCTTTCCGGTAATATATCAAGCCGCTGGAGATAATGTAGTAAGAGAATATAGTCCAGTAAATATGAAGCTGTTAACTCAGCTGCGGGGCACAGTCAATGAGTCCGGGCTGCACAGTGAGCCTGCCAAGCAGATGCTGAACTACGTATGGGGTTGTGGGATTCTTTGCCCGGAGAATATTAAAACTATTATGAGAATGATTATGACTCCCTTACAGGTTATGCTGTGGCAGGCGCACTGGCAACGCCTTTGTGATGCTTCTGCCAATACCCATCATGATGCACAGGACCCCTTACATGGGGTTACGGTGGAGCAGCTTATGGGTATTGGGCAGTTTGCCAGAGTGGAAATGCAGGTGCAAGTGGGACCAGAAAGATTATTGGAGGCTATGAGACTTGCCCGGCAGGCGATGTCCTTTGTAAAAACAGCACCCCCCCAGCCTTCCTATCTGTCGGTTAAACAGGGCAGGGATGAATCCTTTTTGAGTTTCATTGATAGGGTTACTAATGCTATACATAATTCGGATGTACAGGATTTTATGAAGGGACCATTGTTAAGGCAGTGTGTCATGGAGAATTGCAATTGGTACACCCGGTCCATACTAGTTACCCTGCCTGCTGATGCACCGGTAGAGCTGATGCTAGATAGGATGACCCGTGTGCCAGTAGGGCCACAGGCAATGTTAGTGGAAGCTGTTAAGGCAGTAGGGAAAGATCTCCTGCAAGCCCAGACGCAAGCTTTTGCAGCCTTTGCCCCCCTGAAAGGGGTAGAAGCACCAAGAGACGGGTGCTATATTATCTCTAATGAAGTCAAGTACTACCGATGTGGCCGGAGAGGGCAGTGTCGGGTCCAATGACTATGGTGCCGTAACTGTAATCTCAATACTCACTCCACGGAACTCTGCCAGAGGAGGTCGGGAAACGGGAGATCGAGCGCCAAGGGTCGCGGCGCCGGGACACCAACAGCGATGCCAGTCTCCGCAGCTCCCTGCAACCTGCCGGTTGCCTTAGGCCAGAAACCCGAGGAAGCCTTGGCTTGGACCTGGCAACAGCAGTAGATGTGACCTTAATCGACGGCCGGCCCCAGAGGATTCCAACTGGCATTAAAGGGCCCCTGATTATCAATGGACAGTGCTATGGAGCTTTGCTGTTAGGCCGCTCTTCTAGTAGCCTGAGAGGACTTTTTGTATTGCCTGGCCTAATTGATAAGGACTATAAAGGAGAAATTTGCATCATGTCTCAGACTCATTTTCTACCTGTGCACATCCCAGCACACAGCAAGATCGCTCAACTGATCCCTCTGCCCCACCTGACTGCAGACATAGCCGAGGGAACGCCAGAGCGGGGAACGGGAAAATTTGGTTCAACGAGGAGCCTCGCTCTTCTCACCCTCCCACTAGCTCAGCGGCCGGTTGCTACCACAGTGTTCACTTGTGATGGTGATTCTATAACACTGTCTGCACTTTTGGACTCTGGAGCGGACCTGACAATTGTGGCCAATTCATGCTGGCCTCCACATTGGCCCCTTCAACAGGCAATAGGGGGGTCAAAGGTGTCGGGGGCACTGCTTCGGTGCAACGCAGCCAGGAGAGACTTCAAGTCATACTAGATGGACGCACTGCATCTGTTGTAGTTACAGTGATGCCTCTGCTTGAGAAAGTTAATGCTTTAATAGGGAGAGACGTGCTCGACCAGCTGGGATTTGTGCTGACCACTGACATGCCTTTTTGGTAGAGGCCGCTGCACTGACTTTCCCGATAGCCTTGCACTGGATTACAAATGCCTCAGTGTGGATCGAGCAGTGGCCGCTCAAAGAGGAAAGTCTGCAGCAAGCTCATGCGCTGGTGCATGAGCAGTTAAATCAAGGACATTTGCGACCATCTACGAGTCCATGGAATACACCCATCTTTGTAATCAAGAAGAAATCTGGGAAATATCGGCTGTTGCATGATTTGCTTGCTATTAATGCTCAGATGCAGGCTATGGGGACCCTGCAGCCTGGTCTTCCCAATCCTGCAGTTGTACCTCAGAACTGGCATTTACTAATAGTGGACTTAAAAGACTGTTTTTTTACTATCCCATTGCATCCTGATGGTATGCATCGCTTTGCTTTTACTCTCCCTGCAATAAACAGGGAGGGACCTGCTTCTCGTTATGAGTGGACAGTACTTCCACAGGGGATGAAGAACAGTCCCACTTTGTGCCAGATGTATGTTGATGCTGCACTAAAGCCGGTTTGAGTGCAGTGGCCGAAGGCCATCATTTATCATTATATGGATGATATACTGATGGCTCAACCAGACCCAATCACCCCCCAGCAAGAGCTCCTGCTCACCAGACAGTTGAACCGGTATGGCTTGATCGTTGCGCCCGAAAAGGTTCAGCGTACACCTGTTTGGAAATACCTGGGGTGGAGTATTACTGAGGCACAAATCAGGCCACAGAAGGTGACAATTCAAACCAATCTCAAAACTCTGAGGGATGCACAAAAACTCTTGGGTGACCTACAGTGGCTGCGGCCCATTGTTGGCATCAGTAACGAGGATCTGGAGGTGCTGCGGCCCCTGCTGAAAGGGACTGATCCTTCCTCGCCTGTTCGGCCCACACCGGAGCAGGTGGATACTATTCAGCGTATTAGTACTGTTATTGCAGACAGAGAGGTTGATCGAATGGACGCTGATATTCCAGTCGACTTCACCATCCTCCATGGAGAGACGCAACTTATTGGTGCACTGACTCAGTGCATAAAGAAAAAGGGGGAGCAGATTAAGGTCTTGGAATGGATGTTTACAAGCCTACAGCCTAAAACAACATTGCAACAGAAAATTGATAATGTGGCAGAATTGATACAGAAAGGCCGCACCTGTATAATACAAGTCACTGGGCAAGAGCCAGGAACGATCTACTTGCCAATGAAAAGAGCTGAGCTCGAGTGATATCTACAAAATTCTCAAGCTTTGCAAATTAGCCTGCTAAGCAATGCCCAGCAAATTGAAGTACAACCACTCAGGGCCCCGGTACTGAAATGGATGACACAGCATACATGGATTCAGATTCCCAAAAGGAGTAAGCACCCACTACAAGAAGCAGTAACCGTGTTCACTGAGGCTGGAAAGAAGTCCCGACAAGCAGCTGCAACGTGGCAGGTTCAAGGACAATGGTGTCATCAGATACTAGAGGCTGAACCTGGAGACTCTTTGCAGACCCTTGAATTAGCTGCAGTGGTCTGGGCCTTTAAGTGATGGTTGTCTGTTAAACTCAATGTAGTAACAGACTTGTTATATGTTGCTGGCATTGTGGAACGGATAGAGGATGCTAGGATCAAAGACATAAATAACAGACGCCTGTTTGAACTACTGCGCCAGCTTCAATCAGCTATCGGTCAGAGATCGTGTGCCTATGCTGTAATACATGTCAGGAGTCATCTATGGACAGAGGGCCTGGGCGAAGGGAATGCCTATGCAGATCAGTTAGTCTCTGTGACAGTGCCATTGAATGAATTTGCAAAGGCACGGGAAGCCCATAACACATTCCATCAGAATGCAAGAGGTCTTCATAGACAATTTGATATTACCATGGAAGAAGCTAAAGGAATAGTACGGGCATGTCCTACATGCAGTCATCATGGCCCGGGTCTCGGTGTAGGGGTTAATCCCCGAGGCTTAGGCCCGAATGAACTATGGCAAATGGATGTGACCCATGTTCCTGAGTTTGGCAGACTGAAATATGTGCATGTCACCATAGACACTTGCAGCAAATTTATATGGGCATCAGCGCAGACAGGAGAAAAGGCCCTTCATGTGATACGACACCTGACCAGCTGTTTCGCCGTGATGGGGGTACTGCAGCAGATCAAGACAGACAATGGTCCTGCCTACATTAGCGAGCGGCTGCGAAAGTTTTGTCAGCAATGGAGTGTGCAGCACGTCACTGGAATCCCTCATTTACCTACAGGGCAAGCTATTGTGGAGCGTGCTAATCAGACACTAAAGTTATATTTAGCCAAGTTCAAGGACATTTCAGATGTGCAGGAAAAATTAGCAAAAGCCTTGTACGTATTAAATTACTTGTGTTTGTTTGGGGATAATGACGCTGCACCTGCCTGTCTTCACAGCAGTATTGTAGAAGCAAAAAGGAAAGTAACCAAACATTTTTATGTGATGTATAGGCACCCAGCTACAGGGATCTGACAGGGGCCCGCTGAGGTTCAATATTCAGGCAGGGGGTACATGTGTGTGCTTACCCCAGCAGGACCTCTGTGGGTACCCAGCCGCTGGACTCGTGCTGCGACAGAGCCTGCAATGAACAGAGCCGACCCTGGATCCAGAAGTGCATCCACTTGAGGAGGAGAGGCTGAAAAGGGCTTTGTGCCCTCTGCATATAGACTGTAAATCTGACTTGGAATAAGAGTATTAGCAGGCATTTTTCAATCAGCTGCCTGCCTATTTAGATCAAGTGAAAGTAGTCAATTTAGCAATTAGTTATGCATTTATGTTTTTACCTGGTATTTTAGCAAACAGGCCTTATGCTATTTTGCTTAAACTTGCTTGCTGGAAGATGTTATGTTTAAGTTCTGTTACATTTAAGTTCTGTTAAGTTTACGTGCTGTTAAGGTTAATTTCTGTTAAAGTTAAGTTCTTTTAAGTTTAATTTCTGTTAAGTTTAAGTTCTGTAAAATTTTAGTGATAAGATTAAGTTGTGTAAAGTTTAAGTAATGTTAAGGTTAATTCGTGTTAAGTGTTGTTAAGTTTAAGCAAAGTTAAGTTTAAGTGAAGTTAATTTTAAGTTCTGTAGAGTTTTAAGTGAAGTTAATTTTAAGTTCTGTAGAGTTTAAGTGATGTTAAAGTTAAGTAGCCACTAAGTTTAATATAGCCTTGCAAGTGCTTAAGAAGTTGGGGGGGTGTGTTATTAGTGTTAGACATATAATATTATAAAGTTAAGTAGCCATTGATCTTCTGCTATTTGCCCACAGCCACGGCTGTGAAAGGTTCCAAGGTTTGTGCTGTTTAAAGGTTTGTGCTGTTGAAGTCTTTCTAACCATTTTTTCCCACTTCACTAATAGATAAGTGAGTTACATCAATTAACTACATAATTATAGAAAAAAAAAAGAAGACGGTCTCAACTTAGAGGGATGGTTAAAGTTATTAGGTTTAAAATCATAACTAGTTTTATTTGTGTAGCATTTGATTACTGTAGAACTAGCAATACTGTTAATAACAGTGTGTTCACCTTGTCTCCCGATGCTTGCAATAGATAATATACAAAGTCACTACATCTGCGACCCATCAAGTATTGCTTCCACAAAAGAAAAACGGGGAATTTGTTGGGAAATAGAACTATTGGGATCAATAAAAGAACTGTGCAAGCAATAGGGCTGGAAGTTTTTAGGCTTGTGTGTGAGAGACACTTTCCATGGGAAAGTCCCTGTGTGAAGGAAAACAAACAGCCTGAGAAAAAACAGGGAGTGAAAAACTTGCAGCTGTGCTATCCGGGAGTGAAACGAGGGAGTTGAGCACAAAATTCTTTTGATCATAACAAGACTGTGGAGACTTGCCAATGTAAGTCCAATTATGTAGAAATAGAAATGTGTCTTGATAAGCCACTTAGGAGCTAACAAGCTGGTATACTATATAAGTGCCTTTGGACTGCTAATAAACTGAGTTAATTTATCAACCATATTGGTTATGGACTGTGTTTCTTTCTCCCCCCGCTGGGATCCGGGCTCCTCGTCCCGCGCAGCTTCCAACAAACCACTACAGGGTTTCATTCCTAAGTTCAGCCTTACTTCTTGTCTGGGGTGTGTAGGGAATTTACAGATCCCAAACAATTCCCAACATTTGACTAGTTTCCCCGATCACTGGGGACCAACCCCAGAGGAACCCCAAACCTGGGAATTATATGATTGAACAAAGCTCTCACCACTTCCCTTGCTGTGTTAGTGCAACAGGGGTAAGCTTCAGATCATCCACTAAAGGTGTCAACTAACAGCAATACATACCTATAGGAGAAAGTTTCACGAAGGATGTCTGGACTTCAGGTGGCTGTCTTGAAAGCTGTTTATTGCATAGGGGAATTTACAGCATTTCAGGGAGTGGGTATCCAGAGCCAGCCCTACAGCCGACAGCTCCAGCTTGTAGGCATACCTGAAGCCGCCTTCTGTTCAAATTAACAAAGCATTTTATACTTTTCTTTGCAGTGTATCTTAATACATAACAACCAATAAGCACCATACACAATACATTTACATTTGCCTATAGCCTAACATAGCTACTACCATCACCATATTATAGTCATTATTATCCAATCACAAGAGTAAGTAAGTTACAGTTTAAGCTGCCAAAGGAAAATTCTCAGACCTCTCTATTACCGCCGGCCTGGGCCCTAGGGTATATCACTGTGTCCCGCAGCCATAGGGAGGAGGAGGAGGAGAAGATCCAGCAAGCAGGAGTTGTGCAGCAAGATTGATTTATTTAATTATTTTACAAACTCTTTTATAGACTTTTTTCTTCATAGCCTAATTGGACAAAGGGCCAGCCACCCCTTGGGGGTGATTGGCTAAAATCCTAAAACATCCATTGTCAAAATATTTTTCTACTATACCATAAACAAGGCTTTTCAAGGTTGCAGGTGTCTTGGATGTTTACATTCCCTGCCACCTCTTCTGTGAGAGAGAAAAGTCTCTCACAGAAAATAACAAGAAAATCCTCACTAATAGCATTTTTGTATCTACACCTCTCTTCTTCCTACATCAACATTTCTTGTTTGCCTGCGATATCTCTCTTTTTGGTAAAGACATGTTTTTCATTTACTTATGCTCTTCTTAAGACTTATTTACTTGGTGAAAAACATGTCTTTGTTTGTAGTCACATACCTTTGTCCCATTCCTAAAAATTTCCTTCCAACTCATCTCCAACCTTTGCCTTCTCATTTATTCAGTGGTCAGTGTTTGAGCAAAACATCTTTTACTCTATATCAAAACTTGCTTTCATTTCTACCTCATCCTCAGTTTCTACATTCAGAGATCTTTCTGCCAAGCTTACAAATCTGTGAAATTTCTTACCAAACTTTCATCCTCCCCAACACATACCTGTTACTTTCTTTATCTGGTAACTCAGCAAAATCTATTTGCCAATGTTCTGGTTTGGCCAAATTTAGAAATATATCCTCTGAGAGATGGCACAACCACCCCTCCCCCCCAGGTTCGGGAAAAATAAATTTTCCTCGAAGGAAAGTGAAGGAGATTAAACTATTTATTTTACAAACACACGGGAAAAGGAAAATAATGCTAAATAATAAAATATTTTGCTGTGGAGGAAAAACCTGGGAAAATGTCAGAGTCCTCCCTTTGGTCTCCTCCTTAGAGCTGGGACTTGGCCCAGAGCCAGGCCCTCTGTGGCCGGTGAAAAGTCCTCCTGATATGCTCTGATGTTGAACCAGTGCGGTAGAAAAGGGAGAAAATCTGAAATTCCAGGGAACGAAGAAGAAGTTCAACTCTCAGTCTCTCTCTCCGGAGAAAATGAAACTGAACAACTGGCCAAAAGCTGACTGGGAACAGCAAGCCAGGTGCTTCCTCGCTTCCCTGACGCAGCTGAAAAAAGTCGCTATCTCTCTGTGACCTTGAACAAGCTGCAAACTGCTTTGAAAAAGTTTTGCACTGTTTTTCCTTCCCCCTCTCAGGCTCAGTTTAGAGGCATAGAAAGGCACAAAAATTAATTTCTGGGCATAGGCAGTGATATGGGATACACATCATAAAGTCACCCCAAGACATTCCACCCCTTATCCCATATCATTGGCTCAATGCCCCAACTAATATATGCTAATTCTACACACACACATTAATACATACATATATATATACACAGCTATATACGAACAGTGACAGTGACACTCAGCAAGCAGTGGTATACAGGCATTTCACATTACAGGCGATTTTCACCCAATAATCAGATCTCCCTGCGGTACACAACATGTTGTTCCATCTTTCTGCATTACCCACCATGTGCAACCTGGTCCCTGAGAAAAAAAAAAACAACCCCAAGGATGGGTTTGTCTGTACTCGAGGCAGAATTTATCCAAACGGGTTTTCCTAACAGACCTCTGACTTGCACTACTGAGACCTTATCTCCATCTATTGTATGCAGGGGTCCAGATTGGGCTGGACCAGCTCTATTGGTGGAACCTCGGGTGTTATCTAACCAGGTGGCCTTTGCTTGATGCTGTTCCCAATTTTTAAAAGTTCCCCCACCTAGTGCCTTCAAAGTGGTTTTCAACAATCCATTGCACCGTTCTACTTTGCCTGCAGCTGGTGCATGGTAAGGGATGTGGTACACCCACTCAGTGCCATGTTCTCTAGCCCAGGTGTTAATAAGGCTATTCTTAAAATGAGTCCCATTTTCAGATTCAATTCTATCAGGGGTGCCATGCCTCCAAAGGACTTGCTTTTCAAGGCCCAGGATGGTGTTCCGGGCAGTAGCGTGAGGCACAGGGTAGGTCTCCAAACATCCTGTGGTGGCTTCTACCACTGTGAGCACATAGCGCTTGCCTTGGAGGGTTTGAGGCAGTGTGATGCAATCAATCTGCCAGGCCTCCCCATATTTGTATTTGGACCACTGCCCACCATACTAGAGGGGCTTCACCCGCTTGGCCTGCTTCATCGCAGTGCACGTCTCACAGTCATGGATAACTTGGGAGATACTGTCCATGGTTAGATCCATCCCTCGGTCTCGTGCCCACTTATAGGTGGCATCTCTGCCTTGATGGCCTGAGGCATCATGGGCCCATCGAGCATGGAACAACTCTCCCTTGTGTTTCCAGTCCAAGTCTATCTGTGACACTTCTATCTTAGCAGCCTGATCTCCCTGCTTTTTGTTTTGGTGTTCTTCATTCGGCCGACGCTTGGGGACATGGGCATCTACATGGCGGACTTTCACAACTAGCTTTCTTACTCGGGCAGCGATGTCTTTCCACTCCTCAGCAGCCCAGATTGGTTTTCCCCTATGCTGCCAATTATCTTTTTCCCACTTTTCTAGCCATCCCCACAGAGCATTGGCTACCATCCATGAATCAGTGTAGAGGTAGAGCTTTGGCCACTTCTCTCTTTCAGCAATGTCCAGGGCTAGTTGAACAGCTTTGAGTTCAGCAAGTTGGCTTGATCCACCTTCTCCTTCAGGAGTTGCTGCAACCCATCATGTGGGACCCCATACGGCTGCTTTCCATTTTCGTTTCATCCCTACGATGCAACAATAACCGTCAGTGAAAAGAGTGTAGCATGTGCCTTCTGAAGGTAGTTGGTTGTTCGGTGGAACTTCTTCAGCGTGTGTCACTTGTTCTTCTTCATCAGTGAGACCAAAGTTTTCACCTTCAGGCCAGTTTGTGATTATTTCCAAAGTCCCAGGGCAATTCAGTTTTCTGATATGGGCGTGTTGTGTGATGAGAGCAATCTATTTGCTCCATATGGCATTGGTGGCATGGTGGGTAGAGGGAACCTCTGCTTTGAACATCCACCCCAGCACCGGTAGTCGGGGTGCCAGGAGTTGTGCCTCAGTGCCAATTACCTCTGAGGCTGCTGGGACTCCTTCATAGGCTGCCAAGATTTCCTTCTCTGTTGGGGTGTAGTTGGCTTCAGACCCTCTGTAGCTTTGAATCCAGAATCCCAGTGGTCGACCTCGAGTCTCACCAGACACCTTCTGCCAGACGCTCCAGGACAGGCCATGGCTCCCGGCTGCAGAGTAGAGCACATTCTTCACTTCGGGTCCTGTCCTGACTGGGCCAAGGGCTACCGCATGAGCGATTTCCTGCTTGATGTGGGCAAAGGCTTGTTTCTGTTCAGGGCCCCAATGGAAATCATTCTTCTTGTGGGTAACCAGGTAAAGAGGACTAGCAATGTGTCTGTACTCAGGAATATGCATCCTCCAAAAGCCTATGGCACATAGGAAAGCTTGTGTTTCCTTCTCGTTGGTTGGTGGAGACATTGCTGTGATCTTATTGACGATCTCAGTGGGAATCTGACGCTGTCCATCTTGCCATTTCACTCCCAGGAACTGGATCTCTTGAGAAGGTCCCTTGACCTTGCTCTTCTTGATGTCAAATCCAGCTTCCAGGAGAATTTGGATGATTTTCTCTCCTTTCTCAAACACTTCTGCTGCGGTGTTCCCCCACACAATGATGTCATCAATGTACTGCAAATGTTCTGGAGCCTCACCCTTTTCTAGTGCAGTCTGGATCAGTCCATGGCGCATGGTGGGACTGTGCTTCCACCCCTGGGGCAGTCGATTCCAGGTATACTGCACACCCCTCCAGGTGAAGGCAAACTGAGGCCTGCACTCTGCTGCCAGAGGAATGGAGAAAAATGGATTAGCAATGTCAATAGTGGCATACCACTTCGCTGCTTTGGACTCCAGCTTGCACTGGAGCTCAAACATGTCCAGCACAGGAGCGCTCAATGGTGGAGTCACTTCATTCAAGGCACGATAGTCCACAGTCAATTTCCATTCTCCTTCTGATTTGTGCACAGGCCAGATGGGGCTGTTGAAGGGTGAGTGGGTCTTGCTGACCACCCCTTGGCCCTCCAACTCACGGATCATCTTGTGGATGGGAATCACAGCCTCTTGAGTTGTCCGATACTGTTGGCGATGCACTGTCGGGGTTGCAATTGGTACTCTTTGTTCTTCCACCTTCAGAAGGCCAACTGGAGACGGGTTCTCTGATAGCCCAGGCAAAATGTTCAATGGCTTAATGCCCCCTGTCTCCACAGAAGCTATTCCAAAAGCCCAATTGAGTCCCTTTGGGTCTCTTAAATACCCGTTCCGGAGGAAGTCTATGCCCGAAATGCATGGGGCCTCTGGGCCAGTCACAATGAGATGTTTCTTCCACTCATTTCCAGTCAGGCTCACCTCAGCTTCCACCAGGGTCAAATCTTGTGATCCACCTGTCACACCAGCAATAGAAACAGATTCTACCCCCACATGCTGCGATGGAATTACTGTACACTGTGCACCAGTGTCAACCAAGGCATCATATTATGTGGTTCTGATGTACCCGGCCAACGAATCCACACAGTCCAAAAAACACGGTTTTCCCTGGCCTGTATCTGGCTAGAGGCAGGGCCCCTCTATGCCTGGTTATCCTTCTTTCCCTGGGCCTGCATTTTAGAGGTTGCTTCATGGGAATCCGACATGCCATCCTCTTTTCCATCATTACTGGCAGTTTGGCTACAGGCAACTGGAGCTCCTTCCTTTTTGGTAGAACTTCCTTTCTGAGACTTGCGCTCCTTCAATTCACTCACTCGTGCTGCCAGAGCAGAGGTGGGTTGTCCACCCCACCTCTTCGTATCTTCCTCAGTGTCACACAGGAAATCCCACAGCACACTTCGTGGTATGTTCCTTCTCTCTGGGGAAAGTCTCCATCTGGTATCAGAATCTCTGATCTGTACTGTCGAGATCTGGAGGTGATGCCATGAAGATTTTTGCCTTTTCTTTTATACCCCTGTTATATCTTTTTACAACTTCTGTACTCCTAGTGCTTTTTGCCTACATTCTTAGACTTGTTTGTCAAGCTAAGAGACTAAACATTTTAGAAGCTTCGTAGCTAGGGATCAGTGTGCCCCAGACCCCAAGGTCCTCTCCAGAACACATTCTGTAAACCAAGATAGAACCATGCAGGGGAAGGTTCTTTGGGGAGAGGGGCTCACTTGAGCCTCTCATTGGGGAGTCTTTGATAGATATGCTAATTAGTAAAACCTCTGCTATTATACCCGATGTTGGGGAGGGACTTGACTTTGCAGGGTGCATCTCAATGCATATGACCTGGACGTGTGCACTTAGGGATCCTTAAAAATAAATACCAAGGTAAAATCCCTTTTCCCCTTCTAACCGTGTATGACTCTTGATTTTAAGACCAGGAAAAGACATCATTTGCCAAGTTACGAAGGGACCCTAAAGACCTTGAAAATCGCAGTCTTGGGTTGGAACACATCTTGCTTTGCCCCTCTCTTTGCCGGCAAATTACAGAGGCGCCGGAGCAACAATCTAAGACTGTGACCAGGACTTTAGAACCCAGCACGGAAAGGCTGAAGCACGGAAAGTGGTGAGTGAAAAGGGGACCGATACTACCGAGACTGTGCTAGCACTAGGGAAGGAGATCTCCGAGGGGGGTTGGAAAGGTTGGGGGCATAGAAGCGCGCAAAACGGGAAAGCTTAAACTTTTCCCCTGCAAACTGTGGAAAGGAGGGGACGCCCTCCGTGGAGTCCACAAGAGCCCAGGCTCTGCACCCTACGCAGCTGCAGGAGTGGCTCAGAGGTTGGTTGGTTGGTTGGTTGGTTGGTTGGGACGTCGGGAAATTGTGGGCTCGAATCCTGTTGAGACCAGATTTTCGCGGGCGTGCATTTACTGCTCGCTAAAACTAGTTGCTTTTTAGTATTTTAAAGTGCTGTTCTTAAGGGTTTGTGTAGTAAGCTAGATAAGCTGCCTGGGAAATAGGAATTCCAAGGCCAGATTGTGGACTGAATTCCAGAGTTAAGAGCTTCCCTCTGGCAGAGTTTTCCTGTCTGTGAGCAAACATGGGCGGTGTGAATGAAAAAATCCCTCCTAACAGCCCATTAGAGCTGATAATAAAACACTGGAGATGGCTGACAGGGCAAAAAATTACTTTGGACACCTGAGAACTGATCAGACT
Organism: Aphelocoma coerulescens; assembly: GCF_041296385.1. Taxonomy (NCBI): domain Eukaryota; kingdom Metazoa; phylum Chordata; class Aves; order Passeriformes; family Corvidae; genus Aphelocoma; species Aphelocoma coerulescens. Next base: position 6,367,780 of record NW_027184080.1, on the reverse strand, counting down.
GTCCACACGGGTTTGGCCGACTTTAAAATTAAGTCAAGGAAATTGGCCTCGCTATGGGAGTTTGGAAAGTAACATCATTACTGACCTGATTGTAGAACTGAGATCATTAAGTAGGTTTGATGAACTAAGATATGCAGAACTTTTTACTATGTATCTGAACAGGGAAGAAGCATATGTGGTAGACAAAAGTAGTATGGAAATGGCTTTGAGGAAGAGAAAGGGAAAGAAAAAGTCGCAGCAAGCTGACTCGTATACTAATACGGACAGAGAAATGGATATGACAGATACAGATATGGTAGTACCAGCTTCGCGCAATTGGGGGGGGGGGGGGGGGCGGGGCCCTGTAGCGGATTTGGTTTGTAACTGGGCGGAAACACCAATTCAGTGTAGTGGTTTGGTCCAAAATACTCATTACTGTTTATCTTCTGTGAGATAAGAATTAGGAGAAATGCAAAGTAGGCACCAAACTTGAAAGAATATAAAGAAGTTTATTAACAGACCTAAAAGAAGGAAAAAAAAACATTATACCACCTTCAGAACTCTTCTCCTCCCCCCACCTTCCTCCCTTCTCCTACTGACAATGTAAAAAGACAACCCTTAAGATGTTCAGTCTGTTTACCACTTCTATAATAACCTTGTTCAGTCCATTTAGAAAGGTAAGTCTCTTCTTGCTCGTGCTATGAAAACATTATCACAACGAGACGGCCGCCCACTTCCAAATATTGTTCAGTCCATTTAGGAAGAGGTCTCTCTGCTCGCATACGAGTCCCTTTCCATGACTTGCAGCTTTTCCCGCAACTGCTTTCGAGGGTCCACTCTTGAAGTTTTTGGGGTACAATTTTTAAGGTTGAGCCGTTCAGAAACAAAAAACAGAGGCCCTTCTCCTTCCCTGGGAGGAAAGGGTCTTCCTCATCTTCATCATTAGGACTATCTTTGGGAGCATCTCTAGGAACTGAGGTCTTCTCCTTTCCCATTTGGAGCAAAAGTCCTCATCTGGTTCAGCTCTCCCTGTCCAAACTTCTCATGAAATTACAGGTGCGTCTGCACCTGCCTATCTCAGCACAGGGGCTTCTGCTTTCGAGTTGAACACTCCACCCCCCATATCTTCATGAAATTACAACGGGATACTCTGATACATCATAGCTTTACAACAGAATTTCAGCTTTACGTATCTCCTCCCTCTCTTCCCGCAAGTTTTCAGCTCTTCACAGCACTAAAAGGGTTAATCTCACCTCGGCCTTGCAGCTTTGCAGCTGGAATGTTGAATTTTTCTTATCGCAGTGGAGAGGGGGGAGAGCCAAGCCGCTCTGGCTGCCCACGGCAAAGCAGTGGGGGGCGGGTTCCACGGCAGGAACAGGTCCATTGACTCCAGGCTGGCCGTGGCCAGGCCCGGCCTGGCCCAAGCAGGGCCTGGCCGGGCCCGCTGGACCCCACACGGGGCCCGCAGCCACCTGTCCCAGCGCCGGAAACAAGAGAGAGCTTGGGGGGGGGGAGTTTGTCTATTCTTAAGTGTGTATCACAGAGGTGGTCACAACTTTAAGTGGCTTAAAGAATTGTCCATATTCAAACTGGCCAGCTGATAGGTTCTATCAGGTCCCAGAGGAAACTGTAAGCACCCCTTAGCAAGGCCATCCCTTCCGGGACTATGCTTGCTAACCTATAACACCCCCCCTGTTCAACCGCTGGAAGAGCCCGCACGGGGGGGAGTGGAGGAGCCGTAGCTCCGCAACTGCTTCTGCCGCCTTAGCCGGTGGGGCAGCCCGCACAAGTGGGGGCGGGGGATGGGGGAGCAGTGGCTCCCCCACTGCCACCGCCGCCGCCTCCGCCTCCGCTTTCCCCGCCGCTGTCCGAGCGGGGGCAGGGGAGGAAGCAGGCAGCCAGCTCCAAGGCGGGGGAGGGGTGCGGGGCCCCCCCACCCCCAGCCTCGTCAGGAGCGGAGGGCGGGCGCGGAGGTAGGAGAGATGCGGACTGGCCACCGCCCCCTGACCGCCCCAGAGGTGAAGAAGGGGTGGATTGGCTGCCGCCCCCTGACCGCCCCGGAGGCAGAGACAAGGCAGGCATGCCACCACCCCCTGACTTTTCCAGAGGCTGGGAAGGGGTGGATTGGCCACCACCCCCTGACGGATCCAGAGGCAGAGAATGTGCAGACTGGCCGCCGCCCTCTGACCTTTCCAGAGGCAGAGACGGGGAAGAGGGAGGGGAAGGGGCAGGCTGGCCACCTTTCCCCGAGTACCCTGAACACAGAAGTGAAGGTAGAAATGGACACAGGCAATTGCGGTGGCATTCCCCAATACAGAAAACCGCAAGTTTCCGAACCAGAGACAGGAGGAGCTGCTCGCTCTCCCCACCCTACGGCACAGGCAGTGTTAAAGCTGAGGGCAGATGGGATGGCCCCGACTAAGGCGGCTCTTACAGAGCTAGGGACGGGAGAACCTGCTTGCCGCCCCTGCCTCCCTACCCCTCCACTGCCGCAAAGAGTGAGACAGTTCCTGATCAACATTTGCCTGGAACAATCTTTAAAACCAATGAACCAATTTCAATTAAAAGGGAATGGGATGATTTTGACACAGATGGTTCTCATGGGGAGGGTGGTAGAAGAAGGGGCAGGATAGCCCGAGAAGCTATGAAAGCAGTCAGCCCCATCGCTAAACACACAAGGTCCAAAACAGATAAAGGGGGCGAGGAAGAACTTGTATTAGAAGCACCTCTGAGACAGGCTGTGGGAAATCAAGGAGTCATTTATATAAAAGCACCATTTTCTCTCGGAGAATTACAGCAGTGGAAAAACTCAATTGGGAAGTACAAGGACAACCCGGAGAGAGTAGCTATGCGTGTAGAAATGGCCATAAAAACCCAAAACCCATATTGGGGTGATCTAAATGTTATGTTAGATGAATTATTGGATAAAACAGAGAGAGAAATGGTCAACAAAGCTGCTATATCTGCTATAGAAAATCAAATTACAACTGGGAGTCTTCAAGGGTCAGTTAATGATATCTATCCCCTAGCAAACCCTAACTGGGATCCTAATGTCCCAGAACAGATGGAGAAGCTGAAGCGATACCAAAAATGGGTGGTTGTTGGGTTAAAATGTGCCGTTCCTAAAGCAGTGAATTCGGCTAGGTTGTATGAGAAAAAACAAAATCCAAATGAGACCCCCACAGAGTTTCTAAATAGGCTTAAAGAGGCTGCATGAAAATACACTACCTTAGACCCTGACTCACCTGAGCAGCAGATCCACCTGGCTTACCTGTTTATAGGTCAATCTGCTAATGACATAAAGAAAAAGCTGCAAAAGATAGATGGGCCACCGGACATAAGTAAATTGTTGACTGTAGCCTGGAAGGTATACCAGAACATGTTGCTACCTGTTCTGAACTTCCCCTCCCCCTCCCAAAGACACGTGCTCCGGCCACGTGCTCCGAGCTCCTTTGTTCGAAGCGCGGGCAAAACCAAATGTAACTCAAACTCTTCAGCAGTGTCTGATTGGCCACTCACCCCAGGTCCTCCCCTTCCCTCTTCTCCGAATAAAGGATAGTCGAGGGGAGGCTCCACCCTCTCTCAGCTCAGCTATCTTCCTGTGAACATCTGTGGTTGTCTCTCTCTTTCTTAAGGCTTCTAACTGCAGGAAATTGAGCGGGCAGGGAGCTATATTTCTCCCTCTTTGCTTCTGCTGATGGTATTTGCTCTGCAGCTGATACAGGTACCGATTTTAGAGCTATTAAGGTGCTAGATCGCCTGTGCTGCCTCTCTGGGCTGCTCGAGGCTTTCTAAGGCATTGAAATACAAGCGCTAGCCGGTATAAAGCTGAAAAGATACCATCCACATTTGGTGCCCAACGTGCTATCTCTGAACTCCGGTTCTGAGAGACTTTCAGGGTGTCCCGGCAGCTGTGTGTCTGCTGGAGTTAGCTCTGCACGTCGTGCTGTGCCAGCTCTGTGTAGCGAGCTGTTACTTTTTGCGTAACAGTGAGCCCAGAGGCTCAGCCTGTACCTCCCCCACACCACGTGGCGAGGGAACGGCTTGAAAGCAGAAGACCCTTCTCTCATGTTTTTTTTCTCCGGACCTGCTTTCCTGTGGTAAAATCCAGATTTCTGGAGAGTATTTCCCTGCTAGTTTAGGGGCTCCTGTCTTAAGCTGGTGCCGGTTCAAACTTTCTCTTTTTTTCCTCCTTTTGGGCGAGTTGGGTTGAGGTTTGTGGTGTTGCTTTCATAATGGGATCTGAAGTTTCTGCACACCATAGAGAAATATACCACCAAGTTCAAAGCTACCTTTCCTTAACTGGGCATAAATCGCCTAAAAATCTAGTTCAATCTTTTGTACAATGGCTTTTTCAGTACTTTCCTAATCTTACCTCCGAAGACATAAGATCTCCTGAATTTTGGGATAAGGTGGGGAGAAAACTTTCCTCTCTTAGGCGTGCAGGAGATGAAACAGTTTCAAAATTCTTTCCTCTCCTGTTACTAAGTTATACTTTGCCTGAGAAAAAGGCAGTACATGAAAAACCTCTGCAAGAAACCCCTGTTAATTCCCTTATAACCTCTTCCAACCCCTTTGTCCCAGACCCCTCTTCCCCTAAGCTGGTAAACACAGCTAGAGCAGACTGCTTTTTAGCACAGGAGAGCTATCGTCCTCCTGGCTCACCCGTGTTTCCTCAGCACCCTGCCTCGGACGGGAATCCGGAGCCCGTCCCAGGACCTTCCCAACCCCTTTTCTCCACTCCCTTGTCCCCAGTTTCTAGCCCTCATGTTTCAAGCGCGCGAAAAAACCCCTTCTCCCCTGATCTCTTTGTTCCCAGGGAGAGCCATTGCCATGTGCTCGCAGCCCGGGGAAAAACCCCTCCCCCCAACCCCTTTTCTTCGAGTTTGCTCGTCTCCAATAATGGCGGCCGCGATGTTCCTTCCTCTCCAAACTACACCTCCCACAATCCCTTTCTCCCCCACCCCACAAACCCCTTCTTGTCCCCATCCCCTCCCACTTCCGCGTCACAATCTGACCCCGCCCCTAACCCCACCCCCACAGCGTCGTGTTTCACCCCTCCCTCTGTGCCCGCCCATGGCTCAAGTACCGCCCCTGCCTCCCACAACCCCGCCCCCAACCCCTCCCCTCCTCCGGCCGCGTCCCTGCCTCCACTCCCCGCCCCTGCGCCTCCACTCCCTGCCCCTGCTTCCTCTTGTCCCGTCCCTGGTTTCCACAATCCTGTAAATACCTCTTTAAATCCGGGAACCCATGGCTACCAGGAAGTAACTCCAACTGCTTCTACTACACTCTCTCCTACTAGCAATGTAGCAAACCCTGACTGGAAACCCTTACCTTATTCTAATATTAAGGATTTGTGCAAGGCCATTAAGGAGTTTGGAATTCATAGTAATTATTTTAAGAGCCTTTTAAGTGCTACTTTTGCAACTCACTTACTAGTACCTCATGATTTACTTACATTGATGCAAACTCTTCTCACACCTGGTGATTTTATGATGTGGAAAAAGCAATGGAAAATAATTTTATCTGATTTACTAAAAATTTTGTGGCAAACTCCAGATAATTACCTGGACCTTGAGAATAATTATATCACATTAGACCTTTTATCTGGTGACAATAATATGGCAAATCCTCAAAAACAAGCAATGCTTATCCCTCTTCCAGTTCTTACTGAAATCACACGTGCTGCTGAAAAGGCCTTAACATTATAACCATCTCAAACTCCTAACTCTCATTATACCACCATCAAGCAATTGCCAAATGAAAATATTATTCACTTTTATAACCGTTTGTGCGAAGCTGTCTCTTCTCAGGTCCCTAATCCTGACCTCCGACAAGCGCTCCTACTCGAACTTCTCCAAGTGAATACCAATGATGCTTGCAAACAAGTCATCCTCACTCTCCCTCTTCATCCTCCTCCTACTGTTGAATCCATCCTCGAAGTCTGTACAAAGAAGGTGCAGCTGAACACAGCTGCTCCTTTTTGGAAAAAGTGGGGATGGTTGGGGAAGTTGTGGAGAATGCTATGGGTACAGGAGAAACTCAATCGCGTGGTAACCTTATATGCTATCGTTGTCAGAAAAAGGGACATGTAGCTCGCAATTGCAGAGCCATTATAACTGCTGATAAAAACTCTCCAAAGACTGTTTTCCCAGGTCAACAGCAGGGAAACCAGCAACTCAACGCGTCCTAACAGCTCCGCGTTCAGACAAAAATAGAGCTGCAGACAAAGCAACTTGGACTTCTGGACTAAGGTTTAAGGTAACCTGTGCCAAAACACACCATTTCAACAACAACAAACAGACTGCAATACCTATCTCATTCCAGAATGTGGACCACATGCCAGACTTTACATACCTTTTTGTTATTGGGGACACTCGGGTAACACCTGCTGGGATAGAGGTTACACCCACACTCATGAAAGTGGATCAGAACGGGTGTTCTAACGTAATGGTACAATGTATATATCCGCGGTACTTTATGCAAAAGGGTCAAGTCATTGCACAGGCCATTCCACTGCCCAAATACCTGCCCACAGATGGTCATATCCCAGCCATCTGTTGGACTGAGGTTTTGGGAAATGACAAACCTGTAATAGAATGTAAGCTCCGTCATAAATCACATAAAATCTGTATAATGGGAATGATAGACACAGGTGCTGATGTGACTGTCATTCCATTTGATAAATGGCCTGAGCAATGGGAGCTACAATCTCAGGGCATCATACATGGGATTGGAGGTACCCAAATTGCAAAGCAATCCAAATACACCATCCAAATTGAAGGTCCTGAAGGACAACTAGCAACTCTTCGTCCGTATGTCCTGGACACCAAATTCACCCTGTGGGGAAGGGATGCCATGTCTCAGTGGGGAACAAAAATTGATATCACCCCTAGATATCAAAATTTTCTCCTGCAGGCCACTGAAGCAGAGTGCCTTCCACAAAAATTAACTTGGAAAACAGATGAACCCGTGCAAGTTAAACAGTGGTCTCTAAAAAAAGAAAACTTAGAGGCATTCAAAACATTAGTAGCTGAACAATTGGCTAAAGGAAATATAGTTCCAACTAACAGCCCATGGAACACACCCGTGTTTGTAATAAAAAAAACAGGAAAGAACAAATATAGGCTACTCCAAGATCTTAGAGAAGTTAATAAAGTTATTGAAGACATGGGACCCCTTCAACCAGGTATGCCATCACCTTCAATGCTCCCACAACATTGGCATTTAGCTGTTCTTGACATTAAAGATTGCTTCTTTCATATTCCACTCCATCCTGCAGATGCCCCTCGATTCGCATTTTCTGTACCCTCTCTTAATCATGAAACCCCCATGGAACGTTACCATTGGCTTGTGCTTCCCCAAGGTATGAAAAATTCCCCAACTCTCTGCCAAGAGTACATTGCTAAAATTCTATCTCCCATCCGTGCCAAAGCAGAGAAAGCCATCATCCTACATTACATGGATGATGTGCTGGTGTGTGCTCCCAATAATCAGTATCTTGAGCTGACACTTAACATGGTGATTGAGGCCCTAGAGGCCAAGGGCTTTGAATTACAACCTGAAAAAATGCAGAGAACAAGCCCTTGGAAATACCTCGGACTCAAAATCACAGAAACCTCTATCACCCCAACACCCGTCACCATTAATAATAACCCAAAAACATTAGAGGAAGTGCAACAGATCTGTGGGACACTGACCTATTTAAAACCCTGGTTAGGACTCACCACAGAGGATGTAGCTCCTATTGCAAACCTAGTAAAAGGGGAAGGCGGTCCAGCATCCCCCAGATCCCTGACAGAAGAGGCAAGGCAGTCTCTCAGAAAGATACAAGAGCTCATTTCCACCAGACAAGCACACAGATATCAGCCCTCCCTACCCTTTAAGCTTGTCATTCTAGGGAAGGCACCACGCTTTCACGGCCTCATATTTCAGTGGGACAAAGAGCAGAAGGACCACCTCATCATAATTGAATGGGTTTTCCTTCCACTCCAGCCTCCTAAAACCATCACACAGCCACAAGAATTAATAGCAAAAATTATCATGAAGGGTAGAGCAAGGCTCCGCACCCTGGCAGGATGTGACTTTGCATGCATCTACTTACCAGTAACAACAGACGCATTAGATCACCTACTCCAAAATAATATAAATTTACAATTTGCATTAGATAGTTACTCAGGCCAAATCTCCAATCATTACCCAAAACATGGCATGTTTAATCTGGCATTCTCTTTCATCCCTTGAGAGATTCAAAGCAGAAAACCCCTCGATGCGATTACTGTTTTTACTGATGCATCAGGGAAAAGTAAGAAGTCCGTGGTCACGTGGAGAAATTCAAAGACACAAAAGTGGGAATCTGACATAAAGGTAATCCAAGGATCACCACAAGTAGCTGAATTAGCAGCTGTCATTAGAGCATTTGAGAGGTTCAAAGAACCCTTTAATTTGGTCACAGACTCAGCATATGTAGCTGGAGTAACTGTTAGAGCTGAGCATGCTCTCCTAAAAGAAATCTCAAACAAAAAAAATTATGATTTACTCTCAAAATTAATTTACCTGGTTTCCCACAGAGAGCATCCCTATTTTGTCATGCATGTGAGGTCACATACAAACCTGCCAGGATTTATTGCAGAAGGTAATTGTAGAGCTGATGCTCTGGCTATGCCAGCAGACATAGTTCTATCAGCCGACCTACCAAAGCTCCCCCAAGTTTTCGAACAGGCAAAACTGAGCCATGCTATGTACCATCAAAATATTCCTGCTCTTATCCGCATGTTCCATCTGTCGCGGACACAGGCAAAAGCAATAGTGGCAACATGTCCCAACTGCCAGAAGCTACAGCTTCCATCACTGGGCATGGGAGTCAATCCCAGAGGCATTAATAGTGGTGAAGTGTGGCAGATGGACGTCACACATTTCCCTGAATTTGGGAGATTAAAATACGTTCATGTTTCTATTGATACCTTCTCTGGTGCTATGTATGCCTCTGCACATGCAGGCGAAAAAGCTAGGGACGTTGAAAAACATCTTGTCCAAGCTTTTGCTGTGCTCAGTATAGCTGAGGAGATAAAAACTGATAATGGACCTGCCTACACCTCTCAGGAGTTTAAAAACTTCCGTCAGCAGTGGGGATTTTGACATGTTACAGGTATTCCTCACTCCCCAACTGGACAAGGCATTGTTGAACGTGCCCATCAAACCCTCAAGCGAATGCTGCTACAACAATCAGGGACCACCAAACTCAATTCACCTGTCCTCAGACTCAGCAAAGCACTGTTTACCATAAACTTCCTGAATGGCACCTTTGAGGATCCAAACCCTCCCATCTATCGTCATTTCCAGAACACTGGGAGACAGAAACTGAAGGAGAATCCAGAAGTCCTGATCCGGGACCCAGAGACTCAAAAAATGCAAGGACCATACAAACTTGTAACTTGGGGACGTGGGTATGCCAGTGTATCTACCCCTCAAGGACTGAGATGGATCCCAGGGAAATGGGTAAAGCCTTATGTCACTTCCTCAAAAATTAAGGAGGTTAAAACTGCCTCCTGGAAGAGACGCCGTAAAAAGGATCCTAATTTTGCACCCTCATGTAAACCCTTTGCTGCAGATTTTGATGTTAATCCCTTGAGTTAAGTTGCACTGTTTTGCACTCAGGTTTTGCACTGTACTCTGTAAGTCTTCGTCCTGATACTCCATACCATAGATGTCCTAACTAACCCCCTGAGTTTTGCTGGGGAACTAGTTTAAAGGCATCCTAGGTACTATCGAAGTTGTAGGGACGATAGATTCCAATTATGTTTTGCACTGTTGTTCTGTTACTGTTCTATGCACTTTAAGTTACTAAGAGTTACAACCCAGCTTTAAAGAAAAAAAAATAGGGAATTGTTGCTACCTGTTCTGAACTTCCCCTCCCCCTCCCAAAGACACGTGCTCCGGCCACGTGCCCCGAGCTCCTTTGTTCGAAGCGCGGGCAAAACCAAATGTAACTCAAACTCTTCAGCAGTGTCTGATTGGCCACTCACCCCAGGTCCTCCCCTTCCCTCTTCTCCGAATAAAGGATAGTCGAGGGGAGGCTCCACCCTCTCTCAGCTCAGCTATCTTCCTGTGAACATCTGTGGTTGTCTCTCTCTTTCTTAAGGCTTCTAACTGCAGGAAATTGAGCGGGCAGGGAGCTATATTTCTCCCTCTTTGCTTCTGCTGATGGTATTTGCTCTGCAGCTGATACAGGTACCGATTTTAGAGCTATTAAGGTGCTAGATCGCCTGTGCTGCCTCTCTGGGCTGCTCGAGGCTTTCTAAGGCATTGAAATACAAGCGCTAGCCGGTATAAAGCTGAAAAGATACCATCCACAAGAACAGGGACTTAGCAGACAAAGATAAACATCATAAACCCCACTACAAGAAGAAGTATGATAAGGAAAAGTCATCTGACACATCAAAAAAGGGGGGTCCCCCATTTCCCTTATCTGCAGATCAATGCGCAATTTGCAAAAAACGAGGGCACTGGAAAAATGAGTGTCCATCAGGAGCAGAGAAGAAGCCCCCAGTTCCAGAACAAACTGTAAATACAGACTGACGGGGACCGAAGGTAACTACCCCAGCAGAGCCGTCGGTTGTAGCTAAGCTGGGGAATGATGATGTTGAATTTCTGGTTGATATTCTGTGTTAAATACTTTAAAAGGTACACTGAGTCAAGACACTGTGGATGTGATTGGAGCTACAGGGGTAAGTGAAACAAGGCCATTTTTCCATCCTTTAAAATTTAAATTGGGAAAACACTGGGTCACTCACCAGTTCCCGTATATGCAAAATTCCCCAATGCCATTATTAGGCAGAGATTTATTGGAAAAATAGGAAGCAGAAATTAAGTTTTCCAAGGAAGGGGGAGTGAAAGTTATGATCCCAGAATCTAAAATTATCGAAGCAGCTGCAATACTTGTACAGGAATGCCATGGAAAAATTCCCAAAGAAGTTGAAGAAGCTGTCATTCAAATAGTGTGGGCCTGTAGGTACAAAAATGCTGTTAGCGAGGATTTTCTTGTTATTTTCTAAGTCCGTGGGAGACTTTTCTCTCTCACAGAGGAGGTAGCAGGGAATGTAAACAACCAAGCCACCTGCAACCTTGAGAAGTCTTGTTTAGGGTATAGTAGAAAAATATTTTGACAATGGGTGTTTTAGGATTTTAGCCAATCACCCCCAAGGGGTGGCTGGCCCTTTGTCCAATCAGACTATGAAGAAAAAATTCTATAAAAGAGTTTGTATAAATAATTAAATAAATCAATCTTGCTGCATAATTCCTGCCTGCTGGATCTTCTCTCCTCCTCTTCCCTATGGCTGCTGGACACGGCGATATACCGTAGGAACCAGGCCTGTGATAATATTTGGTTCTGCCCGACGTGATCTGCACTCTCTGACGTGCCCTGCACGCTGCGAGCCAAGCCGAATTTCTCTAGAGGTACACTGTTCCCCTTCCCCCCCCGGGACCGGGAAGTCCGACAGGACCGAGAAATGGCGAACAGTGGCTCACAGACCAACGCTGTGGTCATGGTCTGGAAAGGTGTGTTTACCATATTGCACACCTCCATTCCTGATAACTCAGTTCAGGAATTATTAGACTGGGCTACTTTAAAAGGGATTTCCATGGACAGAGATACTGCCCTGGACTTTGCCTTATGGCAGGAACTCGGATCTGCTGTCTGACACGAGCTCCTGACTGGGAACCCAGCAGCGTTAGAATTATACAAAACCTGGCACTCGTTTTTTATCCTGCTGACAGACCTTGACTGTGATAGCAGAGCTGGATCGCCTATTTCGGGGATGAGTGACGGAGGAATGTCTGAGTGGGGCCCCGTTGACTGGGCTTCCAGGGCAAATGATGGTGTATTCGGAAAACCCCCCTGGCTCCACAGGCAGAGCCTGCGCCGGCTCACCCTGCACAATTGCAGGACTCAGCAGCCCCCAGAGACCCCGCGCCAGCAGAGGCGGGAGGGTCAAGGGAACAGGAGGGCGCACAGCCTGCCTTGCCGTTCAGCTGGGCAGTGGCCACGGCTTATCCAGGGCCTCAAATCAGCCGCTTAGCAACTTGGACGCCCAGAGCGGCTCCTAGCTCGGTTTGTGTATGCACCTGGATCTAACTTCTTAGCCGGGGTAGCTCTGGGCATGCCTGCACCTAGACTCCCTGGCTGTGATCCGCTGCCCTCCTTGGCGCTGGACTGTTCTGCGCAGTCGCAGAACTGAGCCATCAACTTCTTAATGCAGCATCTGCCTTTGCTGACAGAGCTGCCGAACCTATCCCTAAGGATGGAGGATCTGCTCAGCCTGTTAGAGCGGCGGTTGCCCGAGGCCCCGCCGGCCGCATCTCCCGCGCCCCCCCCACCAGCCGTGGGAGACGCGGCTCTGAGCCAAGAAACAGCACGGCCAGCGGCGAAACTGAAAGCAGCGCAGCCGCGGGAAAACCCGGAAGGGGCAGAGGCTGCGAAGACGCGGCGAGAGAGAGCGGCACTGCGCGCGGCCAGGGAGCGTGAAACAGCAGTGGAAGCGGCGACCGTGCCAAACGCAGCTGTGGTGCAAGAGACAAGCGAGGTGCTGAGCGGCGCCAAGAGCGGCTGTAGCCCCAGAGACGGCGGAAGCAGTTCCAGTACTCGTTCGGTCGGGACTGTCCGAGACGGCCTGCTGTAAAGAAACTGCTGTAAAAACTGCCGCGCTGCCAGCTGCAGTCTGTCCTGTCTGTTCTGGCTATAGCGAACTTAGCCAAAGTGCCCCTCCTCCCTGTCCATTTCTGTTCAGTTCCAGCACCCCAAAGTTGCCTTTGCCTGATGACTCATCGTCAGGCAGTGAGGCAGATGAGGTGCTGGCCCCAGGTCGTCAGGCGGCTGTAGCCGCGCTGCGAAGTAAAAGGCTGCGCCGGTCTCGCCCCTGGACCTTTCAGGACTGCACAGTAACAGTGCGTCCGACTCATTACAATCGCTTCTTAGAGTCTGTTAAGATGCGAGCATTGGAGGAGGGTGACTGGAGGTCATTAGAAACCCTTGGAATGCAAAATAGATCTGAGGATTCTGGGGGTAACCGGGGAGTTGTTACACTCCATCCACAGGCTGTGCCAGAAGTTCAGGATGGTAGTGCTTCCCGTAAAGGGGAGATCCAAGCTTTCCCAGTGTATAAGGCTCTCCCAGATTCAGGGGAGCATGACAAGCATGAGGTAATTGCTTGGAAAGTTGCCTAGGACCTCCAATCCAAGGTGGCACAATATGGACTAGGTTCTGCTGAGGTTATGCAGATAATAAGGGTGATAAATACAGATTTGCTTTCTCCGTTTGATATCAGACACTTAGGTCAAATTCTATTTCAACCTGTACAATTTACAGTTTTTGAGAAAATCTGGAGAAAGCTGGCCGGCAAGACTGCATTAGCAAATTTGCAGCTCCCTGCTGCTGATCCTAGACAGACAGCAGGAGTGGATGCTTTGATGGGGACTGGTCCCTTCTCTGATCCCAGTCTACAGGGTACCTTGTCCTCCAGCGTCCTGCAGCAAGCTCAACAGGTCGGCATGGCTGCCCCGTTGAAAACCATAGAGATATCTGCGCCCAGAAAGCAATATACTGAGTTAGTTCGAGGGAAATCCGAGTCATTCCTCTCCTTTGTAGAGAAAGTCACTGCTTTTCTCGAGAAGCAGGTTGAGGATGACGGGTAAAGACAGATGTTGTTAAGGCAGTTAGTGAGAGATAACGCAAAGGAAGAGTGCAGAAAAATCATAGATGCCTTACCAGGGGACCCTGAGGTAACAGACATGGTCGAGGCCTGTGCTAAGGTGGGATCTGGGAACCAGAAAAGGTCTGCTTTGGCTGCGTTCCTGCAGCCTGTTCACGCATCTTCTGGTCGTGAACCAAAGCCACCAAAACAGGTGAAGAAACGGAAGCGGCCTAAGCAGAGACAAAAAGAGAACTCAGTGATCCCCCAGTGCAAGAGGTGTGGCAGGCCAGGCCATTGCTCGGACTATTGTAGATCCCAGACTCATGCCGATGGTGGGCCGTTGCCGGGAAACTTCTGCCGAGGTGCACGGAGGGGAAATTGCTCTCCGATGCAGTTGCTCCCCCAGAGAGTGGCACAGGTACAGGCACAGGCCTACCCAGCCACCCTAGAGACAGCACCCAGGGATCAGATGGCACCCAGGGATCAGACGGGTTTGACGTCCACACCGCAGCCGCAGTCATCTTAGTCTCTAGCGGTATTTATAAGGTTCCCTTGGATGCATATGGACTCTTAGCCCAGGGATCCAGTGCAATGCTGGTGGGAAAACCTGATGTTGCCCATCAAGGAATCTTAGTGCACTCCGGAGTTATTGATTCTGACTTTAAAGGTCAGATTTGCGCTATGGTCTCCACTCAAAAACCCCCTGTAACTATTCCTGAAAAGACCTGCCTTGCTTAATTAGTGCCTTTTGAGTCTTGTGTCCCCAGGGTAGAACAAACTCACGAAGATAACGGCACTGGATCTACGGGACTTCTGCAGGCCTTCTGGACTGCAGATATCTCTGACCAAAAGCCACAGATGACATGTACCCTGGCCTTGTTGAACTCCCGTCCGCCTCGGACTCAGCTTCGAGGTTTGATTGATACGGATGTTGATGTAATTGTCATCTCCTTCTCTGCATGGCCTCTCTCATGGCCTTTAGCCCCGGTGGGATCAGCCATGGCAGGATTAGGAGGAACCACACAGAGCTATTTAAGCAAATGGCCTGTGGTGGTGAAGGACTCAGAGGGGCACACAGCTACAATTAGGCCTTATGTTGCTACCACTTCCTGTAACCTTTGGGGACGGGATGTGTTGGCAGCTTGGGGCGTACAGATTGGGATAAATTTTTAGCAGGGGTCACTGTGTGTAAGAGCGCACAGTATCTGACACTGCCTTTGTGGTGGTTCATTAACACAACAATCCGAGTCATACTCTGCTCAGTTAGTTGAATTAAAGGCTGTTACCATGGCTTTTCAGCAATTCTCACAGGAACCTTTGAATTTGCTTACTGACTCTGCTTATGTAGCAGATATCACACAACACTTAGATTGTTCACTTCTGAAGGAGGTGAACAATGCGGCTCTGTTTTCGCTGCTGCAAACCTTGTGGTCTGCAATTCAGGTTCGAGTGCATCCGTATTACATTCTGCACATTCGAAGCCACACCAATTTACCAGGGTTTCTAAGGGAAGGCAATGCCAGGGCTGACATGCTGGCCAACCCTGCATGGGTAGGGCCTCAGCCTGACAAAATTGCACAAGCCAAGGCATCGCACGTTTTTTTCCATCAAAGTGCACATACCCTGCAGAAGCAGTTTCATTTAACGCCAACCGAGGCGCGCGACATTGTCAGCGCTTGTGCTGACTGTCATGGACTCGCTGCGCCTTTGCCAGTGGGGGTAAACCCCAGAGGGCTAAAAGCCTTGCAGATTTGGCAAACGGATGTAACTCACATCCCTGAATTTTGTCAGCTGAAATATGTGCACATGTCTATTGACACTTTCTCCTCGGCTATGTGGGCTACTGCTCACACTGGAGAGAAGGGCCGTGATGTCATTGCCCATTGGAAATTGGCTTTCTCGGTCCTGGGCATGCCAGCTTCTGTGAAAATCGATAATGGTCCTGCCAACGCCTCGGAGAAGACGCGGCAGTTTTTACACCTATGGGGTGTAGACCATACCTTTGGTATCCCACATTCTCCTACTTGCCAAGCCGTTGTCGAACACACTCATGGTACCTTGAAGCGTTTTTTGGACAAACAGAAAAGGGGAATGCATGGAGAAACCCCACAGAGCTGACTAGCAAAAGCTTTGTATACAATTAATCACCTTACAGTACCACAAAATTCAAATAATCCTGTTATTCTGAATCATTTTCTCTCATTGCAGTCTGCAGGCGACGGACAACTGCCCCAGGCAAAAGTCTGGGTGCGGAATTTACTCACTAACCAGTGGCAAGGCCCTCATGAGCTTATCGTTTGGGGTCGTGGGTATGCTTGTGTTTCCACAGATACTGGGATATGGAGGCTACCTTCAAAATGCGTTCGCCCTGACCTATGGCACCAGAGGCAGAACAGGCAACCTCCAAATGATGACCAGAACGCCAATCATCCAAATGGTGACCAGAATGTAGATCATCAGCCTAATGACTCTTCTGATGATGACCAGGACGTCAACCATCAGGCAGATGGTCCCCTGACAAGCAGAGACTGGGATGGTCCTTCCACAAGCAGAAACTGAAATTTAAATTTCTTGTTATGGAGTCAGATAGTTAAAGCCTTAAGGACATATTTAGAATTAATTACTGATGTAGATTTCTTTTTAGGATTAATAGTAGAGTTGTTATCTTATAAAACAAAAAGAGGGAATTGTAGGTACAAAAATGCTGTTAGCGAGGATTTTCTTGTTATTTTCTAAGTCCGTGAGAGACTTTCCTCTCTCACAGAAGAGGTGGCAGGGAATGTAAACAACCAAGACACCTGCAACCTTGAAAAGTCTTGTTTATGGTATAGTAGAAAAATATTTTGACAATGGATGTTGCTGCATAATTCCTGCCTGCTGGATCTTCTCGCCTCCTCCTCCCTATGGCTGCGGGACAAGGTGATATACCATAGGAACCAGGCCTGCGGTAATATGGGCCAGTGATTCTTCTGGGAGATCCAAAAAAGTTGAACCTGTGAGTGTCACACTCAAAGCAGGGGGCTACACCAGTAAGGGAAAGACAATATCCTCTGAAATTAGAAGCTCATAAGGGATTAGTACCTGTGATTGAAAAGTTTCTCAAATTTGGGGTGTTAGTAGAATGTGAATCCAGGTACAACACACCAATCTTGCCAGTAAAGAAAGCTGATGGTAAAAGCTACAGGTTGGTACAGGATTTGAGGGAAATCAACAAGATAACAGAGGACATACACCCAGTTGTAGTGAATCCTTACACTCTTTTGACAACACTAACAAATGAATTAGGGTGGTTCACTGTTTTAGATCTCAAGGATGCCTTTTTCTGCATTCCTGTGCGCAAGAATAGCCAAGAACTCTTTGCTTTTGAGTGGGAGAATCCAGAAACAGGGAGGAAGACCCAGCTCACCTGGACAGTTTTACCACAAGGATTCAAAAACAGCCCGACCATATTCGGAAACCAGCTGGCAAAGGAGCTTGAGGACTGGAGGAAACAAGAACCAGGAGGAGCGGTTCTCCAGTATGTTGATGACATCTTGATGGCAGCCAAGACACGAGATAACTGCATCGAGCTCACTGTAAGTCTGTTGAATTTTTTGGGCCAAAGTGGGTATCGGGTCTTGAAAGAGAAGGCACAGGTTGCCAGGGAAACAGTAGTATACCTGGGCCTGGAAATTTTCCATGGACATCGACAACTCAGCAGAGAACGGAAGGAAGCCATCTGCCGACTTCCAGAGCCCCATACCGTAAGGGAGATGCAGGCCTTCGTGGGAATGGTAGGTTGGTGTAGCCTGTGGATATCAAACTATGGTATACTGGTGAAACCTTTATTTGAGGTCCTTAAAGCAGCTGAAAAGGGGACAATCATGTGGACAGAGAATGCCAGGGCTGCATTTAAACAGCTGAAACATTCCTTGATGTCAGCCCCAGCTCTGGGGCTGCCGGACTTGACTAAACCTTTTGAACTCTTTACACATGAGCGACTGAATGTTGCTCTGGGGGTACTGGCACAACACCTTGGAGACCAGCGAAGAGCTGTGGCCTATTTCTCAAAACAACTAGACAATGTAGCCCAGGGTTGGCCAGGATGCTTGAAAGCTGTGGCAGCAACAGTCCTTCTGATACAGGAGGCCCATAAATTCACCCTTGGGCAGCACATTGTCGTGTATGTACCCAATGCAGTGATAAATGTGCTGGAGCAAAAGGGGGGACACTGGCTCTCCCCTAGCAGAATGCTCAAATACCAGTCTGTGTTGTTAGAACAGGATGATGTTACTCTAAAGACAACTTCTGTGGTAAACCTTGCAATGTTTTTATCATCCACGTTACTTGACAGTGTGCCTGAGCATGATTGTTTGCAGCCAATAGAGGAAACTTATTCCAGCAGACCAGACCTGAAAGATGTTCCTTTGAAAGATCCAGACTGGGAATTGAACACTGATGGGAGCAGCTTCATGAGAAATGGTAGGAGGATGACCAGTTACGCCGTAACCACCTCAGATAAAATCACTGAGGCAAAAGCCTTGCCTCCAAATGTATCATCACAGAAAGCTGAACTAATTGCACTAACAAGAGCTCTAGAACTGAGCGAGGGGAAGAAGGTGGACTGATTCCAAATATGCCTTCAGTGTTGTTCATGCCCACGGAGCTATTTGGAAGGAACGTGGCCTGTTGGCTGCTCAAGGTAATGAGGTTAAGCATGCTAAAAAAATTTTTGCACTTTTACAGAGCATTTGGAAGCCTACGGAAGTGGCTATCATGCACTGCAAGGGTCATCAAAAAGGGAAAACAGCCCCCGAACTGGGAAATTGTTTTGCTGACGAAACAGCCAGGGGGATTGCAGAAAAAAGCATTTTTGCAGTGGTACCACAGAAAGAGAGAGATTTGACATCATTTACCCCAAAATACGATCAGAGGGATCACAAATTAATTAAGTTCCTTAAAGCTGAAATCAAAGAAGGTGGGTGGGCTGTTACCCCAGTAGGACAAGTCGTAGTTCCACCCCTGATCCCTCGGGAAATAGCCCAACGAGAGCATGAAAGTACCCACTGGGGAACAGGAAATCTTTTAAAACGTTTGAGGAAAGTACTGATAGGGAGAGGAATGACTGATATTGTACAATCTGTAACAAGCAAGTGTGAAACCTGCTGTAAAAACAACCCTGACCTAAGCAAGAGAGTTGTGTTAGGAGTGACAAAAACAGGAGAGCTCCCGGGAGATTATTGGCAAATAGATTTTGCTGACATGCCACGCAAAGAGGGATGCAGGTATATACTGGTACTGGTTGACACCTTCAGTGGATGGCCTGAGGCTTTCCCCTGTCGCACCAACAGCAAAAGAGGTAGTGAAAGCTTTGCTCAATCATATAATACCAAGATTTGGGGTTCCTTTGGGAATGTCATCAGATCGGGGACCACATTTTGTTGCAACAGTGGTTGGGGAAGTTAGCAGGATTTTGGGACTTACCTGGGACCTGCACAAAGCATACAGGCCCCAGGCCAATCGTAAAGTTGAAGGCATGAACGGGACCCTCAAAACCCAGATTTGTAAGGTTTGTCAAGAGACATCCATGACGTGGGTTCAAGCCCTGCCTATAGCCTTGCTGAGAGTCTGCATACAGCCAAGGCGAAGGGACAACATCAGTCCCTATGAAATATTATATGACAGGCCATACCAGGTTCCACATATTTCAGGGGAAATTCATATGAGAGGTAAAAATGATTTGCATAAGTATTTAATGGCTCTGAGTTCCACTTTGCAGAAGCTCCAGAGATTCGTCGTGTTATCCAAACCAATAGGATTGGACCCACCTGCTCATCCATTCCAGCCTGGAGACTGGGTCTACATCAAGTGGTGGGACAGCGACCCCTTGCAAGCCAAGTGGAAGGGACCATTCCAAGTTTTGCTGACCACTTTTACTGCGGTCAAGGTTGCTGGCAAGGGACGGTGGATTCACTACTCCAGGGTGAAGAAAGCTTCTGCTCCCAAAATCACCAAGAAGACAGAGACTGATACAAATCAGAAAGATGCAGTCTAAACTGTTTTTTACATGTTTGCTGTTTGCCCAACTGGTAACCATGGTTCAGGGTTCACCCTATGATTTGCATAAGACTGTGGTCCAAAATGTGTCCAAAATTCTTAATAAGAGCGATTGCTGGATCTGTACTCAGTTACGGCCTCTCGATGGGAAGGGTCACTGGCCATTAATTAGCATTTTAATAGAAAAATTAAGAAAGATTTGGATGAAATTTGGAAGGGAACTCAAATTCTACATGAAGTGGCTTCTAAAATAACACTTTAAAATTTGATCATATTTTTGATACCCTCACCTCATGGTTACCAAACTGGGCCTGGGTAAAAAAATATTCATAATAGTTGTAATTGTAGTTATTATCTGTGTAATTTCCTGTGGAGCAGCCGGTTGTGTAAAGTGGTTCTGCGGGTAAAAAAAAAATAGAGTAGAGACTAGACAAGATAGAGTTTTGTTAGTCTCTAAAAGGGGGGAAATGATGCCATGAAGATTTTTGCCTTTTCTTTTATACCCCTGTTATACCTTTTTACAACTTCTGCATTCCTAGTGCTTTTTGCCTACATTCTTGGACTTGTTTGTCAAGCTAAGAGACTAAACATTTTAGAAGCTTCGTAGCTAGGGATCAGTGTGCCCCAGACCCCAAGGTCCTCTCCAGAACACATTCTGTAAACCAAGATAGAACCATCCAGGGGAAGGATCCTTGGGGAGGGGGGGCTCACTTGAGCCTCTCATGGGGGAATCTTTGATAGATATGCTAATTAGTAAAACCTATAATGTTATACCCGATGTTGGGGAGGGGGAGGGAGGAGACAGATAGATTCGGCGGAGTGCATCTTGATGCATATGACCTGGACGTGTACACCTAAGGATCCTTAAAATAAATACCAAGGTAAAATCCCTTTTCCCCTTCTAACTGTGTATGACTCTTGATTTTAAGACCAGGAAAAGGCATCACTAAGAAGCCAGTCTTATTTATACACTTTTGTATGTTTATCATTCATGGTACTTATCCATTGGTTGCTTAACTACTACACTAGGTTCATTGGCTATTATTTAACTACAACATACTGTTATTGGTTTCCTACAGCATAAGCATTCTAAGCATTCTAAGCATTCGGAAAAACACCCGATGCAGCTTTGTTGCTGTGTTCTCTTTCTGTTGTTTAGGTTTCTTGCTTCTGTTTCTCACGGGCACAAACGGATTGTGCTAAGATCTGTGTCGGAACCAGACAGGCTTGCTGACCTGCTGTTAATTCCCACAGTTCCCCCTTTCTGTTTTTCAACCAGAAATGCATTGTTTATGGTCCTCTGCAGGGCCCTTTGCAGAAAGGACAACAAACACAGCACAAGGGGTAAAATGACAAAGATGACAATCACAATCAAACATCCCATTTTCAGGCGATTTTCAACCCATTTAGCAATTTGCCAATTACCAAACAAAGCATTGAACCAATTGGACTGACTCTCTTAACTTTGAAACACTTATTTGTAGTTCTTTGATATTTGCAAACACAGATTTAGAGTGGTCAGAAAGATTCATGCAGCACATGCCATCAAATTCTTCACAACCATGTCCATGTGCTAACAGCAAAAAGTCAATGGCTGCCCAATTTTGCAAAGTAGCGTGTCTAACAGAATCGACATCAGTTAATAATCCTGATAGAGCAAGTGAAGTGGCATTAGTCTGTTTAGCAAGCCAGCAGCCTAACTTATTTAACAATCCTAACACTTTTCCAGCTGCTACTGCTGGGGCAAAGAAGGAAACCAAAACATGCTTTTCTAAACTCCAAAAACCAAGATTGTCATCACAGTCTTTTGCAAAAGAATGCAAAGACCGTTTGTCACAGGTTATATGCGTGTGACTTAAAAGCATAGTTAAATTTGGAGCAAGCTTAGTCAGGCAGCCAATAGTACATGGTCCACCAACAGCACGCAAGGGCATTGCAGGCCACGCGCGATTTCCGCAAATAAAGAATACTCCTCAAGGCAATTTGCATGAACATTTGTCTGAAGGGACTTGACAATATATAACATTGTCATAATTTAAAACTGTCCAATTGTATCATGCTGAGACGTTCTGAAGTACAAAATTTTTAGAATTTTTGGGTGACACATTTTGAGTAGCATTAGAAAATGAATCACCTTTGCACCTGTGAAGCCATTAACTTATTAAGACTGTTACTGGTTATCTGCAGGTCACAGGATAAGATACATGGAATACATATCAAAATCAATAAGAACCCATCTAGAACAACCATGCTACTGACAAAGAGACCCATAGCATAGGAAAACAAAAATAGTGACCAGTGTTCCTAGAGAGAGAGCTGCTGCTTCTTCTGCACTTGGCAGTAAATGGCTACTGTTCCAAAGCTCATATGGCTGGAGCTCAGGGGCTGTGCTGTTTAGACAGGAGAGAGTCCATTAGCTGGAAATGCTGACTTTGACATTACTGAATGTCTTTCTGGAAGCATGGAACAGGGAATAGCTGAAGAAGGTCAGCAGGAACACAATAACACGATGGTAGGTACAGTGGGACACAAGGCCTCTGTTGGCAGGCCGCCTTCATAAGCTTCCAGGAACAGCCATGTTCCTGGCAGTCCTACCCCTGCTCTTGCATTGGCCATGAGGTCTAGATGGTGATTGGGTCATTTTTCTCTCACTGGGCCTCATTTTCTCCGAGGCTATTGATGTTTGTTCAGTCTAGCAGGTAACCACTCTAGACCTGTTGGCAATAAAACACATGCATACCTTCTCTCCTAGGTTAGTAAATCAGCTAGGTCTTGCCATTGTACACACAATTGTAGATCCTTATGCAAAGCCTTTTCAGAAATTAGTTCCACACATGCAAATCTTCAGACTGATATTGCTCTGCTGGGGATCAAATTGATGATTTGCCTGCAAAAACTTTAGCATAAATATTGCATTATCCAAATGTGCCTGAGGAGCCATATTCCCCCTTTTGTTTTTGTGATAACATGTGCGTCTCTCACTGTAAATGTGAAGGCAACATAAAAGCAAGGAAATACATGTAATGAAACAATAAACCTACACCCAGCAAAAAGCAAAGTAAGACGTGTAATCAGTATCACACTGTCATGGTTTAGCATAGTTTGGGTTTTTAGTTAGAGGTCTCCATCAGCCACGGAAGTGATTCACTTGCAAAGAGGTGCTTACAGCTTCCTCTAGACCCAACAGAACCAATCAACTGGCTAGTTTGAATATCGGCAACTTTTTAAAACCCCTTAAGAAGCTTGACACGCCTCTGTGATCCACATTTAAGAATGAACAAATGCCAGGAAAGCTCTCTTGCTTCCAGCTTTTGGACAGGTAACTGGGGGGGGCCTGCAGCATGGCCCAGTGGGGCTGGGCTGGGCCCTGCTCGGTGAGGCCCAGCCAGGTCAGCCGTGGCACGGCTTGGCTAAGATCTCAGCCTCTTCTGCTCGCTGGACACCTGGCGCAGCTCCCCTCAGTGGGGGCTGGGCCTGCCGGGAGACAGCCACCCCAGAGCCATGCGGCCCTGTTCTGCCCGCGGCCCTGCTCCATGCAGGTGGCCCCGTGGCTGGGCCAGCCCCTCCCAGTGAGGCTGCTGAAATAAAATGCTACACCGAAACGAGCTCCAGCTGGCACCCGGCAGAAATTAGGTGACCAACAGCAAATGGCGAATTCCAGCTGCAAGGCCTGGGTGAGATTAACTCTCTTAGTGATGTAAGATTCTCCAGAACAGATGAAGCCTGCAGACATCAGTCCTCTCCCGAGTCAGAGGAAGAGGGAATGTGAAGGCAAGTGAAGAAAACACCATAAAGACACCAAAGTCAGTGAAGAAGGAAGAGCTGAAACCCAGAGAGAGGAGAAAGAGGAGATGCTTCAAACCTAGAAGCTGAAATTCTGTTGTAAAGCTATGGTGATGGACTATGATACATCAGAGTACCCACTGTAATTTCATGAAAGCATGGGGGGGGGGGGGGGGGGTGGAGCATTCAAACTGCAATTGTGAGCAAAAGTACCTGTGCTGAAACAAGCAAATGTTGAAGTAGCTGTGATTTCATGAGAAGCTTGAACAGAGAGAGATGAAAGTGATGAAGACCCTTGCTCCCAGGGAAGAAGACCTCTGTTCCTAGAGATGAAGATGCTCCCAGAGATAGGTGAAGAGAACCTTCACTGCTGAACAGCTCATCCTTAAAATGGTACCCCATTAGCTCAAGATTGAACCCTCGAAAACAGTTGTGGGGAAAGCTGTAAGATGAGGGAAGGGACTTTCACATGGGAGCAGAGAACCAACCCGGGTGGGCTGTCTTGCTGTGACATTGAAGCTATGAGAGAACTGTTTTTTGTGGAGATGTCTCCATAGCATGAGCAAGAGAGACTCCTCTCCCTAAGTGAACTGAAAAAGGTTATTATAGAGGTGGTAAACTTACTGAAAATCTCAAGGGTTGTCTTTTTACATTGTCAGTGGGACAAGGGAGAAAGGTGGGGAGAAGAGAAGTGTTCTGAAGGTTTAGTCTGACTCTTACTTTTTTTTCTTTCTTTTAGTTCTGTTAATAAACTTCTTTATATTCTTTTAAGTTTTGTGCCTGCTTTGCTTTCTCCTAATTCTTATCTCACAGAAGCAAAATAAGTAAGTAATGGATATTTTGAACCAAACCACTACACTTAATTGATGTTTCTGCCCGGTTTACAAACTGAACCCGCTACACACACGACAAAAGGATAGTGCTTCAGAACAATACACTTTCAATTGCCTAAATACTGGACCATCACCTAGAGTCTGCTGTAGCTGATGAACCCTGTTTCACAATGAGGACCTGGAGGACCTTCCCGGACAAGGCTTCCAAGTGTACCTCGAAAGGGGTCCAGCTTCTATACATCTGAATCAGCAAGTCAAAGTGACTCAATTACATTTTTAGTGCAGAAACACCTGGGTCTATTGGCATACTTCCCAATCAGGTAGGGCCAGGGCTTGGCCAGAGCCAAGGCCTTAACTGGAAGGGTTCCCTTAACATATCCTGGAAACAAGCCTGTATTAATAACACTTGGAAAAGTTTCTTAAAATGACATGTCTTGCAGATAGCTACATAACAGTATGTGAAAGTCTGTAAAACAGCCGGCTTAATCATTTATCCTTAGCTAAATAGTCAGTGGTACCATAAACAAACTGCAAACAATCAAAGAAATGCGTATGCATAGCATCAAATAACATCTTATGGATAATGCCTTTTTATAAAATGTCAGTGAATTCACATTATGATATTAAGAGCATAAGACATCTACAGTAACTTATTCTGAGAAATCAAGAGTATACTTCTCTACACATCTATGCATATAAGATAATAAGGCAAAATAAAATCAAGAAACAAAGCACTGAACAACTTACAATCAATCATATCCATAACTTGAAATTGTTAGTCATTCTTCTGTGTTACCTGTGAAAGATGGAACAGGAAAGATTGTTATGAATAATTATTTTAACTGAGCAATGCAGAACATTTAAACCCATAGAATTTTCAATGAATTTAAGGATTTAGCAAACCAAATCTTCACATATTTTTACAACTTATTATCTCATGTTCTTAAACAGTTGCTTGCCAATTCTTCATCATAATTGTTTCAGTCTGTTCAATCTTATCTCTGTAACAAAAGAACTGCATCTTTCAGTTTAAATGAGCATATTTCAGCAGAAGTTAAACTTAACTCAGAATAAATGTTACTCAAAAGTAACAGAAAGTAAACTGAACAGAACTTAAAGTTAACATAATTGAAACTGAACAGAAATCAATCTGACTATAACTTAGACTTAACAGAAATTAAAATAACAGAACTTAAGACTGAACAGCAGTTAAACTTGTCAGAAATTAACTTCAGCAGAACTTAAGCTTAACAGAACTTAAATGTGACAAAACTTCAAATTAACAGAATTTAAATCTGACATCACATAAATTTAACGACGCTTAAGTTCAACAGAACTTAACATCACTTGAATTTAATAATACTTAGAGTTGAGAGTGTTCCTTTAAAAGTGTCTGATACAACAGAATTTAACTCATCTTGACACCATCATTGCAAGAAAGCTAGCAAAAAGCTGTAATACAACACTTAAATATCAACTAAAAATATGCAAGCAAACCACTGATTTGTAAATAAAATAGCAACATGATTTACTGGAGAGATTACAAAGTGTGGCAAATCTGGACATTTACAAGGACCCTGTGTCCTTGGGCTGCAGCCACACCTCTGCAGGGGCTGCATCAAGCCATAGCAAAACTGCTGAAACAGGAAGAAGGACCAAATGCTGAGGAAAGCCTGCAGAGGGAACAGCCAGAGGGACATACTATTCAGTTCTGATGTCATCATAGGTTAGCAAAGCATAGTCCCGGAAATGATGTTCTTGCAAAGAGGTACTTACAGCTTCCTCTATGACCTCATAGAACCCATCAGCTCGCCAGTTTGAATATGGACAATTCTTTAGGCCACTTAAAATTGTGACCGCCTCTGTGATGCACACTTAAGAATAGAAACCCTGAGGCAGACTCTCTGTCTCGTTTCCGGTGCTGGGACAGGTGGCTGCGAGCCCTGTGGGGGGGGGAAGTGGGCCCGGCCCAGGCCCTGCTCGGGCCAGGACGGGCCGGGCCAGGGCCATCCTGGAGCCGATGGGCCCCATTCCACCCGCGGAACCCCACCCACAGCCAGAGCGGCTCGGCTCCACCCCCCCCCCCCCCCCCCCACTGCTGCCAAGATTTCAGCAAAAGTGGCACCGCTGTCTGGCAGAAGTCATGTGACTGACAGCAATAAGCCACATTCCAGCTGCAAGGCCTAAGTGAGATTAACCCTTTTAGTGCTGTGAAGAGCTGAAAACCTGAGGGAAGAGAAAGAGGAGATGCTTAAAGCTGAAATTCTGTTGTGAAGCTATGATATACGAGAGTACCCATTGTAATTTCATGAAGGCATGGGGGGTGGAGTGTTCAATTTAACTTGTAAGCAAAAGCACCTGCGCTGAGATAGGCAGATGCTGAAGCAGCTGTAATTTGATGAGAAGTTTGGACAGGGAGAGATGGAAGCGATGAGGACTTTTGCTCCAAATGGGAAAGGAGAAAACCTCAGTTCCTAGAGATGCTCCCAAAGATTTCTTAGAGATGAAGTGCTCCCAGAGATGGGTGAAGAGAACTATTGTTTCTGAACGGCTCAACCTTAAAATTGTACCCCAAAAGACTTCAAGAGTGGACCCTCGAAAGCAGTTGTGGGAAAAGCTGCAAGTTGGGGGAAGGGACTCACATGCGAGCAGAGAGACTCCTCTTCCTAAATGGACTGAACAAACTTATTTGGAAGTGGGCAGCTGTCTCGTTGTGATAATGTTTTCATAGCATGAGCAAGAGAGACTCCTCTTCCTAAATGGACTGAACAAGGTTATTATGAAAGTGGTAAACAGACTGAACATCTTAAGGCTTGTCTTTTTACATTGTCGGGGGAGAAGGGAGGAAGGTGGGTGGAAGAGAAGAGTTCTGAAGGTGTGGTATGATTTTTTTTCCCTCTTTTAGGTCTGTTAATAAACTTCTTTATAAACTTCTATATATTCTTTTAAGTTTGGTGCCTGCTTTGCGTTTCTCCTAACTCTTATCTCACAGAAGGTAAACAGTAATGAGTATTTTGGACCAAACCACCACATATAATTCAGTCGTGAGAATAGGTAATGGTAACTATAAACATGATTGAAAATACTCTTTCACAGTCAGGACTTTTCTGGTATAAGCACAATTTTGCAGGATTTTCCAATCTGCAGCCGTACTTTAAAAACGGCAATGCTATATGTCTTTCAATATCTTTCAGGCATAAGCATAAGTTTGCTAGGGTCTTTTAAGATACAGCTTTACAAATCATTAAACCTCTGGCAATTTTCAAGATGTGCCGAAGAATACCATGAATGTTTTTAGTCAGAAAACTGACAACAGTGTATATATTGGCAAATTGCACTTAAAACTTGCTCAGTTCACAGATGGCAAGACAGCCTTTTGTGATTATCAGTATGTCCTAGGTTACAATGTAAGATGTACCCACAAGCATGTATTCTATCACCATCTTCATGAGCTGTTAAAACCAGGTGGGGCAGTGCTCCCTGCCTCCTCCCTCAAGACTATGTCCTATAAATGGCCCATCAGTGCCTTATCTCATGACTCATCATTCCATTGTGAGATGCTCCACCCAGAGGGAGAAACCAAGCATCCCATCCTGGATATAAACTGCGATTTTTGAAGACCACAGGCAGCCTTTCCCACTGGATTTACGGAGGACAAGAGCTACATACCTACCACTGGACCTTCTGAGGAAGACCAGATTTTTCTACACAGGATCACCGCTACAACAGAACCACACCCATTCACTTCAGGAGGACTGCAGCCGCCATCTTATTGGACTGCTACTGCTACCCTAACAGGGTCAGGTCATATCTGACTCTGTTAGTTTAAATCAGTTTTTTCCCTGCCTTGTTTTATATATATATATATATATATATATATATATATGTTGGGGTCTCCTCCCCCTGCCATGTAGCCCTGGGAGAGGGGCCCCCTGAGGGGACAGACATGGGGTTTCCCGAGCCCCTGGTCAGCCTCCTTCCCCATTGGTTGTTTTGGGTTCCGTTGCGTGGGCAAGAATCCTCGGGTCCATGCGGCTGGAGAAATAAACATCTCTCGGAAACATCTATCAAGAATCTGTCCATATATATTTCTTTTTCACGGGACTCCTTGTTTGGTACATCATGTTACAGTATCCCCACTGCAACATATATATATATATATATATATATATATATATATATATATATAAGTAAAGAAAGTAAAGAACTGTTAGTCCTGTTTCCTATATCTTTGCCTGAAAGCCCCTTGATTTCAAAATTATAATAATTCAGAGAGAAGGGTGGTTGCATTCTCCATTCCAAGGGAGGCTCCTGCCTTCCTTAGGCAGATACCTGTCTTTCAAACCAAGACACAGTATAATAGATTTGACCTTGGACTATTAAAGGCAACGATAAATACCGAGGGCCTAGTCATATAATACTGCCCTGAGTTTTGCACATGTAACTCTGGTAGGTCAGTGGGTGCATAAAACTGACAAGTGCATATAAACAGCTACAAAGCCATGGTTTCAGATGATTTCAAAGGAGGATACTACTGTTTACTGTTTTCCTGTCTGCATAAGAGTAGCCAATATTAGAAACTCAGCCACTGAGCAGATAACATATACTCAGAGAGCAAGTCTGTTTTGTAAGGTAGTATCACTCCTAGTCACTTTACTGGCCCATCACTGTACTTAAACTTTTTTGATATCAAGTCAAATTCTAATTTTGAAGTGGTAAGGAAAAAATCTACACCTGAACCACTAAATAGCTGTACCAATTTGAAAAGCTGTTGCATGTTCATTCATGGCAAAATATTCACGGTAAAATTACCTTAGTAAAGCTCTGGGATAAAAGAGCAAGCAAAATGGTAAAGCTGACTGTACCGGTTTGGCCAAATTTAGAAATATATCCTCTGAGAGAAGGCACAACCACCCCTCCCCCCACCAGGTTCAGGAAAAATAAATTTTCCTCGAAGGAAAGTGAAGGAGATAAAACTATTTATTTAACAAACACACGGGAAAATGAAAATAATGCTAAATAAAATCTCTCGCTGTGGAGAAAAAAACCTGGGGAAAAGTGTTAGAGTCCTCCCTTTGGTCTCTTCGGAGCTGGGGCTTGGCCCAGGGCCAGGCCCTCTGTGCCTGGTGGAAAGTCCTCCTGATGTGCTCTGAGGTTGAAGCAGTCCAGCAGAAAAAGGAGAAAATCCAAAATTCCAGAGAAGAAAAAGAAAAGTTCAACTCTCAGTCTCTTTCCAGAAAAAAAATTAGCCTGAACAACTGGCCAAAAGCTGACTGGAAAACCGCAAGCCGGGTGCTTCCTCGCTCCCCTGCTGCAGCTGAAAAAAAAAGTCCCTATCTTTATGTGACCTTGAACAAGCTGCAAACTGCTTTGAGAAAGTTTTGCTCAGTTTTCCTTCCCCCTCTCAGGCTCAGTTTAGAGGCATAGAAAGACACAAGAATTAATTTCTGGGCATAGGGCAGCGATATGGGATACACATCACAAAGTCACCCCAAGACACTGGCACAGGTCCCTATGCTTTTGCAGTGGAGAATCATGAGCCAATTATATGTAAACCTCAAATAGTTTCTGCAGATAACGTTAATAAGGGAGTGTGCCGGTTTGGTCAAATTTAGAAATACATCCTTTAAGAGAAGGCACAACCACCCCTCCCCCACCAGGTTCAGGAAAAATAAATTTTCCTCAAAGGAAAGTGAAAGAGATAAAAACTATTTATTTAACAAACACACAGGAAAAGGATAATAATGCTAAATAATAAAACCCCTCGCCCTGCTGAGAGAAACCCGAGAAAATTTCAGAGTCCTTCTGCAGATCTCTCTCTCCCCCTCCTTGGAGCTGGGATGGGGTGGTGGGCCCACCTCCAGGGCCAAGGCCTCGGTGGAAAGTACTCCCAATATATTCTGATGTTGAAACCGTACAGCAGAGAGAAAAGGGAAAAAAAGGAAGTCCCAGGAAAACAAAAAGTTCAACTCTCCGAAGGAAAAAAGAGCTGAGGAAAAAAACTGCCAAAAACTGGCTGGAAAGAAAAGCATGCCGGGTGGTTCCCTTCCCTCCTGCTCTCCTGCTGCAGCTGAAAAAAAGATCTCTATCTCTGTGTGACCTTGAACAAGCTGCAAGCTGCTTTGAAAAAGTTTTGCTCAGTTTTTCCTTCCCCCTCTCAGGCTCAGTTTAAAGGCATAGAAAGGTACAAAAATTAATTTCTGGGCATAGGCAGCCATATGGGATACACATCATAAGGTCACCCCAAGACATTCCACCCCTTATCTCATATCATTGGCTCAATGCCCAAACTAAGATATTCTAACTCTACACACACACATCAATACATACATATATATATACACAGCTATGTACAAACAGTGACAGTGACACTCAGCAAGCAGTGATATACAGGCATTTTACATTACAGATGGTTTTCACCCAACAATCAGATCTCCCTGCGGTACACAACGTGTTGTTCCATCTTTCTGCATTACCCACCATGTGCAACCAGGTCCCTGAGCAAGGACAACCCCACGGATGGGTTTGTCTGTACTCGAGGCAGAATTTATCCACACAGTCTTTCCTAACAGACCTCTGACATGCACTACTGGGACCTTATCTCCATCTACTTTATGCAGGGATTCAGATTGGGCTGGACCAGCTCTACTGGTGGAACCTTGGGTGTTAACTAACCAGGTGGCCTTTGCCAGATTCTGTTCCCAATTTTTGAAAGTTCCCCCACCTAGTGCCTTCAAGGTGGTGTTTCTGCCTGCTCCGAGCTTCCCTTCCCCCTCTCCAAGACAAGCCAGGACTTGCCTCTGCCATGTGCTCTGACCTCCTTTGTTCCAAGCGTGGGCAAAACCAAATGTAACTGAAACTCTTTAGCAGTGTCTGATTGGCCAGTCACCCCGGGTCTGCCCCCAGTTGTCCCCTTTCCCCTTTTCCGAATAAAAGAAGGACCCGAGAGGGGGCCCGCACTCTTTGGCTTTGCATTCCTTCTGCGAACATCTGTGTGTCTCTGTCTCGGTTTGAAAGCTTCTAATTGCAGGAATTAGGAAAAACAAAGGCTATATTTCTCCCTCTTTGCTTCTACTGGTGGTATCAGCTTTTCAGCTACTATTTGCTGCTTTTAGAGCTACTAAAATGCTAGATTGCCCATGCTACCTCTCTAAGCTGCTTGAGGCGTCCTAAGGCATTGAACTACGAGCGCTAGCTGGTAAAAAGCTGTGAATATTCCACAAGGTGGTTTTCAACAATCCATTGCATCGTTCCGGTTTGCCTGCAGCTGGTGCATGGTAAGGGATATGGTACACCCACTCAATGCCATGTTCTCTAGCCCAGGTGTTAATAAGGCTATTCTTAAAATGAGTCCCATTGTCAGATTCAATTCTCTCAGGGGTACCATGCCTCCAAAGGACTTGCTTTTCAAGACCCAGGATGGTGTTCCAGGCTGTAGCATGAGGCACAGGGTAGGTCTCCAACCATCCTGTGGTTGCTTCTACCATTGTGAGCACATAGCGCTTGCCTTGGCAGGTTTGAGGCAGTGTGATGAAATCAATCTGCCAGGTCTCCCCATACTTGTATTCGGACCATCGCCCACCATACCACAGGGGCTTCATCCGCTTGGCCTCCTTGATCGCAGCGTATGTCTCACAGTCATGGATCACCTGGGAGATACTGTCCATGGTTAGATCCATCCCTCGATCTCATGCCCACCTATAGGTGGCATCTTTGCCCTGATGACCTGAGGCATCATGGGCCCATCGAGCTAGCCCAGATTGGTTTTCCCCTACACTGCCAATTAGCTTTTCCCCACTTTTCTAGCCATCCCCACAGAGCATTGGCTACCATCCATGAATCAGTGTAAAGCTTTGGCCACTTCTCTCTTTCAGCAGTGTCCAGGGCTAGTTAAACAGCTTTGAGTTCAGCGAGTTGGCTTGATCCACCATCTCCTTCAGTAGCTTCTGCAACCCATCGTGTGGGACTCCATACGGCTGCTTTCCACTTTCGTTTCATCCCTACGATGCGACAAGAACCGTCATTGAAAAGAGCGTAGCATGTGTCTTCTGATGGCAATTGGTTGTATGTTGGAGCTTCTTCAGTGCGTGTCACTTGTTCTTCTTCATCAGTGAGACCAAAGTTTTCACCTTCAGGCCAGTTTGTGATTATTTCCAAAATCACAGGGCCATTCAGTTTCCCGATATAGGCGCCCTGTGTGATGAGAGCAATCCATTTGCTCCATGTGGCATTGGTGGCATGGTGGGTAGAGGGAACCTTTGCTTTGAACATCCACCCCAGCACCAGTAGTCGGTGTTAGTAGTTGAGTGTTGGAACCCTGGGTTCTGAGAATTTCAGCCTGTCAGTGCTGAGAAGCAGTGATCCCCAGAAGTGCACTGTATTCGATCCAAAGCCCTGGGAAAAGCTTCCTAAATTGTGTGATAACACTGAGGTTATTGCTGTGTAATTAAAAGTTATATCACTGGGTGGAATATGTAGAAATGTAGAAAATTAGGTTTAGGGGATATAGGTAATAATAGGTTACAATATGGAGGACTTTGGGTGTGGATTTGTTCTTTATCTTTTCTCCGTCTTCTGCACAAATCTGAGTGCTCTGTCATTGGGTC
Organism: Aphelocoma coerulescens; assembly: GCF_041296385.1. Taxonomy (NCBI): domain Eukaryota; kingdom Metazoa; phylum Chordata; class Aves; order Passeriformes; family Corvidae; genus Aphelocoma; species Aphelocoma coerulescens. The sequence goes on along the minus strand of NW_027184080.1, from coordinate 6,334,852 downwards.
AAAAGTCCCACACTGCAGGACATGAAAAGTTAGTAATTGGGTTGTAAGTAAAAACATATTACTTGGTATTTCATAATTGGGTGATTTAGACTTTAAAAGCCTTGAAAATTAAAACTCATGACTATTTTCCACCCTGCCAACTAAGAGGCACACTGTGCAGCTGTATTACTGATAAGATATAATAAACAACTTAGTCCGCACAAGAATTCTCGATCTCCTGAATCTCAATTCAAACTCTGAGTAAAAGAGCTCGAAATACAAAAACAGAGAAAACTAATAGTTAAGCAACCAATGGATAAGTACCATAAATGATAAACATACAAAAGTGTATAAATAACACTGGCTTCTTAGAATAAACAACTTTTTGCCTGGAATTGTTGTGGGGTCTCGTCTTGGGGTGACCTTATGATGTGTATCCCATATCGCTGCCTATGCCCAGAAATTAATTTCTGTGTCTTTCTATGCCTCTAAACTGAGCCTGAGAGGGGGAAGGAAAAAACTGAGCAAAACTTTTTCAGGGCAGCTTGCAGCTTGTTCAAGGTCACACAGAGATAGCAGTTTTTTTTTTCCCAGCTGCAGCAGGGGAGGAAGGAAGTACCCAGCTTGCTGCTTTTCCAGTCAGCTTTTGGCCAGTTGTTTCAGTTTCTTGTTCTCTGGAGAGAGAGACTGAGAGTTTGGACTTTGTTTTTCCTTCTCTGGAATTCCGGATTTTCTCCCTTTTCTACTGGACTGCTTTTCAACCTCAGAGCACATCAGGAGGACTTTCCACCGGGCACAGAGGGCCTGGCCCTGGCCCAAGCCCCAGCGCCAAGGAGACCAAAGGGAGGACTCTTAACACTTCCCCAGGTTTTTTCCTCCACAGTGAAACATTTTATTATTTAGCCTTATTTTCCTTTTCCCGTGTGTTTGGTAAATAAATAGTTTTATCTCCTTCACTTTCCTTCGAGGAAAATTTATTTTTTCCCGAACCTGGGGGGGAAGGGGTGGTTGTGCCTTCTCTCAGAGGATATATTTCTAAATTTGGCCAAACTGGAACAGGTCTGTATGTGTGTTGTCCGTCTCAACAGCGACATCTTTTGGCCCCAATGCGATATTGCAACAAAAAGTAATATTGCAATGAAAAGTAATATTGCAGCAAAAAGTGATACTGTAATGAAAAGTGATATTGCAATGCAGCGAAAAGCGATACAATCACAGGAACGGCAGGGCGAGGTGCCGTGGAGACAGAGCCTGGTGTAGCTGAAAAGGCAGAGGAGTTCTGCCAACGACTCGTGTCATTGTTTTTATACCTTGTCGAGTTTTTGTCAAGCCACCAGGGCCTGATTAAAATGGGAAATAATTTATTGAATGAGGAAACAACTGTAGCGTCGACTTGGATGGCACTTTTAAAGCGAAAGGGTGTTAAAACCACAGACTGTGCCTTTCAAAGCGTCTTTCTGTGGGCATGCTCCCAGGATTTCCCCGCGGACGCCAGTGTAGCGTTCAGTGTGTCTGCATGGAAGGCGGTGGGGGAGAAACTCTGGGATGTGATTGCCAATGGAGACAAAAATGCCGCAGGCTTGGTTCCCACCTGGTGGCTGCTGTATGAAATGCTGAAGGAGTGGAAAAATGAACAGGACCAGCGGGAGCGGGAGACAGCAGAAGTTGCACAGCCGGTTGCTGAAGCGGAGGGGGATGTGCCGATGGTGGAAGAGGAGGAGGGGGAGACCTCGGGTACCTCGGGTGCCTGCTCTGGTGGGCTGACCAGCACGCCTCACGTTGTTAAAGCAGAAGTAGAAAAGAATCCCAGTGGGTCCTCCTCGTGCCTGTCTCTGAGAGACTATGTTAAACCGAAGTACCCCCCTCCCCCCACTGAAGCAGCTGGCTGAGCTTTCACTGAAACATCACAAGGGCAGGCCTCCGGTTGTGCCCTCTGCTCCACCACGCCCGTCTCCTCCGAACCTGGGTGACAAACCGTAAAAACAACAAGAGAGGGCGGGGGATCCCACACCGACACAGGGGGGTGTGGTCGGCGCTGGCCCACGTGGCGGGGAGCAGGTGGAGCCCATTCGTGAGCCCTGTGCTGAAAGTCCTGGAGCGGGGTGCCTTACTCCCCTCGCTCCCATGGATCCACTTTATCCACTCTTGCCTGCGGATGAGTGGAGAGAGTGGAACAACCCTTGGTACCATCTTTGGAACCCTCTGGTACTTTCTGTGGGACGGGGTGGCTCCAGTGGCGGCTGCAGTGGCTCCGTCCAAGGCCCTGTCAGAGCACCCAGGAACAGCAGCAGCTTCTTTCCCTCCCTTCTCCCCCCGCTGCTGCCTTTTCGCTGTGTATCACCAAGAAGAAGAGGGCGGGGGGGGGGGGGGGCAGGTGAGCCCTGGCATCCTCCCCACGCTCTCCTCGGAGGACCCAGACAACTGCGGAGGGGGCCCGAGGGGGCCTGTTCAGGACTGCTCAGCTCCATTCCAGCTTCCAGCTTCTACCCTGCTCTTCCTCTCCCTTCCCGTGTTTGTGATTGTCAGAGACTGAAAATAGTTCATGCCTCAAACATTGATATAAAGTTTTGCTCATTGTAAAGAAGCTACAACCAAAGAAGCCTCCGTGAAGACTGGGACTTTGAACTGAAAGTCAAACTGCTGATTAGATAAAGGGAAACCCATTGTTCAATCATCCCCGCCTGAGTGTGGGGTGGGGGGAGGGCACAGCTCACAGAAGCCAGGTTTAAGCAGACCAGCCCCCCCAATCGAGGAGGGAGGAGGAGGTTTTCGGTACGTGGCGTAACCTCTGGTCAGAGGCACTGAACACCCATCCTCCGTTACACAAACCGGCCCAGCTGTGGAACCCGCAACCCCACAGGGCACATCCACGGGACTTTCACGTGAGAGGCTTTGCACCACAGGGCTGCACGTGATGCAACAGATCCAGAGTCTGCTGTGAGAGACTACCCCCCTCCCCCAGGGGGACATGCCTGAACATTGCTACCTGGCTTGAGGGTATATAAACCCATCGGATTCTATGCTTTTTGGGGGGACCTTCACCACCAAGAAGACCAGCTGGAGAGGATCAATGGAACATCGTTGGGATCCACAGAGTGGTGATATTTTCCTTATTCTGTCCCTGTCACTATTCTGTCCCCTCCACCTATTTTCTCCTTCCTTCCTTCCTTCCTTCCTTCCTTCCTTCCTTCCTTCCTTCCTTCCTTCCTTCCTTCCTTCCTTCCTTCCTTCCTTCCTTCCTTCCTTCCTTCCTTCCTTCCTTCCTTCCTTCCTTCCTTCCTTCCTCTCTCTCTCTCTCTCATATTTACCATCAAATAAAACCCTTACTACTGTCATTGGCATATGGTCTCGTTTGCACCTTAATTCAGGCAGAGGCATTTCTAAGAACCTTAAAACTGGATCACAACAGTGATATGGAAAGGTTACTGTCATATGCATCATTTTGTCGGTGCCTTATTATCCAAGAGATGGGATGATCATGTTATCACGATTTATTACTTAAAACAGCAAACAAAGCATCAGTCTCAGAGGCCGTGGCTTTAGTAACAAACCGCCATAACTGGAGACAGTCATGAGTTTCAGAGTTACATCGTAATTTATAACTTTTTGGTCCAATAAGCAATTAACACAAAACTCTGTTTTGACGTTATAACCTATAACTTTTGGTACTTTTTCCTGCATTGCGTCTGTTTCACAACCAATAACTTGTTAGCTCACGTACACACATATACTTCTATTATAACATCTAAATTCTTAAACTATAAAATCACATTACTATACTTAAAACCCTTCACCATATTACCCAATACATTTTCTTACTTATAACTATAAAACACAGGTTTATAATTCTTCTGCTTAAAGCCTGTACAGCTTTGCCACTACATCAACCCAAGCTCCTTCCAGGGCTGTAAATCAAACTCATTAATGCCTGTGGAAGTTTCTGTTTCTCTGTTTCCCACAGGTTACCACTAAAAGAGCTTCTGGAAAATGCTTGCTTTGTCCCAACCTTAGTGCCCTTGCAAATGCATATTACTCATGTCAAAAAATACATTTTACTATGCATCTCCAGAACATTTGTGGTTTCTGTAAAAAGTAACTTATATTTTCAGTAAGCTGTGGATTCTGATAGGATTGTTTACTGGAGAGGTTCAAGATTATTTGTACCGGTACCCTCAGCTCCTTCCTTGAAAAGAGCAATTAACTTTAAGATCTGATGTTGAAACCTTGAATGATTTGCAGGGTTGCTGAGAGTAATTAGCTGGCTGAATTGCTTTCTTTAACCATCTGTAATGTGATTGGCAGAAGGTGTGTGGTGAGACTCGAGGTCGACCACTAGGATTTTGGAGCCGAAGCTACAGAGGGTCTGAAGCCAACTACACCCCAACAGAGAAGGAAGCCTTGGCAGCCTATGAAGGAATCCAAGCAGCCTCAGAGGTAATCGGCACTGAAGCACAACTTCAATAATAATTAGCCAAAATAATAACAATAATTAGCCAAATAATTGGCTATTATTTAAATAAAACATACTGTTATTGGTTTCCTACAGCATAGGCATTCTAAGCATTCTAAGCATTCGGAAAAACACCCGGTGCAGCTTTGTTGCTGTGTTCTCTTTCTGTTGTTTAGGTTTCTTGCTTCTCTTTCTAACGGGCTCAAGCGGATTGTGCTAAGATCTATGTCGGAACCAGACAGGCTTGCTGACCTGCAGGTACAAAAATGCTGTTAACGAGGATTTTCTTGCTATTTTCTAAGTCCGTGAGAGAAACAGCCGAGGGGGCAGCGGCGCCGAGCGCAGCCGGGGAGCGAGAAACAGCCGCGGAAGCGGCGACCGCGCCGAGCGCAGCAGCGGTGCAAGAGACAAGCGCGGCGCCCAGCTCGGCGCCGAGTGCGGCGCCAAGAGGGGCTGTAGCCCCAGAGGCGGCGGCAGCAGTTCCAGTACTGGTTCAGCCGGGACTGGCCGAGACGGCCTCCCGTATAGAAACTGGTGTGAAAACTGCAGCGCAGCCAACTGCAGTCTGTCCTGTCTGTTCTGCCTCTAGCGAACTTAGCCAAAGTGCCCCTCCACGTAAATTTCTGTTCACTCCCAGCACCCCAAAGTTGCCTTTGCCTGATGACTCATCGTCAGGCAGTGAGGCAGATGAGGTTCTGGCCCCAGGTCGTCAGGCTGCTGTGGCCGCACGGCAAAGAAAAAGGCTGCGCCGGTCTCGCCCCTGGACCTTTCAGGACTGCACGGTAACAGTGCGTCCGACCCATTACTATCGCTTCTGAGAGTCTGGTAAGATGCGAGCATTGGAGGCGGGTGACTGGAGGTTATTAGAAATCCTTGGAATGCCAAATGGATCTGAGCATTCTGGGGGTAACCGGGGAGCTGTTACACTCCATCCACAGGCTGTGCCAGAAGTTCAGGATGGTAGTGCTTCCCCAGAAGGGGAAACCCAAGCTTTCCCAGTGTATAAGGCTCTCCCAGATTCAGGGGAGAATGACAAGCATGAGGTAATTTCTTGGAAAGTTGCCCAGGACCTCCAATCCAAGGTGGCACAATATGGACTAGGTTCTGCTGAGGTTATGCAGATAATAAGGGTGATAAATACAGATTTGCTTGCTCCATTTGATATCAGACACTTAGGTCAAATTCCATTTCAACGTGTACAATTTACAGTTTCTGAGAAAACCTGGAGAAAGCTGGCCGACAAGGCTGCATTAGGGCATATGCAGCTCCCTGCTGCTGATCCTAGATGGACAGCAGGAGTGGATGCTTTGATGGGGACTGGTCCCTTCTCTGATCCCAGTCTACAGGGTACCTTCTCCTCTAGCATCCTGCAGCAAGCTCAACAGGTCGGCATGGCTGCCCTGTTGAAAACCATAGAGTTGTCTGCACTCAGAAAGCGATATACTGAGTTAGTTCAAGGGAAATCAGAGTCATTCCTCCCCTATGTAGAGAAAGTCGTTGCTTCTCTCGTGAAGCAGGTTGAGGATGATGGGTTAAGACAGATGTTGTTAAGGCAGTTAGTGAGAGATAACGCAAACGAGGAGTGCAGAAAAATCATAGATGCCTTACCAGGGGACCCTGAGGTAACAGACATGGTCGAGGCCTGTGCTAAGGTGGGATCTGGGAACCAGAAAAGGTCTACTTTGGCTGCTTTCCTGCAGCCTGTTCACGCATCTTCTGGTCGTGAACCAAAGCCACCAAAACAGGTGAAGAAACAGAAGTGGCCTAAGCCGAGCCAAAAAGAAAACACACCGATCCCCCAGTGCAAGAGGTGTGGCAGGCCAGGGCATTGCACGGGCTTCTGTAGATCCCAGACTCATGCCGATGGTCGGCCTTTGCCGGGAAACTTCCGTCAGGGTGCAAGGAGGGGGAATTGCTCTCCGATGCAGTTGCTCCCCCAGAGAGTGGCACAGGTACAGGCACAGGCCTACCCAGCCACCCTAGAGACGGCACTCAAGGATTAGACAGCAACCACGGATCAGACGGGTTTGACGTCCACACCGCAGCCGTAAGGGCACACAGTATCCTACACTGCCTTTGCAGTGGTTCATTAACACAACAATCCAAGTCAGACTCTGCTCAGTTAGTTGAATTAAGGGCTGTTACCATGGCTTTTCAGCGATTCTCACAGGAACCTTTGAATTTGGTTACTGACTCTGCTTATGTAGCAGATATCACCCAACGCTTAGATTGTTCACTTCTGAAGGAGGTGAACAATGCGGCTCTGTTTTCGCTGTTGCAAACCTTGTGGTCTGCAATTCAGGCTCGAGTGCATCCGTATTACATTCTGCACATTCGAAGCCACACCAATTTGCCAGGGTTTCTAAGAGAAGGCAATGCCAGGGCTGACATGCTGGCCAAATCTGCATGGGTAAGGCCTCAGCCTGACAGAATTTCACAAGCCAAGGCATCGCACGTTTTTTTCCATCAAAGTGCACATACCCTGCAGAAGCAGTTTCATTTAACGCCAACCGAGGCGCGCGACACTGTCAGCGCTTGTGCTGACTGTCATGGACTCGCTGCGCCTTTGCCAGGAGGGGTAAACCCCAGGGGGCTAAAAACTTTGCAGATTTGGCAAAGGGATGTAACTCACATCCCTGAATTTTGTCGGCTGAAATATGTACACGTCTATTGACACTTTCTCCTCGGCTATGTGGGCTACTGCTCACACTGGAGAGAAGGGCCGTGATGTCATTGCCCATTGGAAATTGGCTTTCTCAGTCCTGGGCGTGCCAGCTTCTGTGAAAATCGGTAATGGTCCTGCCTACGCCTCGGAGAAGGCGTAGCAGTTTTTACACCTATGGGGTGTAGACCATACCTTCGGTATCCCACATTCTCCTACTGGCCAAGCCATTGTTCAACGCACTCATGGTACCTTGAAGCATGTTTTGGACAAACAGAAAAGGGGAATGCATGGAGAACCCCCACAGAGCTGACTAGCAAAAGCTTTGTATACAATTAATCACCTTACAGTACCACAGAATTCAAATAATCCTGTTATTCTGAATCATTTTCTCTCATTGCAGTCTGCAGGTGACAGACAACTGCCCCAGGCAAAAGTCTGGGTGCGGAATTTACTCACTAACCAGTGGGAAGGCCCTTATGAGCTTATCGTTTGGGGTCGTGGGTATGCTTGCGTTTCCACAGATACTGGGATACGGTGGCTACCTTCAAAATGTGTTCGCCCTGACCTACAGCACCAGAGGCAGAACAGGCAACCTCCAAATGATGGCCAGAACGCCAACCATCCAAATGGCGACCAGAATGTAGATCATCAGCCTAATGACTCTTCTGATGATGACCAGGATGTCAACCATCAGGCAGATGGGTCCTTCTACAAGCAGAGACTGGGATGGTCCTTCTACAAGCAGAGACTGAAGTTTAAATTTCTTGTTATGGAGTCAGATAGTTAAAGCCTTAAGGACATATTTAGAATTAATAACTGATGTAGATTTCTATTTGGCATTAATAGTAGAGTTGTTATCTTATAAAACAAAAAGGGGGAATTGTAGATACAAAAATGCTGCTAGCAAGGATTTTCTTGTTATTTTCTAAGTCCGTGAGAGACTTTTCTCTCTCACAGAAGAGGTGGCAGGGAATGTAAACAACCAAGACACCTGCAACCTTGAAAAGTCTTGTTTATGGTATAGTCGAAAAATATTTTGACAATGGATGTTTTAGGATTTTAGCCAATCACCCCCAAGGGGTGGCTGGTCCTTTGTCCAATTAGACTTAGAAGAAAATAGTCTATAAAAGAGTTTGTAAAATAATTAAATCAATCAATCTTGCTGCACAATTCCTGCCTGCTGGATCTTCTCCTCCTCCTCCTCCCTATGGCTGCGGGACACGGTGATATACCGTAGGAACCAGGCCTGCGGTAATACTGACCTGCTGTTAATTCCCACAGGGAAACCCATCCGTGGGTTTGTCTGTTGCAGCGGGGATTTCTGCAACATGTGCAGACAGCGAGGCCCGTGGAAAGAAATAGGGACCAATTCTTGATAGAAGTTTCAGAGATCTTTATTCTCCAGCCACATGGCCGGGGGCCTGCTGAAGAACTGAGAAATCATGGGACAACCAGGGTCCTCCCTGGGCAGGGGAACACAAAATAACCAATGGAGAGCAAGATTGACCAGGGAGTAGGGAAACCCCGTAGGCCATGCCTCTGCTCCAGGGTCCCCTCCCCCTGGACCCCACGCCAGGGGGGAGGAACCCCAACAGTTGTCTTTGCTCAGGGACCAGGTTGCACATGGTGGGTTATGCAGAGAGATGGAACAACACATTGTGTACTGCAAGAAGATCTGATTGTTGGGTTAGAGCCCCCTCTAATGTGGAATGCCTGTATACCACTGCTTGCTGAGTGTCACTGTCACTGTTTGTACATAGCTGTGTATATATATGTATGCATATTTGTGTGTGTGTAGAGTTTGAATATATTACTTTGGGCATTAAGCTGATGGTATGGAATAAGGGGTGGAATGTCCTGGGGTGACTGTATGATACTGTATTCCCTATCATCTGCCCTATGCCAGATGTGAGCCCTGTGCCTTTCTGTACCTTTAAGAGAGGCGGGGAGAGCCAGTGGAATTCCTTTGGCGATGTCTTCAAAACACAGATAAGTTCGCTGGCTTCTCCTGCCTGGCTGCTCTGCTTCTGCAGCAGGGAAGAGAGTTACATTCCTTTTGCTTTTTAGCTAGTTTCTTGTTCATTAGCTAAAGTACAGAGCCCTGGGACTTTGGCTTCTTCTTCTCTTCTGGAACTGTTCAGAACACCAGAACATGAGAACCTCACTGGGAGGCCTTTCCACTGAGGCCCGGAGGGGCCCACGCCAAACCCCAGCTCCAGAGAGGAGAAAGCCACATCCACAAAGGACTCTAAAATCTACCCAGGTTCTCTCCACAGTAAGAGGTTTTATTATGTAGCATTATTCTTTTTCTTTGCCTGCATGCATTGTGTTTGTTAAATAAAGAGGTTTTTTTCCTTTCACTTTCGTCTGAGGAAAATTCTTTCCGAACCTGGCTGTAACCTGCCTTCTATCAGAGGATGTTCATTTCGGATGTTCCTCTGAATTTGTCTCAAACCAGGACATTCATGAAGTTAGAAGTCTCCTACACACACCCTGGAAACATGTAGAACTTCTCCCTGAAGTTTGGAAGCAAACTCCATGGTTACTTTCCTGGGAATTGGGTGAAAGGACTTTATGTGTACTCCATCATCAATTTGGTGGTAAGTCACACTGACTCCTAGTCTATACTGTTCCTTTGCTAGCTGTAATATAGGTACCTTTTATCGTGCACTGTATTTTTATCTACTAGTAGTTCTTTTTGTTTATCCCGTGTAGTAAGTAAGTCTGTTTAAAGTCTTCTGTCTGTTAATCTTGTCTATTCAAAGAATAATTCATTTTATAATAAACCTAATCGGCCATTCTTAAGAACTTGGGAGAAAGAAATATTTGGGGTGCAGGCTGCCTCAAACAGAGCTACTGCCAGAAATCTGACTCAAAGGCAGGACTTGTCTAAGCTCTTGTCTCCATTCATAACACAGCTGTCTCTGAAGAACTGTGGATGGTATCTTTTCAGCTTTATACCGGCTAGCGCTTGTATTTCAATGCCTTAGAAAGCCTCGAGCAACCCAGAGAGGCAGCACAGGCTATCTAGCACGTTAATAGCTCTGAATCGGTACCTGTATCAGCTGCAGAGCAAATACTATCAGCAGAAGCAAAGAGGGAGGAATATAGCTCCCTGCCAGCTCAATTCCCTGCAGTTAGAAGCCTTAAAAAGGAGAGAGACGACCACAGATGTTCACAGGAAAAGCTGAGCTGAGAGAGAGAGTGGAGCCTCCCCTCGACTATCCTTTATTCGGAGAAGGGGGAAGGGGAGGACTGGGGGCAGATCCGGGGTGACCGGCCAATCAGACACTGCTGAAGAGTTTGAGTTACATTGGTTTTGCCCGCGCTTCGAACAAAGGAGCTCAGAGCACGTGGCAGGAGCAAGTGTCTTTGGGAGGGGGAGGGGAAGCCCAGAACAGGCAGCAACAATTCCCTATTTTTTTTTCTTTAAAGCTGGGTTGTAACTCTTAGTAACTTAAAGTGCATAGAACAGTAAGAAAATAACAGTGCAAAACATAATTGGAATCTATTATCCCTACAACTCGATAGTACCTAGGATGCCTTTAAACTAGTTCCCCAGTCAAAACTCAGGGGCTAGTCAGGACATCTATGGTATGGAGTATCAGGACAAAGATTTACAGAGTACAGTGCAAAACCTGAGTGCAAAACAGTGCAACTTAAGGGATTAACATCAAAATCTGCCGTAGGGGGTTTACATGAGGGTGCAAGATCAGGATCCTTCTTACGGCGTCTAAAACAGGAGGCAGTTTTAACCTCCTTAATTTTTGAGGAAGTGACATAAGCTTTTACCCATTTCCCTGGATCCATCTCAGTCCTTGAGGGGTAGATACACTGGCATACTCACGTCCCCAAGTCACAAGTTTGTATGGTCCTTGGATTTTCTGAGTCTCTGGGTCCCAGATCAGGACTTCTGGATTTTCCTTCAGTTTCTGTCTCCCGGTGTTCTGGAAATGACAATAGATGGGAGGGTTTGGATCCTCAAAGGTGCCATTCAGGAAGTTTATGGTAAACAGTGCTTTGCTGAGTCTGAGGACAGGTGAGTTGAGTTTGGTGGTCCCTGATTGTTGTAGCAGCATTCACTTGAGGGTTTGATGGGAATGTTCAACAATGCCTTGTCCAGTTGGGGAGTGAGGAATACCTGTAACATGTCGAAATCCCCACTGCTGACGGAAGTTTTTAAACTCCTGAGAGGTGTAGGCAGGTCCATTATCAGTTTTTATCTCCTCAGCTATACTGAGCACAGCAAAAGCTTGGACAAGATGTTTTTCAACGTCCTTAGCTTTTTCACCTGCATGCGCAGAGGCATACATAGCACCAGAGAAGGTATCAATAGAAACATGAACGTATTTTAATCTCCCAAATTCAGGGAAATGTGTGACGTCCATCTGCCACACTTCACCACTATTAATGCCTCTGGGATTGACTCCCATGCCCAGTGATGGAAGCTGTAGCTTCTGGCAGTTGGGACATGTTGCCACTATGGCTTTTGCCTGCGTCTGCGACAGATGGAACATGCGGATAAGAGCATGAATATTTTGATGGTACATAGCATGGCTCAGTTTTGCCTGTTCGAAAACTTGGGGGAGCTTTGGTAAGTCAGCTGATAGAACTATGTCTGCTGGCATAGCCAGAGCATCAGCTCTACGATTACCTTCTGCAATAAATCCTGGCAGGTTCGTATGTGACCTCACATGCATGACAAAATAGGGATGCTCTCTGTGGGAAACCAGATAAATTAATTTTGAGAGTAAATCATAAATTTTTTTGTTTGAGATTTCTTTTAGGAGAGCATGCTCAGCTCTAACAGTTACTCCAGCTACATATGCTGAGTCTGTGACCAAATTAAAGGGTTCTTTGAACCTCTCAAATGCTCTAATGACAGCTGCTAATTCAGCTACTTGTGGTGATCCTTGGATTACCTTGATGTCAGATTCCCCCTTTTGCGTCTTTGAATTTCTCCACGTGACCACGGACTTCTTACTTTTCCCTGACGCATCACTAAAAACGGTAATCGCATCGAGGGATTTTCTGCTTTGAATCTCTCGAGGGACGAAAGAGAATGCCAGATTAAACATGTTATGTTTTGGGTAATGAATTGAGATTTGGCCTGAGTAACTATCTAATGCAAATTGTGAATTTATATTATTTTGAAGTAGGTGATCTAATGCGTCAGTTGTTACCGGTAAGTAGATGCATGCAAAGTCACATCCTGCCAGGGTGCGGAGCCTTGCTCTACCCTTCATGATAATTTTTGCTATTAATTCTTGTGGCTGTGTGATGGTTTTAGGAGGTTGGAGTGGAAGGAATACCCATTCAATTATGATGAGGGGTTCCTTCTGCTCTTTGTCCCACTGAAATATGAGGCCATGAAAGACTGGTGCCTTCCCTAGAGTGACAAGCTTAAAGGGTAGGGAGGGCTGATACCTGTGTGCTTGTCTGGTGGAAATGAGCTCTTGTATCTTTCTGAGAGACTGCCTTGCCTCTTCTGTCAGGGATCTGGGGGATGCTGGACCGCCTTCCCCTTGCAACAGGTTTGCAATAGGAGCTACATCCTCTGTGGTGAGTCCTAACCAGGGTTTTAAATAGGTCAGTGTCCCACAGATCTGTTGCACTTCCTCTAATGTTTTTGGGTTATTATTAATGGTGACGGGTGTTGGGGTGATAGAGGTTTCTGTGATTTTGAGTCCGAGGTATTTCCAAGGGCTTGTTCTCTGCATTTTTTCAGGTTGTAATTCAAAGCCCTTGGCCTCTAGGGCCTCAATCACCATGTTAAGTGTCTGCTCAAGATACTGATTATTGGGAGCACACACCAGCACATCATCCATGTAATGCAGGATGATGGCTTTCTCTGCTTTGGCACGGATGGGAGATAGAATTTTAGCAATATACTCTTGGCAGAGAGTTGGGGAATTTTTCATACCTTGGGGAAGCACAAGCCAATGGTAACGTTCCATGGGGGTTTCATGATTAAGAGAGGGTACAGAAAATGCAAATCGAGGGGCATCTGCAGGATGGAGTGGAATATGAAAGAAGCAATCTTTAATGTCAAGAACAGCTAAATGCCAATGTTGTGGGAGCATTGAAGGTGATGGCATACCTGGTTGAAGGGGTCCCATGTCTTCAATAACCTTATTAACTTCTCTAAGATCTTGGAGTAGCCTATATTTTTTCTTACCCAGTTTTTGAATTACAAACACGGGTGTGTTCCATGGGCTGTTAGTTGGAACTATATTTCCTTTAGCCAATTGTTCATCTACTAATGTTTTGAGTGCCTCTAAGTTTTCTTTTTTTAGAGACCACTGTTTAACTTGCACGGGTTCATCTGTTTTCCAAGTTAATTTTTGTGGATGGCACTCTGCTTCAGTGGCCTGCAAGAGAAAATTTTGATATCTAGGGGTGATATCAATTTTTGTTCCCCACTGAGACATGGCATCCCTTCCCCACAGGGTGAATTTGGTGTCCAGGACATATGGACGAAAAGTTGCTATTTGTCCTTCAGGACCTTCAATTTGGATGGTGTATTTGGATTGCTTTGCAATTTGGGTACCTCCAATCCCATGTATGATGCCCTGAGATTGTAGCTCCCATTTCTCAGGCCACTTATCAAATGGAATGACAGTCACATCATCACCTGTGTCTATCATTCCCATTATACTGATTTTACGTGATTTGTGACGGAGCTTACATTCTATTATAGGTTTGTCATTTCCCAAAACCTCAGTCCAACAGATGGCTGGGATATGACCATCTGTGGGCAGGTATTTGGGCAGTGGAATGGCCTGTGCGATGACTTGACCCTTTTGCATAAAGTACAGCGGATATATACATTGTACCATTACGTTAGAACACCCGTTCTGATCCACTTTCATGAGTGTGGGTGTAACCTCTATCCCAGCAGGTGTTTCCTGAGTGTCCCCAATAACAAAAAGGTATGTAAACTCTTGCATGTGGTCCACATTCTGGAATGAAATGGGTATTACAGTCTGTTTGTTGTTGTTGAAATGGTGTGTTTTAGCACAGGTTACCTTAAACCTGAGTCCAGAAGTCCAAGTTGCTTTGTCTGCAGCCTTATTTATGTCTGAACGCGGAGCTGTTAGGACGCGTTGAGTTGCTGGTTTCCCTGCTGTTGACCTGGGGAAACATTCTTTGGAGAGTTTTTATCAGCAGTTATAATCGCTCTGCAATTGCGAGCTACATGTCCCTTTTTCTGACAACGATAGCATATAAGGTTACCACGCAATTGAGTTTCTCCTGTACCCGTAAACTTTCTCTACAACTTCCCCAACCATCCCCACTTTTTTCAAAAAGGGAGCAGCTGTGTTCAACTGCACCTTCTTTGTACAGACTTCGAGGATGGATTCAACAGTAGGAGGAGGAAGATGAAGAGGGAGAGTGAGGATGACCTGTTTGCAAGCATCATTCGTATTAACTTGGAGAAGTTCGAGTAGGAGCGCTTGTCGGAGGTCAGGATTAGGGACCTGGGAAGAGACAGCTTCGCACAAACGGTTATAAAAGTGAAAAATATTTTCATTTGGCAATTGCTTGATGGTGGTATAATGAGAGTTAGGAGTTTGAGATGGTAGTAATGTTAAGGCCTTTTCAGCAGCACGTGTGATTTCAGTAAGAACTGGACAAGGGATAAGCATTGCTTGTTTTTGAGGATTTGCCATATTATTGTCACCAGATAAAAGGTCTAATGTGATATAGTTATTCTCAAGGTCCAGGTAATTATCTGGAGTTTGCCACAAAATTTTTAATAAATCAGATAAAATTATTTTCCATTGCTTTTTCCACATCATAAAATCACCAGGTGTGAGAAGAGTTTGCATCAATGTAAGTAAATCATGAGGTACCAGTAAGTGAGTTGCAAAAGTAGCACTTAAAAGGCTCTTAAAATAATTACTATGCATTCCAAACTCCTTAATGGCCTTGCACAAATCCTTAATATTAGAATAAGGTAAGGGTTTCCAGTCGGGGTTTGCTCCATTGCTAGTAGGAGAGAGTGTAGTAGAAGCAGTTGGAGTTACTTCCTGGTAGCCATAGGTTCCCGGATTTAGAAAGGTATTCACAGGATTGTGGGAACCGGGGGCGGGACAATAGGAAGCAGGGGCGGGGAGTGGAGGCGCAGGGGCGGGGAGTGGAGGCGGGGACACGGCCGGAAAAGGGGAGGGGTTGGGGGCGAGGTTGTGGGAGGCAGGGGCGGTACTTGAGCCATGGGCGGGCACAGAGGGACGGGTGAAACACGATGCTGTGGGGGTGGGGTCAGGTTGTGACGCGGGAGTGGGAGGGGATGGGGACAAGAAGGGGTTTGTGGGGTGGGGGAGAAAGGGATTGTGGGAGGTGTAGTTTGGAGAGGAAGGAACATCACGGCCGCCATTATTGGAGACAAACAAACTCAGAGAAAAGGGGTTGGGGGGAGGGGTTTTTCCCCGGGCTGCGAGCATATGACAATGGCTGTCCCTGGGAAAAAAGAGATCAGGGGAGAAGGGGATTTTACGCGCGCTTGAAACATGAGGGCTAGAAACTGGGGACAGGGGAGTGGAGAAAAGGGGTTGGGAAGGTCCTGGGAACGGCTCCGGATTCCCGTCCGAGGCAGGGTGCTGAGGAAACGCGGGTGAGCCAGGAGGACGATAGCTCTCCTGTACTAAAAAGCAGTCTGCTCTAGCTGTGTTTACCAGCTTAGGGGAAGAGGGGTCTGGGACAAAGGGGTTGGAAGAGGGTATAAGGGAATTAACAGGGGTTTCTTGCAGAGGCTTTTCATGTACTGCCTTTTTCTCAGGCAAAGTATAACTTAGTAACAGGAGAGGAAAGAATTTTGAAACTGTTTCATCTCCTGCACGCCTAAGAGAGGAAAGTTTTCTCCCCACCTTATCCCAAAATTCAGGAGATCTTATGTCTTCGGAGGTAAGATTAGGAAAGTACTGAAAAAGCCATTGTACAAAAGATTGAACTAGATTTTTAGGCTATTTATGCCCAGTTAAGGAAAGGTAGCTTTGAACTTGGTGGTATATTTCTCTATGGTGTGCAGAAACTTCAGATCCCCTTATGAATGCAACACCACAAACCTCAACCCCAAATCGCCAAAAAGGAGGAAAAAAAGAGAAAGTTTGAACCGGCACCAGCTTAAGACAGGAGCCCCTAAACCAGCAGGGAAATACTCACCAGAAATCTGGATTTTACCACAGGAAAGCAGGTCCGGAGAAAAAAAAACATGCGAGAAGGGTCTTCTGCTTACCAGCCGTTCCCTCGCCACGTGGTGTGTGTGGGGGGGGTACAGGCTGAGCCTCTGGGCTCACTGTTACGCAAACAGTAACAGCTCGCTACACAGAGCTGGCACAGTGTGGAGAGCTTATCTGAGGAATGGTTGCACAGTAGAGGACATGATAAGATAGAGCCTTGCGGAATGCAGGGTCAGTTTATCTTAGGAAAAGCGGTTTCTTATCAGCAGGATATGTAACAGGATACAAACCAGCCAGCCCCGCAGAAGGAGCAGACTGGAATGTGGAAAGGCGTGTTGTTCCCACGAGAGAAGATGACCAATCATGAGCTCAGCTTTTGCAATATGTATCAGCTGTTTAAGTGCTGTATGAGATGAGAAGACAATAAAGTTGAGACTTGCTGATCATGAAATCATGGTGGCGTGTCTCCTGCGCCTCTCCCGACAGCACAGCACGACGTGCAGAGCTAACTCCAGCAGACACACAGCTGCCGGGACACCCTGAAAGTCTCTCAGAACCGGAGTTCAGAGATAGCACGTTGAGCGCCAAATGTGGATGGTATCTTTTCAGCTTTATACCGGCTAGCGCTTGTATTTCAATGCCTTAGAAGGCCTCGAGCAACCCAGAGAGGCAGCACAGGCTATCTAGCACGTTAATAGCTCTGAATCGGTACCTGTATCAGCTGCAGAGCAAATACCATCAGCAGAAGCAAAGAGGGAGAAATATAGCTCCCTGCCCGCTCAATTCCCTGCAGTTAGAAGCCTTAAAAAGGAGAGAGACGACCACAGATGTTCACAGGAAAAGCTGAGCTGAGAGAGAGAGCGGAGCCTCCCCTCGACTATCCTTTATTCGGAGAAGGGGGAAGGGGAGGACTGGGGGCGGACCCGGGGTGACCGGCCAATCAGACACTGCTGAAGAGTTTGAGTTACATTGGTTTTGCCCGCACTTCAAACAAAGGAGCTCGGAGCACGTGGCAGGAGCACATGTCTTTGGGAGGGGGAGGGGAAGCTCAGAACAGGCAGCAACAAAGAACAGCCATGAGCAGGTCAAAAACCTGTGGGTAAGAATCAGAGACTGAGGCAACAAAGGGAACCGTGTGGCTGGTGGCTACAGGCTGCCTGACCAAGAGGAACCTATTGATGAAGCCATCTTGCTCCAGCTGCAGGGGGCATTGTGCTCACAGGCTCTTGTTCTGCCAGGGGACTTCAACCACCCTGATGTCTGCTGGGGAAGTAGCTCGGTGAGCTGTAGGCGATCCAGGAGACTCCTGGAATGCATGTAGGATAACTTCTTGAGCCAGGTAATAGACAGCCCTACCAGAGGGGATGAGATACTGGATCTGATGGTCACCAACATAAGCAAACTAATTGGGGATGTCAAGACTGGAGGCAGCCTAGGCTGCAGTGATCATGCATCAGTGGAGTTTTCAGTCCTGAGGGACAAGGGTCAGGTAAGGAGGAAAGTTAGGCCCCTGAACTTTAGGAAAGCAAACTTCCAGCTCTTCAAGGAGATAGTCAATAGGATCCCCTGGGACACTGCCCTCCAGGACAAGGGAATGGAACTGAGCTGGCAGATCTTTAATGAAGACTTCCATAGAGCGCAAGAGCTTGCGATCCCCAGGAGCAAGAAATCGGGCAAGGAACACAAGAGACCAGCATGGCTGAGTAGGGAAGTGCTGGTCAAACTAAAGAGAAAGAAACAAATGCACAGGCAGTGGAAACAAGGACAGGTGACCTGGGAAGAGTATAAAGATGAAGTTGGGTTGTGTAGGCATGCGGTAAGGAAGGACAAGGTGAAGCTGGAACTGAGCCTGGCAAGGGATGCAAAGAATAACAAGAAGGGCTTCTACAGTTATGTCAGCCAGAAAAGAAAGGTCAAAGAAAGCATATCCCCCCCCCTCCCGATAAACAACACTGATAAACTGGAAACAACAGATGAGGAAACAGCTGAGCTGCTCGATAGCTTTTTTGCCTCAGTCTTTAGTGGCAACCTCTCTTCCCACGCCTCTCAAGTGGGTGGACAGCAGGATGGGGACTGGGGGAGCAAAGTCCCTCCCACTGTAAGTGAAAATCAGGTTTATGACCACCTGAGAAACCTGAACATGCATAAGTGTATCGGACCCAACGAGATGCATCCCAGAGTCCTGAGAGAATTGGCTGATGTAGTTTCCAAGCCAATCTCCATGATATTTGAAAAGTCATAGCATTCAGGAGAAGTCCCAGGTGACTGGAAAAGGGGAAACACTGTACTCATCTTTAAAAAGGGTAGAAAGGAGGACCCTGGGAACTACTGACCTGTCAGCATCACCTCTGTGCCTGGGAAGATCATGGAACAGATCCTCCTAGAAGCTCTGTGTTGGGGTTTTAAGAGATCTAGTTTTTTTTCTGTTAAAGGAATTTTCCCCCATTCTGTTACTAAGATGATAAATCGCTGGGTGCTTAAGAGAAGACAAAAGGGCCTGGCTAGTCTTTTGTTTCACCTGGGTGTGGGTTCAGTTCGCTCTCAGCGTCCGGAGAGAGAAGCTGCAGAGAAAGGAGCTGCTGGTTCCTTTTTTCGGCCGTTTTTCTTTCTTCTGGAAACAACGCCGGGATCCCAAAGCCGTTTTCCCTGCCCTGCTGGAGGCTGGGCTGTGGCTGCCCTGCCCCGCTGCTGCTTCGAGCCTTCGCTGCATTGTAGCCGTGCTCGCCCTGCCTGCCTGGACCTCCAGGGGGTTCCCCTTTTGGATACATCTCATCTGCCACCCGGGATTTGTGCTTGTGCCTGCCACTCCAGCCTGCCGTTCCAGCCTGCTGTTCCCGAGAGTCCGGGATCGGCTGCCCGGTGGTTTGTGAAGCCTTTGTTCCATCCTTCCCCGGGATCCCAGGGCACCAGTGCTGCGTGCTCCCCGAGGGGAAAGCATCGCACCTGCCCTGATCACCGGGAGCCACCAGCGCCCCTGCCGGCTGCAAGCGGAACTGCACCCAAGGGGAAAGGGCCTGACAGCTGAGAAGGCTGGGACTGGGTTTGTGATTGTTTGCTGTTACTGCCATAGTTATTGTTGTTTTGTTTGACTGGTTATATATATAATAGTAAAGAACTGTTATTCCTATTTTCCCACATCTTTGCCTAAAGGCCCTTGATTTCAAAATTATAATAACTCGGAGGGAAAGGGGTTACATCTGCTACTCCAAGGGAGGCTTCTGCCTTCCTTAGCAGATGCCTGTCTTTCAAACTAAGACACTGCTAAGGCACATAGAGGACAGGGAAGTGATTTGGGACAACCAGCACAGCTTCACCAAAGGCAAGTCCTGCCTCACCACCCTGTGGCCTTCTATGATGGGGTGACTATATCGATGGACAAGGGAAGGGCTACAGATGTCATTTATATGGATCTCTTTAAATCCTTTGACACAGTCCCCCACAACATCCTTCTCTCGAAATTGGAGAGAGATGGATTCAATGAGTTGACTGTTAGATGGATAAGAAAATGGTTGGATGGTCACATTGTTGCCTTTTTGGCCCCTGAAATCATGAGCCAGACATGGTTAGGTGATAAATTTTACCTTTTATGTAGGGTCACTTCAGGTGCACAACACGCCGAAAATGCGCCAAAGATGCACACAGGACATAGAGCGAGTACAGTTTCATAAGTTTGGCAAATTAGCATAATTGACAAGAACCCCCAATTAGAAACACAGGTGATGAGGTAATTCTCCCCCTTGGTTCAACCCTCTTCTGAAGCCCCCCTTCCTCGCTACTAGGTCTACTTTGTTTATGAGAAAGTATCTCAACCTTGGTTCTCAGAAGATAGGGCCCTAGGAATGTGTTTTGTCTTTCTTTCTAACAGGTTAGGAAACTTACTAGCTATGAATCTATATAGTTATACAATAATAGGCTATAGGGCTACAAATATATGAAGTATATATAAAAGCAAAAATCAGTTTGGCATCAACATCCAGAGGATGGTGGTCAATGGCTCAGAGTCCCAATGGACATCACTGACAAGTGGTGTCCCTCAGGCGTCTGTATTGGGACCAGTGCCATTTAATATCATCATTAATGACACAGACAAAGGGATCAAGTGCACCCTTAGCAAATTTGCTGATGACACCAAGCTGAGTGGTGCAATTGACATACCTGAAGGACAGGATGCCATCCAGAGGGACCTGGACAAAATCAAGGAGGGGGCTGGGTTGGTTTTGCACAGCCTGGTTTTTGGTAGCAGGGGGGCCACAGAGGTGGCTTCTGTGAGAAGCTGCTAGAAGCTTCCACCATGTCCGGCAATCCCTGATGACTCTGAAGATGGACATGCCTCTGGCCAAGCCTAGGCCAATTAGAGAGGTTTGTAACACCTCTGTGATAACATAGTGTCTTGGTTTGAAAGACAGGTGTCTGCCAAGGAAGGAAGGAGTCTCCCTTGAAATGGAAGAAAAAAAATTGCAACTCCCTTCCATCCAAATTATTATAATTTTGAAATTAAGGGGCTTTCAGGTGAAGATATGAGGAACAGGAATAACAGTTCTTTACTAATATATATCTATATGTGTATAACAAGGCAAAGAAACAACAATAACTATGGCAGTAACAGCAAACAATCCCAAACCCAGTCCCAGCCTTCTCGGCTGTCAGGCCCTTTCCCCTTTGGTGCAGTTACGGTCGCAGCCGGCAGGGGCGCTGGTGGCTCCTGGTGAGCAGGGCAGGTGCGATGGTTTCCCCGCGGCTGCAGGGAGCGCTCCGGAGCGAGCTCGGGGAGCACGCGGCAATGGTGGCCTGGGGTCCCAGGAAGAGATGCAACAAAGGCTTCACAAACCCCCTGGGCAGCCGTTCCCGGTGTCTGACCAGACCCTCGGGACCAGCAGACTGGAACAGCAGGGACGAGCACAAATCCCGGGTGGCAGAGGAGATGTATCGAACTCTGGAACTGTGGTGGAAAACCCCTGGAGGTCTGGGCAGGCAAGGTGTACAGGGCTACAGAGTAGCGAAGGCTTGAAGCAGGGGCAGGGAAGCCGCAGCCCAGCTCCCAGAGGGGCAGGGAAGGTGGGCTTGGGAATCCCAGGGTTTCTCCGGTAGAAGGAAGGAAGGCAGCCGAAAAAGCAGAAGTCTTCGGTGCTGACGAATTCCTTCCAGCCTCCCTCTCTGTCCAAACGCCGCGGACTCCTGGCTCACAAGCCCAAGTGAAAAAGAGTAGCCAGATGGATCCCTCCCCCTCTGGCCAGGCCTTTTGTTTTTCTTAAGCACCCAGTAATTTGTCCCCCTGGCAACATGTATGGGGAAAGTTCTTTAACAGAAAAAGAAAACAGAAGAGAAACTCCTAAAACCCCAACACATATTTAAGAACAAAATCAAAACTAAGGTGGGGGTGCAATTTGAATTTGAGCTTGAGAAGAGGAGGAGGTGAGAACATGTGAGGGAAACAACATGGAGACACCAAGGTCAGTGGAGAAGGAGGGGGAGGACGTGCTCCAGACACCGGAGCCAATATTCCTCTGCAAGCCATGGTGAAGACCATGGTGAAGCAGGCTGTCCCCCTGCAGCCCATGGGGGTCTACAGGGGATGCAGAGATCTATTACTGCAGGCCTGGGCCCTAGGGTATATCACCATGTCCCGCAGCCATAGGGAGGAGGAGGAGAGAAGATCCAGAAGGCAGGAATTGTGCAGCAAGATTGATTTATTTAATTATTTTACAAACTCTTTTATAGACTTTTTTCTTCATAGTCTAATTGGACAAAGGATCAGCCACCCCTTGGGGGTGATTGGCTAAAATCCTAAAACATCCATTGTCAAAATTTTTTTCTACTATACCCTAAACAAGACTTTTCAAGGTTGCAGGTGTCTTGGTTGTTTACATTCCCTGCCACCTCTTCTGTGAGAGAGAAAAGTCTCTCACGGACTTAGAAAATAGCAAGAAAATCCTTGCTAGCAGCATTTTTGTATCTACAGAGATCCACCCACAGCCTGTGGGGGAGGTGCTCATGCCAGAGCAGGTAGATGCCTGGAGGAGGCTGTGATCCAGTGGGAGACACAGTAGAGAGAGGGGGCCCCTGCTTCCAGGATGGAGGAGCCTGTCCTTGGAGGACTGCATGGGGTAGAAGAGTGACCCATGCTGCAGCAGTTTTTGGAGGACTGTTTGCCCATGGGAGGGACTCACGTTGCAGCAGTTTTGGGAGGACTGCTGCTTGTGAGAGCGGAACTACACTGGAGAAGTTCATGGAGAACTGTCTCCTGAGGGAGGGACCCCACGGTCTCACAGGGGAATGACTTCTCTCCCTGAGCACAGTGGAAGAAAACCTTTGGTGGTGAACTGACCAACCCCCCACACCCTGTCTCCCTGCACTGTTGGTGGAAAGGAGGGAGGGATTGGGGGAAGAAAAAGTGGTTTTAAGGGCTTATTTTACTTCTCAGTATCCTCCTCTGATTTTGTTAGCAATACATTCACTTTGTACCTTTAAGTTGGGCCTGTTTTGCCCTTGGAGTGTTTTCTCCTGGTCCTTATCTCAACTCATGAACTCTTTGTTAATTTTTTCCTCTCCTCTGCCCAGCTGTAGCAGGGGAGGGTGTGTGAGGAGATGTTCTCAGCTTGCTCAGTCATTCAGCTCACCGTTCTGTGCCTTAGAAAGCCCCGAGCTGCCTAGAGAGATGGCACAGGCAATCCAGCTACTCGGTGGCTCTGAAATGCAGCAAACGATAGCTGTAAAGCTAATGTCAATAGCAGAAGCAAAGAGGTAGAAATACAGTGTTGTAGTGGGGATTCCTACAACACGTATATACAGCGAGGCCCGTGGAAAATTATAAGGACCAATTCTTGGTAGTTGTTTTCAGAGAGATGTTTATTTTCCAGCCACATGGCCGGCAACTGCTGAGGAACTGTAGCAATCACGGGACCAGAGGGTCCTTGCTGGGCAGGGGAACACAAAACAACCAATGGGGAACAAGGTTGACCAGGGAGTAGTGAAACCCATGCCTCCACCCCAGGGCCCCTCTCCCAGGACCCCACGCCAGGGGGGAGGAACCCCAACAATACAGCTCAAACTCAGTGCCTCAATCCTGTTTGTTCATTCCTCCTGGAGGGGGAGAGAGAGAGAGAGAGAGAGAAGCAGCTGTTTACAGAACAGGGGCCAGAGCAAGAGGGGGCGAAGCCTGCTCTGGTCACCTTTTATTCGGGGGAAGGGAAAGGGGAGAGCTAGGGGTGGACCCGGGATAACCAGACAATTGGACTATTTTGGGGGAATCTGTGTTACTTTCGAGTTTTTACCCATGCTCAGAACAAAGGGGATTCAGAACACATGGTTGAAACAAGTCTGGACTTGTCTGGCCAGTCCCGGGGCAGTGCCGCACCTCAGGGGCAGACAGCAACAGGTGAGTGAGAGCGACTTCTGTGGGTGCCTGGTGTTTGGCCAGTGTCAAACCATGACAGGGTGGATTTGGTGTGGGGAGATTTTTTCCTTTTCTTTCTGTTTAGTTTAGTTGGTTTTTGTGGTTCTCAGTGAAGATTGTATGTTGAATATGGTTTAAATGATAATTCTTAAATATGTGATTCACAGAGGTGAGGGGTGGAATGGGTTAGTTTTGCACGGCCTGGTTTTGGTAGGGGGGCCACAGAGGTGGCTCCTACCATGGACGGCTCATTCGTGGTTTCCATAGTAACGAGTTTTGTTTTGGATAGAAACCGAAGCAGCTGTGGGTGGCAGGAAGGGGCCAGCATGGGCGAAGTGGGGCGCACGGAACCTGTGCTGCTGGGAGTGTCCCCGGGCGAGTGTGTCTCTGCCACATGTACAGTCTGTGATAATGGGGCTACCCTATCTGCCCCTCTCCTCTTTGCTACTCAAGGGGAGAAGGCAGGGTCCAGTTATGGGCCAGTTGCCTGGTCTGGCAGAATCAGTGTGCCTTTTGCAAGGCACGTTGGGTCCAAAGAGGAAGAAGACGCATTTCAGGCTCCCTTCAAACAGGCTATAAGCAAACAGAGTCCTGTTTTACCGAACACCTTAGAAGGGAAACTGAATCAAGATACTATAAGAGTTATTAGTGCCACGGGGTAAGCGAGATGAGACCTTTCTTCCAACCTTTGAAATATGAATTGGAAAAACACTGGGTGATTCATCAGTTTCTCTATTTGCCAAATTCTCCTAAGAAGAATCTATTGAAATTTTGTAAAGGGAGGAGAATAGCAGATAACTTAAGAGGGTGTACCGTATTAAATTTTAAAAATACCTTCTCCTGCATTCCTGCGAATAAGAAAGGCCAATAACTCTTTGCTGTTAAGTGGAAGAATCCTGAAACAGGGAAAAGGAGCCAGCTCACAGACATAGTCCTACCTGAGGATTTAAAGAACAGCCCAACTATATCCAAAAATCAGCTGGCGAAGTGTTCCGGTTTGGCCAAATTTAGAAATATATCATCTGAGACAAGGCAGGTCACAACCACCCCTCCCCCACCAGGTTTGGGGAAAAAAAAAAAATTTTCCTTGAAGGAAAGTGAAGGAGATAAAAACAATTTATTTAACAAACACATGGGAAAAAGATGATAATGGTAAATAATGAAATCTCTCGCTGTGGAGAAAAAAAACTGGGAAGTGTTAGAGTCCTCCCTTTGGTCTCCTCGGAGCTGGGGCTTGGCCCAGGGCCAGGCCCTCTGTACTCAGTGGAAAGTCCTCCCGATGTGTTCTGATATTGAAGCAGTCCAGCAGAAAAAGGAGAAAATCCGAAATTCCAGGGAAGGAAAAGTAAAGTCCAACTCTCAGTCTCTCTCCGGAGAAAAGAAACTGAAAAAACTGGCCAAAAGCTGACTGGAAAACAGCAAGCCGGGTGCTTCCTCGCTCCCCTGCCGCAGCTGAAAACAAAGTTGCTATCTCTGTGTGACCTTGAACAAACTGCAAACTGCTTTGAGAAAGTTTTGCTTAGTTTTTTCCTTCCCCCTCTCAGACTCAGTTTAAGGGCATAGAAAGGCACAAAAATTAATTTCTGGGCATAGGACAGCAATATGGGATACACATCACAAAGTCACCCCAAGATGCAAAGGAACTGAAGAAGGCAGCAGCTAAGAATTGCTGCATTTGACCAGCAGCCACAAATTGCTGCATCTAACAGTTGCATCCACCTCACTGTAAATTTTTTCTGTGAACATGAACGACAAGTATCCCATGCCATGCTACGGGAACATGGTAATGTTATTCTGAAAACATTTGCTGTCAGTCCTGGTATATCTCTGTTCTCAACACTAACTGATAATATATCTGAGTATGACTGTTTACAGACCATCGAAGAGGCCTATTCCAGCAGACCAGACCTGAAGGACATGCCTTCAAAAGACCCAGATTGGGAGATGTATACAGATGAGAGCAGCTTTGTGCGAGATGGCAAACAGATGACAGGTTATGCAGTGGCAACCACAAACTAGATAATCGACACAAAGGCCTTGCCATTGAATGTACCATCACAGAGAGCGGGACTGGTTATTGCTTTAATGAGAGCTCTAGAACTGAGCAGAGGAAAGAAGGTAAAAATATGGGCTAATTCTCAGTATGCATTTAATGTTGTGTATGTCCATGGAGTCATCTGGAAGGAAAGAGGACTGCCAACTGTTCAAGGTAATGGAATCAAACCCGCTGAACAGATGCATGCACAGCTACAGAGTATTTGGGGGTCTAGAGAAGCAGCTTTTCTGCATTGCAAAACTCATCAAAATGGGGAAACAACCGCCAAATCATTTTGAATCATTTTGCTGATTAAATAGTAAAAGTGATATGGGGAAAAGACTCCACTATTGAAATAAGTAGTAAAGTAGGTATGTTTATTCCAGTGCTGGGACACATGGGGGATAGCTCCTCCAAAGTCATGAGTGCCAACAGTTGCATTCAGCTTGGTATATATCAGGTTACAAGTTCCATATTCATTAAGTTTCCCAATATGCCCATACATATTCATTACCTAGCCCCGCCTAGCCTCGCCTCGTATTACAATGAGCTCAAAAGCAATTTACATCTGCGTTGCGCTTGCACAGTGTTGTCTGGTGGTCGTGGGCAGAGGTCACTGAGATGGGGTAAGGGTCTTCCTCAGATGAAGTAAAGGTCTTCCTCATTCTGAACTTTTCACCTTGCTTCCCTGCGCATGCTCTTTATGTCCCTGGCCCAAGTCCAAACTTCAAGGCTGGTTTAAGTTAGTGTCTTGGTTTTAAAAGACAGGTGTCTGCTAAGGAAGGCAGAAGCCTCCCTTGGAATGGCAGATATAACCATTTTTTCCTCCGAGTTATTATAATTTTGAAATCAAGGGGCTTTAGGCAAAGATGTGGGAAATAGGAATAACAGTTCTTTACTATATATATATATATATAACCAGTCCAACAAAACAACATCAACTATGGCAGTAACAGCAAAACACAAACCCAGTCCCAGCCTTCTCGGCTGTCAGGCTATTTCCCCTCGGGTGCAGTTCCGCTCGCAGCCGGCAGGGGCCCTGGCTGCTCCCGGTGAGCAGGGCAGGTGCGATGGTTCCCCCGCAGCTGCAGGGGGCGCTCCGGAGCGAGCTCGGGGAGCACGCGGCTCTGGTGGCCTGGGATCCCAGGGAAGGATGGAACAAAGGCTTCACAAACCACCGGGCAGCCGATCCCGGACTCTCGGGAACAGCAGGCTGGAACGGCAGGCTGGAGTGGCAGGCACAAGCACAAATCCCGGGTGGCAGATGAGATGTATCCAAAAGGGGAACCCCCTGGAGGTCCAGGCAGGCAGGGCGAGCACGGCTACAATGCAGCGAAGGCTCGAAGCAGCAGCGGGGCAGGGCAGCCACAGCCCAGCCTCCAGCAGGGCAGGGAAAACGGCTTTGGGATCCCGGCGTTGTTTCCAGAAGAAAGAAAAACGGCCGAAAAAAGGAACCAGCAGCTCCTTTCTCTGCAGCTTCTCTCTCCGGACGCTGAGAGCGAACTGAACCCACACCCAGGTGAAACAAAAGACTAGCCAGGCCCTTTTGTCTCCTCTTAAGTATGGCCATTTGTCCCCTAGCAACATGCACATGGGAAAAAATTCCTTTAACAGGAAAAAAACTAGGACTAAACTAAAACCCCAACAGTTAGTTTTAGGTTGAAAACAGGATCTTTGGTCAAGATTCCTTCCTTTTATCAATAGCCTTATATCTTCTCATCCTGCTTTGTTAAGCACAGTAAGTGTTGAGCAAGCTGTATGCATTGCTTTTAACAAACAACTTCTTAGCAAATCATTTAACCTCTGCTTCCCCATCCCCCCTGATTCAGTCCCCCCTTTTCTATAGAGTTAGTAAATTCTTTTACTAATACATAAATTCTTTCTTTAATAATTTTTTACGGTAAGCATCCCTTAATGCTTTTCCATGTGCATTTGACAAAGTAGTTAAAACTGATAACTTCTTTAGTACTCTATAGTTCCAAACAAGCAACA
Organism: Aphelocoma coerulescens; assembly: GCF_041296385.1. Classification (NCBI taxonomy): domain Eukaryota; kingdom Metazoa; phylum Chordata; class Aves; order Passeriformes; family Corvidae; genus Aphelocoma; species Aphelocoma coerulescens. Next base: position 6,307,156 of record NW_027184080.1, on the reverse strand, counting down.
TAATAGACAACACAAGGCAAGCACTCACCAAAATTAATAAGACAGTTATGGGGTGACAGAACTGTAGTGGTTTGGTCCGAAACACTCATTACTGTTTACCTTCTGTGAGATAAGAATTAGGAGAAAAGCAAAGCAGGCACAAAACTTGAAAGAATATATAGAAGGTTATTAATAGACCTAAAAGAAAGGAAAAAAAAAATAAAATCATACCACACCTTCAGAACACTTGTCCTCCTCCCAACTTTGTCCCTTCTCCCACTGTAAAAAGACAACCCTTAAGATGTTCAGTCTGTTTACCACTTCCATGATAACATTGTTCAGTTCATTTAGGAAGAGGAGTCTTGTTGGAGAATAGAATTATTGGGATCAATAAAAGAACTGTGCAAGCTATTGAGCTGGAGGTTTTTAGGCCTGTGTGTGTGAGAGACATTTTCCGTGGGAAAGTCCCTGTGTGAAAGTAAACAGTTCGGTCTGAGAACATACAGGGAGTAAGAAACTGCAGATGTGTTATCCGGGAGTATACAGGGAGTTGAGCACAAAATTCTTTTGATCATAACAAGACTGTGGAAAACTGCCAATGTAGTCCAATTATGTAGAAATAGAAATGTGTCTTGATAAGCGTTAAGCCACTTAGGAGCTAACAAGCTGGTATACTATATAAGTGCCTTTAGACTGCTAATAAATCGGAGTGTATTTTTCAACCATATTGGTTGGCTTCTGTTTTTCTCCCCCCGCGGGGGATCCGGGCTCCCTCTCCCACGCGGTTTCCAACAGAGTCTCTCTTGCTCATGATATGGAGTCATCTCCACAAGAGATTGTCTCATGGCTTCAGTATCACGAGACAGCCGCCTGGGTTGGTTCTCTGCTCACATATGAGTCCCTTCCCACGACTTGCAGCTTTTCCCACAACTGCTTTTGAGAGTCCAATCTTGAATTACTGGGGTACAATTTTAAGGTTGAGCTGTTCAGAAACAAAAGTTCTTTTCACCCATCTTTGGGAGCATTTTCATCTCTGAGAATAGAGGCCCTTCTCCTTTCCTGGGAGAAAAAAGCATCTTCATCTCTAAGACTATCTCTGGGAGTATCTCTAGGAATGGAGGTCTTCTCCTTCCAATTGGAGTAAGAGTCCTCCATCGCTTCCATCTCTCCCTGTTCAAATTTCTCTTCAAATCACAGCTGCTTCAGCATTTGCTTGTTTTAGCATAGGTGCTTTTGCTCACAAGTACAAGTTGAATGCTCCACCCCCCATGCTTTCATGAAATTACAACGGGTACTCTGATATATCATAGTCCATCACCACCATAGCTTTACAACAGAATTTCAGCTTTAAGCATCTCCTCTTTCTCCTCTCTCAGGTTTTCAGCTCTTCACAGCACTAAAAGGGTTAATCTCACCCAGGTCTTTCAGCTGGAATTTCACTTATTGCTGTTGGTCACATGATCTTTGCCAGGCAGCAGGCAGCTTCAGCTGAATTCTTCAGCCGCACTGGAGAGGGGGGGCCACACCGTCTGCACAGAGCAGGGCTGGGGGGGCTGCGGGTAGAACAGAACGGCACGGCTCCAGGATGGCTGTGGCCTGGCCTGGCCGGACCCGAGCAGGTCCCGGCAGGGTCCGGCAGGGCCCAGCAGGGCTGCTGGGCCCTGTATGGGCCCAGGCCAGTTACCAGTCTTCCATTCACGAGCAAGAGAGAGAGTTCCCCGGGGTTTGTCCATTCTTAAATGTGGACCACAGAGGCGGTCAAAATACTAAGTGACTTAAAAAATTGTCCATATTCAAACTAGCCAGCTCATAGGTTCTGTCAGGTCATAGAGGAGCTGTAAGCACCCATTTGCAAGAAAATCACTTCCGGGACTATGCTTGCTAGCCCATGACAATAACGTATTTCGAATGCCAGTTGCAGTAGGTGACCACCCGAAAAAGCGCATCCCACCAGTTATTACTTGCATCTTGTTTTGCTCTTTGCAAGATTCTGCTTATTTCTTGTGTGGCATGATGGATGGTGACTACGGTCTTTTTCCCATTTTTTTTGATTTCTTCTAAAATCTCATTTAGATCCTGATGTTTCACTAATTGCTATACTAATGTGAGGTCCATCCCAATAAGTGTGAGTAGCAATTTATGGTATATGGTGAGGTTAGACCGTATCAGCTGATGAGACACAACCAGTGCTAAATACGAAAAGTCACACCCAACAATCTTGGTAAAATTACAAATACAAAAATTAGAGTGATTCCTGGCAGCTACATTTATATTACTGTCATCTATCATCATAAAAGTGCACTTCCCTGCTGTGGGCAGCCGGAGCGGCCCGGCTCCCCCTTTCCAGTGCTTCCAAGATTCAGCTGAAGCTGCCCTGCAGAGATCATGTGACCAACAGCTATAAGCGAAATTCCAGCTGCAAGGCCTAGGTGAGGTCAACCCTTTTAGTGCTATGACAAGCTGAAAACCTGAGGGAAGAGAAAGAGGAGATGCTTAAAGCTGAAATTCTGTTGTAAAGCTATGATGTATCAGAGTACCCGTTGTAATTTCATGAAGGCATGGGGGGTGGAGCATTCAACTTGTGAGCAAAAGTACCTGCACTGAGATAGGCAGATGCTGATGCAGCTGTAATTTGATGAGAAGTTTGGACAGGGAGAGATGGAAGCGATGAGGACCTTTGCTCCAAATGGAAACGGGGAAAACCTCAGTTCCTAGAGATGCTCCCAGAGATAGTCCTAGAGACGAAGATGAGGAGGACCCTTTGCTCCCAGGGAAGGAGAAGGGCCTCTGTTCTTAGAGATGAAATGCTCCCAGAGATGGGTGAAGAGAACTTTTGTTTCTGAACGGCTCAACCTTAAAATTTTATCCCAGTAATTCAGGAGTGAACCCTCGAAAGCAGTTGCGGGAAAAGCTGCAAGTCAGGGGAAGGGACTCACATGCGAGCAGAGAGACTCCTCTTCCTAAGTGGACTGAACAAGGTTATTATGGAAGTGGTGTCATAGGTTAGCAAGGATAGTCCCGGAAGGGATGTCCTTGCTGTGGGGTGCTTACAGCTTCCTCTGGGACCTGATAGAACCTATCAGCTGGCCAGTTTGAATATGGACAATTCTCTAAGCCACTTAAAGTTGTGACCGCCTCTGTGATCCACACTTAAGAATAGACAAACTCCCCCCCAAGCTCTCTCTCGTTTCCGGCGCTGGGACAGGTGGCCGCAGGCCCCGTGCGGGGGCCAGTGGGCCCGGCCAGGCCCTGCTTGGGCCAGGCTGGGCCGGGCCATGGCCAGCCCGGAGCCATGGGCCTGTTCCAGCCATGGAACCCCCCCCCCCCCACTGCCTTGCCGTGGGCGGCCAGGGCGGCTCGGAACCCTCCCCCCACTGCCTTGCCATGGGCGGCCAGAGAGGCTCGGAACCCCCCCCCCCCCCTCCACTGCGGCCAAGATTTCAGCAAAACGGCACCTCTGTCCGGCAGAGGTCAGGTGACCAACAGCGATAAGCCACACAGCTGCAAGGCCGAGGTGAGATTAACCCTTTTAGTGCTGTGAAGAGCTGAAAACCTGAGGGAAGAGAGAGAGGAGAGGCTTAAAGCTGAAAGTCTGTTGTGAAGCTATGATATATCAGAGTATCCCGTTGTAATTTCATGAAGATATGGGGGGTGGAGTGTTCAACTCGTATGCAATAGGCAGATGCTGACGCAGCTGTAATTTCATGAGAAGTTTGGACAGAGAGAGATGAACCAGATGAACCAGATGAGGACTTTTGCTCCAAATGGGAAAGGAGAAAAACCTCAATTCCTAGAGATGCTCCCAGAGATAGTCCTAACGATGAAGATGAGGAAGACCCTTTGCTCCCAGGGAAGGAGAAGGGCCTCTGTTTCTTTGTTTCTGAACAGCTCAACCTTAAAATTGTACCCCAAAAAGAGTTCAAGAGTGGACCCTCGAAAGCAGTTGTGGGAAAAGCTGCAGGTCGGGGGAAGGGACTCACATCGCGAGCAGAGAGACCTCTTCCTAAATGGACTGAACAATATTTGGAAGTGGGTGGCTGTCTCGTTGTGATACTGTTTTCATAGCACGAGCAAGAAGAGACTTTTCTTTCTAAATGGACTGAACAAGGTTATTATGGAAGTGGTAACAGACTGAACATCTCAAGGGTTGTCTTTACATTGTCAGTGGGAGAAGGGAGGAAGGTGGGGGGGAGGAGGAGAGTTCTGAAGATGTGGTATTTTTTTTTTTTTCTCTTTTCTTCTTTTAGGTCTGTTAATAAACTTCTTTATATTCATTCAAGTTTGGTGCCTGCTTTGCATTTCTCCTAATTCTTATCTCACAGAAGATAAACAGTAATGAGTATTTTAGACCAAACCACTACAAGCGGTAAACAGACTGAACATCTCAAGGGTTGTCTTTTTGCATTTTCAGTGGGAGAATGGAGAAAGGTGGGGGGGAGGACAAGCATTCTGAAGGTGTGGCATGATTTCCCCCCCCCCTTCTTTTAGGTCTGTTAATAAACTTCTTTATATTCTTTCAAGTTTTGTGCCTGCTTTGCATTTCTCCTAATTCTTATCTTACAGAAGGTAAACAGTAATGAGTATTTTGGACCAAACCACTACAGCACACACAGCCTTGACCAATATATACAAGTACAGTTTTCGGTGTAGTGTCTGGGTGGACCTCGAAGTGACAAATGCCTTGTTCTACATCAAGACATATGTCGTTAGCATCAAGTGTATTACTTTCACAGATAAACCCTTGTTGTTCCAGTGTGATGCAAGATTCTAAATTTACTGTTTGCCATTTTCCTTCTACCATCCAAGCCCATACTTTGTGTTCAGAGGGGTAAAAATCTATCCCTTCGTAGTTTAGTCCCAATGCAACAATAGGATGAATTACATAAACTGGCATTATGTATAGTAAGCACAAAGGCAGTAGCTATGTTAGTCATTGGGTCATAAGTGAAATTTACCAAGGTCCACCAGGACTGGAGCTTTCTTTCTAACGTAGTAGCATTATTCCAAACAGCTTCTCAGATTTCAATAGGGAAAACACCTTCATTTCCTTCTCTTATAATTAAGAAAGCTGTTGACTGCATCCATAATTGGGCTTGTATGCAGCTAAGGGCTAATGATACATTGTATTGAGCTACACCAAGGGTGTTTAATATCAGTCTGTGGTCCAGGTCGCTGATCTTTGTGAAGTCTGGGAGTATTTTTGAGACTTGCCACTGGCTGTTTCCTAATGCTAATAGGGAGGATTGTAGGGGCTGTTTTAATTTGGTCAGATCACTGGTTGCCATGGCCAATTTATTCATCAGTATCTCTGAATCAATTCTGTTTAGGACTCCCAGTCCTGTTCCCAGCACGCCCATCAGGTCTCTCCACATTCTGACTTTAAGGGGTTTTTGCTTTTGCAGCCAGGCTGCCCACCCTTCAAAGGATGTTTGTATTAAAGGGGAGCAGGCTGGTTGGGTCTCAGAAATATTAATTTGCATTAGTAGTTCTACATGCTTAAGAGACCACTCTGGATTAAACAGCAGTAATTGCTGGCCTGTGTTCCTCACTACATAGGGGCCAATCTCATAAATCTTTGGTTCAGGCTTAAGTGGTGTGACCTGGGTTTGGATTCGATTGCCAGCGTAGGTTGTAGTGGGCCTAGCCATGGTATTTATCTGGAATTTGAATGAGAGCCCATTACTGTCCTGGGCCCAAAGACAAACTACTTCAACAGTCTGTACTAATGCAAAATTATACCAACAATCTACTTCACTTGAATGACTACAGATTTCATTATGTTTGTCTGTAGGAGTAGTTGAAACACTAATTTGGGTTTCTTTTATATGAGTAGTTCCGTTAATCATTTGGCATCCTATTTTGATTTCTTCTCCTACAGTTCCCTGAAGCTGCCAAGTTTTTTGTTTTTCTCATTCTTGCTTTGTATACACTTGGTTTCCATGCATGACCACAGTCAGGAGGTTTAAATCCTTTAAATCAGAATATTTCCCCATGAGTCCAGTGAACCGTATAAAGGCTTGGGACCATATGTTTTCTCTCTTATTAATAACTTCCCAACAGGAGGTTACAATTATGACTGTGAGAAAAACCCGATTTTCTGGGTTATACTTGCGTGCCACCCTAACATTTTCATTTTGTTCAGGTAATCTTCAATTTCAGTTCATCACCACCAGGGGTCACTTTCCAAGGGGCCTCTGGAGCCTTCTTTACTCGGGTATGGTGAATCCAGGCACTCTGTTCTCTGATCTTAATCCCGGTGTAAGTGGTGAGAAGTACCTGGAATGGTTCTTCCCACTGTGGTTCCAGAGTTTTTCTGTAAGAGACTTAACATATATATAATCTCCAGGCTGAATGCCATGTACAGGACCGTCCAAGCCTCGACTTCAGGTTCCAGCCACATGTTTTCCAATTTCTCTAAGCTGTTTGTCTAAAGCAATCATATAGGTGGTTAGCGTCTCTTCCCCTATTTGGGTAGATATTCCTTTCTGCACCCCATATGGTCTCCCATAAAGTATTTCGAAGGGACTTAGCTTTTCCTTAATTCTGGGCTTGGTCCGAATTCGTAACAATGCAAGTGAAAAAGATTGTGGCCAGGGTAGGTTAGCTTCTTGCCCTAGTCTCACAATTTGCTGTTTAATCAAATGATTCATTTTCTCTACTTGACCACTCGACTGGGGATGGCATGGAGTGTGGAGTTCCCAATCTATGCCTAAATGATGGCTAATTTGTTGTACCACCATTGAAATAAAATGTGGTCCCCTATCTGAGGATATTGTGGCTGGAACTCTGAAGGGCAGTATTATTTCTTGTAGTAACGCTTTGGTTACTTCTTGAGCCTTAGCGGTCCTAGTAGGAAAAGCTTCTGGCCATCCTGAAAAAGTATCTGTCAGCACTAGTAAATATCAATACCCCCCCTTTTCTTGGAAGTTCCATAAAATCAATTTGCCACTGCTGTCCAGGCCCATAGCCCCTTCCAATTTGACCCATTTTCAGTTTTGGGGGTATTTTTGGGATTAGTCTGGAGGCAAAGGTTACACTGTTGGGTTACCTGCACAACGGTTTCGTATAAATTTCTAGCTATAATTTTCCCAATTAAGTAGTTATATAGGGCATTTGCTCCCCAATGTGTTTTCCAGTGCTCCTCTCTTACTAGTGACCCTAGAAAATGGAAGGGAATAACCAATTTTCCTTCTGCAGTGACAGCCCATCCCTCTTGGTTGAGTGTTCCCCCTTCATCCTTAATCAATTTCTTGTCCTTTTTGTTATATGTGGGCTTACCCTCTAGGGAAAGTTGTCCATCTGGGATCAAGGCTCCAGTTTTTGTTACCTCACCTTTTGCTGCTTCTTTTGCCTCTCTGTCCACCAGTTCATTTCCTTCTTCCAATTCTGAGCTCACCTTTTGATGTGCTCTTATGTGCATGATTGCTACCTTCTCAGGTAGCTGGACTGCTTCCAACAGTAACATTATTTCTTGTGCATGTTTGATGTTCTTTCCCTGTTAATTTAACAGTCCTCTTTCTTTCCAAATGGCCCCATGTGCGTGTACAACTCCAAATGCATACCTTGAGTCTATATAAATGTTTATTTTCTTTCATTTTGCTATCTCTAAGGCACAGATTAGGGTGATTATTTCAGCTTTTTGTGCAGAGGTGTTTGTTGGCAGGGGTCTGGATTCTATCACCTCCTGGCAGGTGGTAACTGCATACCAAGCATGCTGCTTTCCACTGATGACATACCTGCTTCCATCAGTAAACCAGGTCTCTGTGTTGTCTAAAGGGGTATCCTTCAGGTCCAGGCGGCTGGAGTAGGTGGTTTTGATAGTCTCCAGGCAATCATGGCGTATCGGCTCCCCTTGATTTCCACTGAGAAAGGAAGCTGGGTTGACGATGTTACTTACCACTATTTCTACATCATCTTGTTCCACCATAATGGCTTGATATTTCAGGAACCTTTATGGGGAGAGCCAGTGCCTGCCTTTCACTTCCAGCTCCGCAGACACCATGTGGGACACCAACACAGTCATTTTCTGACCCAAGTTGAATTTGCGGTCTTCTTGGATGTTTAGCACAACTGCTGCAATGGCTCTGAGGCACCCAGGCCATCCTTTGGCTGCTGCATCTAGCTGCTTAGAGAAATAAGCAAGTGCCCGTCGGTATGGGCCCAGGTCCTGTGCTAGTATTCCCAAGGTGATCCCTTGTTTCTCATGGGAAAATAGAAAGAATGGCTTACTCACGTCTGGGAGTCCTAGAGCTGGAGCTGACATGAGGGCATTCTTTAGCTGATTGAAGGCCTGCGTGGCCTCCTTTTTCCACTGGAGATCTCTGCTCTCCTTTTTAATGAGCTTGTATAGTGGTTTCACAAGCAGCCCGTAATTGTAAATCCATAATCTGCACCATTCTCTCATCCCCAGAAAAGTCCGTAACTCTTTCACTGTCTGGGGTTTCGGGGTTTGGCATATCGCTTCTTTGCGATCTTGCCCCAAAGTTCGTTGCCTGGCACTGACTTCATAGCCCAGGTAGATCACTTTCTGTTTCACCACCTGAGCCTTTTTCTTAGATACCCTGTACCCTTAGAGCCCCAGAAGTTTAACATGCTTACTGTCCAGGCTACGAAAGCTTCCTCTGTTCGGGTGGCTATTAGGAGATCATCCGCATACTGCAATAGCTTCCCTTCTCCTGGTGGGGCTTCCCAGGACTCTACGTCTTTTGCAAGTTGTTCTCCAAACAGGGTGGGACTGTTCTTAAATCCTTGAGGAAACACCGTCCATGTGAGCTGGATTTTGCGCCCACTCTTAGGGCTTTCCCATTTGAATGCAAAAATTTTATGGCTGACTTCATGGAGAGGGAGGCAAAAGAAGGCATCCTTTAAATCTAAAACGGTAAACCAAGTTAGCTCTGGTGTTAAGCATGTTAACAGAGTGTAAGGATTCGCTACCACAGGATAGAGATCTTCAGTTATTTTGTTGACAGCCCGTAAATCCTGTACCACTTGGTACGACCCAGCAGGTTTATCGACAGGCAGGATAGGACTGTTAAAATCAGACTGGCACTCTTTTAACATTCCTAGCTGTAAGAATTTTTCAATTATTGGACTAATTCCTTCTCTGTCTTCATTTTTGAGGGGGTATTGTTTAATTCTAACTGGTTGTTTTCCCTCTTTGAGTTTGATCTGTATTGGGGTTCCATTTTTGGCTCTCCCAGGTACATCTGTGGCCCAGACTCCTGGGAACACTTGACTCATTATCTCTTCTCTAATTTCCTCTGCAGAGTCTTTGGTTGTTAATATTAAGCTCAGTATTTCCACATACTGTTGGTCATTTACCTCCAGAATAATTTCCCCATTCCTAAATGTAATGGTTGCTTGTAATTGTTCCAATAGATCTCTTCCTAAAAGCACTTTTGGAGAATTGGGTAAATATAAAAACTTGTGAATACCCCATTGTTTCCCAATTTTATATTTCAATGGTTTGCACAAATAAGCTTTTTCAGATTGACCAGTTGCTCCTTGTACCACAATGTAGTCATCCCCCACAGGCATTAAAGCTTTATTTAAAACTGAATATGCTGCCCCTGTATCAACCAAAAATTCTATTTCCTTTTTCTTTTCCCCTAGCTTCATTATAACCAGTGGATCTGCTAGGGTGGAATCCCCCAGTCCTCTTCAATCTTCTTTCACGTGTGCAACCACCCTCCCTCCTTCTCGGTCTCCTCTGTTCTGCCGGTCTTCTTGTCTTCTTTCTGGGCACTCATTTTTCCAATGACCGAACTTTCTGCAAATCGCGCATTGGTCTTTACCTAGGCAGGGTGGGCCCAGTCTGGGAGGTCCTTGTCTGCGGGGTCCCTGTCTAGGTTTTTCCCTATTTCCTTCCCTTACTACTGCTACTAATTTCTTCATCCCTTGCTTGTAACTTTCTTCTCAATTATTGAATACCCTCCAAGCTGCATCTAATAGAGTTTCCAGGTTCCTCCCCACTGGTCCCTGAAGTTTTTGCAATTTATGCCTGATATCTCCTGTGGATTGCCCTAGAAACAAAGATACCAGCTGTTGTGCCCCTACCTCGGTCTCAGGATCCAGCGATGTATTGCGGGGCATTGCGTCCCTCAGACGATCCAGGAATTCGGATGGTGACTCAGAAGGACCCTGTTTCATTGCTGTCATAGGTTAGCAAGCATAGTCCCGGAAGGGATGTCCTTGCTAAGGGGTGCTTACAGCTTCCTCTGGGACCTGATAGAACCTATCAGCTGGCCAGTTTTAATATGGACAATTCTCTAAGCCACTTAAAGTTGTGACCGCCTCTGTGATACACACTTAAGAATAGACAAACTCCCCCCCCCCAAGCTCTCTCTCTCATTTCTGGTGCTGGAACCGGTGGCTGCGCGGCCCGAGCGGGGCCAGGCCGGGCCTGGCCACGGCTCCAGGATGACCCCCTCCAGCAGGGCTGTGGGCAGCCAGAGCGGCTCAGAACCAATCCCGCCTCTCCACTGCGGCCAAGAATTCAGCAAAGTGGCACCTCTGTCCGGCAGAGGTCAGGTGACCAACAGCGATAAGCCACACAGCTGTAAGGCTGAGGTGAGATTAACCCTTTTATTGCTGTGAAGAGCTGAAAACCTGAGGGAAGAGAGAGAGGAGATGCTTAAAGCTGAAATTCTGTTGTGAAGCTATGATATATCAGAGTATCCCATTGTAATTTTGTCTTGGGGTGACCTTATGATGTGTATCGCTGCCTATGCCCAGAAATTAATTTTTGTGCCTTTCTGTGCCTCTAAACTGAGCCTGAGAGGGGAAAGAAAAAAAAAAAATGAGAAAAACTTTCTCAAAGCAGTTTGCAGCTTGTTCAAGGTCACATAAAGATAGCAGGTTTTTTTTCCCCAGCTGTGGCAGGGGTGAGAGGAAGCACCCGGCTTGCGGCTTTCCAGTCAGCTTTTGGCCAGTTTTTCCAGTTTCTTGTTCTCCGGAGACTGAGAGTTGAACTTTTCCTTCTCTGGAATTTCAGATTTTCTCCCTTTTCTACTGGACTGCTTGACTGCTGTAACATCAGAGCACATCGGGAGGACTTTCCACTGGGTGCAGAGGGCCTGGCCCTGGGCCAAGCCCCAGCTCCGAGGAGACCAAAGGGAGGACTCTAACGCTTTCCCAGGTTTTTTCTCCACTGCAAAAGATTTTACCATTTAACCTCATTTTCCTTTCCCGTGTGTTTGTTAAATGAATAGTTTTATCTTCTTCACTTTCCTTCGAGGAAAATGTATTTTTTTTTTCCCGAACCTGGGGGGAGGAGGGGTGGTTGTGCCTTCTCTCAGAGGATATATTTCTAAATTTGGCCAAACCGGAACAAATTTAGTGGTGCCCAACTGTGTGGTTAGGAGGAAAGTGAAAAAAAAACCTGTGCTAATTACATTTTGGTTTGAATTTACTTATTCTGTGTTGGGGCAAAATAGTCACCATGCTGGGTGAGTTCATAATGTCTCTCTGGCTCGATGTACTCATGTCTTTTTGGTCCTTAGGCTTCATTGAGATACTAGTGCTTTTTTGGTCCCTAGGGTTGTTTGCCTATCCACAACTTGCTCCAATCTTGTCCCTGATATGTAAATTTTACAGAGAAGGGAGACGAATCAGGATTTCTATCTTGCTGAGCAGGGTGATAATGATTTATAAGAAGTTGATAGAGGTACAGGCAGCTGTTCGAGGTGTGTATGATAAGTGGTTTCTCCATCCTAACCCCAGTCCTAGCTTCAGTAGCCTGTTTTGGGAATTTATGAGTAATTGCACCCAGATTGTTAGAGGAGGAGGAGACGGGGTTTCCCTTCCCTTTAAATTTGATAGGTTATCTTTTGAGAATGTTCAGTTTCGCCTGGATGTTAAAGAGACCACCCTCCTGGTATTTAATCTGGTAATCTTGCTCCATGTAATTCACAGCTTGTCTAGAATGAGAGCTCAGATTTCCAGGGTGACTGCTGAGACACCTGACCCAGAGGTGGAACATCCTGAGTGGTGTGGGGAATGGGAGGACATCGGCCAAATCCTGAAGAAATTCTCTGACCCGATTGTTTGGAATTTCCGATCTGAACAAATTCAGAAACCAGCTGAGGTGGGAAAATATCTGAAAGAGAAATACAATGACAATTCTAATGAAAACAAGCTCCTTGCAATATGTTGGGCTTTGGCATATGCTTATCACACACTGCAGCAGGTAATGGTAGAGGGGCAGGAAGATCAATCAGCAAAGCCTGCAGATACCCCAGTCACTCAGGCTGCAGATAAACCAGACAGCAAGCCCAAACCAGATGGAGAGTCTAAGCCACTGACAGTGGCTCCCGTCACGAGGAAAAAGCACACAACCAAAACTGATCGCCTATTACCGCAGACCTGGTTCCTACGGTATATCACCGTGTCCCGCAGCCATAGGGAGGAGGAGGAGGAGAAGATCCAGCAGGCAGGAGTTGTGCAGCAAGATCGATTTATTTAATTATTTTACAAACTCTTTTATAGACTTTTGTCTTCTTAGTCTAATTGGACAAAGGACCAGCCAGCCCTTGGGGGTGATTGGCTAAAATCCTAAAACATCCATTGTCAAAATATTTTCTACTATACCATAAACAAGACTTTTCAAGGTTGCAGGTGTCTTGGTTGTTTACATTCCCTGCCACCTCTTCTGTGAGAGAGAAAAGTCTCTCACGGACTTAGAAAATAGCAAGAAAATCCTTGCTAACAGCATTTTTGTATCTACAATTCCCCCTTTTTGTTTTCTAAGATAACAACTCTACTATTAATGCCAAATAGAAATCTACATCAGTTATTAATTCTAAATATGCCCTTAAGGCTTTAACGATCTGACTCCATAACAAGAAATTTAAAGTTCAGTCTCTGCTTGTGGAAGGACCATCTGCCTGATGGTTGACATCCTGGTCATCATCAGAAGAGTCATTAGGCTGATGCTCTACATTCTGGTCGCCATTTGGATGATTGGCATTCCGGTCATCATTTGGAGGTTGCCTGTTCTGCCTCTGGTGCCGTAGGTCAGGGCGAACGCATTTTGAAGGTAGCCACCCTATCCCAGTATCTATGGAAACGCAAGCATACCCACGACCCCAAACGATAAGCTCATGAGGGCCTTCCCACTGGTTAGTGAGTAAATTCCGCACCCAGACTTTTGCCTGGGGCAGTTGTCTGTCGCCTGCAGACTGCAATGAGAGAAAATGATTCAGAATAACAGGATTATTTGAATTTTGTGGTACTGTAAGGTGATTAATTGTATACAAAGCTTTTGCTAGTCGGCTCTGTGGGGTTTCTCCATGCATTCCCCTTTTCTGCTTGCCCAAAACACGCTTCAAGGTACCATGAGCGCGTTCAACAATGGCTTGGCCAGTAGGAGAATGTGGGATACCAAAGGTATGGTCTACACCCCATAGGTGTAAAAACTGCCGCGTCTTCTCCGAGGCATAGGCCGGACCATTATCGGTTTTCACAGAAGCTGGCACGCCCAGGACTGAGAAAGCCAATTTCCAATGGGCAATGACATCATGGCCCTTCTCTCCAGTGTGAGCAGTAGCCCACATAGCTGAGGAGAAAGTGTCAAGACAGGTGCACATATTTCAGCCGACCAAATTCAGGGATGTGAGTTACATCCCTTTGCCAAATCTGCAAGGCTTTTAGCCCTCTGGGGTTTACCCCCGCTGGCAAAGGTGCAGCGAGTCCGTGACAGTCAGCACAAGCGCTGACAATGTCGCGCGCCTCGGTTGGCGTTAAATGAAACTGCTTCTGCAGGGTATGTGCACTTTGATGGAAGAAACCGTGTGATGCCTTGGCTTGTGCAATTTTGTCAGGCTAAGGCCCTACCCATGCAGGGTTGGCCAGCATGTCAGCCCTGGCATTGCCTTCCGTTAGAAACCCTGGTAAATTGGTGTGGCGTCGAATGTGCAGAATGTAATATGGATGTGCTCGAGCCTGAATTGCAGACCACAAGGTTTGCAACAGTGAAAACAGAGCCGCATTGTTCGCCTCCTTCTGAAGGGAACAATCTAAGCGTTGGGTGATATCTGCTACATAAGCAGAGTCAGTAACCAAATTCAAAGGTTCCTGTGAGAATCGCTGAAAAGCCATGGTAACAGCCCTTAATTCAACTAACTGAGCAGAGTCTGACTCGGATTGGTGTGTTAATGAACCACCTCAAAGGCAGTGTAGGATACTGTGCGCTCTTACACACAGTGACCCCTGCTAAAATTTGTCCCAATCCCTACGCCCTAAGCTGCCCACACATCCCGTCCCCAAAGGTTACAGGAAGTGGTAGCAACATAAGGCCTAATTGTAGCTGTGTGCCCCTCTGAGTCCTTCACCACCACAGGCCATTCGCTTAAATAGCTCTGTGTGGTTCCTCCTAATCCTGCGATGGCTGATCCCACAGGGGCTAAAGGCCATGAGGGAGGCCATGCAGAGAAGGAGATAATAGTTACATCAGCACCCGTATCAATCAAACCTCGAAGCTGAATCCGGGGTGGTTGGGCGCTTGGCAGGGCCAGGGTACATGTCATGTGTGGCCTTTGGTCAGAGATGTCTGCAGTCCAGAAGGCCTGTGGAAGTCCCGTAGATCCACTGCCGTTATCTTCCTGAATTTGTTCTACCCTGGGGACACAAGACTTAAAAGGCACTAATTTAGCAAGGCAGGACCTTTCAGGAATAGTTACAGGGGGTTTTTGGGTGGAGACCATAGCGCAAATCTGACCTTTAAAGTCAGCATCAATAACTCCTGAGTGCACTAAGATTCCTTGATGGGCAACATCAGGTTTTCCCACCAGCATCGCACTGGATCCCTGGGCTAAGGGTCCATATGCATCCAAGGGAACCTTATAAATACCGCTAGAGTCTAGGACGACTGCGGCTGCGGTGTGGACACCAAACCCGTCTGATCTGTGGGTGCTGTCTGATCCCTGGGTGCCGTCTCTAGGGTGGCTGGGTAGGCCTGTGCCTGTACCTGTGCCACTCTCTGGGGGAGAGACTGCATCGGAGAGCAATTCCTCCTCCTTGCACCCCAGCGGAAGTTTCTTGACAAAGGCCGACCATCGGCATGAGTCCGGGATCTACAGTAGCCCATACAATGGCCTGGCCTGCCACACCTCTTGCACTGGGGGATCGGTGTGTTTTCTTTTTGGCTTGGCTTAGGCCACTTCCGTTTCTTCACCTGTTTTGGTGGCTTTGGTTCACGACCAGAAGATGCGTGAACAGGCTGCAGGAACGCAACCAAAGCAGACCTTTTCTGGTTCCCAAATCCCACCTTAGCACAGGCCTTGACCATGTCTGTTACCTCAGGATCCTCTGGTAAGGCATCTATGATTTTTCTGCACTCCTCGTTTGCGTTATCTCTCACTTACTGTCTTAACAACATCTGTCTTAACCCGTCATCCTCAACCTGCTTCTCAAGAGAAGCAGCGACTTTCTCTAAAAAAGAGAGGAATGACTCTGATTTGCCTTGAACTATTTCAGTATATCGCTTTCTGGGCGCAGACAACTCTATGGTTTTCAACAGGGCAGCCATGCCGACCTGTTGAGCTTGCTGCAGGATGCTAGAGGACAAGTTACCCTGAAGACTGGGATCAGAGAAGGGACCAGTCCCCATCAAAGCATCCACTCCTGCTGTCTGTCTAGGATCAGCAGCAGAGAGCTGCAAATTTGCTAATGCAGTCTTGCCGGCCAGCTTTCTCCAGGTTTTCTCAAAAACTGTAAATTGTACAGGCTGAAATAGAATTTGACCTAAGTGTCTGATATCAAATGGAGCAAGCAAATCTGTATTTATCACCCTTATTATCTGCATAACCTCAGCAGAACCTAGTCCATATTGTGCCACCTTGGATTGGAGGTCCTGGGCAACTTTCCAAGAAATTACCTCATGCTTGTCATGCTCCCCTGAATCTGGGAGAGCCTTATACACTGGGAAAGCTTGGATCTCTCCTTTTGGGGAGTCACTATCATCCTGAACTTCTGGTACCGCCTGTGGATGGAGTGTAACAGCTCCCCGGTTACCCCCAGAATCCTCAGATCTATATGGCATTCCAAGGATTTCTAATGACCTCCAGTCACCCTCCTCCAATGCTCGCATCTTAAGAGACTCTAAGAATCTATTATAATGCGTCGGACGCACTGTTACTGTGCAGTCCTGAAAGGTCCAGGGGCGAGACCGGCGCAGCCCTTTTCTTTGCCGTGCGGCGACAGCTGCCTGACGACCTGGGGCCAGCACTTCATCTGCCTCACTGCCTGACGATGAGTCATCAGGCAAAGGCAACTTTGGGGTGCTGGGAGTGAACAGAAATTTACGTGGAGGGGCACTTTGGCTAAGTTCGCTAGAGGCAGAACAGACAGGACAGACTACAGCTGGCTGCGCGGCAGTTTTCACACCAGTTTCTATACGGGAGGCCATCTCGGCCAGCCCCGACCGAACTGGTACTGGAACTGCTGCCGCCGTCCCTGGGGCTACAGCTGCTCTCGGCGTCGCCTCTGGCAGAGCAACCGCGTTCGGCGCGGTCGCCGCTCTCGCTGCTGTTTTGCGCTCCCCAGCCGCGCTCGGCGCTGCCTCCGCTGGCCCGTTCTTGGGGGTCGCTCTGGGCGCTGCCGCCCCTGCCCGCTGCTCTGCAGCCGCCGTCTCTGGCCGCGTCTCGGCAGCCGCCACCGCTGCCGGGTTTTCCCCCAGCTGCGCCGCTTCCAGGTCCGCCGCCGGCCACGCTGTTTCTCGGCTCGGAGCCGCGTCTCCCGCAGATGGCGGGGGGGGGCGCGGGCGGCGAGGCCGGCGGAGGCGGCACGGGCTTGGGCATTCGCCGCTCTAACAGGGTGAGGAGTTCCTCCATCCTTCAGGATAGGTTTGGCAGCTCTGTCAGCAAAGGCAGATGCTGCACTAAAAGGTCGATGGCTAGGTTCTGCGACTGCGCAGAACAGTCCAGCGCCAGGGAGGGCAGCGGACCACACCCAGGGAGTCCCGGGGCAGGCACGCCCGGCACTACGCCGGCTAACAAGTTAGCTCCAGGTGCATACGGAATCAAGCTAGGAGCCTCTCTGGGCATCCAAGTGGCTAAGCTGCTGATCTGTGGCCCTGGATAAGCCGACGCCGCTGCCCAGCCGAACGGCAAGGCAGGCTGTGCGCCCTCCTGCTGCCCCGACGCCTGCGCCTCTGGCGGCGCGGGGTTCCTGGAGGCTGTGGAATCCTGCGATTGTGCAGGGTGAGCCGGCGCCGGCTCTGCCTGTGGAGCCGGGGGGGATTTTCTGAATCCACCATCATTTGCCCCGGAAACCCAGTCAATGGGGCCCCCCTCGGACATTCCTCCGTCACTCATCAGCGAGATAGGCGAGCCAGCCCTGCTATCACAGTCAAGGTCTGTCAGCAGGATAAATAAAGAGCACCAGGCTTTGTATAATTCTAACGCTGCTGAGTCTCCAGTCGGGAGCTCCTGTCGGACAGCGCATCCGAGTTCCTGCCATAAGGCAAAGTCCAGGGCACTATCACTGTCCATGGAAATCCCTTTTAAAGTAGCCCAGTCTAATAATTCCCGAACTGAGTTTTCAGGAATGGAGGTGTGCAATATGCTAAACACACCTCTCCAGACCAGCATCGCAGCTTCGGTTTGTGAGACGCTGTTTGCCATTTCTCAGTTCTGTCGGACCTCCCGGTCCCGGGGGGCAAAGGGGAACAGCGTACCTCTAGAGAAATTCGGCTTGGCTCACAGCGTGCAGGACACGTCAGAGAGTGCAGATCACGTCGGGCAGCACCAAATATTACCGCAGGCCTGGTTCCTACGGTATATCGCTGTGTCCCGCAGCCATAGGGAGGAGGAGGAGGAGAAGATCCAGCAGGCAGGAGTTGTGCAGCAAGATCGATTTATTTAATTATTTTACAAACTCTTTTACAGACTTTTTTCTTCTTAGTCTAATTGGACAAAGGACCAGCCACCCCTTGGGGGTGATTGGCTAAAATCCTAAAACATCCATTGTCAAAATATTTTCTACTATACCATAAACAAGACTTTTCAACGTTGCAGGTGTCTGGGTTGTTTACATTCCCTGCCACCTCTTCTGTGAGAGAGAAAAGTCTCTCACGGACTTAGAAAATAGCAAGAAAATCCTTGCTAGCAGCATTTTTGTATCTACAATCGCCCAATGAAAGATGAGGATAATCCAGGGGAAGGGACCTCAAAAGATGCAGGGGAAGGAACCTCAAGACCACCAACGGACTCAGGCACAGAAACCAGTACTGAGTCCATGTCCATAAAGGACCTTCACAGCCTAAGAAAGGATTACAACCGATGGTCCGATGAATCCATAATAAGCTGGATGGTCCGTATTTGGGATGCGGCAGGTGATGATGTGACGCTGGACGGTGCTGAAGCCGGTGCTGAAGCGAGGCATTTGGGATCCCTGTCACATGATCCAGTGATTGACCAAGCGATGAAAAGGGGGGCTCACTCTGCCAGGGTCTGGAGACGAGTTTTGACAGGCGTGACTGAAAGATATATGTGCGGAGATGATCTCTACATGCAGCAAAACCCGTGGAAGAGCATAGAACAAGGGATCCAACACCTGAGAGAACTAGAGGTGGTAGAGGTTGTCTTCGCAAATGACCCAGGATTGAGAAGTCCAGACCGGGCCAGAGTTATTCCATACACGGGGCGAAAACTCATACAGCTTGGGCCACCAGAATATGCTTCTGCTTTAGCAATAATGAAACCGGACTACGGTGAGAATGAGACTGTGAAGGATATGTCAGTGAAGCTCTGAGCATATGCAGACTCTGTGCATGGCCCAACCCATGCAAGAATCGCAGTTGTGGAAACACGTATGCAGAAAATGGAAGATAAGATAGAAAGGAATCACCAGGAGATTAAAGAGTACTTTCTCCGCGGACGTTCCCCAGAGAGAAGGTACATCCCACGAAGTGAGCTGTGGGATTTCCTGTGTGACAGTGGGGAAAACATGAGGAAGTGGGGTGGACAACCCACTTCTGCTTTGGCAGCACGAGTGCGTGAATTGAAGGAGCGCAAGTCTCAGAAAGGAAGATCTACCAAAAAGGAAGTAGCCCCAGTTGCCTGTAGCCAAACTGCCAGAAATGATGGAAAAGACGATGGCATGTCCAATTCCCATGAAGGAATCTCTAAGATACAGGCCCAGGGAAAGAAGGATAACCAGGCATAGAGGGGCCCTGCCTCTAGCCAGGTAGAGGTCAGGGAAAACCGTGTTTTTTGGACTGTGTGGGTTCGTTGGCCTGGTACATCAGAACCACAAAAATATGATGCCTTGGTTGACACTGGTGTGCAGTGTACAATAATTCCATCGCAGCATGTGCGGGTAGAATCTGTTTCTATTTCTGGTGTAACAGGTGGATCACAAAATTTGACCTTGGTGGAAGCTGAGGTGAGCCTGACTGGAAATGAGTGGAAGAGACATCTCATTGCGACTTGCCCAGGGGCCCCGTGCATTTTGGTCATAGACTTCCTCCGGAACGGGTATTTCAGAGACCCAAAGGGACTCAAGTGGGTTTTTGGAATAGCTGCTGTGGAGACAGGGGGCATTAAGCCATTGAACACTTTGCCTGGGCTATCAGAGAACCCGTCTGCAGTCGTCCTTCTGAAGGTGGAAGAACAAAAAGTACCAATTGCTACCTTGACAGTGCATCGCCACCAGTACTGGACCACTCGAGATGCTGTGATCCCCATCCACAAGATGATCCGTGAGCTGGAGAGCCAAGGGGTGGTCAGCAAGACCCACTCACCCTTCAACAGCCCCATTTGGCCTGTGCGCAAGTCTGATGGGGAATGGAAATTGACTGTGGACTATCGTGCCTTGAATGAAGTGACTCCACCATTGAGCGCTGCTGTGCCGGACATGTTTGAGCTCCAGTACAAGCTGGAGTCCAAAGCAGCGAAGTGGTACTCCACTATTGATATTGCTAATGCATTTTTCTCCATTCCTCTGGCAGCAGAGTGCAGGCCTCAGTTTACTTTCACCTGGAGGGGTGTG
Source organism: Aphelocoma coerulescens (assembly GCF_041296385.1). NCBI lineage: Eukaryota > Metazoa > Chordata > Aves > Passeriformes > Corvidae > Aphelocoma > Aphelocoma coerulescens. The sequence continues at coordinate 6,287,188 of NW_027184080.1, read as the reverse complement.
CAGTATACCTGGAACCGACTGCCCCAGGGGTGGAAGCGCAGTCCCACCATCTGCCATGGACTGATCCAGATTGCACTAGAAAAGGGTGAGGCTCCAGAACATTTGCAGTACATGGATGACATCATTGTGTGGGGGAACACTGCAGCAGAAGTGTTTGAGAAAGGAGAGAAAGTTATCCAGATTCTCCTGGAGGCTGGTTTCGCCATCAAGAAGAGCAAAGTCAAGGGACCTGCCCGAGAGATCCAGTTCCTGGGAGTGAAATGGCAAGATGGACGGCGTCAGATTCCCGCTGAGGTCATCAATAAGATCACTGCGATGTCTCCACCAACCAACAAGAAGGAAACACAAGCTTTCCTAGGCGCCATAAGCTTTTGGAGGATGCATATTCCTGAGTACAGCCAGATTGTGAGTCCTCTTTACCTGGTTACCCGCAAGAAGAATGATTTCCATTGGGGCCCCGAACAACAACAAGATTTTGCCCAGATCAAGCAGGAAATCGCTCATGCGGTAGCCCTTGGCCCAGTTAGGACAGGACCCGAAGTGAAGAACGTGCTCTATTTTGCAGCTGGGAGCCATGGTCTGTCCTGGAGCCTCTGGCAGAAGGTGTCTGGTGAGACTCGAGGTCGACCACTGGGATTTTGGAGCCAAAGCTACAGAGGGTCTGAAGCCAACTACACTCCCACAGAGAAGGAAATCTTAGCAGCCTATGAAGGAATCGAAGCCATCTCAGAGGTAATTTGCACAGAGGCCGAACTCCTCCTGGCACCCCAACTACCAGTGCTGGGGTGGATGTTCAAAGCAGAGGTTCCCTCTACCCACCACGCCACCAATGCCACATGGAGCAAATGGATTGCTCTCATCACACAGCGCGCCCGCATCGGAAAACTGAATCACCCAGGGATTTTGGAAATAATTACAAACTGGCCAGAAGGTGAAAACTTTCGTCTCACTGATGAAGAAGAACAAGCTACATGCGCTGAAGAAGCTCCACCATACAACCAACTGCCATCAGAAGACACACGCTTCGCTCTTTTCACCGACGGTTCTTATCGCATCGTAGGGATGAAACAAAAGTGGAAAGCAGCCGTATGGAGTCCCACACGACAGGTTGCAGAAGCTACAGAAGGAGATGGTGGATCAAGCCAACTTGCTGAACTCAAAGCTGTTCAACTAGCCCTGGACATTGCTGAAAGAGAGAAGTGGCCAAGCTCTACCTCTACACTGATTCATGGATGGTAGCCAATGCTCTGTGGGGATGGCTAGAAAAGTGGGAAAAAGCTAATTGGCAGCGTAGGGGAAAACCAATCTGGGCTGCTAAAGAGTGGAAAGGCATCGCTGCCCGAGTAAGAAAGCTGCTTGTGAAAGTGCGCCATGTAGATGCCCATGTCCCCAAGAGTAGGGCTAATGAAGAACACCAAAATAACAAGCAGGTAGATCAGGCTGCAAAGATAGAAGTGTCACAGGTAGACTTGGACTGGAAACACAAGGGAGAGTTGTTCCTAGCTTGATGGGCCCATGATGCCTCAGGCCATCAGGGCAGAGATGCCACCTATAAGTGGGCACGAGATCGAGGGGTGGATCTGACCATGGACAGTATCTCCCAGGTGATCCATGATTGTGAGACATGCGCCGCGATCAAGCAGGCCAAGCGGGTGAAGCCCCTGTGGTATGGTGGGCGATGGTCCAAATAGAAGTATGGGGAGGCCTGGCAGATTGATTACATCACACTGCCTCAAACCTGCCAAGGCAAGCGCTATGTGCTCACAATGGTAGAAGCCACCACAGGATGGCTGGAGACCTACCCTGTGCCTCACGCTACTGCCCGGAACACCATCCTGGGTCTTGAAAAGCAAGTCCTTTGTAGGCATGGTACCCCTGAGAGAATTGAATCTGACAATGGGGCTCATTTTAAGAATAGCCTTATTAACACCTGGGCTAAAGAACATGGCATTGAGTGGGTGTACCATATCCCTTACCATGCACCAGCTGCAGGCAAAGTGGAACGGTGTAATGGATTGTTGAAAACCACTCTGAAGGCCCTGGGTGGGGGAACTTTCAAAAATTGGGAACAGAATCTAGCAAAGGCCACCTGGTTAGATAACACCCGAGGTTCCACCAATAGAGCTGGTCCAGCCCGATCTGAATCCCTGCATACAGTAGATGGAGACAAGATCCCAACAGTACGTCAGAGGTCTGTTAGGAAAGACTGTGTGGATAAATTCTGCCTCGAGTACAGACAAACCACCCATGGGGTTGTTTTTGCTCAGGGATCTGGTTGCACATGGTGGGTAATGCAGAAAGATGGAACAACCCGTTGTGTACCGCCGGGAGATCTGATTGTTGCATGAGAACCACCTGTAGTGTGAAATGCTTGTATACCCCTGCTTGCTGATTGTCACGGTCACTGTTCGTATATAGCTGTGTGTGTATATATATATATATATATATATATATATATATATATATATATATGTCTTAATGTGTGTGTAGAATTAGAATATCTTAGTTTGGGCATTGAGCCAACAATATGGGATAAGGGGTGGAGTGTCTTGGGGTGACGTTATGATGTGTATCCCATATAGCTGCCTATGCCCAGAAATTAATTTTTGTGCCTTTCTGTGCCTCTAAACTGAGCCGGAGAGGGGAAAGTAAAAAAAAAACTGTGGAAAACTTTCTCAAAGCAGTTTGCAGCTTGTTCAAGGTCACATAAAGATAGCAGGTTTTTTTTTCCCCATCTGTGGCAGGGGTGCGAGGAAGCACCCGGCTTGCTGCTTTCCAGTCAGCTTTTGGCCAGTTTTTCCAGTTTCTTGTTCTCCAGAGAGAGACTGAGAGTTGAACTTTTCCTTCTCTGGAATTTCAGATTTTCTCCCTTTTCTACTGGACTGCTTGACTGCTGTAACATCAGAGCACATCGGGAGGACTTTCCACTGGGCACAGAGGGCCTGGCCCTGGGCCAAGCCTCAGCTCCGAGGAGACCAAAGGGAGGACTCTAACGCTTTCCCAGGTTTTTTCTCCACTGCAAAAGATTTTACCATTTAACATTATTTTCCTTTCCCGTGTATTTGTTAAATGAATAGTTTTATCTTCTTCACTTTCCTTCGAGGAAAATTTATTTTTTTTTCTGGAACCTGGTGGGGGAGGGGTGGTTGTGCCTTCTCTCAGAGAATACATTTCTAAATTTGGCCAAACGGGAACAAATTTCATGAAGATATGGGGGTGGAGTGTTCAACTCGTAAGCAAAAGCACTTGCGCTGAGATAGGCAGATGCTGATGCAGCTGTAATTTCATGAGAAGTTTCGAGAGGGAGAGATGGAAGCGATGAGGACTTTTGCTCCAAATGGGAAAGGAGAAAATCTCAGTTCCTTGAGATGCTCCCAGATAGAGTCCTAACGATGAAGATGAGGAAGACCCTTTGGTCCCAGGGAAGGAGAAGGGCCTCTGTTTTTTGTTTCTGAACAGCTCAACCTTAAAATTGTACCCCATAAAGTTCAAGAGTGGACCCTCGAAAGCAGTTGCGGGAAAAGCTGCAAGTCGGGGGAAGGGACTCACATTGCGAGCAGAGAACAAACCCGGGCGGCTGTCTCGTTGTGATAATGTTTTCATAGAATGGGCAAGAGACATTCCTCTTCCTAAATGGACCTAACAAGGTTATTATGGAAGTGGTAAACAGACTGAACATCTTAAGGGTTGTTTTTTTTTACATTGTCAGTGGGAGAAGGGGAAAAGGTGGGGGGAGGAGGAGATTTCTGAAGGTATGGTGTAATTTTTTTTTTTTCCCCTCTTTTAGGTCTGTTAATAAACTTCTTTATATTCTTTCAAGTTTTGTGCCTGCTTTGCATTTCTCCTAATTCTTATCTCACAGAAGATAAACAGTAATGAGTATTTTGGACCAAATCACTGCACTAAATTGATGTTTCCGCCCGGTTACAAACCCAAACCACTACAATTGCATACAAAGCTGACCAATTTAGGGTCTTGGGAATAGCCCTTTCCACCCCTTTTGCTATCCATTCTTGATAACCTTTGAATTTCTCTAATTCAGTTGTTCTATTCGGGTTCCAGTGTGGTTCCTGGAGTGGGAAGTAATCTTTTACATCTAATTGTTGCATTTTGTAATAATCCTCTGCGAAATCTCTTGTTGTTTTCAAAACTAACTGCTTCTCTGTGTCTGTTAGTCCACCCAATAGTAATTGTATATCAGCCCAATCTAGATTATGTTGTTTTATCATGAGTCGCAAGCGTTCAGCAGTACCCGCTGGATCATTTCGGTAATTTTTGGCAACCTTATACCATGCATCCAGGTCAGCAGTAGAGAAAGGTACTCTAATCAACACTGTATCCCCATCAGGTGCCACTGCCTCTCTCAGGGGCGCCATCAGTACCTGTTTCCTGGTTCGGGACGAGACAGGACTGCCCAGGGGAGAGGGGGTTGGCGTTGGTGCTCCTTCCAAGTCCTCATTCTCTTCCCGTCTCCTAAGGGGAGGCTTAAGCAAATCGGTTAGTTCATCATCGTCTTGTCCCTCAGCTGCTGCCTGATAGACTTTGCCTGACTTTATGCATCTCTGGCCTATACTGCACGACGAACGCCACCGCTTAATTCTTCCTCGGCCTTTTTTATTTTCTTTTTCAAGAGCTAACACCATAGGATCACTGGGGGGTTTGATTCCACAGTCTCTCTGCCATTCAGGGTGATTTTGGAGAGAGAAAAATGTGTCAGCATAGGAAACCTGTTCCCATTTGCCTTCCCATCTCAAAAACAGCATTAACTGTAGCAAGGTATTATAATCTAAAGTTCCATTAGGTGGCGACTTTGCTCCATCTTCTAATTTATACAGTGGCCACCATTGGGTGCAATATTTTACAAGAGTTCTTTTATTTTCTGTGCCTCCAGTTCCTACTATCTCTTTCTAATGTGCCAAAACACAGCCAAGTGGGCTCACTCTAGAGATTTCCTTAGTCTGTCCGGTTCCCATCCTGTTCAGAGTTCAAGTTCACTCAAATACTCTGCCACCCAGTCCGAGTCACCCGTATAGTGTATAAACCACTCTTTATAAATTCTCTTATGCTTTCTTCCAGGCCTGCTTCTCTGCCACTTAAAATCTTCTTCCAAAGCCTTTACTACTTTCTCCCAATCCTTTTCTAGCACACGACTACTTTCAGGAACGTGATGCTCTTTGCCGCTGTAGCGGGTTTGGTTTGTAACCAGGCGGAAACACCAATTCAGTGTAGTGGTTTGGTCCACAATACTCATTACAGTTTACCTTCTGTGAGATAAGAATTAGGAGAAACGCAAAGCAGGCACCAAACTTGAAAGAATATAAAGAAGTTTATTAACAGACCTAAAAGAAGGGAAAAAAATCATACCACACCTTCAGAACTCTTCTCCTCCCCCACCTTCCTCCCTTCTCCCAGTGACAATATAAAAAGACAACCCTTGAGATGTTCAGTCTGTTTACCACTTCCATAATAGCCTTGTTCAGTCCATTTAGGAAGAGGAGTCTCTCTGCTCGCATGTGAGTCCCTTCCCCTGACTTGCAGCTTTTCCCACAACTGCTTTCGAGGGTCCAATCTTGAATTACTGGGGTACAATTTTAAGGTTGAGCCATTCAGAAACAAAAGTTCTCTTCACCCATCTCTGGGAACATTTCATCTCTAAGAACAGAGACCCTTCTCCTTCCCTGGGAGCAAAGGGTCTTCCTCATCTTCATCGTTAGGACTATCTCTGGGAGCATCTCTAGGAAGTGAGGTTTTCTCCTTTCCCATTTGGAGCAAAAGTCCTCATCGCTTCCATCTCTCCCTGTCCAAACTTCTCATCAAATTACAGCTGCTTCAGCATCTGCCTATCTCAGTGCAGGTGCTTTTGCTCGCAAGTTGACTGCTCCACCCCCCATGCCTTCATGAAATTACAACGGGATACTCTGATATATAATAGCTTTACAACAGAATTTCAGCTTTAAGCATCTCCTCTTTCTCTTCCCTCAGGTTTTCAGCTCTTCATAGCACTAAAAGGGTTAATCTCACCTAGGCCTTGCAGCTGACATGTTGCTTATCGCTGTCGGTCACATGACCTCTGCCAGACAGCGGTGCAGCTTTAGCTGAATCTTGGCAGCAGTGGAGAGGGGGAACCGGCCGTCTGCCCACAGCAGGGCTGTGGGGGGGTTCCACGGGTGGAACAGGGCCCATCGGCCCCAGGATGGACATAGCCTGGCCCGGCCTGGCCTGAGCAGGGCCTGGGCCAGGCCCGCTGGCCCCCACACGGGGCCCGCAGCCACCTGTCCCAGCACGGGAAATGAGACAGACCTGGGGGGGCGGGTTTCTATTCTTAAGTGTGCATCACAGAGGTGGTCACAATTTTAACTGGCTTAAAGAATTGTCCATATTCAAACTGGACAGCTGATGGGTTCTGTGAGGTCATAGAGGAAGCTGTAAGCACCCCTTTGCAAGAACATCACTTCCGGGACTATGCTTGCTAACCCATGACAGCCACACAAAAGTTTTAAAACAAAATGGTCCTTGCTTTCCCAGCACTCCGGGCACGGATGTCTGTCTGCTAAATAAATAGAATCATAATATCTCCGACTTCCAGAAAATCCACACTGAGGTAAAACCCACAGCCACTGTGGGGCTGGAGTTTTCTTATACCCACACACAAAGCAAGGAATCCCTTCTATCACTCGTGCAGGTAGGACAAATGCACAGAAAGAGTCAGGGGCTTTACTCCTACCATATAACTGTTGAGGGATAGAGGAGGGTAATGACCTCCCTCCCTGCTTAGCCACTGTTGTTTCTATCTCCTTCTCCTAGTTTTATCTCACTTCCACCCAAACCTTTCTTCACACTCTGTCACAATTCTTTCCCAGTTTTCTTCCCGAACCTCCCAAACCTCAGGTACCAAATGAGACTTCCCACACACAAACTTTAAAATCTCAGGCTCAAAATCAACTTCTCTAGAGTGCCTCCAATAACACTGAGAGCATAGGCTCTGCCGCCTGGCAGAAGAGCAGTACCACTTCTTACAAACTTTACACTGTATTAGTACCCACACAACATGCCACCCTCTCACTGAACGAAAAATTCTAATGCATCCACAAAAACAAGTTATTCCATGTATTCTTTCAAAACCTAAATCCTCTGCTGCTGGTTGTTCCCAATCTAAAGCTACTAATCTTCCTGCAGAGGTTCTGTATATTCCCTCTAAAGGAACTCGTTCGCCTCTTCTCTCTATCCAATGTTCTATTGGATTTATAAATTCCCAAGAATCAAGATCAAACCACTGAGGGGGAGGGGTTCTTCTAACCTCTCGCCTAGCCATGATTCTAATTCTATTAGCACCAAAATCAATAATCTAGCACTGCTCCAAACAAGTGCTTCAATACTACACACTCAAAAAACACACAGCAACATACACATCTCTGATCTAAAAACAAATAGTCAAGCTAATCCACAGCCACATACACATAAAAGCAGTCCATCAACAACCAATATCCACACAGACATAAGCAACACAACAACACTCAAACCAGCTACTAGTAGCCAAAATATTCATAACACTCACTTGTAATAACTTCAGGGTCCCGCTTATATTTTCCCCAATACAATCATCAACAAGTTCTGGCAGAAACCCCCCGGAATCACCCGATCCTCTCTCAGGATGTCTAGCAGCTGCTCTATCAGTTGGTGACTCCCCCTTTCCGGCTCCCGTAGCTGGCTGCTCCCTGCCTGCTCCCATAGCCAGCCACTTGCAAGCTGCAACTTTACCCACACAGGGACTATGCTGTGTGCCAGACGTCTCTGCACGGCTTACCAGCAGCCCTGGCCATGCATATGACTTACAGGCACCCTAAATCCAGAACATACCGCTTTTTCCGCAGTCCCAGCAGGTTGTTGTCTGCCCCCACAGTGAGCGAGCTGAGATACAGATTTCCTCCAGGAAAAGCCCTGGAATGCACCTAGGACGTCCGCTCCTCTTTTGATCCTGCAGCTAGGCAGTTTCTCCTGCCTGGCTGGCCAAAATGATATGCGGAAAAGACTCCACTACTGGAATAAGTAGTAAAGTAGGTATGTTTATTCCAGTGCTGGGATGCATGGGGGATAGTTCCTCAAAAGTCATGTGTGCTGACAGCTGCATTCAGCTTGGTACATATCGGGTTACGAGCTCCATATTCATTAAGTTTCCCAATATGCCTATACATATTCATTACGTAGCCCCGCCTAGCCTTGCCTTGTATTACAATGAGCCCAGAAGTCATTTACATCCACATTGCGCTTGCACAGTGTCGTCTGGTGGTCGTGGGCAGAGGTCACTGAGATGGGGTAAGGGTCTTCCTCAGCTGAAGTAAAGGTCTTCCTCATTCTGAACTTTTCACCTTGCTTCCCTGCACATGTTCTTTATGTCCCTGGCCCAAGTCCAAACTTCAAGGCTGGTTTGAGTTAGTTTTAGGTTGAAAACAGGATCTTTGGTCAAGATTCCTTCCTTTTATCAATAGTCTTATATCTTCTCATGCTGCTTTGGTAGGCACAGTAAGTGTTGAGCAAGGTGTATGCATTGCTTTTAAGAAACAGCTTCTTAGCAAATCATTTAACCTCTGCTTCCCCCTCCTCCCCCCGATTCAAAAGGGACAAGAAAAGGCATCTTAACAATAGTGCCACAGAAGGAAGTTGATTTGTCAGGGTTTGCCACAAAGTATGATCACAAAGACTTCCAGTTAATGGAGTCCCTTAAAGCTGAAATCAAAGAAAATGAGTGGGCTACCACACCAGAGGGACAGATGGTAGTCCCACCTCAGCAAGAGCATGAAAGCACCCACAGGGGAACAGAGAACCTTTTTGTCTTGGTTTTGGAGACAAATTTCAGGAGAAAAATGCCCTGGAATGAGCGTTTCTTCTAAAGGGAAAGGGCTTCAATTACTCCCTTTTCTTCTGCCAATGAGAGAAATTTATACCAGCGGGTGAAAGTGAAAAAAAAAGAACTGTTTATTAACACAAAAAAAAAGGGGGAGGGGGATGCCCGCAAGGCACAGAAAAGGATTGAATAAATGCTAGATATGAACTCCCAGAAACTTACCCTCCACCCACACACACACAGAGCAGAACAAAGAAAACTCAAAAATGCCGGGGGAAGAAAAAATACAAGGGCTGACCGCGTGGCCCAGAAAACAAAATGGCGACCGATCTCTTGTGGCAGTTAAGTAAAACCTTATAAAATGAAGGCCTTGTTGCCTTTGTAAAATTATGGCTCAGGCCTGTTACTTTGGCTAGAGAAAGACTGTGAGAAAATTCCGTGAGAAGAAAAACAATTTCTGGTTTGGCCAAATTTAGAAATATCTCCTCTGAGAGAAGGCACAACCACCCCTTCCCCCCCCCCCGGTTCGGGAAAAATAAATTTTCCTCGAAGGAAAGTGAAGGAGATAAAACTATTTATTTCCCAAAACACACGGGAAAGGAAAATAATGCTAAATAATAAAATCTTTCGCTGTAGAGGAAAAAACCTGGGAAAGTGTTAGAGTCCTCCCTTTGGTCTCCTCGGAGCTGGAGCTTGGCCGAGGGCCAGGCCCTCTGTGCCCAGTGGAAAGTCGTCCCGATGTGCTCTGATGTTACAGCAGTCAAGCAGTCCAGTAGAAAAGGGAGAAAATCCGAAATTTTAGGGAAGGAAAAATTCAACTCTCAGTCTCTTTCCGGAGAAAAAAAAGTAGCTGAACCACTGGCCAAAAAACTGTCCTGGGAGCAGCAAGCTGGGTGCTTCCTCCCTCCCCTGCCACAGCTGGGAAAACAAATTGCTATCTGTGTGTGACCTTGAACAAGCTGCAAACTGCTTTGAAAAAGTTTTGCTCAGGGTTTTCCTTCCCCCTCTCAGGCTCAGTTTAGAGGCATAGAAAGGCAGAAAAATTAATTTCTGGGCATAGGCAGCGATATGGGATACACATCATAAGGTCACCCCAAGACAAGTTTTTACCCATGAGAATGTAGTAACAACAGAAGCAAGAAAGTCAAACAATAGAAGGAGAAAAACAGCAAAATATCTGCACCTGTTATTTTTCTGAATGCTTGAATGCTTATGCTATAGGTAGCCAATGGTAGTATATTGAAGTTAATAATAGCCAGGGAGTCCGTTGTAGTAGTTTAGCAGCCAATGAATATGTAACATGAATGATAACATACAAAAGGCGTATAAAAGAGGCTGCTTTGTTTAATAAACGGCTTTTTGGCCCTTGAAAGAGGCATTGTCTGTGTGTCGTGACTGCCCCAACAGTGACAGTCTCTTTTTCTCTGGGAAGCGGGGAGAAAAGAGTTCACGTGGCAGCTGGGAACTGTTGGGTGGCTCAGCCTGCTCTCGGGCTGAAACCATCAAATGTCAGTCACCAGAAGAGATCACCGAGGTCTAGGTTACCTCCCCCTGGGTGGCTCCCAATCCTAAATTACCTCCCCCTGTTCCAGAAAGTTCTCCCTTTCTTAGTTATTAATTGGTTCCCTGTTATGACTCCTGCCTCCCTGCTTTCCCCATTTGCTCTGAAAAATTGTATCCTCCCCTCTGCTTGTACCCCATTGGTTGTTTTCTCTTTCCCTGCCTTGCTCCACCCCCCCATAAAGGGGCTAGCCCACGTCTCCTCGAGGCACTCTGGTCTCTGGACCCTCCTGCAAATAAACCTGTTGGAACTCACACCAGAAGCCCCTCCAGCCTTCTTTGCCTCCAGGCTAACGCGAGCCTAATCCATCGGCCGCCCGACGTGCTTCCTCTGAGGAGGAGCCAGCGCACGCACCCATCTCACACTGATTCCACTGAGCCATCCAGCGAGGACGTTGTGGAGGCTAACGCTGCGTCCCCTCTGCCCGAGGGCACGCCGGGGCTTGTGGTTACAAGCCCCCGGTTGCGTTAGGTTGGTGCCCCGAACAGGGACGACACACACGTGCGTTCCTGCATCGTCCTTGCTGCCAGGGGGCTGCGAGTGTCAGTGATTCGGAGCCGCCGACACCTCTCGAGGCAGGGCGCTCTGTTTTAAAAGCTGCGCTCCGAGAGGAGGTTGACAACTCCTGCCAGGAGAGCAGCCTGATCCGGAGGACCCCACCGTGCCTTTTTGTTTCCAGGACCAGACGCCTGTGTCTTCTTCTCGTGTGTGTGAGTATTCTTGTGATTCCCGGCCCCTGGGAAATTACGTTTAATTTCTCCTTTTTGCTGGTGGTGGGTGAAGTTGAGGCTGAGGTTTAAGATGGGAGCTACGCTTTCCCAGCCTCAGCAGGAGGTTTATCTCCAAGTTGGGGAGTCCCTGAAGAATTGTGGGTTAAAGTTATCAAAGGGGTTTTTGAAAAGGTTTTTTAAGTGGCTGTTCTTTTATTTTCCCCAGATGTCCCCTGCTAATTTGAAGTCAGCCACGTTTTGGCAATTTGTGGGGGACAAAATATTAGAATTAAACCAAAGGGGAGATCCCTCTGGAGAGAGGTTTCTCTACATGGTCTGGGCTTTGAGAGATATACACAAATAAAGGAAAAGCCCCGAGTTCTCCCCAGTTCTTCCCAAGTCCCTCCTCCCCCACCTCGCGTTCCTCATCCCACTACCCTTTCGCTGAGAAGACCAGGAGTTGTAAAATGCCCAGAGGCACAGGGTTGCCACCGTCTCCCTGACTCTCCTCGATCCTCTCAGCCACCCCGCCGAAATAGCCCTGGCCAGGCTGTTTCGGCTTCTACCCAAACACGCTCTCCTATGCCCTCTTCCACGGTTGTTTGCCCAAAAAGCGGTTCCCAGTTTTATTGCCCTGAAAATGACAGCGAAGGCTTTTCTTTGTCCACCGTTTTGTCCCCTTTCCCTGCTGTTCCTGCACTCCCCCAAAATGGAGGAGACCAGATGGCACAGCCCACCTTTTTTCCTTCTTCTTCCCAAAATCCTCTTCTCCCCCCTCCTCCTTGCCCTCTCCTGGCCCCGCCCCCTCCTAACGTGACGACTGTGAGCTCCTCCTTCGCGTCGGGTCCTGCCCACTGCATCAGGAGTCCCCATCCTTCCCGAGGCCACTCCTCTTTGTCCTCAGCCCCTGCCTACCGGGAGGAGCCTTCTGGTTCCCATGCCTCATCTTCCGGTTCCCACACTGTGGAAACTGGAACCGACGCCATCTTGAACCTGGAACTGGGAGCCTCCTCCGGTCCCTCCGCCGCTCCGGTTACTTATAACCGAGCTGGCAGCAACCCCACTTGGAAACCCTTTGACCCTGCTGGGCTCAAAGTACTTTGTAAAGCCCAGAAGGAGTTTGGGAGGGAGAGTCCGTATTTCCGGAATCTCCTGTGGGCCACCCTCACTAATACAGTGTTGGTCCCGGCAGACCGCCAAAGCATTTTTTCTTGCTTGCTTTCTCCAGCCGAATTCGAGTTGTGGGATGACGGGTGGAGAAAACAACTAAGAGAGGTCCTCCCAACCTATTGCAAGACCCTAATAAGGCACGGGTTTCCATGGACCACCTTGCCGGTGAGGGGTTGCTTGCCAAGCCACAAGACCAGGCCTGAAACACGCCAGAGCCAGACTTAAATGCTGTAAAGCATGCGGCGGAGCAAGCATTTTTAATGATGCCCCCTAAATTGGTGCCGCTACTAAATTTTCCTGAAATTCGGCAACTTCCAAATGAGCCATTTATTGATTTTATTGACAAATTTAAATTAGTGGTAGAGAAGCAAGTGGAAGATACAAGAATTAGAGAAAGCATAATCACTCAAATAGCAAAAGCTAATGCAAATGAACCTTGTAAGAGAGTGATTATGACCCTTCCACTTGATCCTCCACCAACATTAAAGCAGATGATTCGACACTGCACAAACTTAGTTCCAATTGGCCAACCAAATGTAAAAATGAGGGGGAATGTGGTAGGAGCTACGGGTGCTGCTGAGGCAATGGCACCTCAGGACAAGAGGATGACAAACAGAACCTGGACTTGTCATAGATGTGGCAAGCCAGGACACATGGCCCGGAACTGCAGAGCTCCAGCCCTGATTAATCAAAGTTCCTGAGCTGTTTCCCCAGGGCAAGTACCATCGCCCACTCCCGTGGAGGTACAGCCGGGAAACTGAGGATTCAGCGCTGATCTGCGGCCCCGTATGATGACATAAATAAAGAAGCCCCAACCAGAAAACCTGTGACTACAGCCACTGCTACCATGATGGACTCTATCACACCTCGTCGGGTCCTTGTGAGTTGCAAAGGACTGAAAGACTGCTGCTTATTTATTATAGAAGACACTATGCATACACCACCAGAGATCTCAATAACACCAGAGATCGTCCAAGTAGGATCACAAGGACACTTTGCAATTAACATCCAATGTATTAACCCACCTTTCTTCCTTGCAGCTGGCCAGGTTCTCGCCCAGGCCATCCTCATGCCCAGAAGTTCACCAGAAAACTACAACCCATCTGTCTTCTGGGCTGAGGTGGTAGGGGAAGATAAGCCGATGCTAAGCTGCAAGATTTCATGCCAGGGCTCGGACATCAGCCTAGCAGGGATGATGGACACGGGGGCAGACGTGATGGTCATCACCTCCAACAACTGGCTGTCACATTGGGGGTTGCAACCGGCAGAAGGTATTGTTACAGGTGTGGGAGGATCCGTGGCTGCCCAGAGAAGCAGAACTCTCATCCAGACTGAGGGTCCAGAGGGGCGGATTGGAACAGTTCGTCCATTTGTTATTGACTCTGGGTTTACATTGTGGGGCAGTGATCTCATATCCCAGTGGGGAGCCCGGGTTGAGATCCCATCTCAACCCTGGGATTTTTAGTAGGGGCCACTGCGGAACGCCCCACCCAGAAATTGAATTGGCTCACCGATAAAAGGGTCTGGGTGGATCAGTGGCCTTTAAAAACACACCAATTGAGAGCGCTCACTGCACTCGTGGAGGAGCAGCTGGGGAAGGGGAACATCGACCCTTCCAACAGCACTTGGAACTCCCCGGTCTTTGTGATCCAGAAGCCGGGACAGACAAGTGGAGACTCCTTCACGACCTGCAGAAAATTAATGAGGTCATTGAGGACATGGGACCCCTGCAGCCCGGAATGCCATCACCCTCTATGCTCCCTAGGCAGTGGAAGCTAGAAGTCAAAGACATCAAGGACTGCTTCTTCCAGATCCCCCTACATCTGGACGATGCACCCCAGTTTGCCTTCTCGGTGCCTTCCCTCAACCGAGAGGCTCCCATGCAGCGCTACCACTGGCAAGTTCGGCCACAAAGCATGAAAAACTCGCCCACCATCTGCCAGTGGCACGTCGCTCGCATTCTGTCCCCTGTCCGGAAAAAGGCAGTTAGAGCTGTGATCCTACACTACATGAACGATGTTTTGGTGTGTGCGCCCACGCAGCAGTACCTGGACTGGACTCTGGGGGAGGTAATCAGGGCTTTAGAGGCCAATGGATTCGAAATCCATCCCGAGAAGGTCCAGAAGACCTCACCCTTTAAATATCTAGGACTCAAAATAGAGGAGTAGACAGTGGTGCCCGAACCATTAAAGATCAATGATAACCCCAAGACTCTGCAGGAACTCCATCAACTCTGCGGGTCCATCAACTGGGTGAGGCAGCTCCTGGGACTGACAACTGAGGACCTTGCCCCTCTGTTCAACCTGCTTTGTGGGAATGAGGATCTCAAATCCCCGAGGCAGTTGACAGAAGAGGCAAGAAACTCCCTCATCAAAGTCTAAGAGGCGCTGTCATCTCTCCAAGCCCATCGTTATGCCCCAGGTCTGCCCTTTCAATTTATAGTGTTGGGGAAAATGCCATACCTCCATGAGCTGGTTTTCCAGTGGGACAAGGTGCAGAGGGATCCCCTTCTGATTATTGAGTGGGTTTTCCACCAGCCGTCCAAAAGTATTACCACGCCACAGGAGCTCATGGCTCAGTTGGTGATAAAGGCTAGGTCTCGCCTCTGTACCCTTGCGGGGTGTGATTTCACATGTGTTTACCTGCCACTAACCACCAATGCACTGGACCATCTCCTTCAAAACAACAATCATCTCCAGTTTGCCTTTGATAGTTATTCGGGACAAATATCGGCTCACAACCCGAAACACAAATTGTTCAATTCGGCCTTTAAATTAATTCCAAAAGAAATTCAGAGTTGTGAACCCCTCAATGCCCTGACAATCTTTACAGGTGGTTCTGGGGCATCTCAGAAGTCTGTCATTGCTTGGAGGAATCCTTGCACTCAGAAGCGGGAGTCTGATGTGCAGGTGGTCGAAGGATCACGGCAGGTTGCAGAGCTTGCTACAGTGGTCAGAGCATTTGAACGGTTCAATGAACCTTTTAATTTGGTAACAGATTCTGCATATGTAGCAGGAGTAGTGTCCAGAGCAGAAAGAGCATCGCTCAGAGAGGTGGCGAATCCAAAAATCTATAAATTGCTTTCAAAGCTAATCCAAATTGTCTCCCACTGAAAGCAACCCTTTTACGTAATGCATGTGAGGTCACACACTGATCTGCCAGGGTTCATCTCAGAGGGGAATCGGAGAGCTGATGCACTAGCCATGCCTATTGAGATGGCAAACTTGCCTAATAGATTCCAGCAAACCCAGTTGAGCCATGCCACATTCCATCAAAATGCTCTAGCCCTCATCCGGATATTCCACCTCACCAAAGACCAGGCAAAGACGATCGTGGTGACATGCCCTAGCTGCCAGAAATACCAGTTACCATCATTAGGCCAAGGGGTTAATCCTCGAGGCCTCGGCAGTTGTGAGGTATGGCAGATGGATGTTACCCATTTCCCCCAATTTGGTCGCTAGAAATATGCACACGTGTCAGTACACACCTTTTCTGGTGCTACCTTCGCCTCAGCCCATCGTGGGGAAAGGGCAAGAGATGTCACCAACCACCTGGTTCAAGCCTTTGCTGTGCTGGGGACACCGAAAAAAATGAAAACAGACAATGGCCCAGCATATGCATCTGCAGAATTTAAAAGATTCTTTGATGAATGGGGTGTGGATCATGTCACCGGTATCCCCCATTCTCCTACAGGCCAGTCAATCGTTGAGCTCAAACACCAAACGTTAAAAAGACTGCTTGAAAAGCAGAAAGGAGGCAATGAGACTAATGCCCCCGTTTTAAGACTCGACAAAGCGCTCTTCACTTTAAATTTTTTAAACTGCTCCCATGAAGAACCGAACCCCCCTATTTTAAGGCACTTTACAAATTCAACCAAGGCTAAGCTAACTGAAAGACCCGATGTCTTGGTAAAAGACTCAGACACGCTGCAAATACGCCGCCCATACCCCTTAATCACTTGGGGAACGGGGTATGGATGTGTATCAACCCCAGAAGGACCTAAATGGATCCCTGGAAAGTGGATCAAACCCTTTTTAACAAAGACATCAAAACCAAAGCAGCCTGAAAACACAGTAGCAACTGCCTGGAAAAGGAGGAGAAACAAGACCTCCTGAATAAACAAGAAATTCTCCTCCCAGGCTGCAAAGACAAGCATTCCCTTTCCCACCTTCTCTAATGTGTTTCCCTCCCCTAAGTGGCCCTTTGTTTTGAAAGAGGGGGAGTCCAAGGGAGCCATTGTTACTTAAGTTAATTGTATTTATATTAATGTTATTTATGTTACACTGTCCCTAAAGTTATCTCCCATGACTGCGTGATGACATCCTACCTGCTGCTGTCCCACCTGCTGCTGCAGCTCCTCCTGTACACTGGGAGCTCCAGTGGCCGGATTCCTTCCATTATCAAGGACATTGTATGGGGTTTCTTTATGGAGTTGTTAATTTTATTAGCCCTTCCCATTTTTAAGTGTTTGGTTTTGAAATCCCTTAAGACTTTCCCCTCATTTCAATGTAATAAAGAAGGGGGAGATGTTGGGGTGGCTCAGCCTGCTCTCGGGCTGAAACCATCAAATGTCAGTCACCAGAAGAGATCACCAAGGTCTAGGTTACTTCCCCCTGGGTGGCTCCCAATCCTAAATTACCTCTCCCTGTTCCAGAAAGTTCTCTCTTTTTTATTTATTAATTGGTTCCCTGTTATGACTCCTGCCTCCCTGCTTTCCCCATTTGCTCTGAGAAATTGTATCCTCCCCTCTGCTTGTACCCCATTGGTTGTTTTCTCTTTCCCTGCCTTGCTCCACCCCCCCATAAAGGGGCGGGCCTGCGTCTCCTCGAGGCTGCTCTGGTCCCTGGACCCTCCTGCAAATAAACCTGTTGGAACTCACACCAGAAGCCCCTCCCGCCTTCTTTGCCTCCAGGCTAACGCGAGCCTAATCCATCGGCCGCCCGACGTGCTTCCTCTGAGGAGGAGCCAGCGCACGCATCCATCCCACGCCGCTTCCACTGAGCCATCCAGCGAGGACGTTGTGGAGGCTAACGCTGCGTCCCCTCTGCCCGAGGGCACACCGGGGCTTGTGGTTACAAGCCCCCGGTTGTGTTAGGAAACCTGTTGGATTTCTGGCATGGGTCTTCTCCTCGCAGCAGGCAAAGTTGGTAATGTCCCTTCTTTCGCTGGCTCAGTCTTCCCGTGGTTCGGACTGGCCAGGGCTGCCCCCGTAGGCTCCTCGGGCCGAAGAAAAAAATGAACAGAGACAGTTCAAGGAAAAAAACCAAAAAAAGCTGCAAAAAGGATTTGTCAGTGTGGTGAAAAGCCTTCAGGCGAGGGGAAGGAAAAAAACCCATAAACCCCAGAAGCGTCTTGCCTAAATTGGAGAAAATTAATCCAGCAAAGGCAGCAAAGTAACAATCCGTGTAGCCACCAACCACGCCAGAGAGAGAGATTGAACCAAACCACATGGGAGCACAAGGCTCCCCACCCCACTGCCAGGTTCATCTTAAAGCTACAGCAGCCATTTTCTGGGCATAAAGCAGACAGGGAATAAAGTATCATCACAAAATCACCCCAAGACACTTTTGAAACATCTGAAAAAGGTAGTAATAAGAGGGGAAATGACTGATATTGTACAGTCTATAACAAGAAAATGTGAAATCTGCTATAGAAACAACCCAGACATGAGCAAAAGAGTTCTGTTAGGAATAACAGAGGCAGGGGATTTTCCTGGAGATTATTGGCAAATAGATTTTGTCTGTTAGCACGCAAAGAAGGATACAGGTACATACTGATGTTGGTTGACACCTTTAGTGAATGGTCTGAAGCTTACCCCTGTTACACTAATTCAGCAAAAGAAATGGTGGAAGTTTTGTTCAATCATATAATTCCAAAGTTTGGGGCTCCTTTGAAGTTGTCATCAGATAGAGGGCCACACTTTGTTACAACAGTGGTCAGGGAAATGAGGGGAAAATTGATTTACAGAGGTATTTAATAGCTTTAAGTTCCACTTTGCAGAAGCCCCAGAGATATGTCGTGTTATTCAGACCTATAGGACTGGACATACCTGCCCATCTCTTCCAGCCTAGAGACTGAATCTATGTTAAATGGTGGAACAGTGACCTTTACAAGATAAGTGGAGAGGACCATTCCAAGTCCTGACTACCCTCACTGAAGCCAAAGTTGCTGGAAAAGAACCCTGAATTCACTGCTCCAGAGTTAAGAAGACCTATGCTCCTGAAACAACCGTAAAACAGCCTGATACAAATCAGGATGATTTGATTTAAATTGTTCTTTTTGTGCCTCTTATCTGCACAGTTGGTAACCATGATTCAGGTTTGGTCCCAAAATCTGCATTTAGCTTTAGTCCAAAATGTATCCAAAAGCTCTTCATAACAACAACTTGTCAAGGTGTCTTGGGGTGACGTTATGATGTTGTCATAGGTTAGCAAGCATAGTCCCGGAAGGGATATCCTTGCTAAGGGGTGCTTACAGCTTCCTCTGGGACCTGATAGAACCTATCAGCTGGCCAGTTTGAATATGGACAATTCTTTAAGCCACTTAAAGTTGTGACCGCCTCTGTGATACACACTTAAGAATAGACAAACTCCCACCCCAGCTCTCTCTCGTTTCCGGCGCTGGGACAGGTGGCTGCAGGCCCCGTGCAGGGGCTAGCAGGCCCGGCCAGGCCCTGCTTGGGCCAGGCCAGGCCGGGCCACGGCCAGCCTGGAGCCATGGGCCTGTTCCAGCCATGGAACCCCCCCCCACTGCCTTGCCGTGGGCGGCCAGAGAGGCTCGGAACCCCCCCTCCACTGGGGCCGAGATTCAGCAAAGCGGCACCTCTGTCCGGCAGAGGTCAGTGACCAACAGCGATAAGCCACATTCCAGCTGCAAGGCCGAGGTGAGATTAACCCTTTTATTGCTGTGAAGAGCTGAAAACCTGAGGGAAGAGAGAGAGGAGATGCTTAAAGCTGAAAGTCTGTTGTGAAGCTATGATATATCAGAGTATCCTGTTGTAATTTCATGAAGATATGGGGGGTGGAGTGTTCAACTCATAAGCAATAGGCAGATGCTGCCGCAGCTGTAATTTCATGAGAAGTTTGGACAGAGAGAGATGAACCAGATGAACCAGATGAGGACTTTTGCTCCAAAGAGGAAAGGAGAAAAACCTCAATTCCTAGAGATGCTTCCAGAGATAGTCTTAAAGATGAAGATGACCCTTTGCTCCCAGGGAAGGAGAAGGGCCTCTGTTTTTTTTGTTTCTGAACAGCTCAACCTTAAAATTGTACCCCAGAAAACTTTCAAGAGTGGACCCTCGAAAGCAGTTGCGGGAAAAGCTGCAAGTCAGGGGGAAGGGACTCACATCGTAAGCAGAGAGACTCCTCTTCCCGAATGGACTGAACAATATTTGGAAGTGGGTGGCTGTCTCGGTGTGATACTGTTTTCATAGCATGAGCAAAAAGAGACTTCTCTTTCTAAATGGACTGAACAAGGTTATTATGGAAGTGGTAAACAGACTGAACATCTTAAGGGTTGTCTTTACATTGTCAGTGGGAGAAGGGAGGAAGGTGGGGGGAGGAGGAGAGTTCTAAAGGTGGTATAATTTTTTTTTCTTTTCTTCTTTTAGGTCTGTTAATAAACTTCTTTATATTCATTCAAGTTGGCGAAAGATTTTACCATTTAACCTCATTTTCCTTTCCAGTGTGTTTGTTAAATAAATAGTATTTTCTTCTTCACTTTCCTTCGAGGAAAATTTATTTTTTTTTCCTGAACCTGGTGGGGGGAGGGGTGGTTGTGCCTTCTCTCAGAGGAGATATTTCTAAATTTGGCCAAACCGGTACAAATTTAGTGGTGCCCAACTGCATGGCTCGAAGGAAAGTGAAAAACCTGTGCTAATTACATTTTGGTTTGAATTTACTTATTCTGTGCTGGAGTAAAATAGTCATCATGTTGGCTGAGTTCATAACATTTCTCTGGCTTGATATATTCATGTGTTTCTGCTCCGTAGGCTTGTTTAAGGTTCTACTGCATTTCTGGTCCCTAGGCTTATTTGCCTATCCACAACTTGGTCCGATCTTATCCTTGATAAGGAATTTTTGCAGAGCAGGGACACGAATTCGGATTTCTATTTTGCTGTGCTCGGTGATAAGGATTTATGAGAAGTTGACAGAGGTACAGGCAGCTGTTCAAAGTGCGTATGATAAATGGTTTCTCCCTCCTAACCCCAGTCCTAGCTTCAGTAGCCTGTTTTGGGAATTTATTAGTAACTGCACCCAGATTGTTAGAGGAGGAGGAGTCGGGGTTTCCCTTCCCTTTAAATTTGATAGGTTTTCTTTTGAGAGTGTTCAGTTTCCCCTGGATGTTAAAGAGACCACCCTCCTGGTATTTAATCTGGTAAGCTTCCTCTATGTGCTCTGTATGTCTCGCAGCTTGTCTAGAATAAGAGCTCAGATTTCCCGGGTGACTGCCAAGACACCTGACCCAGAGGTGGAACATCCTGAGTGGTGTGGGGAATGGGAGGATATAGGCCAAATCCTGAAGAAATTCTCTGACCCAATGGTTTGCAATTTTTCCCCTGAACAAATTCAGAAACCAGCTGAGGTGGCGCAATATCTGAAAGAGAAATACAATGACAATTCCAATGAGAACAAGCTCCTTGCAATATGTTGGGTCTTGGCATATGCCTATCGCACACTGCAGCAGGTAAGGGTAGAGAGGCAGGAAGATCAATCAGCAAAGCCTGCAGATACCCCAGTCACTCAGGCTGCAGATAAACCAGACAGCAAGCCCAAACCAGATGGAGGGTCTAAGCCACTGACAGTGGCTCCTGTTACAAGGAAAAAGCACATAACCAAAACTGATCGCCCAGTGAAAGATGAGGATAATGCAGGGGAAGGAACCTCAAAAGATGCAGGGGAAGGAACCTCAAAACCACCAACTGACTCAGGCACAGAAACCATTACTGAGTCCATGTCCATAAAAGACCTTCACAGCCTAAGAAAGGATTACACCCGACGGTCCGATGAATCCATAATCAGTTGGATGGTCCGTATTGGGGATGCGGCAGGTGATGATGTGATGCTGGACGGTGCTGAAGCGAGGCATTTGGGATCCCTGTCGCATGATCCAGTGGTTGACCAAGCGATGGAAAGGGGGACTGACTCTACCAGTGTCTGGAGACTGATTTTGACAGGCGTGATTGAAAGATATATGTGTGGAGATGATCTCTACATGCAGCAAACCCCGTGGAAGACCATAGAGCAAGGGATCCAACGCCTGAAAGAACTAGGGGTGGTAGAGGTTGTCTTCGCAAATGACCCAGGATTGAGGAGTCCAGACTGGGCCAGAGTTATTCCATACATGTGGCGAAAACTCATACAACTTGGGCCACCAGAATACGCTTCTGCTTTAGCAATAATGAAACCAGACTACGGTGCGAATGAGACTGTGAAGAATATGGCAGTGAAGCTCCGAGCATATGCAGACTCTGTGCATGGCCCAACACATGCAAGAATCTCAGCTGTGGAAACACGTATGCAGAAAATGGAAGATGAAATGAAGAAGAATCACCAGGAGATTAAAGAGTACTTTCTCCGAGGACGTTCCCCAGAGAGAAGGTACATCCCACGAAGTGAGCTGTGGGATTTCCTGTGTGACAGTGGGGAAAACATGAGGAACTGGGGTAGACAACCCACTTCTGCTTTGGCAGCACGAGTGCGTGAATTGAAGGAGCGCAAGTCTCAGAAAGGAGGATCTACCAAAAAGGAAGTAGCCCCAGTTGCCTGTAGCCAAACTGCCGGAAATGATGGAAAAGAGGATGACAGGTCCAATTCCCATGAAGGAACCTCGAAGATACAGGCCCAGGGAAAGAAGGATAACCAGGCATAGAGGGGCCCTGCATCTAGCCAGGTAGAGGTCAGGGAAAACCGTGTTTTTTGGACTGTGTGGAGTCATTGGCCTGGTACATCAGAACCACAAAAATATGATGCCTTGGTTGACACTGGTGCGCAGTGCACAATAATCCCATCCCAACATTTGGGGATAGAATCTATTTCTGGTGTAACAGGTGGATCACAAAATTTGACCTTGGTGGAAGCTGAGGTGAGCCTGACTGGAAATGAGTGGAAGAAACATCTCATTGTGACTGGCCCACAGGCCCCGTGCATTTTGGGCATAGACTTCCTCCGGAACGGGTATTTTAGAGACCCAAAGGGACTCAATTGGGCTTTTGGAATAGCTGCTGAGGAGACAGAGGGCATTAAGCCATTGAACACTTTGCCTGGGCTATCAGAAAACCCATCTGCAGTCGGCCTTCTGAAGGTGGAAGAACAAAAAGTACCAATTGCTACCTTGACAGTGCATCGCCACCAGTACCGGACAACTCGAGATGCTGTGATTCCCATCCACAAGATGATCCGTGAGCTGGAGAGCCAAGGGGTGGTCAGCAAGACCCACTCACCCTTCAGTAGTCCCATTTGGCCTGTGCGCAAATCTGAAGGAGAATGGAGATTGACTGTGGACTATTGTGGCTTGAATGAAGTGACTCCACCACTGAGGGCTGCTGTGCCGGACATGTTTGAGCTCCAGTGCAAGCTGGAGTCCAAAGCAGCGAAGTGGTACTCCACTATTGATATTGCCAATGCATTTTTCTCCATTCCTCTGGCAGCAGAGTGCAGGCCTCAGTTTGCTTTCACCTGGAGGGGTGTGCAGTACACCTGGAACCGACTGCCCCAGGGGTGGAAGCACAGTCCCATCATCTGCCATGCACTAATCCAGATTGCACTAGAAAAGGCTGAGGCTCCAGAACATTTGCAGTACATTGATGATATCATTGTGTGGGGGAACACTGCAGCAGAAGTGTTTGAGAAAGGAGAGAAAGTTATCCAGATTCTCCTGGAAGCTGGTTTCGCCATCAGGAAGAGCAAAGTCAAGGGACCTGCCCGAGAGGTCCAGTTCCTGGGAGTGAAATGGAGAGATGGACGGCGTCAGATTCCCGCTGAGGTCATCAATAAGATCACTGCAATGTCTCCACCAACCAACAAGAAGGAAACACAAGCTTTTCTAGGTGCCATAGGCTTTTGGAGGATGCATATTCCTGAGTACAGCCAGATTGTGAGTCCTCTTTACCTGGTTACCCGCAAGAAGAATGATTTCCATTGGGGCCCTGAACAGCAGCAAGCTTTTGCCCAAATCAAGCAGGAAATCGCTCATGCAGTAGCCCTTGGCCCAGTCAGGACAGGACCCGAAGTGAAGAACGTGCTCTACTCTGCAGCCAGGAGCCATGGTCTGTCCTGGAGCCTCTGGCAGAAGGTGCCTGGTGAGACTCGAGGTCGACCACAGGGATTTTGGAGCCGAAACTACAGAGGGTCTGAAGCCAACTACACTCCCACAAAGAAGGAAATCTTGGCAGCCTATGAAGGAATCCAAGCCGCCTCAGAGGTAATTGGAACTGAGGCAAAACTCCTCCTGGCACCCCGACTACCGGTGCTGGGGTGGATGTTCAAAGCAGAGGTTCCCTCTACCCACCACGCCACCAGTGCCACATGGAGCAAATGGATTGCTCTCATCACACAGCGGGCCCATACTGGGAAACTGAATCGCCCTGGGATTTTGGAAATAATCACAAATTGGCCTGAAGGTGAAAACTTTGGTCTCGCTGATGAAGAAGAACAAGTGACATGTGCAGAAGAAGCTCCACCGTACAACCAACTGCCATCAGAAGACACATGCAACGCTCTTTTCACCGACGGTTCTTGTCGCATCGTAAGGATGAAACAAAAGTGGAAAGCAGCCGTATGGAGTCCCACAGGATGGGTTGCAGAAGCTACTGAAGGAGATGGTGGATCAAGCCAACTCGCTGAACTCAAAGCTGTTCAACTAGCCCTGGACATTGCTGAAAGAGAGAAGTGGCCAAAGTTATACCTCTACACTGATTCATGGATGGTAGCCAATGCTCTGTGGGGATGGCTAGAAAAGTGGGAAAAAGCTAATTGGCAGCGTAGGGGAAAACCAATCTGGGCTGCTGAAGAGTGGAAAAACATCGCTGCCCGAGTAAGAAAGCTGGTTGTGAAAGTCCGCCATGTAGATGCCCATGTCCCCAAGAGTAGGGCTAATGAAGAACACCAAAATAACAAGCAGGTAGATCAGGCTGCAAAGATAGAAGTGTCACAGGTAGACTTGGACTGGAAACACAAGGGAGAGTTGTTCCTAGCTCGATGGGCCCATGATGCCTCAGGCCATCAGGGCAGAGATGCCACCTATAAGTGGGCACGAGATCGAGGGGTGGATCTAACCATGGACAGTATCTCGCAGGTGATCCATGACTGTGAGACATGCGCTGCGATCAAGCAGGCCAAGCGGGTGACGCCCCTGTGGTATGGTGGGCGATGGTCCGAATACAAGTATGGGGAGACCTGGCAGATTGATTACATCACACTGCCTCAAACCCGCCAAGGCAAGTGCTATGTGCTCACAATGGTAGAAGCCACCACAGGATGGTTGGAGACCTAACCTGTGCCTCATGCTACTGCCCGAAACACCATCCTGGGTCTTGAAAAGCAAGTCCTTTGGAGGCATGGTACCCCTGAGAGAATTGAATCTGACAATGGGACTCATTTTAAGAATAGCCTTATTAACACCTGGGCTAGAGAACATGGCATTGAGTGGGTGTACCACATCCCTTACCATGCACCAGCTGCAGGCAAAGTGGAACGGTGCAATGGATTGTTGAAAACCACTTTGAAGGCACTAGGTGGGGGAACTTTCAAAAATTGGGAGCAGCATCAAGCAAAGGCCACCTGGTTAGTTAACACCCGAGGTTCCACCAATAGAGCTGGTCCAGCCCAATCTGAATCCCTGCATACAGTAGATGGAGATAAGGTCCCAGTAGTGCATGTCAGAGATCTGTTAGGAAAGACTGTGTGGATGAATTCTGCCTCGAGTACAGACAAACCCACCCGTGGTGTTGTCTTTGCTCAGGGGCCTGGTTGCACATGGTGGGTAATGCAGAAAGACAGAACAACACGTTGTGTACCACAGGGAGATCTGATTGTCGTGTGAGAACCACCTGTAGTGTGAAATGCTTGTGTACCCCTGCTTGCTGATTTTCACTGTCACTGTTCGTATATAGCTGTGTATATATATATGTGTATTAATGTGTGTGTAGAATTAGAATATCTTAGTTTGGGCATTGAGCCAACAATATGGGATAAGGGGTGGAATGTCTTGGGGTGACCTTATGATGTGTATCCCATATGGCTGCCTATGCCCAGAAATTAATTTTTGTGCCTTTCTGTGCCTCTAAACTGAGCCTGAGAGGGAGAAGAAAAAACTGAGCAAAACTTTCTCAAAGCAGTTTGCAGCTTGTTCAAGGTCACATAAAGATAGGAGGTTTTTTTTTTTCTTTTTCCCAGCCGCGGCAGGGGAGCGAGGAAGCACCCAGCTTGCTGCTTTCCAGTCAGCTTTTGGCCAGTTGTTTCAGTTTCTTGTTCTCCAGAGAGAGAGACTGGGAGTTGGACTTTGTTTTTCCTTCTCTGGAATTCCGGATTTTCTCCCTTTTCTACTGGACTGCTTTCAGCCTCAGAGCACATCGGGAGGACTTTCCATCGGGCACAGAGGGCCTGGCCCTGGGCCAAGCCCCAGCTCCGAGGAGACCAAAGGGAGGACTCTAAGGCTATCCCAGGTTTTTCCTCCACAGCGAAAGATTTTACCATTTAACCTCATTTTCCTTTCCCTTGTGTTTGTTAAATAAATAGTTTTATCTTCTTCACTTTCCTTAGAGGAAAATGTTTTTTTTTCCCCGAACCTGGGAGGGGGGGAGGGGTGGTTGTGCCTTCTCTCAGATGATATATTTCTAAATTTGGCCAATCCGGTACACAAGGTGATATTGGATATGTCAAAAATGAGGCCTGGTAAGTTCTGCCCCTAGCTAAAGATTGGGCCTGTGCCTTTGGAGCTGTAATTCCAAACATAACAATATTTGATCACATTGAGGATCCAAATGGATGGATGAGGAAGATGAAAAGATCCATTAATCCCCTCCTTGAGCACCCCACACTTTTCCACAATGTAATCAGAGCTCTCATTCACTCTTCTGGAGTAATCAAACTGGAGAGAGCAATTGTTAACATCTCAGCTGTTATTGAACATATTGAAAAGCAAACTTCAGATGCAATTTCATCCTTAGAAGAAGTAGTCCATGATTTGTCTGATATAGTTTTGCAAAACAGAAGGGCTCTCAATTTCCTACTAGCCACAAAATCATTAACACTAGTAGTTGTTCTTATGTACATCAGAGTGAAAGAATTAATAAGGATTTGGTTGAAATTTGGAAGCAAACTCAAATTCTACATCAGGTAGCTTTCAAAAGGCTCATTGAACTTTGAATATATCTTCCATACATTCACCTCATAGTTACTGAACTGGGCCTGGATAAAAGGAACTGTTCATACTACTTATATCTGGAGTTAGTCTTTGCAAAATAGTTGGCTGTATGATGCGATGCTGTGGTTAAATGTAAAAAGTAGAGACAAGACAAGATGGAATCTTGTCACGTCTCTAAATGGGGGAATTGATGCTGAATTGACTTTTGCCTTTTTTCCTTTTATATATTCTCTATATTCTTTACACATATATTTGTAGCTCTGTAGCCTATTATTGTATTCCTAGCTAGCCCAGTATTTTTCCCTACCCTCATAGGCAGAAAGACAAAACACATTCCAGAGGATCCAAGTGGGTGGTCCAAGGTTAGAGTCCCTGGGAAGCCAAGGTTGAAACCAGCTCTTTGAGACATATTTTCATAAACAAAGTTTAGATCCTATCTAAAGGAGGGCTACCGAAGACGTGGTGTGGTGGCCGGTGAGCCTACAATACAAGGGACAAAGAGAGTCCATTGGTAGGACTGTCCCTAGGACCAGAGATTCCTCCCCAGGTTAGGGTGACCAGAAAGGCTTATCCCAGGATGCATTGTTCTGGTATGTTAATGTACCCCAGTTCTGCTTCCCTGGTTGGCCGTTTGCCTCTCCGCCCCCTTGCTACCTTATATATCCCATGCCCTACAAGTTTCTCCACTCCAGGTTCCCCCCATTGGCCCTTGTCCCTCGTCACTTGTTCCGGATTGGCCAAATTTAGAAATATATCCTCTGAGAGAAGGCACAACCACCCCTCCCCCACCAGGTTTGGGAAAAAATAAATTTTCCTCAAAGGAAAGTGAAAGAGATAAAAGCAATTTATTTAACAAACACACGGGAAAAGGATAATAATGGTAAATAATAAAATCTTTCGCCGTGGGGAAAAAACCTGGGAAAGTGTTAGAATCCTCCCTTTGGTCTCCTCGGAGCTGAGGCTTGGCCCAGGGCCAAGCCCTTTGTGCCCAGTGGAAAGTCCTCCTGATGTGTTCTGATGTTAAAGCAATCAAGCAGTCCAGTATAAAGGGAGAAAATCCGAAATTCCAGGGAAGGAAAAATTCAACTCTCAGTCTCTCTCCGGAGAAAAAACAGCCGAATCACTGGCCAAAAACTGTCCTGGAAGCAGCAAGCAGGGTGCTTCTGCCCCCCCCCCGCCACAGCTGGGAAAAAAACCCTGCTATCTGTGTGTGACCTTGAGCAAGCTGCAAACTGCTTTGAAAAAGTTTTTCTCAGTTTTCCTTCCCCCTCTCAGGCTCAGTTTAGAGGCATAGAAAGGCACAAAAATTAATTTCTGGGCATAGGCAGCTATATGGGATACACATCATAACGTCACCCCAAGACATTCCACCCCTTATCCCATATATTTGGCTCAATGCCCATACTAAGACATTCTAATTCTACACACACATTAATAGATATAGATATAGGTAGAGATATACATATGCATATATATATATACAGCTATATACTAACAGTGACCGTGACAATCAGCAAGCAGGGGTATACAAGCATTTCACACTACAGGTGGTTCTCACACAACAATCAGATCGCCCGGCGGTACACAACGTGTTGTTCCATCTTTCTGCATTACCCACCATGTGCAACCAGATCCCTGAGCAAAGACAACCCCATGGATGGGTTTGTCTGTACTTGAGGCAGAATTCATCCACACAGTCTTTCCTAACAGACCTCTGACATGCACTACTGGGACCTTACCTCCATCTACTGTATGCAGGGATTCAGATTGGGCTGGACCAGCTCTATTGGTGGAACCTCGGGTGTTAACTAACCAGGTGGCCTTTGCTAGATGCTGCTCCCAATTTTTGAAAGTTCCCCCACCTAGTGCCTTCAAAGTGGTTTTCAACAATCCATTGCACCGTTCCACTTTGCCTGCAGCTGGTGCATGGTAAGGGATATGGTACACCCACTCAATGCCATGTTCTCTAGCCCAGGTGTTAATAAGGCTATTCTTAAAATGAGCCCCATTGTCAGATTCAATTCTCTCAGGGGTACCATGCCCCCAAAGGACTTGCTTTTCAAGGCCCAGGATGGTGTTTCGGGCAGTAGCGTGAGGCACAGGGTAGGTCTCCAACCATCCTGTGGTGGCTTCTACCATTGTGAGCACATAGCGCTTGCCTTGGCAGGTTTGAGGCAGTGTGATGTAATCAATCTGCCAGGCCTCCCCATACTTGTATTCAGACCATCGCCCACCATACCACAGGGGTTTCACCTGCTTGGCCTGCTTGATCGCAGCGCATGTCTCACAGTCATGGATCACCTGGGAGATACTGTCCATGGTTAGATCCACCCCTCGATCTCGTGCCCACTTATAGGTGGCATCTCTGCCCTGATGGCCTGAGGCATCATGGGCCCATAGAGCTAGGAACAACTCTCCCTTGTGTTTCCAGTCCAAGTCTACCTGTGACACTTCTATCTTTGCAGCCTGATCTACCTGCTTGTTATTTTGGTGTTCTTCATTAGCCCTACTCTTGGGGACATGGGCATCTACATGGCGGACTTTCACAACCAGCTTTCTTACTCGGGCAGCGATGTTTTTCCACTCTTCAGCAGCCCAGATTGGTTTTCCCCTACTCTGCCAATTAGCTTTTTCCCACTTTTCTAGCCATCCCCACAGAGCATTGGCTACCATCCATGAATCAGTGTAGAGGTATAACTTTGGCCACTTCTCTCTTTCAGCAATGTCCAGGGCTAGTTGAACAGCTTTGAGTTCAGCGAGTTGGCTTGATCCACCTTCTCCTTCAGTAGCTTCTGCAACCCATCGTGTGAGACTCCATACGGCTGCTTTCCACTTTTGTTTCATCCTTACGATGCGACAAGAACCGTCGGTGAAAAGAGCGTTGCATGTGTCTTCTGATGGCAGTTGGTTGTACGGTGGAGCTTCTTCTGCACATGTCACTTGTTCTTCTTCATCAGCGAGACCAAAGTTTTCACCTTCAGGCCAATTTGTGATTATTTCCAAAATCCCAGGGCGATTCAGTTTCCCAGTATGGGCCCGCTGTGTGATGAGAGCAATCCATTTGCTCCATGTGGCATTGGTGGCGTGGTGGGTAGAGGGAACCTCTGCTTTGAACATCCACCCCCAGGACTGGTAGTCGGGGTGCCGGGAGGAGTTCGGCCTCCGTGCAAATTACCTCTGAGGCAGCTTGGACTCCTTCATAGGCTGCCAAGATTTCTTTCTCTGTTGGGGTGTAGTTGGCTTCAGACCCTCTGTAGCTTCGGCTCCAAAATCTCTGTGGTCGACCTCGAGTCTCACCAGCCACCTTCTGCCAAAGGCTCCAGGACAGACCATGGCTCCTGGCTGCAGAGTAGAGCACGTTCTTCACTTCGGGTCCTGTCCTGACTGGGCCAAGGGCTACCGCATGAGCGATTTCCTGCTTGATTTGGGCAAAAGCTTGCTGCTGTTCAGGGCCCCAATGGAAATCGTTCTTCTTGCGGGTAACCAGGTAAAGGGGACTCACAATCTGGCTATACTCAGGAATATGCATCCTCCAAAAGCCTATGGCACCTAGGAAAGCTTGCATCTCCTTTTTGTTGGTTGGTGGAGACACTGCTGTGATCTTTTTTATGACCTCAGCGGGAATCTGACGCCGTCCATCTTGCCATTTCACGCCCAGGAACTGGATCTCTTGAGCAGGTCCCTTGACCTTGCTCTTCTTGCTGGCGAATCCAGCTTCCAGGAGAATTTGGATGATTCTCTCTCCTTTCTCAAATACGTCCGATGCCGTGTTCCCCCACACAATGATGTCATCAATGTACTGCAAATGTTCTGGAGCCTCAGCCTTTTCTAGTGCAGTCTGGATCAGTCCATGGCAGATGGTGGGACTGTGCTTCCACCCCTGGGGCAGTCGGTTCCAGGTGTACTGCACACCCCTCCAGGTGAAAGCAAACTGAGGCCTGCACTCTGCTGCCAGAGGAATGGAGAAAAATGCAATAGCAATGTCAATAGTGGCATACCACTTCGCTGCTTTGGACTCCAGCTTGCACTGGAGCTCAAACATGTCCGGCACGGCGGTGCTCAATGGTGGAGTCACTTCATTCAAGCCACAATAGTCCACAGTCAATCTCCATTCTCCTTCCGTTTTGCGCACAGGCCAAATGGGGCTGTTGAAGGGAGAGTGGGTCTTGCTGACCACCCCTTGGCTCTCCAGCTCACGGATCATCTTGTGGATGGGAATCACAGCATCTCGAGTTGTCCGGTACTGGTGGCGATGCACTGTTGAGGTAGCAATTGGTACTTTTTGTTCTTCCACCTTCAGAAGGCCGACTGCAGATGGGTTTTCTGATAGCCCAGGCAAAGTGTTCAATTGCTTAATGCCCTGTCTCCACAGAAGCTATTCCAAAAGCCCAATTGAGTCCCTTTGGGTCTCTTAAATACCCATTCCGGAGGAAGTCTATGACCAAAATGCACAGGGCCTCTGGGCCAGTCACAATGAGATGTCTCTTCCACTCATTTCCAGTCAGGCTCACCTCAGCTTCCACCAAGGTCAAATTTTGTGATCTACCTGTTACACCAGAAATAGAAAGAGATTCTATCCCCAAATGTTGGGATGGGATTATTGTGCACTGCGCACCAGTGTCAACCAAGGCATCATATTTTTGTGGTTCTGATGTACCAGGCCAACGAATCCATACAGCCCAAAAAACACGGTTTTCCCTGACCTCTACCTGGCTAGAGGCAGGGCCCCTCTATGCCTGGTTATCATTCTTTTCCTGGGTCTGCATCTTAGAGGTTCCTTCATGGGAATCAGACAAGTCTTTTCCATCATTTCCAGCAGTTCGGCTACAGGCAACTGGAGCTCCTTCCTTTATGGTAGAACTTCCTTTCTGAGACTTGCGCTCCTTCAATTCACGCACTCGTGCTGCCAGAGCTGAGGTGGTTTGTCCAGTCCACCTCTTCATGTCTTCCCCACTGTCACACAGGAAATCCCACAGCTCACTTCGTGGGATGTGCCTTTTCTCTGGGGAACGTCTGCTGAGAAGGCACTCTTTAATTTCCTGGTGTTTCTTTATTTCATCTTCCATTTTCTGCATACGTGTTTCCACAGCTGCGATTCTTGCATGGGTTGGGCCACGCGCAGAGTCTGCATATGCTCGGAGCTTCACTTACATATCCTGCACAGTCTCATTCGCACCGTAGTCCGGTTTCATTATTGCTAAAGCAGAAGCGTATTCTGGTGGCCCAAGCTGTATGAGTTTTCGCCACATGTATGGAATAACTCTGGCCCGGTCTGGACTCCTCAATCCTGGGTCATTTGCGAAGACAACCTCTACCACCTCTAGTTCTCTCAGGTCTTGGATCCCTTGTTCTATGCTCTTCCACGGGGTTTGCTGCATGTAGAGATCATCTCCACACATATATCTTTCAATCACGCCTGTCAAAATCAGTCTCCAGAGACTGGCAGAGTCAGCCCCCCTTATCATCGCTTGGTCAATCACTGGATCATGTGACAGGGATCCCAAATGCCTCGCTTCAGCACCATCCAGCATCACATCATCACCTACCGCATCCCAAATACAGACCATCCAACTTATTATGGATTCATCCGACCATCGGTTGTAATCCTTTCTTAGGCTGTGAAGGTCCTTTATGGACATGGACTCAGTAATGGTTTCTGTGCCTGAGTCCGTTGGTGGTTTTGAGGTTCCTTCCCCTGCATCTTTTGAGGTTCCTTCCCCTGCATTATCCTCATCTTTCACTGGGCGATCAGTTTTGGTTGTGTGTTTTTTCCTCATGACAGGAGCCACTGTCAGTGGCTTAGACTCTCCATCTGGTTTGGGCTTGCTCTCTGGTTTGGCTGCAGCCTGAGTGACTGGGGTGTCTAAAGGCTTTGCTGATTTATCTTCCTGCCCCTCTACCATTACCTGCTGCAGTGTGCGATAGGCATATGCCAAGACCCAACATATTGCAAGGAGCTTGTTCTCATTAGAATTGTCATTGTATGTCTCTTTCAGATATTTTCCCACCTCAGCTGGTTTCTGAATATGTTCAGATCGGAAATTCCGAACAATCGGGTCAGAGAATTTCTTTAGGGTTTGGCCGATGTCCTCCCATTCCCCACACCACTCAGGATGTTCCACCTCTGGGTCAGGTGTCTCAGCAGTCACCCTGGAAATCTGAGCTCTCATTCTAGACAAGCTGCGAGGCATATAGAGCACATAGAGGAAGCTTACCAGATTAAATACCAGGAGGGTGGTCTCTTTAACATCCAGGGGATACTGAACATTCTCAAAAGATAACCTATCAAATTTAAAGGGAAGGGAAACCCCGTCTCCTCCTCCTCTAACAATCTGGGTTCAATTACTAATAAATTCCCAAAACAGGCTACTGAAGCTAGGACTGGGGTTAGGATGGAGAAACCACTTATCATACACACCTCGAACAGCTGCCTGTACCTCTATCAACTTCTTATAAATCATTATCACCGAGCCCAGCAAAATAGAAATCCTGATTTGTCTCCCTGATCTGTAAAATTTACATATCAGGGACAAGATTGGAGCAAGTTGTGGATAGGCAAACAGCCCTCGGAACCAAAAAAACACCAGTACCTCAATGAAGCCTAAGGACCAGAACGACATGAGTACATCAAGCCATAGAGATATTATGAACTCAACCAGCATGGTGACTTTTTTACCCCAACACAGAATAAGTGAATTCAAACCAAAATGTAATTAGCACAGGTTTTTTTCACGTTCCTTCGAGCCACGCAGTTGGGCGCCACTAAATTTGTTCCGGTTTGGCCAAATTTAGAAATATATCCTCTGAGAGAAGGCACAACCACCCCTCCCCCACCAGGTTTGGGAAAAAATAAATTTTCCTCAAAGGAAAGTGAAAGAGATAAAAGCAATTTATTTAACAAACACACAGGAAAAGGATAATAATGCGAAATAATAAAATCTTTCGCCGTGGAGAAAAAAACCTGGGAAAGTGTTAGATTCCTCCCTTTGGTCTCCTCGGAGCTGAGGCTTGGCCCAGGGCCAGGCCCTTTGTGCCCAGTGGAAAGTCCTCCCGATGTGTTCTGATGTTAAAGCAATCAAGCAGTCCAGTATAAAGGGAGAAAATCCGAAATTCCAGGGAAGGAAAAATTCAACTCTCAGTCTCTCTCCAGAGAAAAAACAGCTGAACCACTGGCCAAAAACTGTCCTAGAAGCAGCAAGCTGGGTGCTTTTGCCCCCCCCTGCCACAGCTGGGAAAACAAATTGCTATCTGTGTGTGACCTCGAGCAAGCTGCAAACTGCTTTGAAAAAGTTTTTCTCAGTTTTCTGTCCGTTTCTCGCGCTTCACGTGTCGGAGGAAAATAACTTTAAGGGATGGGACTATGCAACTACACGAATTTATTGTTTAAAATAACAAACGCATCAGTCGAGGCGTGAGATTTTACAACACATACGAGTAATGGAGACTAGTCACAAGATTTAGGGTTACATCATAATTTATAACTTTCTAATCCAATAGATACTTAAAACGACACTTTGTTTTAGATTAATGACCTATCACCTGTGGCACTTCTCACTGCAATGCAGCTATGTCTTGACCAATAACTTCTCATGTCACGTACACACAGATGTCTCTCTTATACCATCTAAATTCTTAACTTAAACTATATAAAATCACACTATTATATTTTAAAACCCTTCACCAAAACACCCAGTGTACAATTTTACTTATAATGATAGGAACACAAGTTTGTAATCCTTTTGCTTAAAGTCCACAAATCTTTGTCAATTAAGCCAGACCTAGTCTCTTCCAGGGTTGTAAATCAAAGCCTCCTTTAATTGCAGGAGTTTCTACTCCTCTGTCTCCCACATCTCCCCCTCCTTTCTGCACCAAAAAAAACTCCTTTGATGGATTTATCAATCATTCGCTGTACACATTGAGACAGACAAGGCACCATTATGAGAACTATTACTATGACTGCCAAAATATATAGGCCTGTTGTAAGACACTTTTTTACCCACGATGCTAAATCCCATCCACTAAACAAATTATCCAGCCACGTTCCATCATCGATTCTTATTTTCGACACACCCTCTTTAAGTTGTTGTATGCTCTTGTAAATAGACTCTGATTGGTCAGACAGATTCATACAGCACATCCCCTCAAAGTCTTTGCATCCATGTACATGGGCTAGTAAAAGAAAATCAATGGCTGCTCTATTTTGCAAAGTGGCATGCCTCACATTTTTGACATCTGCTAAAAGGCCACTTAATGCAAGGGATGTAGCGTTAGATTGTTTGCTCAGCCAACATCCCAACCGATCCAACTGCTTTAACGCAACTACTGAGGCAACTGGTGGCATAAGAAGAGATGTTACAAGCCTTTTTCCATAGCCCCATGGGGTGAAATCATCTTTGCACTCTGGTCCATATTGATGCGGAGTAGATCTTTTTTGTCTGTGTCGCACATTGGCAATTGTCTTCATATTAGGAGTAAATAATGTAAGCTCTCCCAGAGTACACGGACCACCCTTAATGTTTGAAGGGATAGCTGGCCATGCTCTGTCTCCACATACAAATAACATTCCTCTTGGTAATTGCAGAGGAATAGAGCTAGGTGCAGATGAAGCTACAAAAGTATTATTACACCAAAAGGAGTGGTTCTTATACACAGGGTGATATGGAGAAACATCTCTCATCAGTGATCGATTCATGTTTGTAGAATAGAACTCAACACAGAATTTCACTTTTACAGAACCAAGGATTTCCAATTCTTCAGGTTCATCAGAGGTTTTAGGAAGATAGGGAGTCCACCATTCCCATGTATTTACTGGAGTATAATGTTCCCAAACTTCTGATCCTGCAAAGATACCTCGTAAGGCCCTGTCAATTTTCTCTGGGATTGGCCAATTCTCTATTGGAACATTGACTAGACAAGTTGAAAATGGATTTTCTGGAGTTGTGGTAGACAGACATAGAGTATCCAACCCTGAAGCATTAGCTAAAGTCACCCAAACATTGGTCTTAGGTTGATTGACCGGCAAAGCTACTCCACCAAAAGTAAACAAAACAAACAGAGCAAAAAACAAACTTAACATTTGATTAGATTTCATGTTTCTTGAAAGTTCTCTTGGCAAAAGACTCCTTCTCAAATCTCAATCTCTAAACTAATTTGTAAGAATATTTTTGTATTTCCCAATTTTACTTTCACTTCATCTAATGATGAGGATTATTTGCCAAAAGATCTTTACAACACATTTGCTTATACACTCTTACATCGATCTAAAACCTAAAATTTACAGCTTTAACAATAAAACAAAAGATTGCAGATATGGGCTGTAGTTTCTGCGAAGTTCACGTCTGCGTCCTCTCTTCTCTACTCATAGAGCTGTCAGCTTCTTTCTGCGCGTGATATGGTTTCACATTCTTCGCAGGAAGCCACCTAGGTCCCGTACCTGTAGAAACACAAGCAAACCCTTTGCCCCAGGTTATTAATGGGAATGGACCTTCTATTTGTCCTGTTTCTGGATTTCTAATCAGAACCAAAGGATTTTCTTTTAACTTTGCATGTGTGCTATTAGAGAAATGCCTAAATATTGGAGGATCAGGCTCTGTAGAAGAACTATTCAAAAAGTTATAAACATACAAAGCTTTACTTAATCGCATCTGTGGTGTTGCTTGTGCTAGATCTCCCTTTTGCTGATCTAAAATACGTTTCAAAGAATGATGTGTCCTTTCTACAATTGCCTGACTCGTGGGCGAATAAGGAATGCCGAAAGTATGGCGAACACCCCAATTCATCAAAAATGTGGCTACTTTCTGGGCTGTATAAGCAGGACCATTATCTGTTTTTATTTCTTGAGGCACCCCCAAGGAAGCGAAAGCTTGCAAAAAATGCTGACACACATGATTTGCTGTCTCTCCTGTGTGTACAGAAGCAAAAACTGCATTGGAAAATGTATCCACTGATAGATGGATATTTTTATATTTTCCAAAAGACGGATATTTAGTGATATCCGTTTGCCACAATTGCAAACTCTGTAGCCCTCGAGGATTTACTGCTCCCATGGAGACAGGAGGCTGCACCAGTTGGCAATCTGGGCAGGTATTTACAATTGCTCTAGCCTGATCTCTGGAAAGACGAAACATTCTCATAAGAGCTTGTGCATGCTGATGAAAAAAGGCATGACTCAACTTTGCTTGTTCAAAAGTATTTGGCAAGGTGTTCACTATGGCAACTGTTAACTTATCAGCCCTGGAGTTGCCCTCCGCCAGGAATCCTGGGAGTGAAGAATGAGCTCTAATATGGGAGACAAAATATTGATTAGTTCTATTTTGCACAAGTGTATAAAGACATTTAAGATGACGATACAGAGCATTATTGCTAACATCCTTCAAAACTGATCCTTCTATTCTCTTAACTATATTAGCAACATAAGCAGAATCTGTAATCAAATTAAAAGGCTCTGGGAAAAGCTGAAATGCTCTAACTACTGCTGCAAGTTCTACTACCTGGGTTGAACCCTCTACTATTTGACTGTTCTGTTTCCATATTTTGGTTTCTGGGTCTTGCCACATTGCCACCGAGCCATGTGTCTTCCCTGACCCATCACTAAAAATTGTCACAGCATCCAAAGGCACTTCACTTAACAGTGGTCTTTCTCTAAAGCTTAATTTTGCCTGAAATAGTTTATGACTAGGGAAATGAATAGAACAAGTACCTGGGTAGTTCAATAGTGCAATCTGAAGTTCTTCTGAGTTTAGTAATGCCCAATCAAAATATTGCTTCTTCAGAGGCAAATAAATTATCGCAAACTCCTTGCCTGCCATAGTTAACAACCTTGACCTGCCTCTGATTACAATCTGAGCTAACATTTCCATCGTTGTGAAGATTGTTTTTGGAGATCTGTAAGGCAAAAAACCCCATTCTATTATCAATAAGGGATCTTTGGCAGAAGCATCCCATTGAAATATAAGACCATACAATTGCATTTTTTCCCCCAGTACTGCAAGGAAGAATGGTTGTGAATCTACACAACGATGTGCTTGTCTTTTCTGTAAAGCCTCTGTTACTCTGTCAAGTGCCTTTAGAGCTTCAGGTGTGAGGGTTCTTGGGGAAGTAATGTCACAATCTCCCTTTAATAAATCAAAAACTGGAGCAAGTTCATCATTAGTAATCCCTAAAGTAACTCTAATCCAATTTATCTCTCCCAAAAGCTGCTGCAAATCTTGTAAAGTATGAACTTTAATTCGAAGCTGTATTTTCTGTGGCCTTATTGACTGTTCTGTCATTTTCCATCCCAAATATTTCCACGGTGGAGTTTCTTGTATTTTTGACATAGAAATCTCAAGTCCAGCCCTTTTAATCTCTGTTACAACACTGTCACGAGCTTCCTCCATCTCGGGTTTGCTCCTCTTCTCTCATATCTCACCGGCAATGCTAACAATGATTTACGAGCTGGGACAAGATCATCCTCTTTAGATACCTCCCGATGTATAACATCCCAATTTGTTAAAACAGGCTTTTCCCTTAGATTTATTTCTCTCTGCTTATCGGCAGAGGAGAGCCTATTCATATCTTGAAGGCTTACATTAGATTCATTCACTGATGGTAAACACTCATCCTGAGTTTGCACCTCTGCTGTGCTACCGGCAACCCTCCGAGCTGTCATGGGGGCATCCATCTTTGTTTTCATCACTTCCGAAGATGTCATTTCCGGAGATGTAATTTCCGAGGCCTCCCGCCCTCCGGCACCATACATCACTTCCGAGGGCTCCCCCCTCTCTTCTTCACCACCCCCCCTTTCGGGTGCAATATTACAAGCGGCCGGAGGGGGCGACTGAGAGGGAGCCCATGGCGCAGTTAAAATTTCGGAGCCGCCATTAATCACTGAGCTGTTCAACAATTCTATCACCACGCGGCAAGCAGGGATTAACATAGCTGCCGCCTTATCGCGTTTTGAAGCAAGATCGTAAAGTCTAGTCGCAATATCATCCCAAACTGATTTAGTAAGAAGAAGTTCAAAGTCAACATCAGGGCAATTACGGAAAACCCAAAGCAATAAATCTTTCACTTCTTTGCTGGGAAGAGGCTCAGAATGTAACTTCAGCAAGGCATCTAACTTATTATAAACATCCCTCTGTTCTTTTGAAATATTCTCACCCATCTCTTTACTTCCCCTGCCCCTGCCTTCACTCAACGTTGAAGACAGATTTCCTACCGGCGTGCTTGGGAGAAATCGACCCGCGACCCTTCGTCAAGCTTCCTTTCAGCTTAAGCTCTCGCCGGATCACCCTTCGTTTCAGGGTTCGGCTAACTCACGTTGACCGGGGGAATCCTCCTCATCCTACTCCGACCTCTGTGCTGTAAATCCGCCGCACACCGGGCACCACTTGTCCGTTTCTCGCGCTTCACGTGTCGGAGGAAAATAACTTTTCAGGGATGGGACTATGCAACTACACGAATTTATTGTTTAAAATAACAAAACGCATCAGTCGAGGTGTGAGATTTTACAACACATACGAGTAATGGCGACTAGTCACAAGATTTAGGGTTACATCGTAATTTATAACTTTCTAATCCAATAGATACTTAAAACGACACTTTGTTTTAGATTAATGACCTATCACCTGTGGCACTTCTCACTGCAATGCAGCTATGTCTTGACCAATAACTTCTCATGTCACGTACACACAGATGTCTCTCTTATACCATCTACATTCTTAACTTAAACTATATAAAATCACACTATTATATTTTAAAACCCTTCACCAAAACACCCAGTGTACAATTTTACTTATAATGATAGGAACACAAGTTTGTAATCCTTTTGCTTAAAGTCCACAAATCTTTGTCAATTAAGCCAGACCTAGTCTCTTCCAGGGTTGTAAATCAAAGCCTCCTTTAATTGCAGGAGTTTCTACTCCTCTGTCTCCCACAGTTTTCCTTCCCCCTCTCAGGCTCAGTTTAGAGGCATAGAAAGGCACAAAAATTAATTTCTGGGCATAGGCAACGATATGGGATACACATCATAAAGTCACCCCAAGACACCACTCCCCCAGCGTTTCCCCATTGGCTCCCATTCCCCTGTCCTGCCTGTTTACTGCCCCGGTGCCCTCCGAGCATTGGTCCCTGATGCTCTCTCTGCTCCCCTATATAACCCTGGTCTCTCCATTGTTCTCAATCTTTGTCCCTGGATCCCTTCATGGTGTGGCTGCAATAAACCTCTGTCCGTGGAACCCCAAATGGAGACCCTTCCTGCCTATTTGCTGTCAATCCATTTACTGGAGCTATCTGTGTGTTTGTGCGTGCACGCATGTGTGAGTGTATGCTGGTCCTGCCAAGCGGCTTCACTAAGGAGACGCTTTTGGAAGGTCGCGGCATTGCACTCCGGCACCGCAAAGCCATGCATGGCGCGCAACAACATTGAACCAAAAAGGGGGAATTACTTCATCACTTATGCTTGTAACTAGTGATTCTTGTCAGCTGTTGCAGTGAGCCATGGCTCTTGCCAGGGTGTCCTGGGCCCCATTGGACAAAAGGTCCAGTGGTTTAATTCTCATGAGGCCCAGGAACCCTAAGATAGCTGCCCGCCACAACATAGCCACCCTCAGGCTGTCTGGCAAGAAAGTTCATTAGCCAAGGCAGGAAAGACTTGACACCCTGCACGTCTTCAATAAGCACCGCTCTCCCCTCCCTTGGTCACCACATCACTCTGCCATTGGCCTGTGCTCAGCCTCTCCACCTACCTCTCTCCCCATTGGTTAAGTTGTATGCATCCCTGCCTATGTAACACCCCTTGTCTGTTCTGTTATTGGATGTTTTGATTGCTCCACCCTGAGCAGTGGGGTAGAAAATCCCTTGTCAGAGACTTTTCTTTGCTCTTCTCGGCCCCTCTCTCCCGGGCTCCAATAAACCTGTTCCTGCTCCCCGAGAAGAGTCCCTCGTTGCTTCGTCTCTCCTTGCGCCTTTTCCATCGGTGGCTAAAGTGAGCCTTGCCTGGACCTCGCTTAGCCTCCTGTGGGAGTGTGTTTGCTTTGGTTCAGTCCGGGTCTCCCCTCTAAGTTCTTTAAGTTTGGTGTACCCCAGTTGGTGCCCCCCCTGTTTTATTTAAATCACCCTATCTGTCATTTTTGTCTCCTCCCAGGACCCTGTCTGTCACTCTGGCACCCCTCCCAGGCTTCTGGAAAGTTCTAGCCAGGGGGCCAGGTGACTGGTCCTGGGAAAGAAGTCCCTCCCTTCCCCTGTTACAGTTGGTTCCCTTATGTGTCCCTCGTTCTGTTTGCCGCACCCTTCCCTTCCCTGGTTGGTTGTTCTGTACACCCCCCCCCCCCCCAGTTCTCCCCCCCCCCATAAAATCCCCTGCACGAGATCGGCAGGTGCGCAGAGTTGGGCACCCCCTGGTGGTTGAGCCCCCCCCCCCCGTTCGGAGGGCCAATAAACTTTCTGGATTTAACCCAACTCTGAGCCTGCCTCCTTTCCTCCGCCGTCTGCCTTTGTCGCCGCGGTCCCTTGGAAGGACCCACGAGCCAGACCTCTGATCCCTCCGATATCAGAGGCTGTCCCCCGCAGCCTGCTGTGTCCCGAGCTGACCGGGCTGAATGGGAACTGTTCATAGAGGACACAAAGGCAGCTTGGTGCCCAAGCGTGGGGCTTCCCGTTCCATCGGACCCCACGGAAGGGGCTTCCTCGGCAAAGGCAGCTTGGCGCCCGGGCGTGGGGCCCCGCTTCCATCGGACCCCACGGAAGGGACTGATTGCTTCGGCAAGTGCATCATCGGGACGTCAAGCTACCCCAGCTGAAGCACGCTCCGTTTTAGTGAGCTGCGTTCCTGGGGGTGAGGACGGTAGCTTCGCTCGCACCACGAAGTCGTTCTCAGCGGAGGACCCGGTCGCCTGGAGCTAACCTGGACGCCAGTCAGGTAAGTATTTTTCCCCGGGGGGGGAAAAACTTGCCTCAAAGCCGGTAAAGGCTTTCGGAGGGACCAGTGTCCCCGGCTCTCAAAGAGCCGAATGCAGGACGGTCCCCGTCTCTTGAAGAGCCGAACGTAGGCTGCGCAGCCCCGGGACAAGCGCGGTTCGCTTGTCTCCGGTTGGTTTTTGGGAAAACCGGCGTTCCAGGCTTGAAGTTTAGCTCCAGACGCTGTGCTGTCGGCTATGGGCACTACACTCTCCACAGCACAGAAGGGGGCATTTCTGCAAGTTGCGGGACTCCTTGAGGGTGAGGGGATAAGTTTTTCAAAGGGATGTTTAAAACGGTTTATTCGGTGGCTGTTTCTGCACTTCCCTCAGTGTGCTCAGGATTGGGTTTTGAGCGTTTCCTTTTGGAATGCCGCGGGAGAAAAACTGGCACCATCTAATTCTGCCAAAGAGAAAGATTTCTCCTTTCTGTACTTGCAGATTAGGTCGGCGTTGAATAAAAAAAGGGAGAGGGAAGGATGAACAACCCCGAATTCCCCAGTTGTTACCCCTAACCCATCTCCCGAACCCGTGTCCCCTCAAACGGGCATCCTGAGGAGAGCAACCCGCGATGCGCAGGGCTGCCACCGTCTCCCTGGCTCTCCTCGGGGTTCTCGGAGCCCCCACTCGGACAGTCCCGGCCAGACTGCCCGAGGCTTATCCCGTTCCCCGGCTTCCCCAGTTGTTAGACCCCGAGTTCGGTTCGGCTGTCCAGAGAGTTTAGAAAATGCCCTCCCTGCCCGAGGAGGACAAGATGGCGGGCGCCACGTGGCAGAAACCCCCTCTTGCTTTTCCCCGCCCTTTTCCACCCGAAATCCCTTTCTCCCGAGTCCCAACCCCTTTCACCCCGACCCCTCCTACTCCCAAGCTGGTTCCACCCCTCTTACCCCTCCTACCTGTCACCAGTGCACACCCCCGTGCTCGGCCCCCAGAAATCGCGGCTCCATGCCCGGCTGCCACCCACTTCCTGCTTCCGGTTCCCACGCCTGTCCTTCCAGTTCCCACGGTGTCTGGCCGGAAGGGGGGGGGGCCGGAGGACCGGAACCCGGAACTGGATCCCATTCCCTCAGCCGCTCCGGTTTTTTATCAGAGGTCCCGGAGAGGAGGAACAACCCATGTCAGCTGGGAACCCCTCTCCCACCAAACAACAAAGGAACTCTGCAAGGCACAGAAGGAGTTTGGGAGAGAAAGCGAATATTTTCGTGGCCTCTTAAAGGCAAGTCTCTCCGGAGCAGTAATGACACCCTTTGATTTGCGTCAGCTTTTCTCATGCCTGCTTTCCTCAGCAGAGTTTCTGCTCTGGAAGGCAGCGTGGGAAAGGGAGCTCCGCAGACTCCTTCCAGCACTCTTGCAAGGTTCTGATACGGCCGTTGATGCCGATAATCAGGGGCTTACATTGGACCATCTAAGCGGCGAAGGAGATTGGGCTTTGGCACCGAAGCAAGCTCAAGGCTTGCCTTTGGAGGTTCTGCAACAGGTCAAGGAAGCGGCCGGTAAGGCATTCCTTGGTCTGAGGCCTGATGTGCCCGTAGAATCCTACTCGCAGGTCCAGCAGCAACCCACTGAGTCATTCCTAAAGTTTGTGGAGAGACTAACCCGAGCTGTAGAGTTGCAGGTCAAGCAGCCGGCGGCCAGGGAAGAGGTCATTGCAGAAATGGCTATGGTGAATGCCAACCCTCAATGCAAGACAGCCATCCTGAGCCTCCCCCTGGACCCCCCGCCAACCATACAGACTATGTTGGAAGTTTGCACTGCAAAGGCACCACTCCTGCAACCTACCAGCTCAGAGAGACAGCAGCCCAGAGGAATGGCCTCAGTGGGAACAGCAACGCATCGCCCTGCAGCGGACCAGAGGAGGACCACGGGC
Organism: Aphelocoma coerulescens; assembly: GCF_041296385.1. Taxonomy (NCBI): domain Eukaryota; kingdom Metazoa; phylum Chordata; class Aves; order Passeriformes; family Corvidae; genus Aphelocoma; species Aphelocoma coerulescens. Next base: position 6,243,738 of record NW_027184080.1, on the reverse strand, counting down.
CTGAACACCAAACCACCTCCAACTGCGAATGGCCAAAAGCGAGCCCCGCAGGCCAGGAACACCTGCTTCCTATGTGACCGGCCTGGACATTGGACAAGGGACTGCCCGCTCAAGTGGCAGTTCCTGCAGTTTAAAAAGGAACATGAACCTGGGGGACAGGAGGGCCAACTGCAACAAAAAAACTGAATGGGGAGCGCGCGCCCGCCCCGCGTTGGAGTGGTGAAGACAAAAAAGGGACGGGACGCGAGGGGGAGGGGAAACTTAGAGAGACCAAACTATTGGACACGACCTTAAAACCGGACTTGACTTCCTTTTCTGATGGTTCTTTCAGGTTGCAGCTGTTGACACCACTCCACCTAAAGACCAAAGAGTGGCATACCGCACCCGTAAGCACTGGTGGTGAGCTGTGGGCAGAAGACCAAGGCCCTGACAGGTATGTCATAGTCGGAAGTGTTACCTGCACACCACAAGAGATCGAAGTCGCTCTGGGACTGATGACATCTAGTCCCGAAGGACCCGTTCTCTGGCTGCGCTGTGTCCACCCACCTCTGTTCCTGCCCAGAGGGCAGACAGTCTCCCAGGCTATCCCTGTGGAAAGGCCACCCCCAACGGTGTGTGCCACACATGCTATAGGGACAGAGAAGCCTCGGGTAGGCTGCAAGGTCAACAGAGGGGAGGAAGTCCTACACCTCAGAGGGCTTCTAGACACAGGGGCAGATGTGACGATCATTCCCACACGGGAATGGCCGGCACATTGGGAATTGCAGAACGTGGCTGGACAGGTGCAAGGTGTTGGGGGCATTCAATTGGCCAAACAATCAAAGAGCATTGTGCAAATTAAGGGACCGAGCGGACAATTGGCAAACATACGTCCATTCGTATTAGACTACAAGGAACCCCTCTTGGGGAGAGATCTCATGCAGCAGTGGGGAGTCACAATTGACCTACCTGACCCCCCGAAAAATTTTTGGGTTGCGGCCACTGAAGAGCGCCCTATTCAAAAACTGAATTGGAAAACTGATCAGCCCGTTTGGGTAGAACAGTGGTCGCTCTATGGTGAGAAATTGAAGGCGCTCGAGAAGCTCGTGGAGGAGCAACTTGAAAAGGGGAATATCGTGGAATCCAACAGCCCGTGGAATTCCCCTGTCTTTGTTATCAAAAAGCCTAACAAAGACAAATGGCGGCTCCTCCAGGACCTTCATCAAATTAACAATGTTATTGAGGACATGGGCTCTCTCCAACCAGGGATGCCATCCCCAACGATGCTCGCTCAAAATTGGAATCTGGCAGTAATTGATATTAAAGACTGCTTTTTCCAAATTCCCCTGCACCCTGATGATGCCTCGCGTTTTGCCTTCTCGATTCCTGTTATCAATCGAGAAGCCCCAAGGAAAAGATACCATTGGAAGGTGTTGCCACAGGGTATGAAGAACAGCCCGACCATCTGCCAATGGTATGTCTCTTCCTTGCTTGCCCCAGTTCACGCAGCAGCAAAAAAGGCCATCATCTTCCATTATATGGATGATGTCCTCGTGTGTGCCCCCGACAATGACATGCTTGCCAGTGTGCTCGACCTGACAATCAATGCATTGGTTGCTGCAGGGTTCGAGCTCCAAGAGGGAAAGATTCAACGGATGCCACCTTGGAAGTACCTGGGCCTAGAAATTACAAAGCGGACCATTGTGCCACAAAAATTGGCTATTAATACTAACATCAAGACTCTGGCAGATGTCCACCAGCTGTGTGGGTCTTTAAATTGGGTGAGGCCGTGGCTGGGTTTGTCCACCAAAGACCTAGCCCCCCTTTTTGATTTACTAAAAGGGGGAGAGGAGCTTAGTTCTCCCCGGACACTCACCCCAGAGGCACAAACAGCTCTGGAGAAGGTGCAACATCTAATGTCCACCAGGCAGGCAAGCAGGTGTAGGCCTGACTTGCCATTCAAATTCATCATCCTGGGTAACCTGCCACACTTGCACGGGGTTGTCTTCCAATGGGAAGACAACAAAAAGAAGAGCAAAAAGGACCAGGACCGGAGGGATCCCCTCTTAATCATAGAGTGGGTATTTCTCAGCCATCATCGGTCCAAGAGGATGACACAGCCACAAGAGCTGATGGCTGAACTGATCCGGAAGGCTAGGATCCGGATCAGAGAGTTATCAGGATGTGACTTCGACTGCAATTAGGACAAAAACGGGCCAAATTACTAAGGTGATGTTGGAGAGCCTGCTTCGAGATTGTGAAGCATTGCAGTTTGCTCTGGAGGACTACACAGGCCAAATTTCTTTGCATAGGCCAGCCCAAAAAATTTTCAATTCGGAAGTTCAATTCGAGTTAAATACAATAAGTGTTCGGAGCAAGGAACCTCTAAAGGCCTTGACAGTTTTTACTGACGCGTCCGGGGCGTCTTGGAAAAATTCCCAAACTCAGCGGTGGGAGACTGACATCAAAGAGGTGGAAGGATCGCCTCAGGTTGCTGAGTTGGACGCAGTCGTCAGGGCTTTCGAAAGGTTCCCCGAACCCCTAAATTTGGTAACAGACTCTGCATATGTTGCAGGGGTAGTCTCCAGAGCCGAGCACGCCATTTTGCGTGAAGTCTCCAACATGGCCTTGTATGAGTTGCTCTCAAAGTTAATAAATCTGGTCTCCCACCGAGAGCAACCGTTTTACGTGATGCACGTCAGGTCACACACGGACCTGCCCGGGTTCATCGCAGAAGGCAACAGGAGGGCAGATGCGCCAGCTGCGATGGCCCTGACTCCAAACATGTTTGAGCAGGCCAAAATCAGCCATCAGCTGTTCCATCAGAACGCTCCTGCCCTGGTTCGTCAATTCAATCTAAAGCATGACCAGGCCAGGGCGATTGTGGCTGCATGTCCAGAATGTCACCAGCTAGCTCTTCCTGCCATTAGTACTGGCGCAAACCCCCGTGGACTTAACAGCTGTGAAGTCTGGCAGATGGACATGACGCATGTTGCTTCATTCGGCAGAATGAAGTACGTACATGTGTCAGTTGATACCTTCTCGGGAGCAGTTTTTGCCTCTGCCCACACAGGGGAAAAGGCTAGCGATGTCCAAAAGCACTTAGTGCAGGCATTCGCTACCCTGGGCATCCCCAAAGTCATCAAAACGGACAATGGCCCAGAGTATACGTCCAAGGAGTTCAGGAGCTTCCTGCAGCAATGGGGAATAGAACACAAGACTGGCATCCCTTATTCCCCGACAGGTCAAGCCATTGTAGAGAGGGCCCACCAAAACATCAAAAGAATGCTCCAGCGCCAGTGCTCCTCCAAAAAGCTAGAGTCACCTGCTGTCAGGCTCTCAAAGGCATTGTTCACCCTAAATTTCCTCAGCTGTGCCTTTGAGAACCTGAACCCACCAATCGTGCGGCACTTTGGGCGGTCTCAGGGGTTGCAAATGAAAGAAAGGCCTCCGGTGTTGGTTAAGGACTCGGAGACTAGGGAGATACAAGGGCCTTATGAACTAGTTACCTGGGGGAAAGGGTACGCATGTGTATCCACCCCCGAGGGCCCTAGGTGGATCCCATCAAAGTGGGTGAAACCATGTATCTCCCAGACCGTCAGGAAGGGAGATCAAATACCCCCCAAGACCGGGGTAGGTTAGTCGTGTGCCTCTCTAACCCCTGAGCCCAAGTTTATCCCAGTTGTTATCCCCAGTTTCAACCTCATTTTTCTAAGTTTTGTTTTAGTTTGGAGACATCGGAGATGGGTCCTGTGCCGTCATCTTCAGCGGATGGGGATTATCCGGATGGGCTGGATCCATTCTCCGAACCGGACTGATCTTGTTTTTTATTCTCTTGGTTGTCATAATTATGTTCGGACTGCTGAAAAGACTGCTAACCAACATGATTATGAGCTCATCCTCCCCTGCAGACATCAACCAAGCAGAGCTCCCCAAAGACTTTGAACTCGAGCCTATGGCCCAGGAGATGACATGGTTCGGGGACCTGTACCCGGACTCAGAGTACTGTCCCCAACCCGAATTCATGTCATCTTAAAAAAAAACAAAAAAGGAGGAGATGTGGGAGTGTGTTTGCTTTGGTTCAGCCCGGGTCTCCCCTCTAAGTTCTTTAAGTTTGGTGTACCCCAGTTGGTGCCCCCCCTGTTTTATTTAAATCACCCTATCTGTCATTTTTGTCTCCTCCCAGGACCCTGTCTGTCACTCTGGCACCCCTCCCAGGCTTCTGGAAAGTTCTAGCCAGGGGGCCAGGTGACTGGTCCTGGGAAAGAAGTCCCTCCCTTCCCCTGTTACAGTTGGTTCCCTTATGTGTCCCTCGTTCTGTTTGCCGCACCCTTCCCTTCCCTGGTTGGTTGTTCTGTACACCCCCCCCCCAGTTCTCCCCCCCCCATAAAATCCCCTGCACGAGATCGGCAGGTGCGCAGAGTTGGGCACCCCCTGGTGGTTGAGCCCCCCCCCCCGTTCGGAGGGCCAATAAACTTTCTGGATTTAACCCAACTCTGAGCCTGCCTCCTTTCCTCCGCCGTCTGCCTTTGTCGCCGCGGTCCCTTGGAAGGACCCACGAGCCAGACCTCTGATCCCTCCGATATCAGAGGCTGTCCCCCGCAGCCTGCTGTGTCCCGAGCTGACCGGGCTGAGTGGGAACTGTTCATAGAGGACACAAAGGCAGCCTCCCGCTCTCCCTTGGCACCCGTCACCTGCTACTGCGGCAGTCAAGGAAATTTCCCGGTGCCCGGCCCCTGAGCTAACCACCCAGCGGGCATCGCGGCAGTCAGTTATGCTAATTTGCTAAATTTATAAAACTATATTCACCCCATGCGGGGGAGGGCATTTTCCATATCTACCCCTTGGAGGCCTCCAATAAAGACCAGCCTTTATATTACCTCCTATACTAATATTGCCTTGAAAGTGTGTTGTTTTATATCTAGGTCTTTAAGGCATAGGAGGGATGGAGCACCTTTCCTATGAGGAAAGGCTGACACAGTTGGGTTTGTTCAGCTTGAAGAAGAGAAGTCTTTGGAGTGAGCTAATTGCTGTCTTCCAGTATCTGAAGTGAGCCTACAAGAAAGATGGAGAGAGGATGTTTTACAAGAGCATGTAGTGACAGGACAAGGGGGGATAGCTTTAAACTGAGAGTAGGTTTAGATTAGATATTAAGAAAAAATTCTTTACTGTGAGGGTGCTGAGGCACTGGAACATTGCCAAGAGAAATTCTTGATGCCCCATCCCTGAAAGTGTTCAAGGCTAGGCTAGATGGGGCTCTGAGCAACCTGGTCTACTGAAAGGTGTCCCTGCCCATGGTAGGGGGGCTTGGAACTAGATGATCTTTAAGGTCCCTTCCAACTCAGGCCATTCTATGATTGTATAATTCTCTTAAGCAAACTCAAGACTTTCCAGTGATCTAGACTTAACGCAGCAGACCTCACAAGCCATGTAGGCTGCTACACATCAATGCACTGTTTCCAGTATGGGCACTTCTGGGTTTATTTCTCCAAGAAAGGATTTGACAGGGTGAAGAATGGGGGATCCTTGTACACAGGCAGCAGCTGTCATTTAAGGTGTGTCTTGGGGATGGTTTGTATCCCATAGCCATTTTGTTTCTGTTTTTGTATTGTGTCCGGAATTGTCACTGCCTCCCCACTGGCTTAGGAATATTGCAATGGGTGAAGGGTGGTCCAGGATTCTGTGGGGGGTTGGAGCCCAGGAGCTGCTCCTCCTTCTGGTGGGGGGGATCAACACAGCAGCCACATGGCATGGTAGGGGAATCTGACCTGAGATCCTATTGCCCTGTGGTTTTTGGGTTTTCCCCTCTTGGTTTTCTTTTTCTTTCAACACTATGACCAGGGCCTGCTGGCTTGCTTCTCTGCTCTTCTGCCGCTTGGGAGCCCAGAGTCGGTGAGTGTGGTGCTGGGAGCTGGGAGCATCCCTCGCTGGGCAGTTCCCCCTGCACGGCGGCCCTACCTCGGGACCAGCCGTTGCCAGTGAGCTGTGCAAGGGAGCAATCTCCAGCCCAGTCCCCGCTGTTTTCTGCCGCCTCTTCAGGGGTTTTCGCTATACTTTAGCTTGACACCCCACATCCACCTGCACCCCCCACTGCTTCTGCCACCACTTCGGAGTTATTGCTAAACTTCAATTCGCCACTCCCAGGGTCTACTCACCTCTGCTGTTCCAGACCACTGTTCCAAGGCTACTGCTACAGTCCAGCTCACCTCCCGGAGTGGCACTGAGACCAGCTGCCCCCCGTAAGTTTTGCAAGGAGAGCCACCTCCTCTCTCCCCTGTCACCTGAGCCACCATTGCCATGTGGAGAAGCTGCTGAGCTTGTGCCACAGCACCCCCTGCAGCCACAGGGGAATCACCACACCTGCCCTGCCTCACCAGGAGCCAACAGCGCTCCTGACAGCTGTTGTCATAACTACACCGAAGGGGAAAGTGCTTGACAGGCGAGAGAAGGCTGTTATTGGGATTCTGGTTTTATTTGTCATTGCTGCTGTTGTTGTTGTTTGTTTCTCTTTATATATATATACTAGTAAAGAACTGTTATTCCTCTTCTGATATCTTCGCCTGAAAGCCCCATAATTTCAAAATTATAATAATTTGGAGGGAAGGGGGATCATATATTCCATTCCAGGAAAGTTCCTGCCTTCCTGGGCAGACACCTGTCTCTTAAACCACAACAAGGTGTTTTGTTATTTTAGTTAAGGTTCAGGCCATACCTCCTGTCATTTCCAGGGAACTACAGGCTTATCAGTCTGACCTCAGTGAAGGGGGAGGTTATCAAGCAGATCATCTTGAGTACCATCACATGGCACATTGTCATGGGTTAGCAAGCATAGTCCCAGAAGTGATGTTCTTGCAAAGAGGTGCTTACAGCTTCCTCTGTGACCTGATAGAACCTATCAGCTGGCCAGTTTGAATATGGACAATTCTTTAAGCCACTTAAAGTTGTGACTGCCTCTGTGATGCACACTTAAGAATAGACAAACCCTGAGCAGAGCTCTCTCATTTCCGGTGCTGGGACAGGTGGCTGCAGGGTCCCGTACGGGAGCCAGCGGGCCTGGCCCAGGCCGTGCTCGGGCCAGGCCGGGCCAGGCCACAGCCATCCTGGAGCTGATGGGCCCTGTTCCACCCGCGGAACCCCCCCCCCCTCCTTCCTCCACAGCAGGGCTGTGGGCAGCCTGAGTGGCTCGGCTCCCCCCCCTCCACTGTGGCCAAGATTTCACCTAAAGCTGCACCACTGTCTGGCAGAGGTCATGTGACCGACAGTGATAAGGAACATTCCAGCTGCAAGGCCTAAGTGAAATTAACCCTTTTAGTGCTATGAAGAGCTGAAAACCTGAGGGAAGAGAAAGAGGAGATGCTTAAAGCCGAAATTCTGTTGTAAAGCTATGACATATCAGAGTACCCATTGTAATTTCATGAAGGCATGGGGGGTGGAGTGTTCAACTTGTAAGCAAAAGCACCTGCGCTAAGATAGGCAGATGCTGACGCAGCTGTAATTTCATGAGAAGTTTGAACAGAGAGCGATGGAAGCGATGAGGACTTTTGCTCCAAATGGAAAAGGAGAAGACCTCAGTTCCTAGAGATGCTCCCAGAGATTTCTTAGAGACGAAATGTTCCCAGAGATAGGTGAAGAGAACTTTTGTTTCTGAACAGCTCAACCTTAAAATTGTACCCCAAAAAACTTCAAGAGTGGACCCTCGAAAGCAGTTGTGGGAAAAGCTGCAAGTCGTGGGAAGGGACTCGCATGCGAGCAGAGGACCAACCCAGGCAGCTGGCTCGTTGTGATAATGTTTTCATAGCATGGGCAAGAGAGACTCCTCTTCCTAAATGAACTGAACAAGGTTATTATGGAAGTAGTAAACAGACTGAACATCTCAAGGGCTGTCTTTTTTCATTGTCAGTGGGAGAAGGGAGAAAGGTGAGGGGAGGAGAAGAGTTCTGAAGATGTGGTATGATTTTTTTTTTTTCCCTCTTTTAGGTCTGTTAATAAACTTCTATATATTCTTTCAAGTTTAGTGCTTGCTTTTCATTTCTCCTAATTCTTATCTCACACAAGGTAAACAGTAATGAGTATTACACTACACTAAATTGGTGTTTCTGCCCGGTTACAAACCCAAACCCGCTACACACATACAGAACAACCAGGGGATCAGGCCCAGCCAGCATGAGTTTATGAAAGGCAGGTCCTGCTTGACTAACCTGGTCTCCTTTTATGGAAGGGTGACCTGCTTGGTGGATGAAGGAAAGGCTGGGGATGTTGTCTACCTCGACATAAGTAAAGCAAGCCTTTGACATCCTTTCCCCCAGCATGCTCCTGGAGAAACTGGCTGCTAATGGCTTGGACAAGTGTACTCCTTGTTGGGTAACAAACTGGTTGGATGGCCAGGCCCAGAGAGTTTTGGTGAAGGGTGTGTTGGTTGCTAGTCACAGTTGGTGGCTTCTTGCAAATGGTGTTCCCCAGGGCACAGTATTGGGGTTACTTCTGTTTAATATCTTGATTGATCTGGATGAGGGGACTACGTGCAACCTCAGTAAGTTTGTAGACAACACCAATTGGGTGGGAAGTTTGATCTGCTTGAGGGTATAAAGGCTCTGAAGAGGGGTCTGAACAGGCTGGATTGATGGGATAAGGCCAATTATATGAGGTTCAACAAGGGACTTGCATTTGTCACAACAACCCCATCCAACACTACAGGCTTGGAGAAGAATGTCTAGAAAGCTGCCTGACAGAAAAGGGCCTGCGGGTATTGGTAGACAGACAGATGAGTATGAGCCAGAAGTGCGCCCAGGTGGCCAAGAAGGCCAATGTCATCCTAGCTTGTATCAGCAGTAGTGTGGCCAGCAGGACTAGAAAAGTGATTATCCCCCTGTACTCAGCACTGGTGAGGCCGCACCTCAAGTACTGTGTTCACTTCTTGGCCCCACACTACAGGTGCTGGAGTATGTTCGAAGGACAACAAAGCTGGTGAAGGGTCTGGACCATAAGTCTTTTAAATTGTCTTTTACAGCAGGGGCAAGATTAAGTTCTAGATGAGTTGTCATGGTTTAACATAGGTAAAGAAGGCTCCATCAGCCACAGAAGTGATTCTCTTGCAAAGAGGTGCTTACAGCTTCCTCTATGACCTAACAGAACCAATCAATTGGCTAGTTTGAATATTGGCAACTTTTTAAGCCACTTAAGAAGCTTGACACACCTCTGTGATCCACATTTAAGAACAAACAAACCCCGGGAAAGCTCTCTCTTGCTTCCAGCTTTTGGACAGGTAACTGAGGGGCCCGTGCAGCCCAGTGGGGCCGGGCCGGGCCGGGAGACAGCCATCCTGGAGCCGTGCGGCCCTGTTCCACCCACAGCCCTCAGTGAGGGCCAGCCCCTGCAGCCCTGCTCCATGCAGGCAGCGAAGCCTGGCTCCCCCCCCTCCAGTTCGGCTGAAAAGTCATCTGAGGCTGCCCTGCCCAGCAAAGATCATGTGACCAACAGCAAGAGTCGAATTCCAGCTGCGGGGCCAGGTGAGATTAACCCCTTTAGTGCTGTAACTTTCCTCCAGAACAGATGAAACCTGCAGACATCAATCCTCTTCTGAGTCAGAGGAGGAGGAAAGGTGAAGGCAAGTGAAGAAAACACCATACAGACACCAAAGTCAGTAAAGAAGCAAGAGCTGAAACCCTAAGAAAGGAGAAAGAGGAGATGCTTCAAGCCTAGAAGCGGAAATTCTGTTGTAAAGCTATGGTGATGGACTATGATATATTAGAGTACCTGTTGTAATTTCATGAAAGCATGAGGGGGTGAAGCGTCCAAACCGCAACCATGAGCAAAAGTACCAGTGCTGAAATTAAGCAAATGTTGAAGTAGCTGTAATTTGATGAGAAGCTTGAACAGGGAGAGATGGAAGTGATGAGGACTCTTGCTCCCAGGGAAGGAGAAGACCTCTGTTCCTAGAGATGAAGATGCTCCCAGAGATAGGTGGAGAGAACCTTTGCTTCTGAACAGCTTATCCTTAAAATAGAACCCCATTAGTTCAAGATTGGACCCTCGAAAACAGTTGTGGGGAAAGCTGTAAGTCGAGGGAAGGGACTTTTCACATGTGAGCAGAGAACCAACCTGGGTGGCTGTCTCGCTGTGACACTGAAGCCGTGAGAGAACTTCTTGTGGAGATGTCTCCATAGCATGAGCAAGAGAGACTCCTCTCCCTAAGTGAACTGAAAAAGGTTATTATAGAAGTGGTAAACTGACTGGAAAATCTCCAGGGCTGTCTTTTTACATTGTCACAGTGGGAGAAGGGAAAAAGGTGGGGGGAGGAGAAGTGTTCTGAAGGTTTAGTCTGTCTTTTTTTTTCTTTTAGGTCTGTTAATAAACTTCCTTATATTCTTTCAAGTTTTGTGCCTGCTTTGCTTTTCTCCTAATTCTTATCTCACAGAAGCAAAATAAGTAAGTAAGGGATATTTTGAACCAAACCACTACAGGGTTTAGGCCCTTCTAATTTTCTTCTTGTATAACCTCACAACATCTTTGTAGTCCTCCTGAGTTGCCTTCCCCTTCTTCCAAAGGGCATAAACTCTCCTTTTCCTGAGTTTCAGACAAAGTTCTCTGTTCAGCCAGGCTGGTCTTCTTCCCTACTGGCTTGTCTTTTTGCTCCTGTGTGTTTAGGATTTCCTTCTTGAAGAATATCCAGCCTCCCTGGACTTCTTTGCCCTTCAGGACTGCCCTCCAAGGGACTCTCTCAACCAGTCCCCTAAACAGGCCAAAGTCTGCCCTCTGGGACTCCAAGCTGGCATTTCTGCTGACCCCCCTCCTTACTTCTCTGAGAATTGAGAACTCTTTCATTTCATGATTGCTGTGCCCCCAACCACCACATCACCCACCTCCTAGACTGTTTCCTCTCTGCTCTGTTGTATTTCCTGCAGACATCTGATAAGTTGAAGTCCCCCATGAGAACAAGGGCCAGCAATCATGAGACTTCTCCCAGCTTCTTATAGAATATTTCATCTGCCTCTTCATCCTGGTTGGGTGGTCTATAACAAACTCTCACCAGGATATCTGTCTTGTCGGCCTTCCTCTTCTCATTTGACAGCCACAATAGGAAAGACTTGGTTGTAGCTGGTCTGATCTGATTAGGAACTCATACATGTGTGCTGTTTATACAGACCAACCACAGGAAGGGAGTCTGCGCAAGAGTCTCATGCAAATGAAGTAACATTCCAGAAAATACCAGCCACAGGATTGTAACAGTGGAATTCAGTATTTTACCAAATTAGTTGCTCCATCTCCTAAATCTTCAGTTTCAGTGTTTTACTAGCAAAAAAATGGATAGTACACAGCAAGATTTCTCCAGTTACAGAAAGATTACTTTTCCCTCAGTATTCATGAAGTGTGCCTTGTTGATTACACATTTATGTCTAGGTTAGAAGAGCATCCTTCTTTCTACGTTTCAAAGACAATAATGAGTGTAGTAGTGTTTGTTATGGTTAAATCTGTACAACTATGGATGGTTTTTTCAGATAGAGAACTTAAGTATTATAAGATATATACAGCACACACTTTTTAAAATAACCACATGATTTTATTTGCTAAAAAATAATTTTTACTCTAGGTGATTTAATTGTTTTGATGTTATTGTGAGGAATCCATTCTTTAATGCCTGGGGGAGAGAGGAAACTAATATTTTAAAGTTGATATAACAGTATATTTTTATTTAGCATTTTTAGTTATTGATAACTATGGACAGGCTGAAGTACTATATGTGTAACTAAAAGATAAGCAAAAACAATAGTGGTAATTAATTAGTTTGTAGAACCTTCAAAGGTCAAGCAGCATAGAAAACATTACATTGTCTGAGAATGTAACTGATACTCAAGCATAGTGGCATACAAAAGTATCAGAAATTACAAAGAACAAAGCTCAAAATGGCACCAAATAATTATAACCATATTAGTAGTTGTGTCACTTCTACTATTGTAACCACGGTATTGACATTAAATCTAGGATGTCAAAAATGTTCATTTTTATGATTATAAATTTGATGTCAAAAATCACATCCCTTGATTAACTATGGTATGTTTAGAACCAGTTATTTCACTAAAACATCTTTAAATTCTTAATAGTCTGAAGTATTAAAGAAGTCAATATTTTCAACCGCACAACTAAAAGTATTATTTGAAAGGCAGTCAACTCAAAGTTAATTCCCATTTCACAACATTATTTGTTCTGGATGGGGTTCCAATTTATTCTTCTACAGCACAACATTCTGGAGACCTGACAGAGAAAGAAATAAGGGAAAATTTTTCATGCTAAGCCTATAAGAAAATACAGAAGGCTAAGAAGCAGCACACCTAGGACAACTGTATTCTAGCAGTGAATGACCATCAACCCTTTTTTGATGCAAAAAAATCAAAAATTCTACTTCTCTGAAAAACATTAAAAACTTTATTTTGTTCATTAAGTCACAGGAATAAAACCATACCCTTTTACAAGTTATTTTAATTGTATACCAACTCTCTTATAAACAACATAAATGATTAAAGTCAATGTTTATATACTAAAGGAGTACATACTTAGCAAGTATAATGGTCAAAGTGAAGAAACTTTGCAGAAGACCCTCAGCATCTTTTCAAGTTTCTTTTGGAGGAGGGGAACAAATTACATTATCTTCAGAACTCAAGTCTAATCTGAAATCAGCTATATGTAAATAAAATCCAGCTAGGAGAACTGAGAAGGAGAACAGAAAAGCTTCAACATTAAAGTCACCAACTGGAAGTGTTAATATTGTTAACTGAGTTATGCAATATGGCAATGTTATATTGATACTATAAGCAATAAACCTGTCATACTGAAATTTGGATTTTCTATACTGTGTAAAAACCCAAGGTTGCTCACATACAGAGTAGTGAACACACTTTAAAGGTACACTTAAAAGCCTCCAATAAAGGGGAAGCATAACATCTGTTTGAATAGCAAGTTAAAAAGTCTTTTTATACCATTAAATATATTGGGGAGGAAATATAAATGTCTATATTTGCAACACCCTTTGCATTCAGTGTGCAACTCGAACCATAAGGAAAGAAAACAGTGTATGGTAGTAATACTGTTTAAATAACATGAGATTATACATTGCAGCATAATTAATACTACATACATACATTCCTAGTGTTGCAGTGATCCATGGCCAAAGCCAGGGTCAGCTGGATCAAGGGGACCAGAGAGTCCACTGGTTTGATCCTTCCACAGCCCCAAACCCCTGAAATTACAGGGAGCACCCCAAAGGCTGCGATCCGTGCCTTACCTTTAGCTGCAGCTCTCCCTTCCCCATATTTCTCATATCTAGCTGCTTTTCCAGAGAGATCTAGGTTCTTCGACAGCTAATTGGTCTCTGTTACTCCTCCCTGCCTACCCCTTCCCCCCTTTGTTGTAATACCTTCTCCCTGCCTCTGTAACGCCCCCTGGTTGATGTATCATTGGTTACTGTGCGTTTTACACACCCCTTTGGCAGGAGTACAAAACGCCCCCGCAAGCCGCGTGGCTTCGGCTTTTCTGTGGATTTCTGCTCTCCAAAGAAACCCTCTTCCCCCACGAGGAGTCCCTCCGCTTTATCCTACCTCTTTCGCATGCCCTTCACAATGGGATGCAAGGCGAACCAGTGCAGGTGCTTCGCCTGCCCCCCCGCTCTGCGTTCGGTCTCCATCTGTCCCCGCTCGGGGCAGGCAGAAGTTTGCTCGGTACCAGGACATCGCGCTAGCCCGGGACGGCACCGTAGCACCTAGTAGGTGCTGATATATATGTTCTCAAACATATATACACACCCTGTCACAAGTGCACTTGACACATCCTCTCAAACCCCCATCCATTCATTCCCACTCACAGTATCTGAAGGTAGATTGCTATGTTGTTTGGAGCTACCACTTTTTATAAAAGCACATACAAAAAGATCATGTCCACTGTAATCTCACAGCAACACTCAAAATGATCCCACAAAAACCAGGAAAAGTTAGTGCACACACAAAATAAGGCTAAAAAAGTCTTAGGAGTTCCAATCACACAGTATAACAATCTCACAATTGCGAAGATTAATGATAAGCTTTGTTGTGGATACAAAAATGCTGCTAGCAAGAATTTTTCTTGCTACTTTCTAAGTCCGTGGGATACTTTTCTCTCTCACAGAAGATATTCGCAGAGTTTATAAACCATGAACACCTGCGACCTTGCCAAGCTTTGTTTATAGTACAGTAGAAAAATATTTTGACAATGGATGTTTTAGGATTTTAGCCAATCACCCCCAAGGGGTGGCTGATCCTTTGTCCAATTAGACTATGAAGAAAAAAGTCTATTAAAGAGTTTGTAAAATAATTAAATAAATTAATCTTGTTGAGGTGATACTTTGTAATTGATTAAGTAACGCAGTGCAAAGCGACATCCATTGACTCTTTTGTGTGAATGGAATGATGGAAGACACGTGGGTAAGTTTAATGGATAGTTCATATATACATGTGACCAGGAACACCCAAACCAGATTTGTGCTCTTAGATTAGTCATTCTGAATCACGATGCACTTCTGAAGCATCAGCTCTGCAAATTGGGCAGGTACGATTTGCCTGTAAAACCAGAAATAAAATAAAGTTTAATGCACTGACAAATACGCTCGTTACAGTAATGTAGATACAAAAATGCTGCTAGCAAGGATTTTCTTGCTATTTTCTAAGTCCGTGAGAGACTTTTCTCTCTCACAGAAGAGGTGGCAGGGAATGTAAACAACCCAGACACCTGCAACCTTGAAAAGCCTTGTTTATGGTATAGTAGAAAAATATTTTGACAATGGATGTTTTAGGATTTTAGCCAATCACCCCCAAGGGGTGGCTGGCCCTTTGTCCAATTAGGCTATGAAGAAAAAAGTCTATAAAAGAGTTTGTAAAATAATGAAATAAATCAATCTTGCTGCACAACTCCTGCCTGCTGGATCTTCTCCTCCTCCTCCTCCCTATGGCTGCGGGACACGGTGCTATACCGTAGGAACCAGGCCTGCGGTAATATTTGGTGCTGCCCGACGTGATCTGCACTCTCTGACGTGTCCTGCTGCTGCGAGCCAAGCCGAATTCCTCTAGAGGTACGCTGCTCCCCTTTGCCCCCCGGGACCGGGAGGTCCGTCAGAACTGAGAAATGGCAAACAGCGGCTCACAAACCGAAGCTGTGATGCTGGTCTGGAAAGGTGTGTTAAGCATATTGCGCACCTCCATTCCTGAAAACTCAGTTCGGGAATTATTAGACTGGGCTACTTTAAAAGGGATTTCCATGGACAGAGATAGTGCCCTGGACTTTGCCTTATGGCAGGAACTCGGATGCGCTGTCCGACAGGAGCTCCCGACTGGGGACTCAGCAGCGTTAGAATTATACAAAACCTGGCGTTCATTATTTATCCTGCTGACAGACCTTGACTGTAACAGCAGGGCTGAATCGCCTATCTCGCTGATGAGTGACGGAGGAATGTCCGAGGGGGGCCCCGTTGACTGGGTTTCGGGGGAAAATGATAATGGATTCAGAAAAAACCCCCCGGCTCCACAGGCAGAGCCTGCGCAGGCTCACCCTGCACAATCGCAGGACTCCACAGCCTCCAGGAACCCCGCGCCGCCAGAGGCAGGAGGGTCAAGGCAGCAGGAGGGCGCACAGCCTGCCTTGCCTTTCGGCTGGGCGGCGGCCACGGCTTATCCAGTGCCTCAGATCAGCGGCTTAGCCACTTGGATGCCCAGAGACGCTCCTAGCTTGGTTCCATATGGACCTGGATCTAACTTCTTAGCCGGCGGAGCGCCGGGCGTGCCTGCCCCGGGACTCCCTGGGTGTGGTCCGCTGCCCTCCCTGGCGCTGGACTGTTCTGCGCAGTCGCAGAACCGAGCCATCGACCTTTTAGTGCAGCATTTGCCCCTGCTGATGGAGCTGCCAAACTTATCCCGAAGGATGGAGGAACTCCTCACCCTGTTAGAGCGGCGAATGCCCAAGCCAGCGCCGCCCGCGCCGCCGGCGCCCCCCCCCCCGCCATCTGCGGGAGACGCGGCTCCGAGCCGAGAAACGGCGCGGCCGGCGGCGAACCCGGAAGCGGCGCAGCTGCGGGAAAACCCGGCAGCGGCGGCGGCTGCGGACACGCTGCCAGAGACGGCGGCTGCGGAGCAGCGGGCAGGGGCGGAGGCACCCAGCGAGACCCCCGAGAATGGGCCGGCGGCGGCAGCGCCGGGCGCGGCTGGGGAGCGCGAAACAGCAGCGGAAGCGGCGACCGCGCCGAACGCAGCTGCTGTGCCAGAGGCGGCGGCGCCGAGAGCAGCTGTAGCCCCAGGGACGGCGACAACGGTTCCAGTACCAGTTCGGTCGGGGCTGGCCGAGACGGCCTCCCGTATAGAAACTGGTGTGAAAACTGCCGCGCAGCCAGCTGCAGTCTGTCCTGTCTGTTCTGCCTCTAGCGAACTTAGCCAAAGTGCCCCTCCACGTAAATTTCTGTTCACTCCCAGCACCCCAAAGTTGCCTTTGCCTGATGATTCCTAGTCAGGCAGTGAGGCAGATGAGGTGCTGGCCCCAGGTTGTCAGGCGGCTGTAGCCGCGCGGCGAAGAAAAAGGCTGCGCCGGTCTCGCCCCTGGACCTTTCAGGACTGCACAGTAACAGTGCGTCCGACGCATTATAATCGCTTCTTAGAGTCCCTTAAGATGCGAACATTGGAGGAGGGTGACTGGAGGTCATTAGAAATCCTTGGAATGCCATATAGATCTGAGGATTCTGGGGGTAACCGGGGAGCTGTTACACTCCATCCACTGGCGGTGCCAGAAGTTCAGGATGGTAGTGCTTCCCCTAAAGGTGAGATCCAAGCTTTCCCAGTGTATAAGGCTCTCCCAGATTCAGGGGAGCATGACAAGCATGAGGTAATTGCCTGGAAAGTTGCCCAGGACCTCCAATCCAAGGTGGCACAATATGGACTAGGTTCTGCCGAGGTTATGCAGATAATAAGGGTGATAAATACAGATTTGCTTTCTCCGTTTGATATCAGACACTTAGGTCAAATTCTATTTCAACCTGTACAATTTACAGTTTTTGAGAAAACCTGGAGAAAGCTGGCCGGCAAGACTGCATTAGCAAATATGAAGCTCCCTGCTGCTGATCCTAGACAGACAGCAGGAGTGGATGCTTTGATGGGGACTGGTCCCTTCTCTGATCCCAGTCTACAGGGTAACTTGTCCTCTAGCATCCTGCAGCAAGCTCAACAGGTCGGCATGGCTGCCCTGTTGAAAACCATAGAGTTGTCTGCGCCCAGAAAGCGATATACTGAAATAGTTCAAGGGAAATCAGAGTCATTCCTCTCTTTTGTAGAGAAAGTCGCTGCTTCTCTTGAGAAGCAGGTTGAGGATGACGGGTTAAGACAGATGTTGTTAAGACAGTTAGTGAGAGATAACGCAAACGAGGAGTGCAGAAAAATCATAGATGCCTTACCAGGGGATCCTGAGGTAACAGACATGGTCAAGGCCTGTGCTAAGGTGGGATTTGGGAACCAGAAAAGGTCTGCCTTGGCTGCGTTCCTGCAGCCTGTTCACGCATCTTCTGGTCGTGAACCAAAGCCACCAAAACAGGTGAAGAAACGGAAGCGGCCTAAGCCGAGCCAAAAAGAGAACACACCGATCCCCCAGTGCAAGAGGTGTGGCAGGCCAGGCCATTGTACGGGCTACTGTAGATCCCGGACTCATGCCAATGGTCGGCCTTTGTCGGGAAAATTCCACCCGGGTGCAAGGAGGGGGAATTGCTCTCCGATGCGGTCACTCCCCCAGAGAGTGGCACAGGTACAGGCACAGGCCTACCCAGCCACCCTAGAGACGGCACCCAGGGATCAGACGGTCCCCACGGATCAGACGGGTTTGACGTCCACACCGCAGCCGCAGTCGTCTTAGACTCTAGCAGTATTTATAAGGTTCCCTTGGATGCATATGGACCCTTAGCCCAGGGATCCAGTGCGATGCTGGTGGGAAAACCTGATGTTGCCCATCAAGGAATCTTAGTGCACTCAGGAGTTATTGATTCTGACTTTAAAGGCCAGATTTGCGCTATGGTCTCTACACAAAAACCCCCTGTAACTATTCCTGAAAAGACCTGCCTTGCTAAATTAGTGCCTTTTAAGTCTTGTGTCCCCAGGGTAGAACAAATTCAGGAAGATAACGGCAGTGGATCTACGGGACTTCCGCAGGCCTTCTGGACCGCAGACATCTCTGACCAAAGGCCACACATGACATGTACCCTGGCCCTGCCAAGCGCCCAACCACCCCGGATTCAGCTTCGAGGTTTGATTGATACGGGTGCTGATGTAACTATCATCTCCTTCTCTGCATGGCCTCCCTCATGGCCTTTAGCCCCGGTGGGATCGGCCATCGCAGGATTAGGAGGAACCACACAGAGCTATTTAAGCGAACGGCCTGTGGTGGTGAAGGATTCAGAGGGACACACAGCTACAATTAGGCCTTATGTTGCTACCACTTCCTGTAACCTTTGGGGACGGGATGTGTTGGCAGCTTGGGGCGTACGGATTGGGACAAATTTTAGCAGGGGTCACTGTGTGTAAGAGCGCACAGTATCCTACACTGCCTTTGAGGTGGTTCATTAACACACCAATCCGAGTCAGACTCTGCTCTGTTAGTTGAACTAAGGGCTGTTACCATGGCTTTTCAGCGATTCTCACAGGAACCTTTGAATTTGGTTACTGACTCTGCTTATGTAGCAGATATCACCCAACACTTAGATTGTTCCCTTCTGAAGGAGGTGAACAATGCGGCTCTGTTTTCGCTGTTGCAAACCTTGTGGTCTGCAATTCAGGCTCGAGAGCATCCGTATTACATTCTGCACATTCGAAGCCACACCAATTTGCCAGGGTTTCTAACAGAAGGCAATGCCAGGGCTGACATGCTGGCCAACCCTGCATGGGCAGGGCCTCAGCCTGACAAAATTGCACAAGCCAAGGCATCGCACGGTTTCTTCCATCAAAGTGCACATACCCTACAGAAGCAGTTTCATTTAACGCCAACCGAGGCGCGCGACATTGTCAGCGCTTGTGCTGACTGTCACGGACTCGCTGCGCCTTTGCCAGGGGGGTAAACCCCAGAGGGCTAAAAGCCTTTCAGATTTGGCAAACGGATGTAACTCACATCCCAGAATTTGGTCGGCTGAAATATGTGCACGTGTCTATTGACACTTTCTCCTCGGCTATGTGGGCTACTGCTCACACTGGAGAGAAGGGCCGTGATGTCATTGCCCATTGGAAATTGGCTTTCTCAGTCCTGGGCGTGCCAGCTTCTGTGAAAACCGATAATGGTCCTGCCTACGCCTCGGAGAAGACGCGGCAGTTTTTACACCTATGGGGTGTAGACCATACCTTTGGTATCCCACATTCTCCTACTGGCCAAGCCATTGTTGAACACGCTCATGGTACCTTGAAGCGTGTTTTGGACAAACAGAAAAGGGGAATGCATGGAGAAACCCCACAGAGCCGACTAGCAAAAGCTTTGTATACAATTAATCACCTTACAGTATCACAAAATTCAAATAATCCTGTTATTCTGAATCATTTTCTCTCATTGCAGTCTGCAGGCGACAGACAACTGCCCCAGGCAAAAGTCTGGGTGCGGAATTTACTCACTAACCAGTGGGAAGGCCCTCATGAGCTTATCGTTTGGGGTCGTGGGTATGCTTGCGTTTCCACAGATACTGGGATACGGTGGCTACCTTCAAAATGCGTTCGCCCTGACCTACGGCACCAGAGGCAGAACAGGCAACCTCCAAATGATGACCAGAACGCCAATCATCCAAATGGCGACCAGAATGTAGATCATCAGCCTAATGACTCTTCTGATGATGACCAGGATGTCAACCATCAGGCAGATGGTCCTTCTACAAGCAGAGACTGGGATGGTCCTTCTACAAGCAGAGACTGAACTTTAAATTTCTTGTTATGGAGTCAGATAGTTAAAGCCTTAAGGACATATTTAGAATTAATAACTGAGGTAGATTTCTATTTGGCATTAATAGTAGAGTTGTTATCTTATAAAACAAAAAGGGGGAATTGTAGATACAAAAATGCTGCTAGCGAGGATTTTCTTGTTATTTTCTAAGTCCGTGAGAGACTTTTCTCTCTCACAGAAGAGGTGGCAGGGAATGTAAACAACCAAGACACCTGCAACCTTGAAAAGCCTTGTTTATGGTACAGTAGAAAAATATTTTGACAATGGATGTTTTAGGATTTTAGCCAATCACCCCCAAGGGGTGGCTGGTCCTTTGTCCAATTAGGCTATGAAGAAAAAAGTCTATAAAAGAGTTTGTAAAATAATGAAATAAATCAATCTTGCTGCACAACTCCTGCCTGCTGGATCTTCTCCTCCTCCTCCTCCCTATGGCTGCGGGACACGGTGCTATACCGTAGGAACCAGGCCTGCGGTAATAGCACAGCATCTCTGGTCCCCTGGTTGACTAGTTGTTTTTGTGTATTTCGTCAAATTAATTCCCCTTCACATCTTAACATAACTGGTGTAAAGATGAATTAGGTGCACATGATGTATCATAGGCTGCAATGTATGTATGTATGTATGTATGTATGTATGTATAGGCTCTCTTAACTTGCTATTCCTTCAGTCAAGCTAACTTCCCGTAACATAAGAGCTGCACAAGGAATTGCAATTATCATAAGAAACATTAAATGAAAATATTCTAGCTGAAATAAACCTTATTTAGAAGAAAAGGATTCCCAGCCTGGGCCTTCAGGGTGAACACAGGTCATGTTTTCAAGTTTTTCTTTGGAATTATGACTAAATCCTGCTTTTAAAAAAAGGTTTCTCATGTATTCCTTTGACTCAATTTTGGAGGTTAGGATTTTTCTTTTTTTTTCTTTCTCTCGGGGAGTTTTCTCCCATTTGTTGCCTGATACCAACAGTACTTATGAGAGACAAAAGAAGGGTGCAGCTGGCTGCAGTCTCTGCTTTTGGGCTTTCTCTTAGGAAGGGCAGAGATAGGGCAAGATTTTGGCTGGGGGGTGAGGGGCTGGGCTCAGCTCCTCGCTCCCTCTTGTTCTCGGGACAGGAGGAGGAGACAGTGCTGTTGCTGCTGTGGGGAGAATTCGCTGCCACCGCAGAGTTCCATCTCTTACTGCTTCTCCTACCATGAGGGAGGCTTTGCTTATAAGAACTGGGACCTTATTAACACCTGACCTCACTGGAAAGGATCCTCACCATCTACTTGGGTGCCCCAGGGGAAAACCCGGGACCCCGAACCCCTCTGAGGGAGCGTCTCCGGGCTGCTTTTGGGAGCCTGGATGCCCCTGCCCAGCCCCAGTTTTCTGTCGCCACTTTGGGTCTTTCACTACACTTTAACTTGACACCCCATGTCCGCCCGGATGCCTGTGTCTCCTGCTATGGCTGTGGAGTTTCTGCTACATTTTGTTTGTCACCCAAGGTGTGCTCGCCTCTGCTGTTCCAGCTTGCTCCTCCCAAGGTTCCTGCTACAGTCCATTTCGCCATCCAGAAGGGCACCAGGACTGGCTCCCCCTGTGAGTTTGTAAAGGAAGCCTCTTTTCTATCTCTTCTGCTGGCTCACCTGCCATTACCCACATGCAGAGAGGTAGCTAAGCCTGCACCACAGTGCCCCCTG
Source organism: Aphelocoma coerulescens (assembly GCF_041296385.1). Classification (NCBI taxonomy): domain Eukaryota; kingdom Metazoa; phylum Chordata; class Aves; order Passeriformes; family Corvidae; genus Aphelocoma; species Aphelocoma coerulescens. Next base: position 6,222,119 of record NW_027184080.1, on the reverse strand, counting down.
CAGCCAGGGGGGAATCATCGCACCTGCCCTGCCCAGCCAGGAGCCAACAGCGCCCCTGCCAGCTGTGACCATAACTACACCAAAGGGGAAAATGCTTAAAGAACGGGAAGAGACTGTTTATTGGGTTTTCTGTTTCGGTTTGTTGTTGCTGCCATTGGGGTTTTTTTGTTTGTCTTGTTTTTTATATATATATATATATATATATATATATATATATGTAAAGAACTGTTGTTACTTTTCCCATATCTTTGCCTGAAAGACCTGTAATTTCAAAGCTATAATAATTTGGAGGGAAGGGAGTCATATTTTCCATTCCAAGGGAGGTTTCTGCCTTCCTTGGCAGACACCTGTATTTCAAACCAAGACATTCAAGGAGTTAGGATATCAATAAATGTTGCTGCCTGTTCTGAGCTTCCCCTCCCCCTCCCAAAGACACTTGCTCCTGCCATGTGCTCCGAGCTCCTTTGTTCTAAGCGCGGGCAAAACCAAATGTAACTCAAACTCTTTAGCAGTGTCTGATTGGCCAGTCACCCCGGGTCTGCCCCCAGTCCTCCCCTTTCCCCTTCTCCTAATAAAAGAGACCATCGAGGGAGGCCCCGCCCTCTCTTGGCTCAGCTATCTTCCTGTGAACATCTCTTGTTGTCTGTCTCATTTGAAAGCTTCTAACTGCAGGAAATTGAGTGAGCAGGGAGCTATATTTCTCCCTCTTTGCTTCTGCTGGTGGTATTTGCTTTGCAGCTGACACAGGTACTGATTTTAGAGCTACTAAAGCGCTAGATCGCCCGTGCTACCTCTCTAGGCTGCTCGAGACTTTCTAAAGCATTAAACCACTAGCCTAGCCAATATAAAGCTGAAAAGATACCTTCCACATTTGGCCCCTAACGTGCTATCTCTGAACTCGGGTTCTGAGAGACTTTTAGAGTGTCCCGGCAGCTGTGTCTGCTGGAGTTAGCTCTGCACATTCTGCCGTGCCACCTCTGTGTAGCGAGCTGTTGCTTTTTGTGTAACATCGAGCCCAGAGGCTCAGCCTCTACCTTCCCCCACACCACATGACGAGGGAACGGCTGGTAAGCAGAAGACCCTTCTCGCATGTTTTTTTTTCCTCCGGACCTGCTTTCCTGTGGTAAAATCCAGATTTCTGGTGAGTATTTCCCTGCTGGTTTAGGGGCTCCTGTCTTAAGCTGGTGCCAGTGCAAACTTTCTCATTTTTTCCTCCTTTTGGGCGAGTTGGGGCTGAGGATTTGTGGTGCTGCATTCATAATGGGATCTGAAGTTTCTGCACACCATAGAGAAAGATACCACCAAGTTCAAAGCTACCTTTCTTGTACTGGGCATAAATACCCTAGAACTCTAATTCAATCTTTTGTACAATGGCTTTTTCAGTACTTTCCTAATCTGACCTCCGAGGACATAAGATCTGCTGAATTTTGGGATAAGGTGGGGAGAAAACTCTCCTCTCTTAGGCGTACAGGAGACGAAAAAGTTTCAAAATTCTTTCCTCTCCTGTTACTAAGTTACAATTTGCCAGAGAAAAAGGCAGTACATGAAAAGCCTCTGCAAAAACCCCCTGTTAATTCCCTTATACCCTCTTCCAACCCCTGTGTCCCAGACCCCTCTTCCCCTACGCTGGAAAACACAGCTAGAGCAGACTACTTTTTAGCACAGGAGAGCTATCGTCCTCCTGGCTCACCCGTGTTTCCTCAGCACCCTGCCTTGGACGGGAATCCGGAGCCCGTCCCAGGACCTTCCCAACCCCTCTTCTCCACTCCTTTGTCCCCAGTTTCTAGCCCTCATGTTTCAAGCGCGCGTAAAAACCCCATCTCCCCTGATCTCTTTGTTCCCAGGGACAGCCATTGCCATGTGCTTGCAGCCCAGGAAAAACCAGCTCCCCCCAACCCCTTTTCTCCGAGTTTGTTTGTCTCCAGTAATGGCGGACGCAATGTTTCTTCATCCCCAAACTACACCTCCCACAATCCCTTTCTCCCCTACCCCACAAATCCCTTCTTGTCCCCATCCCCTCCCACTCCCGCGTCACAACCTGACCCCGCCCCCAACCCTGCCCCCACAGCATCGTGTTTCACCCCTCCCTCTGTTCCCGCCCATCACTCAAGTACCGCCCCTGCCTCCCACAACCCTGCCCCCAACCCCTCCCCTCCTCCGGCCGTGTCCCCGCCTTCACTCCCCGCCCCTTCCCCTTCACTCCCCTCCCCTGCCCCTCCACTCCCCACCCCTGCTTCCCACAATCCCGTGACTACCTCTCTAAATCCTAGAACCCAGAGCTACCAGGAAGTAACTCCAACTACTTCTACTACACACTCTCGTACTAGCAATGGAGCAAACCCTGACTGGCCATCCTTTCCTTATTCTAATATTAAGGATTTGTGCAAGGCAATTAAGGAGTTTGGAATGCATAGTAATTATTTTAAGAGCCTTTTAAGTGCTACTTTTGCAACTCACTTACTTGTACCTCATGATTTACTTACATTGATGCAAACTCTTCTCACACCTGGTGATTTTATGATGTGGAAAAAGCAATGGAAAATAATTTTATCTGATTTATTGAAAATTTTGTGGCAAACTCCAGATAATTACCTGGACTTTGACAACAATTATATCACATTAGACCTTTTATCTGGTGACAATAATATGGCAAATCCTCAAAAACAAGCAATGCTTATCCCTTGTCCAGTTCTTACTGAAATCACACGTGCTGTGGAAAAGGCCTTAACATTATAACCATCTCAAACTCCTAACTCTCATTATACCACCATCAAGCAATTGCCAAATGAAAATATTATTCACTTTTATAACCGTTTGTGTGAAGCTGTCTTTTCCCAGGTCCCTAATCCTGACCTTCGACAAGTGCTCCTACTCGAACTTCTCCAAGTTAATACGAATGATGCTTGCAAACAAATCATCCTCACTCTCCCTATGCATCCTCCTCCTAATGTTGAATCCATCCTCGAAGTCTGTACAAAGAAGGTGCAGCTGAACACAGCTGCTCCCTTTTTGAAAAAAGTGGGGATGGTTGGGGAAGTTGTGGAGAATGTTACAGGTACAGGGGAAACTCAATCTCGAGGTAACTTTATATGCTATCATTGTCAGAAAAAGGGACATGTAGCTCGCAATTGCAGAGCGATTATAACTGCTGATAAAAACTCTCCAAAGAATGTTTCCCCAGGTCAACAGCAGGGAAACTAGAGACTCAACGCGTCCTAACAGCTCCGCGTTCAGACATAAATAAGGCTGCAGACAAAGCAACTTGGACTTCTGGACTCAGGTTTAAGGTAACCTGTGCTAAAACACACCATTTCAACAACAACAAACAGACTGTGATACCCATCTCATTCCAGAACGTGGACCACATGCCAGACTCTACATACCTTTTTGTTATTGGGGACACTTGGGAGACACCTGCTGGGGTAGAGGTTACACCCACACTCATGAAAGTGGATCAGAATGGGTGTTCTAACCTAATTGTACAATGTATATATCCACTGTCCTTTATGACAAAGGGTCAAGTCATTGCACAGGCCATTCCACTGCCCAAATACCTGCCCACAGATGGTCATATCCCAGCCATCTGTTGGACTGAGGTTTTGGGAAATGACAAACCTGTAATAGAATGAAAGCTCCGTCACAAATCACATAAAATCAGTATAATAGAAATGATAGACACAGGTGCTGATGTGTCTGTCATTCCATTTGATAAGTGGCCTGTGCAATGGGAATTGCAGTCTCAGGGCATCATACATGGGATTGGAGGTACCCAAATTGCGAAGCAATCCAAACACACCATCCAAATTGAAGGTCCTGAAGGACAAATAGTGACACTTCGTCCATATGTCCTAGACACCAAATTCACCCTGTGGGGAAGGGATGCCATGTCTCAGTGGGGGACAAAAATTGATATCACACCTAGACATCAAAATTTTCCCTTGCAGGCTGCTGGAGCAGAGTTCCATCCACAGAAATTAACTTGGAAAACAGATGAACCAGTGTGGGTTAACCAGTGGTTGCTAAAAAAAGAAAACTTAGAGGCACTCAAAACATCAGTAGCTGAACAATTGGCTAAAGGAAATATAGTTCCAACTAACAGCCCATGGAACACACCCGTGTTTGTAATACAAAAACCGGGTAAGAAAAAATATAGGCTACTCCAAGATCTTAGAGAAATTAATGTTATTGAAGATATGGGACCCCTTCAACCAGGTATGCCATCACCTTCAATGCTCCCACAACATTGGCATTTAGCTGTTCTTGACATTAAAGATTGCTTCTTTCATATTCAACTCCACCCTGCAGATGCCCCTCCATTTGCATTTGCTGTACCCTCTCTTAATCGTGAAACTCCCATGGAACGTTATCATTGGCTTGTGCTTCCCCAAGGTATGAAAAATTTCCCCAACTCTCTGCCAAGAGTATATTGCTAAAATTCTATCTCCCATCCGTGTCAAAGCAGAGAAAGCCATCATCCTGCATTACATGGATGATGTGCTGGTGTGTGCTCCCAATAATCAGTATCTTGAGCAGACACTTAACATGGTGATTGAGGCCCTAGAGGCCAAGGGCTTTGAATTACAACCTGAAAAAATGCAGAGAACAAGCCCTTGGAAATACCTCGGACTCAAAATCACAGAGACCTCTATCACCCCAACACCCGTCACCATTAATAATAACCCAAAAACATTAGAGGAAGTGCAACAGATCTGTGGGACACTGAAGTATTTAAGGTCCTGGTTAGGACTCACCACAGAGGATGTAGCTCCTCTTGTGAACCTACTGTCAGGGGACGGCGGTCCAGCATCCCCCAGATCCCTGACAGAAGAGGCAAGGCAGTCTCTCAGAAAGATACAAGAGCTCATTTCCACCAGACAAGCACACAGGTATCAGCCCTCCCTACCCTTTAAGCTTGTCATTCTAGGGAAGGCACCATGCTTTCACGGCCTCATATTTCAGTGGGACAAAGAGCAGAAGGAACCCCTCATCATAATTGAATGGGTATTCCTTCCACTCCAACCTCCTAAAACCATCACACAGCCACAAGATATAATGGCAAAAATTATCATGAAGGGTAGAACAAGGCTCCGCACCCTGGCAGGATGTGACTTTGCATGCATCTACTTACCAGTAACAACTGACACATTAGATCACCTACTCCAAAATAATATAAATTTACAATTTGCATTAGATAGTTACTCAGGCCAAATCTCCAATCATTACCCAAAACATGACACGTTTAATCTGGCATTCTCTTTCATCCCTCGAGAGATTCAAAGTAGAAAACCCCTTGATGCAATTACCATTTTTACCGATGCTTCAGGAAAAAGTAAGAAGTCCGTGGTCACATGGAAAAATCCAAAGACGCAAAAGTGGGAATATGACATCAAGGTAATCCAGGCATCACCCCAAGTAGATAAACTAGCAGCCGTCGTTAGAGCATTTAAGAGGTTCAAAAAACCCTTTAATTTGGTCACAGACTCAGCATATGTAGCTGGAGTAACTGTTAGAGCTGAGCATGCTCTCCTAAAAGAAATCTCAAACAAAAAAATTTATGATTTGCTCTCAAAATTAATTTATCTGGTTTCCCACAGAGAGCATCCCTATTTTGTCATGCATGTGAGGTCACATACAAACCTGCCAGGATTTATTGCAGAAGGTAATTGTAGAGCTGATGCTCTGGCTATGCCAGCAGACATAGTTTTATCAGCTGACTTACCAAAGCTCCCCCAAGTTTTTGAACAGGCAAAATTGAGCCATGCCATGTACCATCAAAATATTCCTGCTCTTATCCGTATGTTCCACCTGTCGTGGACACAGGCAAAAGCCATAGTGGCAACATGTCCCAACTGCCAGAAGCTACAGCTTCCATCACTGGGCTTGGGAGTCAATCCCAGAGGCATTAATAGCGGTGAAGTGTGGCAGATGGACGTCACACATTTCCCTGAATTTGGGAGATTAAAATATGTTCATGTTTTATTGATACCTTCTCTGGTGCTATGTATGCCTCTGCACATGCAGGTGAAAAGGATAAAGACATAGAAAAACATCTTGTCCAAGCTTTTGCTGTGCTCGGTATACCTGAGGAGATAAAAACTGATAATGGACCTGCCTACATCTATCAGGAATTAAAAACTTTCATCAGCAGTGGGGATTTCGACATGTTACAAGTATTCCTCACTCCTCAACTGGGCAAGGCATTGTTGAACGTGCCCATCAAACCCTCAAGCGAATGCTGCTACAACAATCAGGGACCACCAAACTCAACTCACCTGTCCTCAGACTCAGCAAAGCACTGTTTACCATAAACTTCCTGAATGGCACCTTTGAGGATCCAAACCCTCCCATCTATTGTCATTTCCAGAACACCGGGAGACAGAAACTGAAGGAGAATCCAGAAGTCCTGATCCGGGACCCAGAGACTCAAAAAATCCAAGGACCATACAAACTTGTGACTTGGGGACGTGGGTATGCCAGTGTATCTACCCCTCAAGGACTGAGGTGGATCCCTAGGAAATGGGTAAAACCTTATGTCACTTCCTCAAAAGTTAAGGAGGTTAAAACTGCTTCCTGGAGGAGACGCTGAAAAAAGGATCCTGATTTTGCACCCTCATGTAAACCCCCTACGGCAGATTTTGATGTTAATCCCTTAAGTTGCACTGTTTTGCACTCAGGTTTTGCACTGTATTCTGTAAATCTTCGTCCTGATACTCCATACCATAGATGTCCTGACTAAACCCCTGAGTTTAGACTGGGGAACTAGTTTAAAGGCATCCTAGGTACTATCGAGTTGTAGGGACAATAGATTCCAATTATGTTTTGCACTGTTGTTTTGCTACTTTTCTATGGACTTTTAAGTTACTAAGAGTTACAACCCAGCTTTAAAGAAAAAAAAATAGGGAATTGTTGCTGCCTGTTCTGAGTTTCCCCTCCCCCTCCCAAAGACACTTGCTCCTGCCATGTGCTCCGAGCTCCTTTGTTCTAAGCGCGGGCAAAACCAAATGTAACTCAAACTCTTTAGCAGTGTCTGATTGGCCAGTCACCCCGGGTCCACCCCCAGTCCTCCCCTTTCCCCTTCTCCGAATAAAAGAGACCCATCGAGAGAGGCCCCGCCCTCTCTTGGCTCAGCTATGTTCCAGTGAACATCTCTTGTTGTCTGTCTCATTTGAAAGCTTCTAACTGCAGGAAATTGAGTGAGCAGGGAGCTATATTTCTCCCTCTTTGCTTCTGCTGGTGGTATTTGCTTTGCAGCTGATACAGGTACCCATTTAGAGCTACTAAAGAGCTAGATCACCCGTGCTACCTCTCTAGGCTGCTCGAGGCTTTCTAAGGCATTAAATTACTAGCCTAGCCGGTATAAAGCTGAAAGATACCTTCCACAAATAAACAATCAGATATTGTGAAACATTATAAAATTGAGAGCTGAAAAGCCTGACAAGCAAAAAGGTTATTCTCTCTCTTGTTAATATTGGCCCCCTTCACTGTTTAACCTCTTTTTTATGAGTCTTCAGCCTTATGTAACATTGATTTTTTTCTCACTGCAGTCTTATATATAGGCACATAATTCATAATTCAGTATAAAATAGGTTTTCCTCTGGAAATCTTATATTGCCTGGAAAAGTCTTTCTATGTAGGTTTTTATAACTATAGGACAGACAAAAATTCAAATTTCATATGTAGATGTGTCAAAGTTTGCTTTAATGCCCTCTACTGTTGCATCATCAGCTGGTAATGGAATAGTAAGGTTTACTAAAATTAACCAATGATAATGTGTTCCCTTGCACAATTTATCAACATGAGATGTGAATTTAAAGAGCGAAAGTTATTTTACCCCACTCTAAACAGTCTAAAACTTTGTGTTGACATAGTGTAACTGTACTCCCTTTAGGCTCGGATTGCAAAAATCTTTCAAATAAAGAGAAACCTGCCTAGTTGAAACTGTTATGCTGATGTATTTTTTCTAAAGTCAGTCATCCTTTAGCCAATACTAGTGTTAAAAGTATGCAATTTCTAAGTTTGGTTAGAAGCATCAGCACAAAATCACCTTAGAATTACTACTGTTCACTTCAGATTACTAAAATAAGAATTCTCCAAAACTCTTTTTTCCCCCATTTTGCTGGTCTCTAAGGGCTATCTTCACTACCCTTTGATTACCAATTGAAAGTGTTTAACATAACATAAGAACTGCCATATTGAGTCCAACCAAAGCTTAATTTAACCAATCCCAGAGCCGCAGGCAGCTAAAACCAGCCATGGACTGCCACACAGCTAAACCTATCCGGCACGGCTTCTTGGGACCTCATCTGGGATTGCTCACCTCAGCTTCCCCCCCCCCCCCCTCCCCCCCCCCCTTCCAGCCACCCAGGGTCCATGCCACGGTGTTGAGAAAAGGGGAAGGGGGCAGGGGCCCTGGCCTGGGCCAGCAGGGCCTGGAGGCTCGAAAGACGCCCTACCTTCCTGCAGGTGAGCTGAAACAAAAGTAAATTCCCGCCTTTTCACTCAGTTTTTTCTCCTCTCCCCCCTCTCAGGCTCAGTTTAAAGGCATAGAAAGGCACAAAATTAATTTCTGGGCATAGATCAGCGATAGGGGATACACATCATAAAGTCACCCCAAGACATATGTCTACTCATTTTTTGAACACTTTCAGGGATTTCAGGGATTGTGACTCCACTGATGCCTTTTCCTGGTCTTAAAATCAAGAGTCATACACGGTTAGAAGGGGAAAAGGGATTTTACCTTGGTATTTATTGTAAGGATCCTTAGGTGCACACGTCCAGGTCATATGCATCGAGATGCACCCCCCCCCCCCCCCCCCCCCCCCGTGTATGTCCCTAAAGATCGGGTATAACATTATAGGTTTTACTAATTAGCATATCTATCAAAAATTCCCCAATGAGAGGCTCAAATGAGCCCCCCTTCCCAAGGAACCTTCCCCTGGATGGTTCTATCTTGGTTTACAGAATGTGTTCTGGAGAGGACCTTGGGGTCTGGGGCACACTGATCTCTAGCTACAAAGCTTCTAAAATGTTTAGTCTCTTAGCTTGACAAACAAGTCTAAGAATGTAGGCAAAAAGCACTAGGAATACAGAAGTTGTAAAAAGGTATAACAGGGGTGTAAAAGAAAAGGCAAAAAGTCTTCATGGCATCACCACCACTTTCCTGGGGAGCCTGTTCCAAAGCTTAACCATTCTTTCAGTGAGGAAATTTTTCCTAATATCCAACCTGAACCTCCCCTGGCACAACTTGAGGCTATTTCCCCTTCTTCTATCACTGTTTGCCTGGGATTTTTCCCTGATACACTTCCCTACCTTCCAGCAGCCTGTGGGTCAAGTACTTTTTGAGACAGATGCAATGTCTTTGCATTAACAACCCTCAGAAAAATTATTTTTTAAAAAACTTATTAACCTTCACAGAATTTTAGCATCCGTTATGTCATGGGGTGCATGACACCTGATGGTCCTTGTTCTCATTTCCGAAGAGAGAGAAAGCTATTTTTCCTTGTTTACTTTCTTTCCATGCCACACATAGAATTGTAGAATATCTCAAGTTGTAAGGGACCAATAAGGATCATTCAGTCCAACTCCCTGCTCCTTTTAGGACTACCTAAAACGAAATCATATGACTAAGAGCATTGTCCAGATGCTCCTTAAACTCTGACAAGCCTACTGCTGTGACTGCTTCCTTGGGGGGCCTCTTCTAGTGACCGACCACCCTCTCAGTGAAGAACCTTTTCCTAATGTCCAATATGAACTTCTCCTGACACAGCTTCTTTCCATTTCCTCGTGTCCTATTGCTGGTTACCAGGGAGAGATCAGCACATCCCCCTCCACTGCCCTTCTTGAGGAATCACAGAATTGCAGAATCAACTAGGTTGGAAAAGACCTCTGAGATCATTGAACCCAACTTATGACCTAACACCACCGTCAACTAGACCATGGCACTAAGTGCCATGTCCAGTCTTTCCCTAAACATCTCCAGGGATGGTGAATCCACCACCTCCCTGGGGAGTCCATTCCAATGTCTAATCACCCTTTCTGTGAAGAAATTCCTCCTAATGTCCAACCTGAACTATTGTTGCAGTGGGGATACTGTAACACCTATACCAAACCAGGAGTCCCGTGGAAAACAAATATATACAGACGGATTCTTGCTAGATGTTTCAGAGATGTTTATTTCCCCAGCCGCATGGCCGGGGCTCTGCCGAGGGACTGTTACAGTCAGCACCCGAGCTCCTTTGCCCGCACAGGGAAACACAAACCAACCAATGGGGAACGAGGCTGAGCAGCGGCAGGGAAACCCCGTGCCTCCCTCAGGGCTCCCGGGGCTACATGGCGGGGGAGGGACCCCAACATTTCACCCGTTTTATTTTAATAAAAGGAGAATGAAGACAACTGGATAAACATAACGAGAACAGTTTCAAAACAAAACAAGCCACCCTCCTGAGTCTTTAAATGCCCAAACAGATTCTGCGGAACACCTTAGGGCTGACAGAAGGGAGACAGAACTCTCTGGACATGCCTGTGGGGAAACTGAGGCAGGAGAGGGTTCAATTTCTTTCCTCCCCCTTTTCATCCCCCCATCGGCATCGGAAAGGGATTTTGGGGGAAACAATTGGCAAAGGCAGGGTTTTGTGAGGGAAACCATGGATGAAAAAACGGATTGGGAATACACTGGGGGTAACAGGACATAGGGTAAATGGGAAAGGTGGGATTAGGAAAGGGAGACTTGTAGGGGGGGTTTACAATGGAGATATTGTCTAACATGATTACGATTTTTTGCATATATACTGCCTTTTACAGGAACACCATCAGGCCCAGTGACCTGCTATGCTTGTAACCCTTTTCTACCTTGTATGATTTTGAATTCTACCACCTCTCCATCTCCCAAGCTTGGGATGCATTTTTCAGGGTTATTCTTTTTAATAGCAGTTCTATGCACGAATATGTCTTGCTGGTTATCACATCTTGTTATAAAACCATAATTTTGTTTAACATTATACCATTTCACTGTCCCTAAGATCTTAGCTACTATGGTCTTTTCCTTTTTCCGAGTGGCTGCTGTTTTCTGTCTCGCTGTGTCTTTGCTCTTTCTTTCGGTCCCTCCCGTGTTGGAATTGTAGGGGCTGCTGGTGCCTGTGCGCTTTTCCCGGGGTCGCGTTTGGGGCCGCGCGGGCCGGGCCAGGCCGCGCCGCTCCATTCTCCGTGCGTCGCCTCCTCTGCTCTCAGCTGCGTTGCCACTGCCAGGGGCTGCACCCACGTCTCGGCTGGGCCCCCGAGCCCCCCCACGCCCTGCTCCAGCGCGCGTTCCGGCTGGGCGCGGCTCCGCTCCACCGCTGCCAGCCGCCGCCCGCGCCCCGCCCCTCTCGTTCGGGCGCTCTCGGGGCTCGCTCCACCACTCGCTGCGCGGGGCCGGGCGGGCACTTCCGGGCCCCGCCGCTCCTGCAGCGCCTCGCTCCGCCACCGACACTGTGGCCCGCGTGGCTCCGCCCGCGCACGGGAACCGTCTCGCTGCTGCTCGCAGAGCGCTCGGTGCACGTGGCCTGGGTGGCACGGTCCCTGAGCCAGGATTCCCTTCACCAGGACACAGCTGACATTGCTCAACAGTCTCGGTTATTAAATAATATTCACAAAAATATTCTTCCATCGGCATATATTTTGACTCAAATATTAACTGTGTCCAAACGGTCTTCCAAAAGCTCTTGGTAAGAATTAAATCCCAAGAAACATAGAAAAAGTTCTTAAACAACCATGCCAGGAAGTGTTTCAGTTCTTTCTGAGCTTGAATCAAGCTAAAATTTACAAATCGTTGTTCAAGAATCATTTTAAGTTTAAGATAAATGTCCATATGCGGCTCTGAAAGCCAAGAGTCTTCCCACGGTTCCTCCATAGTTTAGATATGGAATAGCAAAACAAAACCAAGAAGAGGAATCCAAAGTTTCCAGGGTTTACTCACACGAATCAGTCGCTTAGGGATCGGGAATCGTTCTGCCCGCATTCACCACCATTATTGTTGCAGTGGGGATACTGCAACACACCTATAGCAAACCAGGAGTCCCGTGGAAAACAAATATATACAGACGGATTCTTGCTAGATGTTTCAGAGATGTTTATTTCCCCAGCCGCATGGCCGGGGCTCTGCCGAGGGACTGTTACAGTCAGCACCCGAGCTCCTTTACCCGCGCAGGGGAACACAAACCAACCAATGGGGAACGAGGCTGAGCAGGGCCAGGGAAACCCCGTGCCTCCCTCAGGGCTCCCGGGGCTACATGGCGGGGGAGGGACCCCAACACTGAACCTCCCTGGCACAGTTTGAAGCTATGTCTTCTTGTCCTGTCCCTAGCTGCCTGGGAAAAGAGGCCAACCCCCACCTGGCTACAACCTCCTTTCAGCAATGTCCCATGAGCGTCCTTTTCTCCAGGCTAAACAGCCCCAGCTCCTCATAAGACTTGTGCTCCAGACCCTTCACCAGCTTTGTTGCCCTTCTCTGGACATGCTTCAGCTCCTCAATGTCCTTCCTGAATTGAGGGGCCCAGAACTGGACACAGTACTCAATGTGTGGCCTCACCAGTGCCGAGCACAGGGGGAAGTTGTAGACTGAGATGAGGTTACCCCTCAGCCTTCTCTTCTCTTCTCTTTGCTGAACAAACCAAGTGATCTCAGCCACTCCTCATAAGTCTTTCTCTTGAGGCCTTTCACCATCTTGGTCACCCTCTTCTGGACACTTTGATGTCCTTCTTATACTGAGGCATCCAAGACTGCACACAGTACTCAAGGTGGGGCTGCACCAGTGCAGTGTAGAGTGGGAGAATCATCTTCCTTGACAGGCTAGTTATGCGGTGCTTGATTCACCCATGGACACAGTTGGACCTTTTGGCTGCCAGGGCACGCTGCTGACTCATATTCAACTTGCCGTCCACCCAAACCACCAGATCTCTTTCCATGGGGCTGCTAACCAGTGTCTCTTCCCTCAATTTGTTCATATAGCTAAGATTATCCCATCCCAGGTGCAGAACCTGGCACTTGCTCTTGACATGACTAAGCTTTATGCAGTTATATGGTTTAATACATCCAGTGTGGAAAAATGCTTCAGCATTGTCCCAGACCATAGACATGAATAGCAGGGGACTGGAAAATATTCTGTACTGACACTTGCATATATGTTAATTTGAGCTAGTTGACAATCACTCTATATAACTATGTAAATAAATATCTATGAATACTAACATGCTTTAAAAAATATTTCAAGCTTGAATGACACATTAGTCACCTAGATGATTCTCAGACATGTTCTCTTACCGAATTCTGACCCCAAACACATATTCCATTCAAATAAGCTATTAAGAAAAGACAAGGAGCAGTATTGTGGAAAGATTTACACCAGTCCTAGAATTTAGTATTACCTTTAGAATATATTGGTGTTGTGGTTTAGGAGTGGTATTCTCCAATTTAGTACTCCTGCTAAAACCACACTGCTGCTCGCTCCCCCTCCCCCCCCTCCAATGGGAAGCACAAAAGGCAAAGATCACAGGCTGAGATAAGAACAACTTACTGAAAATAGCAATGAGATAAGAAAATTAACAGTAACAGCGACAATATTAATAACAAAAGGTATAAGACAAGGAAACTATTTACATGTAAAATAAACCAATACTGGACCATTCCTTTCTCTCACTGAAGAACATCCTTCTTCCTGGAAGTGAGGGAGACAGTCCCTTTCCCTTGCCTCAGACAATGATGCCAGGTGGGGCGGCTGTTGCTTGCAATAGCAGAGGGTCTGGTGTGCACTGGAGGGTCATAGGACACTTCTTCAAATTCCCGGAAGTCCTCTTTAAATTGCTGGAGGTCCTTGGACAGTCTTTTCACAGATGAGACATGCCCATGGGGGGAGAAAGATACTTTCTTCATATAGCTGGAGTTTGGTAACCAAATTATCTACTCTTTGTTCTCCTTCTTTCCAAGACATCAATGCAAATGAGTTGGCATATGGTGATGGCATGTGCCATAGGAACTTCCAACACATGGATTGTGTGCACTGGACCTCATCTGAATTTATAGGGGATTGCTCATTATTTGAATCCTTATAGAGTACCTCCAGCACAGCTAATTTTCTCAGGTATTGCATACCTTGCTCCATGGTGTCCCACTTGTCTCAGTGCACTAAAAGATCATCCTTGAAAAGATACCTTTCCCTCACGCTTGATAGGAGTCACCTCCAGAGGCTGAGAGTTTCTTGTAGATACAAAAATGCTGCTAGCAAGGATTTTCTTGTTATTTTCTAAGTCCGTGAGAGACTTTCCTCTCTCACAGAAGAGGTGGCAGGGAATGTAAACAACCAAGACACCTGCAATCTTGAAAAGTCTTGTTTAGGGTATAGTAGAAAAATATTTTGACAATGGATGTTTTAGGATTTTAGCCAATCACCCCCAAGGGGTGGCTGGTCCTTTGTCCAATTAGACTATGAAGAAAAAAGTCTATAAAAGAGTTTGTAAAATAATGAAAATCATCAATCTTGCTGCACAATTCCTGCCTGCTGGATCTTCTCTCCTCCTTCTCCCTATGGCTGCGGGACACGGTGCTATACCGTAGGAACCAGGCCTGCGGTAATAGTTTCTGTCCTCTTATCAATCCCCTTGTTAATGCCCATATCCCAGGACAGGGATCCCAGTTTCTTGGCTTCACTACCATCTAGTTTCATAACATGGGCCACAATATCCCAGCATTGGAGCAGACAGGTCACATGGGGCTCATGCAACTAGCGGCTAAAATCTTTTCGCACATCTCGCAGCTCACCCGGGAATAGGGATCAGGTGATTATATCTGACCCTGCCTCTTCCTTCTGTTCTGCAAGCCCTGCTTCCTCTTCATCCCTTACTAAGCAAACTGATTTGGTCTTGGATTTCTTCTTCTGTATAGGGGAGACTGATACCAGCATGGGTTGTTGCTTTGATTCAGCTGCAGTTTGAGTGGCCACAGTGCTTGTTGGTCTGCTTTCCTCCTCCTCTGTCTGAGGGTGCTGTCTAGTGACAAGCAGTATGCGATAAACAATAGCCAGGCCCCAGAACATTGCATAACTTTGCACCTCTCTGGAACTGCCACAGCATTTTTCTTACAAATATTCCTTCATTTTATCAGGGTCCTAAGATAAACAGAATTGCCCAATCAAAATTTATAAAGAAATAACATTTATTATGCAACTGAAATATTGGTCTCAAAAGCCACGATCGAGAAAAGCAGCACTGAG
Source organism: Aphelocoma coerulescens (assembly GCF_041296385.1). NCBI lineage: Eukaryota > Metazoa > Chordata > Aves > Passeriformes > Corvidae > Aphelocoma > Aphelocoma coerulescens. The sequence continues at coordinate 6,206,878 of NW_027184080.1, read as the reverse complement.
CCCGGGGTCGGAGCTGGGTGAACACGCATAGATCTGATCTCTATCGCATCAGACCTCCCAAGTTCAGGAGTGCTGCTTCGGCTGGTTCCTTCTTATACAGTTTTTGGGCAGAGTCCGGATTAATTCTATTCTTCTCCTCGTAATTTTAGCATATTCATGAAGTTTTCTTGTCTCGGAGTTGGGCTGCACAAAGCCTTTCCTGGGTCTGATGAATTGTCCATCCTGGGTGATGGATGGGCCATCTCTGGTTCCTGGAACAGTTATTTTTTAGTTCCCGGAATGTCAGATTCCTTATCAGATGAGATGTAGATATCAGAGTGTGGTGATCAAGTCGTCATGGTGTGAATGTCCTGGTGATAAGATCCAACCCCACCTGGGTGGAATCCTCACTTATTGATTACATCTGTGAGAGAACTTCTTTTAGTGTTGTGAAATTTTTCTCTCAGCCAGGCTGATGGAGGGATTTTGAAACTCTGTCTCTGCATGGTCATATTACATTTCAGTTTTATACATAATAGCACGAATTACATACTTTATTTACAACAGTCCTGTAATTCCTCAGGGGTGAACTTCCAAATCATTGGAGCAGAATAGTCCTTCAAAAACCAACTCATGCCCTCCCACGTTCCATGCCACTCATGACAATCCACCCTCGGGGCAGATCTCAGAATGACCTTTCTAGACATCTCTTTTGCAATTCTAAACATGGTGTGGACCACACTGAGGAGACCTGGCAGACTTAACAACAAAAACGTGCTTTCCTTAACATCCAAAGGGAATTCAGAATTCTCAGAAACTGTTGTAACAGGCCTAAAGGAGGAAAATGGGGTGAAAGGCTGAGGAAAATCATCCTCCCCTGTTCCCCCCACAGGCTGGGTACGATTAGTAATGAATTCCCAGAATTAGCACCCAAGGTAAGAGTAGGAGAACAACACTGATTACACATCCCAAATGACCTTCATTGCCCTTGATGTTATAATGTCATAAGTTGATATCCCACAGTACAGCAACAAAGCAATCCTGATGTCTCTCCTTGCTCTGAAAAAGAGCACCAGGAGGAACATACAGGAATATACACAGGGTTAGGTGTCACGTCCACATGAACAGACCAAGCAACATTGTGACCAGTAGTTCCATACCCGATACAGCATATGCTTAGATCAAATTTTGTTTCCAGCCCGCTCTGGTCAGATCTGTTGTTATCTCAACTCTTTGCGCCTAACATTGGGTGCCAATTGTGGCCGTCATGGTATGGACTGGTGTTCTCCAATTTAGTAGTCTCGCTAAAACCACACTGCTGCTTGCTTCCCCTCCCCCCCCACCTGAAAGCACAAAAGGCAAAGTTCACAAGTTAAGAACAACTTGCTGGAAACAGCAATGAGATAAGAAAATGAACAGTAACAGTGACAATATTAATAACAAAAGGTATAAGACAATAAAACAATTTACACATAAAATAAAACCAGACTGGTCCATCCACCAAGCTTTCTCCCACCAGAAGGAACACCCTATTTCCCATGGCAAGAGAGAGAGTCCCTTTCCCTGCCCCAGGCAATGACGTCAGGTGGTATCAAATAACATTAGGGTCTTTACCACAGCCCTTCCCGGTGATCTGGGCCAAAACCAGGACAATTGGTTATGCTAACCCACAGTTGTTTTCAGATTACTTTTTTTTTTTAACCGTATCATTATTCATGATCCTCTGTTACCCAAAAGACTACTGCCAATATCAAATCCAATACTTCACTTTATGCACAGGTATTCTACTGTATGCAAGAAACAGTCATTTCCTTCACTTTAAAAAGCCTAGTAATTATAGGGCTTGAATAAAGTCAAAAATGTGTATTCTTCATAGGAATACATTTGTCAACAAAGCATATGAACTTTTTAAAAAAATATATCTTAAAATGATGTAACATAAGATTGCATCTGTAATTCTCTAGGAAATATTTGACATGCTTCTTCACATAGGACTGTGAAATATTTGATACTGCAACACAGACTATAGATAAAGTAAATCTGAATAGAATTGTTTAAAAAGACAAGAAACGTATTGCACTGTCCTGCTTCTGGGTCTTCCCCACAACTTGTTTTGAAAGAATATATCATAGCATGCATAAAGACATAATTTCATGGTAAGTCCTTTTTTTTTCAAATCTCTCTCAATCACGTCTTAAAACTTATAAAGATAGATAAGTTTTTATTTGCCCCAAGAATTCAAATTCATGATAGGAAGGATTCTTATAGGAGTACTTTCTACCAGTGAAGATTATTCTTCTCATATCCCTTTTAAAATTACCCTATTCCAATTATTATTAAAAATAAATATGTTTTGTGTCCTGGGTTGAAGTGTATTCTATTACCATCCTCATGAGCCGTTGAAATCAGGTGGGGCAGTGTTTCCTTGCCTCCTTCCCCCAGACTATCTTTTTGTTAATGGCCCATCATTGTCCTGCCACATGATTCAGAGATAACTCCCTCCGGACTATCTTCTGTTAATGAGCCTAATCAACACTTGGCCTCATGACTCATTACACCATTGTGAGATGCTCCACCCAGAGGGAGGAACCAAGCATCCCATCGTGGATATAATCTGAGACTGAACACCAGAGACATCCCTTCTCCACTGGATTTCCAGAGGACAGGAGCTACAGAGCCACCACCGGACCTTCTGAGGAAGAGAAGACCTTTTTTTTTCTCTACTGGATCACTGCTTCAGAGGACTGCAATCACCATTCTACCAGACTGCTACCACCACCCTGCCTAACAGGGACTCAGGTTGTATCTTGACTTTGTCAGTTTGAACCAGTGTTTTCTTTTAGTCTTTTCTTTTTTCCCTTTCCTTTAATTTTCCCCATTAAATTGTTATTCTGACTTGGTGCCTCCCACTGGTTTGTTTTCAAACTAGTACATTTTGTTAATTGCTAAAATGAATATTTCTATAGTGTAAGGAGACAGCAGAAAGAATATAAATTCAGCTTGTGCACTGTTTTGTTATTTTAGAGACTAAATATTAAAAATGGGAAACAAAATGAAATGCAGTAGAGAACTAAAGAAAAAAATGAAAATACAAACTAGGACATAAATTGCATTCAACACAGATTACCTTAAGCCATTTATCAACACACTTGGCATGAAACTCGTGGTTACAGGGTAAGACTCTAAGTAGCTGCCTTGCCTCAAAGTCACACATGCACACTACACACCTAAAAAAAAGAGCAAATATCTATAAACTTTACCATTTAATAACAACAGGCAACTTATAAGGTGCGTCTGCAAACGTTTTTTTTTAAAACCACTAGAGTATCTACAGTGATCAAAGTTTTGTGGGTATAGATCTCTAGTGTAAAATGAGAATTTCTTTTGTTTCTTCACCTTGGTTTCAAATCCCAAAGCAGACAAGGGAGTTCACTGGCCCAAGTAGTAAATAGATTGTATTACCATAATTCAAAATACTTGAGCTCATGCCTGCTGATTTAAACAGGCAGTGCACACCCTATAGCATATTTCTTTCAGTTTTAACTTTAATTTTAGCTACATTAAAATAAAAATAAATCCCAGAAAATTGCTTTGAGTATTTCTCAAAGCCATAGTTGATTAAAGATCACACACATTTTTACTATGAAAGATTTCTTCTTAAATTACATCTATATTCTGTTGTACATATTTTATAAACACATTTCTTCCCCAGGGATGTCATCAACTGAAGTTCTCTGGTATTTTTATTTTTCTTATTCTCTACTATGTTAAAAACAACATTGAAGATTGCTCTAAGTGGAACATCAGAGAAAAAAACCTCATCAGTTCAATTTCAAACATTTGACAGCAGTGTATATAACTTTTACTGCCTCCCATCTATATCTCATTTCTCTGTTATGTAGATTTTTCAAACAGAATTTGTCTTAAAAATAAGAAAATATAACTGTAAACCTCAAAGACTTTCAAAAGCTCTTTCAGGAGCACTTTAAACTTTAGTAATTGGAAAATATTTCAATATAGGCTGAATTTAAAGTTATCTAGTATGCCAAACAAAAATTTTGAAAACTTTTTAAAAATACTGAATAACTAAATTTGGACATATAACTGAAGTGAGACTAGGCAGAATTTTAAAGTCAAGAAAAATTATATCTGATTTGAAAAATGGTTTAATAAAATTTTTTTTATTTGAGTGCTTTTAGAGCATGTGTGTTACAGTATTTGCTTAGTTTAGGCTGCAGTCTGAAGGAATGGAAGCAGTCATGTAAAGTATGTAATTTTGAGATTTTTGCAAGAACATCACTTCCGGGACTATGCTTGCTAACCCATGACAATGTACTTACAACGTCTGCTCTGATTGATGATTGCTTGGATTGAACCTGTAAGATGGAAGCTGTTCAATGTCTGTCTTTGTCAGTCCTCGAGGTTTGGCTTCTCCTAGACGTTCTGCCAAATTCAACAGTGCCTACGAAATAAGGAATTTGGACTTTTTAACATTCATTGCCCCAACAAGCTCCAGCTCTACCAGAAGTGATTTCTTCTGCCATGTCACAGGTGGCAAAACCCACCTCATCACAGAATCTTCTGAGTCAGAAGGGACCCACAAGAATCATCAAGTCCAACTCTTAAGTGAATGGCCCATATGGGGATTGAGCACATGACCTTGGCATTATTAGCACCATGCTCGAACCAACTGAGCTAATCAAGGCATGTTTAGTCTTGCTTTTCTCTCTACAACTGCAAGCACTATGGAAAGATGTCTTTCAAAGTTCGATCATTGATGAATCATTCTGAACTGAATAAGATGGTATCTTCGGGATTTCCAAATATCCATGACCTAACTGTTAATCACTCCTATAACTGTATTCACAGCTTGATACATGTTTTACTTTGAAAGTTAATTCTCTTTCCCCATCCCCCACACAGTTGTGTGAGTAACCAGAAGAAAATGTTGACAAACTTGCTTTCTAGGAATATGCAATGAGCCTAGCTCTATGTGTCTGAGAGTTTAAAGGGACAACTTTTTACTCACATTACACTTCTTGAGATAACTGAATTGAGACATGGAGATTTTATACTGAGCCTTTGGAAACAAAGGCATGACATCAAACTGAAGAGACACTTTCTGATTAAATTTTGTACTCATACAGGTAGAACACTGTGCCTAAGTGATCCTCATGTAAATAATTTGTACTCCCACATGAGGAGCTCCAGAAAAGCATCAGTATAAACTTGATAGAGAACTGAAGCACAGAAGTTAAGAGATTTGATGAAAGATGCAAAGAGCACAGATTCTCAAATAGCCCAAAACCTGAAGCCCCAAATGCCATCTACAATATGATGCTTCTTTTAACTAGCACAATAAGCATTATAGGAGAGCCTGTCATTACACTGCAAATGCTATGTAACAGCATAAATACATATGTCTGAGCAGAATCAAGGCAAAATAGATACATGAGGAGGGATAGGCAGCAGCTGAGGGTTGCTCAACAGAATCTGATGGGAATCCAACAGCCTGAGAAGCAGCAAGGACAAGAGCTGGGATCATCCCTCAATTATCTAAGATGGACATTTTATTTCAAAATATGTGACTTGCTGTACTCTCCTTATTGTCAAGAGAAAATATATATATATTAAGACATTCTTGCCAACAGCATGTTTACCTGAATTCATCCTACAATGTTAACACTAATCTGTAAAGATAGCAAGGCACATAAAAAGCACTAAGTTATAGCATATTCAAAAGCTTCGTATATTTATGCTCAATATTTAAAAAATAAGAAAAATTATAAAAGAAGAATCACATCTAGAGTGGAAAGTTGAAGAATTTAACCATTGCTAATCTGAAAGGATAGACTTGAGGAAAGGCAATAGATACAAAATAAGGGTGTTTCTAACATCCAGTGTTATAAACGAGTATGGAAAAATAATGTTTCTACATTCTGTCTTCATAAACATTACATTTATTTAATCAGGTTTTTGTCTTTGAAAAGCAAAAACCATTAAAGTTCATGTATTAACGTGAAACATAGATTTAAAAGAAACATAAAGATTTTAGTTATAGGCTAGGTGTGTTGAAATTAGTTAGAATAGGAAGGAATTCGGGCCCAGCTAGAGTTAATTAAAATAGTTAAGAAAGCTGGACCTGAAACAGTTTTCAAGATGTTAGTAATTGATTAGTGAATAACTAATGATCTGTCATTTGTATGTTTGCTTAGCTGTGCTTAGAACGAGGAACAGAAACATTGATAAGTTGGTCTAGGGAACAAGGACAATTACCAATTTCCTCCCTTTGTGGGAACCTATTCAAAAGTCACGCAAGAGGAAACTTAGAGGTCACTAAAGTAATTAGGATTGTTAAAGTTAAGAAAGGCGAAAAAGGTCAAAATGAGGAAGATGAGTTACTTCATCTATTTTGGATTACTGTCCCAATTCGAGACCACCGACTCAATTCAGAGCACACACTACATGTGCTTAATGACATTTAAGCTCATTTCCATACGAAGAGGAGAATGGGAGGTGTTAATGTTATGAATATGCATTTGTATTTTGGATATTCATAATTTTTGGAAATAAAAAGCTTTGTGTTTGCTTGTATCGGGGCCCTGCATCTTAGGGAGCTATCCCAAGCAGTGCCTGGTGCTAAATAAAACATACACTTTCTAACTTTAAACTGTTAGAGAGTTTTTGTCCATCTGAGTTGGATATCGATATTAGATCGATATTCATATTTTGGTAAATCAAACACCTGCTCCTCATGAATTTGTACTTCACACACCAACCTCATAGTTTTCTACTTCTCCATCTTCCACATCCAACTCAAAACTGAAAGCTGGTCCAACTGCAGGTGGCACTGGAAGCAATGATCTGCCAGAAGAACAAACAACAGTAAAACTCAAAATCTTCCTGAAGGAAAGCCCGCAAACATATGTCAGAGGTAGAGTTGTTATTAAGCATTCTTAAGTCAACAAATTCTAAGAATCAGTAAAAGTTTAAATTTGAAATTAAGAAATAAATAATTAAGACAAATTGCATCACTTTTTGGTACTCGCTGAACTGCATTTTTAAATTGCATATATATTACTGTGAAAAATCATACTTATGGTAAGGTTCAGTGTTATTACAGAAACTAATCTCTTCATAGCCTGTGGGAGACAGAGGAGTAGAAACTCCTGCGATTCAAGGAGGCTTTGATTTACAACCCTGGAAGAGACTAGGTCTGGCTTAATTGACAAAGATTTGTGGACTTTAAGCAAAAGGATTACAAACTTGTGTTCCTATCATTATAAGTAAAATTGTACACTGGGTGTTTTGGTGAAGGGTTTTAAAATATAATAGTGTGATTTTATATAGTTTAAGTTAAGAATTTAGATGGTATAAGAGAGACATCTGTGTGTACGTGACATGAGAAGTTATTGGTCAAGACATAGCTGCATTGCAGTGAGAAGTGCCACAGGTGATAGGTCATTAATCTAAAACAAAGTGTCGTTTTAAGTATCTATTGGATTAGAAAGTTATAAATTACGATGTAACCCTAAATCTTGTGACTAGTTGCCATTACTCGTATGTGTTGTAAAATCTCACGCCTCGACTGATGCGTTTGTTATTTTAAACAATAAATTCGTGTAGTTGCATAGTCCCATCCCTTAAAGTTATTTTCCTCCGACACGTGAAGCGCGAGAAACGGACAAGTGGTGCCCGATGTGTGGCGGATTTACAGCGCAGAGGTTGGAGTAGGATGAAGAGGATTCCCTCGGTCAGCGTGAGTTAGCCGAACCCTGAAACGAAGGGTGATCCGGCGAGAGCTTAAGCTGAAAGGAAGCTTGACGAAGGGTCGCGGGTCGATTTCTCCCTAGCACGCGGGTAGGAAATCTGTCTTCAACGATTGAGTGAAGGCAGGGGCCGGGAAGGTAGAGAGATGGGTGAGAATATTTCAAAAGAACAGAGGGATGTTTATAATAAGTTAGATGCCTTGCTGAAGTTGCATTCTGAGCCTCTTCCCAGCAAAGAAGTGAAAGATTTATTGCTTTGGGTTTTCCGAAATTGCCCTGATGTTGACTTTGAACTTCTTCTTACTAAATCAGTTTGGGATGATATTGCGACTAGACTTTACGATCTTGCTTCAAAACGCGATAAGGCGGCAGCTATGTTAATCCCTGCTTGCCGCGTGGTGATAGAATTGTTGAACAGCTCAGTGATTAATGGCGGCTCCGAAATTTTAACTGCACCACGGGCTCCCTCTCAGTCGCCCCCTCCGGCCGCTTGTAATATTGCACCCGAAAGGGGGGGTGGTGAAGAAGAGAGGGGGGAGCCCTCGGAAGTGATGTATGGTGCCGGAGGGCGGGAGGCCTCGGAAATTACATCTCCGGAAATGACATCTTCGGAAGTGATGAAAACAAAGATGGATGCCCCCATGACAGCTCGGAGGGTTGCCGGTAGCACAGCAGAGGTGCAAACTCAGGATGAGTGTTTACCATCAGTGAATGAATCTAATGTAAGCCTTCAAGATATGAATAGGCTCTCCTCTGCCGATAAGCAGAGAGAAATAAATCTAAGGGAAAAGCCTGTTTTAACAAATTGGGATGTTATACATCGGGAGGTATCTAAAGAGGATGATCTTGTCCCAGCTCGTAAATCATTGTTAGCATTGCCGGTGAGATATGAGAGAAGAGGAGCAAACCCGAGATGGAGGAAGCTCGTGACAGTGTTGTAACAGAGATTAAAAGGGCTGGACTTGAGATTTCTATGTCAAAAATACAAGAAACTCCACCGTGGAAATATTTGGGATGGAAAATGACAGAACAGTCAATAAGGCCACAGAAAATACAGCTTCGAATTAAAGTTCATACTTTACAAGATTTGCAGCAGCTTTTGGGAGAGATAAATTGGATTAGAGTTACTTTAGGGATTACTAATGATGAACTTGCTCCAGTTTTTGATTTATTAAAGGGAGATTGTGACATTACTTCCCCAAGAACCCTCACACCTGAAGCTCTAAAGGCACTTGACAGAGTAACAGAGGCTTTACAGAAAAGACAAGCACATCGTTGTGTAGATTCACAACCATTCTTCCTTGCAGTACTGGGGGAAAAAATGCAATTGTATGGTCTTATATTTCAATGGGATGCTTCTGCCAAAGATCCCTTATTGATAATAGAATGGGGTTTTTTGCCTTACAGATCTCCAAAAACAATCTTCACAACGATGGAAATGTTAGCTCAGATTGTAATCAGAGGCAGGTCAAGGTTGTTAACTATGGCAGGCAAGGAGTTTGCGATAATTTATTTGCCTCTGAAGAAGCAATATTTTGATTGGGCATTACTAAACTCAGAAGAACTTCAGATTGCATTATTGAATTATCCAGGTACTTGTTCTATTCATTTCCCTAGTCATAAACTATTTCAGGCAAAATTAAGCTTTAGAGAAAGACCACTGTTAAGTGAAGTGCCTTTGGATGCTGTGACAATTTTTAGTGATGGGTCAGGGAAGACACATGGCTCGGTGGCAATGTGGCAAGACCCAGAAACCAAAATATGGAAACAGAATATTCAAATAGTAGAGGGTTCAACCCAGGTAGTAGAACTTGCAGCAGTAGTTAGAGCATTTCAGCTTTTCCCAGAGCCTTTTAATTTGATTACAGATTCTGCTTATGTTGCTAATATAGTTAAGAGAATAGAAGGATCAGTTTTGAAGGATGTTAACAATGATGCTCTGTATCGTCATCTTAAATGTCTTTATACCCTTGTGCAAAATAGAACTAATCAATATTTTGTCTCCCATATTAGAGCTCATTCTTCACTCCCAGGATTCCTGGCGGAGGGCAACTCCAGGGCTGATAAGTTAACAGTTGCCATAGTGAACACCTTGCCAAATACTTTTGAACAAGCAAAGTTGAGTCATGCCTTTTTTCATCAGAATGCACAAGCTCTTATGAGAATGTTTCATCTTTCCAGAGATCAGGCTAGAGCAATCGTAAATACCTGCCCAGATTGCCAACTGGTGCAGCCTCCTGTCTCCATGGGAGCAGTAAATCCTCGAGGGCTACAGAGTTTGCAATTGTGGCAAACGGATATCACTAAATATCCGTCTTTTGGAAAATATAAAAATATCCATCTATCAGTGGATACATTTTCCAATGCAGTTTTTGCTTCTGTACACACAGGAGAGACAGCAAATCATGTGTGTCAGCATTTTTTGCAAGCTTTCGCTTCCTTGGGGGTGCCTCAAGAAATAAAAACAGATAATGGTCCTGCTTATACAGCCCAGAAAGTAGCCACATTTTTGATGAATTGGGGTGTTCGCCATACTTTTGGCATTCCTTATTCGCCCACGAGTCAGGCAATTGTAGAAAGGACACATCATTCCTTGAAACGTATTTTAGATCAGCAAAAGGGAGATCTAGCACAAGCAACACCACAGATGCGATTAAGTAAAGCTTTGTATGTTTATAACTTTTTGAATAGTTCTTCTACAGAGCCTGATCCTCCAATATTTAGGCATTTCTCTAATAGCACACATGCAAAGTTAAGAGAAAATCCTTTGGTTCTGATTAGAAATCCAGAAACAGGACAAATAGAAGGTCCATTCCCATTAATAACCTGGGGCAAAGGGTTTGCTTGTGTTTCTACAGGTATGGGACCTAGGTGGCTTCCTGCGAAGAATGTGAAACCATATCACGCGCAGAAAGAAGCTGACAGCTCTATGAGTAGAGAAGAGAGTACGCAGACGTGAACTTCGCAGAGACTACAGCCCATACCTGCAATCTTTTGTTTTATTGTTAAAGCTGTAAATCTTAGGTTTTAAATCGATGTAAGAGTGTGTAAGCAAATGTGTTGTAAAGATCTTTTGGCAAATAATCCTCATCATTAGATGAAGTGAAAGTAAAATTGGGAAATACAAAAATATTCTTACAAATTAGTTTAGAGATTGAGATTTGAGAAGGAGTCTTTTGCCAAGAGAACTTTCAAGAAACATGAAATCTAATCAAATGTTAAGTTTGTTTTTTGCTCTGTTTGTTTTGTTTACTTTCGATGGAGTAGCTTTGCCGGTCGATCAACCTAAGACCAATGTTTGGGTGACTTTAGCTAATGCTTCAGGGTTGGATACTCTATGTCTGTCTACCACAACTCCAGAAAATCCATTTTCAACTTGTCTAGTCAATGTTCCAATAGAGAATTGGCCAATCCCAGAGAAAATTGACAGGGCCTTACGAGGTACCTTTGCAAGATCAGAAGTTTGGGAACACTATACTCCAGTAAATACATGGGAATGGTGGACTCCCTATCTTCCTAAAACCTCTGATGAACCTGAAGAATTGGAAATCCTTGGTTCTGTAAAAGTGAAATTCTGTGTTGAGTTCCATTCTACAAACATTAATCAATCAATGATGAGAGATGCCTCTCCATATCACCCTGTGTATAAGAACCACTCCTTTTGGTGTAATAATACTTTTGTAGTTTCATCTGCACCTAGCTCTATTCCTCTGCAATTACCAAGAGGAATGTTATTTGTATGTGGAGACAGAGCATGGCCAGCTATCCCTTCAAACATTAAGGGTGGTCCGTGTACTTTGGGAGAGCTTACATTATTTACTCCTAATATGAAGACAATTGCCAATGTGCGACACAGACAAAAAAGATCTACTCCGCATCAATATGGACCAGAGTGCAAAGATGATTTTACCCCATGGGGCTATGGAAAAAGGCTTGTAACATCTCTTCTTATGCCACCAGTTGCCTCAGTAGTTGCGTTAAAGCAGTTGGATCGGTTGGGATGTTGGCTGAGCAAACAATCTAACGCTACATCCCTTGCATTAAATGGCCTTTTAGCAGATGTCAAAAATGTGAGGCATGCCACTTTGCAAAATAGAGCAGCCATTGATTTTCTTTTACTAGCCCATGTACATGGATGCAAAGACTTTGAGGGGATGTGCTGTATGAATTTGTCTGACCACTCAGAGTCTATTTACAAGAGCATACAACAACTTAAAGAGGGTGTGTCGAAAATAAGAATCGATGATGGAACGTGGCTGGATAATTTGTTTAGTGGATGGGGTTTAGCATCGTGGGTAAAAAGTGTCTTACAACAGGCCTATATATTTTGGCAGTCATAGTAATAGTTCTCATAATGGTGCCGTGTCTGTTTCAATGTGTACAGCGAATGATTGATAAATCCATCAAAGGAGTTTTTTTGGTGCAGAAAGGAGGGGGAGATGTGGGAGACAGAGGAGTAGAAACTCCTGCAATTAAAGGAGGCTTTGATTTACAACCCTGGAAGAGACTAGGTCTGGCTTAATTGACAAAGATTTGTGGACTTTAAGCAAAAGGATTACAAACTTGTGTTCCTATCATTATAAGTAAAATTGTACACTGGGTGTTTTGGTGAAGGGTTTTAAAATATAATAGTGTGATTTTATATAGTTTAAGTTAAGAATTTAGATGGTATAAGAGAGACATCTGTGTGTACGTGACATGAGAAGTTATTGGTCAAGACATAGCTGCATTGCAGTGAGAAGTGCCACAGGTGATAGGTCATTAATCTAAAACAAAGTGTCGTTTTAAGTATCTATTGGATTAGAAAGTTATAAATTACGATGTAACCCTAAATCTTGTGACTAGTTGCCATTACTCGTATGTGTTGTAAAATCTCACGCCTCGACTGATGCGTTTGTTATTTTAAACAATAAATTCGTGTAGTTGCATAGTCCCATCCCTTAAAGTTATTTTCCTCCGACACGTGAAGCGCGAGAAACGGACAATAGCCTGCATCACAGAGTTAATATTAATATTGAACAGAGTTTCCAGATTTAAATTTGACTTATATATCAATGAAGATTATTAACCCAAATTCATTTAGTTCCCCAATACAAAAGCATTCAAGCACTCAGAATAGGATAGAATAGAATACAGTATTTCAGTTGCAAGTGACACACAGAGATCATCTAGTCCAACTGCCTGACCACTTCAGGGCTGACCAAAAGTTAAAGCATATTATTAAGGTGTCGTGGTTTAGCACAGCTTGGGTTTTAGTTAGAGAACTCCATCAGCCACGGAAGTGATTCTTTTGCAAGGAAGACAGCTTCCTCTAGACCCGACAGAACCAATCAACTGGCTAGTTTGAATATTGACAAATCTGTTAAGCCACTTAAGAAGCTTGACACGCCTCTGTGATCCACATTTGAGAACGAACAAATGCCAGGAAATCTCTCTTGCTTCCGGCTTTTGGACAGATAACTGGTGGGGCCTGCAGTGCCGCCCAGCGGGGCCTGGCCAGGCCAGGCCGTGCTTGGCGTGGCCCGGCTTGGTCGGCCGCAGTGTGGCTTGGCTAAGATATCAGCCGTTTCTGCTTCGCTGGACACCCGGCGCAGCTCCCCTCAGTGCGGGCCGGGCCAGCCAGGAGACAGCCACCCTGGAGCCGCCCGGCCCTGCTCCATGCGGGCGGGCCCGCCGTGTGGCTCAGCCAGGCCCCCTCCCAGTTCGGCCGCTGAAATGAAATGCTACACTGAAACTCCGGCCGCCACCTGGCAGAGATTAGGTGACCAACAGCAAGAGGCGAATTCCAGCTGCAAGGCTGGGGTGGGATTAACCCTTTTAGAACTGTAAGATTCTCCAGAATAGATGAAGCCTGCAGACATCAATCCTCTCTCGGGTCAGAGGAAGAGGAAAGGTGAAAGTACGTAAAGAAAACACCATAGAGACACCAAAGTCAGTGAAGAAGGAAGAGCTGAAGCCCAGAGAGAGGAGAAAGAGAAGATGCTTCAAACCTAGAAGCTGAAATTCTGTTGTAAAGCTATAGCAATGAACTATGATACATCAGAATATCCTTTATAATTTCATTGAAAAGCATGGGGGGTGAAGCGTTTGTTCAAACTGCAACCATGAGCAAAGGTACCAGTGCTGAAACAAGCAAATGTTGAAGTAGCTGTGATCTGGTGAGACGCTTGAACAGAGAGACAAAATTAGTGATGAAGACCCTTGCTCCCAGGGAAGAAGACCTCTGTTTCCAGAGATTAAGATGATCCCAGAAATAGATGAAGAGAACCTTTGCTTCTGAACAGCTCATCCTTAAAATGGTATCCCATTAGCTAAAGATTGAACCCTTGAAAACAATTGTGGGGAAAGCTGTAAGTCAGGGGAAGGGACTTTCACATGCGAGCAGAGAACCATCCCAGGCAGCTGTCTCACTGTGGCATTGAAGCCATGAGAGAACTGTTTCTTGTGGAGATGTGTGGAAGGTATCTTTTCAGCTTTTTTACCGGCTAGGCTAGTGGTTTAATGCCTTAGAAAGCCTCGAGCAGCCTAGAGAGGTAGCATGGGCGATCTAGCACTTTAGTAGCTCTAAAATCGGTACCTGTATCAGCTGCAAAGCAAATACCATCAGCTGAAGCAAAGAGGGAGAAATATAGCTCTCTGCTCGCTCAATTTCCCGCAGTTAGAAGCTTTCAAAAGAAACAGACAACAAGAGATGTTCACTGGAAGGTAGCTGAGCCAAGAGAGGGCGGGCCCTCCCTCGATGGTCTCTTTTATTTGGAGAAGGGGAAAAGGGAGGACTGGGGACGGACCCGGGGAGACCGGCCAATCAGACACTGCTAAAGAGTTTGAGTTACATTTGGTTTTGCCCACGCTTAGAACAAAGGAGCTCGGAGCACATGGCAGAAGCAAGTGTCTTTGGGAGGGGAAGGGGAAGCCCAGAAGAGGCAGCAACAGAGATGTCTCCATAACATGAGCAAGAGAGACTCCTCTCCCTAAGTGAACTGAAAAAAAGACCAGTCTAGAGGTGGTAAACTGACTGGAAAATCCCAAATTTTGTCTCTTTACGCTGTCAGTGGGAGAAGAGAAGAGAGTTGGGGGGAGAAGAAGTGTTCTGAAGGTTTAGTCTGACTCTTAGGTTTTTTTTTCTTTTAGTTCTGTTAATAAACTTCTTTATATTCTTTTTTGTGCCTGCTTTGCTTTCTCCTAATTCTTATCTCACAGAAGGAAAATAAGTAAGTATTGGATTTTGAACTAAACCACTACATAAGGGCATTGTCCAAATATCATGTCCAAAACACTGACAGACTTGGGGCATCGACCACCTGTCTGGGAAGCCTGTTTCGGTGTTTGACCACCTTATCAGTAAAGAAATGCTTGCTAATGTCAAGTTTGAACCTCCCCTGCAAAGCTTTGAACCATTCCCATGCATCCTGTCACTGGATCCCCGGGAGAAGTGATCAACACCTCCCTCCCCACATCCCCTCCTCAGGAAGCTGAAGAGGTTGCCCCTCAGTATCCTTTTCAATAATGCACATAAAGATAATTACAATGTAAAACTGGGCCAACTTCCACACTGACAGCAGACCTAACTATGCATTCCCATATAACATGGATTTGGCCAGAGAAGAACCTCTGCAGATATAAAGGGAAGAGCATGTGATTTTTCTGGTTTTTTCTTTAGTTAAAAAAGCATTGCAATTCCAGAATAATAATATGGGTCAAAGTTTAATACACATCCATAGAAATAAAAAATCCTCAGCACTATAAATTAATCAGGAATGATTGTGACACACAAGCAATCTTGCCTGAGTAAACAGGCAAGCAACCATAACATCAGAACAGACTTTGTCAAAATGCACAATGCAAAATTAAAAACTTCAATGAGTCATATATCCTGGTGCTATTTTGATGCAAGTCAAACAGCGGAATCAGAAATTATAGTTAGGGCAAAACCACAAATAACAAAGTTGGATTATCTCCATCAATGACACCTTTAAAAAAATCTTCATTTTCCAAGCATTTTGTATTAATTTCCAAACCAGAACATACAAAGAACAATAAATTCCATGTCATACATCTAATCTACAGCAGATGGGTTCTACTTTAAAAGGTTACTGATAATCCCTTAATGCTACTTCTACCATCCCTTCTCTTCCAGAAATGGTTAATCAGGTGCAGAAGTTCAAAAGCTGTAACAGATTATTAGAAGAAACCCCCTCAAACAAAAAACCCCAAAACACACACACACTGTCCTGGGTTGAAGTGCATTCTATTACCATCCTCATGAGCTGTGGAAATCAGGTGGGGCAGTGTTTCCTTGCCTCCTCCCCCCAGACTATCTTGCTGTTAATGGCCCATCATTGTCCTGCTGCATGACTCAGAGATAACTCCCTCGGGAATATCTTCTGTTAATGAGCCTAATCAACACTTGGCCTCATTACCCCATTGTGAGATGCTCCACCCAGAGGAAGGAACCAAGCATCCCATCGTGGATATAATCTGAGACTCTGAACACCAGAGACAACCCCTTTCCACTGGATTTCCAGAGGACAGGAGCTACACAGCCACCGCTGGACTTTCTGAGGAAGAGCAGACCCCTTCTACTACAGGATCACCGCTTCAGAGGACTGCAGCCACCATTTTACCAGACTGCTACCACCACCCTGCCTAACAGGGTGTCAGGTTGTATCTTGACTCTGTCAGTTTGAACCAGTGTTTTCTTTTAGTTTTTTTCCTTTTCTTTAATTTCCCCATTAAATTGTTATTCTGACTTGGTGCCTCCCACTGGTTTGTTTTCAAACTAGTACACACACTCAGGAAGGCTCTCCTCATTATTTTTCAGTAATTAAGATTAAATTTATTTGCTTGGGTGCTTTGTTGGGTTGGGTTTTTTTTTGTTTTGTTTTGTTTTGTTTTTTAAGGAATGTTAGATCTTTATTTGACATAAGTAGACTTTAGGATGTAACCATGGGCATAACTCAAGTGTTATCCAAGAACAAAGTGTAATTCTACATTGAATATCTTTAAGGAGATTTCAATAGAAAAAAAACAGGCATAGAAGATCCCCAAACTACATTATCATCAAACTGTTCACTTGTTTAAATAGGCTGGAAACTTTAAATATTGCTACAAGCTTTCTTATTCCTTAGGATTGTTTGAAATGCCTATAACCTGTGGTAGAGCCCAAAGGAAAAAAATATTGGGGAGAGCAACTAGCTTGCAGAGTTATTTAATAGTCGACAAGTACAATCTACTTTGGACTTACAACACATATGGTAATAGGCTGGGATGGTACGACTGTGGTGGAATTGGTTGCTGTGATAGGTATCTACTGTGCCCTGTGAGTCTTCGAGGCATAAAAGGTGGGTAAGGCTGTAAAAAGGAAGAAAAAATTATTATCTTATTTATTAATGAAATTAAATGAAAAGTGAGTGTTGAAAGACATTTTAAATAAGGCATTATCCAAAAAAAGCCAGCCCTATCCAAGCTAAAAGATACCAGCCTTTTCAAAAATTTTTTTTTGACCAACAAATCTCATCTGTAATATACAATTATTCTATCCTGCAGGAAGTAAAAAGTAACAATGCTAACCAGAAGCCGTTGTAAACTAATGTCAGGGTTTAGGAATTGTATTCCCTAATTTAGTACTCCCACTAAAGAGACCATGAACTGCTTCCCTCCCTCCAAATGGGAGGCACAAAAGGCAGTGATCACAGATTGAGATAAGAACAATTTACTAGAAACAGCAATGGGATAAGAAAATGAACAGTAACAGCAACAGTATTTATAACAAAATTATACAAAAAAGAGGGTGATTCACGTGCAAAAATGCTCACTGAGGACTCTGGGCGACAGTGAACAATGGCAGATGGGTTCCCTACCCTGCCATGCTTTTTTCCACTGGAAAGCCACACCCTTCTCAGAAGCCAGAAAGTCCCCTGGCAATTGATGTGAGGTGGTACAAAATAACTTCCTAGCCATGCTCACACGGCTTCAGGCTCTGCCTCCTCATGGCTACTGCAAAAATTAACTCTGTCTTGGATGGAACCAGGACAGCTAGCTAATAAGCATTTTGTAAGGCTTTGTATATCAGCTGGTTTGGACAGGCAGGACTTGAATTGGTGAACATGCTGTAAACCAAAAGCCAAGGGCTTTCAACCTGGCGCAATGAGCCAGCTTGTGCAGTTGGTTGGGTAGGAATGAGAATTTTAAACAACATATATACAAGAGTTCTTTCACTGGTATAAGTCATGGTTTCATTCTTCCAAGTTTGAGCCCTCTGACTCTATGAAGTAAGTCTAACCCTAAAAACCAACCACCCTGACTTTCCACAGCTGCAACCACTAATGAAATTAAATTGCAAAAATGCCTTTTTCAGTAAAGTGGTTATAACTTAGACCAAAGATCAAGACGTTGAACTGAGCATGCATGAGGATGTAGTACAAAACCAATACTTACTACTCCAAATGAAACCTCTTGGTGTAAAGGATCGTGGGTTAAGAATTGGATAGAAGCTGAGGAAGTCAATGTTGGTGGATGAGGTGATGGAGGGTAGGTAAAGCTTCCTATAGGAAGATGTTCTCCAAGCAGTTCTACTTCATTGTCTATCCTTTGAAGTGGCTAAAAGAAACATAGGGATTGCTGTATTAATAGAAAACCAGTTTTTAATATTTATTTTTTAATACCAAAAAAACACAACTCCAATTATATGTTCTGAGAAGTTGTGAAAATTTTATGGAGTTGTACTGGGTATATGTGACAAGGTTTTGGTAGCAGAGGCAGGGGGCTGCAGGAGTAGCCTCTGTGGGAAGAGGTAAGGGCTCTCTTGTGCCAGACATAACTGGTTCAAGTTGGCTCAGCAATGGACCCACCCACTGAAGGCCAAAGCTGAGCCAATCAGCAGTGCTGATAGTGCCTCTGTGAAAAACTTTAAGAAAGGGGGAAAAGAAAGCTGGATAGTTAGTAGGAAGAAAGAAAAAAAGTGTGAGAAACAGCAGAGGGAATACCAAGGCCAGAGAAGGAGAATGATGAGGTGCTCCATGGCACCAGAGCAAGATATTCCCTGCAGCCCGTGGAGGACCCACTCTTGAACAGACTGATATTTCCAAAAGAAACTGTGGCCCATTGAGAACTCATGCCAAAGCAGATTTTCCTGATAGGACTGCAGCCCATGGAAGAACCTACACTAGAGCAAATTTTTGTGACAGATTGCAGCCCATGAAAAACCTATGCCAGAGCAGAGGAAAGGTGTGAAAAGAAAGGTGCAGCAGAGAATGACTGCTAGACAGCGACCATAATCCCCCACATCTCCTCCCTCTTTTGCAACTAGGGCAGAGAGAGGAATCTAGAAAAGAACCACTATCAGTGGATGAGGATCAAGTCAGAGATTTATTACTTGAGAGAACTTGAGACATACCAGTCCATGGGACCAGATGGACTACATCCAAGAGTGCTGAGAGAGCTGGCTGATGTCCTTGCAAGGTTGCTATAATCCTTAAAAGGTTGTGGAGATAGGGGGAGATCGATGACAACTGGAGAAAGGCAAAAATTGCATTTATCATTGAAAAAGGAGAAAAGGACAATCTGGAAAACTACAGACCAGTCGACCTTACTTCAGTCCCTGGGAAAATCATGGAGTGAGTCCTCCTGGAACATATTTCTGGGTATATGGAAGAGGGAACAGTCAGCATGGCTATAGCAAGGGAAAATCAACCAGATTTTCTAGTATGATAAGATGACTGGATGTGTGGATAAGGGGAGAGCAGTGGATGTAATTCACCTCAACTTTAGCAAGGCTTTTGACACTATCTTTCACAATATTCTTGTAACCAAGTTTGGATGTTACAGCCTGGAAGGGTAGACAACTAGATGGATAAAAAAATGTTTGGATGATCAGGCTTAGATCATGGTGGTTAATGGGTTATACCTCTACCAAGATGCTGGTTACAAGTTGTTGGGAAATAGAATTATTGGGATCAATAAAAGAACTGTGCAAGCAATAGGCCTGGAAGTTTTAGGCTTGTGTGTGAGAAAACTTTCCATGGGAAAGTCCCTGTGTGAAAGATAACAAGCAGGCCTGAGGAACAGAGAGAGAGTGAAAACTTGCAGCTGTGCTATCCGGGAGTGAACGAGGGAGATGAGCACTGAATTCTTTTGATCATAACAAGACTATGGAAACTTGCCAATGTAAGTCCAATTATGTAGAAATAGAAATGTGTTTTGATAAGCTTTAAGCCACTTAGGAGTTAACAAGCTGGTATACTATATAAGTGCCTTTGGACTGCTAATAAATGGAGTTTTATGGAGTTTGCTCTATCAACCATATTGGTTTGGACTGTTTCTCTCTCCCCCCGCCGGGGGCCCGGGCTCCTCGTCCTGTTAAGCTTTCAACAACAAGTAGTATACCACAGGGACCTATCCTCTTCAACAACATTATCAGTCACCTGGAAGAGACAGAGTACTTGCTCATGAAGTCCACAGCTGATCTCAAATTGCAGGGAACAGTTCATACACTGGAAGGTAAAGCTGCCATACAGCAGGATGTGAACAGGCTGGAGAAGTGGGCCAATAGGAACCTAATGATATTCAACAAGGACACATACCAAGTCCTGCACCTGAGAAAGAAGAACCCCTGGCAACAATCTAGGCTGGGTGTAGCAGGTTCGGTTTGAAACTGGGCGGAAACACCAATTTGGTGGAGTGGTTTGGTCCAAAATACTCATTACTATTTACCTTCTGTGAGATAAGAATTAGGAGAAAAGCAAAGCAGGCACAAATCTTGAAAGAATATAAAGAAGTTTATTAACAGACCTAAGAGAGGGAAAAAGAAAAAATAAAATTATACCACACCTTCAGAACACTTCTCCTCCCCCCCCCCCCACCTTCCTCCCTTCTCCCACTGACAATGTAAAAAGACAACTCTTGAGATGCTCAGTCTGTTTACCACTTCCATAATAACCTTGTTCAGTCCATTTAGGAAGAGGAGTCTCTCTTGCTCATGCTATGGAGACATTATCACAATGAGACAGCCGCCCAGGTTGGTTCTCCGCTCACATGGGAGTTCCTTCCCCCAAATTACAGCTTTTCCCACAACTGCTTTCGAGGGTCCACTCTTGAATTACTGGGGTACAATTTTAAGGTTGAGCCATTCAGAAACAAAAGTTCTCTTCACCCATCTCTGGGAACATTTCATCTCTAAGAACAGAGGCCCTCCTCCTTCCCTGGGAGCAAAGGGTCCTCCTCATCTTCATCTCTAGGACTATCTCTAGGAGCATCTCTAGGAACAAAGGTCTTCTCCTTTCCATGTGGAGTAAGAGTCCTCATCGCTTCCATCGCTCTCTGTTCAAACTTCTCATGAAATTACAGATGCTTCAGCGCCTGCCTATCTCAGCGCAGGTGCTTTTGCTCACAAGTTGAACAATCCACCCCCCCATGCTTTCATGAAATTACAATGGGTACTCTGATACATCATAGCTTCACAACAGAATTTCAGCTTTAAGCATCTCTTCTTTCTCCTCCCTCAGGTTTTCAGCTCTTCACAGCACTAAAAGGGTTAATCTCACCCAGGCCTTGCAGCTGGAATGTCGCTTATCGCTGTTGGTCACATGATCTTTGCCAGGCAGCAGTGGGCAGCTTTCGGCTGAATCTTGGCCGCACTGGAGAGGGGGAGCCGGGCTGCTCCATCTGCCCATAGCAGGGCTGGGGGGGGGGGCTGCGGGTGGAACAGGGTCCATCGGCTCCAGGATGGCTGTGGCCCGGCCCGGCCTAGCCCGAGCAGGGCCTGGGCCGGGCCTGCTGGCCCCCATACGGGCCCCTGCAGCCATGTGTCCCAACACCGGAAACGAGAGAGCTCTGCTCAGGGTTTGTCTATTCTTAAGTGTGGATCACAGAGGCGGTCAAAATTTTAAGTGGCTTAAAGAATTGTCCATATTCAAACTGGCCATCTGATAGGTTCTGTCAGGTCACAGAGGAAGCGGTAAGCACCCCTTTGCAAGAACATCACTTCTGAGACTATGCTTTGCTAACCCATGACACTGGGGAATGAATGGCTGTGAAGCAGCTCTGCTCAAAAGGCCCTGGGGTCCTTGGTAGACAGTAAGCTGAACAGGATGCAACAGTGTGCCCTGGCAGCACAAAAGGCTAGCAGTATCTTAGGCTGTATTAACAAACAGTATCACAACTAGTAGATTGAGCAAAGTGATTTTCCACCTTCTACTCAACACTTGTTAGACCTCATGTAAAATACTACATCCTGTTTTGGCATTCAAATACAAAAAAAAAAAAAAAAGAGACATTGTTAAAGCAAAACAAGCTCAAAGGAGGGCCACCAAGATGGTCAGGGGACTGGAGCATTTGTCTTATTAGAAGAGCCTGAGGGAACTGAGCTTTTTCTGCCAGGAGAAGAAAAGGCTTGGGGGGAGCCGGGAAGGAAATCTAACAGTGGCCTTCCAATACCTGCAAAGATTTGATCCATAAGATAGACCCAGGTGACGCAATGCGCGAGTGGGGGGGTGGAAAGAGCGTCACGTCCATCCAGATCGCGTCCCTGTCGGAGCGGCTCAGGGGGGTGCCGCGCAAACACACTCGGACACACTCTGACACACCTCAGTGGGTGAATACTCGCAGCCACTCACACACACACAGTCATATAGCTCCTGCAGCATCGCCGGGGACAAAGAGGCGGGAGGGGTCCTTTGTATGGAGTTATGAGGGGTTTATTGGAGTCCCCGCTTGAAGGGAACCAGGGACAAAGAACCGGGAGCCAGTGGGGTATCAAGGAAAGGAGAACTATCTAGAAGATGGACTTAAAAAGGGTAAAAGGGGGTGGTCTTAGACCTCTGAGCCTGCCCACCAGCAGACCTCCCCTGTTTTGGGGTCCTGAGGCTCCCTGGCCAATCCCATGGTGGACTCAACCACTGCAACACCCAGGCTCTTTACAGTGGTGCACGGTAGAAGGACAAGAGACAATAGGCAAAAGAGGTTTCAGCTAAATACAAATAGAAGCTTTTTCACCATGAGAACAGTCAAGCACTGGAACAGGAGCCTAGATAATTTGTGCAGTCTCCATCTTTGGAGGTTTTCAAGACCCAACTGGAAAAAGCCTTGAGCACCCTCACCTGACCTCATAGCTGATCCTGTTTTAAACAGAAATTTGAACTAGAGACGTCCTGAGGTGTCTTCACATCTGAATTATCCTGTGATCCTATGATCCCTTTCATCAGATTGCATATATAAGGCCGGAACTGACTTCCTTAATAGACACATGTTCTTAAAGTGAAGAAAATAGTTCTACTTCAATACCATAAGAAATTATTGAAGGTGCACTGATATATGAAAAATAAAGAGGTTTCTTACAAAAAGAACTGTGAGGCAAAAATCTTCATTATAAACACCATGATTTATACTTATAAATAATCTATTGCCCTATTGTCTTGGGGTGACTTTGTGATGTGTATCCCATATCGCTGCCCCATACCCAGAAATTACTTTTTTTTTTTTTTTGCCTTTCTATGCCTTTACACTGAGTCTGAGAGGGGGAAGGAAAAACTGAGCAAAACTTTTTCAGCGCAGTTTGTTTTCATGTTCCAAGGTCACACAGACATAGAGACTTTTTTTTCAGCGCAGCAGGAGAGGGAGAGGGAAGGGAAGCACCCGGCTTGCTCTTTTTTCCAGCCTGCTTTTGGCAGTTTTTTTATTCCTCAGCTCCTTTTCCTCGGGAGAAGGTGAACTTTTGTTTTTCCTGGGACTTCGTTTTTTTTCTTTTCTCTCTGCCAGACGGTTTCAACATCAGAATACATTGGGAGGACTTTCCACCGAGGCCTTGGCCCTGGAGGTGGGCCCACCACCCTCTCCCATCTCCAAGGAGGAGGAGAGAGATCTATGGAAGGACTCTGAAATTTTTCCCAGGTTTTCTCTCCACAGCGAGAGGTTTTATTATTTAGCATTATTATCCTTTTCCCATGTGTTTGTTAAATAAATAGTTTTTCTCTCTTTCACTTTCCTTCAAGGAAAATTTATTTTTCCCAAACCTGGTGGGGGAGGGATAGTTGTGACCTGCCTTCTCTCAGAAGATATATTTCTAGTTTTGGCCAAACCAGCACACCTATTTAGGCTAAATACATTATCTTGAAGTTATACTTATGTTATTAGGAAAGATCAATTCAAATCTCAGCTCATTTTGATCTCATTTTTCCAGAAAACCTTTATTATTTCACTAAATCACCCTTCTTTTCCCAGTACTGAATTCCATATTCTTCAAAACAGTCAGATATGATAGTCATCTTGTGGAAGCAAAGGAAAAAGAAACTTTTTGCCCATTCTGCTGAATAAACTTTAAATAGTCAGCATATTTAAGGAAATAATTCTTCTAGTAAGACTTGACAGCAAAAAAACAAGCTATCGAACAGAGCTAAAAGTTAACAAGGGAGCTTATTCGTGAAGCTAAATTAGCAATCTAAGTTAAGAAAGAAGCTCCAACATTTTCCGAGGGAAAATATCCTTATTACTGGAGAAAACTATGTGGAACTGTTCCCCCATGACTAAAATGAAATTATTACATTAGTGCTAACACCTGATATTTAACACAGCAGTATTTGTTACTGCTCAAAACAGTCTGAGCAGTATTTGTCAGTAATACTGAAATGACATATTTATGTATTAATGAAATATTGGTAGAGCTCTAAAGAAACAAATGTGAGTGGAAGAAGATTAGTAAGTGTTGGGAAGTAGAATTGTTGGGATCAATAAAAGAACTGTAGCAAGAGCCTGCAAGCAAAAGGCCTGTGTGAGAAAAAAACTCTCCATGAGAAGATTCTTGTGTGAGAAAAGGCCTGGGGAATGAAGAGGGAGTGAAGACTTGCACCTGTTCAGATAAGACCCAGAGAAGGGAGGTAAACATTAAATTCTTTTAATCATAGCATAACTAATGGAAACTTGCCAATGTAAGTCCAATTAGGTAGAAGTAGAAATGCACTTTGATAAGCTTTAAGCCACTTAGGAGTTAACAAGCTGGTATACTATATAAGTGCCTTTGGATTGCTAATAAACAGAGTTTTGCGCTTATCAACCATATTGGTTTTGGTCTGCATATCTCTCCCCCAGCCGGGGCCTGCTTTCTCCCTTTTACAATTCCGACAAGTAAGTAGATACTACTAACCTCTGGCAGAAGATTATAAGTAGAAATTGCAAAATCTAATTTTTTCTTTTGTGTTCAAAAGAGCATCTTCTCTCATATTTGCATAAGCCCTTTTATGAAAGCATTAACTTTTCACAAAAGTTTAAGTTAAAAGAGTCAATAATTTCCATAAGCAGGGAGAAAAGAGATTCCAGTAGGCTGTAGAAGGTTTAAGTAATACTTTTCACACTAGTGTTGTGGGGGGATACTCACTTTAAATAAACTGTGAATTAATGTGGTAGAAGCATGCAATAGAAATAATGCTTTGTGCTTTCTGGTCTCTCTACAAAGTTTTTTTTCTCTGAGACCACTGCTGCACTACACTTAGGTCTATATTCTCTTTTACTTTCTGGAAGAACATCACCTGCAGAAGCAATACATGAAGCAAACTTCTGTCAGACTGGCAGGAGTACAGGTCTCCAAGAAAAAAGAGTGGGCAACAGCTGAGGAAGTCTTAAAAGAATCAAAAATTAATTTCAAAACAATATTTTTCTTCAGACTAAGTCTTGCTCAGGTAGCACTACTACAAAACCCTATTACTTACTCTAAATAAGATCCATTTATTCTTTCAGCCAGAATGTTATTAGAAGGACAAGACTATTATTTGCTGATCAACACCCAAATATTTTAGAAGAGGGGATAGTAAGCATTACTTACTGAACGTGACTGCTGTGCTTGGAAGGGAACAAATTGCCCTGGAGGTGGCAGGTGAGACGGGTGATGTGGAGAAAGGTGAGGAGGATGCAAAAGGAATGGGTCATTAGAAATCAGAGGTGGGAATGCTGCATATGGTACCGGTAGATGTTGGACTGAACATGCCTGAAGCATCTGAAAGAAAATGAACAATTTTACATCTAGAGTGAAAGGAAATTATTAAAAGAAAGCAGTCCACTTATCCTTAGCTTACAAACACAGCCCACACAATAATTAGTTCAGAAACTCAGTGAACAGTTTTTCTAATACAGAACAGGGTCTAAAAGTATAATGCTACCAGTTACACTTGCAAGGTGCAAAGGGCCTTTTATTTAATATTAAGTCAATAAGAGTTGGGGGTGTTCATTTTGCATTATCAGGCATAGAATCCCAAGGGGGGAGCAGGTTTACTTACCATAGTAGTTGCTATTCTTCCCATACATTACATTTTATAGGCACGTGCCAAGAAAATAATTGCTAGTTATAACTGAAGGACTTAGAAATTTCAGATTGTGCTGTAAACAATTCTATTGCCTGAAGTTGGGCCCCTTTTCTTCCTTCCCTTCTTGCTAGTACCTGCTGTCCCTTTCTGTTCTGTCCTGAGACTTCAAGGTAATCTGCTGATAGAAAATGGTGCCCATCTGTTGCAACTGCAAGGCAGTAACCCAAACAGAAGCATTACAAATTATCTATGCTGACATCTCCACCCAAATAGAATTCCCAGAATTCCAAAGGATCGATTAGAGCTGTCCAGACCTCAGGCTGCATGGAGCTTCAGTATCTGGAAGTCCCCCTAGCTGCTGAAGGCAGTGGTGGATGTCATAGCTACACAAGTGTGCCCAGTTAGAAGAACTCTTCAGACAAGTAGCTATGTAACAAGAGGAGCTCAACAGACAGCACAGTATCTGGGAATGTGTACAGGAGATTAATGTGTGGTATTGTGCACTGTCCCAGCCTTAAAAGGGAAGGTTACTTCTGTAAGGCCTTTGACATGGTTCCCCAGAATATCTTTTTCTCTAAATTGAAGAGAGATGGATTCAATGAATGGACTGTTCAATTGATAAGGAATTGGTTGGATGGTCTCATCCAGAGAGTAGTGGTAAACAGCTCAATGTCTGGATGGATATCAGTGACAAGCAGTGCCCCTCAGGCATCCATATACAAATCAGTATTTTTTAATATCTTCATCACTGATATAGTGTTGGGGTTTTAGGAGCTGTCCTGGGGTTTTTTTCTGTTAAAGGAATTTTCCCCCTATGTGTTGCTAGGGGGACAAATTGCTGGGTACTTAAGAAAAACAAAAGAGCTAGCCATAGAGGTTGGGGTGCATCTTGCTACTCTTTTGTTTCACCTGGGTGTGTGGACAGTCAGTTCCCATCGTTTGGACGGAGAGAGAGGCTGCTTTCTTCTGCTGCTTTTCCTTCTGCCGGAGAAACCCCAGGATCCCAAGCTCACCTTCCCTGCCCTGCTGGGAGCCGGGCTGCGGCCACCCTGTCCCCGCCGTTGCTTCGAGCCTTCGCTACGTTGTAGCCATGCTTGCCCTGCCTGCCCAGACCTCCGGGGGGTTCCCGCTGCAGCTCCACAGTTTGGATACATCTCGTCTGCCACCCAGGATTTGTGCTTGTCCCTGCTGTTCCAGCCTGCTGTTCCTGAGGATCTGGCCGGACACGGGGATCGGCTGCCCAGGGGTTTGTGAAGCTTTTGTTCCATCCCTCCCCTGGATCCCAGGCCACCAGTGCCGTGTGGAACCATCGCACCTGCCCTGCTCACTGGGAGCCGCCAGCGCCCCTGCGGGCTGCAACCGGAACTGCACCAAAGGGGAAAGGGCCTGACAGCTGAGAAGGCTGGCACTGGGTTTGTGATTGTTTGCTGTTACTGCCATAGTTATTGCTGTTTGTTTGCCTTGTTATACACATATATAATAGTAAAGAACTGTTATTCCTATTTCCTCATATCCTTGCCTAAAAGCCGCTTGATTTCAAAATTATAATAACTCAGAGGGAAGGGGGCTGGCATCTGCAAATCCAAGGGAGGTTCCTGCCTTCCTTGGCAGACACCTGTCTTTCAAACCAAGACACATAGACATAGGCATCAAGTGCACCCTCATCAAATTTGCAGATGACACCAAGCTGAGTGGTGTGGTTGAAATGTCTGAGGGATGTGATGCCATTCAGGGACCTGGACAAGATTGAGAAGTGGGCTGATGTGAACCTTATGAGGTACAAGGCCAAGTGCAAGGCCCTGCTCCTCAGTTGGGGAAAGCCTCAGTATCAGTACAGGCTGGGGGATGAAAGGATTGAGAGCAGCCCTGCAGAGAAGGACTTGGGGGTACTGGTGGATGAAAACTTTGATATGAGCTGTCAATATTCACTCACAGTGCAAAAGGCCAACCATATTCTGTGCCTGATACAAAGAAGTGTGCCCAGTAGGTTGACAGAGGTGATTCTGCCACTCCACTCCACTCTTGTGAGACCCCACCTGGAGTGCTGTGTCCAGGTATGGGGTCATCAACACAAGAAAGATGCAGACCTGTTAGAGTGGTGTAGAGGCCTGGGCAGTAAGGAGTTAAAGTGTTGCTATTCCTCAAACACCAATGGGCATTCAGGTGGGCAGGTTAGAACAGGATGTGCCTGGAAAGGAGGGTTGTACAAAGGCGGGGCAGCACCTTTCTGGAGCTAATTTTCCTGCTCTGGTCCATGGTCACCACACAACATAAAGGACAGCAGAAGCACAGAAATGGGGTCAAGGAGCAGGCAAGACCAATAGAGGGGGATCGAGACCACCAAAAGTCCCTCAAAGCCCCTTGACCCATTTCCAGAAAGGCCCAGAAGAATGGCCTGCACATGCTAACTCATTTATATGAAGAGCGAGAAACCTAATCCCAGGGCAGGGGAAACTTACCTAAAAAAGGAGCCTCCACAAAGCCTGGGTGATGCTCCCAAGACCCTGGACACCCTTTTGGCTGGATCGATACTGGACCCAGGACTGGTGACCTTCTTTCCTCTCCTATCTGATCTCTCTTTCACTCTATCTCTCTTCCCTCTTTTCTTTTATTCTTCTTATTATTAGAAGATAGGGGCAAAACATACACAAATTTCTATGCCAAGTGTGTAGTTTTCTAATAAAACTTTGTGAGCTTTTCTTGGGACCCTTTTGGATTTTGCCGTTCTTTTTTGACCACAGGTATCTACAAATCTTGGGTATTCCCTTCCATATAGGAGTGAGATGCAACAAATGGGTCCAGAGGAGGGCCACAAAAATGATCAGAGGGTTGGAACACCTCTCCTATGAAGACAGGCTGAGACAGTTCGGGTTGTTCAGCCTGGAGAAGAGAAGGCATCAGGGAGACCAGATTGCAGCTTTTTAATACTTAAAGGGGGCTTATAAGAAAGATGGGGACAAACTTTTTAGTAGGGCTGGTTGCAAGAGGACAAGGGGTAATGGTTTTAGACTAAACAAAGATAGATTCAGACTATGTTAAGGAAACGTCCCAGTCTGACCATTCAAGAGATTCTCTGGCAGTCACAATCCCAATGCCAGAGACTTTAACTGCTGGGACCAGAACCCCTTCACAAGTGGGTGGCTCCAGTGAGTGTGACTCCCTACACACCCCACTCACACACAGACCAGGTTTCCTTACTTGTTCGACCCCAGGTTTCCCAGAGCAGAGCCTCAGATGTCTCATTCCATAAAGCCATTTATTCATGGAGCAGTAACACAGAAACAGCCCCAGCTGGTGCCTCCAAGGAGGGACTCCCAACAAAGGATCCCCTGGGTTTTGTCCTGGGTTGCAGTGTATTCTATTACCCTCCTCATGACCTGTTGAAATCAGGTGAGGCAGTGTTGCCTCCTCCCTCTGGACTATTTTCTGTTAATGGCCCATCAATGCCCTGCTGCATGACTCCTCATCCCACTGTGAGATGCTCCACCCAGAGGGAGGAACCAAGCATTCCATCCTAGATGTAATCTGAGATTCCGAACACCACAAACACCCCTTTCCACTGGATTCCCAGAGGACAAGAGCTACATAGCCACCACTGGACCTTCTGAGGAAGAGCAGGCCCTTCTGCAGGATCACTGCTTCAACAGAACCACATCCATCACTTCAGGAAGACTGCAACCACCATTTTATCAGGATACAACCACCACCCTGACTAACAGGGTGTCAGGTTGTATCCTGACTCTGTCAGTTTAAACCAGTGTTTTCTGCCTTTTTTCTTTTTTTCCTTTTCTTTCCCTATTAAATTGTTATTCTGACTTGGTGCCTCCCACTGGTTTTTCAAACTAGTACAGTTTTTATACTGTTAAAGTCTAAGCGTGCACAAGTCCCACTCTTTCTCCTAGTCCTCTGCTCTTGCTGTGTCTCTCAGTGTCCATCCACCTCAATGGCACCACCAGTTTTCATGCCCTTTCTTATCCAAAAGGTTGGCAGTTCCCAGCTCCTGCTGTGTCTCTCAGTGTCCATTCACCTGGCTGGGCCCATCAGATTTTGTGCCCTTTGTTAACCAAAGGGTTGGCAGTTCACAGCCAGGTACCCACCTAGAACTCAATCTACATCTCAATCTGCAGCTGTATTCCTCAACAGTCCTCCCTTTGTTTTAATTGAACATCACTGCTAATATACTAAAAGAAAAAACCAAACAAGCTTTCAAGGCATTTAAACAATTCGCCTTATAACATTATTGCAAGTGATGAACATAGCAGGATTAAGGCTAACAAAATTATCATAGGGTAGAAATTATTATGAAGATAGAATTGCAAAATATTCTCAAAAGTCAGTTATTGACCAACTGGTTGATTATTCACTACTCATTTGATATGAGAATGGTGTATACAGTTGTTATTGATATTTTGATCAAATAATCAATTTAATAATATAAAAGAATTCTTTATGATTATAAGTTTCTTAGATTATAAGTAAAAAATGTAAAATATAAGATATAGGAATGTTGGCAGTGCTGTGTTTGAAATATGCAACCATAGAAACCTCACCAAGAAGTTACAGGACCCTTATGTTTTGTTCATGAAGCTATGGGCCACCACTTACGCTGCTTGGAATCCCCCTACCTTCCCATCTAGATTTGAATATCAGGGATTCCAATTAGTAGAGCTCAGTAGAGATGACCAATGATTTTTTTAGGATAAGAATATTGCTGAAGTTATATAACTATTGAAACAAATCATTGTAAAGGTTAAATTTAAGAGAGGACATAGTATGCATAGTATGTAAAAGAATTTATATAATGATGATTTAGCAGAAAAAGTATATAAAATGGGTGGGTTTTGTTTGTTAAGGGGAACATGTTTTCAGATGAGTTATCCCCCATGTTCCCAGAGCCTGAATAAAGAAGCATCTGCTTATTCACATCTAATTGGTGTTGGATGTTTCTTTCATCCCGTTTGGTGACACAGTTATCCTTACCCAAATTTTTAACAGCAAAATAAGAACACAATAAGACAGTAAATGATCCCTCCCATTTAGGTTTCAATTTGTATTTTCGTAAGGATATCTTGATTAACACTTCAAGGTTGTATATCATGTACTTGTATTTCAGGTGGTGTGGGTTGATACCATTGTGCATACTTTCTCTGCCCTTCGAACCCTTTCTGCATATATATAGCATACTGGGTCAAGTGTTCATCTCCATCCAACAGGCTGGTCTTAGCTGGGATAAGTCCCTGGTATGGCTAAGTGTCTCCCAAAAAGAATTTCTTCTGGTGTTAGTCCTACAGGTTGTCTCAGAGTATTCCAGACATCCCACAGAGCCAAATTTAAGGCTTCTAGCAATTTCAGATTAGTGCATGTACATATTTTTGCTATGTTTTCCATTCATCTTTTCTACTTGTCCTGAAGATTGTGTATATAATTTTCTCTCTATCGTCAGTCTCATACAGATGTTCGATTATATTTGCTGTAAAATGAGCACCTCTGTTTGATTCAGATAGAGGTTAACTCATTTCCCTTTTCCCATATGTGCAAAGCTACTAGATCTGCTCCTTGTGCACTCATACTTGCTGGGAGTGGTTGTGTTTCTATCACCTGTCCCTGACTCACCATGGCACACCCAGACCATTGCTGGCCTTGCAGGTAGTAGGATGAGCCATCTGCAAATAGAACTGTATCTGGGTTATATGAGGGGACATCAGTTAAATCAGTCCATGCTTTAATTGAGATACGTATAATTTGCTAACATTGGTAATGTTCGGAATCATCAGGTAGAGGCATTAGGCTTGCTGAATTCAAGGTGTGACGTCTTTAAAGATTACATTATCTGCTATTAGGAAGATCAGTTCATATGCATGTGCCTGTTGTGGCATCAAAGCTTGGGTTACACACTGTCTCACCAGTATTTCCACTTCATAGGGAACATGGACTGTTTCAGGATGTCTCAGGATAAGGGGGCAGCTCTTTTATAGTATTGTTGCTGCTGCTATCACTGACTTAATACAGGCTGGTGCTCTTGCTGCAACTGGATCTAGTTGAATTGAGTAATATGCAACCAGTCTCTGAGGGGGTCCTAAATTCTGTGTTACCACTCCACTGGCTATTCCTTTACGCTCATGTACATACAGATTAAAGGATCTGGGAGCCCAAGACCAGGAGCAAATGCTAAAGTACCTTTTCTAGCAGTGGACTCTTTGTTCTTGGTTGCCTCAGTCAGAAACTTAGTTCCCCTAACCTAGGAATCCATGGCCAACAAAATCCCATGACTCCTGAGAAAACCTTGCATCTGCTTTGGGTTTTTTTTGACTGGATGTGGGAACTTAATTATGGCCTTTATTCTTTCCAGATCTATTCTCTGTTGCCGTTTTCCCAAAATAAAGCCGAGATACTTAACTCTTTTCTGACCCAGGTGAAGTTTGGATGGAGATGCACGGTATCCCCTTTTCACTATACTGTTGGAGAATGGATTTATTGGGATCAATAAAAGAACTGTGCAAGCTATTGAGCTGGAGGTTTTTGGGCCTGTGTGTGTGAGACACTTTCTGTGGGAAAGTCTCTGTGAAAAGCAAAACAGTTTCAGCCTGAGAAATTTCAGGGAGTAACGGACTTGCAGGTGCAATGGGGAGGCAAGGACAACATTCTTTTGAACATAACAAGACTGTGGAAGACTGCCAATGTAGTCTGATTGTGTAGAAATAGAAATATGTCCTGATAAGTAAGCCACTTAGGAGCTAACAAGCTGGTATACTATTTAAGTGCCTCTAGACTGCTAATAAATCAGAGTGTATTTTTCAACCATATTGGTTGGCCTCTGTTCTTCTCCCCCCGCCGGGGATCCGAGCTCCCCGTCCCGCCGCTGCTCCCGACACTATACCAATGCATAAATGTATAGTGTCAAATATAAAGGCATTCTCATCACTACTTGCTAAAAACAAATCATCGACATACGATGTCATGGGTTAGCAAGCACACCGAACTTGGAACACCGAACTTGGAACACCGAATTCGGAACACCGAATTCGGAACTTGGAACGCGGAGTACGGGACTCGAACACGGAACTCGGACTTTGTACTGGGACTGGTATTTTATTCCCTTTGACCTGGAGGGAGCCTAATGCGGTGCCGGAGCAGCGCCGGCGGGGGCGGAGGGGTGGCCAACCTTTAGCCTGGGCCACCTTAACATCGGTGGTTCGCTGCTTGGCTGCTAAAGGCTTGCCTGGACGCTGCAGTACCCTGATACTTGGGGCGCGCAGAGGCGCGGGTGGTATCAGAGTAGTCCGCAGGTTTTTCGGTTTTTAGTTCGCGGTTTGCGGTTCGCGGTTTGTCCGCGGTTTTGTTTTCCGCGCTGGACTCGGGTTCGCGGTTTTATCTGCAGGTATAGTTTATGCGGTTTGTGTTTTCGCGCTGAGTCGCGGGTTTGTGGTTGACGCCGTCATGGAAACTCAGGCAGCCTTTAATGTGTTTTTACGCTTTTTAGAAAAGCAGGGAATTAAGGATATAAATCTTAATAAGGAATTGGTGCGCTTAGTGGAGTTTGGAATGGCAAGAGGGTATTTTAGGGAAGCGGGATCGCTGTTTCAGGAGCAGCAGTGGAAGGAGTATGGTGACTGCTTGTGGTTTTTGGTTATCGACGATAATAAGGAAGCCAAGAAGTTAATGAAGCCATGGAAAGCGGTCCTTAGTTGTTTGACACAATATCGGGTTGAGCAACAGGTAGCGGCAGTTGCTACAGCTCATTTAGGCGGCAGTGATCCCCCGCCTGGTATAATGACCTTCGGGAGCGATTATGTTCCCACGCCGCCAGTGGGGTGTTCCGTGCCTGTGAAACCCTCTACAGATCCGACATCGGGTGCCGTACCTACCGCACCTCCTGCACCTCCGGTGCAGACGCAGGCTGAGCTATCAAGCACCGGCGACAAACAGTTATGCCCGGAGGCCAGTAGATGTCACCCAGAGCCTGCTGAAACTAATGATCACGGTGCATGTAACACCCCTGCGTTAACATGTACTAGGGTTGATTGGAAAAAGATCATAGAAACGGCCCTTGAAAATGGAGATTATCTTCTCCCCGAGGTGATCGGGGATGCGGCTGCTTTTCCAGTAATGTACCAAGCAGCTGGGGGTAATGTAGTAGGAGAATATAGTCCGGTAAATTGGAAATTGCTAACTTAGCTGCGGGGCACAGTCAATGAGTCCGGGCTGCACAGTGAGCCTGCCAAGTAGATGCTGAATTATGTATGGGGTTGTGGCATTTTTTGCCTGGAGGATATTAAAACTATTGTAAGGATGATTATGACCCCCTCACAGGTTATGCTGTGGCAGGCGCACTGGCAACACCTTTGTGATGCCTCTGCTAACACCCACCGTGACGCTCAGGACCCCTTACATGGGGTTACGGTAGAACAGCTTATGGGTATTGGGCAGTTTGCCAGAGTGGAAATGCAGGTGCAAGTGGGACCAGAAAAACTATTGGAGGCTATGAGACTTGCCTGGCAGGCAATGTCTTTTATAAAAACAGCACCCCTCCAGCCTTCCTATCTGTCCATTAAACAGGGCAGGGATGAATCCTTTTCCAGTTTTGTTGATAGGGTTACTAATGCCATACATAATTCGGATGTACAGGAATTTATGAAAGGACCATTGTTAAGGCAGTGTGTTATGGAGAATTGCAATTCGTACACCCGGTCCATCCTAGTTACCCTGCCTGCTGATGCACCGGTAGAGCTGATGCTGGATAGGATGAGCCGTGTGCCAGTGGGGCCACAGGCAATGTTAGTAGAAGCTGTTAAGGTGGTAGGGAAAGATCTCCTGCAAGCTCACACGCAAGCCTTTGCAGCCCTTGCCCCCCTGAAAGGGGTAGAAGCACCAAGAGATGGGTGCTATGTTACCTCCAATGAAGTTAAGTGTTACCGCTGTGGCCGGAGAGGGCACGTAAAATGCCAGCGTTGAGTCCAGCGACTATGGTGCCGTGTGTGTAACCTCAACACTCACTCCACGGAAGCCTGCCCAAAGAAGTCGGGAAACGGGAGATCGAGCGCGAAGGGTCGCGGCGTGCGGACACCAACAGCGGCCCCTGCGGTAGCGATGCCAGTCTCCGCAACTCCCTGCAACCTGCCGGCTGCCTTCGGCCAGCAACCCGAGGAAGCCTTGGCTTGGACCTGGCAACAGCAGTAGATGTGACCTTAATCGACGGCATTCTCATCACTACTTGCTAAAAACAAATCATCGACATACGATGTCATGGGTTAGCAAGCATAGTCCCAGAAGTGATGTTCTTGCAAAGGGGTGCTTACAGCTTCCTCTGTGATGTGATAGAACCTATCAGATGGCCAGTTTGAATATGGACAATTCTTTAAGCCACTTAAAATTTTGACCACCTCTGTGTTCCACACTTAAGAATAGACAAACCCCGAGGCAGAGTCTCTGTCTCATTTCCCGTGCTGGGACAGGTGGCTGTGGGGTCCCGTGTGGGGGCCAGTGGGCCGGGCCCAGGCCCTGCTGGCGCCAGGTCAGGCCGGGCCACGGCTATCCTGGAGCTGATGGGCTCTGTTCTACCCGCGGAACCCCCCCACAGCCCTGCTGTGGGCAGCCGGAGTGTCTCGGCTCCCCTTCTCCAGTGCGGCCAAAATTCAGCTGAAGCTGCCCTGCTGTCTGGCAAAAGATCATGTGGCCAACAGCGATAAGTGAAATTCCAGCTGCAAGGCCCAGGTGAGATTAACCCTTTTAGTGCTGTGAAGAGCTGAAAACCTGAGGGAAGAGAAAGAGGAGATGCTTAAAGCCGAAATTCTGTTGTAAAGCTATGATATATCAGAGTACCCATTGTAATTTCACGAAGGCATGGGGGGGTGGAGTGTTCAACTTGTACTTGTGAGCAAAAGCACCTGCGCTGAGATAGGCAGATGCTGAAGCAGCTGTAATTTAATGAGAAGTTTGAACAGAGAGCGATGGAAGCGATGAGGACTTTTGCTCCAAATGGAAAAGGAGAAGACCTCAGTTCCTAGAAATGCTCCCAGAGATAGTCCTAAAGATGAAGATGAGGAAGACCCTTTGCTCCAAATGGGAAGAAGGGCCTCTGTTCTTAGAGATGAAATGTTCCCAGAGATGGGTGAAGAGAACTTTTGTTTCTGAATGGCTCAACCTTAAAATTGTACCTCAAAAAACTTCAAGAGTGGACCCTCGAAAGCAGTTGTGGGAAAAGCTGCAAGCCGGGGGAAGGGACTCACATGCGAGCAGAGAACCAACCCGGGCGGCTGTCTCATTGCGATAATGTGTCCATAGCATGGGCAAGAGAGACTCCTCTTCCTAAATGGACTGAACAAGGTTATTATGAAAGTGGTAAACAGACTGAACATCTCAAGGGTTGTCTTTCTACATTGTCAGTGGGAAAAGGGAGAAAAGGGGGGAGGAGAAGCGTTCTGAAGGTGTGGTATGATATTTTTTTTTCTTCTTTTAGGTCTGTTAATAAACTTCTTTATATTCTTTCAAGTTTTGTGCCTGCTTTGCGTTTCTCCTAATTCTTATCTCACAGAAGGTAAACAGTAATGAGTATTTTGGACCAAACCACTACACTAAATTGGTGTTTCCGCCCGGTTACAAACCGAACCCCCTACATGTACAAAACACGATTTGTGAAGTAATTTCATACCCTTTAAATCAACCACCAATATTTGGGGAAAAAATGTTAGGGTATCTATCAAATCCTTGAGGAAAGCATGTCCAAGTCAGTTTCTGTCTTTTCTGGATGAAGGCAAAGGTTGACTTTTTACATCTAATGGAATGCTTCAAAATCCCTTGGGTTAAGTGTTGGTCTGTCTACTTATGGATCCTCTTCTTTGCTTCCAGGGAAATAGGGTCCTGTCTCAGGGTGGGTGGCACTCCTATTATTTTAATACATAGGGGCTGTGCTGAGACCAACAGTCCCTCATCTATACTGGTCCCTGCCACACTGGCATATGCTTCTTAAAATATCTCCTGATGTCAGGGGCTACCTGGTTTAAAAAGACACTAACTGCAAGTGTGTCATTAAAGTTTTGTGATGGCCATCACCCTGCTGAGCAAGAAGACCAGGTTATAGCCGGCCAATTCTCCTGGCACCTTACTTCATGGTCCTTTCAAAAGCCTACTGTACCGAACAATTTATTCTAATTTTGCACAACCTTGGCCAAGGGCATCCCCTGATCTAAGTTGGGTTTATTTCCCATTGTTTCAAACACTACAAGAAACTTGAAACTCCTTTTTACATGCTAAAAAAGGGACTTCACCCCCCCCCCCCCCTCCTGTGTGCACTGAGGGAGTGTACCACTCCCTGTGAGATACAAGGAACACAAACCTCTCCGTGCAAGGGTGTTCAAACCCTTCTGTGTTGTAGGAGAGACTCGAGCCCCCTCACCTCTCACCTTATGGAGGACTCCATATCTCCTCTATGTGTGCCTTACACTGCTCAGGCTGGGCACCTGTTCTCAACCTATTATCAATAATTTCAGCAAATCTGCACAAAATGCCACACCGATGGAAAGACTCAAATCCACCCTTATAATTTATACAGAATCTGCTCTGAGAATTTTAACACTCACCCTTTGGCTCCTCCCTGCTCCAAAGATCCCAGGTGAACTCACCCAGTGGCAGCAGTTGGATGTTTGGAGACGGGAGGCTCCGAAGGTAGTGACCTAGGGTACACTGTAGGTCACTAAACTGCTAAGGAAACTTCTCGGTCTGACCATTCACGGGATTCACTGGCAGTCACACACCCAATGACAGAGACTTTAACTGCTGGGACCATGTCATGGGTTAGCAAGCACAGTCCCAGAAGTGATTTTCTTTCAAAGAGGTCCTTACAGCTTCCTCTATGACCTGACAGAACCTATCAACTGGCTAGTTTGAATACTGACAAATTTTTAAGCCACTTTGAATTTTGACCGCCTCTGTGGTCAACATTTAAGAATGGACAAACCCTGGGAAGCTGGCTCTCTTGCTTCCGGCCAGGGGACAGGTAACTGGGCTGGGCCCGCAAAGGGCCCAGCGGGCCCTGCCAGGCCCTGCCGGGTCTGCGCCAGGACCTCCTCGGGCCCGGCCTGGGCTGGGACACAGCCATCCTGGAGCCATGTGGCCCTGTTCCGCCCGTGGCCTGACCCCGCCCCCCCTCAGCCCAGTATGGCCAAGATTCAGCTGAAGCTGCCCTGCTGTCCAGCAAAGATCATGTGACCAACAGCGATAAGCCACATTCCAGCTGCAAGGCCCCCGTGAGATTAACCCTTTTGGTGCTGTAAGTTCTGCAGACATTAGGTAAAGAAAGAAGAACTGAAATCCGGAGGGAGGAGAAAGAGGAGATGCTTAAAGCTGAAATTCTGCTGTAAAGCTATGGTGGTGATGGACTATGATATATCAGAGTACCCATTGTAATTTCATGAAGATATGGGGGGTGGAGTGTTCAACTTGTACTTGTGAGCAAAAGCATCTGCACTGAGATAGGCAGATGCTGACGCAGCTGTAATTTGATGAGAAGTTTGGACAGGGAGAAATGGAAATGATGAGGACTTTTGCTCCAAATAGGAAAGGAGAAGACCTCAGTTCCTAGAGATGCTCCCAGAGACAGTCCTAAAGATGAAGATGATGAAGACCCTTTTCTCCCAGGGAAGGAGAAGGGCCTCTGTTCTTAGAGATGAAATGTTCCCAGAGATGGGTGAAGAGAACTTTTGTTTCTGAATGGCTCAACCTTAAAATGGTACCCCAGTAGTTCAAGATTGGACCCTTGGAAGCAGTTGTGGGAAAAGCTGTAAGTCAGGGGAAGGGACTCTCACATGATGCGAGCAGAGAACCAACATGGGTGGCTGTCTCGTTGTGCTACTGAAGCCATGAGAGAATTTCTTGTGGAGATGTCTCCATAGCATAAGCAAGCATAAGCTTTACAACAGAATTTCAGCTTTAAGCATCTCCTCTTTCTCTTCCCTCAGGTTTTCAGCTCTTCACAGCACTAAAAGGGTTAATCTCACCTAGGCCTTGCAGCTGGAATGTGGCTTATGGCAGTGGAGGGTGGGGGGGGGGAGCTGGGAGCTGGGCCACTTGGTCTCCCCACAGCCCTGCTGTGGGAAGGGGGGGGGGGGGGGTCCGCAGGTGGAACAGGGCCCATGGGCTTCAGGATGGCCATGGCCCGGCCCGGCCCGGCCCAAACAGGGCCTGGGCCTGGCCCGCTGGCCCTCTGCACGGGGCCTGCAGCCACCTGTCCCAGCACCGGAAATGAGAGAGAGCCTCTGCCTCAGGGTTTCTATTCTTAAGTGTGCATCACAGAGGCGGTCACAACTTTAAGTGGCTTAAAGAATTGTCCATATTCAAACTGGCCATCCGATAGTTTCTATCAGGTCATAGAGGAAGCTGTAAGCACCTCTTTGCAAGAACATCACTTCTGGGACTATGCTTTGCTAACCTATGACAATTAGAACCAGTGCCACCAGAAAACACGTAAGTATTAGTGATTTTCCGAAGGAACAGGCAAGAAGGGGGAGGGGGATGTATTGGGGCCCTCCCCCCCCCTGCCATGTAGTCCTGGGAGAGGGGCCCCGGGGAGGAGACATGGGGTTTCCCTAGTCCCTGGTCAGCCTCTTTCCCCATTGGTTGTTTTGTGTTCCCCTGCGTGGGCAAGGACCCTCGGGTCCCGTGATTGCCTCAGTTCCTCGGCAGACCTCCAGCCATGCGGCTGGAGAAATAAACATCTCTGAAACATCTATCAAGATTCAGTCCATATATATTTCTTTTCCATGGGCCTCGTTGTCTGATACATGGTGTTGCAGTATCTGTACTGTAACAGGGATGTTGCCCTCTGTGTAAAAAATTTGATTGATTGCACTGAGCTGTCTTTAAAAAACAGTGATGAATAGATTGAGAGCTTATGGGCAAAAATTAGGGGCCAAGCCAACAAAGGAAACCTCATGGCTGGTGTTTACTACAGGCTGCCAGATCAAGGGGACCCTGTTGAAGAAACATTATTACTTCAAATACAGTGTCCTGGGTTGCAGTGTATTCTATTACCATCCTCATGACCTGTTGAAACCAGGTGGGGCAGTGTTTCCTTGCCTCCTCCCCTCAGACTATCTCTCTCTTAATAACCCATCAATGCCCTGCTGCATGACTCAGATATAACTCCCTCCGGACTATCTTCTGTTAATGAGCCTAGTCAACACCTGGCCTCATGACTCCTCATCCCATTGTGAGATGCTTGACCCAGAAGGAGAAACCAAGCATTCCATCCTAGATGTAATCTGAGATTCCGAACACCACAGACACCCCTTTCCACTGGATTCCCAGAGGACAAGAGCTACATAGCCACCACTGGACCTTCCGAGGAAGAGCAGGCCCTTTCTGCAGGATCACTGCTTCAACAGAACCACATCCATCACTTCAGGAGGACTCCAGCCACCATTTTATCGGACTACCACCACCACCCTGACTAACAGGGTGTCAGGTTGTATCCTGACTCTGTCAGTTTAAACCAGTGTTTTCTGCCTTAATTTTTTTTTCTTTCATTTCCCTATTAAATTGTTATTCTGACTTGGTGCCTCCCACTAGTTTGTTTTCAAACTAGAACATACAGGAAGCATCACACTCTCAGGCTCCGATCCTGACGGGGGACTTCAATCACCCTGACACCTCCTGGTAAAGCAGGACAACAAGCTACTGGAGGGCACTGAGGAAAATTTCTTAATCCAGGTCATAGACAGCCCAGCTAGTGAAGAAGTGTTACTAGACCTGTTGCTCACCAACACAGATAAACTAACTGCAGAGATCAATATCAGAGGAAGCCTGGGCTGCAGTGATGATGCTCTGGTGGAATTCACAATCTTGAGGGATATGGGCCAGACAAAGTGTAAAGTCAAGACCCTGAGAATGAACTTTTAGTTGTTTAAGGAATTAGTGGATGGGACCCTATTTCAGCTGGTGGTGGGGTCTGTGGCTCTGACCCAGGAAGAGGTGACTGGTCCGGAGAGATGGTCCCGGAAGGGATCGCCTTCCCGAGGCCCAGTGTCTTCCCTCAGCTGTTGGCAAAGGAGGGCCCTTGCAGAGGCTATCAGCTCTTTAGTGATTCAGCTTGTGATTCCAGCTCAGCTCTGCAGGGCATCCTCCAGGCCAAACCAGACCAGAGAGAGACGAGAAGGCCCGTATGGCTTGGTTCCGCACAGAGGTAGCTTTATTGTTGGTTCCCTCCGGCGAAGGGAAAAGCCAGGGACGAGCTCTCTCCCTCACAGAGCTAGGGGGCTCCCTTTTATAGGGATACAGGGGATCAGCAGGGGACCAATGGGTTACAGAGGGTCTGGGACAGACCAATGGGTTACAGAGGGTCTGGGACAGACCAATGGGTTACAGAAAGATCTGCATAGTGTCTCTCAAAGGATTGTGGGTCCACTTTTCCTCGCCATGACCCAAGAAGCGGCTGCCCCTTCAGGGAGTCCTGCTGGGCAATTGCGAAATCTCTTGTCTCAGCAGAGATCCCTCCAGGGCAAGGGCTGGGCATATCCCACAACTCCCCCTTCTGTATTTAAAAAGGCATTCCCAGCAGCCTTTCTGCAGCAACGTAGGAGGCAAGAGAACATAAGTAACACAATAATAATTACAATGAATACCCACAAAACTCCCTTAATCAAAGATGCAATCCATCCCGTTATTCCCCATCGTCCAAAAAGGTCTTTGACCCAGTCTAGGCTCTTATCTACTTTTAGGTCCTTTACTAGTTCTTGTAGTTTCTGGATGTTTGCCTGGATGGATGTTGAGTGTGAAGAAAGATTGAAGCAGCACATCCCTTCAAAGTCTTGGCAGCCATGTCCGTGGGCAAGCAGTAGGTAGTCTATCGCTGCTCGATTCTGTAGGGTTGCGTGTCTGGTAGTCTCCTCATCTCTTAAAAGATCGCTCAAGGCGGCAGATGTCGCATTAGCTTGTTTGCTTAGCCAACACCCTAGGTGATTGATATCCCCAAGGGCCTTGAGTGCAGCTAACCAAGGGGTGAATACGGAAGCTGCAACTTGTCCTGCCTTATTCCAGTTGTAAATGTGGCTGTCACAACTTTCGTCAAACTCAGAAAAGGATCTCTTTTGACGTGTTGATGTGTCTGTTTGTCTCCAATTATGTAACAATGTAATATTTGGGGTGAGAGTAGAAAGCTTGCCAAGGCTACAGGGGCCTCCTTGGAGGCGTGAGGGGATCCCGGCCCATACTCTGTCACCACAGATAAGAAAGACTCCCCGGGGCAACACTTTTGGGTGGAGAGTGGACACAGAGAGTACGTGGCTGGTGTAATTGCACCAATCTTGACTATTATAGGCTTTGTTAGATGGCGATATGTCTTTTCTGTATGTATTTTTTGCTTGGTCAATCCCTGGCCAGCGTTGGCTTTGTAGTCTAAAGTAAAATTTGACACAATATGTTGCTTTGGAGGACCCCAGCAGGTTTAATTCTTGGGGTTCATCTCGAGCATTTGGCAGAATCATTGTCCACTCATCCCAAGTATCTACCGGGTTGGGCCTCTTACCTGTGGTGCGGAGGAGTTCTGAGTTAGTGATGGGCCAATCATCTGCTACTAAGGGAATTCCTACCAGGCACGTAGAGAGTGGGTTGTCTACGCTTCCCATGGACAGGCACAGATTGTCTTGATTGAGTGTCTTTGCTAAGGTCACCCAAACATTATGGCTAGGCTGTGGGACAAGCCAGCTGAAGGCGTGTGGCAC
Organism: Aphelocoma coerulescens; assembly: GCF_041296385.1. Taxonomy (NCBI): domain Eukaryota; kingdom Metazoa; phylum Chordata; class Aves; order Passeriformes; family Corvidae; genus Aphelocoma; species Aphelocoma coerulescens. The sequence continues at coordinate 6,164,131 of NW_027184080.1, read as the reverse complement.
GACGAAGAACATCGAGGCAGCGGTGAGGACAGCATCAACGTAGATAAATTTCATCTTTGGGCGGGGATGGGGCTTCTGAGAGGGAATATAAGCAAGATTTGTTAGCTCTGTGGAGGGAGGGGAGGTTTTGGGGTTTAGGGAGGTTTGACAAAGGTTGAGGGAAGGGGGTATTTTGGGGTAACAAGGGGTGATAACATATAAACTAAGGATCAGTTTTTTCAGGCTGTGTCTGGCCTACGGCCCGACTTTTTGCTGTAGCTTCTTGTTCAGCTTTCTGTTTCGTCTGCTGCCGTGTGGTGGGACGATCTTTTTCCTGGTTGGTGGGCATCTGGCGACGTTTTCGTCTCCATGCCGAGCTGGTCTGGTTTTGGGGAGGTCCTGTATTTGTCTCAGGAGAGTTCTTTGTGTTTGTGGTAGCAGTGTTTGTAGGGCCTAAGTATGGTTTTATACTTTTTCCTGGGAACCACTTCGGGCCGGATGGTAGCTGGACACAGGCGTAGCCTCTCCCCCAGGTAATCAATTGGAAAGGCCCAGAGACCTGGTGTGATTCAGGGTCCTTTACCAGCACTGGAGGCTTCTCTGTGAGCTTAGCTTGGGTTGAATTTGAGAAGTGGCGGAGTACTGGGGGGTCAGGCTCTGACGATGTACCATTTAGGAAGTTAATGACATAGAGAGCCTTACAGAGTCTTTCAACAGGAGACAAGATTTCTGTTTCTCTCTGTTGCTGGTTGAGGACTCTTTTTAGGGTTTGGTGGGTCCTTTCTACGATGGATTGTCCTGTGGGATTGCTAGGTATGCCTGTCTTGTGTTTTATTCCCCATTGGTTGAAGAAATCTTTTAGCTTATGAGAGGTGTAGGCAGGCCCATTATCTGTTTTGATTTCTTCAGGGACTCCCAGGGTGGCGAAGGCAAGGAGGAAATGCTTGATGACGTGGACGGCACTTTCCCCTGCATGGGCTGATGCAAACACTGCCCCAGAAAATGTGTCAACTGACACGTGCACATATTTGGATCTCCCAAAGGATGGGAAGTGTGTTACATCAGTTTGCCACAATTGGCAGCTGTTCAGACCACGGGGGTTGACTCCGGTACCCATAGATGGTACTTGGTAGTTCTGGCAGTTTGGGCACGTTGCAATGATAGCTTTTGCTTGATCTTTTGAAAGCTTGAACATTCTGACGAGGGCAGGAATATTTTGGTGAAAAAATGCATGTGACAACTTCGCCTGGGCAAAGATGTCAGGGACGTTTGCAGTCTCTGCTGGCATGGCCAGTGCATCTGCTCTCCTGTTCCCTTCGGCAATGGGACCAGGGAGGTCGGTGTGTGACCTCACATGCATAATGTAGTAAGGCTGTTTTCTGTGTGAGATTAAATGGATTAATGTAGAGACCAATTGATATAATTTTTTGTTGGAGACCTCCTTTAGAAAAGCATGTTCAGCCCTCATAGCTATACCAGCGACATAAGCCGAATCAGTGACCAAATTAAAAGGTTCATCTTTAAACTTCTCAAAGGCTCTGACGACAGCTGCTAACTCAGCAATCTGTGGAGATCCCTCTACTATTTGGATATCAGATTCCCATTTTTGGGTATTGGGTTGTCTCCATGTCAGGACAGACCGATGTGACGAACCTGACCCATCGGTAAAGACGGTCAGAGCTTTAAGAGGTTTTCTACTTTGGATTAATTTTGGAATCAAATTAAAAGCTGCATCACGGTAGAAAAGTCTATGTTTTGGCATGTGAATGGAAATTTGGCCTGTGTAGCTATCTAGGGCTAACTGGAGGCTCTCATTGGTCTGGAGCAACAGCTTCAGATCTCCAGTGGTCAATGGCAAGTATATGCATGTGAACTCACACCCTGCAAGAGAGCGGAGACGAGTTCTGGCCTTTTTTATTAAATGTGCCATTACTTCTTGGAAGGTGGTTAATGTCTTTGTCGGTTGATGGCTTGTGAAGACCCATTCAAGTATCAGCAAAGGGTCTCTGAGTTTAGGGTCCCATTGGAAGATCAGTCCATGGAAACGGGGAGCTTTACCCAAAACTGCAAACTGAAGAGGCAGGCTGGGTTCAACGCGATGGGCTTGGCGTGAAGATAGGGCTTCCTGGACTTTAGTGATGGTATCTCGGGCTTCAGGTGTGAGGGCACATGGAGAGTCCAAATCTTTGCTGCCATGGAGGAGGTTGAAGAGAGGAGCAAGGTCTTCTGTTGTGACTCCCAGTAGGGGGCGTATCCAATTTATGGATCCGCACAGGCTGTGTAAGTCCCTTAGGGTTTTAGGGTCCTTTTTGATGGCGAGTTGCTGGGGTACGATGGTTCTCTCCCGGATCTGGAGGCCGAGGTAAGTCCATGGGCTGGAGTGCTGCACTTTGTCCTCACGAATCTCAAATCCTGCTTCTTCTATGGCCGCAATTGTCTTTTTAAGAGTTCTGTCCAAGTAAGTCTTTTCTGATGCACAGATTAGTATGTCATCCATGTAGTGGTAAATGATTGCCCCTGGGAACAGGCTCCTGATGGGGGACAGAATGTGGGCGACGTACCACTGGCAGATGGTCGGGCTGTTCTTCATGCCTTGTGGGAGGACGAGCCAATGGTATCTTCTGAGTGGGGCTTCATCGTTAAGAGAGGGGATGGAGAAGGCGAACCGTGATGCATCCTTGGGATGGAGCGGGATGTTAAAGAAACAGTCTTTAATGTCTATGATGGCAAGCAGCCAGTCTCGGGGCAGCATCGCTGGTGATGGCAGGCCGGGTTGGAGGGGGCCCATGTCTTCAATGACCTCATTGATCTTTCGTAGGTCATGGAGTAGTCTCCATTTGTTTGTGCCGGGCTTTTTCAGCACAAAGACAGGGGAATTCCAAGGGCTGGTGGTCTCGGTGATATGACCTTTGGCAAGTTGCTCTTCCACCAGGGCTTCCAGCGCGCTGAGTTTTTCTTTTTCAAGGGGCCACTGCCTTGTCCATTTTGGGTTGTCAGTGTTCCAGGTGAGCGGGGGAGTAGATGGCAGCGCGCGTTTCTCAGTGGCCCCAGTCAGAAATCCTGGCTGGGAATGGTAAGAGTGGCACCCCATTGGGATAGAAGGTCTCTGCCCCATAGGGTGATGGGGGCTCTTACCACGAATGGTCGGGTGGTCGCTATCTTGCCCTCAGGTCCTTCAATGACAACATTTCGTTTGCTTCTCATGGACACTGCAACTCCACCAATCCCGGAGATTATACCTGCCACTGGCTCCAGTTCCCAATTCCCTGGCCACTCGGAGCGGGCAATGATGGTCACGTCTGCTCCGGTGTCCAGCATCCCTGGGCGGTAGACCCTCTCTCCTTTACAGAACAAGCTGCACTCGATGGTCGGTTTGTTTGAGCCCACAATCTCCATCCACATTGCCATAGGATTGAGAGGAAGCTGTTCTGGGCGGTTCTGTGGAAGTAAAAAGGCTTGAGCAATTGGTGTTCCCTGTTGGAGAAAGAAAGGTATGTCCGTGCAGCAAAGCTGGACAAGAATCTCTTGTCCAGGTTGCACTGTTTGTATCTCAGGTAATACAAAGAGTTGTTCTGGACCATGGATGGTATCGCTTAGGATAAGAATGTCCCATGGGCCGTCATGCGGTCCATACTTTCCTGTGGGAATACGATAAAAACGCTTGTCAACAAAGTTAAATGGCAGTGATGTTACCAGTTGGCGTCTGGTCCCGATCGGTAGAGCTCCGTGTGTTGGATCCTTCTCATGTGTTCTGGGATCGCCTGGGATGATGGTGCCGGGTGAGGTCCAGTTGTCTGCTCTCGGTGGTCCGATGTGGAGTTCACAGCCGGGGCGGGGTAGTATGGCCTTTGATTTGTTGTCTGGGCGCGGGGCCTTGACACCGCGCTCCGATAGAAGTTTTTTGGACGCTGCTGGTGCTGTTGCTGTCTCTGGTGCCTTTGGTAGGCGGCACGACGGTCCTAGGTGGGTGACCTTTGTGGGCAGTCCTTTATAAAGTGTCCAAGTTCACCACAATAGAAACAGCAGGTGTTCTCCTTAGAGACTGCTGCAGCAAATGCACCAGAAACTCCCTCTGTGATGCCCTTTACAACTGCTTGGGTCATTGTGTTCTCTGTGGATGTGTGTCTAGTACAGCTCTCTATCATTTGTTCTATTGTAGGTTCTGTGTCCATGGGTAGGGCCCTCAAGATATTCTTACATTGTTCATTAGCATTTACCATGGCAAGTTTGCCCAAAAGTTCCTTTCGTCCATCTGGACTTTCTATCTGTTTTTCTAAGCTAGCTTTTAAACGATCAACAAACTGAATGAAGCTTTCATTTGCTGACTGTTTGATGTTAGAGAAATATTGTGTAGGAACAGAATCATCAGGGGTAAGAAACAGTGATGTCTTAGCTGCAGTAGCTATGTCTTGTAATGCTACTTCAGGTAAGGTTGTAGCTTGATCTAGGGGTTTTTGGAGGTCACCTTCTCCAGCCAGTTGTTCTATTGTCCAATCTGTCTGATTTGCATCTTTAGCATAAGTGTCAGACAGTGTTTTTAAATGTCTTTTCCAATGTCTTTCCCATAACATATATTCAGCAGGGGAAAGGATGCAATTAATAAGGTTTTTAATATCATGTGGTACTAATGTATAGGCAGAGAAAGTGGCTTCCAAGAGGTTTCTAAAGAAATGTGACCCTCTCCCATGTTCTTTTGCTGCCTTGCAAAGCTCTTTGATTTCTTTGTATGGGATAGGTTCCCATATTTTTGTAGTTGGACCACCCCTCCTCCCTCTTCCTATAATGACTGGAAAGGCTGAAATTTTCTGAGCCAATTCCCAATCTCCCTCCCGGTTCGCTTCCCTGCGTGTCTGTGCCCATTGGTCCTCCGATTCAGAGTCAGAGCCACTGCTACTGTCATCTGAACAGGAGGAATAAGCTGTGGCAGGGCGGGGCTGGGATACAGGGGGCGTAGCGCGGCGTTTTTGAAATGCCGACTTTCCTTTACCTAGGTCGGGAATAGCGGGGGGTCGGGGGTGGTTTGAGGGGTGGGAAGGGGTCCCGTTATGGCAGCATGGGGGTGGAGAGGTTGTACAGCAGCAGGTCGTTTGGGGAGAGGTCGGGTTACAGGTAGTGCCGGTTTCGCAATTCCATGTGGAGTCGGGATGGGCGAAAGGAGGGTGGGGGGGGGTGGTGGGCTCTAGCGCAGCAGCGGGGGGAATGGGGATTGCGCAAGAACCCGTGGTAGGGGGAGGGGGGGGTGCAGGGAGAGGGGGAACATCAGCAGGGATTGCGCAAGATGCAGCTGGGGAGGGGGGGGAGCGGGTGTGCCGGCGCCTGCCAGGGTCTATGGGCGATAGCCTGGGGCGGTGCCGCGGATAGCTGGGTCCCGCCAGCGGCGAGAGGGGCAGATGCTGGCGGGGGGCGTGACGCCTGTTCCGGGCCCCACAGTGCATGCGCGGGGCTCTGCGGGACGGGCCCCGTGTTGTACCATGGCTGCTCCGTGGGTGCAGGGGGGGGCAGCGGCGGCGGGGCGGCTCGCTGGGACGGGGCCGCCGTGCTGGGGTGGGGGGAGAACAGGGCCGCGTGTGGCAGGGATACGGCAGGAGGCTGGGACGCGGTGGGGTGGGGGGGGTCGGAGGCACCGCGGGCCGGTGCGAGAGGGGGAAGGGTGGTGCCGTGCGGGGAGGGCTGCGAGATACCAGGGGCCCAGGGAGACGGGGCTGGGGGCGGCTCAGGGGCATCCATCCCGGGGAGCGGGGATGGGTCTGGGATGGATCCCGCGCGCGCTGCCTGAGGGGTGGCAGCGGAACCGAGGGGGCGAACGGGGGGGGGCGGGCACGGGAGGACCGCCGGGAACAGGGGGTCGGGGAAGGGAAGCGGGGGGGCCGGCGCCCCGGCCGGGCCAGGGTCGGGGCGGCTGGCCGAGTCCGCGCTCTGGCTGGCCGTTTCCAGAGGCGGAGAGGGGGAGTGGGAGGGGGGAAGGGCAGAGAAGGGCTTTGGCTGAGGGGGGGGTTTCGCACGACACGTTTTAACCAGTAAATGAAATAAAGGAATGAATTTGGAAACGGAGAGGTTTCCCGAGGCTTGAGAAGAATACAGTTTGTTTCCCACACTGTCCCAGAATGAATTAGAAAGAACAGAATCTGTAGTAGCATCAGGGAAATTTAGAGCTATCCAATTACTGAAAGATTTAAGCTTTTTCTTAGAAAGAATACCTTTAGAGAATTTAAAGTCAGATTTTAAGAGAAGATTCAGAAGAAAGGGGTATAGGTCTCTCTCAGGATGGGAAAGGCTGGGTTTAGCTTGCCTTTGTCCCATCTTGGTCCCTCCCTCAGCAGAAAAAGAGAAAAAAAAAAAAAAAACCAAACCAAAAGTAAAATGCGCGCAAAAGAAGGAGAGCCCCAAACTTAAACTTACAAATCCTGTTTTCTGATGGGGCTGGCTCCTGGAAAGGTCTGCTGGGGGGGTGGTCTGGCAGTTCGATCCTCAGGGACTTCAGTCCTTGGTGGGAGGTGAGGGTCTCGAACTGTCCTCGTCCAAAAGTCCTGCTAAAACGTAGGTCTATCTTCAGAGGGTCAGCACACGAACGGCTGGTTCTGTCTTGGCGATCAAGACGCAGCTCAGGCCAGGAATCCAAGGTCCGGGGGTCCCGGGGTCCAAGGCTGTTCGGGCGCCAGTTATTTCAGCTGGTGGTGGGGTCTGTGGCTCTGACCCAGGAAGAGGTGACTGGTCCGGAGAGATGGTCCCGGAAGGGATCGCCTTCCCGAGGCCCAGCGTCTTCCCTCAGCTGTTGGCAAAGGAGGGCCCTTGCAGAGGCTATCAGCTCTTTAGTGATTCAGCTTGTGATTCCAGCTCAGCTCTGCAGGGCATCCTCCAGGCCAAACCAGACCAGAGAGAGACGAGAAGGCCCGTGTGGCTTGGTTCCGCACAGAGGTAGCTTTATTGTTGGTTCCCTCCGGCGAAGGGAAAAGCCAGGGACGAGCTCTCTCCCTCACAGAGCTAGGGGGCTCCCTTTTATAGGGATACAGGGGATCAGCAGGGGACCAATGGGTTACAGAGGGTCTGGGACAGACCAATGGGTTACAGAAAGATCTGCATAGTGTCTCTCAAAGGATTGTGGGTCCACTTTTCCTCGCCATGACCCAAGAAGCGGCTGCCCCTTCAGGGAGTCCTGCTGGGCAATTGCGAAATCTCTTGTCTCAGCAGAGATCCCTCCAGGGCAAGGGCTGGGCATATCCCACAGGACCCCAAGGGAAACTGCCCTCAGAAGTAAAGGAGCTGAACAGAGCTGGCAGCTCTTTAAGGACATTTTTCTTAGAGTGCAAGAGCTCTCGACTTTCATGTGTAAGAAATCAGGCAAGGAAGGCAGGAGACTAGCATGGCTGAGTAAGGACCTCCTGTTCAAACTAAACCGTAGAAGGAAATGTACAGGCAGTGGAACCAGGGACATGAATCATGGGAAGAATATAGGAATGCTGCCAAAGTGTGTGAGGATTGGATCAGGAAATCTAAGGCACAGTTGGAAGTGAATTTGGCAAGAATAAAAAGAAGGGCTTTTACAGGAATGTTGGCCAGAAAAGGAAGAAAATGTACTCATTTTTAAAAAGGGTAATAAGGAGGACCCTGGGAACTACTCAATCAGTCAGCCTCACGTATTGTAAGATCATGGAACATCTCCTCCTGGAAGATATGCCAAAATATGTGGAAGACAGGGGAGTCATTTGAGGCAGCCAACATGGCTCCACCAAGGGCATCTCATGCCTGACTAATCTAGTGACCTTCTATGGTGGAATGACTGCATCAGTGGATAAAGGAAGAGCTACAAACGTCATCTACCTGGACTTCTGTAAGGTGTCCTGGTCCTGGCCAGGACAGGGTTAATTTTTGCAGTAGTCAGGAGGGGGCACGGCTAGAGCCTGGAGGTTATTCCATATACCTTACATCATTGCCAGGGGTGGGAGAAAAGGACTCACTTCTGGGGAGAAGGGGTTCTGGTTCGGTCAAGTAAATGTGGCAGAGGGACCTGTCGGGTATTGTCTATTGTCAGAGGGTTTCTGTGTGAATCATTTCTTTCTTGTACCCTCTGTCATTAGTATTGTTGCTATTACTGATTGTTTTCTTATCTCATTGCTGTTTCCAGTAAATTGTTCTTATCTTAACCCATGATCTTTACCTTTTGTGCCTCCAATTCTTCTCTCCATCATGCCATAGGGCGTAGGGGGAGGGGAAAGCAGGGGAATGACAGAGAGCGGCATGTGGTTTGGAGAGTCTTGGTGGGGGTACTAAACTGGGGAGCACCATTCCTAAACCATTACAAAAGGCCTTTGATATAGTCCCTTACAACATTCTGGACTATAAATGGGGTTTGACAGATAGACTGTTAGATGGATAAGGAATTGGCTGGATGGCTGCATCTTAAGACTTTTAGTCAGTGGCTTAATGTCCAAGTAGAAATTGGTAATGAGTCGTGTCCCTCAAGGGTCCATACTAGAACCAGTATTGTTTAATATCTTCATCACTAAGATAGACAGTGGGATTGAGTGTACCCTCAGCAAGTTTTCAGATGACACCAAGCTGAATGGTGCAGTTCATTCTCTGGGCCCTCCAGCAAAATAAAGACATGGACCTGTTGGAGCGGGTCCAGAGAAAGCCCCAAAAATGATCAGAGGGATGGAACATCTCTCCTGTGAAGAAAAGCTGGAAGAGTTGGAGTTGTCCACCCTGGAGAAGAGAAGACTAGAGGGAGATCGTATTGCAGCCTTTCAATAAGAAATACAGAATAAAGATTTTTTGCCAGGCCCTGTAGTGACATGACCAGAGTAATAGTTTTGTGAGGAATGAGACAACTCTTTGTAGAAATTAAAACAATTTATTAAAACAGAAAAATTGAAAAATTGCAAAAAAACTAACAAAATATAAAAATTTGGGATCCTGATGGCTCGAGAGGTATGCCCCAGGAGCGCAGGGATTCAGGAGCTTTGGCTTAAGACAGCTCTGAACCTCAGGTAGAGAAAAAAAAAAACAAACTTGCAGTCTAGGCTGGTCAAAAAGAAATCTATTTCTAAAAGCCCCTAGAAAGGGGTAGGTTTCTCCAGCACTGCCTTAGCAAGCTGGAGAGGAAGGGAGACTGAGAGAGTGGGCGTGTCTTTTGGCTCCCTTTTATAGCTTTTGCTCCGCCCACAGTCCGCCCACAGCCCACCCCTTTGGTTCAAGGTGATTGGTGCTCTCCCTTTGACAGACCATCTCCGTCCACCAATGGCTCCTCCTGGTCAGAGGGGTGATATTAGTTGAGATAAGGGTCAGGTGCTTATGGGGGCTGGGCTGTTTGTTGCAACTGGGGTTTTTAAAATCTGCCTTGAAACCAAGATACAAGTAAAACAAAAAAATACATCCAACACATCTTAAAACACTTGTAAAAGTATACAGTAAACACAGGAAGACCATAAAAACTTGATTAGTGTACCTGGACTGATGGATTGATTTAACATTCAATTTAAAAATATTAAGCTCAAATTAATTAAGGCACTTAATATGCAAAGACCAAGCACAAATAGGGATTTCATGTATGACAGTTTTAAACTGAAAGAGGGTAGATTTAGACTGGACATAAGGAAGAAATTCTTTATGAGGATGGTGAGACACTGGAACAGGTTGGTCAAAGAAGTTGTGGATGCCCCATCATTAGAAGTGTTCAAAATCAGGTTGGACAGGGCTTTGAGCAACCTGATCTAGGGAAAGATGTCTCTGCCCGTGGCAAGGGAGTTTAAGCTCTGAAGGCCCTTTCTAATCCAAAACATTTTGACTCTGTGATTATAACTAGCCTTAAAAGTTCTGCTCATTTCCATGTTTTGAGGGGAGCCATAAGCTCTGGAGCAATAACTGAACTATGAAGGCATCACCCAGAGAGAGTTTACAGTAAAAGCAGACATCTACTCTGTGAAATTACATGCCCAAAGTATACTGTGAGTCAGTAAAGTTTGAACTCTAAGCAATTAAGGTGGAGATAGGGAAAATAGAAACTTACTTCATAGAGGTGCTCAGTTTTACTTCCAGCTTTACACATCCAGAAACAAGATTCCAAATTTGCATTCATTCAACTGCGTTTTTAATCACCCACCAGAATATCTGGCATTCATTTTGTTTCTGACCATTAAAAGTACAACTCAAGATTAGCTTTTAAAAAATAAGTATTAATTCTCTTATGTAAACAATAGTATTTAATAGAGAGAATTTTCAAGCATTAAACTTTACTGCTTGACTTCATAGAATCATAGAATCATAGAATGGTTAGGGTTGGAAGTGAATCGTTAAAAAACACAGTATTCACGGACAAAAACTCTCTAACTAATTAAAGTTAGAAAGTGGTATGTTTGTTACGCCGGCGGGCGGCACGGGAGTCACCTCCTAGAGACGTGCCAGCCACTTACATGGTTATTTGCCCTCTATTTATTTCACAGTGTTACATATTAATCATATACATATCTCCAGCACCTTTCATTCCTGCTTCCTATTAAAATGAGGTTACTAGTCCTTTGCGGGTGTGCAATTCTTTTCTTGATTTGGGTCGGTGGTCTTAATTTGAGTCAATGGTCTTGAAAGATGAAGTCAGGGATCTCTTAGTCACCATGAACTTTCTACCTTCTATTGTGGGCAAGACTCGGCAAGCCTTCTGGAGATGGTCCATACCTCCTGCCTGTATTTGATCATGCAATCTAAGTGCTAGCTTGTGGGAAATTGGCTACGTGAGAAAGGGCACATAGACCCTTTGCAGTTTACTGAGCAAGATCTTGCAGAACACCGCACGCATCTTGTGAAACAATTGAAGTTGCAGAATATTGCACATAGCCTGCTCAACAACTGAGCTAGCATTGAGTTCTTATTGCTGAGCCATGTGTTTTATTGCAGAGTTAGCAAGGATAGTCTTTGGCAGCAAAACAATAGACGCTTATGGTCAGGAAGGCCAGAGAAAAAGGAGAACTGCTGACCACAGAAGGGGAACTAAGGGAGGGGTTAGAGATCAGCTAAGACCACATGAACCACTTAGAATGGGCCTTTACAAATATGCATGAGCCTATTATTGATAGTATATAAGAAGCTTTGGTACGATCAATAAACGAATTCCTGCTGATCACTCATACTGAGCGTCCGGGTTTTCCCTCCATCGCAGCATAATGGCACCCAAACAGGGACGGGAATAGGGACCATAGAGACGGAGACTGCGTCGGTCCCGTAAGCAGCTCGGGAGGCTGAAGAGGTGGTGAATATTCACATCTCCGAGCTCGGGAGCACCTACAGAGGTGTCCTGCTGGCCACGCACCGCCGGGGTCTTGCAAAGGCTGCAACAGCGCCCTGACGTTAGGTATGGCAAATAGACAAGCGGTGTATGATTTGCTCAAATGCTTTTTAGAAAAGTGGCGCACCCCAGGGATTGATTATAAAAAGGATCTCCCTGGGCTTTTAGATTATGGGGTTGCTAAGGATTGCTTTATTGATCCAAATGAAGTCTTTGAGAGGGAGCAATGGAAAGTGTCTGGGGAAAAGATTTTTGATGCAGTTACTCAGGACGATAAGGTAGCTAAAAAGATAATGAAGCCATGGCGGGCAGTGAGTAATGCTTTAGCACAGTACGAGGCAGAGCAGAAGGCTGCAGCAGCAGCTTCGCAGCACTTGGGGGCACCGCGGCCTCGGGACCAAGACATGGGTGAGAGTAGCTGCCCGTTACCCCCCTCTGTGAGTAATTTTACTATGAAAGTTGCAAAGGCAGCCTCAGATCCTGTTTGTTCACCTCCCGCGTCCCCCCAAGCTGTTAGTGCACCATCAGCACCGTTAGAGCATGAGGTATTGCCTACAGCCCCTCCGTTAGAACAGTTGGAGCAATCGCCCACAGCCCCCCCACAATCGCCGCCGCCCGAGAGCTGGTCCACAACACTTTCACTTCCTCCTGAGCAGACGAATGGTTCACCTCGCTCAAAAACAAACTCAGAGAGTCAAAAGATAGCTCAGGAACGAGATGATTTCTGGAGAGAGGTTGCTAAAACTATTGCTGCTGAAGGAGACACAGATACTGCCAGAGAGCTTGCACATGCTTTTCCAGTTGAATATTCACCTCCTAATGCTCAAGGACAGGTTACTGTTACTATCAGACCCTTAGACTGGAAATTGCTTACCCAATTGGGAGCCACTGTTAATGAATCCGTGTTTAAAGGGGAGCCAACTTGTCAAATGCTTGATTTCTTGTGGTGCTGTACTCTCTTGCTACCGAATGACATTAAAAATATCACTAGGCTGATATTAACACAACACCAGCGTATGCTGTTTGGAGCTTACTGGCAGACTTTATGCCAGCAGTCGGTAGCAACGCAGCGGGGAGCAGGAGATCCTTTGCATGGGGTAACCCTAGAAGAATTAATGGGTCTGGGAGCTTATATGCGGACAGAGGCACAGGCTCTCATAGGACCTGACAAAGTCCGGGAAAGCATGCAACTAGCTCGGCGAGCAATAGATCAGATTAAGCAACCAGGGGGATTGCCATCATATATGAGTATCAAACAGGGAAGAGATGAGCCATTTGGTACCTTCATTGATCGCGTAGCAAACGCTATTTTAGCAGCCAGGGTTCCAGAATATATGCATGGTATCTTGCTCAAACAATGTGTCATCCAGAATTGTAACACCACTGCACGTAGTGTGTTAGTTACTCTGCCTGCTACTTGGACTATTGAGGAAGAATTAGAGAGAATGCCGCAAGTCCCTGTAGGTCCACAGGCTATGCTTGTAAATGCAATAAAAGAACTTGGGATAGGGATGAAGCAGCAGGCTGAGGCAGCTCAGAAGCAGATTGAGGCAAATCAGAGTCAGGTTCTTGCTGCCCTTGCACCTTTGCAAAGCCAGTGGAGCGGGTCTCAACGACAGACCACCCGACTACGGTGTTTCGGTTGCGGAGTCTTCGGCCATATGAGACGGGAGTGCAACTCTGGCAAGGTCTGGTGTCAGCATTGCCGGTCGGATACCCATGCCAGCGCTGCCTGCTGGAGTGCAAAGCCGGGAAACGGGAAGCCAAGCGGGAAGGCCAACCCCGCGATGACACCAAAAGCGGCAGCGTACCAGGCAACCCAGGAAGTCAACGCCTGTGCCACACAGTCACTGAGCAGCCCTTTCGTCTCCAACCTGCAACCCGGGGGAGCCTCGGGTTGGACCTGGCAACCTCAATAAACTGTACCCTTATAGATAATCGACCGTAACGTATCCCCACTGGGATTAAAGGACCTATAGTTATAAACGGGAAAGCGGTTGGAGCACTTTTAATTGGACGCTCATCAGCCACTATGGAAGGATTACAAATACTTACAGGACTAATTGATGCGGATTATACTGGAGAAATTCAAATCATGGTACAGACTCTTTTTCCACCTCTTTTCATAGAAAAGGGCACCCGACTAGCCCAATTGGTGCCTTTGCCGGTTCTCACTGAAGCACTACTACCCATACACTCCAACCCCAGGGGTGAGGGAAGTTTTGGATCCACAGGACCAGTAGCCATGCTTACTGTAAGTTTGAAGAGTCAGCCGCCCTGCATGGTGGCAGTGGCATACCAAGGGCAGACTGTTACCCTGACAGCGCTCTTGGATACCGGCGCTGACATATCCATAATCAGCAGTCATCATTGGCCTAGTCACTGGCCTACTTTTGAATCCGGAGCCACAGTCGCCGGAGTGGGGGGACTTACCCTCGCTCGCAAGTCCCCTCTATTGCAATGGACTATAGCTGAGCAAGTGGTAAATTGCTGTGTGTCTCTCATCCCACTGCCACCTGGTGTTGCTGCTCTAGTGGGACGAGACATACTCGCTCAAATGGGCATGGTTCTTACTACGGATTCAAATTTTTAGGAGTGGCCATTGCTTGGACTTTCCCCATCCCTATCCGGTGGAAAACAGAACAGCCGGTTTGGGTTGAGCAATGGCCCCTAAAGCGGGAAAGTCTCGAACAAGCATATACTCTGATTCAAGAGCAATTTAATCAAGGACATTTGCGACTTTCTACAAGTCCCTGGAATACTCCAATTTTTGTCATTAAAAATAAATCAGGAAAATACAAACTGTTGCATGATTTGTGGGCTGTTAATCAACAAATGCATGATATGGGGGCCCTCCAACCAGGCCTACCAAATCCTTCCATGCTACCAGCAGGGTGGTCACTACTGATTGTCAACCTTAAGGACTGTTTTTCCACTATTTCCCTGCATGAGGATGACAAGCAGAGATTTGCTTTTACTCTGCCAGCCATTAATAGAGAAGCACCTGCTCAACACTTTGAATGGACAGTGCTTCCTCAGGGTATGCGCAACTCACCTACCCTTTGCCAACTTTATGTTGATTCAGCATTGCAGCCCATTCGAAAAATGTTCCCGGATACCATCATTTACCATTACATGGATGACATTCTGCTAGCGCAAGAAGGCCCGTTCACCACGCAGCAGAAAGATATGCTGCACAGGACATTGAATGATCGGGGCCTACACATAGCCCCTGAAAAAATTCAAACCTCAGCTCCGTGGACTTATCTAGGGTGGAAAATCACTGACAGCACTATCCAACCACAAAAGCTCACCATTCATACAGACATCCATACCCTGCATGATGCACAGAAACTTATGGGAGATCTGCAGTGGCTTCACCCCGTAGTTGGCATTCCTAACAAACTGCTAAATGAGCTTCGCCCACTTTTGAAGGGCACCAAGCCTTCACAATCTGTTACTCTGACGCTTGACCAAAAGGCTGTGTTACAGACTATTGCAGAGCAGATCACTACAGGCCTTATTACAAGACGTGATCTTACATTGCCTTTGGACATTACAATCATTTGCAGCCCACAGTATCTGCTTGCCGCCATCACCCAATGCAAATTAACAAAAACGGGGGAGCCACCGAAGGATATCAGGGTCCTAGAATGGCTTGCACCACCATTGCAGCCCAGAAGGACGATACAAGAAAAAGTGGCAACTTTAGCAGATTTAATTCAAAAAGCACCCATCAGGATTTTGCAGGTTGATGGAACGGTTCCAGGGACGATCTGGATACCTATATCGCCCAAGGACCTAGAATGGTTCCTGCTTAATTCACCGGAACTACAGCGAGCCCTTTTAAACGGAGGACCTAATTTGGTAGTAAAGCCACTACCAACACCTACACTAGCATGGATGACTAACCACGGGTGGATTTCTAAACCAAAAAGAGCTCAAGAACCACTGGACAATGCGCTTACCGTATTCACCAATGCCGGAAGGAAGTCACGGAAAGCAGCAATTACGTGGAAAGATGATAACACCTGGAAGCATCGGATACTAAAGGCAACACCAGAGGATTCATTACAAACATTAGAACTCTATGCTGTTGCTTGGGCCTTGGCTCAATGGAAGGACACTCGCCTCAATATTGTCTCGGATTCTCTATATGTAGTAGGGGTTGCGAATCGTATTGAGGATGCAACACTGCGTGACATCAAAAATCAGAGACTGGTAGCACTCCTTATAAGTATGCAAATAGCAATCTCTAAACCAACTGAAGCATATGCAGTGCTACATATTAGAAGCCACATGAGCATGGACGGCCTAGAAGAAGGAAATGACCGGGCTGATCAGCTAGTGGCAGGAATTGTTCAGCCCCCACTACCAGTTCATCAACAGGCAAGAGAGGCCCATGCCACCTTCCATCAGAATGCTAAAGGACTTGCACGAAGCTACGGCATTTCCATAGCCGAAGCACAAGCGATTGTCAAGGCCTGCCTGGTATGCAGTTTCCATAATAGTGGAATTGGGATAGGCTGCGGAGTTAATCCCAGAGGACTTAAAGCCAATGAACTTTGGCAGATGGATGTTATGCATGTTCCAGCATTAGGCCGCCTGAAATATCTCCACGTCTCCATTGATATTTACAGCCACTTTGTTTGGGCTACGCCACAGCCAGGCGAAAAGGCTAGAGACGTGCGCAGACACTTAACTAGCTGCTTTGCAGTGATGGGAGTCCCGAAAGCCATTAAAACAGACAATGGGCCTGCTTATGTTAGCAAGACCCTCCAAATGTTCCTGCAAACATGGAACATCAGTCACACCACAGGAGTCCCACACTCCCCTACTGGGCAAGCTATTGTAGAGAGAGCCAATGGGACTGTAAAGAAATATTTAGAGAAGTTTAAAGATATTATAGATCCAAAAGAAAGAGTAGCAAAAGCTTTATTTGTATTAAATCATCTTTGTATTTTTGGTGATGAAAAGGAGCCCCCTGCAATAAAACATAGAGAAGGGGCTCCACCAGCTCAGAGAGGGACTGGAAGCTATGTTCACTTTAAGGACATGGCTACTGGGGAATGGAAAGGCCCTGCAGAGGTGTTATACTTCGGTCGTGGATATGTTTGTGTGCTTACTCCTACAGGTCCACAGTGGATACCCAGCCGCAGGGTCAAACCGACACTGTGTAAACCTGGAGCCTCCACGACATCACCTCCCGGAGCTGAGCCTGCTTCGGCTACATCTAGTGGCTGATCCAGTGCTCTCACCTCTTGCTAACATTGTGCCTGCCCGACTTAGGCAATTTGAATCCTGGGAGGAGGTAGAGCAGCTTCTGGATGCCCTCGAGCAGTATTATCCTGGGAAACTTCAATGTAGAACCTGTTACGTTTGCGGGAGATCAGGGCACGTTGCATGGTCCCTTCCCCAATGCGCGGGTTGTAGTAAAGGGTGGTGGGTCCATCAATCGCTTTTGTCAGGGGGAGCATGGTGTATTATTTGTGAGGAAGCCTGGCGACGTAAAACGTTACAGGCAGCGTTACAGCAGGAAACCGGTTTACCAGGTTATCAGGGTCTTACTCTCTTTGAGTCAGCTGAACAGCAAGCTATTGCTGAGTTTCGCTGGCGAGTTAACCAAGAGGTTGCTCGCATTCGTTTACAGCTTAAATCCGCAATAGTGCGTAAAGTTTGCGGAGATGGCCTTAAAATACCATGCCAATGGATGGTGCATACCCATGAGTGGGAACGCATGTGCCATCGCTTTAATGCTTGCAGCATCGCTGATAACCGTGCACGCTACCGATTCACATCACGTTAGCTATATAGACCACCGAAAGAACATGTGGGTTACCTGGGCTAACCAAATAGGCCAAGATTCCTTTTGCTTATCCTTAGCGACACCTTCTGATCCCTTCCGTACCTGCCTTATTGGGGTTCCGTTAGCAGAAACTAGTAGCCTTAAAAAATACACCCTTGACTATTCAGAGCCGGAAACTGCACTCTTAACCTTTTGTAATACGAGCCATTCCACTCTCACTGACAACTATCTCGATACTCAATTCTCCACTTCTAACATCTGCAATGCCTTTAAAATAAAGAAAAACCCTCTAGCTGCCCAAGCACGAGCGATCGCTTTAGGCCTTAATACATCTATGTTTGAGCCACAAGAGCTAGATCTCTTAGGCTCTCAGCCTAGTCCCTATTGTCTTATGTTTAGAGGCAGTCACTTTGACAGCATCTCCAGCCCCCAATGGCCAAATAAAGACAGCACATGGCTGAGCCCTACCACCTCATGGTACTTTAACATCACAGTGTACTGCAATGGATCAGTATGGCCAGTTGATAATCCTCCACAAAAACCCAGGGCGTTACCCTCAGGAACTTTCCTCATTTGTGGAGACAGAGCATGGCCAGGAGTGCCTTCTAAGCCAGTGGGAGGACCGTGTTATTTTGGGAAACTAACAATGTTTGCCCCTAGCATTCAGCAACTACTAAATATCACACACAAGCGATCACAACGGAGCATTCTTCCGTTAGATTCTAATTGCAGAGACAATGTGCAATTATGGAAAACTCCTGCTGTCTTTTTTGCTTCTCTCCTAGTCCCAGGAGCTGCATCAGCAAGTGCCCTCACTCAGCTTAGAAGGTTAGCATGCTGGACAGGCAAGCAAGCAAATGTCACCTCACACCTGATAGGTGAGCTTATTGCAGACGTAGATAGCTTGCACCACGCTTTACTGCAAAATCGTGCAGCCATTGATTTTTTACTGCTAGCACAAGGTCACGGATGCAAAGATGTAGAAGGAATGTGCTGCTTTAATTTATCAGATCACAGTCAATCCATACACTCCCAGCTTCAATGGCTCACTGAACATACCAAAAAGCTCACAGTTCAAGACAGTCCTTTCCATGGATGGTTCCGAGGGACTTTTGGGGGACTCGGAGTTTGGGCCATAAGCCTCATAAAGGAAGGCCTCAGATGGATAGGCATTATACTTTTGCTTTTGCTTGGAGCACGCATTATGTTTTCTTGCTTAGCTAAACGCATAGAACAGTTAACTCAGGGAGTTTTGATCCCTCAAATTAATAAAAACGGGGGAATTGTGAGAAATTGGCTACGTGAGAAACGGCACATAGACCCTTTGCAGTTTACTGAGCAAGATCTTGCAGAACACCGCACGCATCTTGTGAAACAATTGAAGTTGCAGAATATTGCACATAGCCTGCTCAACAACTGAGCTAGCATTGAGTTCTTATTGCTGAGCCATGTGTTTTATTGCAGAGTTAGCAAGGATAGTCTTTGGCAGCAAAACAATAGACGCTTATGGTCAGGAAGGCCAGAGAAAAAGGAGAACTGCTGACCACAGAAGGGGAACTAAGGGAGGGGTTAGAGATCAGCTAAGACGACATGAACCACTTAGAATGGGCCTTTACAAATATGCATGAGCCTATTATTGATAGTATATAAGAAGCTTTGGTACGATCAATAAACGAATTCCTGCTGATCACTCATACTGAGCGTCCGGGTTTTCCCTCCATCGCGACACTAGCTATAATTCTATCAGCTTCTTTGGCCTTATGACAGTTCATTTACTATAAGCAAAGTTTCAGACAGGTACACAATAGTGAATAGCACTATACTTCTTGGCTAAATTTCTAACTTTTTGTTAACTTATCTTTTGGTTCAATCAGTACAAATTGCTTCTAACTCCTAGCTAAAGTTTAACTCTTCATAATCTTGACTCAGAAGGGACCTTAAAGATCATCTAGTTACAAGCCCCCTGCCATGGGCAGGGATACCTTCCACTAGACCAGGTTGCTCAGGGCTCCATCCAACCTGGCCTTGAACCCTTCCAGCAATGGGGCAGCCACAACTTCTCTGGGCAACCTGTTCCAGTGTCAAATCACCCTCACATTAAAGAATTTATTTCTAATATCTAATATAAAACTACCCTTTTTCAGTTTAAAGCCGTTCCCCTTTGTCCTATCACTGCATAACCTTGTTAAAAGTCCCTCTCCAGCCTTCCTGTAGGCCCCCTTTAGCTATAAGGTCTCCCTGGAGCCTTCTCCTCTCCAGGCTGAACAGCCCCAACTGTCTCAGCCTATCTTCACAGGAGAGGTGTTCCAGCCCTCTGAACATCTTCCTGGACCTCCTCTGGACACCTTCCAACAGGTCTATGTCTTTATTATGTTGGGGATCCTAGACCTGGATGCAGCACTCTAGGTGGCATTTCACAAGAGCAGAGTAGAGGGGGAGATTCACCTCCCTCAACCTGCTGGTCACACTTCTTTTGATGCAGCCCAGGATGCAGTAGGCTTTCTGGGCTGCAAGCCCATATTGATGAGACATATTGAGCTTTTTGTCCACCAATATTGCCTAGTCTTTCTTCCCAGGGCTAGTCTCAATCCATTCTCCTTCCAGTCTGTACTTGTGCTTGGGATTGCCCCAACCCACGTGCAAAACCTTTCATTTGGCCTTGTTAAAATTGATGAGGTTCGCACAGGCCCACCTCTCAAGTGAGAAGCATATGCACAGACACAGAGGAAGAGACAGGCGTGTGCACACAGAAGCAGAAAGGCAGAGAAATCTACGTGCATACAGATGCAGAGACAGATGGAGAGAAACAGGGACAGATTGATGCATGCATGCACAGATGCAGAGGAAGAGCAACTGAGAGATGCTCACTCAGACAAACAAGGAGGAAGATAGATGCAGGCGTGCACAGACGCGGAGAGAAACAGGTGGAGACAGGTGCACGCATACACAGATGCAGAGGAAGAAAGACAAAGGCATGAGCAAAGACAGAGGAAGAAAGAAAAAGAAACAGGTGTGCACACAGATGGGTGTGCATATAGACACAGGGAAGAAGAGACAGAGATGCATGTGCAGTTGCAGAGGAAGAGACATGCAGAGAAACATGCACATGTTCAGACAGAGCAAGAAAGAGGCATGTGCTCACATGGAGAAAGACAGGTGTGTGGACAGGAGGGGAGAGACAGGAGCACGTGTACACAGACAGACGTATGAGCACAGACACAAAGAAGGAGAGATGGGTGTGCAAACAGATGCAGAGGAAGACATTCAGAGATGCATGCATAGATGCAGAGACAGATGTGCACACATAGGTGCAGAACTGGGGGACAGATGCATGCACAAGAGGCACTGGTAAAGACAGTCAAAGAGATGTGCATACAGGAGCAGAGACAAAGATGCACACATGCACAGATGCATAGGAAGAGTGACCAAGAGATGCTTGTGCAGACAAATGCAGAAGGGGGAGACAGTTGCAGGCATATACAGACAGGCAGACAGTGAGGCACAGATGTACAGATGCAGAGTAAGAGAGAAACAGATGTGCATGCACACAGACACAGAGGAATAGAAACGTGAGAGACAGAGAGGAGAAGAGAGATGCACGCACACATACACAGACTGGAGCACACGGATGCAAAGAGAAAAAGGAAGGCATGCACACAGAGGCAGAGGAATAGACAGAAGTGCATGCACACAAATGCAGAGATATGTGCACATGCTCAGATGCAGAGAAAGACAGAGATCAACAGTGGCATGCATGTGGACAGACCTAGTAGAAGAGAGACAGACACCTTCATATATATAGATAAAGAAAGAAGCAATTGCACATACATGAGGCGGAAGAGAGATGCACACAAAGACATGCACACGCACAGAGGCAGAGGTGGAGAGAAAGATATTCATGTACATAGAGATGCATATGGTAACCCTGTATGTTAGGGAGTGTCTTGATTGTCTGGAGATTGATAATGGTGCTAATGGAGTTGTGTGTTTATGGGTAAGAATCTGGGGGAAGGCCAACAAGGCAGATATCCTGGTGAGAGTCTGTTATATACTGTCCAACCAGGATGAAAAAGCCAACAAAATATTCAATAAGCAACTGGGAGAAGTCTCACAATTGCTGTCCCTTGTTCTTGTGGGGGACTTCAACTTACCAGATGTCTGCTGGAAATGCAACACAGCTGAGAGAGAACAGTCCAGGAGGGTCCTAGAGTGTGTGGAAGAGAACTTCCTGACACAGCTGGTGAGTGAGCCAACCAGGGGAGATGCCCCACTGGACCTGTTGTTTGTGAACAGAGAAGGACTGGTTGGGGATGTGATGGTCGGACACCATCTTGAGCAAAGCAATCACGAAATGATAGTCTTCAATTCTCAGAGAAGTAAGGAGGGGGGTCATCAGAACTGCCATGATGGACTTCCAAGGGGCACTCTTTGGCCTGTTTAGAAGACTGGTTGAAAGAGTCCCTTGGGAGGCTGGACACTCTTCAAGAAGGAATTCTTAAAGATACAGGAGCAGGCTGTCCCCATGTGCTCAAAGACAAGCAGGCGGGGAAGAAGAAAGGCCAGGCAGAACAGAGAGCTTTTGCTGGAACTGAGGGAGAAAAAGAGAGTTTATCACCTCTGGAGAAAGGAGTAGGCAGTTCAGGAGGACTACAAGGATGTAATGAGAAAATTAGAAGGGCCAAAACACAACTAGAACTTAATCTGGCCACTGTTGTAAAAGACAACAAAAAGTGTTTCTACAAATACATCAGCAACTTTAGCGGGGGGGGGGGGTTCCAAGCGCAGGGGAGCTAGCCGAAGTTACGATACGAGCACTGGTATGATTTGAGCATTGTGCTTCCTTTATTGTTTTCTTACACCAACTTATATCTACTTTACAAAGATTCACGCCCTATTCCCACGGGACAGCCTCTAAGTAGCAGGGGAGCCGACCAGTGTATAGCTTTTCCCAAGGCTGTTCAAGGCTGCCTGCTGCCAGGTGTCTTTCTGGCCTATCTGCAGCCTGAGGCCCCTTCAGGGGTTCTTCTGCTGCAGCCCTGGGTTGCCCAAACTCTCCTGGGCTATCATATGCCCCTGTTCCACAAGGAATCCCTCTACAAGCAACAAAAGCAGGACCAAGGAGAATCTCTGTCCTTTACTGGATGTGGGGGGAAACAGTGACAAAGGATGAGGAAAAGGCTGAGGTACTTAATGCCTTCTTTACCTCAGTCTTAAATAGCAAGAGCATTTGTCTTCAAGGTACCCATCCCTGGGCTGTAAGAAAGAGATGGGGAACAGAATGAAGCCCCCATAATCCAGGAGGGAATGATCGGTGACCTCCTATGCCACTTAGACCCACACAAGTCCATGGGGCCAGAGGGGATCCACCCAAGAGTACTGAGGGAGCTGGCGGAAGTGCTCACTAAGCCACTTTCAATCATTTACCAGCAGTCCTGGTCAACCAGGGAGGTCCCAGGTTACTGGAATTTAGCAAATGTGATGCCTATCTGTAAGAAGAGTCAGAAGGAGAATCTGGGGAACAACAGGCCTGTCAGCCTGACTTTAGTGCTGGGGAAGGTTATGGAGCAGATCAGCTTGAGTTGCCATCATTCAACAGGTGCAAGACAACCAGGGAATCAGGCCCAAGTAGCATGGGTTTAGGAAAGGCAGGTCCTGCTTGACTAACCTGATCTCCTTCTATGACAAAGTGACCTGCTTAGTGGATGAAGGAAAGGCTGTGGGTGTCATCCACCTAGACTTTAGTAAAGCTTCTGAAGCAGTCTCCCACAGCATTCTCATGGAGAAACTGGCTTCCCATGGTGTGGAGGGGTGTACTTTTTGCTGGGTAAAAAACTGGCTGGATGGCTGGTCCCACAGTGGTGGTGAATGGAGTTAAATCCAGTTGACAGCTGGTTACAAATGGTGATCTCCAGGGCTCAGTATTGGGGCCAGATCTATTTAATATCTTTATCAATGACCTGGACAAAGGGATTGAGTGCACCCCCAGTAAGTTTGCAGATGGCACCAAGTTCGGTGGGAATGTCGATCTGCTTGAGGGTAGGAAGGCTCTGCAGAGGGATCTGGACAGGCTGGATTGATGGGCCGAGACCAATTGTATGAGGTTCAACAAGGCCAAATGCCAGGTCCTGCACTTGGGTCATAACAACCCCATGCAGTGCTACAGGCTTGGGGAAGAGTGGCTGAAAAACTGCCAGGTGGAAAAGGACCTGGGAGTGCTGGTTGACAGCAGCTGAACATGAGCCAGCAGTGCGCCCAGGTGGCCAAGAAGGCCAATGGTATCCTGGCTTGTATCAGAAACAGTGTAGCCAGCAGGCTGAGGGAAGTGATTGTTCCCCTGTACTCAGCACTGGTGAGGCTGCACCTTAAATACTGTGTTCAGATTTTTGCCTCTCGCTACAAGAAAGGCATTGAGCATGTCCAAGGAAGGGCAATGAAGCTGGTGAAAGGTCTGGAGCACAAGTCTTATAAGAATTGCCTGAGAGAGTTGAGGTTGATTAGCCTGAAGAAATGGAGGCTAAGGGAAGACCTTATTGCTTTGTACAACTACCTGAAAGGAGGCTGTAGGAAAGCGGGCGTCAGTCTCTTTTCCCAGGTAATATTTGACAGGACAAGAGGAAATGTCCCCAAGTTGCACCAGGGGAGGTTTAGATTAGATATTAGGAAAAATTTCTTCACAGACAGGGTTTTCAAGCATTGGAACAGGTTGCCCAGGGACGTGGTAGAGTCACCATACCTGAAAGTTTTCAAAAAATGTTTGGATATGGCACTTGAGGACATGGTTTAGTGGTGAACATGGTGGTGGTGGATTGAGAGCTGGACTCAATGATCTTAGAGGTGTTTTCCAACCATAATTATTCTATGAGTCTGTCTCAACTGAGATGCAGAGAGAGAAATGAGCACAGACACAGAAGAAAAGAGACAGAAAGAGACCCAGAATGAGACAGAAACATGCATACAGATGCAGTGGAAGAGAGAGAATGGTTCAGGTACACAGAGGGGGAGGGAGAGAGAGAGAGAAATGAATTGGAGTCAAAGGCAGCCAAGTGGTATGTTCCAATTAACACTGTTACCGCATTTTTTTCAGTCCCTTTGGGAGAAGAATGCAGACAACAGTTTGCTTTCTCATGGAAAGCTGTCAAATATACCTGGAATCATCTGCCCCAGGGGTGGAAACACAGTCCTGCCATTTGTCATGAACTAATCCAAACTGCACTGGAACAGGGTGATGCCGTTGAACATGTACAATACATCCATGACACAATCATGTGGGGCAACAAAGTAGAAGTGTTTTAGACAAAAAAAATCATAATGTAGATTTTTCTGAAAGCTGATTTCATCATAAAAAGAAGCAAGGTCAAGGGACCTGCACAGGAGATCCAGTTCGTGGGAGTAAAATGGCAGGATGGATGTCATCCTGTCCTTATGGATGAGATCAACAAAATAACAGAACTGGAACACTGAAGTCAAGGGCTTCAAGGCTTTTCAGAAGAGATAGGCTGGGAAGGAGGGGTAGGGGTGCTGCCATCTATGTTAAGGAATGGATAAATTTGAAGAATTGCCTCCAAGAAACAGCCACAAACAGGTTGAGAGCCTGTGTGCAAGAGCTCTCCATCTCCATGTATAAGAAATCAAGCAGGAGAGGTAGAAAACCTGCATGGCTGAGCAAGCATTTGCTCCTCAAACTGAGGAGTAAGAAGGAAATGCACACCAGTGGAAGCAGGGACAGGTAGTCTGGGGAGAGTACAGGGATACGGTTTGGATGTGTAGGGATGAGGTCAGGAAAGCCAAGGCACAGATGGAATGGGATTTGGCAAGGAATGTGAAGAATAACAAGAAGGGATCCTATAAGTACACAGGTCAGAAAAGAAAGGCCAAGGAGAGCTCACTCCCCAGATAAACGAGAAAGCAGAGCTGGTAACAACAGATATGGAGAAGGCTGAGGTACTCAATGAGTTCTTTACCTCAGTCTTCACCAGCAGTCAGGTTTCCCATGTCTCTCAAGTCCTTGAACCTCTAAGTGAGGGTTGGGGGAGGGAAATCCCTCCCACTGTAAGCAAAGAGCAGATTTGAGACCATTTGATGAAGCTGAATAGCCACAAGTCTATGGGACATGATGAGATGCATCCCAGGGTCCTGAGGAAACTGCCTGTTGTTGTTGCCAAGCCATTCTCCATCATATTTGAAAAGTCATGACAAAATCAGGCAAAGTCCCCAGCGACTGGAAAAAGAGAAACATTGTTCCCATTTTTAAAAAGGGGAGAAAGGAAGACCTGGGGAACTAGAGACCAGTGAGTCTCACCTCTGTGCCTGGGAAAATAATGGAGCATACCTTCATGGAAGCAAAGTTAAGGCACATGCAAGACAAGGATGTGATCTGAGAGTCAGCACAGCTTCACTAAGGGCAGATCTTGCCTGACCAGTCAGGTGGCCTTCTATGATGGAGTGATTGCAACAGTTGACAAGGGAAGACCGACCAATGTCATCGACCTAGAGTTCTTTAAGGCTTTCGACATGGTCCCACACAACATCCTTATCTCCAAATTGGAGAGACATGGGTTTGATGTATGGACTATTTGGTGGATAAGGAATTGGCTGGATGGATATAGCCAGAGAGTTGTAGTCAATGGCTCTATGTTCAGGTGGAGGCTGGTGATGAGTGATATGCCTCAGGGCTCTGTCTTGGGACCAGTGCTCTTTAATATCTTTATCAAGGACATAGTGCGATCGAGTGCACCCTCAGCAAGTTTGCAGATGACACCAAGCTGAGCAGTGCAGCTGACATGACAGAAAGAAGGGATGCCAGCCATAGGGACCCGAACAAGCTTGAGAATTGGTCCCATTAGAATCTCACGAGGTTTAAGAAATCCAAGTGCAAGGTGCTGCACCTGGGTTGGGGCATCCCAGACATGAGCACAGACTGAAAGAACTCCTTGAGAGCAGGCCTGTGGACAAGGACTTGGGGGTTCTAGCTGATGAAAAGCTGGACATGAGCCAACAGTGTGCACTTGCAGCCCAGAAGGCCAACCTCATCCTGGGCTGTATCAAAAGGAGGTGTGGCCAGCAGGTTGAGGCAGGTGATTTCCCCCCTCTACTCTGCCCTTGTGAGACCCCATCTGGAGTACTGCGTCCAGCTCTGGGGTTCTCAGAACATGAGAAACATACTCCTGTTAGAGCAGGTCCAGAGGAGGGACAGGAAGATGACCAAAAGACTGGAACACCTCTCCTACGAAGACATGCTGAGAGACCTGGGGCACTTCAGTCTGGAGAAGAGTAGGCTCCGTGAAGACATAATTGTAGTCTTCCAGTAGCTGAGGGGAGCCTACAAGAGGGCTGGAGAGGGACTTTTTTACATAGGCAGATAGTCATAGGACAAGGTGGGATAGTTTTAAACTAAAAGAGGAGAGATTTAGATTAGATGTTAGGGAGAAGCTCTTCACATAGAAGGTAGTGAGGCATTGGAACAGGTTGCTCAGAGAAGTTGTGGATGCCCCATCCCTGGAGGTGTTCAAAACCAGGTTGCATCAGGGCCTGAGCAACCTGATCTAGTGGGTGGCATCGTTGCCCATGGTGGGGGGACTGGAACTAGATGATCTTTAAGGTCCCTTCCAACACAAGTTATTCTATGATTCTATACCAACTTTGTCTCTACCAGCTAAAAAGAATGAAACAAGCTTTCCTAGGGGGTTCCAGAGAATGCATGTTTCAGGTTATAGTCATCTTGTGAGCCCCTCTATTGAGTGGCCCAGAAGAAGAAGCATTTTGAGTGGGTTCTTGAGCAATAATAGGCCTTTGAGCATATCAAACCAGAAATAGCTTGTGCAGTAGCTCTTGGGCCTGTTCAGATAGAACCAGCCATGCAAAATATAATCTACACTGCAGCTGGGGAGCAGGGTCTTACCTGGAGCCTCTGGCAGAAAACATCAGGAGAAACTGGAGGTCGACCTCAAGGGTTTTGGAGCTGGGGTTATCCAGGATCAGAAGCCCAATACACCCCAACTGAAAGAGAGATACTAGTAGCATGTGAGGGGGTTCAAGTCACTTCAGAAGTTCTAGGTACAAAAGCATGTCTGCTCTTGGCACCACATTTGCCCATGCTACACTGGATGTTCAAAGGAAACATCCTTTCTCCACCCATCGCCTCTGTGAATACACATTTAAGAATTATTATCACATATAAATTTCTACACCAAATTCCATCCCTAGACACTTCACTACAATTACAATATAAATTTCCCACTGTCATTCTACTTAAGTTATGACTTAATACTTGCTTTGCCCATTATTCCTCCTAATTAATCTCTATCTCACAGCTCTCAGCAATTGCCCACATTCCCCACCAATTTTGTAGTGGGTTCAGATTGAAAATCGGGAAGAAATATCAATTTGCTGTCGTGGTTTGGTCCAAAATACTCATTACTGTTTACCTTCTATGAGATAAGAATTAGGAGAAAAGCAAAGCAGGGACAAAACTTGAAAGAATATATAGAAGTTTATTAATAGACCTAAAAGAAGGGGGAAAAAAATAAAATAAAATCATACCACACCTTCAGAACACTTCTCCTCCCCCCACCTTTCTCCCTTCTCCCACTGTAAAAAGACAACCCTTGAGATGTTCACTCTGTTTACCACTTCCATAATAACCTTGTCCAGTTCATTTAGGAAGAGGAGGCTCTCTTGCTCATGCTATGAACACATTATCAAGAGACAGCCATCCAGGTTGGTTCTCTGCTCACATGTGGGAGTCCCTTCCCCAGACTTGCAGCTTTTCCCACAACTGCTTCCAAGGGTCCAATCTTGAATTACTAGGGTTCAATTTTAAGGTTGAGCCGTTCAGAAACAAAAGTTATCTTCACCAATCTCTGGGAGCATTTTCATCTCTGAGAATAGAGGCCCTCTCCCCTTTCCCTGGGAGCAAAGGGTCTTCCTCATCTTCATCTCTAGGACTATCTCTGGGAGCATCTCTAGGAACTGAGGTTTTCTCCTTTCCCATTTGGAGCAAAAGTCCTTATCGCTTCCATCTCTCCCTGTTCAAACTTCTCATGAAATTACAGCTGCTTCAGCATTGCCTATCTCAGCGCAGGTGCATTTGCTCACAACTACAAATTGAATGCTCCACCCCCCATGCTTTCATGAAATTACAACGGGTACTCTGATATATCATAGTCCATCACCACCATAGCTTTACAACAGAATTTCAGCTTTAAGCATCTCCTCTTTTTCCTTCCTCAGGTTTTCAGCTCTTCTTTCTTTACTTAATGTCTGCAGCACTTACAGCACCAAAAGGGTTAATCTCACCTGGGCCTTGCAGCTGGAATGTGGCTTATCGCTGTTGGCCACATCATCTTTGCCAGACAGCAGGGCAGCTTCAGCTGAATCTTCGGCCATACTGGAGGGAAGGGGGGGCGCGCTGTCTGCACAGAGCAGGGATGGGGGGGGCTCCGTGGGCAGAACAGGGCCGCATGGCTCCAGGATAGCTGTGTCCCCTCCCGGGCCCGGCCCAAGCAGGTCCCAGCCCAGACCTGGCAGCCCAGGCCCAGCCCAGTTACCTGCCCCCTGGTGCACATTTAAGAATGGACAAACCCTGGGAAGCTCTCTCTCTTGCTTCTGGCCAGAGGACTGGTAACTGGGCTGGGCCCGTACAGGGCTCAGTGGCCCTGCCAGGCCCTGCCGGGCCCTGCCAGGACCTGCTCAGGTCAGGCTGGGCCAGGCCGCAGCCATCGTGGAGCCATGCAGTCCTGTTCCACCCACGGCCCCCCACAGCCCTGCTACGTGCAGACGGAGCGGCCTGGTTTCTCCCCCCCTCTCCAAATTCTGTTGTAAAGCTATGGTGGTGATGGACTATGATATATCAGAGTACCTGTTGTAATTTCATGAAAGCATGGGGGGTGGAGCATTCAACTTGTAGTTGTGAGCAAAAGTACCTGTGCTGAAATAAGCAAATGCTGAAGCAGCTGTGATTTGAAGAAAAATTTGAACAGGGAGAGAAAGTGATGAGGACTCTTGCTCCAAACTGGAAGGAGAAGACCTCAGTTCCTAGAGATGCTCCCAGAGATAGTCCTAGAGATGAAGATGATGAGGGCCCTTTTTCTCCCAGGGAAGGGGGAGGGGCTCTATTCTTAGAGATTAAATGCTCCCAGAGATTGGTGAAGATAACTTTTGTTTCTGAACGGCTCAACCTTAAAATTGTATCCCAAAAAACTTCAAGAGTGGACCCTTGAAAGCAGTTGTGGGAAAAGCTGCAAGTCGGGGGAAGGGACTCTCACATGTGAGCAGAGAACCAACCTGGATGGCTGTCTCGTGATAATGTCTCCATAGTATGAGCAAGAGAGACTCCTCTTCCTAAATGAACTGAACAAGGTTATTATGGAAGTGGTAAACAGAGAGCATCTCAAGGGTTGTCTTTTTACAGTGGGAGAAGGGAGAAAGGTGGGGGGAGG
The DNA here is from genome assembly GCF_041296385.1 of Aphelocoma coerulescens. Lineage (NCBI taxonomy): Eukaryota > Metazoa > Chordata > Aves > Passeriformes > Corvidae > Aphelocoma > Aphelocoma coerulescens. The sequence continues at coordinate 6,134,634 of NW_027184080.1, read as the reverse complement.
AGAAGTGTTCTGAAGGTGTGGTATGATTTTATTTTTTTTCCCCTTCTTTTAGGTCTATTAATAAACTTCTCTATATTCTTTCAAGTTTTGTCCCTGCTTTGCTTTTCTCCTAATTCTTATCTCATAGAAGGTAAACAGTAATGAGTATTTTGGACCAAACCACGACAGTAAATTGGTGTTTCTGCCTGGTTTTCAAACTGAAACCCCCACAATCACGCAACTGATGCCACATGGAGTAAGTGGGTAGTGTTGATTGTGCAATGGGCTCAAATGGTGAATCCCAACCATCCAGGAATGCTGAAAGAGCTGAAGACTGGCCAGAAGGCAGTGATTTTGGAGCATTGCCTGAGGAGGTGATATGTGCCCAAGAGGCACAAACCATATAATAAGTTATCAGGTGGTGAAAAGCGTTATGCTCCATTTACTGATAAATTCTGTCATATTGCAGGCAACCACCAGAAGTGGGAAGTTACTGTGTGGAGTCCCACACGACAAGTTGAAGAAGGCAAGTTTGAAGTGCAAAATCATCTGGATGACTCTAGAGAACACTAAATGAGAAAAGTGGGCATTACTCTATTTCTGTTCTGATTCATGGATGGTGGCAAATGCAATGGAAGCAGGTCAACTAGCAGTGCAGAGGTAACCCATTTGAGATCCTGCAGTGTGGGAAGTTATCACTCCCCAGGTAGAAAGCATTGCTTTAAAGTTACATCATGTAGATGCTCACATGCCCAAGAACTGTGAGACTGAAGAACTTCAAAACAATGAAGAGGTAGAGAAGACTGTCAAAATTGAAGTAGCTCAGATGGACTTAGACTGGGAGAATAAGGGGGAGTTATTTGTAGCTCAATGGGCCCACAAAACATCAGGACTGTCCTGGGTTGAAGTGTATTCTATTACCATCCTCATGAGCCGTTGAAATCAGGTGAGGCAGTGTTTCCTTGCCTCCTCCCCCCAGACTATTTTGCTGTCAATGGCCCATCATTGTCCTGCTGCATGACTCAGAGATAACTCCCTCCGGACCATCTTCTGTTAATGAGCCTAATCAACACTTGGCCTCATGACTCATTACACCATTGTGAGATGCTCCACCCAGAGGGAGGAACCAAGCATCCCATCGTGGATATAATCTGAGACTGAACACCAGAGACATTCCTTCTCCACTGGATTTCCAGAGGACAGGAGCTACACAGCCACCACTGGACTTTCTGAGGAAGAGCAGACCCCTTTACTACAGGATCACTGCTTCAGAGGACTGCAGCCACCATTCTACCAGACTGCTACCACCACCCAGCCTAACAGGGACTCAGGTTGTATCTTGACTCTGTTGGTTTGAACCAGTGTTTTCTTTTACTTTTTTTCCTTTTCTTTAATTTCCATTAAATTGTTATTCTGACTTGGTGCCTCCCACTGGTTTGTTTTCAAATTTTCAAACTAGTACAAGGACATGTAGGGAAAGAGGCAAGAAACACAGTGAGGTGCTGGAACACATCCAAAGAAGGGCAATGAAGCTGGTGAACAGTCTAGAAAACAAGTCCTATGAGGAGCAGCTGAGGGAACTAGGGTTGCTTAGTCTGGAGAAAGGGAGGCTCAGGGGAGACCTTAGTGCTCTCTTCAGCTCTCTGAAAGAAGGATGTAGCCAGGTGGGCATCAGTCTCTTTTCCCAGGTAATAATTGACAAGACAATTGGGAATGGCCCCAAGTTGCACGAGGGGAGGTTTAGTTTATATATTAGGAAAAATTTCTTCACAGGAAGGGTTGTCAAGCAATGGAACAGGCTGCCCAGGGAAGTGGTTGAGTAACCATCCCTGGATGTATTTCAAAGATGTGTGGATGTGGGACTTGGGGACATGGTTTAGTGGTGGACTTGGCAGTGTTATATTAATGGTTGAACTCAATGATCTTAAAGATCTTTCCCAACCTAAATGATTTTATGATTCCTATATCCAGGTCACAAATGGCCCGGCTTAAAATGCAAGATACAGATGGGCTAGTGATCAAGTGATGTGTTGGGAAATAGAATTATTGGGATCAATAAAAGAACTGTGCAAGCAATAGGCCTGGAAGTTTTAGGTTTGTGTGTGAGAAAACTTTCCATGGGAAAGTCCCTGTGTGAAAGATAACAAGCAGGCCTGAGAAAACAGAGAGGGAGTGAAAATCTTGCAGCTGTGCTATCCGGGAGTGAACGAGGAAGATGGGCACAGAATTCTTTTGATCATAACAAGACTGTGGAAACTTGCCAATGTAAGTCCAATTATGTAGAAATAGAAATGTGTCTTGATAAGCTTTAAGCCACTTAGGAGCTAACAAGCTGGTATACTATATAAGTGCCTTTGGACTGCTAATAAATGGAGTTCGCTTATCAACCATATTGGTTTTGGACTGTGTCTCTCTCCCCCCGCCTGGGCCCGGGCTCCTTGTCCCACGGAGCTTCTAACAGTGATGGACCTGACCATGGAGGTCATCATGCAGGTCACCCATGAATGTGAAATGTGCTACGAGCAAGCCACACAAGTAAGGCACAGATCACAGAATATTCTGAGTTGAAAGGGACCCACAAGGATCATCAAGTCCAACTTTTAAGTGAATGGCTCATCCAGGGATTGAAGCTGTTGCCAGAATGATTTTTGCTTTTATATATTGTCTATATTCTTTATACATATATTTGTAGCTCTGTAGCCTATTATTGTATTGGTAGCTAGTCCCAGTACTTTTCCCTACCTTTTCCTTACCCTGATAGGCAGAAAGGCAAAACACATTCCAGAGCTCCAACCGGGGGGCCCAAGGCCCCTATCCTATCTTGGTTCTTCCTGGGAATTTGTTGGAGAATAGAATTTTTGGGATCAATAAAAGAACTGTGCAAGCTATTGAGCTGGAGGTTTTTAGGCTTGTGTATGAGAAACATTTTCCGTGGGAAAGTCCCTGTGTGAAACAAAACAGTTTCAGCCTGAGAAATTTCAGGGAGTAACGAACTTGCAGGTGTGATATCTAGGAGTATACAGGGAGGCAAGCACAAAATTCTTTTTGATCATAACAAGACTGTGGAAAACTGCCAATGTAGTCCAATTATGTAGAAATAGAAATGTGTCTTGATAAGCGTTAAGCCACTTAGGAGCTAACAAGCTGGTATACTATATAAGTGCCTTTAGACTGCTAATAAATCGGAGTTAATTTTTCAACCATATTTGTTGGCTTCAGTTTTTCTCCCCCCGCCGGGGATCCGGGCTCCCTCTCCCGCACGGCTTCCAACAGGAATCAAGGTTGAAACCATCTTTTAAAGACACATTTTCATAAACAAGGTTTGGTTTCTATCTGACGGGGGAGGATTTAGAAAGGGGTTGAACCCGGGGGGGGAATTACCTCACCACTTATGTCTCTAATTGGGGATTTTTGTCAGTTATGCTAATTTGCTAAACTTATAAAACTGTATTCACCCCATGCAGGGGTGGTCATTTGGGCATTTTCCATATCTGCCCCTAGGAGGCCTCCAATAAAGACCAGCCTTTATATTACCTCCTATACTAATATTATCTTGAAAGCGTGTTGTTTAATTTCTAGGTTCTTTAAGGCATGAAAGCCACAACCTTGGTGTTAGTAGCACCATGCTCTAACCAACTGAGCTAATCTCAAGTCTCCCTGGAATATAGAGCAATGGTTGGGTTTTGATGAGGCCTGGAAAATTGACTAAATGAGACTACTGCCATGAACATGGCAAGGCAAGCACTACATACTCACTATGGTAGAAGCAACTACCAGGCGGCTGAAAACACACCCTGTAAACAATGCCACTGCCCAAAACACCATCTTAGGCCTTGAAGGGCAAATTTTGTGGCAACATGGTACTGCAGAAAGAATTGAGTCAGACAATGGGACTCATTTCCAAAGTAACCTCATAAACTATTGGGCAAAGAAACATGGCACTGAGTGGATATATCACATCCCCTATTGTTGCTGCCAGCCCCCGAGGTGCAGCCCAGCCCCGGGACTGCTCAGGCATGTTCAGACTTGTTTCGGCCATGTGTTCTAAATCCCCTTTGTTCTAAGCGCAGGTAAAACTTGAAAGTAGCACGGACTCCCCCGAAACAGAGTCCGATTGTCTGGTTACCCCGGGTCCACTCCTAGCTCTCCCCTTTCCCTTCCCCCGAATAAAAAGCGACTGGAGTGGGCTCCGCCCCCTCTTGCTCTTGCCTTCCCTTCTGTGAACAGCCTCTCCTGTCTCTCGAGACTGGAGGAATAAAGAAAAAGGAATAAAAGGCACAGAGTTTGGGCTGTATTTCTACCTCTTTGCTTCTGCTTTTGACATTAGCTTTACAGCTATCGCTGCATTTTGGAGCCACTGAAGTGCTGGATCACCTGTGCTGCCTCTCCTGGCAGCTCAGAGCTTTTCCAAAGCACAGAACAGTGAGCCAGATGACTGAGCAAGCTGTGAACATATCGTCACCCTATCACCCACAAGCATCTGAAAAGATCGAGAGATATAGTGTATTGTTACAGACTATGTTGAGAGTGCTGAGTGATGGGGCATGGAAGCATTGGGATACAAATTTAGCAGAAGCCACTTGACTGGTTAATACCAGAGGATCTACTAACTGCCCTGGTCCTGCCCATACAAAACCCCTACATACTGTGGGAGGAGATAAGGTCCCTGTAGTGCACATAGGGAAGTGGCTGAGGAAGTTGATGTGGATTTCTCCTCCCATGGAAAAGGTAAACACATTCATGGGATTGTCTTTGCTCAAGGACCTGTGTGTACTTGGTGGGTAATGTAGAAGGATGGGGAGACTCCGTGTGTGCCTCAAGGAGATTTAACCTTGGGGGAAAATAATCTGTGGTGTGAGTTGTATGTAGGAAGTAACGTAGCAGGAACTGCCTGAACTGACAAAGAGTGAGCGTTGCAAGCAACCTGACAAGACCAGCAGTGACACAAACCAAGCTGGTGTTGGTGCCCAACAATTGATCATGCTGCTTCTCCTGTCCTGAGCAACCACTTTGACAGATGGGACCCAAATCATAAGCTGTTCTTATGAACATTTCCACAAGTGGTGGAGGCCCATGGAATGGGAAAATAATATCAAATTATCTGTTAAGGGAGAAAGGATAGTAGTCCATGAGAATGTATAAATTTGTGTGTTGTATGTAAAGATTGTTTAATTATGTCATATAAGTTGCAAGTGTTGGCAGGAGGGAGCTTCAGGAATGTGAAACAGACAATGGAATGATCAGAAGATATCTTAATGTTTCAAATTATGTGGAACGAGCATGATGCAAATGGGATGGAATAAGCAGTGAAGATTGTAGTGATTTGGGCTGGGATGGAGCTAACTTTCCCCATAGCAGCCCTCATAGTGATATACTTTGTATTGAGAGCTAGAATGATGTTGATAACATACCAATGTTTTGGCTACTGCTGAGCAACATTCACCAAATATCCAGGCTGTCTCTCTAAAACCCAAACCCATCAAAGGCTGGGTGTGGGCAAGAGGTTGGAAGGGGACATAGCAGGGACAGCTGACCCAAAGGGATATTCCATATGCTATGATGTCATGTTCAGAAATAAAAGCTGATATAAAGGAAAAGGGGGTATTTGTTATTAAGACATTTGTCTTCCAAAGCAACCACTATGCGTACTGAGACCCTATTTCCCGGGAAGTGGATGGACAACATCTGCTGATGGGAAGTGTAGAATAATTTTTTTTTTTTTTTATTATTTGCTTCCATGCATGGCCTTTGATTTCTTTCATTCAACTGCCTTTATCTGGACCCACGAGTTTTTCATCTTATTTTCTTCCTGTCCTTCTCAGAACAAGGGAGTGAGAGCAGCTTGGTGGGCATTTGGTGGCCAGCCAGTGTCAACCTACCAAACGTGCACATAGATGCAGAGGAAGAGAGACAGACAGACAGATGTCCATACACGCAGACATGAAGAGATATGCACATACAGAATCCAAGGAAGAGACCAGGAGACACACATGAGCACAGAGATGCACAGGTAGAGAGACATAGGGATGTGCACATATGCAGAGGAAGAGCAGCAGAGATGCTTCTACACACAGATGCAGAGGAAAGGAGACATGCACAGTATACACACTGAGAGTTGTGTGCATACATAGACACAGAGAAAGAGATGGGCAGAAAGAGAGACAGTCATGCAATGTGCAGAGTAAGAGAGGCAGAGACACATAGGTAGGCACACGGGCACAGATGAAGAGAAGGAGGCAGGCCTGCACACACATACATGAACTAGAGCACCCTTAGATACAGAGAGAAGCATGGACACACACACAGACACACACAGATGCACACACAGACACAGAGGGAAGAGAGACAGACATGCACAGCATATGTGGAGAGACATGCACAGAGAGGCAGAGGCACAGACATAAGCACACAGGTGTAAGACAGAGGCATGTGTACACAGACCCAGAGAGATGCACATGCACACAGATGCACACAAGACACAGATGCATGTGCATGTGCACAGATACAGAGAAAAGATGCACATACATACAAAAGCAGGGGGAGAGACAGAGGTACACACAGAGGAACAGATGCACACACAGGCATGAAGTGAGACAGAGAAAGAGAGACAGGCATGAAAATGTTTGTGCTGACAGATTCAGAAGAAGAGTGTCTGAGAGACACTCGTGCACATAGACACAGAGGAAAAAAGACATGAGCACACACAGATGCAGACAGATACACAGACATGCACACACACATAGAGAGACATGCCTTTGCAAAGATGCGAAGAAATACAGATGGATTCACACAGCCACAGAGATATGCACATGCATAGACAGAGAAGGCAAAAGATATCCATGTGTACACAGATGCACAGAGAGATAGAGAGAGGTGCACACAGAGAGATGCAGAGGAAGAGAGAGACAGAGACAGAGGTATAGGCACAGATGCAGTGATGTGGTTTGACTCTGTGTGAGAGACTGGAAATATTGATGTCTTGAGACATTTTGGAGTGCGTGTGTGGAGGAAGGGGCAGGTTGGGCCTTGCTCTGGTGAGGCAGTGCACTGCCCTGTACACCCCACCCCCCTAGAGCCAGTATCCCAGCCCAGCAGTGGCTGCCAACCCAGCTCCTGAGTGGCCAAATGACTGGACGTCCCACCTGGGGGAAGGGCCCAGGAAGGCCAAGGGGTATTTAAGGCTGAGCACGAGGCAATCAGATGTCTTGACCCTACGTCCTCTTGGAATTTCTATTTGAACACGCTGGAACCCAGGAGTTGGTAGCTTAACAGGCCACCACAGTAGCTATATATGTGGTTTTCTCTCTTTCTTTCTTTCTTTCTTTCTTTCTTTCTTTCTTTCTTTCTTTCTTTCTTTCTTTCTTTCTTTCTTTCTTTCTTTCTTTCTTTCTTTCTTTCTTTCTTTCTTTCTTTCTTTCTTTCTTTCTTTCTTTCTTTCTTTCTTTCTTTCTTTCTTTCTTTCTTTCTTTCTTTCTTTCTTTCTTTCTTTCTTTCTTTCTTTCTTTCTTTCTTTCTTTCTTTCTTTCTTTCTTTCTTTTCTTTCTTTCTTTTCTTTCTTTTCTTTCTTTTCTTTCTTTCTTTCTTTTCTTTCTTTTCTTTCCTTCCTTTCTTTCTTTCTTTCTTTCTTTCTTTCTTTCTTTCTTTCTTTCTTTCTTTCTTTCTTTCTTTCTTTCTTTCTTTCTTTCTTTCTTTCTTTCTTTCTTTCTTTCTTTCTTTCTTTCTTTCTTTCTTTCTTTCTTTCTTTCTTTCTTTCTTTCTTTCTTTCTTTCTTTCTCTCTCTCTTTCTTTCTCTCTCTCTTTCTCTCTCTCTTTCTCTCTTTCTCTCTTTCTCTCTTTCTCTCTTTCTCTCTTTCTCTCTTTCTCTCTTTCTTTCTCTCTTTCTTTCTTCTCTTTCTTTCTCTCTTTCTTTCTCTCTTTCTTTCTCTCTTTCTTTCTTTCTCTTCTTCTAATTCCCTCTTCTTGGAATTTTTGAACAACTTAAAATCGAACAGACTTAGAGTTTGCTAAGTTGAATGGGCCAAGTTAATGCTTTGGAATGTGTTTTCTGTTGATTGAATGTTGCACTAAACCTTTTGCCAAAGTTCTATGATTTTCTAAAGTTCCCAGTAAAGTCTTTTTGTTGTTTTGACCTCTTGAGAATATCTTGTCAATATTTCTCCCATGTGTCTCAGAGTACATGAACAACAGTAAGCCCTTTTAAAAACATAATCAAGACAGTTGTTTGGGGCCTTACAACCTGGTAGGCAGATAAGCATCACATAACAACTTGTTCACTCCACCAACAGTGGGATGGGGAAGAGAATAGGAAGGTGTATTTTGTCTGTCTGAGCTGGAGTTCATTTCCCCATAGCAGCCCTCACAGTGCTGTGCTTTGCATTGGGAGCTGGAAAGGTGTTGAGAACACACCAGTGTTTTGGCTACTTCTGAGCAGCCCTGGCACAGCATCAGTGCTCTCTCAACATTCCACCCAACAAGGGGCTGGGGGTGGGCAAGATCCTAGGAGGGAACACAACCAGGACAGCTGACCCAAACTGACCAAAGGGATATTCCATACCATATGATGTCAGCTCAGAAATAAAAGCTAAGAAAAGGAGGTGGAAGGGGGGCATTTGTTATTTACAGTATTTGCCTTTCTGAGCAACCACTACATGTGCTGAAGCCCTGCCTCCAGGGAAGTGGCTGAACATTGCTTGCTGATGGGAAGTAGAGAATAAACTTTTTTCTTCTCTTTGCACATGTGTGCCCTAACTTTCACTTTTGCTTTAGTAAACTGTCTTATCTCAACCTACTACTTGTTTCCCATCTTATTTTCTCTCCCCTGTCTGGCTGAGAAAGGGGAAGTAATAGAGCAGCTTGGTGGGAACCTGGTGTCCAGTGAAGGTCAACCCACCACAGAAGAGTGTGAATGTTCATGAGTTGAGATAAATACAGTTTATTAAAAAAAAAAAAAAAAAAAGAGAAAAAAGCAACAAAGAAAAACAAAACTCATAAAAACAAGTGTTGCCAAAAAAAACCCAACTGCTCACCAGCAGCCAAATGATACCCAGGCAGTCTCTGAGAAATTGCAGTCCTGTCAAACTTACCCCTCCCCTCCTAGTTTTTATTGCTGAGCATGACATATGGTATGGAATATCCCTTCGGCCAGTTGGAGTCAGCATACTTACTGACAGGGCAGTATGAGAAGCAGGAAAGGCCTTGACATTGTACAAGCACTGCTCAGTAATAACTAAAACATGAGTGTGTTATCAACACTGTTTTAAGCAAAAATGCAAAACATAGCCCCATACCAGCTACTGTGAAGAAAATTAACTGCATCCCAGTGTTGCGGTTTTAGTTTAGCCCTAGTTTTTTTCTGTTAAAGGAATTTTTCACCCCCCCCCCCCCCCCCCCCCCCCCATGTTGCTAAGGGAACAAATCGCTGATCGTTGGATACTTAAGAAAACAAAGAGCTACCCATTGAGGGTGGGGTGTGCCTGGCTACTCTTTTGTTTCACCTGGGTGTGGGGTCAGTTCGCTCTCTGTGTCAGAGAGAGAGAGGAGTCTGCTTGCTTCGGCTACTTTGCTTTCTGCTGGAAACAACACCAGGATCCCAAAGCCGCCCTCCCTGCCCCGCTGGAGGCCGGGCTGTGGCTGCCCTGCCCCGCTGTTGCTTCGAGCCTTCGCTGTGTTGTAGCGGTGCTCGCCCTGCCTGCCTAGACCTCCGGGGGGTTCTCCGTTGGGATACATCTCATCTGTCCTCCGGGATTTGTGCTCATCCCTGCCGTTCCAGCCTGCTGTTCCAGCCTGCTGTTCCAGCCTGCTGTTCCCGAAGCTCCAGCCAGACACTGGGGCTAGCTGTCTGGGTTTGTGAAGCCCTTGTTCCATCCTTCCCTGGGATCCCAGGCCACCGGTGCCGCGTGCTCCCCGAGCTCGCTCTGGAGCACCCCCTGCAGCTGCAGGGGAACCATCGAACCTGCCCTGCTCACCGGGAGCCGCCAGCGCCCCTGCCAGCTGCGAGCAGAACTGCACCCGAGGGGAAAAGAGCCTGACAGCCAAGAAGGCTGGGACTGGGTTTGTGATTGTTTGCTGTTACTGCTGTAGTTATTGTTGTTTTGTTTGACTGGTTATATATATAATAGTAAAGAACTGTTATTCCTATTTCCCACATCTTTGCCTAAAGGCCCTTGATTTCAAAATTATAATAACTCGGAGGGAAAAGGGGTTACATCTGCCATTCCAAGGGACGCTTCTGCCTTCCTTAGCAGACACCTGTCTTTCAAAACCGAGGCAGATCTTGGCGCCCACAGTGGGGCCTGAGGGCATTAAGAGAGAGAGGTGAAAAAGGAATAACAGTTCCTGGATAACTTAATTTTGTGTGCTGGATATAGGAACCTTGCTAGGCAGCACTATGTGGTCTACTCTACCCTGGTTTGGGTGGCAGGTGGTCGTGGCTATATTCTTCCCCTTTGCAGCTCCTTACCTAAACATGGGTCCTCTGACTAAGGCTACTGTTGCTGTTATCCAGCTTGTGCTATGGGTCGAGAAGGTGAGGAATTCGTGGGCTTTTAACTTCCTCCGGAATGTGGGTACATGGATAAAGAGCTAACACACACTAAGTGTTTATTTTTGGGGTTATGTTAACAATGGTACCTTCTGTGAGGAAATGACACCAGGGGAAGTTTTTTCCCAACCCCTCAACCAGTTCTTTGGGCCCACCCCACCAATTTTCAAAGGGTTTAGATTCACTCTGAGTACTGGCCAACTGGTGCTGGTAGGCCTACTCTATTTAGCACTCAGGGATAAGTTGAGATTGGCTTGGATAACTACCCAGACACCAGCCCCAGAGACTAGAGATCCTACCCCAGAGCCTGATCCTGCCCCAGAACCTGACATGGCCCCAGAGAGTAGAGTTCCTACCCCAGAGCCTGACACAGCCCCAGACACTAGAGACCCTGCCCCACAGCCTGATACTGCCCAACAGCCCACCTCAGAAATGGACTACCCCAACTGGGTGGGGGTACTGGTGAAGGGGATGCAGGAGATGCGCCAGGAGATATGCCAGGAGATGGGCCAGGTGCACCCAGAGATATGCCAAGTGCTAAGGGAATACACCTCCTCAGCTAGTGAAAAACCCTCTCCCTGGCCCAAAAAGGGGTAGTCCGATGGTGCAGCAGTGGAACCCACGGATGTTACAACAGTCCAGGTTTCAGCTGAACCACAAGGACAACCACAGCCAGCAGCAGTCTCCCCTGTGCAAAGGAGGAAGTATAAGACCAAATCAGTACGACCAGTTAATGATGATGGGGAACCAGAGCCCTAACAACCAGAAGGAGAGCCAGAGCCAGAAATCATCACTGAGTCCCTTCCATATGACAGTCTCCGTGGTATGCAAAAAGACATTGTGTGAAGGGGGCGTGAGCTTTATACAACCTGGCTGCTTAGGGTTTGGGACCTTATGGGCACAGGTGTGCAACTGGATAGTGGTGAGGCAAGGTATCTGGGATGGTTGACCCAGGACCCAGGTGTGGACCAGATATTTGTGAGGGAGCCAGGGCCTCTTTCCCTCTGGGAGCAGCTCTTAATGAGCATGAGAGAAAGGTTCATTCACAAAGAAAGAATGCAGGAGTACCATCATAGAATGCAGTAGAAGACACTCAAGGGAGGGATCCAGCAGCTAGGAAAGGTGGCAGTATTAGAGGTACTCTTTGGGAAGGATGGACAGCATGATAATGACCCCAATAAGGTCAAGTGCACAGGACAGATGATGTGGAACCTGGCAAAGCTAGGGCCATCGCAATACACCACCTTCATTGCAACGATTGATGCTGACAATAACCAAGAAACAGTGGTCTCAGTTGCCAACAGGCTCAGGAATTATGACAGTATGGTCAATGGTCCGCTGAAAGCTTATGTCTCTGCTGTGGTCCAGGACCTCAAAGAAGAGATGAAGGAGATGAGGGAGGAGATGAGGGAGGAGATGAGGAAGATCAGTGTGGCACCCGTGCGAGTCACAGGCCCCCAAGTCAGAGCCCGTCGTCCCCCTGCTAGAGAGAGAGGGTACACCCCACGAGCTGAGCTGTGGTTTTTCCTGTGTGAGCATGGGGAAGACATGAGAAGGTGGGATGGGAAACCCACCTCTGTCCTGTCAGCGCAGGTGAGTGAACTCAAGGAGGGAGGCACTAACCGAGGGGGTTCCGCTAAGGTGAAAGTAGCCTCAGCCTCCCATGACCGAGCTTCCAGGTATTACAAAAGAGAGGATGATATGTAGGATCTCCTTGAAGGGACCTCGAGCATGTACGCCCAGGGAAAGGATGATAACTAGGGCTAGAGGGGCCCTGCCTCTAGCCAGGAAGAAGCAGGGGAGAAGCAGGTTTTCTGGACGGTGTGGATTCAATGACCTGGCACATCAGAGCCACAAAAATATGATGCATTGGTTGATACTGGGGCACAGTGTACTTTAATGCCATCGGGACATGTGGGGGCAGAACCTGTATCCATTGCTGGGGTGACCGGGGGATCACAGCAGTTGACCCTTTTGGAAGCTGAGGTGAGCCTGACTGGGAAGGAGTGTCAAAAGCATCCGATTGTTACCGGCCCAGATGCCCCGTGTATTCTGGGCATAGACTTCCTCCGGAATGGCTATTACAAAGACCCAAAAGGACTCAGGTGGGCATTTGGGATTGCTGCTGTGGAGGCAGAGGGCATTAGGCAATTTAACACCCTGCCTGGACTATCAGAGAATCCTTCTGCAGTTGGACTCCTGAAAGTGGAAGAGCAACGAGTGCCAATTGCCACCTCAACAGTGCACCGCCGGCAGTTTTGGACAAACCGAGATGCTCTGATCCCCATCCACAAGATGATCTGCGAGCTAGAGAGCCAAGGGATGGTCAGCAAGACCCACTCACCCTTCAACAGCCCCATCTGGCCTGTGCACAAGTCTGACGGGCGTCATAGGTTAGCAAGGATAGTCCCGGAAGGGATGTCCTTGCTAAGGGGTGCTTACAGCTTCCTCTGGGACCTGATAGAACCTATCAGCTGGCCAGTTTGAATATGGACAATTCTCTAAGCCACTTAAAGTTGTGACTGCCTCTGTGATACACACTTAAGAATAGACAAACTTCCCCCCCCAAGCTCTCTCTCGTTTTCCAGCGCTGGGACAGGTGGCTGCAGGCCCCGTGCGGGGCCCAGCAGGCCTGGCCAGGCCCTGCTTGGGCCAGGCCGGGCCGTGCCACAGCCAGCCGGGAGCCGATGGGCCTGTTCCAGCTCTGGAACTCCTCCCCCACTGCCTTGCCGTGGGCGACCGGAGCAGCTTGGCTCTCCCCCCTCTCCACTGCGGCCAAGATTTCAGCAAAGCGGCACCTCTGCCCGACAGAGGTCAGGTGACCAACAGCGATAAGCCACATTCCAGCTGCAAGGCCGAGGTGAGATTAACCCTTTTATTGCTGTGAAGAGCTGAAAACCTGAGGGAAGAGAGAGAGGAGATGCTTAAAGCTGAAAGTCTGTTGTGAAGCTATGATACATCAGAGTATCCCGTTGTAATTTCATGAAGATCTGGGGGGTGGAGTGTTCAACTCGTAAGCAGAAGCACCTGAGCTGAGATAGGCAGATGCTGACGCAGCTGTAATTTCATGAGAAGCTTGGACAGGGAGAGATGAACCAAATGAGGACTGTTGCTCCAAATGGGAAAGGAGAAAAACCTCAATTCCTAGAGATGCTCCCAGAGATAGTCCTAACGATGAAGATGACGAAGAGCCTTTGCTCCCAGGGAAGGAGAAGGGCCTCTGTTTCTTTGTTTCTGAACAGCTCAACCTTAAAATTGTACCCCAGAAAACTTTCAAGAGTGGACCCTCGAAAGCAGTTGCGGGAAAAGCTGCAAGTCGGGGGAAGGGACTCACATTGCAAGCAGAGAGACTCCTCTTCCTGAATGGACTGAACAATATTTGGAAGTGGGCGGCTGTCTCGTTGTGATACTGTTTTCATAGCACGAGCAAAAAGAGACTTCTCTTTCTACATGGACTGAACAAGGTTTTTATGGAAGTGGTAAACAGACTGAACATCTTAAGGGTTGTCTTTACATTGTCAGTGGGAGAAGGGAGGAAGGTGGGGGGAGGAGGAGAGTTCTGAAGGTGGTATAATTTTTTTTTTTTCCTTTCCTTTTCTTCTTTTAGGTCTGTTAATAAACTTCTTTATATTCTTTCAAGTTTGGTGCCTGCTTTGCATTTCTCCTAATTCTTATCTCACAGAAGATAAACAGTAATGAGTATTTTAGGCCAAACCACTAAGTCTGAAGCCAGAGGTCGGAAGCCGCGGCGGGACGGGGAGCTCGGATCCCCGGCGGGGGGAGAAGCACAGACACCAGCCAATATGGTTGAAAACTACACTCCGATTTATTAGCAGTCTAGAGGCACTTAAATAGTATACCAGCTTGTTAGCTCCTAAGTGGCTTACTTATAAGGACATATTTCTATTTCTACACAGTCAGACTACATTGGCAGTCTTCCACAATCTTGTTATGTTCAAAGGAATCTTGCCCTTGCCTCCCTTATACTCCTAGATATCACACCTGCAAGTACGTTACTCCCTGAAATTTCTCAGGCTGGAACTGTTTTGCTTTTCACAGAGACTTTCCCACAGAAAGTGTCTCACGCACTCAGGCCCAAAAACCCTTCAGCTTAATAGCTTGCACAGCTCCTTTATTGATCCCAATAAATCCATTCTCCAACACCACTACACTAAATCAGTGTTTCCGCCCGGTTACAAACCCAACCCGTGACAACGGGGAATGGAGATTGACTGTGGAGTATCGTGCCTTGAATGAAGTGACTCCACCATTGAGCGCTGCTGTGCCGGACATGTTGGAGCTCCAGTACGAGCTGGAATCCAAAGCAGCAAAGTGGTACACCAGTATTGACATTGCCAATGCATTTTTCTCCATTCCTCTGGCGGCAGAGTGCAGGCCCCAGTTTGCTTTCACCTGAAGGAGTGTGCCGTACACGTGGAACCGACTGCCCCAGGGGTGGAAGCACAGTCCTACCATCTGCCATGGACTGATCCAGGCTGCACTGGAAAAGGGTGAGGCCCCAGAACATCTGCAGTACATTGATGACATTATTGTGTGGGGGAACACCGCAGCAGAAGTGTTTGAGAAAGCAGGGAGAATAATCCAAATTCTCCTGGAAGCCAGTTTCGCCATCAAGAAGAGCAAAGTCAAGGGACCTGCCCAAGAGATCCAGTTCCTAGGAGTAAAGTGGCAAGATGGACAGCGTCAGATTCCCACTGAGGTCATCAATAAGATCACTGTGATGTCTCCGCCGACCAGTAAGAAGGAAACACAAGCTTTCCTAGGTGCCATAGGTTTCTGGAGAATGCACATTCCTGAGTACAGCGGGATCATGAGACCTCTTTACCTGGTTACCCACAAGAAGAACGATTTCCATTGCGGCCCTGAACAGCAGCAAGCCTTTGCCATGATCAAGCAGGAAATCACTCATGTCGTAGCCCTTGGCCCAGTCAGGACGGGACCAGAAGTGAAGAATGTGCTCTACTCTGCAGCCGGGAACAATGGTCTGTCCTGGAGCCTCTGGCAGAAGGTGCCTGGTGAGACTCGGGGCCCACCACTGGGATTCTGGAGCCGAAGCTACAGAGGATCTGAAGCCAACTACACTCACACAGAGAAAGAAATCTTGGCAGCTTATGACGGAGTCCAAGCTGCCTCAGAAGTAATCGGCACAGAGGCACATCTCCTCCTGGCACCCCAACTACCAATGCTGGGGTGGATGTTCAAAGGAAAGGTTCCCTCCACGCATCATGCCACCTACGCTACTTGGAGCAAATGGATTGCCCTCATCACGCAGAGCGCCCGAATTGGGAACCCAAGTCTCCCTGAGATCTTGGAAACAATTACGAACTGGCTGGAAGGTGACACTTTTGGGTTATCTTCTGAAGAAGAAGAGGAGCAGGTGACGCGTGCCGAAGAAGCCCCACCATATAACGAGCTACCAGAGAGGGAAAGACAATATGCCCTCTTCACTGATGGTTCCTGCCGAATTGTAGGCGCTAGTCGGAAATGGAAAGCCGCCGTATGGAGCCCCACATGACAAGTTGCACAGGCTACTGGAGGGAGAAGGTGGGTCGAGCCAATTTGCTGAACTCAAAGTCATCCAATTAGCTCTGGACATAGCTGAAAGAGAGAAGTGGCCAAAGCTCTACCTCTACACTGATTCATGGATGGTAGCCAATGCTCTGTGGGGTTGGCTGGAAAGGTGGAATAAGGCCAACTGGCAGCGCAGAGGAAAACCAATCTGGGCTGCTGAGGAGTGGAAAGGCATTGCCACTCGGGTAGAGAAGCTATCTGTGAAGGTCCGTCATGTGGATGCTCACGTCCCCAAGAGCCGGGCTAATGAAGAACACCAAAAAAACAAACAGGTAGATCAGGCTGCAAAGACAGAAGTGTCACAGGTAGACTTGGACTGGAAACACAAGGGAGAGTTGCTCCTAGCTCGATGGGCCCATGATGCCTCAGGCCATAATGGTAGAGATGCCACCTATAAGTGGGCACGAGACCGAGGGGTGGATCTGACCATGGACAGTATCTCCCAGGTGATCCATGATTGTGAGACATGCGCTGCGATCAAGCAGGCCAAGCGGGTGAAGCCCCTGTGGTATGGTGGGTGGTGGTCCAAATACAAGTATGGGGAGGCCTGGCAGATTGATTACATCACACTGCCTCAAACCCGCCAAGGCAAGCGCTATGTGCTCACAATGGTAGAAGCCACCACAGGATGGCTGGAGACCTACCCTGTGCCTCACGCTACTGCTCGTGACACCATCCTGGGCCTTGAAAAGCAAGTCCTTTGGAGTCATGGCACCCCTGAGAAAATTGAGTCTGACAATGGGACTCATTTCAAGAACAGCCTTATAAACACCTGGGCTAGAGAACATGGCATTGAGTGGGTGTACCACATCCCTTACCATACACCAGCAGCTGGGAAGGTTGAGCAGTGTAATGGATTGCTTAAAACCACCTTGAAGGCACTGGGTGGGGGGACTTTCAAAAACTGGGAGGTGCATTTAGCAAGTGCCACCTGGTTAGTTAACACTCGAGGCTCCACCAGCCGAGCAGGCCCTGCCCAATCTGAACCCCTACAAACAACAGACGGGGATAAGGTTCCAGTGGTGCACGTGAGAGGTATGCTTGGAAAAACTATCTGGGTTAAGTCTGCCTTGAGCAAAGACAAACCCATCCGTGGGGTTGTTTTTGCTCAGGGACCAGGTTGCACCTGGTGGGTGATGCAAAAGGATGGAGAGACCAGATGCATACCTCAAGGGGACCTGTTTTAGGGTGAACTACCCATGGCTCTGTACTTGTATCAGTATCAGCATGTATATATGTATATAATTCGGGTGATGCATGTATTTTTATGGTTCAAAGTCTTAAGTTTCATGTAACATGTTAGTATGGGAAAAAATTCGGGGTGGATAATGTTGGGGGTTTAGTTTAGCCCTAGTTTTTTTCTGTTAAAGGAATTTTTCACCCCCCCCCCCCCCCCATACATGTTGCTAAGGGAACAAACCGCTGATCATTGGATACTTAAGAAAACAAAGAGCTACCCATTGAGGGTGGGGTGTGCCTGGCTACTCTTTTGTTTCACCTGGGTGTGGGGTCAGTTCGCTCTCTGTGTCAGAGAGAGAGAGGAGTCTGCTTGCTTCGGCTACTTTGCTTTCTGCTGGAAACAACACCAGGATCCCAAAGCCGCCCTCCCTGCCCCGCTGGAGGCCGGGCTGTGGCTGCCCTGCCCCGCTGTTGCTTCGAGCCTTCGCTGTGTTGTAGCGGTGCTCGCCCTGCCTGCCTAGACCTCCGGGGGGTTCTCCGTTGGGATACATCTCATCTGTCCTCCGGGATTTGTGCTCATCCCTGCCGTTCCAGCCTGCTGTTCCAGCCTGCTGTTCCAGCCTGCTGTTCCCGAAGCTCCAGCCGGACACCGGGGCTAGCTGTCCAGGTTTGTGAAGCCCTTGTTCCATCCTTCCCTGGGATCCCAGGCCACCGGTGCCGCGTGCTCCCCGAGCTCGCTCTGGAGCACCCCCTGCAGCTGCAGGGGAACCATCGAGCCTGCCCTGCTCACCGGGAGCCACCGGCCCCCCTGCCGGCTGCGAGCGGAACTGCACCCGAGGGGAAAGAGCCTGACAGCCGAGAAGGCTGGGACTGGGTTTGTGATTGCTTGCTGTTACTGCTATAGTTATTGTTGTTTTGTTTGACTGGTTTTATATATATATATATATATATATATATATATATAATAGTAAAGAACTGTTATTCCTATTTCCACATCTTTGCCTAAAGGCCCTTGATTTCAAAATTATAATAACTCGGAGGGAAAAGGGGTTACATCTGCCATTTCAAGGGACGCTTCTGCCTTCCTTAGCAGACACCTGTCTTTCAAAACCGAGACACCCAGCCAAAACCAGTACATTCTCTGCCTCTTATTCCATTTCATTTACATCATGCTTAGGGTCCACACTATCCAATACATCTTCATTAACCACCATCCCCCTTCCCATCCTTTAATATGATACACAAGTATCACTCCCTTAGTCTATGGACTACATTTCTAAAATGTCCATAAAATGCCTATTCAGTTCATTTAGTCCATGACTTTGGGCTCCATCTGTTATGGTGGTCACTCAGGACAAGAAAGGTGGTGTGTTGCATGAAGTTATTGTGATGCCGAATGATTTTGCCCTTTTCCTTTGATATACTCTCTGTATTCTTTACACATATATTTGTAGCCTTTTTTTGTATTCGTAGTCCCAGTACTTTTCCCTACCTTTTCCCTAGCTAGAAAGACAAAACATATTCCAGAGCTCCAAGTCCCAGGGGGTATAAGGCCCCTATCTGATCTTGGTTCTCCCTAGGAACCAAGGTTGAGACCAGCTCTTCAAGATATATTTTCATAAGCAAAGTTTAGTTCCCATCTGAAGGGGAGGATTTAGAAGGAACTTGAACCAGGGGGGAATTGTCTCACCACTTGTGCTTCTAATTGGTGATTTTTGTCAAATATGATAATTTGCTAAACTTATAAAAACTGTATTCACCCCATGTGGGCGGGGGATTTCGTGGACATTTTTCCATATCTACCCCTTGGAGACCTCTGATAAAGACCAGCCTTTATATTGCCTCCTATGCTATTATTATCTCGAAAGTGTGTTGTTTTATTTCTAGGTTCTTGAAGGCATCAATTGGGCACCAAAGCCAGCCCAAGTCAGGTCACTGCTGCACTTGCACTGCTTCTTGTGAGGTGCATCTTCCACTGGTCTTAAAATATGCAACTTAAAAATTTAAAAAATTTTAAGTTATGTCCATTGCAATCTCCACCTCTGGTCTCTTTGGATCACATTATAGGGTTTAACATTTCAATGAACTCCTCCATTTGCTCCTATCCTGGCTAGCAGGAAAGGGTTCCTGTTATATCATCTTTAATATATGGCAGCCACAGTGGTGGCAACATACAGCATCATATAACACTGGCATCATACAGCAATGACACCATACAACTCAAATCACCCACTATTTTCAGCCAGGATGAGGTACACATCAGACTTCCCATCCTCCTTCATTACCCACCAAGTACACCCAGGTCCTTGAGCAAAAGCAATCCCACAAATGTGGGAAGGAATAATCCAGACTCTTTCACAGCCAGTTCCTCATACGTACTAGAGGGACCTTATCTCCTTCCACAGTGTGCAGGGGTTTTGATTTGACGGGTCTATCTCTACTGGAAGATCCTCTAGTCCTGCTAACCAAGTGGCTTCTGCTACATTCATACCCCAGCACCCATTACTATCAATGTAGCTTTTAACAGTCTGTTGTATGGTTCAATTTTTCAAGAGGTTGGTGCATGATAGGGGATGTGATACATCCAGTCAATGCCATACTTATTGGCCCAGGTGTTTATGAGGTTGTTGATCACTTCCACTGCACCTAATTCCCTCAGATACCAGATACCTGTCTCAATGGTGGTCCACTTGCCTTAGTAATTTGCAAGACCTTCCTTCAAGGGATACCTTTCCTTCACACTCAACAGGAGGCACCTCCAAAGGCTGAAAACCATTGCTCCTTTTCCAATTCCTTTATTAATGGCCTTATGTCTAGCAAGTAATCCCAGCTGCTTGACTTCCTTACCCTCTATTTCCTGACTATTGACCCCAATATCATAAAATCACAGAATCATCAAGGTTGGAAGAGACCTACAAGATAATAAAGTCCAACCGTCAACCCAGCATTGCCACTGTAACCCCATAACCACTAAACCACATCACTCAGCACCAGAATCAGATGCCTCTTAAATACCTCCAGGGATGATGACTCCACCACCACCCTAGGCAACCTATTCCAATGCCTGACCATGCTAACAGTGAAAATTTTTTTTCTAATATCTAATCTGAATCTCCTGTCACAGTTTAAGGTAATTTCCTCTTGTCCTCTCACTGCAGGCATGGTAGAAGAGACCAGCCCCCACCTCACTACAATCTCCTTTCATGTAGTTGTAGAGAGCAATGAGGTTCCCCCTGAGCTTCCTCTTCTCTAAACAAACCCAGCTTCCTCAGCCATTCCTCATAAGACATGTTTTCTAGGCCCTTCACAAGCCTTCTTGCCCTTCTCTGGACATGAGCCAGCATCTCAATGTCCTTTTTAAAGTAAGGGTCCCAGAACTGAATGCAATACTCAAGGTGTGGCCTCACCAATGCTGAGTACAGGGGGACAATCACTTCCCTAGTCCTGCTGGTATCACTATTCTTGATACAGGCCAAGATGCCATTGGCATTTCCATTCTTGGCCACCTGGGCACACGCTAGCTCATATCCAGTCAGCTGTCAACCAGCACCCCCAAGTCCCTTTCTGCCCAACAGCCCTCAAACCACTCCTTCCCCAGTCTGTAATGCTGCATGGGGTTTCTGCAACCCAAGTGTAGAACCAGGCACTTTGCCTTATTGAACCTCATACAGTTGTCTTTAGTCCGTTGAATGAGTCTGTCCAGGTCTTTCTGTAGGCATTAAATACCTCTGCCTTTTCCTCATCCCCTGACACTACACTACCCTCTGCATTCAACAAATGATGGAGACACTCCTTGACTCTCCTTTTGCTGCCAAAGGATTTATAGAAACTTTTAAAATTGTCTTTAACTGTAGCAGCCAGATCAAGTTCTATTTCGGCTTTGACCATTCTAATCTTCTCCCTACATGACCTCGCAACATGGTTATAGTCCTCTGTCCTGGGTAGAGAGACAAGGGGGTGGAGTTTTCAGCGTTGTTTATTCACTACCATTTTATGTCATAGCCATGAGCGTGGTTTCAGCAGGGGAAATGCTTTGGCTGGGAATGGAATTGGGACCATTTTGTCTGGCTTGCTCCAGTGAAGGGACCAGCAGACCCCAACACCCTATGCCAGTCCATTTTTCCCCATTTCCCTTCCCTCTGGGATGTTTTTGCAAGACAAGAAGCTGAAGAGAGGCAGTGGCACCGCTTCCGAGGCGTGGTGCAGGAGTGACAGCTCTGAACTGCAGCCGAGACTAGCAGGGCTGGGCGTGTGCTTTTCAGTGCCCACTTTCCCAACCTCAGCACAGCAGCGACCTGAAGCAGTGGCATCGATATCAGCTGAGTCCAGCCAAGCCAAGAGGGAATCCGGCCGAGCCGAAAAGGAGTCTAGCTGGGTGCCAGGAAGTGAAGCAGCAGAACCGACACGGCAGGTCCAGATCTGCTCCAGGCAGCATCAGCACTCCCCATCTGCCACTGGAATTGCTCTGTAAGCCCCTGCCATCCCATTTTTGTTCTGGGGGGCTGCCCAGGGATGGCAGCCATTTTTTCTTTGTTCCAGAGTGGCTGCGTAAAATCTTGCTTTTGTCAGTCAAACTATTTCCCTCTTTTGTACAATTTTCTTTTTCTTGTTGTGTTTATTGCCATTTTATTTTTATATTATTTTAGTAAAATTTTGACTCCAATATTTTTAACCTCTTGTAGCTTCGTTTTTCTTTGGTTTTTTTTTGTTTCCCCTCCACTGTCATGGGGGAGGGGAGAGGCTCAGGCAGTCAGCCTTTTCCCCACTGTAAAACGGTCACATCCTCCCAAGTTACCTGACCCTCCTTCCAGAGGCAATAGATTCCCTTTTTACCTTAAGTTCCAGCCTGTTGGGGAGGATGAAAGTTTGGTAAGAAAGTTTCACAGATATGTAGGCTTGGCAGAAAGATCTCTGAATGTAGAAACTGAGGATGAGGTAGAAATGGAAGCAAGTTTTGATATAGAGTAAAAGATGTTTTGCTGAAACACTGATCGCTGAGTAACTGAGAAGGCAAAGGTTGGAGATGAGTTGGAAGGAGATTTTTAGGAATAGGACAAAGGTATGTGACTACAAACAAAGACATGCTTTTCACCAAGTGAGTAAGTCTCAAGAAGAGCATAAGTAAATAGAAAACATGTCTTTACCAAAAAGAGAGATATCGCAGGCAAACAAGAAATGTTGATGTAGGAAGAAGAAGAGAGGTCTGAGAATTTTCCATTGTAAGCTTAAATTGTAACTTACTCTTGTGATTGGATAATAATGACTATAATATGGTGATGGTAGTAGCTATGATAGGCTATAGGCAAATGTAAAGGTATTGTGTATGGAGCTTATTGGTTGTTATGTGTTAAGATACTCTGCAAAGAAAAGTATAAAATGCTTTGTAACTTGAACAGAAAGTGGCTTCAGGGATGCCTACAGCGGGAGCTGGCAGCTGTAGGGCTGTCTCTGGATACCCACTCCCTGAAATGCTGTAACTTCGCCTATGCAATAAACAGCTTTCAAGAGAGCCGCCTGAAGTCCAGGCATCCTTCTTGAAACTTTCTCCTATACCAGTCTAAGTTCTCGTTTCATCCAGGCTGGTCTTTTTCCGCGACAACTTGTCTTCCTACGCATGGGGACAGCCTGCTCCTGAATATTTACTATTTCCTTTTTAAAGAACATCCAGCCTTCCTGGGCTCCATGGCCCTTCAAGACTAACTCCCATGGGATTCTGTCAATCAACCTTCTAAACAGGCCAAAGTCTGCCCACCAGAAATCCAAGGTGGAAGTTCTGCTGGTGCCCCTCCTTACTTCACCCAATATTGAGAACTCTAACATTTCATGGTCACTAAGCCCCAGATGACAACCGACCACCACATCACCCGCTAGTCCTTCTTTGTTCACAAGCAACAGGTCTAGCAGGGTACATCCTCTGGTAGGCTCATTTACCAGTTGTGTTAGGAAGTTCTCTTCCACACACTTCAGGCAAGTTGAAGTTGCCCATGAGTACAAGGGCTGGTGACCGTGAGACTTCTGCCAGCCACTTGTAGAATGCCTCATCTGTCTGTTTGTCCGAGTTGGGTTGTCTATAACAGACTCCTGCTATGATGTTTACTCTGCTGACCTTCCCCTTGATCTTTACCTAGAGGCACTCAATCTTATCATCTTCATCATGATAAATTTCAGTTCAATCAAAACACTCTCTAACATACAGTGCTACCCCACCACCTCTCCCACTTTGCCTGTCTCTTCTAAAGAGCTTATAGCCATAATCCCAGCATCAGAGCAGTCAGCTGATAATTTGCTTGCCTGAATGATGGCTGAAATCTTTTCGTATATCTTGCAACTCACTCAGGGAGAGGGTGGTTTCTGACGTGTTTATGCTTTCAGTCTCTTCCTCTCCTGCTCTTGTGACTGCTCTGCTGCAGAACAGGCTGTGTCTTCTGATTCTCCCTCCTGTTCCCTCTTAGGAGAAGCTGCTTTCTCCCTTACTAAATAAGTTGACCTCTGCTTCCATTCTTTCTTCTTGACTCTCCTGGAGGAACTGATATAGTTGAGGATTGGATCTCTGGTTCAGTGACAGTGTTTGTTTGTATGTCTTCAGATCCAGAGACCCTCTCTTCTCTTTAAAGATGCTGAATACTTCTCAGTGAGCATAGACCAGGCTCTAGCAGAGTGTAAGAAGATGTGTCTCTTTGGCATAGCCAGGACATTCTCTTTTCAAGCATTTTATCACTTCATCAGGATCCCACACTTGTTCAGGGGTGAAGTTACAGGCTACTGTAAACAACTGTTCTAGGTACCTGCCCATATTATCCCATATTGTCTCAAATTTGATGTAGAGCAAAAAAGGGGAGCATGGGATGGATCAGATAAACCAATGTCATGGACAGATAAGTCAACATCACCACCAGCTACTGTTAAAAAGATATAATAAGCTCCCCCCAATACAATCTGGTCAAATCTGTTGTTATCTGAAACCCTTCAAGCTCCAAAAAGGGCACTAAAAAGGACTCTCATGTATTAATCCTAGTAGACAACTAAATACCAAATAGCTGCTTGCTCACTTCCCTACCCCACAGTGGTATGGGGAAGAGAATAAGAAGGGTAAAAGTGTGAAAACTCATGGGTTGAGATATAGTTTAAAAGGTAAAGGAAAAACTGTGCATAAAATGGTCTGAAAAGAAAGGTTTATACTTCACAGAATCACAGAATGAACTAGGTTGGAAAAGACCTTTGAGATCATCAAGTCCAACTTATGACCGAACACCTCCTCATCAGCTAAACCATGGCACTGAGTGCCACATCCCGTCTTTTTTTAAACATGTCCAAGGATAGTCACTCTACCACCTCCCTGGGCAGACGATTCCAGCACCCAATCACTCTTTCAGTGAAGAATTTTTTTCCTGACGTTTAACCTAAACTTCCCCGGAGCAGCTTAAGACTGTGTCTTCTCATTCTGTCAATAGTTGCCTGGAAGAAGAGACCATCCCACACCTGTCTACAACCACCTTTCAGGTAGTTGTAGAGGGTGATAAGGTCTCCCCTGAGCCTCCTTTTTTCCAGGCTAAACAACCCCAGCTCCCTCAGCTTTCTTCATAGGGCTAGCGTTCCAAACCCTTCATGAGCCTTGTTGCCTTCCTCTGAACGCATTCGAGCATCTCAATGTCCTTCCTAAATTGGGGGACCCAGAACTGGACACAGTACTCAAGGTGTGGCCTCACCAGTGCCGAGTACAAGGGAAGAATGACTTCCCTGGTCCTGCTGGCCAAACTATTCCTGATACAGGCCAGGATGCCACTGGTCTTCTTGGTCACATGATGTCATAGGTTAGCAAGCTAAGTCTCAGAAGTGATGTTCTTCCTACAGCTTTCACTATGATCTGACAGAACCTATCAGATGGCCAGTTTGAATATGGACAATTCTTTAAGCCAGTTAAAATTGTGACCGCCTCTGTGATACACACTTAAGAATAGACAAACTCCCCCTCCCCCCAGCTCTGTCTTGTTTCCGGTGCTGGGACAGGTGGCTGCGGGGCCCAAGCAGGGGCCAGTGGTCCCGGCCCCTGCTAGGGCTGGGCTGGGCCGGGCCATGGCTCCAGGAGGACCCCCCCCCCCCCCCCCCCAGCAGGGCTGTGGGGAGCCAGAGTGGCTTGGCTTCCCCCCCCCCCCCCCTTCCACTGCGGCCAAGATTTCAGCAAAAGCAGCACCGCTGTCCAGCAGAGGTCATGTGACCAACAGCCATAAGCCACATTCCAGCTGCAAGGCCTAGGTGAGATTAACCCTTTTAGTGCTGTGAAGAGCTGAAAACCTGAGGGAAGAGAAAGAGGAGATGCTTAAAGCTGAAATTCTGTTCTGAAGCTATGATATGTCAGAGTACCCATTGTAATGTCATGAAGGTATGGGGGGGTGGAGTGTTCAACTCATACTTGTAAGCAAAAGCACCTGTGCTGAGATAGGCAGATGCTGACGCAGCTGTAATTTGATGAGAAGTTTGGACAGGGAGAGATGGAAGCGATAAGGACTTTTGCTCCAAATGGAAAGGAGAAAACCTCACTTCCTAGAGATGATCCCAGAGATAGTCCTAAAGATGAAGATGAGGAAGACCCTTTGCTCCCAGGGAAGGAGAAGGGCCTCTGTTCTTAGAGACGAAATGCTCTCAGAGATGGGTGAAGAGAACTTTTGTTTCTGAATGGCTCAACCTTAAAATTGTACCCCAAAAAACTTCAAGAGTGGACCCTCGAAAGCAGTTGTGAGAAAAGGCTGCAAGTCGGGGGAAGGGACTCACATGCGAGCAGAGAGACCTCTTCCTAAATGGACTGAACAATATTTGGAATTTGTCTCGTTGTGATAATGTTTTCATAGCATGAGCAAGAAGAGACTTCTCTTTCTAAATGGACTGAACAAGGTTATTATGGAAGTGGTAAACAGACTGAACATCTTAAGGGTTGTCTTTTTACATTGTCAGTGGGAGAAGGGAGGAAGGTGGGGGGAGGAGGAGAGTTCTGAAGGTATGGTATAATTTTTTTTCCCTTCTTTTAGGTCTGTTAATAAACTTCTTTATATTCTTTCAAGTTTGGTGCTTGCTTTGTGTTTCTCCTAATTCTTATCTCACAGAAGATAAACAGTAATGAGTATTTTGGACCAAACCATTACACATGGGCACACTGCTGGCTCATGTTCAGTCAGCTGTCAACCAGTACCCCCAGGTCCCTTTCTGCCTGGGCACTGTCCAGCCACTCTGTCCCCAGCCTGTAGTGCTGCAGGGGGTTGTTGTGGCCAAAGTGCAGAACTCGGCACTTGGACTTGTTAAACTTCATGTTATTGGACTTGGCCTATCTATCCAGCCTGTTCAGGTCCCTTTGCAGAGCCCTTCCACCCTCCAACAGATCGACACGTGCTCCCAGCTTGGTGTCATCTGCAAATTTACTAATGGTGGACTCAATCCCCTAGTCCAGATCATCAGTGAAGATATTAAACAGGACTGGGTCCAGCACTGATCCCTGGGGGACACCACTAGTGACTGGCCGCCAACCGGATGCAGCACCATTTAACACCATTCTCTGGGCCTGGCCATCCAGCCAATTTTTTACCTAGCAAAGAGTGCACCTGTCCAAGCCATGGGCTGCCAGCTTTTCCAGGTGTTTACTGTGGGAGACAGTGTCAAAGGCTTTTCTGAAGTCCAAATAGACAACATCCACAGCCTTCCCCTCATCCACCAGTTGAGTCACCTGGTCATAAAAGGAGATCAGGTTGGTCAAGCATGACCTGCCCCTCCTAAACCCATGCTGGCTGGGTCTGATCCCCTGGACATCCTGTAGGTGCTGTGTGATGGCCCTCAAGATGATCTGTTCCATAATCTTGTCATGCACTGAGGTCAGGCTGATAGGTCTGTAGTTCCCTGGATCCTCCTTCCATCCCTTCTTGTGCATGGGGGTCACATTGGCCAGCTTCCAGTCATCTGGGACCTCCCTGCCGAGCCAGGACTGATGGTAAATGATGGAGACCAGCTTCGCAATCTCATCTGCCAGCTCCCTCATCACCCTAGGATGGATCCCATCTGGTCCCACAGATTTGTGAGCATCTAAGTGGCTCAACAGGTATCTGACGCCTTTCTCCTGGATAACAGGGGGGCTATTCTGCTCCCTGACACCATCTACCAGCCCAGGAGGACCGTTGTCCTCAGGACAACCTGTCTTTCTGTTGAAAACTGAGGCAAAGAAGGTGTTAAGTACCTCTGCCTTTTCCTCATCTTTAGTAACTAAATTCACTCCCGCATCTAATAGAGAATGGAAGTTGTCCTTGCCCTTCCTTTTGCCATTAATGTATTTATAAGAATATTTTTTATTGTCCTTCACAGAAGTGGCCAGATTGAGTTCTAACTGGGCTTTTGCTCTCTAATTTTTTTCCTACATGACCTAGCGACTCCCTTAAGCATTTCCTGAGATACCTGACCCTCCTTCCAAAGGTGATACACCCTCTTTTTTTTCCTTAGTTCCTTCAAAGGCTCCTTGCCCATCCAGGCCGGCCACACAGGGACAGTCTGTTCCTGTGCCTTCAAGATTTCTGTTTTGAAGCCCACCCATCCTTCATGCACTCCTTTGTTTTTAAGGGCTGCTTCCTGAGGAACTCTCTGAATAAGTCTCCTGAATAGGCCAAAGTATGCCCTCCGGAAGTCCAGTGTGGAAGTTTTATTGATGCCCCTCCTTGTTTCATCAAATATTGAAAACACTATAATTTCGTGATCACTGTGCCCCAGATAGCCTCCAACCACCACATCTCCCACCAGCCCTTCTCTGTTTGCAAACAGCAGGTCTAGCATAGTCCCTCCCCCATAGGCTTGCTCACCAGCTGTGACAAGAAGTTGTCCTCCATATACTCTAAGAACCTCCTAGACTACCTCTTCTCTTCTGTGTTGAGTTCCCAGCAGATATCTGGCAGATTAAAGTCACCTACAAGAACAAGGGCTGGTGATCTTGAAACATCCGCCAGCTACTTATAAAATAATTCATGCATCTCTTCTTCCTGGTTGGGTGGTCTATAACAGACTCCCAGCAGGATGTCAGCCTTGTTGGCCTTCCCCTGATTCTTACGCATAGGCACTCGACTTTATCATCATTAGTCTCAATTTCCATGGTGTCGAGAGCCTCCTTAATATAAAGAGCCACCCCTTCACCCCTTCTCTGTCTCCTGTCTCTTCTGTGATGCCATGAAGATTTTTGCCTTTTCTTTTATACCCCTGTTATACCTTTCTACAACTTCTGTATTCCTAGTGCTTTTTGCCTACATTCTTGGACTTGTTTGTTCAGCTAGGAGACTAAACATTTTAGAAGCTTCATAGCTAGGGGTTAGTGTGCCCCAGACCCCAAGGTCCTCTCCAGAACACATTCTGTAAACTAAGATAGAATCATCCAGGGGAAGGTTCCTTGGGGAGGGGAGCTCATTCAAGCCTCTCATTGGGGAATTTTTGATAGATATGCTAATTAGTAAGACCTATAATGTTATACCAGATCTTTTGGGGGTAGGCATTGCAGTGTGCATTGAGGTGCATTCGACCTGGACTTAGTGCACCTAAGGATCCTTAAAAATAAATACCAAGGTAAAATCCCTTTTTCCCTTCTAACCGTGTTTGACTCTTGATTTTAAGACCAGGAAAAGGCATCATCTGAAGAACTTGTAGCCATCCATTGCAGCAGTCCTGTTATACGAGTCATCCCACCACGTTTCCGTGATGGCGACTACGTCCTAGCTTTCTTGCTGTACCATGGCTTCCAGCTCCTCTTGTTTGTTACCCATGTTGCATGCATTAGTGCACATGCACTTCAACTGGGCTTCTGATTTCACCTGACTCTGGCTTAGCACCCTTGGGCTTGTTTCTGGAGAGCCTAGTTGCATCCCCTTCTGTAGGGTATGCCCAGCCACTGCCCTGGAGGGACGTCTGCTGAGATAAGGAGATTGAGCAATCTCCTAGCTGGACTCCTCCTGGGAAGGCAGCTAACTTTTCAGTTATGGCGAGAAGAAGACAGACCCAGAATCCTCTGGGAGACCTTATGCAGATCTTTTGTAACCCATTGGCCTTTACCCTCTGACACCCACCCCCTGTATCCCTATAAAGCTAGCCCTCTGCCCCTGCGAGGACAGAGAGAGCTCATCCCTAGCTCCCCTTCGCCGGAGTACGGACCAATAAAGCTACCTCGTGCGAAACAGCTACACGAGCCTCTCGTCTCTCTCCCTGGTCTGGCCTGGAGGCTGCCCCGCAGAGCTGAGCTGAAATCACAAGCTGATAATCACTAAAGAGCTGACAGCTTCTGCACAGGCCCTCCTAGCTAGCAGCTGAGGGAAGACACCGGGCCTCGGGAAGGCAATTCCTTTTGGGACCATCTCTCTGGACAGGTCACCTCTTCCTCGGTCAGAGCTACTGACCCCTAACCAGCTGTTATACCCTTCCCCCTTCAAACCCAGTTTAAAGCCCTCTCAATGAGTCCCACCAATTCATGGGCTAGAATCCCTTTGCCCTTAATAGATAGATGGAGCCCATCTGGCTTCAGCAGGCCAGGTGCCGTAAAAGTTGCCCCATGATCAAAGAACCCAAAATTCTGCCTATGGCACCAGTCGTTAAGCCACTTGTTGATAATGTGGGTTCTCCTGTTCCTTTCATCATTTGTCCCTGACACTCAAGGGACTGAGCAGAAAACCACCTGTGCTCCTGCCCCATCAACCACTTGACCCAGAACCCTGAAGTCCCTTTTAATTGCCCTGGTGCTCTTCTTTTCAGTATCATCACTTCCAGCCTGGAGTATCAGCAGTGGGTAATAATCAGAGGGCTGAATCAGCTCAGAAAGTCTCCTGGTGATATCCCATATTTGGGCCCCAGGGAGGCAGCAGACCTCCCTGTGGGATGGGTCCGGTCAAGATACGGAGCCCTCTGTTCCCCTCAGAAGGGAGTCACCTACTCCAACTACCCTTCTTTCCTTTTTAATGCTAGAGGTAGTGATCTGTCTGACAGATTAAGAGTAATCTCTTGGTGGGCTTCTCTCAGGGGTGGAAGGGTGAAACTCCACCAGTCTATTTCCCTTTCACTTTCCCTAATACTCCTTAGTCTTTCTGCTTCCTCCTTAAGCCCAGCCACCAGACAGAGGAGATAATTCACCTGTTCCCACAGCACACGGGCGTCTTTTGCATCCTCCCCTGGTACTACTGACAGGCTCAAACACTCCTTACAGGAATGGGTCTGGACAGATGCATCCTTCTTGGAGGATTCTGTTTGGGTTGGTGCACATTTACTAGCTATAGCTTTTGATCATTTGGAGATCATTGCTGAAAAAAAAACCCCAAAACCCAAAACCAACCTCTGGAGAGGCAGTTGGGAAGTCGAGCAGAAAGTTCTGCAGAATTGATAAGCGATGTGGTGACATGGGTTGGTGTCATAGGTTAGCAAGCTGAGTCTCTGTTGAAAAAGTTTGACGACTTCGGCGGGGGAAGACATTGCAGACAACCAATGTGATTGATAAAGCAAGCTCTGTTTATTAGCAATCCAGAGGCATTTAAATAGTATACCAGCTTGTTAACTCTTAATTGGCTTAAACCTATCAAAGGGCATTTCTGCTTCTACATAATGAGACTACATTGGCAAGCTTCTACTAGTTATGTTCTGATTAAAGAATTCAGAGTTCACCCTCCCTTCTCCTGGTCAGTACATCTTATCGGCACAGCTGCACATCCTCAAAACTCCCTTTTTGATCTCAGGCCTGTTTCTCACACAGATGCTTTCTCATGCAGGCAGTTTCTCACACTAGCCTTTGCTTGCAGGCCTTTTGCTTGTACAGTTCTTTTATTGATCCCATAATTCTACCAATGACCCATGCCCCTGATCCTCTAACCATTCTTCAACAAGTCTTGGAAGTGATGTTCTTCTTACAGCTTCCTCTGTGACCTGATAGAACCTATCACATGGCCAGTTTGAAAATGGACAATTCTTTGAGCCACTTAAAATTTGTGACCGCCTCTGTGATCCACACTTAAGAATAGATAAACTCCCCCCCAAGCTCTCTCTCGTTTCCGGCACTGGGACAGGTGGCTGCAGGCCCCGTGCAGGGTCCCATGGGCCAGGCCCAGGCCCTGCTTGGGACAGGCCGGCCGGGTCACAGCCATCCTGGAGCTGACGGGCCTGTTCCATCCGTGGAATGCCCCCACTGCCTTGCTGGGGGCAGCCAGAGCGGCTTGGCTCTCCCCCCTCTCCACTGCGATAAGAAACATTTCAGCTGCAAGGCCTAGGTGAGATTAACCCTTTTAGTGCTGTGAAGAGCTGAAAACCTGAGGGAAGAGAAAGAGGAGATGCTTAAAGCTGAAATTCTGTTCTGAAGCTATGATATATCAGAGTATCCCATTGTAATTTCATGAAGATCTGGGGGGGTGGAGTGTTCAACTCACAAGCAAAAGCACCTGCGCTGAGATAGGCAGATGCTGACACAGCTGTAATTACATGAGAAGTTTGGACAGGGAGAGATGGAACCAAATGAGGACTTTTGCTCCAAATGGGAAAGGAGAAGGGCCTCTGTTTTTTGTTTCTGAACGGCTCAACCTTAAAATTGTACCCCAAAAAACTTCAAGAGTGGACCCTCGAAAGCAGTTGCGGGAAAAGCTGCAAGTCGGGGGAAGGGACTCACATGCGAGCAGAGAGACCTCTTCCTAAATGGACTGAACAAAGTTATTTGGAAGTGGGTGGCTCTCTCGTTGTGATAATGTTTTCATAGCACGAGCAAGAAGAGACTTCTCTTT
The DNA here is from genome assembly GCF_041296385.1 of Aphelocoma coerulescens. NCBI lineage: Eukaryota > Metazoa > Chordata > Aves > Passeriformes > Corvidae > Aphelocoma > Aphelocoma coerulescens. The sequence continues at coordinate 6,102,585 of NW_027184080.1, read as the reverse complement.
CTAAATGGACTGAACAAGGTTATTATGGAAGTGGTAAACAGACTGAACATCTTAAGGGTTGTCTTTCTACATTGTCAGTGGGAGAAGGGAGGAAGGTGGGGGAGGAGAAGAGTTCTGAAGGTATGGTATAAGTTTTTTTCCCCTCTTTTAGGTCTGTTAATAAACTTTTTTATATTCTTTCAAGTTTGGTGCCTGCTTTGTGTTTCTCCTAATTCTTATCTCACAGAAGATAAACAGTAATGAGTATTTTAGACCAAACCACTACACTAAATTGGTGTTTCCGCCTGGTTACAAACTGAACCCACTACAGTTGGCAAGGCATAGTCCCGGAAGTGCAAAGGGGTGCTTAAAGCTTCCTCTGTGACCTGACAGAACCTATCAGCTGGCCAGTTTCAATATGGACAATTCTTTAAGCCACTTAAGGTTGTGACTGCCTCTGTGATGCACACTTAGGAATAGAAACCCTGAGGCAGATGTTCTCTTTCGTTTCCGGTGCTGGGACAGGTGGCTGCAGGCCCTGTGCAGGGGGCCAGCAGGCCCGGCCCAGGCCCTGCTTGGGCCAGGCTGGGCTGGGACACAGCCATCCTGGAGCTGATGGACCCTGTTCCACCCGCGGAACCCCCCCAAAGCCCTGCTGTGGGCAGCCAGAGAGGCTTGGCTCCCCCCGCTCTCCACTGCGCTAAGCCACATTCCAGCTGCAAGGCCTAGGTGAGATTAACCCTTTTAGTGCTGTGAAGACCTGAAAACCTGAGGGAAGAGAAAGAGGAGATGCTTAAAGCTGAAATTCTGTTCTGAAGCTATGATAGAGTACCCATTGTAATGTCATGAAGGTATTGGGGGGTGGAGTGTTCAACTCATGCTTGTTAGCAAAAGCACCGGTGTTGAGATAGGCAGATGCTGACGCAGCTTTAATTTCATGTGAAGTTTGGACAGGGAGAGATGGAAGTGATGAGGACCTTTGCTCCAAATGGGAAAGGAGAAAACCTCAGTTCCTAGAGATGCTCCCAGAGATAGTCCTAAAGATGAAGATGAGGAAGACCCTTTGCTCCAAATGGGAAAGAGAAGGGCCTCTGTTCTTAGAGATGAAAGGCTCCCAGAGATGGGTGAAGAGAACTTTTGTTTCTGAACGGCTCAACCTTAAAATTGTATCCCAAAAAACTTCAAGAGTGGACTCTTGAAAGCAGTTGTGGGAAAAGCTGCAAGTCGGGGGAAGGGACTCACATGCAAGCAGAGAGACTCCTCTTCCTAAATGGACTGAACAAAGTTATTTGGAAATGGGCAGCTGTCTCTTGATAATGTGTTCGTAGCATGAGCAAGAGAGACTCCTCTTCCTAAATGGACTGAACAAGGCTATTACAGAAGGGGTAAACGGACTGAACATCTCAAGGGTTGTCTTTTTACATTGTCACTTGGAGAAGGGAGGAAGGTGGGGGGAGGAGGAGAGTTCTGAAGGTGTGGTATGATATTTTTTTCTTCTTTTAGGTCTGTTAATAAGCTTCTTTATATTCTTTCAAGTTTGGTGCCTGCTTTGTGTTTCTCTTAATTCTTATCTCACAGAAGATAAACAGTAATGAGTATTTTGGACCAAACCACTACACTAAATTGGTGTTTCCACCCGGTTACAAACCCAACCCGCTACATGTGGACATTTTAACCTTAGTGGATGTCATAGGTTAGCAAGCATAGTCCCAGAAGGGATATCCTTGCTAAGGGGTGCTTACAGCTTCCTCTGGGACCTGATAGAACCTATCAGCTGGCCAGTTTGAATATGGACAATTCTTTAAGCCACTTAAAGTTGTGGCCGCCTCTGTGATCCACACTTAAGAATAGACAAACTCCTCCCCCCAAGCTCTCTCTCGTTTCCGGCGCTGGGACAGGTGGCTGCAGGCCCCGTGCGGGGGCCAGCAGGCCCGGCCAGGCCCTGCTTGGGCCAGGCCGGGCCGGGCCACAGCCAGCCTGGAGCCATGGGCCTGTTCCAGCCGTGGAACCCCCCCCCCCACTGCCTTGCCGTGGGCGGCCAGAGAGGCTCGGAACCCACCCCCCCTCCACTGCGGCCGAGATTCAGCAAAGTGGCACCTCTGTCCGGCAGAGGTCAGGTGACCAACAGCGATAAGCCACATTCCAGCTGCAAGGCCGAGGTGAGATTAACCCTTTTATTGCTGTGAAGAGCTGAAAACCTGAGGGAAGAGAGAGAGGAGATGCTTAAAGCTGAAAGTCTGTTGTGAAGCTATGATACATCAGAGTATCCCGTTGTAATTTCATGAAGATCTGGGGGGTGGAGTGTTCAACTCGTAAGCAGAAGCACCTGCGCTGAGATAGGCAGATGCTGACGCAGCTGTAATTTCATGAGAAGCTTGGACAGGGAGAGATGAACCAAATGAGGACTGTTGCTCCAAATGGGAAAGGAGAAAAACCTCAATTCCTAGAGATGCTCCCAGAGATAGTCCTAACGATGAAGATGACGGAGAGCCTTTGCTCCCAGGGAAGGAGAAGGGCCTCTGTTTTTTGTTTCTGAATGGCTCAACCTTAAAATTGTACCCCAAAAAACTTCAAGAGTGGACCCTCGAAAGCAGTTGCGGGAAAAGCTGCAAGTCGGGGGAAGGGACTCACATCGCAAGCAGAGAGACTCCTCTTCCTAAATGGACTGAACAATATTTGGAAGTGGGTGGCTGTCTCGGTGTGATACTGTTTTCATAGCACGAGCAAAAAGAGACTTCTCTTTCTAAATGGACTGAACAAGGTTATTATGGAAGTGGTAAACCAACTGAACATCTTAAGGGTTGTCTTTACATTGTCAGTGGGAGAAGGGAGGAAGGGGGGGAGGAGGAGGAGAGTTCTGAAGGTGGTATAATTTTTTTTCTTTTCTTCTTTTAGGTCTGTTAATAAACTTCTTTATATTCATTCAAGTTGGTGCCTGCTTTGCATTTCTCCTAATTCTTATCTCACAGAAGGTAAACAGTAATGGGTATTTTAGCCCAAACCACTACACTAAATTGGTGTTTCCGCTCGGTTACAAACCCAACCCGCGACAGTGGACCACAAGCCCTGGGAACAGCAAACAAGAACTTGAAGGAGGTAGAAGGAACTTTATGTATTACACTGTGTCTTGTTTAAAGGAAATCATGCGAGATGGTGGTTAATCAATGTTGCTAGGAAACATGAATATTGCGGGTTTTACTGTAAGGTATATAAACCATGCTGTAGAAACAGTAAATCAGCTTTTGCTTGCATCAAGCCGAGTCCCATCTCTCAATTGCCATCACCAACCAACCAACCAAACCCCAACACAAAATTAAAAAAAAACCATCCCCACTAGCAGGAGGATGCCTGCAACCCTGCCTGATTGCCCTGCCTACGTGAACTGCCCTGCAAACTGCCATGCTATGCCCTCAAAGATGTGCCATGCCCCTATTTGCCCGGTCTGGGTCGCTGCGCTCCCTAAAGCCTTCTTTTAATTGCACCTCCAATGGCCAGAGGTAAATTTTTTTATTTGATACAGAAGCAACTTATTTGGTATTGAATACCTGCAGAGGAAAACTTAGATCAGAACCTATAAGTGTTGTGGGTGTGACAGGGAGGAAAGAGAACAGGCCCTTTTTACAACCATTACCATTTAAATTAAGGAAAGAGTGGCAGACACATCAATTTTTGTGTATGCCTGAATTCCCAATCCCCTTGTGCAGGAGACATTTATTGGGAAAACTGGATGGTCAAATAACTTTCCAGGATGGGGAAATACAAATTAAAATACCCAAATCAAAAGCTGTTGAGGTAAAGATTTTTATGTTACAGGAATCAAATCAGGTGGAAGAAATCCCAGAGGAGGTAGACAATGCTGTAAACCCCACTGGTTTGGGCCACTGAGATGCCTGGATGATCAAAGGTGGCCAAACCAGTTGAAACAAAGAGTTTTAAATCTAACAGAAAAAAAGCTGTTAGACGAACATTCCTAATAACAGTTTTGAGTCAAAATTGGGAACATATCTGGGATTGATTTGCCATAGACATGTTCAAAGAAACAACAATTTTCAGGCATTTATATGCCGACTTCGGGTGGGGCAAGCCATGCAATCAATGTGATTGGTAGAGCTTCGTTTATTAGCAATAGAGGCACTTATATAGTATTGAGTACAAGCTTATCAGTTCTTTAATTAGTTTAAACTTACAAAGGCGCATTCTTACTTCTACATAATTGGGTTAGATAAAAGACTACACTTGGCAAGCTTTATGTTTTGTCTTGAGAGATCAAAGTTTTTCTTCCCTTCTCATGGTCAGCACATTTTTATCAGAACAGCACTGTACCTCCTAAAAAACTCCCTTTTTTTCCCAGGCCTGTTTCTCACACAGGCACTTTCTCATGGAGGTTTTTTCTCATGCAGGCCTTTGCTTGCAGGCTTTTGCTTTGTACAGTTCTGTTATTGATTTGTTCCTTTTACCAATAATCCATGTCCCTGATCCTCTAATCATTCTGCAACATTTATATACACTATAACATCTAAGATTTTTTTATAGACACTCCCAAAACTCCACCCAATTTATTGCATCATGGCATAGGCGTTTTGTTTCTTTTAATTGCTACCAGAACATTTAATTTATCTTTGTTTAATGGATAATCCAAGTTTTATCCAGCTAAACAGTGCTTTATTAAATTTACTGTCCTGGTTAGACAATTACTATTGATTAAGTGTTCTGGGGTGTACTAGCCTATGAAGTGGCTCCCTTACTGCACCTGCAATGTATTAATCAAGTTTTCTGGGATGTATAGGCCTTTGACTGCTTAACTTTCTCAAGATATCTTTCTTGTTCTATGATATCTAATTCATCTCTAGTTATATGAAAACCATTAAATCATTCTTCATTGAATTTTGCTCTTCAGCTACTGATAAGTTCTCTAAAGGGGTATGGGTCCATAGAGTTCCTTTCTGCAGGTGAAGTGAGGTAATTTCTCAGGGTTTTCTACTGACATTCAGCCAACACAGATCTAAATCAAAACCAGCTAAAATCACAGTCAAACATTTCTTAACTAATTAAACATAGTTCATTACAAATTTTTTTTAAAATCACGAAACTTCTGGCTAACTAAGATATAACTTGCTGTCACTGTGAGGATTACTCTCAAACTTGCAGCCAGACTGGTAAGGATAAAAACAATATCCTGTTAAGTGGGAGGCAAGGAAAAAGTTGGAGAAGCTTATAAAAATTGGTTTTAATATGGGTTATTGAAAGAGTGTGGATCAGAACATAACACACCAATATTACCAGTTAAAAAGCAAAACGGGGAGTATAGATTAGTACAAAATTTAAGGGCCATTAATAAAATAGTACCTGATACTCAGCCAGTAGTAGCTAATCCGTACACACTCTTGGCAGCACTGAAAGGGAAATACAAATGGTTCTGTCATGGGTTTGCAAAGCATACTCTCAGAAATTATGTTCTTGCAAAGGGGTACTTACAGCTTCCTCTGTGACCTGACAGAGCCTATCAGCTGGCCAGTTTGAATATGGACAATTCTTTAAGCCACTTAAAATTGTGACCGCCTCTGTGATCCACACTTAAGAATAGACAAACCCCGAGCAGAGCCCTCTCTCGTTTCCAGCACTGGCACAGGTGGCTGTGGGCCCTGTGGGGGGGCCGGCAGGCCCAGCCCTGGCCCTGCTAGGGCCAGGCCAGGCTGGGCCACGCCAGGCCTGGCCACGGCCATCCTTGAGCCGATAGGCCCTGTTCAACCCGTGGCCCCCGCAAAGCCCTGCTATGGGCGGACGGAGCTCCCCCTCTCCAGTGCGGCCAAGATTCAGCTGAAGCTGCCCACCGCTGGCCGGCAAAAGATCATGTGACCAACAGCGATAAGTGAAATTCCAGCTGCAAAGCCTAGGTGAAATTAACCCTTTTAGTGCTGTGAAGAGCTGAAAACCTGAGGGAAGAGAAAGAGGAGATGCTTAAAGCTGAAATTCTGTTGTAAAGCTATGATGTATCAGAGTACCCGTTGTAATTTCATGAAGGCATGGGGGGGGTGGAGTGTTCAACTTGTACTTGTGAGCAAAAGCACCTACGCTGAGATAGGCAGATGCTGATGCAGCTGTAATTTGATGAGAAGTTTGGACAGGGAGAGATGGAAGCGATGAGGACTTTTGCTCCAAACGGGAAAGGAGAAGACCTCAGTTCCTAGAAATGCTCCTAGAGATAGTCTTAGAGATGAAGATGATGAGGACCCTTTGCTCCCAGGGAAGGAGAAGGGCCTCTGTTCTTAGAGATGAAATGCTCCCAGAGATGGGTGAAGAGAACTTTTGTTTCTGAACGGCTCAACCTTAAAATTGTACCCCAGTAATTCAAGATTGGACCCTCGAAAGCAGTTGTGGGAAAAGCTGCAAGTTGGGGGAAGGAACTCTCACATGATGCGAGCAGAGAACCAACCCGGGCCGCTGTCTCGTGGTAATAATTCCTCCATAGCATGAGCAAGAGAGCCTCCTCTTCCTAAATGAACTGAACAAGGCTGTTACAGAAGGGGTAAACAGACTGAACATCTCAAGGGTTGTCTTTTTACATTGTCAGTGGGAGAAGGGAGAAAGGTGGGGGGAGCAGAAGTGTTCTGAAGGTGTGGTATTTATTTTTTTCTTCTTTTAGGTCTATTAATAAACTTCTTTATATTCTTTCAAGTTTGGTGCCTGCTCTGCTTTTCTCCTAATTCTTATCTCACAGAAGGTAAACAGTAATGAATATTTTGGACCAAGCCACTACAGGTTCACAGTGCTCAATCTTAAGGATGCCTTTTTCTGTAATACCTCTTGACCCAGATAGTTGGAAATTGTTTGCTTTTGAGTGGGAGAATCCAAACACTGGGCAAAAGATGCAGCTAACATAGACTGTGCTAATCCAGGGCTTCAAAATAGCCTCACTTTATTTGACAATCAGCTGGCAAAAGAAATTGGAAAGCTGGAAAAAGAAAATCTGGACAGAACTTTACTACAATGTTTAGATGATATTCTGCCAGCAACTAAGACTGAATGGGAGTGCCTCGATGCTACTCTAAGTTTGGTAAATTTCTTACAACAATCTGGATACAGGGTGTCAAAAAAATGGCACAAATAACCAAAGAAGCAGTAAAAAAATCTTGATTTTGAGATTCACAGGGAAAAAGAAGCTTGGGAAGCATCTGAAAGGAAGCCATTTGCCAGACTCCGGAGCCAAGGACTATAAGAGTTCTACGAGCCTTCTTAGGTATGGGCGGATGGTGTCAGTTAAGGATTGCCAATTATGGGGTACTGACGAAACCCTTGTATGATCCTCCACTGAAAAATACTTGGTATGGACTCCTGAGAGTCAGAGGGCTTTTAAAGCCCTAAAAAGAGACTTAATTCCAGCCCCTGCATTGCGACTCCCACACTTAACCAAACCATTTGAGGTATTTGTGCATGAAAGGATGAACCTGGCACTAGGGGTATTGGCACAGCATTTGGGGTCATGGAAGCAGTCTGTGAGGTACTTTTCCAAACAATTGGACAATGCGAGTAAAGGATGGCCCGGATGTTTGAGTGGTGGTAGCTGCAGAGCTTTTAACCCAGGAAGCACAAAAGCTGATATTGTGACAAAAGATTAAAATATACTTACCCCACATGGTAATAGCTGGTTTTGAACAAAAAGGAGGACTTTGAATATCGCCAGCAGGGTGTTGAAATACCAAGTTGCCCTACTGGAGCAGGAAAATGTTGAACTTATGGTAACTACTGCTTTGAACCCAGCCATGTTTCTCCAGGCTTCAGAAAAAGCCCAGAGACCTTTGCACCATGACTGCCTGGTAACCATTGGACAAGTGTGTTCTGGCAGACCGGATCTCAAGAGCCATCCCATCCGGGACCCAGAACTGGACCTATACACCAGTGGGAGCAGCATGGTATGAAATAGAAGAGAGGCAGCTGGGTATGCAGTGGGAGCCTTGATCCAGGCAATAGAAGCCCAGGCTTTATCTATTAACACATTGGCACAAAAAGCAGAATTAATGATTTTCCACCAAGTGCTAGAAATGGCTGAAGGAAAAAGGGTAAACATATAGACTGATTTTAAATATGTTTTTGGAATAATTGACACCCATAGAGCCATATGGAAGGATAGGGGATTTTTACTGGCACAGAGGTCTCCTATTAAGTACAAAGAAGAAATTTGTCAGCTACTACAGAGTGGACAAAAGCCAAAAGAAGTGGCTGTGATGCCCTTGTAAAGCCCATCAGTAAATACAGGGAATCGATTAGCTGACAAAACAGCTAAAGAGGTTGCTGAGAAAGGTATCCTTGCACTAATACCTAGCAAAAAGTTGAATGTCCTGGAACAAAAACCAAATTACAGTAATCAGGACAGGCAGTTAGCTGCATCATTAGAAGCTACGTAAAATCTGAGCAGGTGATTGGTAACCTCATGGGAGAAGGTAATTGTACCTCCACAATTAATGTATAAGATAACAGAACTAAAACATCAGGAAACACATTAGGAAATAGAGAATATGGTGATTAGTTTACAAAAGAATATAGTAAGTACAAAAATGACAGAAATTAATAGATCAGTTGTTGAATAATATGTGATTTGTTTGCAAAATAATCCCAAGGATGGAAGAAGGCCGCCTCCAGGGCTAGTAAAAAAGGGCAGTTCACCAGGTGATTATTGGCAAATAGATTTTGCAGAATTGCCCAAGCAGAATGGGGACTGGTACATTTTGGTATTGGTAGATACTTTTTCTGGATGGCCAGAAGCTTTCTCATGCCACACCAACAAGGCAAGGGGAGTCTCAAAAGTTTTGCTGAAATTAATATTTAATAGCACTGGAACTAACTCTTTTAAGTCTTAAAAGGTACATCATTATCAACAGATCATTGGGACTAGACTTGCCTATACATCCTTTCCAACCAGGAAATACAGTGTGCATCAGAGCCTGGAATTTTGGACCAATCCAGGAGAAGTGGAAGGGACCAAATCAAGTCCTCCTGGTAACCTACACTGCACTTAAGGTAGAAGGAATCAAGCCCTCAGTTCACCACACACAGGTAAAACCAGCAATCACATATCATTGTGAACTGTCAGATAATCCTTTATGCATGAAAATATGAAGGTAACAAGACTAACACTGTGAAGTTTTCTATTTAATTTCTTGTGTGGTGAATTTGTATTCCTTTTTTTTTTATTTTTTTTTTTTTTTTTGCTTAGAGTTCTGTAACAGCTTGCTTTCCAATACCAACCTCAGCAGAAAATCCAGTTCCATGGGGAGTCTTAGTCAGCAATTTGACAAAAAAATGGGAACAGGAGGGAAGGAAATAGCACCAATGCCAATTGGACAGGGATGGAAGGAGAATATTCCTTATGAAGGACACATAAAAACAATACTGTTCAGAATTGTAATATTTCAAAACTGTATCTGGAAATAACCTCAGGAAATATTTATCGGCCAACAGATTGCACTAATACCCCTTGGGGATGTGAAATACCAGAAATATGGAACAGCCCTCAGACAGGACAATGGGAATACATCCAGCCAGTTCAGTGGTCTGGACTGGGAAGAGAGTCCAGGCCACACAGAAGACCCCTTACAGGTTGGTATAAAATATCCTGATTTAATAAGGTCAAGGCTAAAGGATCCAAGGACAAAGGAAAAGTGGAATTGCACTCAAATACACACTTGTACTAGCAGGAATCCTGAGGTACAGCAGCTCATGACTGTGGCCCAAGCTTTAAGGTTGGGATGTGTTTGTAGAAATTATTCTACCTTTCTTAATGACATCTGGTCTCACCTAATAAACAATGAGACTTGGAGAGATATAGACTGTCAGCAGGACACGGTAAATCATTAGGACCCACAGTATGGGTGGGAAGTAATGGAATTTGGACCACACATTTGCCCTTAGCAGAATCAAGAGTGTATTGGACACTAGGAGTATTAATGTTATGTCCCTTGTGGAAGGAGTCACCATTGGGAACCCAACTATGGGGAAAAGTTCATTATGAAAATGTGATGAAACTTGGAAGCACCCCAGTATGGGAGCTATAGTGGGATGGATTTTAGAATCCATCTTTACTCCTCAAATATCTACCTTTAGGAACAGACCAGCCATACACAATTTGACTTTACAAATGGAAACTTTAGCAAATGCAATTCAATTGGGGTTAGCTGAAATAAATTAATAGTTGCAAGCCACAACTAAAATGACCTTACAAAACAGATTGGTGTTGCTGCTGCCCGAAGGGGCTGCCCTTCCCTGCCCGGGACTGGTCAGACAAGTCCGGACCTGTCCCTGCCATGTGCTCTGAATCCCCTTTGTTCTGAGCGCGGGTAAAATTGAAAGTAACTCGGACTCCACCGAAACAGAGTCTGATTGGCTGGTTATCCCGGGTCCACCCCTAGTTCTCCCCTTTCCCTTCCCCCGAATAAAAGATGAGCCAAGCAGGCTCGGCCCCCTCTTGCCTTGGCTCTCCTTCTGTTAACAACTGCTTCTGTCTCTTTCTCGGGACGGGAGGAAATAAGACAAACAGGATTGAAGCACAAGCTTGAGCTGTATTTCTACCTCTTTGCTTCTGCTCTTGATATTAGCTTTGCAGCTATCACTTGCTGCTTTTTAGAGCTACTGAAGTGCTAGATCGCCCTTGCAGTCTCTCTAGGCAGTTCGGGGCTTTCTAAAGCACTGAACTATGAGCCTAGCTGGCTAAGTGTGCTGTGAGAATATCTACAGATTGGCTTTAGACTTATTACTGTTACATGAACATGGAGTATGTGGTTACTTGAATTTAAACAACAATACTTGTTGTGTGCACATTCCAAATCTGACTGCTGAATTGGATGATCAGATAAAGAGGATAAAATCAGTTGTTGCATCTAGCAAGGAATTAAGAGCTGGATTAGAAAGTAACTGGTTGAATAAAATATTTAAAGCATTTGGATTTTCTCTGAGTGGTTTGTTGGCCTCACTTTTGCAAAGTATAATTGTGATCATAGTAATAATTTTGATTATGATACTTGCTTTAAGCTGCATAAAAAACATGATTGCTAATGCAATGTGAGGAACTTATGTTAGTAAAAAAGCAAAGTGAGGCTTATGAAGGCTTGAAGGGAAGACAAGCTTCACAAGCCTCAAAGGGGGGGGGAGGGAATGTTGCCAGATGAAAAATTGTTTGCACCTTGTGGGATAATACAATGCTTATTCTTCAAAAACCACTGGCCTATGGAACCGCACAATGCTTATTCTGTAGGAAGAAGAACTGGAAAGCATCCAGCCCAGTTGTTCCAAGTTTTACCCGTTCACCAAGTGGTCAGGTATGACTTTGGGGTTGTCGACCACCAGGGACCACCAGAGACCCCCAGAACAGAACACATGCGTAAAAGGGAGGGAAAATATGTTAATGATTTGGGGGAAATAATTATCATATGTGTGTTTATTCCAGGAAAATCAATGAATATGAATGTGAAATACAGTATATAAACAGGAGCTTTTTCTGTACTCATATGCACCATATTTTGGAGGAGATATTCCCTTGTGCATATAGCTGAATAAAGAATGCCTGCTTCTTAATGCTGCATTGGTGTTAAGGAGATTTTATTTTTACTGATTTTTGGTAGCACGCCACCACTATTAAAACGTTTTCATCACAGTTCATCCCCCACAACACCCTTCAGAAGCCTCCTGGAATGTTTCTGTCCCATTTTTAACCTTCCAGCAGATTTCAGGAAGTTTCAAGTCCCCCATAAAAACCAGGGTCTATAATCTGAATACTTCCTCAGGTTGTTTAAAGAAGGTCTTGTCCCCATCTTCACACTGATCAGATGGTCTGTAAGAAACTCACATCATATCACCCCTTACTAGTCTCTTCTCTGTTCCTGATTCACAAGCTCTCAGACAGCCTGTCACCTACTCAATAGAAGACCTCTACATGCTTGAGCTACTCCTTCATGTAAGGGCTAGCGTCTCTGCTTTCTTGCCTGTCTTTCATAAAAAGCTGTTAGCTGGAGCTGTACCATTTTATAAGACCATTTCCAGGTAAAAGCTCTAGGTGAGATTCCTAATAGTACTTTATGAACTTTGAAAGTCTTTTCCTGTAAGCATCTGAATATATGTAGAATAGCTGCTAATGGATAGGATAAGAGACCAGATCAGAAACCAGCATCCTTTTTTTGTCAAAAATACATGAGAATATGGTATAATTCTATGAAAGGAGCAAGGAAGCACAATATGCTTACTAGTTCTAAAGCTTGCACTATATATATATACACACACTGTATTATATATGCCACTGATATTTACCCCAGGAAATAATAGTTTTTATTTTACATCAGGGAAGGCTGGATGAGCAGTGAAACTCCAGAAATTCCACCTCCTAAGTTTAAGTCCAGTTGATATAACTATGGGAACCATACTTACTGGAGGAGGCACACTACACATAGGAAGGTGCTGTCCACTGAATACCACAGAACAACCTGGGACCTGCTGTGTGCTGCAGGGTGGTATGTGCTGGGCTGTACAAAGTGGAATTCCATGTGGCTCCACCGGTGTCACTGTGTATGAGATGGGGACTGCGCCCTGATGGATCTGCAGCAAAAACACATGTATAAAATAAGCTGTTGCAAGGGCTTTGAACAGTTATGGGATGACAGAAAAAAGCTTTCACATAACATAAGGAAAAAATAGTTTTTACTCTGAAGGTGTTAAGGCAAATACCTGCAACCATTGTCCTTTACCAAAACAAACAAAAAAAAAAATCTTCTCACTGGAGTATCACTCTTCAGTCAGTCCTTTTAGGACAAGGCCAGGAGGGGCCTTTCAAGATGTTAAGTCCTCTAATGCACCATTAGACACACTCAAAAGGATCTCAAAGTCAAAAAAGATGCCCCTCCTACACACTAAGGTTAGTTCTGAGAGAAAATAGGCAGCAGTAACCACCATGCAAAAGCCAGCCAGAAAAAGGAAAGGGGGACCACATCCCTACAAGCAGTTAAAGAATCTCTTCAACTTGTCCTTGCAGAGCAATTAAATGTTAACTCAGAGACTTATATTTTTGAAGAAAAAGAACTACAGATAGATTTTCTTTCCTGTAAATAAGCCAATCTCTGAATGCCTACTCAGGACAACACTCCAGGGATGTGTCTTAATATAAGTAAAAGCAGTAGTTGAAATCAAAGATTAATAGTAGAGAACATCATGGCTTACAGCTTTTTTTAGTTAGCAGTGTTCACTTAAAACTCAGTCATCAATCCAAGGGTTGAAAGTACTTGGGACCCATGTGAGAAACGAAGCCCACTCCTTTTGGTTTTGGAGTTTTATAAATTTAATAAGGGACAATAGGGGACAAAGGTCACTTAAAGCAAAGAACAGCGCTGAGTGCTTAGCTCATAGCCAGAGGCACACCCACTTACACAAACTTCCCGGTTATATGCTTTAACATCATTCATATTAATAAACCACAATGCATATGCATAGTTTTTCTGTGAACTAATTTACTTTTTTTTTTAGAAGGGATTAACATAGTTCCTCCTCCAGTCTGCCTTTTAGAGCATGCATATTATGATGTGAGGGTCTTTGAGGGTCTTCTCTGATGAAGGCTCAGGTCTTCCTCACATCTTGAACTTTTCAACTTTGTCTTTGGAGCACGTGCAGTTATGGTGTTCCTAGGTCTTTCTGGGTCCAACCGGTTTGAATTCCATTCTCATTAGCACATACTGCTGCTTCTCTTATCTTGTCTATTTTTGAGATTATCCACTTGGCTTTCCATTTATTTAAGCATTAAGAGATTAGTTAACCATATACTAGCTATTACATTGTATAAAAAGTTATAATTCAAATTATATAGGTATTTTATAACTCAAGCTATATCATCATCTTGTAACTTTAATCCTAGTTATAATGTTAATTAGTAAATATCTGCATAGCAAAGTTATTCTTAACATGCACATAATTTTCTTAACATATTCCAATACATAATATTTCTTGCATTTCACTACCTGTGAAAGCCAATGCTATAATAGCTGTTTATCACACCCAGAAACTACTCAATTACTTGTAATACATCAGGAATCTGGCAAAATTGAAAAGAATCATAGGTAGGTAATGTGGATCCAGACAAAGCAATTATTTTGAAGAACCTTCCATCACAAAGAACTAAAATGGAATTTACCCTTGTAAAATGAACTAGCAAGAACAGATCATTACAACCTATGGCGCTGCATGGGGTTGTCGTGACCCAAGTGCAGGACCCAAAACTTGGCCTTGCATCTTGGGGTGATTTTATTATGATACTCTGTCCCTGATCATCTCCTTTATGTCCAGAAATGACTGCTGTAGATTTAAGATGGACCAGGGGGAGGGGCAGGAGCCTGGGAGCTCCTGTGTGGGTTTTGTTCAAAGACTCTCTCGGAGCATGATGGGTGTGGCGTGGACCAGACCTTACTTTGTTGCTTTGTTCAATTAGTTTTTTGCTATCTTAAGCAAGAAGTTTCCTTTTTTTCCCCTTTCCCCTGGCCTGGAGGCTGCAGCAGCAATCCTTTTGGTGGCTTCTGTTTTGTTTTCTTTTCTCTTGAACTGTTTGTCATAGTTTTGGTCTGAAATCAGGCAATCGTCAAGACAGCCAACTGGGAGCCTGCTGGAGCCGCCCTGGCCAGCCTGAAACCTTGGGAAAAGCTGAACCAACAAGAGAAAGGACACCAAAATTCACCAGCTTCATCTGCTGTGAGGAGGAGACCAACGCCAGAGGTTCAACGGGTTCTCATCTGTTTTGCCCGAGCTGCTGCGTGAACTCCTTTTTTCCCTTCTGTGAGACCAAGGGCCCAGCCGCCATTTTGCCTTCCCTGCCACGTAGCCACCCAGCATGTTTTTCCTTCCCTGGGAATTTTGAGGCTTTTTGTTCTGCTGTGGGTGTGTGTGGAGGGTGTGTGTGGGGGGGGGGGGTAAGGTTCTGAAAGTTCAATATCTAGCATTTATTCGATTTTTTTCTGTGATGTGCTGCCTCCTTGTTTGTTAATAAACAGTTTGCTGTTTTGTTTTCTTTTCCACTTTGATTCACCGGTATCCATTTCTCTCATTGGCAGAAAAAGGGGATTACTGAAGCCCTTCTTTTTAGAGAAAACACTCATTCCAGAGCATTTTCGCCTAAATTTGTCTCTAAACCGAGACAACTTGTTGAGCCTCATACAATTGACCTTGGCCCATCTATCCAGTCTGTCCAGATTCCTCTGCAGAGCCTTCCTACCCTCAAGCAGATCAACACTTCCACTGAACTTGGTGTCATCTGCAAACCTACTGAGGGTGCACTTGATCCTCTTGTCCAGATCATTTATAAAGACATTAAACAGGACTGGCCCCAGTACTGAGCCCTGGGGAACAACATTAGTGACCGGCTACCAACTGGATGTAACTCCATTCACCACCACTCTCTGGATGGTCAGTTTGTTTCCTAGTAAAGAGTACACTCATCCTAGCAAGCCAGGAGCAGCCAGCTTCTCCAGGAGAATGCTGTGGAAATGGTGTCAAAGGCTTTACTAAAGTCCAGGTAGAAAACATCCACAGCCTTTCCCTCATCCATTAAGAAGGTCACCTCGTCATAGAAGATCAGGTTAGTCAAGCAAGACCTGCCTTTCATAAACCCATGCTGCTGGGCCCTATCCCCTGGTTGTCCTGCACCTGTTGCATGATGGCACTCAAGATGATCACTCCATGACCTTCCCTGGAACTGACAGGCCTGTATTTCCCTGAATCCTTCTTCCAGCCCTTCTTGTAGATGAGCATCACATTTGCTAACCTCCAGTCAAACTGGGACCTCCCAGGTTAGCCAGGACTGCTGCTAAATGATTGAAAATGGCTTAGTGAGAACTTCTGCTAGCTCCCTCAGTACCCTTGGACGGATCCCATCCTGCCCCATAGACTTGTGTGTGTCTAACTGGTGTAGCAGATTGCTGACCATTTCCCCTTTGATTATGGGAACTTCATTCTGCTCCCCGTCCCTGTCTTCCAGCTCAGGGGATTGAGGGAAAGAAGACATTAAGTACCTCAGCCTTTTCCTCATCCTTTGTCATAATGTTCCCTTCACATCCAATAAAGAATGGAGATTCTCCTTAGCCCTCCTTTTGCTGTTAATGTATTTATAGAAACATTTTTTATTGCTTTTTATGGCAGCACCCAGATTAAGTTCTAGCTGGGCTTTGGCTTTCTCCCTGCATAACCTCATGACATACTCCTCCTGAGTTGTCTACCTCTTCAACCAAAGCTCTCTGTTCAGCCAAGCTCTTCTACAGTAGCTCAACTTTTGACGCATAGGTATGGCTTCTGTGCTTTTAAGATCTCCTTGAAAAATGTCCAGCCTTCCTGAACTTCTTTGCCCTTCAGGACTGCCTCCCAAGGGACTCTGCCAACCAGGCTCCTAAACAGGCTAAAGTTTGCCCTCTGCATGTCCATGGTAGCAGTTCACAGAAACACAGTCATAGAATGGTTTGGGTTAGAAGGGAGATCATCTAGTCCAACTCCCCTGCTAAAGCAATTTCACCTGAAGCAGTATGCACAGTATGGTATCCAGGAGGGTTTTGAATATCTCCAGACAAGCAAACTCCACAACGTCTCTTGAAAGCCTCTTCCAGTGCTCTGTCACCCTCAAAGTAAAGCAGCTTTCCCTCATATTCAGATGAACTTTACTCTGTTTCAGTTTGTGCCTGTTGCCTGTTGTCCTGTCCCTGAAAAGAGTTTGGCTTCATCTTCTTGACACCCTCCCTTCAAATGCTTCTATACATTGATATATGTCTTCTCAGTCTTCTCTTCTCTGGGCTAAACATGCCCAGCTCTCTCAGCCTTTCCTCATAGGAGAGATGCTCCAGTCTCCTAATCATCTTTGGTAGCCCTCCACTGGACCCTTTCCTGTAGTTCCTTGTTATTCTTCAACCGGGGAGTCCATAGCTGGACACAGCACTCCAGATGCAGCCTCACAAGGGCTGAGTAGAGGAGGAGGATAACCTCTCTCGACACTCTGGCCATAATCTTTCTAATGCATCTCAGGATACCATTTGCCTTCTTAGCCACAAGGGCACATTTCTGGCTCATGGTATACTTGCCCAAGACCCCCAGGTCTGCTTTCCAGCAAGTTAACCTCTAGGCTCTACTGATGCATGGGGTTATTCCTCCCCAGGTGCAGGACCCTATACTTGTCTTTGTTGAACTTCATTAGGTTTCTCTCCACCCAACTCTCCAGCCTGTCTAAGTCCCACTGAATGGCACCACAGTCTTCTGGGGTATCAGCCACTCCTGCCAGTTTTGTATCATCAGCAAACTGATGTTATACTAACCCCCCTCCTTACTTCTCTGAGAATTGAAAACTCCATCATTTAATGATCACTATGCCCAAGAAAGCCTCCAATCATCATCATATCACCAACCAGTCCTTCTCTGTTCACAAACAACAGGTCCAGTGGGGCACCTTTCCTAGTTGGCTCACTCACCAGCTGTGTCAGAAAGTTCTCTTTCACATACTCCAGGAACCTCCTAGACTGTTTCCTTTCTACTGTATTGTATTTCCAGCAGATATCTGGTAAGTTGAAGTCCCCCATGAGAATAAGGGCCAGCAATCATGAGGCTTCTCTCAGCTGCTTATAGAAAATTTCATCTGCTTCTTCATCTTGATTGGATGGGCTTATAACAGACTCCCATCATGATAGCTGCCTTGTTGGCCTCTCCCCGATTGTTTCCCATAGACACGACTCTTTCATACCATCTCTAGACAATCAAAACATCCCATGACATACAGGGTTACCTCAATGCCCCTCCTCCCTTGCTTGTCCCTTCTAAAGAGTTTTTAGCCATCCACTGCAGCATTACAGTTGTCCAAGTCATCCCACCATGTTTCTGTGATGGCAGCTATATCATAGTTTTCGAGCTGTACAATGGCTTCTAGCTCCTCCTGTTTGTTGCCCATGCTGTGTGCATTGCTGCAAATGCACTTCAGTTGGATTATTAATCCTTCCACCTTTTTTGGGGGAGAAGCCCTATGTCTTGGGGTGACTTTATGATGTGTATCCCACGTCACTGCCTTATGCCAAGAAATTAACTTTGTGCCTTTCTATGCCTCTAAACTGAGCCTGAGAGGGGGAAGGGAAAAACTGAGCAACACTTTTCAAAGCAGTTTGCAGCTTGTTCAAGGTCACACAGAGATAGCGCCTTTTTTTTCCAGCTGCGGCAGGGGAGGGAGGAGGCACCCGGCTTGCTGCTTTCCAGTCAGCTTTTGGCCAGTGGTTCAGCTTCTTTTTCTCCAGAGAGAGACGGAGAGTTGAATTTTTTTTTTCCTTTCCTGGAATTCCGGATTTTCTCCCTTTTTTTTGCTGGACTGCTTCAATATTAGAACACATCAGGACGACTTTCCACCGAGTGCAGAGGGCCTGGCCCTGGGCCAAGTCCCAGCTCCGAGGAGACCAAAGGGAGGACTCTAACACTTTCCCAGGTTTTTTCTCCACAGGGAGAGATTTTGTTATTTAGCATTATTTTCCTTTTTCCGTGTGTTTGTTAAATAAAGTTTTATCTCCTTCACTTTCCTTCGAGGAAAATTTATTTTTTCCTGAACCTGGTGGCTGGAGGG
Source organism: Aphelocoma coerulescens (assembly GCF_041296385.1). Taxonomy (NCBI): domain Eukaryota; kingdom Metazoa; phylum Chordata; class Aves; order Passeriformes; family Corvidae; genus Aphelocoma; species Aphelocoma coerulescens. The sequence goes on along the minus strand of NW_027184080.1, from coordinate 6,084,011 downwards.
GTGGTTGTGCCTTCCCTCAGAGGATATATTTCTAAATTTGGCCAAACCAGAACACCCTAATTCCTATATGACTACTCTCAGGCACTTCCATGGTTTCTAACACATCAATACCCCTTCAGTGTTTGCTGCTTTGTGGATCTCCATCCCCTACCCCTACTGAGATAGCAGACCAAAGGACCTCACTAGCATACCGTCCCTCAAACATTGGCATGCCCCCCGACTTATCTCTAGCAACCCTGGTTTTATTCCTTACCCTCTTCAGATGTAGTTTAAAGCTTTTTCAAGAAGCCCTGCTAACTCCTGTGAAAAGATCCTTTTCTCCCTTTGAGACAGGTATACTCCATCTGTTGCCATCATTCCTCGTGTTGTGTAGGTCAACCAGCATGGGTTCATGAAGGGAAAGTCTTTCTTGGCAAACTTAATTTCCTTTTATAACCAGGTAACCCACCTAGTTGAACAAGGGAAACCAGTTGATCTCACCTTTTTGGATTTCAGTAAAGCTTTTGATATTTTCTCTCACAGATCCTTCTGGACAAAATGTCCAGCATACATCTGGATAAACACATCATGCAATGGGTGAGCAACTGGCTCACAGGTCGGGCACAAAGGGTTATAGTGAATGGGGTAAAATCAGGCTGGCAAAGGGTCATTAATGGGGTTCCACAGGATACCATTTTAGGGACAGTTCTCTTCAACATCTTAATGAACGCCTTGGATGCAGGACTGGAAGGAATCCTAAGTTTGCCAGTGACACTAAACTAGGAGGACCTGTTGACCCCCTCGAAGGCAGAGAGGCCCTGCAGAGAGGCCTAGACAAATTAGAGGGCTGGGAAATCACCAACCATATGGAGTTTAACAAAGGCAACTGCCGGATTCTGCACCTGGGCCAGGACAACCCTGGATGTACAGACAGACTGGGGAACGAGAAGTTGGAGAACAGTGCCATGGAAAGGGACCTGGGGGTCCTGTAGAATGGAAAATTAAATGTGAGTCAGCAGTGCTCTGGCAGCCAAAAGGGCCAATGATATTCTGAGGAGCATAAGGCACAGCATCACCAGCCAGTCAAGGGAGGTGATTGTCTCACTCTACTCTGCACTGGTGTGGCCTCACCTCGAGTACTGTGTGCAGTTTTGGGAGCCACAACATAGGTGTCCTGGTTTAAAAGACAGGTGTCTGCCAAGGAAGGCGGGAACCTTTCTGGAATGGAAAAAATTACCCCTTCCTCCAAATCATTATAACTTTGAAATTACAGGGCTTTCAGGCAAAGATTGGGAAAAGGAATAACAGTTCTTTACTAGATTATATATATATATATATAGTAGGAGCTGTGGGGTGTGGGTTGGAAGGTCGGGCCCGGCCGGAGACGAGAGATCTCTGAAGTCAGATCTTGGAACACTTGGTTTATTGCAAAGGGCGTGGGTACAGGGGCACTGCTTAGAGCTGCCAGCTGCAGCTCGGAGCAGGCCCAAGGTAAGAGCGGAGTGAGAGAGAGAGAGAGAGAGGGTGTAGTTACAACCAAAACCAGCAGGGGTTCGATTGGCTTGTGTCGAGACAGAGGTTGCACTGACTCTCCCGCAGTTCCAGGGGGCGCTGTTGGCTCACGTCAAGGCAGAGAGGAGTGCAGTGACTCCCGTGGCTTCAGGGGGCGCTCCAATGCAAGCCCTGAGCCTTCCCAGGGGTTAACAGTGACCCCGGGAAGAGAGAGAAGGTGGAGGGGAAAAGGGGATTGCTTGGTTTTCCCCGTGCCCTCATGTGTCCGGTGAAAACATCCTGGCAATGGCAGCAACCGTGAGGTTCCAGTCCACCAGCAGCAGGGAAGGTGCCCTCTCTCAGGAGAGAGAAGGTGGGGATCTCCCCCAGTGAGGGTGGGTGCTGCAGAGAAAGTCCCAGTCCTCCAACAAGTCACTGTAAGCAGCGGGCTTACCAATAGGCAGTCAGGAGAAACTTCACAGCAGGGCCAAACCCTCTGGGCAGGAGAAAAGTCCAGCACCAAACACCACCACCAGCTCCCCTCCAAGCGAGGCCAAAAATGCCCTCCCCCAGCTAAGAGACTACAGAAATCACACCCCTTCCCCCTCCCCTGCAGACCCATTCCAATGGAAATTCCAAAACCCCCAGCCATATCTTTTGTCTCTTAAGTATTGTCCATTCATTGTCTCCTGGGCAACAAATTGGAAGAAATCTCCCTGAGAAAAAGAAAAAAAAAAAAAAAGAAAAACCTAACCCCCAACACCCTTGTTTAACTAAAGGTTCAGCAACCCTAAAAACAAGAATGCACATTTCAGTAGAATTTCACATATTTACGTTACTTGTGCGCATCACAAAAATTATCTTTAAAGGCTCCTAGTTAGTAATATTTGTATTTTACAATGGGTAACTGACGTTTAAACCAACTGAGGCTAGCGCATCTGGTTATTTTTAGTAAGCAATTTAAAGACTTGGGATTCAACAATATATTCATGAGACACGCAATTTTTAACTTGTCCTTAAAAAAAGCTTGGATGAAGTGACTTGCATGGAATTTCTCATAAATTTTGCAGAACTGTGGTGTGTTTACCCTGGCTGGATGCCAGGTGGCCACCAAAGGTATTTTATCCCCTCCACAACTGGACAGAGAAAAGAAAATATAATGAAAGGTCTATGAGCTAAGGACAGGGAGAGATCACACACCATGTCTGTGTGAATCAATACACACGGGTAACCAAGGCAACAACCAAGCCAAACCTAAAATGCAATAAGTAGATTTATTTCATGACCTCGCTAACAATGCTAGACAGCAGAGACACATGGGGACACAGGCTCCATTAGGTTTAGATCATCCTGGCAGGCAGCAGGGGGGCTCACTGCCTGCCCCACTATAACCAAAGGCTTCATGCATGCAGTTTATCACAAGGCTGTGCTTTTATGATATCTCTCTCTCCCAGCAGGATGGTTAAGCATGTCTGTGAGAGTGTGTTATCTCTACACAGGAATTCTACTTCTCAAAACAGGCCGAGGATGAACAACACTAGGCATAATAGTTTTCCCACACCAACATTTTTAGCATTCCCAGCTGCAAGGTCACTTTGAGCAAAACTGTTCCTTCCTCCTTGCCAAATCCTCTGGTTTTAACCCTTTCCTCCTGACACTGTCACAAGCAAAACAGACTCAACTTGGGGATATTAATTGAATTCAGTATATGAACTATGTGTTTCTTGTGATGTTTCCTTCCAAAGCAGGGAGAGGGGCCAGGCTTGATTAACTCATGTCTGGTGTGATGAGAGTTGATGGCTTTATAACGTCAAAGGTAATGGGGATCATGTGGGATGTCTATTTAGTGTTGCCTGTCCTGGTCTTGGCTGCTACCTCTGGGGATTCATTAATAATCATTAATAATCTTCATTAATGATTTTTCCCAGCTTTTGGGCCCCTTCTCCTCCTTCAGGTCTGCTACAACAACCTTTGAGAATTCTGAACTCCCATTGGGTGTTAAGGAAAGCATGCCCTTGTTTATATATCTGTTATGTCTCCTCTGTATGGTCTACACCATGTTTAGAGACAGGACAAAGATTTTGTCTTAGGTTACAATATAAGATGCAACCAAAAGTATATATCCTATCACCATCTCCATAATCTGTTAAAACCAGGTGGGGCAGTGCTCTTTATCTCTTCCATGACATATCCCTGATAAACTCTCTCCAGGGGATATCTTCTGCTAATGGGCTGTGCCAGTTTGGACAAATTTGGAGGAAAATATCCTCTAATAGAAGGCAGGTTACAACTACCCCTCCCCCACCAGGTTCGGGAAAAAATAAATTTTCTTCGAAGGAAAGTGAAAGAGATAAAAACTATTTATTTAACAATCACACAGGAAAAGGATAATAATGCTAAATAATAAAACCTTTCGCTGTGGAGAGAAAACCTGGGAAAAATTTCAGAGTCCTTCCATAGATCTCTCTCTCCCCCTCCTTGGAGCTGGGTTGTGGTGGGCCCACCTCCAGGGCCAAGGCCTCTGTGAAAAGTCCTCCTGATGTATTCTGATGTTGAAACAGTCCAGCAGAGAAAAAGGGGAAAAAAAAATGAAGTCCCAGGTAAACAAAAGTTCAACTCTCCGTCTCCCTCTGGAGAAAAAGAGCTGAGAAACTGGCTGAAAAAACCAGTGTGCTTCCTCCGCTCTCTACCGCAGAAAGCAGAACACAGAGGAGTCTGTGTATCTGTGTCCTTGAAAACAAACTGTAAACTGCTTTGAAGAAGTTTTGCAGGGTTTTTTCTGTCCCCCCTCTCAGGCTCAGTTTAAAGGCACAGAAAGGCACGAAATTAATTTCTGGGCACTGAGCAGCAATAGGGGATACACATCATAATGTCACCCCAAGACATGGGCCATCAAGTATCACTGCATGACTCATAAAATTACATCATCCCATTGTAAGATGCTCCACCCAGGGGGAGGAACCAAGGATTCTTACCTGGATATAATCTGAGGTTTGAAACACCGCAGCCAGCCCTTACCTACTGGATTCCCAGAGGACAAGAGCTACATAACCACCACTAGACCTTCAGAGGAAGACCAGACCCTTCTACAGGATCACCGCTTCAACAGAACCACATCTATCACTTCAGGAGGACTGCAGCCACCATTTAATTGGACTGCTACCACCACTCTGACCAACAGGGTGTCAGGTTGTATCCTGATTCTGTCAGTTTAAGCCAGTGTTTTCTACCTTTATTTTTAATTTTCCTATTAAATTGTAGTTCTGACTTGGAGTCTCCCACTGGTTTGTTTTCAAACTAGTACAGATTTGTAGGGGGGTTGTCCAGAGGCCTGCCCCAGGGGTGGATAGTCATGAATGGCATGGAATGTGGGAGGACATGGACCAGTATTTGGAGGACTTTGGAAGTTTGGAGGTTTGGAAGTTCATCCCTGAACAACTACAGGACCCTGTTAAAAGTGATAAAATATGTGAAGGAAAAATGCTGTGGTAGTTCCAGAGAAGCAAAAAGTTATGCAACATGCTGGGCCTTGACCACTGCCTGTAGTGATTGAGGATAATGGACCACCACTTTGTCATCTAGCAGGATCACCTTTATTAAACACACTTTAGTATTTATATGTTTTAGGATCAACTACAAAGCCAGCCAGTAGGAGAGAGAAAGCAACCACACAAAAACAAGAAGAGAAGAGCCGATGTTTCTAGCTCTTATCATTCATCCCACACACATTCACAGTCCAGTTTTCTGGGTTATACGTCAAAGCATACATGTTTATGGCTGGAGTTGATATTTTGGTATGTGCTTTCCCATGGGAAAAGGGCTGTTAATTAAAGGTCAGGATGGCCCGAGCAGGCTGCTGCTTCTACACTGCCTACTGGACACTGCTCATTATGGTACAGCACCTTCGGGGGAGGAGAAGGAAACCAGATCAACAAGCACTGTGGCCACACAACCAGAGGGACATCCCAAGCCAGTAGCAGTCACCCCTGTTCAGAAGAGGAAATCCAAGACCAAATCAGTTTGCATAGTGAGTGATGAAGAGGAAGCAGGACCCTCACAACCAGTGGAAGAGAAAGGGCCAGAGATAATCACCCAATCCCTACCCCTGTGTGAGTTCATATTAACTTGGCTGCTCTGATGTTGGAATGCTGCAGCCAATGATATGAACCTAGTTGGTAGTGAAGGCAAGGAACTAGGATCCCTGTCCTGGGATGCGGGTATTGACTAGGGGACTCGGAGAAGACCAGAACCTCTAAGCCTCTGGAGGCTACTCCTGTCAAGTGTGAGGAAAAGATAGCTTTGAAAGGAAGACCTTTCCATGCACCAAGGCAAGGGGGACACTATGGAGCAAAGTATCTGGTGCCTGAGAGAAATAGCTGTGATGGAGATAATTTATTCAGATAACAAGCAATTTCCTACAAATCTGGAGGGTGTCCAGTGTACATCACAGATGTGGCTGAAATTCATACAGAACACACCAGCGAAATATGCCCATTAGCAATGATGGCATGGAAGGAGGGAGAAGACAAAGTGAGCGCTTTGGTTGGCAAACTCCGGACATATGAAGAAATTATCACTGCCCCATTAGGGGCCCACATCTTGTCCGTGGAAAAACTGGCTGAGGATGTCCAGAATTTAGAAGAGGAAATCAAAGAAAGCCACCAGAAACTTAGAGAGGAGCTTAGAGAGGAAATTTTCCATGCCCCACCAGTACAGACCAGAGTCTCTGCTATTTGGAGTAGGCACCCCCTGGCAAGGGAGAGAGGGTACACTCCACAAGGTAACCTGTGGTATTACCTGAATGAACATGGAGAAGACATGAGTAGGTGGGATGGAAAATCCACCTCTGCCCTAGAAGCATGGGTATGTGAATTGAGAGGGGGAACGATTACCACAGGAAACTTGTCCAGGATAAATGCCAATGCAGTTTCCCATCGGCAAGCCCCATGGCAGAATAAAAGAGGTGATATGTCCCATCCTCTGAAAGGGGCCTCCAAGTCATACTTACAGGGAAGGAGCAACGAGTACCGTGGCCATAACTAGAGGGGCCCTGCCTCCAGCCAGGTGGAGGAAAGGGACAATTGGATCTATTGGACTGTGTGGATCCAATGGCCTGGCACATCAGACCCACAAGAGTATAAGGCTTTAGTTGATACCAGAGCACAATGTACCCTGATGCCATCAAGATATGTGGGGACAGAATCCATCTCTATTTCTGGGGTGACATGGGGAACCCAACAGCTGACCGCACTCGAAGCTGAAGTGAGCTTGACTGGGAAGGAGTGGAAAAAACACCCCATCATGACTGGTCCAGAGGGCCTGCGCATCCTTGGTATAGATTACCTCAGGAGAGGGTATTTCAAGGATCCAAAAGGACATTGCCAGGCTTTCAGGATGGCTGCTGTGGAGACAGAGGAAATTAGACAGCTGAATACCTTGCCTGGTCTCTCAGAGGATCCTTCTGCTCTGGGACTGCTGAGGGTTGAAGAACAACAGGTACCGATTCCCACTGCAATGTTGTGTCAGTGGCAATACTGCACCAGCAGAGACTGTGATCCCCATCCATAACATGATCCATGAACTGGAGAGCCAGGGAGTGGTCAGCAAGACTTGTTCACCCTTTAATAGCCCTATTTGGCCAGTGCCTAAGTCCAATGGAGAGTGGAGACTGACAGTAGACTCTTGTGCCCAGAAAGAAGTCACACCACCACTGAGTGCTGCTGTGCCAGACATGCTGGAACTTCAGTACAAACTGGAGTCCAAGGCAGCAGTGGTGCCACCATCAACATTGCTAATGCATTTTTCTCTGTTCCTCTAGCAGCAGAGTGCAGGCCACAGTTTCTTTTCACCTGTAGGGGCATCCAGTACACCTGGAACCAACTACCCCAGAGATGGAAATACAGTCCCACTATTTTCCATGGATTGATCCAGACTGCACTGGAAAAGGATGAGGCTCCAGAACACCGTCAATACATTGATGACATCATCGTATGGGGGAACACGGCAAAAGAAGTTTTTGAGAAAGGACAAAAGATAATCCAAATCCCCCTGAGAGCCCATTTTGCCATAAAGCAAAGCAAGGTGTCATGGGTTAGCAAGCACAGTCCCAGAAGTGATGTTATTGCAAAGGGGTTCTTACAGCTCCTCTATGACTTGACAGAACCTATCAGCTGGCCAGTTTGAATATGGACAATTCTTTAAGCCACTTAAAATTGTGACTGCCTCTGTGATCCACACTTAAGAATAGACAAACCTCCCCCACAGCTCTGTCTCGTTTCCGGTGCTGGGACAGGTGGCTGCGGGCCCCATGCGGGGGCCAGCGGGCCACAGTGATCCTGGGGCCGATGGGCCCTGTTCAACCAGGAACCCCCCCACAGCCCTGCTGTGGGCAGCTGGAGCAGCCCGGCTCCCCCTCTCCACTGCTGCCAAGATTCAGCTGAAGCTGCCCACGATGCCTGGCAAGAAAGCATGTGACCAACAGCGATAAGTGAAATTCTAGCTGCAAGGCCTGGGTGAGATTAACCCTTTTAGTGCTGTGAAGAGCTGAAAACCTGAGGGAGAAGACAGAGGAGATGCTTAAAGCTGAAATTCTGTTGTAAAGCTATGATGTATCAGAGTACCCGTTGTAATTTCATGAAGGCATGGGGGGGTGGAGCATTCAACTTGTACTTGTGAGCAAAAGCACCTGCGCTGAGATAGGCAATGCTGACGCAGCTGTAATTTGATGAGAAGTTTAAACAGGGAGAGATGGAAGCAATGAGGACTTTTGCTCCAAATGGGAAAGGAGAAAACCTCAGTTCCTAGAGATGTTCCCAGAGATAGTCCTAGAGATGAAGATGAGGAGGACCCTTTGCTCCCAGGGAAGGAGAAGGGCCTCTGTTCTTAGAGATGAAATTCTCCCAGAGATGGGTGAAGAGGACTTTTGTTTCTGAAAGGCTCAACCTTAAATTTATACCCCAGTAATTCAAGAGTGGACCCTCGAAAGCAGTTGTGGGAAAAGCTGCAAGTCGTGGGAAGGGACTCACATGTGTCAGGGTCCTTCCCCCCCCTGCCATGTAGTCCTGGGAGAGGGGCCCTGGAGGGGAGGCACAGGGTTTCCCTGACCCTGGTCAGCCTTGTTCCCCATTAGTTGTTTTGTGTTCCTCTGTGCGGGCAAGGACCCTCAGGTCCCGTGACTGTATCAGTTCCTTGGCAGATCCCAGCCATGTGGCTGGAGAAATAAACATGACTGAAACATCTATCAAGAATCAGTCCATATATATTTTTTTTCCGCAGCCTCCTTGTTTGATACATCGTGTTACAGAATCCCCACTGTAGCACACATGCGAGCAGAGAACCAACCTGGGCGGCTGGCTCATTGTGATAATGTTTTCATAGCATGGGCAAGAGAGACTCCTCTTCCTAAATGGACTGAACAAGGTTATTATGGAAGTGGTAAACAGACTGAACATCTCAAGGGTTGTCTTTCTACATTGTCAGTGGGAGAAGGGAGGAAGGTGGGGGGAGGAGAAGAGTTCTGAAGGTGTGGTATGATATTTTTTTCTTCTTTTAGGTCTGTTAATAAACTTCTTTATATTCTTTCAAGTTTGGTGCCTGCTTTGCATTTCTCCTAATTCTTATCTCACAGAAGGTAAATAGTATGAGTATTTTAGACCAAATCACTACACAAGGTCAAGGGACCTGCCCAGGGAATTCAGTTCCTAGGAGTAAAGTGTCAAGATGGACATAGATTCCAACGGACGTGGTTAACAAAATAGCAGCTATGTCCCCACCAACCAGCAAGAAGGAAACAGGCTTTCCTAAGAGCCGTGGGATTTTGAAGAATGTATATTCCAGAGTACAGCCAGATTGTAAGCCCTCTCTACCTCATGACACAGAAGAAAAATTATTTAAAGTGGGGGCTTGAACAGCAACAAGCTTTTGAACAAATTAAACAGGAGATTGCTCATGCAGTAGCCCTTGGACCTGTTAGGACAGGACGATGTAAAAAATGTGCTTTACACCACAGCCAGTGAGAATGGTCCTTCCTGGAGCCTCTGGCAAAAAGTACCTGGGGAGACCTGAGAATGACTGCTGGTGCTCTGGATTTGGGGATACAAAGGATCTGAGGCCTGTTACACACCAACAGAAAAAGAGACCCTGCCATCTTATGAAGGGATTTGAGCTGCTTCAGAAGTGAATGGCACTGAAGCACAGGTCCTCCTGGCTCCCTGACTGCCAGTGCTGGGTTGGATGTTCAAAGCGAAAGTCCCATCCACACATCATGCCACTGATTCCATGTGGAGTAAATGGATCTCTCTGATGTCTTGGGGTGATTTTATGATGATACTTTATTCCCTAATCATCTGCTTTATGCCCAGAAATGGCTGTTGTATCTTTAAGATAAACCAGGGGGCGGGCCCGGAGCCTGGGAACCCCGGGCATGGGCTCTTTTCAATCTCTCTCTCTCTGACATGGTCAGCGGCTACACGGATTGTTACTTCGTTGCCTTTGCTGGATTAATTTTAGCCAACTTAGGAAAAAAGCTTCTGTTTTTTGGGGGTTTTCTCCTTCCCCTGGCCTGGAGGCTTTTCACTGGCAAACCCTCTCAGCGGCTTTTTGTTTTTATTTCCCTTGAACTGTTTTGGCTTGGCTTGTTTTTTTCTTGGTCCTTCCAGGGAGCAAGCGGGGGACCGCCCTGAACCCAAGACCTCGGAGGAGCTAGGCTAGCATGGGTTAGCAAGCATAGTCCCGGAAGTGATGTTCTTGCAAAGGGGTGCTTACAGCATCCTCTGTGACCTGACAGAACCTATCAGCTGGCCAATTCGAATATGGACAATTCTTTGAGCCACTTAAAATCTTGACCGCCTCTGTGATCCACACTTAAGAACAGGAAACCCTGAGGCAGAGGTTCTGTCTCATTTCCAGTGATGGGACAGGTGGCTGCGAGCCCCGTGGGGGGGCCAGCAGGCCCAGCCCAGGCCCTGTTCCATGGCCATCCTGGAGCCCATGGGCTCTGTTCCACCCACAGAACCACCCCCCCTCCTCCCCCAGCAGGGCTGTGGGCAGCTGGAGCGGCCCGGTTCCCCCCCTCTCCACTGCGGCCAAGATTCAGCTGAAGCTGCACACCACAGAAGCCCAGCAGAGGTCATGTGACCGAAAGTGATAAGCAACATTCCAGCTGCAAGGCCTAGGTGAGATTAACCCTTTTAGGGCTGTGAAGAGCTGAAAACCTGAGGGAAGAGAAAGAGGAGATGCTTAAAGCTGAAATTCTGTTGTAAAGTTATGATATATCAGAGTACCCGTTGTAATTTCATGAAGGCATGGGGGGTGGAGTGTTCAACTCATACTTGTAAGCAAAAGCACCTGCGCTGAGATAGGCAGATGCTGACGCAGCTGTAATTCCATCGCACCCGCCCTGCTCATAGGGAGCTGTCAGCGCCCCTGCTGGCTGTGACCAGAACTGCACCCGAGGGGAAAGGGCTGGACAGCTGAGAAGGCTGGCACTAGGTTTGTGATTGTTTGCTGCTACTGCCGTAGTTATTACTGTTTGTTTGCCTTGTTATACACATATAGATATATAATAGTAAAAAACTGTTATTCCTATTTCCCACATCTTTGCCTAAAAGCCCCTTGATTTCAAAATTATAATAACTCGGAGAGAAGGGGGGTCGCATCTTCCATTCCAAGGGAGGCTTCTGCCTTCCTTGGCAGACACCTGTCTTTCAAACCAAGACAGATCTGGGCACCCAAGTTGGGGCCTGAGGGCATTATGAGAGAGGGGAGAAAAAGGAATAACAGTTCCTGGATAACTTAATTTTGTGTGCTGAATATAGGAACCTTGCTAGGCAGCACTATGTGGTCTAGTTTACCCTGGTTTGGGTGGCAGGTGGTCGTGGCTATATTCTTCCCCTTTGCAGCTCCTTACCTAAACATGGGTCCTCTGACTAAGGCTACCATTGCTGTTATCCAGTTTGCACTATGGGTCGAGAAGGTGAGGAATTCGTGGGCTTTTAACTTCCTCCGGAATGTGGGTACATGGATAAAGGGCTACTACACGCTGAGTGCATATTTTTGGGGTTATGTTAACAATGGTACCTTCTGTGAGGAAATGACACCAGGGGAAGTTTTTTCCCAACCCCTCAACCAGTTCTTTGGGCCCACCCCACCAATTTTCAAAGGGTTTAGATTCCCTCTGAGTACTGGCCAACTGGTGCTGGTAGGCCTACTCTATTTAGCACTCAGGGATAAGTTGAGATTGGCTTGGATAACTACCCAGACACCAGCCCCAGAGACTAGAGATCCTACCCCAGAGCCTGATCCTGCCCCAGAACCTGACATGGCCCCAGAGAGTAGAGATCCTGTTCCACAGACTGACCCTGCCCCACAGCCTGATACCGCCCAACAGCCCACCTCAGAAATGGACTACCCGAACTGGGTGGGGGTACTGGTGAAGGGGATGCCAGGAGATGCGCCAGGAGATGTTCCAGGAGATGGGCCAGGTGCACCCGGAGATATGCCAAGTACTAAGGGAATACGCCTCCTCAGCTAGTGAAAAACCCTCTCCCTGGCCCAAAGAGGGTGAGTCCGATGGTGCAGCAGTGGAACCCACAGATGTTACAACCGTCCAGGTTTCAGACGAAACCACAAGGTCAATCACAGCCAGCAGCAGTCGCCCCTGTGCAAAGGAGGAAGTATAAGACCAAATCAGTACGACCAGTTAATGATGATGGGGAACCAGAGCCCTCACAACCAGCAGGAGAGTCAGAGCCGGAAATCATCACTGAGTCCCTGTCATACGACAGGCTCCATAATATGCAAAAGACATTGTGCGAAGGGGGCATGAGCCTTATATAACCTGGCTGCTTAGGGTTTGGGACCTAATGGGCACAGGTGTGCAACTGGATAGTGGCGAGGCAAGGTATATGGGATTGTTGACCCAGGACCCAGGTGTGGACCAGATATTTGTGAGGGAGCCAGGACCCCCCATCTCTCTGGGACCGTGTCATGAGTTAGCAAGCATAGTCCAGAAGTGATGTTCTTGCAAAGGGGTGCTTGCAGCTTCCTCTGTGACTTGACAGAACCTATCAGCTAGCCAATTTGAATATGGACAATTCTTTGAGAAACTTAAAGTTTTGACAGCCACTGTGATGCACACCTAAGAATAGAAATTCCAAGGCAGAGCCTCTGCGTCTCGTTTCTGGTGCTGGGACAGGTGGCTGCAGGCCCCCTGGGGGGGGCAGCGAGCCCGGCCCAGACCCTACTCGGGCCAGGCTGGGCCGGGCCATGGCCATTCTGGAGCCGTTGGGCCCTGTTCCACCCATGGAACCCCGCCACAGCAGGGCTGTGGGAAGCCGGAGCGGCTCGGAACCAACCCCCCCCTCCACTGCTGCCAAGGCCAAGATTTCAGCTGAAGCTGCCCACCACTGTCCGGCAGAGGTCATGTGACTGACAGTGATAAGCAACATTCCAGCTGCAAGGCCTAGGTGAGATTAACCCTTTTAGGGCTGTGAAGACCTGAAAACCTGAGGGAAGAGAAAGAGGAGATGCTTAAAGCTGAAATTCTGTTGTGAAGCTATGATACGTCAGACTACCCGTTGTAATTTCATGAAGATATGGGGGGTGGAGTGTTCAGTTCGTACTTGTTAGCAAAAGCACCTGCGATGAGATAGGCAGATGCTGACGCAGCTGTAATTTCATGAGAAGTTTGAACAGGGAGAGACGGAAGCAATGAGGACTTTTGCTCCAAATGGGAAAGGAGAAGACCTCAGTTCCTAGAGATGCTCCCAAAGATTTCTTAGAGATGAAATGCTCCAAGAGATGGGTGAAGAGAACTTTTGTTTCTGAATGGCTCAACCTTAAAATTTTACCCCAAAAAACTTCAAGAGTGGACCCTCGAAAGCAGTTGTGGGAAAAGCTGCAAGTCGGGGGAAGGGACTCGCATGCGAGCAGAGAGACTCCTCTTCCTAAATGGACTGAACAAAGTTATTTGGAAGTGTGCGGCTGGCTCGTGGTGATAATGTGTTCATAGCATGGGCAAGAGAAACGCCTCTTCTTAAATGGACTGAACAAGTTTATGATGGAAGAGGTAAACAGACTGAACATCTCAAGGGTTGTCTTTTTTCATTGCCACTTGGAGAAGGGAGGAAGGTGGGGGGAGGAGAAGAGTTCTGGAGGTGTGGTATGATTTTTTTCTTCTTTTAGGTCTGTTAATAAACTTCTTTATATTCTTTCAAGTTTGGTGCCTGCTTTGCTTTTCTCCTAATTCTTATCTCACAGAAGGTAAACAGTAATGAGTATTGTGGACTGAACCACTACACTAAATTGGTGTTTCCGCCCGGTTACAAACCCAACCGGCTACAGAGCGGCTATTAATGAGTGTGAGAGAAAGGTTAATTCACAAAGAAAGAATGCAGGAGTACCATCATAGAATGCAGTGGAAGACACTCGAGGAAGGGATCCAGCAGCTAGGAAAGGTGGCAGTATTAGAGGTACTCTTTGGGAGGGATGGACAGCATGATAATGACCCCAATAAGGTCAAGTGCACAGGACAGATGATGTGGAACCTGGCAAAGCTAGGGCCACAGCAATATACCACCTTCATTGAAACGATTGATGCTGACAATAACCAAGAAACAGTGGTCTCTGTTGCCAACAGGCTCAGGAAATATGACAGTATGGTCAATGGTCCGCTGAAAGCTTATGTCTCTGCTGTGGTCCAGGACCTCAAAGAGGAGATAAAGGAGATGAGGGAGGAGATGAGGGAGGAGATGAGGAAGATCAGTGGGGCACCAGTGCGAGTCACAGGCCCCCAAGTCAGAGCCCGTCGTCCCCCAGCTAGAGAGAGAGGGTACACCCCACGAGCTGAGCTGTGGCTTTTCCTGTGTGAGCATGGGGAAGACATGAGAAGGTGGGATGGGAAACCCACTTCTGTCCTGGCAGCGCGGGTGCGTGAACTCAAGGAGGGAGGCACTAACCGAGGGGGTTCCACTAAGATGAAAGTAGCCTCAGCCTCCCATGACCGAGCTTCCAGGTATTACAAAAGAGAGGATGATATGTAGGATCTCCTTGAAGGGACCTCGAGCATGTACGCCCAGGGAAAGAATGATAACCAGGGCTAGAGGGGCCCTGCCTCTAGCCAGGAAGAGGTGTGGGAGAACCAGGTTGTCTGGACGGTGTGGATCCGATGGCCTGGCACATCAGAGCCAAAGAAATATGATGCATTGGTTGATACTGGGGCACAGTGTATTTTAATGCCATCGGGACATGTTGGGGCAGAACCTGTATCCATTGCTGGGGTGACCGGGGGATCACAGCAGTTGACCCTTTTGGAAGCTGAGGTGAGCCTGACTGGGAAGGAGTGTCAAAAGCATCCGATTGTTACCGGCCCAGATGCCCCATGTATTCTGGGCATAGACTTCCTCTGGAATGGCTGTTACAAAGACCCAAAAGGACACAGGTAGGCATTTGGGATTGCTGCTGTGGAGGCAGACGGCATTAGGCAATTGAACATCCTGCCTGGACTATCAGAAAATCCTTCTGCAGTTGGGCTCCGGAAAGTGGAAGAGCAACGAGCGCCAATTGCCACCTCGACAGTGCACGGCTGGCAGTATCGGACAAATCGAGATGCTGTGATCCCCATCCACAAGATGATCCACGAGTTGGAGAGCCAAGGGGTGGTCAGCAAGACTCACTCACCCTTCAACAGCCCCATCTGGCCTGTGCGCAAGCCTGATGGGGAATGGAAATTGACTGTGGACTATCGTGCCTTGAATGAAGTGACTCCACCATTGAGCGCTGCTGTGCCGGACATGTTGGAGCTCCAGTACGAGCTGGAGTGCAAGGCAGCAAAGTGGTATGCTACTATTGACATTGCTAATGCATTTTTCTCCATTCCTCTGGCAGCAGAGTGCCGGCCTCAGTTTGCTTTCCCCTGGAGGGGTGTGCAATACACCTGGAACCGACTGCCCCAGGGGTAGAAGCACAGTCCTACCATCTGCCATGGACTAATCCAGACTGCACTGGAAGAGGGTGAGGCCCCAGAACATCTGCAGTACATTGGTTACATC
Organism: Aphelocoma coerulescens; assembly: GCF_041296385.1. NCBI lineage: Eukaryota > Metazoa > Chordata > Aves > Passeriformes > Corvidae > Aphelocoma > Aphelocoma coerulescens. The sequence continues at coordinate 6,068,493 of NW_027184080.1, read as the reverse complement.
ATTGTGTGAAGAAACACGGCAACGGAGGTATTTGAGAAAGGAGAGAAAGGTATCCAGATTCTCCTGGAAGCTGGTTTCGCCATCAAGAAGAGCAAAGTCAAGGGACCTGCTAAAGAGATCCAGTTCCTGGGTGTAAAGTGGCAAGATGGACGACATCACATTCCCACCGAGGTCATCAATAAGATCACAGCAATGTCTCCACCAACCAATAAGAAGGAAACACAAGCTTTCCTATGTGCCATAGGCTTTTGGAGGATGCATATTCCTGAGTACAGCCAGATTGTGAGTCCTCTTTACCTGGTTACCCGCAAGAAGAATGATTTCCATTGGGGCCCCGAACAGCAACATGCTTTCGCCCAAATCAAGCAGGAAATCACTCATGCGGTAGCCCTTGGCCCAGTCAGGACAGGACCAGAGGTGAAGAACGTGCTCTACTCTGCAGCCGGGAGCCAGGGCCTATTCTGGAGGCTTTGGCAGAAGGTGTCTAGTGAGACTCGAGGTCGACCACTGGGGTTTTGGAGCCGAAGCGACAGAGGGTCTGAAGCCAACTACACCCCAACAGAGAAGGAAATTTTGGCAGCCTATGAAGGAATCCAAGCCGCCTCAGAGGTAATTGGAACTGAGGCACAACTCCTCCTGGCACCCCGACTACCAGTGCTGGGGTGGATGTTCAAAGCAGAGGTTCCCTCTACCCACCACGCCACCAATGCCACATGGAGCAAATGGATTGCTCTCATCCCACAGCTCACCCGTATCGGAAAACTGAATCGCCCTGGGATTTTGGAAATAATTACAAATTGGCCAGAAGGTGAAAACTTTGGTCTCACTGATGAAGAAGAACAACTGATACGTGCTGAAGAAGCTCCACCATACAACCAACTGCCATCAGAAGACACACGCTACGCTCTTTTCACCAACGGTTCTTGTCGCATCGTAGGGATGAAACGAAAATGGAAAGCAGCCGTATGGAGTCCCACACGACCGGTTGCCGAAGCTACTGAAGGGGAAGGTGGATCAAGCCAACTTGCTGAACTCAAAGCTGTTCAACTAGCCCTGGACATTGCTGAAAGAGAGAAGTGGCCAAAGCTCTACCTCTACACTGATTCATGGATGGTAGCCAATGCTCAGTGGGGAAGGCTAGAAAAGTGGGAAAAAGCTAATTGGCAGCGTAGGGGAAAACCAATCTGGGCTGCTTAAGAGTGGAAAGGCATCGCTGCCCGAGTAAGAAAGCTGGTTGCGAAAGTCCGCCATTCAGATGCCCATGTCCCCAAGAGTAGGGCTAATGAAGAACACCAAAACAACGAGCAGGTAGATCAGGCTGCAAAGATAGAAGTGTCACAGGTAGACTTGGACTGGAAACACAAGGGAGAGTTGTTCCTAGCTCGATGGGCCCATGATGCCTCAGGCCATCAGGGCAGAGATGCCACCTATAAGTGGGCACGAGATCGAGGGGTGGATCTAACCATGGACAGTATCTCCCTGGTTATCCATGACTGTGAGACATGCGCTGCGATCAAGCAGGCCAAGCGGGTGAAGCCCCTGTGGTATGGTGGGTGGTGGTCCAAATACAAGTATGGGGAGGCCTGGCAGATTGATTACATCACACTGCCTCAAACCCGCCAAGGCAAGCGCTATGTGCTCACAATGGTAGAAGCCACCACAGGATGGTTGGAGACCTACCCTGTGCCTCACGCTACTGCTCGTGACACCATCCTGGGCCTTGAAAAGCAAGTCCTTTGGAGGCATGGCACCCCTGAGAGAATTGAATCTGACAATGGGACTCATTTTAAGAGTAGCCTTATTAATACCTGGGCTAGAGAACATGGCATTGAGTGGGTGTACCACATCCCTTACCATACACCAGCAGCTGGGAAGGTTGAGCGGTGTAATGGACTGCTTAAAACCACCTTGAAGGCACTGGGTGGGGGAGTTTCAAAAACTGGGAGGTGCATTTAGCAAGAGTCACCTGGTTAGTTAACACCCGAGGCTCCACCAGCCGAGCAGGCCCTGCCCAATCTGAACCCCTACAAACAACAGACGGGGATAAGGTTCCAGTGGTGCACATGAGAGGTATGCTTGGAAAAACTGTTTGGGTTAATTCTGCCTCGAGTACAGGCAAACCCATCCGTGGGGTTGTCTTCACTCAGGGACCAGGTTGCACCTGGTGGGTGATGCAAAAGGATGGAGAGACCAGATGCATACCTCAAGGGGACCTTGTTTTAGGGTGAACTACCCATAGCTCTGTACTTGTATCAGTATCAGCATGTATATATGTATATAATTAGGGTGATGCATGTATTTATATGGTTAAAAGGGTTGTTTCATGTAACATGTTAGTATGGGAAAAATTCGGGGTGGATAATGCTGGGGTTTTAGGAGCTCTCCTGGTTTGGTTTTTTTTCCTGTTAACGGAATTTTCCCCATACGTGTTGCTAGGGGGACAAATTGCTGGGTACTTAAGATAAACAAAGGAACTACCCATTGAGGTTGGGGTGCATCTGGCTACTCTTTTGTTTCACCTGGGTGTGGGGACAGTCGGTCTCCGGCGTTTGGACAGAGAGAGAGGCTGCTTTCTTCAGCTACTTTTCCTTCAGCCAGAGAAGCCCTGGGATCCCAAGCTCGCCTTTCCCTGCCTCGCTGGGAGCCGGGCTGTGGCCACCCTGCCCCCGCCGTTACTTTGAGCCTTCGCTACGTTGTAGCCGTGCTCGCCCTGCCTGCCCAGACCTCCAGGTGGTTCCCCGTTTGGATACATCTCGTCTGCTCATGCCTGCCATTCCAGCCTGCCACTCCAGCCTGCCGTTCCCGAGGGTCTGGCCAGATACCAGGATCGGCTGCCCAGCGGTTTGTGAAGCTTCTTTGTTCCATCCCTCCCCGGGATCCCAGGCCACCAGTGCAGTGTGCTCCCCGAGCTCACTCCAGAGCACCCCCTGCAGCCGCAGGGGGACCATCGCACCTGCCCTGCTCATAGGGAGCCGCCAGCGCCCCTGCTGGCTGCGACCAGAACTGCACCTGAGAAGAAAGGGCTGGACAGCCGAGAAGGCTGGCACTGGGTTTGTGATTGTTTGCTGCTACTGCCATAGTTATTGTTGTTTGTTTGCCTTGTTATACACATATAGATATATAATAGTAAAGAACTGTTATTCCTATTTCCCACATCTTTGCCTAAAAGCCCCTTGATTTCAAAATTATAATAACTCGGAGGGAAGGGGGGTCGCATCTACCATTCCAAGGGAGGCTCCTGCCTTCCTTAGCAGACACCTGTCTTTCAAACCAAGACACCAGGGCTGCTGGTAAGATGCGCGGAGATGTCCCGCGCACAGCATAGTCCCTGTGTGGGTAAAGTTGGAGCTTGCAAGCAGAGCAGCCAGCTACGGGAGCCGGGAAGGGCAGCCGGCTATGGAAGCCGGCAAGGGGAATCACCGACCAATAGACCGGATCGGGTGATTCCAGTGGGGTTTCCCCCAGAACTTTTTGATGATTGAATTGGGGAAATAAATAAGCGGGACCCTGAAGTTATTACAAGTGAGTGATATGAATATTTTGGCTACTAGTAGCTTGTTTCATTGTTGTTGGGTTGCTTATATGTCTGTGAGGATATTGATTGTTGTTAGACTGCTTTTATGTGTATGTGGCTGTGGATTAGCTCACCTATTTGTTTGTAGATCAGAGATGTGTATGTTGCCGTGTGTTGTTTGAGTGTGTTGTATTGAAGTATTTGTTTGGAGCAGTGCTAGATTATTGATCTTTGTGCCAATAGAATTAGAATTGTGGCTAGGCAAGTGGTTAGAAGAACCCCTCCCCCTCAGTGGTTTGGTCTTGATTCTTGCGAATTTGTAAATCCAATAGAACATTGGATAGAGAGAAGAGGTGAACGAGTTCCTTTAGGGAGAATATATAGAACTTCTGCAGGAAGATTAGTAGCTTTAGATTGGGAACAACCAGCGGCAGAGGATTTAGGTTTTGAAAGAATACATGGAATAACTTGTTTTTGTGGATGCGTTAGAATTTTTCATTCAGCGAGAGGGTGGCATGTTGGGTGGGTACTAATGCAGTGTACCACTTGTAAGAAGAGGTGGTACTGTTCTTCTGCCAGGCAGCAGAGCTTATGCTTTCAGTGTTATTGGAGGCACTCTAGTGAAGTTGATTTTGAGCCTGAGATTTTAAAGTTTGTGTGCGGGAAGTCACATTTGGTACCTGAGGTTTGGGAAGAAAACTGGGAAAGAATTGTGAGAGAAAGTAGTATTGTGCTTCTACTAGAAGGAATGGGTGGTGTCCAAGATGCCAGAGGGGAGAGCTTGGTATCAGACTAGAAAGAGCAAGAATAAAGAACTTAGCAGAAAATGAAGGTGTAAATAATGTTAGAGTGAGGAGAGAGTGGCAGAGAATAGTGAGAAATTTGAGAAGAACTAGTTAGAGACGTACAGCAAGTGTATATAAGAAGGAATGAGGAAAAAGGCAAAAGCAAAGGCAAAGGTGATGGCAGAAGTTGTAAGAACTGTGGACATCGTAGTTAATAGATTTCGGTGTTTAGTTCCCTTTTCTGCTTGGTGTTTCGTGTGGAGATGTAAGGCTCCTGTTTGGAAGGGACCCATGCCCCTGTGCCTTTTGTGTTTTGTTGTGAAAAGCCAAAATTGGCAGGTTTCAGTCCTGAAGCCAATCCGGAGCTCCTATCTTGTGGGGAACCCCCTCCCACCAGTCTGTGGCTTATTTTGGAGAACTAGAATTGGCAGGTTCTAATCCTAAAGCCAATTCTGCAGCTACAGCCTTGTAGAGATAGTGTTGTCCCTATGCAGGCCTAGGTATTTGTCATGCAGCGTCGTCTGTAGGGGCTGTAGAGAAACTAAGAGAAAATGCCTGTCCTGAGTGTCCAGTGAAGAAAAAAAAAAAAAAAAAAAAGAAGAAAAAGCAATTCAAATGCCTGATTCACAGACTGCAACTCTTGCAAAACTTTTTAAAGCAGTCTCACTTCCTCCACTGAAGAATCAGTTAGAGGAAACCCCACTGAAAACCTGTAGGAAACAACAAAAGTGGTGCAACAAGCACTTCATAGAATAAAAACTAAAACTCCACTTGAATAAGTTAATGCAATTAACAACTTGTTTCACTCAGACATATTTTTCATATTTGACACTGAACCGTGCCATTAATCAAATCCCTCCTGATGGGAGAGAATTTTCTAAAAGTCCTTGCAAGGAGTTTCAAAGATAAACCTAGACTTTTCCTGGAGTTTCAATGCTGCTGGATAGTTGTTTATTAAGTCTTATCAGAGGAACAGAGCCACTAGCGTGACCCAGGTACAACACAGACCACAGAAAGCAGGAGAGAAGTCTAATTATCAAGATTTACACGGCCTTTTAAAGATAATTTAACCAATAGTTACTAAAAACCTACATTATTTTCACTTTCTTAACAATTATTCAGTAACACGGCTAGGAACTGCGGAATTCTCTATCCAATCATTCCAAACTACTTTTACTGCAGAACATGGAGTAGTAGAAGAAGGAGAAGAAGGTCTAGAGAACAACAACAATCCTCCATTTTGATATTTTTTACTCTTATCTATTTACTACAAAGAGAAGCCCAAAACCTCTAAATTTTTCACCCTGTGACAATCTTACATAGCAGTCATCACCAAATTCACACCATTGTATTTTCTAGTTCTTGTCTGATAGTTGGTAATTTTTTCCAAGGTTGGAGGTTAAAACAGTGTTGTTCAGGGGGGTAAGAACCCTTAAAAACAGGCAGAGAAATATTCTCGGCACCCTGGGTTCCTACAATATTTTTTTCGAAGAAGTTTGTTTCTTTTCTCTTTTCTAAGAATGTCAAATGTCCCGGCATCGAAGATAAAGCAGTTTGAGAGCAAAGAAACTGCAAACAGCAAAATCACACCTAAATGTGATAACCATTGCTTCACTGTCACTTTGTGTTAGCCCCAAAAAGTTTTACTTCTTTTTAATAATCGGTCTAGTGGGCCAAATTTTCACTTTCCTTTTATAGGAATCTACCAACACATGAGATGGAGCTGCGTGAAAACCAATGAAATTTAAAGTGTCACCAAAATTGTTTGCATTGTCAGTTGGTTAATGTTTGTAATTTGTGTTTTCGTTGCAAGTGACTTGCTGAAGGATCAAATAAAAGTTAAAGCATTCTACATATTCTTGAGTTTAACTTTTCTCTAACTTGTTTTGTCTTTTTACTGAAAAATGTTGTAGCTAAGGTCTTATGGATGTATTATTTGCCTCAATCAACATTATCCTGAGAGTTGGTATAAGAATTTATACATATTTGAAATCCTACAAATATGGACTAACCTTCCCAGTTCTGCCTCAGAAGGCTTCAAAATTATTATAATCTGACTAAATTTTTTAGATTTTCTAATTAGTGAATTAAAGAATCTTGACAAAACACAAGCAAATGCTGCATGAGAAATGATTGGATCCCCCTTCCTAAACCAAGAGGGGTAGCCATAGACTGCAGATAGGACATGAATAAAACACAGAAAAGCCTTCTACCAGCTCTCAAACGAATGTGCTAGTGAATCTCATGCCTTATGTTTAAAGAGGGTATTTTAACTTTGCCTCACACCTACTATTTATAGCACATTCTGCAATCTCAGTTGTGAGTGCAGAATGTGATGAAGGCAATTTATGTTTTACATTTCATGTGTCTGAATTCGAATCTTAATATAACATTTTAAAGGTGGTGATACATGTGAGTATCTTCTGTCCAGTGGGAAATTTCTTAGAGAAAAAGTATGGCAACATCACAGTTGTATGATGCATAAGTATAAAAACAGTGAAGCAAAAAAATTCCTTCATAAACAAACATGTGTTTATAGGAGATTCTATAATTCAATAGCTGTTCTATTCATTTATAAAACTCATAAATCCTCAAGTCAAAGAGGAGGGAAAACAACAAGTTAGAATTAAACAATATCCCCTTGTCTTGGGGTGACTTTATGATGTGTATCCCATATCGCTGCCCTATGCCCAGAAATTAATTTTTGTACCTTTCTATGCCTTTAAACTGAGCCTGAGAGGGGGAAGGAAAAACTGAGCAAAACTTTTTCAAAGCAGTTTGCAACTTGTTCAAGGTCACACAGAGATAAAGACTTTTTTTTCAGCTGCAGCAGGAGAGCAGGAGGGAAGGGAACCACCCGGCTTGCTTTTCTTTCCAGCCAGCTTTCGGCAGGTTTTTTTTGCTCAGCTCTTTTTTTCCTTTGGAGAGTTGAACTTTTGTTTTCCTGGGACTTCGTTTTTTTCCCTTTTCTCTCTGCTGGACTGCTTCAACATCAGAATACATTGGGAGGATTTTCCACCGAGGCCTTGGCCCTGGAGGTGGGCCCACCACCCCGTCCCAGCTCCAAGGAGGGGGAGAGAGAGATCTACGGAAGGACTCTGAAATTTTCCCAGGTTTCGCTCAGCAGGGCGAGGGGTTTTATTACTTAGCATTATTATCCTTTTCCTGTGTGTTTGTTAAATAAATAATTTTTCTCTCTTTCACTTTCCTTCGAGGAAAATTTATTTTTTCTTGAACCTGGCGGGGGAGGGGTGGTTGTACCTTCTCTCAGAGGATATATTTCTAAATTTGACCAAACTGGCACACCCCTCAAAAAGAAAGACAGAGAAAGAATTAGCCCAATAATTGAAAAATTCTTACAGTTAAGACTGTTAAAAGAGTGCCAGTCTGATTTTAACACTCCTATCTTGCCTGTCTGTAAACCTGCTGGGTCGTACCGGGTGGCACAGGATTTACGGGCTGTTAACAAGATAACTGAGGATCTCTATCCTGTGGTAGCAAATCCTTATACTGTTAACATGCTTAACACCAGAGCTAACTTGGTTTACCATTTTAGATTTAAAGGATGCCTTCTTTTGACTCCCTCTTCGTGAAGTCAGTCAGAAAATTTTTGCATTCGAATGGGAAAGCCCTAAGAGTGGGTGCAAAACCCAGCTCACATGGATGGTGTTTCCTCAAGGATTTAAGAACAGTCCCACCCTGTTTGGAGAACAACTTGCAAAAGACGTAGAGTCCTGAGAAGCCCCACCAGGAGAAGAGAAGCTATTGCAGTACATAGATGACCTTTTAATAGCTACCCGAACAGAGGAAGCTTGTGTAGCCTGGACGGTAAGCCTCTTAAACTTTCTGGGACTCCAAGGGTACAGGGTATCTAAGAAAAAGGCTCAGGTGGTGAAACAGAAAGTGATCTACCTGGGCTATGAAGTCAGTGTCAGGCAACGAACTTTGGGGCAAGATTGCAAAGAAGCGATATGCCAAACCTCGAAACCCCAGACAGTGAAAGAGTTACAGACTTTTCTGGGGATGAGAGAATGGTGCAGATTATGGATTTACAATTATGGGCTGCTCATGAAACTGCTATACGAGCTCATTACAAAAGAAAGCAGAAATCTCCAGTGGACAAAGGAGGCCACGCAGGCCTTCAATGAGCTAAAGAATGCCCTCATGTCAGCTCCAGCTCTAGGACTTCCAGACATGAGTAAGCCATTCTTTCTATTTTCCCATGAGAAACAAGGGATCGCCTTGGGAATACTAGCACAGGACCTGGGCCCATACCGATGGGCACTTGCTTATTTCTCTAGGCAGCTAGATGCAGCGGGCAAAGGATGGCCTGGGTGCCTCAGAGCCATTGCAGCAGTCGTGCTAAACATCCAGGAAGCACGCAAATTCACCTTCGGTCAGAGAATGACTGTACTGGTATCCCACACGGTGTCCGCAGTGCTGGAAGTGAAAGGCGGGCACTGGCTTTCCCCACAAAGGTTCCTGAAATATCAAGCCATCATGGTGGAACAAGATGATGTAGAAATAGTGGTAAGTAACATTGTCAACCCAGCTTCCTTTCTCAGTGGAAATCGAGGGGAGCCGGTACGCCATGATTGCCTGGAGACTATCGAAGCCACCTACTCCAGCTGTCCGGACCTGAAAGATACCCCTTTAGATGATGTAGAGACCTGGTTCACTGATGGGAGCAGGTATATCATCAGTGGAAAACGACATGCTGAGTGTGCAGTTACCACCTGCCGGGAGGTGATAGAATCCGGACCCCTGCCAACAAACATCTCTGCACAAAAGGCTGAAATAATCGCCCTAACTCGTGCCTTAGAGATGGCAAAAGGAAAGAAAATAAACATTTATACAGACTCAAGGTATACATTTGGGGTTGCGCATGCACACGGGGCCATTTAGAAAGAAAGAGGACTGTTAAATTCACAGGGAAAGAACATCAAACATGCACAAGAAATAATGTTACTGTTGGAAGCAGTCCGAGCTACCTGAGAAGGTAACAATCATGCACATAAGAGCACATCAAAAGGTGAGCTCAGAATTGGAAGAAGGAAATGATCTGGCGGACAGAGAGGCAAAAGAAGCAGCAAAAGGTGAGGTAATAACAACTGAAGCCTTAATTCCAGATGGCCAACTTTCCCTAGAGGGTAAGCCAACATATAACAAAAAGGACAAGAAATTGATTAAAGGGGAACATTTAACCAAGAGGGATGGACTATCACTGCAGAAGGAAAATTGGTTATTCCCTCCCATTTGCTATGTTCACTCGTAAAAGAGGAGCACCAGAAAACGCATTGGGGAACAAATGCCTTATATAACTACTTAATTGGGAAAATTATCACTAGAAATTTATATGAAACCATTGTGCAGGTAACCCAACAGTGTAACCTTTGCCTCCAGACTAATCCCAAAAATATCCCCTAATGCAGTACTTGGTGCTCGAGGCACGAGCTTTGTTGTGCCCCAGGTCAGAGACAGTCCAGCTGTGTTACTTCTGCCCGTCGCAGAAGCGAATTCGGCGTCAGGAAAAGAGCTGCTTGCTGGGCTAGCTAGCTGGCTTCTTTGCAGAGGGAACACGGCAGGAGCCGATGGGATCGGCTCACGTTAGCTCCGAGACAAAGGAAGAGAGAGGCTGTTCGAGTCTGGCTTCTAACAGGTTTATTGCTAGAAGTTTCGCAACCTGAACAAGCTTGGAAGGCTGGAATCCGATGTGATGGGAATGATGGGATCGATGAGGTCCTCCCTTGAGGCTCATCCTCAGTTTTATAGGGAATTTGAAAACCCCAGTGAAAGGGGAAAACAACCAATGAGTTACAAACCAGGGGGAGGATACAATGTAACAAGAGCCACTGGGGGAAACCGAGAGGCGGGAGTTATAACAGAGAACCAATGAACAACCGAGTAACCGAGAATTTTCCCGAATCGGGGGAGGCGGCTTGTACCCAGGCACCGCCCAGGGGGGTGCGGCTTAGGCTTCTGAGTCGCCCCTCGACCCACCCTCTGAGTCTGCCTCTTCGGGGAACTTGATCCAGGGGAGGGACTGAGATTGATTGGCATTACACAGCCCCAGCCCCGCAGTGGGCTGGGTCACACCAACAACCCCCAAACCAAAAATGGGTCAAATTAGAAAAGGCCATGGGCCTAGAGAGCAGTAGCAAATTGATTTTATGGAACTTGCAAGAAAAGGGGGGTATCAATATTTGCTAGTGTTGACAGATACTTTTTCAAGATAGCCGAAAGCTTTTAGCCTTAAGTTGAGAAGTTATTCATAAGAGAGAAGACATATAGTCCCAAGCCTTTATGCAGTTTACTGGACTCATGGGGAAATATTCTGATTTAAAAGATTTAAACCTGCTGACTTTGGGCATGCACAGAAACCAAGTGTATACAAAGCAAGGATAGAAAAAACAAAAAACTTAGCAACTTCAGGGAACTGTAAGAGAAGAAATCAAAATAGGATTAATGGAACTTCTCATAGAAAAGCAACCCAAATTAGTGTTTCAACTACTCCTACAGACAAACATAATGAAATCTGTATTCATTCAAGTGAAGTAGATTGTTGGTATAATTTTACATTAGTACAGACCGTTGAAGTAGTTTGTCTTTGGGCCCAGGACAGTAATGGGCTCTCATTCAAATTCCAGATAAATACCATGGCTAGGCCTATTACAACCTACACCAGCAATTGAATCCAAACCCAGGTCATACCACTTAAGCCTGAACCAAAGATTTATGAGATTGGCCCCTATGTAGTGAGGAACACAGGCCAACAATTACTGCTGTTTAATCCAGAGTAGTCTCTTAAGCATGTAGAACTACTAATGCAAATTAATATCTCTGAGATCCAACCAGCCTGCTCCCCTTTAATACAAACATCCTTTGAAGAGTGGACAGCCTGGCTGCAGAAGCAAACCCCCCCCCTCAAAGGCAGAATGCAGAGAGACCTGACGGGCGTGCTGGGAACAGGACTGGGAGTCCTAAATGGAATTGATTCAGAGATACTGATGAATAAATTGGCCATGGCAACCAGTGATCTGACCAAATTAAAACAGCCCCTACAAGTCTCCCTATTAGCATTAGGAAACAGCCAGTGGCAAGTCTCAAAAATACTCTCAGACTTCACAAAGATCAGCGACCTGGACCACAGACTGATATTAACCACACTTGGTATAGCTCAATACAATGTATCATTAGCCCTTCGCTGCATACAAGCCCAATTATGGATGCAGTCAACAACTTCCTTAATTATAAGAGAAGGAAATGAAGGTGTTTTCCCTATTGAAATCCAAGAAGCTGTATGGAATAATGCTACTAAATTAGAAAGAAAGCTCCAATCCTGGTGGACCTTGGTAAATTTCACTTATGACCCAATGACTAACATAGCTACTGCCTTTGTGCTTACTATACATAATGCCACAGTTTATGTAATTCATCCTATTGTTGCATTGGGACCAAACTATGAAGGAACAGATTTTTACCCCTCTAAACACAGAGTATGGGCTTGGATGGTAGAAGAAAAATGGCAAACGGTAAATTTAGAATCTTGTATCACACGAGAACAACAAGGATTTATCTGTGAAAGTAATACACTTGATGCCAAAGACATATGTCTTGATGCACAACAAGGCATATCTCACTTCGAGGTCCACCCAGACACTACACCGAAAACTGTATGTACTAGTTTGAAAACAAACCATTGAGAGGCACCAAGTCAGAATAACAATTTAATGGAAATTAAAGAAAAGGAAAAGAAAGTAAAAGAAAACACTGACAGAGCCAAGATACAACCTGAGTCCCTATTAGGCAGGGTAGTGGTAGCAGTCTGGTGGAATGGTGGCTGCAATCCTCTGAAGTGGTGATCCTGTAGTAGAAGGGGTCTGCTCTTCCTCAGAAAGTCCAGCGGTGGCTGTGTAGCTCCTGTCCTCTGGAAATCCAGTGGAGCCAGTGTCTTTGGTGCTCAGAGTCCCAGATTATATCCACGATGGGATGCTTGGTTCCTCCCTCTGGGTGGAGCATCTCACAATGGGGTAATGAGTCATGAGGCCAAGTGTTGATTAGGCTCGTTAACAGAAGATAGTCTGGAGGGAGTTATCTCTGAGTCATGCGGCAGGACAATGATGGGCCATTAACAGCAAGATAGTCTGGGGGGAGGAGGCAAGGAAACACTGCCCCACCTGATTTCAACGGCTCATGAGGATGGTAATAGAATACACCTCAACAAAGGACATTGTACTTGTATATATTGGTCAAAGTTGTGTGCGCTTAAGAACTATCTGCACTTTTATGATGATAGATGACAGTAATATAAATGTAGCTGCCAGGAATCACTAATTTTTGTATTTGTAATTTTACCAGGATTGTTGGGTGTGATTTTCGTATTTAGCACCGGTTGTGTCTCATCAATTGATAAGGTCTAACCTCACCATATACCATAAATTGCTACCCACACCTATTGGGATGGACCTCACATTAGTATAGCAATTAGTGAAACATCAGGATCTAAATGAGATTTTAGAAGAAATTCACAAGAACGGGAAAGAGACCTTAGTCACCATCCATCATGCCACACAAGAAATAAGCAGAATCTTGCAAAGAGTAAAACAAGCTGGTGAGACGCCCTTTTTGGGTGGTCACTTACCGCCACTGGTATTCTAAATATGTTATGTCACCCCATAATTGTTTTATCAATTTTGGTGAGTGCTTGCCTTGTGTTGTCGATTATGTTGCTTTTTTGGAACTATAAAGTGCTAAAGAAGTTATCAGTTTTAACTACTTTGTCAAATGCACATGGGAAAGCATTAAGGGTGTAGTGGTTCGGTTACTTACTTATTTTCCTTCTGTAAGATAAGAATTCGGAGAAAACAAAGCAGGCACAAACCTTAAACAGTTGCAGTACAAAGAAAGAGTTTTATTACTAACAGAATTCATAGTAAAGAGAAATAACAAGAAATTAAAGCAAACCCCCTCCTCCTTTCCAGCCACTTTCCTCCTTTTACCCAACTCACACAAAGGGTAACAGAACATGGGATATTAGTCAGTATTGCAGTTCTTGATAAGTCTCTTTCATATGCTTAAGGAAAAAAAAGGGTTTTCTTCAGCTGCACATGGTTCCCAAAGTGCCACCAACAGCAGACCTGCCCGGAAAGAAACAATCTGCTGTGGTGTAAAACATCTCTTCTATGAAAATCTCACAGTTCTTTCACACTGCCACACATAGGCTATCACATGGGGTTATTAATTTTTTTAAGGATGAGTTATGCTGGCCTGAACACAAAGGCTTTCTTCGCCACAAATCTCTTAAAAAAAACACCTCACTGCTTCTATATAGCCTGGCATAGGCATTCTTCACAATTTTCATGGGCCACGTGTGAAATTCATCCCTCTATGTACTTCAAATGGATTAAAGAGACAAACAGTTTGTGATATTACAGTTTCTTACCACAGCACGCAAGAAGTATTTTAAGCTACACACGAGAAAATGTGGCACCGCCCTTTTCTCTTTCGTCGCCGTGTTCAGCTTCGTCTCACGTGACTCACTTTCTCTTTCTCTCTGACTCTGAAACCGCCATGTTGAAGAGTGTCCTTGTTCACGCCTTACGGTGGAGAAAGCCTCGCTCCCTTTGTGTTGCTGGCTGCATGGTGTCGTCTTCAGTTCAGCACGAAGTGTGCTGGCTGCAGACAGGAGGCTATGCCATCTCTTGCTAGCTCCGCCGGCTCTGCGAGGAGAGGAGAGGAGAGGAGAGGAGAGGAGAGGAGAGGAGAGGAGAGGAGAGGAGAGGAGAGGAGAGGAGAGGAGAGGAGAGGAGAGGAGAGGAGAGGAGAGGAGAGGAGAGGAGAGGAGAGGAGAGGAGAGGAGAGGAGAGGAGAGGAGAGGAGAGGAGAGGGACCCACCTGTCCTAAGAAGCCGCGCTGCATGGGGTTAGCTGTGTGGCAGTCCATGGCTGGTTTTAGCTGCCTGCGGCTCTGGAACAGCTCCCCTCCCAGCGACCCAGGGTCTGTGCCACGGCATTGGGAAAAGGGGGGGGCATGGGCCCCAGCCTGGCCCAGTGGGGCCCAGAGGCTTGGAGCCCCCTCACCTTCCAGCAGGTGAGCTCAGACTAAAGGCAATTTCTGCCTTTCCATGCAGTTTAAATATGTAAATTGTGAGAAGAGTCATTAGTCTAAAAGACTGTCCATCAACTCAAGTTCAACCCACTACATGCTTATCATAAAAGATTATTAGAGAAAGAATTTATGTATTAGTAAAAGAATTTACTAACTATAGAAAAGGGGGGACTGAATCAGGGGGAGGAGGGGGAAGCAGAGATTATATGATTTGCTAAGAAGTTGTTTGTTAAAAGCAATGCATACAGCTTGCTCAACACTTATTGTGCCTACCAAAGCAGCATGAGAAGATATAAGACTATTGATAAAAGGAAGGAATCTTGACCAAAGATCCTGTTTTCGAACCTAAAACTAACTTAAACCAGCCTTGAAGTTTGGACTTGGGCCAGGGACAGAAAGAGCATGCGCAGGGAAGCAAGGTGAAAAGTTCAGCATGAGGAAGACTCTTTAGGAAGACTCTTACTTCATCCCAGAGACCCCTGCCCACGACCACCAGACAACACTGTGCAAGCACAACACGGATGTAAATGACTTTTGGGCTCATTGTAATATGAGGTGAGGCTAGGCGGGGCTAGGTAATGAATATATATAGGCGTATTGGGAAACTTAATGAATACGGAGTTTGTAACCCAATATATACCATACTGAATGCAGCTGTCGGCATGCATGTCTTTGGAGGAGCTATCCCCCATGCGTCCCAGCGCTGGAATAAACATACCTACTTTACTACTTATTCCAGTAGTGGAGTCTTTTCCGCATATCAATGGCTTGAAGGGTATATTGAAATAGGGATCAAAAAAATAGGGACAAATGCCATGGTAAGGGAGGCGATCAGGAAAAGTCATCTAAGACATCAAAAAGGAATCCCCCTCTGGATAAAGATCAATGTGCTTTTTTCAAGAAAAAGGGACATTGCAAAAAGGAGTGTCCGATGTTGGTGAAAAAGGAAAACCCCAGACCCAGCTCCCATACTAGCTGTGAATGGGGACTGAAGGGGACCAAAGGTTTTCTCCCTGGAGGAACCTTTGGTTATAGCTAAGTTGGGGAAAGACGAAATTGAATTTATGGTGGATGCAGGGGCAACATATTCTGTGTTAAACACCTTAAAATGAAAACGGAGCAAAGATACTGTAGAAGTGATTTGTTCTACAGGGGTAAGTGAAACAAGGCCTTTCTTCCAACCTTTAAAATTTAAATTGGGAAAACATTGGGTGACCCATCAATTCATCTACATGCCAAACTCTCCAAAGCCTTTGCTAAGTAGGCATCTATTGGAGAAATTAGAAGCAGAAATTAAATTTAGCAAAGGGGGGAGAATACAAGTTCCTGAAACTAAATTTGTCGAAGTAGCTGCCCTTTTTATACAGGAGAATTATGGTGACATTCTCAAAGAAGTTGAAGATGCTGTCATTCAAATAGTGTGGGCCAGTGATTTTCCTGGGAGGTCGAAACATGCAGAACCTGTAACCAGAGTAATCAAACCTGGAGCCCCACTGGTAAGACAGAAACAATACCCTTTGAAGTTAGAAAGTTGTAGAGGGTAAGCCCCTATAATTGAGAAGTTCCTTAAATTTGGGTTATTGGTAGAGTGTTGTCTTGCGGTGACTATGATGAGTACCCCCTATTGCTGCTTTATGCCCAGAAATTAATTTTGTGCCTTTCTGTGCCTTTAAACTGAGCCTGAGAGGGGGAAGGGAAAAAAACCCGAGCAAACTTCTCAAAGCAGTTGTTCAAGGACACACATACACACTCCTCTGCTTCTAACAGCAGCAAGAGCGGAGGAAGCACCCTTCTTGCTTTTCAGCCAGTTTTCGGCTACTCTTCTCTGGAGGGAGAGTGTTGAACTTTGTTTTTCTGGGACTTCGGTTTTTCCCTTCTTCTCTTCTGGACTGTTTCAACATCAGAACACATTGAGAGAATTTTCCACCGAGGCCCTGGAGGTGGGCCCACAACCCAGCTCCAAGGAGGAGGAGAGAGACTACACCTACAGAAGGACTCTGAAATTTTCCTAGGTTTCTCTCCACAGTGAGAGGTTTTATTATTTAGCATTATTGCTCTTTTCCTGTGTGTTTGCTAAAGAAATAGTTTTTATCTCTTTCACTTTCCTCCAAGGAAAATTTATTTTTTCCTGAACCTGGTGGGGGAGGGCTGGTTGTAATCTGCCTTCCATCAGAGGATATTTTTCCTCCAAATTTGTCCAAACCGGCACAAGTGTGAATCCAAATACAACACACTCATCTTGCCAGTAAAAAAAGCCGATGGTAAAAGCTACCAATTAGTGCAAGATTTAAGGGCAATTAACAAAATAACAGAGGATATTCACCCCATAGTAGCCAATCCATATACCCTTTTGACCACATTGACAGATGATTTAGGGTGGTTCACTGTGCTAGACCTTAAAGATACCTTTTTCTGTATTCCTGTGAATAAGAGCAGTCAAGAACTTTTTGCTTTCGAGTGGGAGAATCCTGAAACAGGGAGAAGAAGCCAACTCACCAGGAGAATCCTACCCCAGGGTTTCAGGAATAGCCCAGTTATATTTGGAAACCAGCTGGCAAAAGAATTGGAGGACTGGAGAAGACAAGAACCAGGAGGGGCTGTTTTACAGTATGTAGATGATATAGTGATTGCAGCCAAAAATTGAAATGGCTACATCCGACTCACTGTAAATTTGTTAAACTTTTTGGGACTAAGTAGGTATAGAGTTTCAAAAGAGAAAGCACAGATTGCTAAGGAAACTGTGATTTATTTGGGGCTGGAGATCTTCCATGGACATCGACGACTCAGTAGAGATCGCAAAGAAGCCATCTGTTGTCTCCCCGAACCCCACACCATAAGACAAATGTAACAATTTGGTTCTGGAAGGACATTTAAAAGTTGCTACTGGTCGTTTAAAGGATGGGAAAGAGAAAATAATTATTTGAAAAATGCTGGGCACCTGTCTAGGAGCTGCCTACCAATACCAAAAAGATAATATTAAAGGGAATCAAGAACTAAAAACTGAACTGGGAACTAGGAAAGTGACTGAGTTATTGTCCTTGCAAAATAGAACATCTGCAGATACAGTTACAGGAGGAACAAAAAGGAAACAAAAGCTGGCAGAAAAAGCTGAGCTAATGCTTATGAGGGCTCCAAAACCTCCTAACATTGTGCAAATCAGGAATTTAATTGCATCTTCTGAAGTTTGGGATGGTAACATATGGGGTGATCCCAGCGATAATGAAACAGGGGAGGATGATTTTTTACCTCCTAATAATCCCCCTATGTGCATAGCCAGACCCATCATAAAAACTGAGGTAACCACTGGACCTTGGGGTGGACAGGGAAATCATACCCAAAAAAAAACCCCATTTGATCCGATTCACATGACTAATTTACAAGAATGCTATGGCCATAAGGCAGGTGAAACTGAAAGTGAATATTTGTGGCATGTTTATTTAACTGGAGGAGACGGAATACTATTAACGGTGAAGAGGCTAATGGGTTCTGGGGTCCTGGTGTTATTTTATCTTTTGGTCCTTTTCCTCCAAATGATCCCCACTTAATAACAAGTAGGGTAGCATACTGGGCTGGCAGAATGGATGTTCAAGAGAGGGAAGAGCCTCTGACAATATCTATTAATTCTTTGTCTGAGCTCTCCCCTGTTATTACAAAAGCTGCCTGCTTCCAAGCCATGCTTGAGCATCAACCTATTGATGCTCCTATTACTGCAGTCGTGGACTATAATATGTTAAAGCTGCTAATTAAGGGGGCCTCGCCATACTCAAACCCTACATTATCGCAAAACGAGATGAAATCAAAAGAGATGCAGCCTTTAAAGTACAATAGGTTAGAGGTGTGGCTTCAGCCTTAAACCCCAGGGAAATCCCCACCTGGGCAACACTAATGTATAACATCATAAATCATGCACAAGATGTGGGATGGCGTAATTTTCATGGTGATACCAAGCACACTGGCAATAATGTCAGACAAACTAACTATTCATGGGAACCAGGACTTACAGATCATCCACCTAAAAATCAGAGGTGGAAAGAGTTATATAATCAAGCATTGTTGTAGGAACCCAGAGTGCCGAGAATATTTCTCTGCCTGTTTTTAAGGGTTCTTACCCCCCTGAACAACACTGTTTTAGCTTCAAACCTTGGAAAAAATTACCAACAGTCAGACAAGAACTAGAAAATACAGTGGTGTGAATTAGGTGATGACAACTATGTAAGATTGTCACAGGGTGAAAAATTTAGAGGTTTTAGGCTTCTCTTTGTAGTAAATAGATAAGAGTAAAAAATATCAAAATGGAGGATTGTTGTTGTTCTCTAGACCTTCTTCTCCTTCTTCTACTACTCCATATTCTGCAGTAAAAGTAGTTTGGATTGATTGCATAGAAAATTCCACAGTTCCTAGTCGTGTTACTGAATAATTGTTAAGAAAGTGAAAATAATGTATGTTTTTAGTAACTATTGGTTAAAATATCTTTAAAAGGCTGTGTAAATCTTGATAATTGGCTCTCACTCCTACTTTTCCTCCTTCTATGCTGTACCTGGGTCACACTAGTGGCTCTGTTCTTCTGATAAGACTTAATAAACAACTATCTAGAAGCATTGAAACTACAGAAGACGTCTCGCTTTATCTCTCAAATGCCTTGCAAGGACTTTCAGCAAATTCTCTCCCATCAGGAGAGACTCGATTTATGGTACGGTAAAGTGTCAATTGTTATTAGGAATTCCAAAAATTACATACAACACTGGTAGCAGAGGGGCTGCAGAGGTGGCTTCTGTGAGAAGATGACAGAAGCTGCCCCCATATCAGAGAGACAGTTCTAGCCAGCTCCAAGGCTGGCCAAAGCTGAAACAATCAGCAACATTGCAAATATTTTTAAGAAAGGGTAACAAATTCTGCACAACAGCAGATGAGAGAGAAAAGTGAGAACATGTGAGAGAAACAACTCTGCAGACACCAAGGTCAGTGAAGAAGGAGGGGGAGGATGTGCTGCAGGCACCGAAGCTGAGATTCCCCTGCAGCCCATGGTGAAGACCATGGTGAGGCAGGTTGTCCCCCTGCTGCCTATGGACATCCACGGTGGAGCAGAGATCTACCCTGCAGCCTGTGGAGGACCCCACGATAGAGCAGGTGGATTTGACCTGAAGAAAGTTGCAGCCTGTAGAGAGCTTGGCAGGACCTGTGACCATGTGGAAAGGACACATGCTGAAGCAGTTCTTGAAGGTCTGAAGCCTGTGGGATGGATCCATGTTGAAGTTCATGAAGGACTGTCTCCTGTGGGTGGGACCCCATTCTGGAGCAGGGAAAGAGCATGAGGATGAAGGAGCAGCAGACATAAAGAATTATGAACAGACTGCAACCCCCATTTCCCATCCCCTTGCACCACTCGGGGGAAGGTGGTTGATTTGTGTTGTAGTGGGGATTCCTACAACACGTATATACAGCGAGGTCTGTGGAAAAGAAATATAAGGACCAATTCTTGGTAGGTGTTTTCAGAGAGATGTTTATTTTCCTGCCCATGGCCGGCGACTGCAGAACTGTAGCAATCACAGGACCAGAGGGTCCTTGCCGGGCAGGGGAACACAAAACAACCAATGGGGAACAAGGTTGACCAGGGAGTAGGGAAACCCAGTGCCTCCACCCCAGGGCCCCTCTCCCAGGACCCCACGCCAGGGGGGAGGAACCCCAACACTTCACCCTTTTTTCAAAAAGAGATTTAAAACTTAAAATTGAAAACAACTGGATAAACATGAGATAACAAGAACAGTTTCAAAACAAAACAAGCCACCCTCCTGAGTTGGCAGAAGGGAGACAGGACTCTCTGAGTATGCTTTGTGGGGAAACTGAGGCAGGAGAGGGTTTCTTCTATTTGTACCTGTTGGAATGCTAAACAAAAATAGTTAATTTCTTTCTCTCTCCCTTGTCATTCCCCATTCGACATTGGAAAGGGATTTTTGGGGAAACAATTGGCAAAGGCATGGTTTTGTGAGGGAAACCATGGGTGAAAAAATGGATTGGGAATACACTGGGGATAATAGGATATAGGATATAGGATATAGGATGTAGGATATAGGATAAAGGGGAAAGGTAGGATTAGGAAAGGGAGACTGTATAGGTTGCTTATAATGGGGATATTGTCTAACATGACTAAGATTTTTAGCATATATACTGCCTTTCACAGAAACACCACTAGGCCCAATAACATTTGCTGCTTGCAAACCTTTCCTTCCTTGGACAATCCTGAACTCTACCACTTCTCCATCTCCCAAGCTTGGGAGGTATTTTTCAGGGTTATTCTTTTTAATGGCAGTTCTATGAACGAATCTGTCTTCCTTGTTGTCACATCTCATTATAAAACCATAATTTTGTTTAACATTATACCATTTTACTATTCCTAAAACCTTAGCTACGATGTTTATTTCTTTTTTCTGTGTCGGTGCTGTTTTTTGTCCCACTGTGTTTTTGTTTTCACTTTCCTTTTCGCTCACTCCCGTGTTGGAACTGCCGGTGCTGTCAGTGCTGCCGGGGCCGTCGGGGCTGCTCGTGCCTGCGTGCTCTCGCTGCAGGGTCTCGACTTCTCGGGGTCGCATTCAGGGCGGCACAGGCCGGGCTGGGCCGCTCAGCTCCTTGCGCATGGCTGCCTCTACCGCCTCTGGTCACAGCCGCGCTGCCGCTGCCTGTGGCCATACCCACGTCTCGGCAGACCCCCGAGCGACAGCCCCCTCGCGCCCTCCTCTGGCACGTGTTTTGGCTAGACACAGCTCTGCTCCACTGCCATCGCTGCCTCTCTCAGCTGGGTGTTCACGGGGCTCGCTCCACCAAGCGCTGCGCAGGGCCAGGCAGGCACCGCCGGGTTGCTCCTCTCCCGCTGCGCCTGGTTCTGCTCCCACCGCGCCTCGCTCCACTGCCGACACCACGGCTGGCACCACTCTGCCCGCGCACGGGAACTGCCTCGCTGCTGCTCACAGAGCACTTGGTGCACGTGGCCGAAGCCACACAGTCCCTGAGGCACGTTTCCCTTCGCAAGGACACAGCTGATATTGTT
This sequence comes from Aphelocoma coerulescens, assembly GCF_041296385.1. Classification (NCBI taxonomy): domain Eukaryota; kingdom Metazoa; phylum Chordata; class Aves; order Passeriformes; family Corvidae; genus Aphelocoma; species Aphelocoma coerulescens. The sequence continues at coordinate 6,047,045 of NW_027184080.1, read as the reverse complement.
CAACAGTCTTCGTAATTAAATAATATTCATGAAAATATTCTTCCATCGGCATATATTTTGACTCAGAAATTAACTGTGTCCAAACAGTCTTCCAAAAGTCTTTGGTAAGAATCAAGTCCCAAGAAACGCAGAAGAAGTTTTTAAACAACCATGCCAGTAAGTGCTTTAGTTCTTTTTGAGCTTGAATTAAGCTAAAATTTACATATCGTTGTTCAAGAATCTTTTCAAGTTTAAGATAAATGTCCCGATGCAGCTCTGAGAGCCAAGAGTCTTTCCACGGTTCCTCCATAGTTTAGACATGGAACAGCAAAACCAAAACAAGAAGAGAAATCTAAAGAGTTTACTCACAAATCACAGTCGCTGTCTTTAGGGAATCGTTCTGCCTGCATTTTACTAGTTGGGTATCATGGGTTAGCAAGCATAGCTACGGATTTTCCTGCAAAGAGGTGCTTACAGCTTCCTCTGTGACCTGACAGAACCTATCAACTGGCTAGTTTGAATACTGACAAATTTTTAAGCCACTTAGAATTCTGACCGCCTCTGTGGTCCACATTTAAGAATGGACAAACCCCGGGAAGGACTCTCTCTTGCATCCGGCTGGGGGACAGGTAACTGGGCTGGGCCTGTGCTGGCCCCGGCGCGGCCTGACGGGCCCTGCCGGGACCTGCTTGGGCTGGGCCCGGGTCAGGCCACAGCCATCCTGGAGCCGATGGGCCCTGTTCCACCCGCAACCCCCCACAGCCCTGCTCTGTGCAGACAGCGTGGCCTCCCCCCCTCTCTAGTGTGGCCGAAGATTCAGCTGAAGCTGCCCTGCTGTCCGGCAAAGATCATGTGACCAACAGAGATAAGTGACATTCCAGCTGCAAGGCCCAGGTGAGATTAACCCTTTTAGTGCTGTAAGTGCTGAAGACATTAGGTAAAGAAAGAAGAGATTAAATCCTGAGGGAGGAGAAAGAGGAGATGCTTAAAGCTGAAATTCTGTTGTAAAGCTATGGTGGTGATGGACTATGATATATCAGAGTACCCGTTGTAATTTCATGAAGGCATGGGGGGTGGAGCATTGAACTTGTAGTTGTGAGCAAATGCACCTACGCTGAGATAGGCAGATGCTGAAGCAGCTGTAATTTGATTAGAAGTTTGAACAGGGAGAGACAGAAGTGATGAGGACTCTTGCTCCAAATCGGAAGGAGAAGACCTCAGTTCCTAGAGATGCTCCCAGAGATAGTCCTAGAGATGAAGATGAGGAAGACCCTTTGCTCCCAGGGACAGGGGGAGGGCCTCTGTTCTTAGAGGTGAAAATGGTCCCAGAGATGGGTGAAGAGAACTTTTGTTTCTGAACGGCTCAATCTTAAAATTGTACCCCAAAAAACTTCAAGATTGGACCCTCGAAAGCAGTTGTGGGAAAAGCTGCAAGTCGTGGGAAGGGACTCTCACATGATGCAAGCAGAGAACCAACCTGGGCGGCTGTCTCGTTGTGATACTTGAAGCCATGAGAGAATTTCTTGTGGACATGGTCTCCATAACATGAGCAAGAGAGACTCCTCTTCCTAAATGAACTGAACAAGGTTATTATGAAAGTAGTAAACAGACTGAACATCTCAAGGGTTGTCTTTTACATTGTTAGTGGGAGAAGGGAGGAAGGTGGGGGGAGGAGAAGTGTTCTGCAGGTGTGGTATGATTTTTTTTTTTCCCTTCTTTTAGGTCTATTAATAAACTTCTTTATATTCTTTTAAGTTTTGTGCCTGCTTGGCTTTTCTCCTAATTCTTATCTCACAGAAGGTAAACAGTAATGAGTATTGTGGACTGAACCACTACACTAAATTGGTGTTTCCATCCGGGATTCCTACAACAGGTATATACAGTGAGGCCCGTGGAAAAGAAATATAAGGACCAATTCTTGGTAGATGTTTTCAGAGAGATGTTTATTTTCCTGCCCATGGCCGGCGACTGCAGAAGAACTGTAGCAACCACAGGACCAGAGGGTCCTTGCCAGGCAGGGGAACACAAAACAACCAATGGGGAACAAGGTTGACCAGGGAGTAGGGAAACCCAGTGCCTCCACCCCAGGGCCCCTCTCCCAGGACCCCATGCCAGGGGGGAGGAACCCAAACAGATTTAGGAATTAAGTTGAGTCTGGGAAGAAGGGAGACATGGGGGGAAGGTATATTTATTTTTTTTTTATTTCTCACTATCCTACTCTGTTTTTAGTTGGCAATACATTAAATTAATTTCACCAAGGTTAGACTGTTTTGCCCATGACAAGAACTGGTGAGCAATCTCCCAGTCTTTATTTTTACCACAAGCTTTTAGACATATTTCTCTCCCCCTGTCCTATTGAGGAGGTGACGTGATAGAGCACCTAGGTGGGCACCTGGCACCTAGTCAAGGTCAACTTACAATTCACTCCTGCCCATTTTTTAAACCCTTATTTCTCCAGTACAGAATGAGAGAAAGTATCCAGCTCACCATAAAAAATGTTAATGAACATTCTCTTCTCCAATTTCTCTCTACTCTTACAAATTATTGGAAGATGCAAGAACTTTAATTACTTTCAATAGTTTTCTGCTGCACTTAAAAGTTAGTTAAAAAAAGTCAAAAGAATTATTAGAGTATTTATCATATAATGAATACTATTGTGTTGCCTCAAATAGGTTTCCCCTGAGTTAACAATAGAGAGGATAAGAAACTTGTCCCTAACCTAAATAGCTTACTTACCTCCTCCTACTTTGTGCATGTGTGCTGCAGCGTTCCCCAGAGAAGTGATGTTGGTTGGACCGAGACAAAGGAGGGTGCCTATTTGATGCCATCTCCCATGGTTGCATTGGTGATGCAGTTGGTGATGCTGTTGTATGGTCAAAAACGGAATGAGAGAGACATTGTCTCTTGGGACTTGAACTATCTTCACTCTGTGCCAATGTAAACAAAAAAAAAACCTCAGATGAGTGATCTGCTTCCCATATTGAAACTCCAGTATTTACTTCAGCTAACATTAGAGGGAGACTTAACAGACTAGATCAAAACACCATGAAGTTAAAGAAATATAATTATAGAACGTACTGCCTTCATAATGCAGAAATTTAATTGCCCACCTGAGCATTTTTACTAAAGCATATTTTAGCAACATCAAGATACTTTAAATACTAAGGTTAAAGCAACCACAGAAGTTATATCAGAAAAAGGAGGAAATGTTTACTTCAGGAGAAAGAGGGAGTTCCTATTTTGTTATAATATTCAACACAGGCACTTTGCTTTGCTAGATTTAGGATATAAACACATATATGAGTGATCCAAAGACCTTTTTAAAAAAGTGTGCCAGTTTGGCCAAATTTAGAAATATATCCTCTGAGAGAAGGCAGGTTACAAACCACCAGGTTTGGGAAAAAAGAAACTTTTTCCTCAAAGGAAAGTGAAAGAGATAAAAACTATTTATTTAACAAACACATGGGAAAAGGATAATAATGCTAAATAATAAAATCTCTCGCTGTGGAGAAAAACCTGGGAAAATGTTAGAGTCCTCCCTTTGGTCTCCCTCCTCCTCGGAGCTGGGACTTGGCCCAGGGCCAGGCTCTCTGTGCTCGGTGGAAAGTCCTCCCAATGTGTTCTGATATTGAAGCAGTCCAGCAGAAAAAGGGAAAAAAAATCCAAAATTCCAGAAAAAAACAAAAGTTCAACTCTCTGTCTCTCTCTGGAGAAAAAGAAGAAGAAGCTGAAAAAAAACTGGCCAAAAACTGTCTGGAAAGACAAACTGCTTCCTACTGCTCCTGCCGCTCCTGTTAGAAGCCAGAGGAGTCTGTATCTGTGTCCGCTAAACATGAAAACAAAACTGCAAAACTGCTTTGAAGACGTTTTGCTCAGTTTTTCCTCCCCCCTCTCAGGCTCAGTTTAAAGGCATAGAAAGGTACAAAATTAATTTCTGGGCATGGGGCAGCAATAGGGGATACACATCACAAAGTCACCCCAAGACAAAAAGATAAGCATAGATTTTTACAGCAATGGAATCCATATTTGATAGAAAATAGATACCATATAGAGCTCTAGTTCAGCATGCACATTTGATTCCTACCAGGTGCATGCTTACATAGCTGTAAAAAAAATTGTTAAATGTCTAGAGTACAAATCAGCTCTGCTATCCAGCATAGAGATGCCTCATCTTTTAACTTGTTAGTGCAGTAATAGTAATAAACAAGTAAAAACAATTTGATCAAAACCAACCACCATTACAACTTGATTTAAATTTGTCTATTTTACTGAAGTTCTACTGGGACTAGTTAGCTCCTAGAGTTGTCAGTGTTAATGATATGCAAACCATTCACCTCTAAGTTCACATTCGGCCTGAAATATAGTTACGTCTCCTTTTCACAGCCTGTCCCTGCTTAAAATGGTTAGCTAGACCTCTCTTCTTCTTCACCATAATAATTTCAGTTAAGAGCTATGATGGGATGAATTTTAAGAAATTCTGCAGCTATTTTCAGATGACTAATACAGAGAAAATTGAGCTTCTCTACAATAATGTCCTGGTTTAAAAGACAGGTGTCTGCCAAGGAAGGCAGGAACCTTCCTGGAATAAAAAAGATGACCCCCTCCCTCCAAATTATTATAACTTTGAAATTACAGGGCTTTCAGGCAAAGATATTGGAAAAGGAATAATAGTTCTTTACTAGAAAATATATATATATATAACAAGACAGACAAACAACAAGAACAACAGCAACAACACAAAAACAGAAAACCCAACAGCCTTTTCCTGCCTGTCAAGCAATTTTCCCTTTGGTGTCATTATGACCACAACCGGCAGGGGGCGCTATTGTCTCATGTCGAGGCAGAGATGCTGCAGGGGGCGCTCCAATACAAGATCGGGACCTCCCTGGTGGTGATGGCGGCTCAGATGAGAAAGAAAAATGAGTCGACTCTCGCAGCCACCCACGGGAGTGGTGATCGGTTTTTGGCACCGCTAACAGCAGCTGGTACACGCTGGGAAGGGACGGAGGGTTTTATCGTGATGTCGCGCTACCGTACAGAGAAGAGGTCCGAGGGGGTGTTGCTCCGGCTACAGGCAGCCCTCCAGGCTGCGGCTCTGAGGGAGGAGGGGGGAAGGGACGACTCCCCCAGACACCCAGATGGACTGCATTCGTCTCTCGGTGCTTCTCTCTTGCAAGCAACGGGCTCAAAAGCCAGCGGCAAGCAGGGCTCCACCATAGTGTTGAAAAAAAATCCCTGCCCAGGAGAGGTCCAAGGCGAAGAACCGCCACACGACTGTCTCTTGCCGACCAGGCCAGACAAACACTGCCCTACCCCCAGCTAAAAAACTGCTGAAACTACTCTGCTTCCCCCTCAGGCATCACTCCCAAACTCTTGTTTCTCTGGCTGGGCCATTGCCGTGGTGTATGGGAGTGGCAATTTCTTTTGTTTCCTAATTACCCTTATTTGTCTCCCGGGCAACCCCCTCCCCCCACATAGTCTTTCTTTCAGGTAGCAGATGGGAGGAAAAAAATTCCATGAGAAAAAGAAAAAAAAGAAAAAAAAAAAACACCTAACCCCCAAAAAATAACTGTCTTCCTGAACTGCCCCTCTAACCCTGACAGAAGCCTTTTGCTTCACAAAGATTTAAAGACTATCATGTTTTGAAGCGTCTTTACACTTATTAATTCCTCACAATTTTCCCCAGTCTACCAAATATTTATTTTCTTCCTATTTTATTGTCCCTTTTATGGTTTTAACTTTAAAGGAGTTTTATTTCCACTTTCTGAACGCTGTTGGTTGAGTAGAATATTTCACAGAATCATAGAACAGCCCAGGTTCGAAGGAACCTCGCAAGATCATCTGATCCAACCTGTTGTGGGAAAGGAAATCTAGAGATTATGTAATGCCCTGTCCAATCACATCTTGAAAGGAATTAGAGGGATTTGTCTTTACAAAGAAACTGTGGGTCTGCTAGATAAGACCAGATACTGAGAGATGAAAGAAGCAATGGGAGTGTTATGAATGTACTGTGGTATTGGCTTTTCACATGTTACATAATTGTTATGAATGTATTGTGATGTTGGGGTTTTTTTTATGTTCCTTAGTGTTAGAAAAACTTTACCTAGGTTCTGTAATACATGATATAGAATGCCTATTGTTTATGTAGTCAATTTAGAAAAGATAGGCAGAGAAAGCCTTCACATTCCTGGAGTATCTTATCAGAGAAAGAAGAAGACCCGAAACCAGAGAGAAGAATTTATGGAGGGAGCAGAGATGGAATGGAGCCAAGGAGGAAGATAAGGCTGATGGGATGATACATAGAAACTCCAAAGAATTTATGAATCATGCATGAGTGTGATGAATATGCAATGAGATGTACTTTTAAAGACAATCTTTTGGATGTAGAGGTGTACCTTTGGATCTCTGCCAAAGCACCCGGCCGTAATACCCTCTTTGCTATTGTCTCCTAATTGTCCCTTTTATTAAACTTTTCTTAAAATTTTACTAAGAGTGGACCTCGTTCTTCACAATTTGGTGGCCCGTACAGGGAAAAGGCCTCACCTCTTGGATCTCCCGGGGAACCCAGAGCGGGGGGGCGTCCCCGCCTGCTTTTGGCGGCCTCGCTTTGTGTTTCCCGGCGTGGTCGGGGGGTTTGCAGGTCAAACACCCGGAGGACAAGAGAGGAGACAAAGCAAAAAGAAAGGAAAGAAAAGGCTCCCTAAGATACCGCAGTAACTATACACGTAAAATCTGGAGCACTAAGACTCCGAGAAAGGTATTTTTTTCTTTCCTCTTTTTGGGCAATATGGGGGATGAAAGTGTGTGTATGAGACGCGGGCTGGTTACCCTAGACCTGCGAAGCGAGTGTGGAGTCTCTGAGGCTGCAGTTCTGCTCTCCCACGAGGGAAGCAGTCGGTAAAGAGGTGAAGCAAAAGATAAAAGGAGTGAGAGAACCCCCGGTCTAACTGGGACTGGGTTTCAGGGGAGGGATTGGACTCCTTGAAGGAGGGGAGTCAAGGGTTTCCTAGTATTGGATCCAAGAAATTTAAGGTTTAAGACTGCCGGATTGAGGGTTCAAAATTCAAGAAATCCGGGCTTAAATCTGCCAAATTGAGGAAAATCCAAGATATTTGGGTTTTGAGACTGCTGGATTGAGGGTTCAAAATTCAAGAAATCCAAGCTTAATTCTGCCAAATTGAGGATTACTCCAAGAAACCTGGAACTTTGGGCCCAGGGGTGAATATTGGCCAACAATTTGAAATTAAAAGGTACCTTAATCTTGTGTGGTTGTGACTGATAGCGCTTGAGAAAATAAATTGGAACAATAAAAAGGAGTGAGGGAGAATGAATGAAAATGTATGTGTTGGAGTTTTAGTTTAGTCCTAGTTTTTTTTTCTGTTAAAGGAATTTTTTCCCATAGCATGTTGCTAGGAGATAAATAGCTATACTTAAGAAAGACAAAAGGGCCCGGCCAGGCTTTTGTTCTCACCTGGCGGGCAGTTCAGTTCGCTCTCAGCGTCTGGAGGGAGAAGGTGCAGAGAGAGGAGCTGCTGGTTCCCATTTTCGGCGTCTTTCCTTTCTGCTGGAAACAACACCGGGGATCCCAAAGCTGCTTTCCCTGCCCTGCTGGAGGCTGGGGCTGCGGCCGCCCTACTCCGCTGCTGTTTCGAGCCTTCGCTACGCTGTAGCCGTGCTCGCCCTGCCTGCCTGGAGCCCCGGGGGGTTCCCCTTTTGGATACATCTCGTCTGCCACCCGGGATTTGTGTTTGTGCCTGCCGCTCCAGCCTACCAGTCCAGCCTGCTGTTTCCGGGAACCCGGGACCAGCTGCCCAGGGGTTTGTGAAGCTCCTTTGTTCCATCCTTCCCCGGGATCCCAGGGCATCAGAGCAGCCGCGTGTTCCCCGAGCTCGCTCCGGAGCGCCCCCTGCAGCCGCGGGGGAACCATCGCACCTGCCCTGCTCACCGGGAGCCGCCAGCGATCCCTGCCAGCTGCGAGCGGAACTGCACCCAAGGGGAAATAGCCTGACAGCCGAGAAGGCTGGGACTGGGTTTGTGATTGCTGTTACTGTCATAGTTGTTGTTGTTTTGTTCGACTGGTTATATATCTTCCTATCTATCTATCTATATATATATAGTAAAGAACTGTTATTCCTATTTCCCACATCTTTGCCTAAAGACCCTTGATTCCAAAATCATAACTCAGAGGGAAAGGGGTTACATCTGCCACTCCAAGGGAGGCTTCTGCCTTCCTTAGCAGACACCTGTCTTTCAAACCGAGACAGATCTTGGCGCCCAACCGTGGGGCCTGAGGGCATTAAGAGAGAGAGGTGAAAAAGGAATAACAGTTCCTGGATAACTTAATTTGGTGTGTTGGATATAGGAACCTTGTTAGGCAGCACTATGTGGTCTACTTTGCCCTGGTTCGGGTGGCATGTGGCCGTGGCTATATTCTTCCCCTTTGCAGCTCCTTACTTGAATATGGGTCCTCTGACTAAGGCTACCATTGCTGTTATCCAGCTTGTGCTATGGGTCGAGAAGGTGAGGAATTCATGGGTTTTTAACTTCCTCCAGAATGTGGGCACGTGGATAAATGGCTATCACACACTGAGCGCATGTTTTTGGGGTTATGTTAACAATGGTACCTTCTGTGAGGAAATGACACCAGGGGAAGTTTTCCCCCAACCCCTCAACCAGTTCTTTGGACCCACCCCATCAATTTTCGAAGGGTTTAGATTCCCTCTGAATACTAACCACCTGCTGCTGGTAGGCCTACTCTATTTAGCATTCAAGGATAAGTTGAGATTGGCTTGGATAACTACCCAGACACCAGCCCCAGAGACTAGAGATCCTGCCCCAGAGCCTGATCCTGCCCCAAAACCTGACATGGCCCCAGAGAGTAAAGTTCCTACCCCAGAGCCTGATCCTGCCCCGGAACCTGACACGGCCCCAGACACTAGAGATCCTACCCCAGAGCCTGATTCAGCCCCAGAGCCTGACACAGCCCCAGACACTAGAGACCCTGCCCCACAGCCAGATACCGCCCAACAGCCCACCTCAGAAATGGACTACCCGAAATGGGTGGGGGTACTGGCGAAAGGGATGCAGGAGATGTGCCAGGAGATGGGCCAGGTGCGCAAGGAGATATGCCAGGAGATGGGCCAGGTGCGCAAGGAGATGTGCCAGGAGATGGGCCAGGTGCGCCAGGAGATGGGCCAGGTGCACCAGGGGATATGCCAATTGCTAAGGGAATACACCTCCTCAGCTAGTGAAAAAACCTCTCCCTGCCCCAAAAAGGGTGAGTCTGACGGTGCAGCAGTGGAACCCACGGATGTTACAACCACCCAGGTTTCAGCTGAACCCCAAGGACAAGTACAGCCAGCAGCAGTCGCCCCTGTGCAAAGGAGGAAGTGTAAGACCAAATCAGTACGACCAGTTAATGATGATGGGGAACCAGGGCCCTCACAACCAGCAGGTGAGCCAGAGCCAGAAATCATCATTGAGTCCCTCTCGTACGACAGTCTCCGTGGTATGCGAGATGACATTGTGCGAAGGGGGCGTGAGCCTTATACCACCTGGCTGCTTCGGGTTTGGGACCTTATGGGCACAAGTGTGCAACTGGATAGTGGTGAGGCAAGGTATCTGGGATCGTTGACCCAGGACCCAGGTGTGAACCAGGTATTTGTGAGGGAGCCAGGACCCCTTTCTCTCTGGGACCGGCTCTTAATGAGTGTGAGAGAAAGGTTCATTCACAAAGAGAGAATGCAAGAGTACCATCATAGAATGCAGTGGAAGACGCTCGAGGAAGGGATCCAGCAGCTAAGAGAGGTGGCAGTATTAGAGGTACTCTTTGGGAGGGATGGACAGCACGGTAATGACCCCGATAAGGTCAGGTGCACAGGACAGATGATGTGGAACCTGGCAAGACTAGGGCCATCGCAATACACCACCTTCATTGCAACCATTGATGCTGACAATAACCGAGAAACAGTGGGCTCTGTTGCCAACAAGCTCAGGAATTATGACAGTATGGTCAATGGTCCACTGAAAACTCATGTCTCTGCTGTGGTCCAGGACCTCAAAGAGGAGATAAAGGAGATAAGGGAGGAGATGAGGAAGGTCAGTGTGGCACCATTGCGAGTCACAGGCCCCCAGGTCAGAGCCCGTCGTCCCTCTGCGAGAGAGAGAGGGTACACCCCACGAGCTGAGCTGTGGTTTTTCCTGTGTGAGCATGGGGAAGACATGAGAAGGTGGGATGGGAAACCCACTTCTGTCCTGGCAGCGCAGGTGCGTGAACTCAAGGAGGGAGGCACTAACCGAGGGGGTTCCGCTAAGGTGAAAGTAGCCTCAGCCTCCCGTGACCGAGCTGCCAGGTATTACAGACGGGAGGATGATATGTCAGATCCCCTCGAAGGTACCTCTAGTATGTATGCCCAGGGAAAGAATGATAACCAGGGCTAGAGGGGCCCTGCGTCTAGCCAGGAAGAGGCACGGGAGAACCGGGTTTTCTGGACGGTGTGGATCCGATGGCCTGGCACATCAGAGCCACAAAAATATGATGCATTGGTTGATACTGGGGCACAGTGTACTTTAATGCCATCGGGACATGTGGGGGCAGAACCTGTATCCATTGCTGGGGTGACTGGGGGATCACAGCAGTTGACCCTTTTGGAAGCTGAGGTGAGCCTGACTGGGAAGGAGTGGCAAAAGCATCCAATTGTGACCGGTCCAGAGGCCCCATGTATTCTGGGCATAGACTTCCTCCGGAATGGTTATTACAAAGACCCAAAGGGACTCAGGTGGGCGTTTGGGATTGCTGCTGTGGAGGCAGAGGGCATTAGGCAATTGAACACCCTGCCTGGACTATCAGAGAATCCTTCTGCAGTTGGGCTCCTGAAAGTGGAAGAGCAACGAGTGCCAATTGCCACCTCAACAGTGCACCGCCGGCAGTATCGGACAAATCGAGATGCTGTGATTCCCATCCACAAGATGATTCGTGAGCTGGAGAGCCAAGGGGTGGTCAGCAAGACCCACTCACCCTTCAACAGCCCCATTTGGCCTGTGCGCAAGTCTGATGGGGAATGGAGATTGACTGTGGACTATCGTGCCTTGAATGAAGTGACTCCACCGCTGAGCGCTGCTGTGCCCGACATGTTGGAGCTCCAGTATGAGCTGGAGTCCAAAGCAGCAAAGTGGTATGCCACTATTGACATTGCCAATGCATTTTTCTCCATTCCTCTGGCAGCAGAGTGCAGGCCTCAGTTTGCTTTCACCTGGAGGGGTGTGCAGTACACCTGGAACCGACTGCCCCAGGGGTGGAAGCACAGTCCCACCATCTGCCATGGACTGATCCAGGCTGCACTGGAAAAGGGTGAGGCCCCAGAACATCTGCAGTACATTGATGACATCATTGTGTGGGGGAACACCGCAACAGAAGTGTTTGAGAAAGGAGAGAGAATAATCCAAATTCTCCTAAAAGCTGGTTTCGCCATCAAGAAGAGCAAAGTCAAGGGGCCTGCCCGAGAGATCCAGTTCCTGGGAGTGAAGTGGCAAGATGGACGGCGTCAGATTCCCGCTGAGGTCATCAATAAGATCACTGCGATGTCTCCACCAACCAACAAGAAGGAAACACAAGCTTTCCTAGGCGCCATAGGTTTCTGGAGGATGCACATTCCCGAGTACAGCCAGATTGTGAGTCCTCTTTACCTGGTTACCCGCAAGAAGAACGATTTCCACTGGGGCCCTGAACAGCAGCAAGCCTTTGCCCAGATCAAGCAGGAAATCGCTCACGCCGTAGCCCTTGGCCCAGTCAGGACAGGACCAGAGGTGAAGAACGTGCTCTACTCTGCAGCCGGGAACAATGGTCTGTCCTGGAGCCTCTGGCAGAAGGTGTCTGGTGAGACTCGTGGCCGACCGCTGGGATTCTGGAGCCGAAACTACAGAGGGTCCGAAGCCAACTACACTCCCACAGAGAAAGAAATCTTGGCAGCCTATGAAGGAGTCCAAGCTGCCTCAGAGGTAATTGGAACTGAGGCACAACTCCTCCTGGCACCCCGACTACCGGTGCTGGGGTGGATGTTCAAAGGAAAGGTTCCCTCCACGCATCACCCCACTGATGCTACTTGGAGCAAATGGATCGCCCTCATCACGCAGCGCGCCCGAATTGGAAACCCAAGTCGCCCTGGGATCTTGGAAATAATTACGAACTGGCCAGAAGGTGAGACTTTTGGGTTATCTTCTGAAGAAGAAGAGGAGCAGGTGACACGTGCCGAAGAAGCCCCACCATATAACGAGCTACCAGAGAGTGAAAGACAATATGCCCTCTTCACTGATGGTTCCTGCCGAATTGTAGGTGCTAGCCGGAAATGGAAAGCCGCTGTATGGAGCCCCACACGACAAGTTGCACAGGCTACGGAAGGAGAAGGTGGATCGAGCCAATTTGCTGAACTCAAAGCCGTTCAATTAGCTCTGGACATTGCTGAAAGAGAGAAGTGGCCAAAGCTCTACCTCTACACTGATTCATGGATGGTAGCCAATGCTCTGTGGGGTTGGCTGGAAAGGTGGAATAAGGCAAAATGGCAGCGCAGAGGAAAACCAATCTGGGCTGCTGAGGAGTGGAAAGACATTGCCGCTCGAGTAGAGAAGCTATCTGTGAAGGCCCGTCATGTAGATGCTCACATTCCCAAGAGCCGGGCTAATGAAGAACATTGTAATAACAAGCAGGTAGATCAGGCTGCGAAAATAGAGGTGTCCCAGATAGACCTGGATTGGCAACATAAAGGAGAGTTGTTCCTAGCTCGATGGGCCCATGATGCCTCAGGCCATCAGGGCAGAGATGCCACCTATAAGTGGGCACGAGACCGAGGGGTGGATCTGACCATGGACAGTATCTCCCAGGTGATCCATGACTGTGAGACATGCGCTGCGATCAAGCAGGCCAAGCGGGTGAAGCCCCTGTGGTATGGTGGGCGGTGGTCCAAATACAAGTATGGGGAGGCCTGGCAGGTTGATTACATCACACTGCCTCAAACCCGCCAAGGCAAGCGCCATGTGCTCACAATGGTAGAAGCCACCACAGGATGGCTGGAGACCTACCCCGTGCCTCACGCTACTGCCCGGAACACCATCCTGGGCCTCGAAAAGCAAGTCCTTTGGAGGCATGGCACCCCTGAGAGGATTGAATCTGACAATGGGACTCACTTCAAGAACAGCCTTATAAACACCTGGGCTAGAGAACATGGCATTGAGTGGGCGTACCACATCCCTTACCACGCACCAGCAGCTGGGAAGGTTGAGCGGTGTAATGGACTGCTTAAAACCACCTTGAAGGCACTGGGTGGGGGGAGTTTCAAAAACTGGGAGGTGCATTTAGCAAAAGCCACCTGGTTAGTTAACACCCGAGGCTCCACCAGCCGAGCAGGCCCTGCCCAATCCGAACCCCTACAAACAACAGATGGGGATAAGGTTCCAGTGGTGCACATGAGAGGTATGCTTGGAAAAACTGTTTGGGTAAAGTCTGCCTTGAGCAAAGACAAACCCATCCGTGGGGTTGTTTTTGCTCAGGGACCAGGTTGTACCTGGTGGGTGATGCAAAGGGATGGAGAGACCCGATGCATACCGGAAGGGGACCTTGTTTTAGGGTGAACTACCCATGGCTCTGTACTTGTATCAGTATCAGCATGTACATATGTATATAATTTAGGTGATGCTTGTATTTATATGGTTAAAAAGTTAAGTTTCATGTAACATGTTAGTATGGAAAAAATTCGGGGTGGATAATGTTGGAGTTTTAGTTTAGTCCTAGTTTTTTTTTCTGTTAAAGGAATTTTTTCCCATAGCATGTTGCTAGGAGATAAATAGCCATACTTAAGAAAGACAAAAGGGCCCGGCCAGGCTTTTGTTCTCACCTGGCGGGCAGTTCAGTTCGCTCTCAGCGTCTGGAGGGAGAAGGTGCAGAGAGAGGAGCTGCTGGTTCCCGTTTTTGGCGTCTTTCCTTTCTGCTGGAAACAACACCGGGAATCCCAAAGCTGCTTTCCCTGCCCTGCTGGAGGCTGGGGCTGCGGCCGCCCTACTCCGCTGCTGTTTCGAGCCTTCGCTACGCTGTAGCCGTGCTCGCCCTGCCTGCCTGGAGCCCCGGGGGGTTCCCCTTTTGGATACATCTCGTCTGCCACCCGGGATTTGTGTTTGTGCCTGCCGCTCCAGCCTACCAGTCCAGCCTGCTGTTTCCGGGAACCCGGGACCAGCTGCCCAGGGGTTTGTGAAGCTCCTTTGTTCCATCCTTCCCCGGGATCCCAGGGCATCAGAGCAGCCGCGTGTTCCCCGAGCTCGCTCCGGAGCGCCCCCTGCAGCCGCGGGGGAACCATCGCACCTGCCCTGCTCACCGGGAGCCGCCAGCGATCCCTGCCGGCTGCGAGCGGAACTGCACCCAAGGGGAAATAGCCTGACAGCCGAGAAGGCTGGGACTGGGTTTGTGATTGCTGTTACTGTCATAGTTGTTGTTGTTTTGTTCGACTGGTTATATATCTTCCTATCTATCTATCTATCTATATATATATATAGTAAAGAACTGTTATTCCTATTTCCCACATCTTTGCCTAAAGACCCTTGATTCCAAAATCATAACTCAGAGGGAAAGGGGTTACATCTGCCACTCCAAGGGAGGCTTCTGCCTTCCTTAGCAGACACCTGTCTTTCAAACCGAGATAGTATGTGATAGAAATGTTGAACCTTGAAATATAACTTTATTTTCTGGAGGGAGGCATATTTTATTAAGAGGAGGGAACTTTTGTATTCTAGGAGAAGAAAGGGGAAAGAGGTGGTGGGGTTTGAATAGTTGTTTGTTTTGTTCGTTTTTATTAAAAAGGTGGGAAACAAAGGCCTGGGAAGGATAGATAAGATTCTGAGAAAATGGGACATAAAACTAGTAAGCAAGAGTCAGGGAATAAAAATGGGAATAGAGGCGTGCCAGCAGAGATACCCCGGGAAAGCCCTCTGGGAGTTATGTTAGCTAACTGGAATACTAACCCAAGTACAAGAAAAAAGAGCAAAGTCAAAATGATACAGTTTTGTATGTTTGATTGGGCCGATAAGGAAATAAGATCCGACCATGTTTTCTGGCCCAGATATGGCTCTTTTAAAGTTTAGATCTGTCAGGCTTTACAAGTATTTGTAGATTCAAAGGAGCCTTTTAACACAGAAGAGGGCAAGTATGCTTCATGCTGGGTGGGAAACATAGAGTCTAAGGGGATAAGAATTTTAAAGTTATCAGAGACCCAAGGAAAGGAAAAAAAGGGAAAACAAGAAAGAGAAGGGCTGGGACCCCCTGGAAGCATTGCCCCCTCCAGTCCTGCCTGCCCCCCCCCCCCCCCAAGCCCAGGCTCCTATGCGCCACTTGCAGCTGCACCGCCGGTCCTGGGGCCCGAGGTCCCGCCTGTCCCGGCTCTCATGGCACCACCCGCGGCTCCACCTCTTGTCCCAGTGGCGGCGGCTCCGCCGGTGGCCTCGGTGTTCCTACCTCCTCCTCCAGCCCCTGAGGGTCCAGAGGCAGCCCAGCCCCCCCCCTTACAGTGTCCCGCCCGTCCCTAGCCCGGGTATCGGCTCCGCGGCAGCCCAGCCCGCCGCTTTTGGGGCCCACCCCGCCCCTGTCCCGGCCCCGGTGGCGGCCCCAGTCCCGGCTCCGGCCCCAGTTCCGATGTCTGCAGCCGTTCCACCAGCCCCTGCCCCTGCTGCATTGTCTGCCGCGGCTCCATTGAACCCGGCTTCGGCCCCGCGGGCCGCGCTGGGTCCGCCGGCAGCTCAGAGTCCTGCCGCCATGACTGCTGTGGACCGCGCGCAGAGGGTCCACGCCAGACTCTGGTATCCGCCGGAAGAGCTTGTCCCCTTGGCAGTTCCGGTGGCAGTCCCCGCCTGTGCCCCTCCACTCCTGGAGGAATCAGCCTCGGAGAGGACTCCCACCTCCTACCCCCCCTCCCTCGCCTGCACCGTTCCCCTGGCAACGACCGCTTCTGCTGTTCCTCTTAAAGGAGAAGCAAAACACCAAAGTATGGAGAACTCAGTTACAGAACAGCCCTCTCCCGACACCCCCCCAAGACAGGAAAGAAGTATCATAAGAGAAAAAGGACACAAGAACTGGGATGGGGAAGTCTGTTTGTTCCCTTTAAGAGAAGTTCCAATGGGGGCCGGTGGAACAGGATTTGTAAACGTCCCACTCACTTCTTCAGAGGTTAGAAATTTTAAAAAGGAGATCAAAGGATTATTAGAAGATCCCCTGGGAACAGCTGAACAATTAGAGCAATTGTTAGGCCCAAACATTTTCACTTGGGAAGAGATGTAAGCAATAATGAAAATACTATTTTCTCAAGAGGAATGAGAAATTATTAGAGTTGCAGGTATGAGAATTTAGGAAAGAGAAAACCAGCAGGGACCACCAGGGGACCAGAAAATGCCATTGACACCTCCTGCTTGGAATCACAATGAAGAGGTTGGGCGAAGGAATATGAATGATTACTGTAATTTAATAATCAAAGGAATAAAAGAGGCAGCACCTCGGGGGCAGAATTTAAAAAAGGCTTTTGAAGGGCAACAGGGAAAGGAAGAGTCTCCAACTGAATGGTTAGAGAGACTTAGGAGAAATATGAAACAATTTTCTGGGATAGATCCTGAAACAGCAGCTGGGCAGGCTTTATTAAGAGTCAATTTTGTGACTCATGCTTGGCCTGATATAAGGAAGAAACTAGAAAAATTGGAAGACTGGCATGAAAGATCATTAAACAACTTATTAAAAGAGGCTCAGAAAGTTTATGTCAGGAAAGATGAAGAAAAAGCCAAAATAGAAGCCAAAATTATGGTAGCCACTATGAGAAAAAGTAACTTTCAAAGGAATCTGAGGTCTCCGAATATCACTCCTAGGAATTCGGGCTTTAGAAAAGGGGAAAAAGGGAAAAACAGGAACCCAGTACAAACAAAAACTCAGGAGCATTCTAGAACTGCTTGCTATTACTGTGGAGAGGAAGGGCATTTTAGAAGAGAATGCCCTCATTCAAAGAAGGATGTAAAAATCTTCCGAGAAATAAACCCAGATGAGGAATAGGGATGTCACCGGCTCTATTTTCTGGAGGACAAATACGATCTAGAGCCTGTGATAACATTAAAAGTCAGTCCCCAGGAGGAGGAGTTAGAATTTGTGGTTGATACAGGGGCTGAAAGAACCTGCCTAATGAATACTCCAAAAGGTTGTAGTATAAGATACCGTAAAAGTAACGGGCAAAAAGAGAAAGTTTTATAGTTCCTGTCATAAAAGACATGGTAATCGAAGGGGAAACTAGAATTTGGATGGGGAATGTTTTATTAGTCCCTGGGGCAGGTAGCAATTTATTAGGGAGGTATTTACAGGTGGAGCTGGGAATAGGAGTTGTACCAAAAGAAGGGAAAATGACGGCTAGAATTTTAAAACTTGGTCAAGAAGATGAAAAGAAAATTAACAAGGAGGTGTGGGCTGGAGAAGGGAATAGAGGAGGACTGGATATTGACCCCATAAGGGTCACAATTGAGAAAGAAGAATGTCCCATACGTGTACGTCAGTACCCTGTATCCTTAGAAGGACAAGAAGGCTTAAAACCGGTAATAGAGGGACTAATAAAGGATGGGACATTAGAACCCTGTATGTCTCCTCATAACACCCCTATTCTGCCAGTAAAAAAGCCTGATGGGACTTATAGATTAGTGCAAGACCTACAGGAAATTAATAAGAGGACTCGGGCTTGTTATCCTGTGGTACCCAATCCCTATACTCTCCTGAGGAAAGTCCCACTCCAGCACCAGTGGTTTAGTGTAGTGGATTTAAAGGATGCCTTCTGGACCTGCCCACTGGCTGAAGAAAGCCGAGATATTTTCGCCTTTGAAGGGGAGGATCCAAATACCGGGAGAAGGCAGCAACTGAGATGCACAAGATTACCACAGGGATTTACAGAATCGCCAAACCTATTTGGACAAGCTTTAGAAATAATATTACAAACTTTCCCTACTCCACCAGGAATACAAATCATCCAATACGTGGATGATCTCTTATTATCTGGGGAAGCTGAAAGTGAAGTCAGAGAAGCAACGATAAAACTTCTGAAATTTCTTGGAGAAAAGAGGTTAAGAGTATCAAAAGGGAAACTGCAATTTGTAGAATCAGAAGTAAAATATCTTGGTCACTTAATAAGCAAGAGAAGTTGAAAATTAAACCCCGAGAGAATCAAAGGGATTCTATCCCTTCCCCCTCCCTCTTCAAAGAGAGAAATTAGAAAACTACTTGGATTATTGGGATATTGTAGACTATGGATTGAAGGATATACACAAGCTGTAAAATTTCTGTATGAAAAGTTGACAGAAGGAGATGATATAAAATGGACCAAAGAGGATAATGGTAAATTAGAGGAATTGAAATTAAAACTCTCCTCAGTACCAGCTTTAAGCTTACCCTCATTAGAAAAAGCCTTCCATCTGTATGTAAATGTGGAAAGTGGAGTAGCTCATGGAGTTTTGGCTCAGGAGTGGGGGGAGTGAAGAGACCAATAGCTTACTTGTAAAAGATGTTAGATCCAGTAAACCATGGCTGGCCAATATGTATTCAAGCTATAGCAGCTACTGCAATCTTGGTAGAAGAAAGTCATAAGCTTAATTTTGGGAGCAAGCTGATAGTGCACACACCTCATGCAGTTCAAAATGTGCTAGACCAGAAAGCTGAAAAATGGT
Source organism: Aphelocoma coerulescens (assembly GCF_041296385.1). Lineage (NCBI taxonomy): Eukaryota > Metazoa > Chordata > Aves > Passeriformes > Corvidae > Aphelocoma > Aphelocoma coerulescens. The sequence continues at coordinate 6,028,349 of NW_027184080.1, read as the reverse complement.
TAACAGACTCTAGGATGCTAAAATATGAAGCAATTCTGATAGATAGTGATGATTTGACATTAGAAGTGAGTAAGAGCCTAAATCCATCTCAATTCTTATATGGGGAGCCAAAAGATAACCTGACACATAACTGCTCAGAAATTATCCAATACCAAACCAAAGTTCGAGAAGATCTCGAGGAACAAGCCCTTTCAGAAGGAGAAATAATATATGTAGACGGTTCTTCCAGATGTGTACAAGGAAAAAGAATGTCAGGGTATGCTTTAGTTGATGGGGGGACTAAGCAAACCATTGAAAAAGGAAAATTACCCTCAAACTGGTCAGCTCAGACTTGCAAATTATATGCCCTAAAAAGGGCACTGGAATATTTAGCACACAAGAAGGGAACTATATATACTGATTCAAGGTACGCCTTTGGAGTAGTACATACCTTTGAAAAAATTTGGGAAGAAAGGGGATTACTTAATTTAAAGGGAAAGGGGTTGTACTACTTTGAAAACAAACTAGTGGGAGACACCAGGTCAGAATAACAATTTAATAGGGAAATAAAACAAGGGAAAAAAATATAAAGGCATATAACACTGGGTTAAACTGACAGAGTCAGAATACAACCTGACACCCTGTTAATCAGGGTGGTGGTAGCAGTCCAGTAGAATGGTGGCTGCAGTCCTCCTGAAGCAGTGATCCTGTAGAAAGAAGGTCTGCTTTTCCTCAGAAAGTCCAGTGGTGGCTATGTAGCTCCTGTCCTCTGGAGATCCAATGGAAAGGTTGTTTCTGGTGTTCAGAATCTCAGATTATATGCAGGATGGAATGCTTGGTTTCTCCCTCTGGGTGGAGCATCTCACAATGGGGTAATGAGTCATGAGGCCAAGTGTTGATCAGGCTCATTAACAGAAGATAGTCCAGAGGGAGTTATATCTGAGTCATTCAGCAGGACAATGATGGGCCATTAACAGAAAGATAGTCTGTGGGGAAGGAGGCAAGGAAACACTGCCCCACCTGATTTCAACAGCTCATGAGGATGGTAATAGAATACACTGCAACCCAGGACAGGGTTGATACATGAAGGACTTATTTTAGAGGTTTTAGAGGCATTAGAATTACCTGAAGAGATAGCTGTAGTACATATAAAAGGACACCAAAAAGGAATGACCTCAGAAATAAGAGGAAATAATTTGGCAGATCAAGAAGCTAAGGATGCTGCAGAAAATGGGATAACAAGGGTTATGTTAATTTTGACCTCAAAGAACAAAAAATTGGAGACACCAAAATTCAGTGAAACAGAGGAAAAAGAATTAAGATAGGGGGAAAGCCAGATGAATGTGGAAAATGGAAATTTCCTGATGGAAGACAGTTAGTTATTAAGTCACTCACCAGAAAAATATTAGAAAACATGCATCAAAAAACTCCTTGGGGTACCAAGGCTTTGTGTGATCACTTTCTAAGGAATTATGGGTGCATTGGAATTTATGGGTTGGCTAAACAAATAACTGAAAGATGTACGGTTTGCCAAAAAAGTAAATAAAAAGGTTATTACCACCGGCCTGGTTCCTATGGTATATCACCGTGTCCCGCAGCCATAGGGACGAGGAGGAGGATAAGATCCAGCAGGCAGGAATTGTGCAGCAAGATTGATTTATTTCATTATTTTACAAACTCTTTTATAGACTTTTTTCTTCATAGTCTAATTGGACAAAGGACCAGCCACCCCTTGGGGGTGATTGGCCAAAATCCTAAAACATCCATTGTCAAAATATTTTCTACTATACCGTAAACAAGACTTTTCAAGGTTGCAGGTGTCTTGGTTGTTTACATCCCCTGCCACCTCTTCTGTGAGAGAGAAAAGTCTCTCACGGACTTAGAAACTAGCAAGAAAATCCTTGCTAGCAGCATTTTTGTATCTACAAAAGGTGATGAGAAAAACAACTCCAGGAGGTCGTGAGTTAGCTCTCCGACCATTTCAAAGTATCCAAGTGGACTTTAACAAACTCCCCCAAGTGCAGAGGTGGAAATTCTTGTTAGTAATAACAGACCATCTTACCCATTGGGTGGAAGCTCTTCCCACTGTCAGAGCCACAGCCAATGTAGTATGTAAAACCCTCTTAGAACAAATTATTCCCAGGTATGGAATGATTAATAGGATAGACTCAGAGGGACACACTTTACATCAAAAGTTCTGCAGCAACTAACTCAAGCCTTGGGAATAAAATGGGAACTACATACCCCATGGCACCCACAGAGTTCAGGATGGGTAGAGAGGATGAACCAAACTTTAAAGAGAACTTTAACTAAATTATTAATTGAAACTCAAATGTCATGGGTAAAATGCCTACCTCGGGCTTTATTGAGGGTTTGGACACAACCCAGGTCAGACCTAGGAGTGTCACCTTACGAAATGATGTTTGGGTTACCCTTTCTGACCACCCAACATGAAACTGCTACCTATGAATTAGGGGAAATGAGTGTTAAAGAATATGTTACACAATCGTAAGGACCTTTGAAGATTTGCAGCTAAAAGGGCTAATCCCTCAAACCACACCTTTAGACTTTAAAATCCATAATATCCATCCAGGGGAGTGGGTACTAGTAAAAACGTGGAAAGAACAATCTTTAGCTCCACAATGGGAAGGTCCTTTTCAGGTGCTACTGACAACTGAGGCGGCGATCCGGACCAAGGAGCGAGGGTGGATCCACGCCAGAAGAATCAAAGGACCCGTGGAAGAATCTAAGGAGTGGACTATAACATCTATGCCTGATGATACCAAGTTAACTCTTAAGCGGGAACTTGTAGATACAAAATGCTGCTAGCAAGGATTTTCTTGCTATTTTCCAGCTCCGTGAGAGATCATAGATGCCTTACCAGGGGATCCTGAGGTAACAGACATGGTCGAAGCCTGCTCTAAGGGGAGATCTGGGAACCAGAAAAGGTCTGCTTTGGCTGCGTTCCTGCAGCCTGTTCACACATCTTCTGATTGTGAACCAAAGCCACCAAACAGGCGAAAATACGGAAGCGGCCTAAGCTGAGCCAAAAAGAGAACACACCGATCCCCCAGTGCAAGAGGTGTGGCAGGCCAGGGCATTGCTCGGACTGTTGTAGATCCCTGACTCATGCTGATGGTCGGCCTTTGTCGGGAAACTTCCACCGGGGTGCAAGGAGGGGGAATTGCTCTTCGATGCAGTCGCTCCCCCAGAGAGTGGCACAGGTACAGGTGCAGGCCTACCCAGCCACCCTAGAGACAGCACCCAGGGATCAGACGGGTTTGACGTCCATACCTCAGCCGCAGTCGTCTTAGACTCTAGCGGTATTTATAAGGTTCCCTTGGATGCATATGGACCCCTAGCCCAGGGATCCAGTGCAATGCTGGTGGGAAAACCTGATGTTGCCCATCAAGGAATCTTAGTGCACTCAGGAGTTATTGACGCTGACTTTAAAGGTCAGATTTGCGCTATGGTCTCCATGCAAAAACCCCCTGTAAGTATTCCTGAAATACCTGCCTTGCTAGATTAGTGCCTTTTAAGTCTTGTGTCCCCAGGATAGAACAACAAACTCACGAAGATAGTGGCAGTGGATCTACGGGACTTCCGCAGGCCTTCTGGACTGCAGACATCTCTGACCAAAGGCCACAGATGACATGTACCCTGATCATGCCGAACGCCCGTCCGCCCCAGACTCAGCTTCAAGGTTTGATTGATACGGGTGCTGATGTAACTATCATCTCCTTCTCTGCGTGGCCTCCCACATGGCCTTTATCCCCTGTGGGATCGGCCATCGCAGGAGTAGGAGGAACCACACAGAGCTATTTAAGCGAACGGCCTGTGGTGGTGAAGGACTCAGAGGGACACACAGCTACAATTAGGCCTTATGTTACTACCACTTCCCTTAACCTTTGGGGGACGGGATGTGTTGGCAGCTTGGGGGGTACGGATTGGGACAAATTTTTAGCAGGAGTCACTGTGCGTAAGGGCGCACAGTATCCTACACTGCCTTTTCAGTGGTTCATTAACACACCAATCCAAGTCAGACTCTGCTCAGTTAGTTGAATTAAGGGCTGTTATAATGGCTTTTCAATGATTATCACAAGAACCTTTGAATTTGGTTACAGAAGCCGTCTATAAAAAGTTTGTATACAATTAATCAACTTACAGTACCACAAAATTCAAATAATCCTGTTATTCTGAAACATTTTCTCTCATTGCAGTCTTTAGGCGACAGACAACTGCCCCAGGAAAAAGTCTGGGTACGGAATTTACTCACTAACCAGTGGGAAGGCCCTCATGAGCTTGCGTTTCCACAGATACTGGGGTACGGTGGCTACCTTCAAAATGCGTTTGCCCTGACCTACGGCACCAGAGGCAGAACAGGTAACCTCCAAATGATGGCCAGAACGCCAATCATCCAAATGGCGACCAGAATGTAGATCATCAGCCTAATGACTCTTCTGATGATGACCAGGATGTCAACCATCAGGCGGATGGTCCTTCCACAAGCAGAGACTGAACTTTAAATTTCTTGTTATGGAGTATGATAGTTAAAGCCTTAAGGACATATTTAGAATTAATAACTGATGTAAATTTCTATTTAGGATTAATAGTAGAGTTGTTATCTTATAAAACAAAAAGGGGGAATTGTAGATACAAAAATGCTGCTAGCAAGGATTTTCTTGCTATTTTTTAAGTCCGTGAGAGACTTTTCTCTCTCACAGAAGAGGTAGCAGAGTAAGTAAACAACGAAGCCACCTGCAACCTTGAAAAGTCTTGTTTATGGTATAGTAGAAAATATTTTGACAATGGATGTTTTAGGATTTTAGCCAATCACCCCAAGGGGTGGATGGTCCTTTATCCAATTAGACTATGAAGAAAAAAGTCTATAAAAGAGTTTGTAAAATAATGAAATAAATCAATCTTGCTGCACAATTCCTGCCTGCTGGATCTTATCCTCCTCCTCGTCCCTATGGCTGCGGGACACGGTGATATACCCTAGTGTCTTGGGGTGACCTTATGTTGTGTATCCCATATGGCTGCCTATGCCCAGAAATTAATTTTTGTGCCTTTCTATGCCTCTAAACTGAGCCTGAGAGGGGGAAGGAAAAACTGAGCAAAACTTTTCAAAGCAGTTTGCAGATTGTTCAAGGTCACACACAGATAGCAATTGGTTTCCCAGCTGAGGCAGGGGAGGGAGGAAGCACCCGGCTTCCTGTTTCCCAAGGACAGTTTTTTGGCCAGTGGTTCAGTTGCTTTGTTCTCTGGAGAGAGACTGAGAGTTGAATTTTTCCTTCCCTGGAATTTCAGATTTTCTCACTTTTCTACTGGACTGCTTGATTGCTTTAACATCAGAGCACATTGGGAGGACTTTCCACAGGGCACAGAGGTCCTGGCCCCGGCCCATGCCCCAGCTCCGAGGAGACCAAAGGGAGGACTCGAACACTTTCCCAGGTTTTTTCCTCCACAGCAAAATATTTTATTATTTAGCCTTATTTTCCTTTTCCCATGTGTTTGTTAAATAAATAGTTTTATCTCCTTCACTTTCCTTCAAGGAAAATTTATTTTTCCTGAATCTGTTGGAGGAGGGGTGGTTATGCCTTCTCTCAGAGGATATATTTCCAAATTTGGCCAAACTGGAACACCTAGGGCCTAGGCCTGCGGTAATAGGAACTGGGGGTTAATGCGCTGGGAAAACCCAAATGACCCAAGGGATACATGAAGAATCACACCTGAATGGGAAATAAGGCCAAGCTTATATCAGTGGTTTCAACTCTTGCCTGGAAAAGTCCTGAGACACCTCCGATACCCTCTGTCATAGGTTAGCAAGCATAGTCCCGGAAGGGATATCCTTGCTAAGGGGTGCTTACAGCTTCCTCTGGGACCTGACAGAGCCTATCAGCTGGCCAGTTTGAATATGGACAATTCTTTAAGCCACTTAAGGTTGTGACTGCCTCTGTGATACACACTTAAGAATAGACAAACTCCCCCCGCAAGCTCTCTCTTGTTTCTGGTGCTGGGACAGGTGGCTGTGGGCCCCGTGCAGGAGCCAGCGGGCCTGGCCAGGCCCTGCTTGGGCCAGGCCGGGCCAGGCCACGGCCATCCTGGAGTCGATGGGCCCTGTTCCATCCATGGAATCTCCCCCTCACTGCCTTGCTGTGGGCAGCCAGACTGGCTTGGCTCTCCCCCCTCTCCACTGCGATAAGAAAAATTCCAGCTGCAAGGCCGAGGTGAGATCAACCCTTTTATTGCTGTGAAGAGCTGAAAACCTGAAGGAAGAGAGAGGAGATGCTTAAAGCTGAAATTCTGTTGTGAAGCTATAATATATCAGAGTATCCCGCTGTAATTTCATGAAGGCATGGAGGGGTGGAGTGTTCAACTCATAAGCAGAAGCACCTGCGCTGAGATAGGCAGATGCTGACGCAGCTGTAATTTCATGAGAAGTTTGGACAGGGAGAGATGGACCAGATGAGGGCTTTTGCTCCAAATGGGAAAGGAGAAAACCTCACTTCCTAGAGATGGTCCCAGAGATCGTCCTAACGATGAAGATGAGGAAGACCCTTTGCTCCCAGGGAAGGAGAAGGGCCTCTGTTTTTTGTTTCTGAACAGCTCAGCCTTAAAATTGTACCCCAAAAAACTTCACGAGTGGACCCTCGAAAGCAGTTGTGAGAAAAGGCTGCAAGTCGGGGGAAGGGAGTCACATGCGAGCAGAGAGACCTCTTCCTAAATGGACTGAACAATATTTGGAAGTGCGTGGCTGTCTCATTGTGATGATGTTTTCATAGCACGAGCAGGAAGAGACTTCTCTTTCTAAATGGACTGAACAAGGTTATTATGGAAGTGGTAAACAGACTGACCATCTTAAGGGTTGTTTTTTTTACATTGTCAGTGGGAGAAGGGAGGAAGGTGGGGGGAGGAGGAGAGTTCTGAAGGTATGGTATAATTTTTTTTTTTTTTCCCCTCTTTTAGGTCTGTTAATAGACTTCTTTATATTCTTTCAAGTTTGGTGCCTGCTTTGCATTTCTCCTAATTCTTATCTCACAGAAGATAAACAGTAATGAGTATTTTGGGCAAAACCACTACACCCTCCTTGGGGAGGAATATTTCCACTCCAAACAGGAGAATCAGGAGTATTTCGGGCTGAGGGTTCTCATATTCTGGCCTTAGCCTGTGATTTATTTAAAAAGGAGGAAGAATTTCTACCTCCAACAGTGCCATACCACATACCCTGTCTGATTAATCCTAATACTGGACAAGCTAGCTGGGTTAAATATAAATGTCTAGACTGTAAAAACTATTGGTATTGTAGTTCACTATGACGACACTCTCATTGCATGAAGTGTCGAACACCAAATCTATTCCCCCTCCAGGTAAAGCAAAGAACATCTGAAATAGTAACCTTGCTTTGTGGATGGGAATTACTAGTGCCTGTTGAATGGGAGATACCTGAGGAATGGTGGGAAGCCACAATTAAGAAGTGTCAAAAGCAATTTGCTTGGAAATTACCAAAGAGGAAGTAATGAGAAAATGGAGGACAAGACTGAACTGACCACTGTATTTGCCACCAAGAAGATCATATACTCCTGCTGTGGGTAGCAACCCCATAGGTATGGGAGGTGGAGGTGTCATGTGTTAGCAAGCATAGTCCCAGAAGTGATGTTCTTGCTAAGGGGTGCTTACAGCTTCCTCTGTGACCTGACAGGACCTATCAGCTGGCCAGTTTGAATATGGACAATTCTTTGAGCCGCTGAATATTGTGACCGCCTCTGTGATACACACTTAAGAATAGACACACCCCAGGCAGAGCTCTGTCTCGTTTCCGGTGCTGGGACAGGTGGCTGTGGGCCCCGTGCGGGGGCCAGCCGGCCTGGCCCAGGCCCTGCTTGGGCCAGGCCGGGCCGGGCCACGGCCATCCTGGAGCTGATGGGCTCTGTTCTACCCGCGGAACCCCCCCACAGCCCTGCTGTGGGCAGCCGGAGTGTCTCGGCTCCCCTTCTCCAGTGCGGCCGAGATTCAGCTGAAGCTGCCCTGCTGTCTGGCAAAAGATCATGTGGCCAACAGCGATAAGTGAAATTCCAGCTGCAAGGCCCAGGTGAGATTAACCCTTTTAGTGCTGTGAAGAGCTGAAAACCTGAGGGAAGAGAAAGAGGAGATGCTTAAAGTTGAAATTCTGTTGTAAAGCTATGATATATCAGAGTACCCATTGTAATTTCACGAAGGCATGGGGGGGGTGGAGTGTTCAACTTGTACTTGTGAGCAAAAGCACCTGCTCTGAGATAGGCAGATGCTGAAGCAGCTGTAATTTAATGAGAAGTTTGAACAGAGAGCGATGGAAGCGATGAGGACTTTTGCTCCAAATGGAAAAGGAGAAGACCTCAGTTCCTAGAAATGCTCCCAGAGATAGTCCTAAAGATGAAGATGAGGAAGACCCTTTGCTCCAAATGGGAAGGAGAAGGGCCTCTGTTCTTAGAGATGAAATGTTCCCAGAGATGGGTGAAGAGAACTTTTGTTTCTGAATGGCTCAACCTTAAAATTGTACCCCAAAAAACTTCAAGAGTGGACCCTCGAAAGCAGTTGTGGGAAAAGCTGCAAGCCGGGGGAAGGGACTCACATGCGAGCAGAGAACCAACCCGGGCGGCTGTCTCATTGCGATAATGTGTCCATAGCATGGGCAAGAGAGACTCCTCTTCCTAAATGGACTGAACAAGGTTCAACAGACTGAACATCTCAAGGGTTGTCTTTTTACATTGTCACTGGGAGAAGGGAGAAAGGTGGGGGGAGGAGAAGTGTTCTGACGGTGTGGTATGATTTTTTTTTCTTCTATTAGGTCTGTTAATAAACTTCTTTATATTCTTTCAAGTTTGGTGCCTGCTTTGCGTTTTTCCTGATTCTTATCTCACAGAAGGTAAACAGTAATGAGTATTTTGGACCAAACTACTTCAGGAGGTATAAGCCATATCGGACCTCTGTTATTCCTTTATCTGTCACTCCTCTTTTGTCTCTTCCCTCTGGGCATACCGACAAAGCCATGCCATAGGTGTTACCGAAAGGTCTATATGGAAAAACACCTAGGTTCCTTTTTCATTGCACATACCCATGTCAACAGTCACTGTTATAACCCATCCAAAGTAGAAAACTGTATGCAAAATGGGAAAAAGTACTGGATTGCAGAAAACCTAGGAACGAGTGGTAGCAGGTTGGGATGTAAATGTCCAAAAGGAGAAAGATGGATGTGTTTCACATATATTGTTGGGAGTAAAGTCTCAGACTTAGTAAAAGAACAACTGGTAAATAAGGAGGCAAAGCCAGCACTGCAATCTAACTCTATATTGACCCCAATTCAAGACATGTATGTGAAACTCAAACAACAATTAGAAAATGAAAAGGAAATCTCAAAATTTGGAAAAAACCTGTTTGTGGAATTAGGGGAAAGGATAAGTAAGGAGCTTAATGTAACCAACTGTTGGGTCTGTGGAGAGCCTCTGATGACAGAGGAATGGCCATGGAAAGGCAGTAGCTTAAGCCCAATAGAACTCCTTAAGTGGAATCGGACATAGATAAGTGGAGAAAACAGACCAGAAGGGTGGGTACTGAGTTCAACAGTGATAGGAGAGGAGTGTCTTTGGCGTACCGGGAACAATTTCCTCAATGAAGTAAGAAATACTCCCTGTAAGAGATATAAGGTCAGTAATGGAACTTTTACATGGTGGGTGCCTGAGAAACCAACTCTGTATTGGACTCAGAGAAAAACAAAGGAAGATAATTGTAAGTACAATAATAAGGTCAAACTCTTTCAATGCAATGATACAAACAAAAATCTTTATTTTGGGATCTCAGACATTTCAGAATTTTGGGAAAATATAAATCAACTGTTCCAGTTCGGCCAAATTTAGAAATATATCCTCTGAGAGAAGGCATAACCACCCCTCCCCCACCAGGTTTGGGAAAAAATAAATTTTCCTCGAAGGAAAGTGAAGGAGATAAAACTATTTATTTAACAAACACACGGGAAAAGGAAAATAAGGCTAAATAATAAAATATTTTGCTGTGGAGGAAAAAACCTGGGAAAGTATTCGAGTCCTCCCTTTGGTCTCCTCGGAGCTGGGGCAGGGCCCAGGGCCTGACCTCTGTGCCCAGTGGAAAGTCATCCCCATGTGCTCTGATGTTACAGCAATCAAGCAGTCCAGTAGAAAAGTGAGAAAATCTGAAATTCCAGGGAAGGAAAAATTCAACTCTCAGTCTCTCTCCGGAGAAAAAGCAGCTGAACCACTGGCCAAAAACTGTCCTGGAAGCAGGAAGCTGGGTGCTTCCTCCCTCCCCTGCCGCAGCTGGAAACAAATTGCTATCTGTGTGTGACCTTGAACAAGCTGCAAACTGCTTTGAAAAAGTTTTGCTCAGTTTTTCCTTCCCCCTCTCAGGCTCAGTTTAGAGGCATAGAAAGGCACAAAAATTAATTTCTGGGCATAGGCAGCGATATGGGATACACATCATAAGGTCACCCCAAGACATTAACAAAAAGTTGACTACTGGAGGGTACCAGATGGCCTATTTTGGATATGTGGAAAAAGGGCATATGCAAAGCTCCCCTCTCGGTGGAAAGGGAGTTGTACCCTGGGAATCATACACCCAGAATTCTTTCTTTTACCAGAGCCAGACGGAGATCAACTAGGAATACCAGTGTATGAGGATCTGAAAAGGAATAAAAGAGAATTGATTGGAGGATCTCAAAAATGGGGAGATGAGGAATGGCCGCTGAGCTCATAATTGAAACATATGGGCCAGCCACCTGGGCACAAGATGGGAGTTGGGGGTATTGAACTCCAATTTACATGCTGAATCATATTATAAGACTCCAAGCAGTTGTAGAAATAATAATGAACCAAACTGGTCAGGCATTGGAATTACTAGCTAGCCAACAAAGCCAAACAAGAGCTGCGGTGCATCAGAATAGGTTGGCTTTAAACTATCTATTGGCTGAAGAAGGAGGTGTTTGTGGAAAATTTAATACATCAGATTGTTGTTTGAAGATAGATGACCATGGGGATGCTGTCCTAGATATAGCCAACAATATCAGAAAAATAGCCCACATACCAGTCCAAAAGTCGGAATCCGCACTAAAACTTAGTTAGTGGGATAATGTATTTGGAATAGAATGGTGGAAGAAGCTAGGTTTCTTCCTTTTATGTGCCACTGCGGGCTTGATATTTCTCCCTTGCCTGATCCCCTGTTTTATTCGATTAATATCTACCGTGGTCCAAGGCATGCAGATAGTACCAATGCCTGTGGAACCAAAATTGGCTACATCTGGAATGGCACAAAAGATCATGGTGTTAAAGAAGCAAAATGATATCAAAGACCCCTTTGAAGAAGCAAGATTGATTTGTGAAAAAAAATGAGCAAATAATAAAGGCTAGAAAACAAGGGATACTGCTCAAGCCAAATGATCTGTAAAAAAAGGAAAAGGGAGGTATTGTTATGAATGTACTGTGGTATTGGCTTTTCGCATGTTACATAATTGTTATGAATGTATTGTGATGTTGGGGTTTTTTTTATGTTCCTTAGTGTTAGAAAAACTTTACCTAGGTTCTGTAATACATGATATAGAATGCCTATTGTTTATGTAGTCAATTTAGAAAAGATAGGCAGAGAAAGCCTTCACATTCCTGGAGTATCTTATCAGAGAAAGAAGAAGACCCGAAACCAGAGAGAAGAATTTATGGAGGGAGCAGAGATGGAATGGAGCCAAGGAGGAAGATAAGGCTGATGGGATGATACACAGAAACTCCAAAGAATTTATGAATCATGCATGAGTGTGATGAATATGCAATAAGAGATGTATTTTAAAGACGATCTTTTGGATGTAGAGGTGTGACTTTGGATCTCTGCCAAAGCACCCGGCTGTAATACCCTTTTTGCTATTGTCTCCTAATTGTCCCCTTTTATTAAACTTTCCTTAAAATTTTACTAAGTGAACCTCGTTTTTCACATGAGGAATGATAAATTGCATAGGAATTCCACTGATTGACACAAGGAAAAGAAAAGGGGAGGTATTAGGTGAATCGGGAAGTCTGTACCTCTCAAATACCTCAGCCAGTGGGGAAAAAGAGAGGGAAATGCGGCCGGAAAATTAGGATAAAAAGGAGGCTGCGTCCTTTAACAATTTGAGAGACCCCAGGGGAAATGCCCACAATCTCTCCCTTTATTCGAATAAAGTAACAGGACTCCTTTGTCTCCTTTTTAGACATAAACCTCTGGTGTTTGTAGATGAATTTTCCTGACAAAAACCTCCAGTGGTGGAAGACTCTACCACATCCATGGGGAGGTTGTTTTGAATCGGGGGGGGGGGGGGGGGGGGGGGGGATGGGGAAGCAGAGGTTAAATGATTTGCTAAGGAGTTGTTTGTTAAAAGCAATGCATACAGCTTGCTCAACACTTATTGTGCCTACCAAAGCAGCATGAGAAGATATGACTATTGATAAAAGGAAGGAATCTTGACCAAAGATCCTGTTTTCGAACCTAAAACTAACTTAAACCAGCCTTGAAGTTTGGACTTGGGCCAGGGACAGAAAGAGCATGCGCAGGGAAGCAAGGTGAAAAGTTCAGAATGAGGAAGACCCTTTACTTCATCTGAGGAAGACCCTTACCCCATCTCAGCTACCCCTGCCCACGACCACCAGACAACACTGCGCAAGCGCGACCAAGATGTAAATGACTTTTGGGCTCATTGTAATATGAGGCGCGGCTAGGCTGGGCTAGGTAATGAATATGCATAGGCATATTGGGAAACTTAATGAATATGGAACTTGTAACCCGATATATACCATACTGAATGCAGCTGTCAGCAAGCATGACTTTGGAGGCGCTATCCCCCATGCGTCCCAGCGCTGGAATAAATATACCTACTTTACTACTTATTCCAGTAGTGGAGTCTTTTCTGCATATCAGTTTCAGTGAGTGATGGTTCTCACTGTAAAAAATTTCTTTCTGAAATTGAGATGAAACTTCTCCTGGTACAACTTGAACTCGTCCCTTGTCTTCTCCATGCAGTTCCTTGTGAAGAGACAGCCTCTATCCTCTTTGTAGGTGCCCTTTAAGTACTGGAACATTGTGATGAGGTCCCTTCTGAACCTTCTCCAGGGAGAAAAGACCCAACTACTTCAATCTTTCCTCATAGGGCAGGTTTTCCAGCCCTTTGATCATCTTCGTGGACTTCCTTTGGACCTATTCCAGTCTCTCCATGTCTTTCTTGCTGGCTTTTCCCAATCACCTGTTTCATTTTTATAGTAATAGTTTCTAGGAGGACTTGTTCCATTACTTTCCTGTCAGGGTCTCCTTCCCCTGCCATGTAGCCCTGGGAGAGGGGCCCTGGGGGGAGAGACGGGGTTTCCCGAGCCCCTGGTCAGCCTCGTTCCCGATTAGTTGTTTTGTGTTTCCCTGAGTGGGCAAGGACCCTTGGTCCCGTGACTGTGAGAGTTCCTCGCCAGAGCTCCGGCCATGTGGCTGGAGAAATAAACATCTCTGAAACATCGATCAAGAATCTGTCCATATATATTCCTTTTCCACGGCCTCCTGGTTTGATACATCGTGTTGCAGTATCCCTGCTGTAACAAATGGTGGCGAATTGCGAGCAGAACAATCCCTGATCCCTAAGCGACTGATTTGTTTCAGTAAACCCTAGAAACTTTGGATTCCTCTTCTTGTTTTTGTTCTCCTATTCCATCTCTAAACTATGGAGGAATCGTGGGAAGACTCTTGGCTCTCAGAGCCGCATATGGACATTTATCTTAAACTTGAAGATTCTTGAACAAGGATTTGTAAATTTTAGCTTAATTCAAGCTCAGAAAGAACTGAAACACTTCCTTTCATGGTTGTTTAAGAACTTTTTCTATGTTTCTTGGGATTTAATTCTTACCAAAGACTTTTGGAAGACTGTTTGGACACAGTTAATTTTTGAGTCAAAATATATGCCGATGGAAGAATATTTTCGTGAATATTATTTAATTACCGAGACTGTTGAGCAATGTCATCAGTGTCCTGGTGAAGGGAAGCCTGGCTCAGGGACCATGCGGCCTCGGCCACGTGGACCGAGCCCTCTGTGAGCAGCAGCGAGGCAGTTCCCGCGCACGGGCGGAGCCATGCGAGCCGCAGTGTCGGCGGTGAAGCAAGGCGCAGCGGGAGCGGCGGGACCCCAGCGGTGCCTGCCCGGCCCCGGGCAGTGCATGGTGGAGCGAGCCCCGTAAACACCCGACCGAGAGGGACAGCGCACGGGCGGCGGCTGGCGGCGGTGGCGGTGGAGCGGAGCCGCGCCCAGCAGAAACGCGCACTGGAGCAGGGTGCGGGGGAGTTATCGCTCAAGGGCCCGGCCGAGACGTGGCTGCAGCGCCCGGCAGCGGCAGCCAAGCTGCGACCAGAGGAGGCGACGCACAGAGAACTGAAGGCCCCGGGAAGAGCGCACAGGCACAAGCAGCTCTGAAAATTCCAGCACGGGAGCGAGCAAAAGAGAAAGCAAGAATGCAGTGAGACAGAAAACAGCAGCCACTTGGAAAAAGGAAAATATCGGAGCTAAGGTTTTAGGAATAGTAACATTGTATAATGTTAAACAAAATTATGGTTTTATAACAAGATGTGACAACCAAGAAGACATATTCATTCATAGAACTGCTATTAAAAAGAATAACCCTGAAAAATGCACCCCAAGCTTGGGAGATGGAGGTGGTGGAATTCAAAATTGTACTAGGTAGAAAAGGGTTACAAGCATGGCAGGTCACTGGGCCTGATGGTGTTCCTGTAGAAGGCAGTATATATGCTAAAAATCGTAGTCATGTTAGACAATATCTCCATTATAAGCCCCCCCTACAGTCTCCCTTTCCTAATCCCACCTTTCCCTTTTACCCTATGTCCTGTTACCCCCAGGGTATTCCCAATCTGCTTTTTCATCCATGGTTTCCCTCACAAAACCATACCTTTGCCAATTGTTTCCCCAAAAATCCCTTTCCAATGCCGAGTGGGGGATGAAAAGGGAGAGGGAAGAAATTAAACCCTCTCCTGCATCAGTTTCCCCACAAAGCATGCTCAGAGAGTTCTGTCTCCCTTCTGTCAGCCTTAAGATGTTCCAGAGAATCTGTTTGGACATTTAAAGACTCAGGAGGGTGGCTTGTTTTGTTTTGAAACTGTCCTTGTTGTTTTCAATGTTAAGTTTTACATCTCTTTTGTTAAAAAAAAAACAGGTGAAATGTCGGGGTCTCCTCCCCCTGCCATGTAGCCCTGGGAGAGGGGCCCTGAGGGGACAGAGATGGGGTTTCCTTGCCCCTGGGCAGCCTCGTTCCCCATTGGTTGTTTTGTGTTTCCCTGCGCAGGCAAGGACCCTCAGTCCCGTGACTGTAAGAGTTCCTCGGCAGAGCCCTGGCCATGCAGCTGGAGAAATAAACATCTCTCTGAAACATCTACCAAGAATCTGTCCATATATATTTCTTTTCCACGGGACTCCTGGTTTGATACATCGTGTTGCAGTAATCCCCACTGTAACACTTTCCCAAGCACTGAAGTAAGACAATGGGCCTGTAAATACCTGGGTCCTCTTTTGGACCTTAAAGGAGTAAGAAGTACTGAAATGGAACCTATCACATTTGGAGTCTCGAATCATAGAATCATTGTAGCAGGGCATCTTGTCCCCCCACAAGAGCTTATCTGTTTCTTGTTAACCAGTCAGATAACTCAAACAGGACAAGCTCTCTTGTAGTGAGTTACTCTGGCGCCATGGAGTTAACACTGGTCTGGCATCTCCCAACTGCCAATAAACATCCTACTGCTGAAGTGAGATCTGGCAAGATAAGCTGGATTTCTGACTGGCACTCACTTTACAAACTATAAAAGCCACAGCAAACTTTCACAAAGCAGAAATCCTCTATACATTTTCCTGGAAATGTGTGGAGTTTCTTCCATAAGTAGGGACACCTGCTTTGCGGTTACTCTCCTGGAGGTTAAGTGAAAGGAATCCGTGCACATCATCGTAATTTTGGTGGTAAGTTACATTTGACTCCTAATCAAGACTATTTCTTTTGCAAGCTTTAATATAGGTACCTTGATATCGTGCACTGTTTTATGTTATGCTGTAATCTACTAGTAGATTTCCTGCTGCCCAATGGCTTCCAGCTCCTCCTGTTTGTTACCCATATTGTGTGCATTGGCATAGATGCACTTCAGCTGGGCTATTGATTTCACCCCCAACACTGGCTTGCTGCCCACAGGCTCCTCTCAAGTGAGCTTGGTCTTATCCCCTTCCCCCTTCAAACATAGTTCAAAGCCTTCTCAATTAGTCCCACCAACTCATGGACTCGAATCCTTTTCCCCCTTTGAGACAGGTGAACCCCATGTATCACCAGCAGGCCTGGTGCCATGTAAACCACCTCATGACTGAAAAAGCCCAAATTCCACCAATGGCACCAGCCTCTGACCCACACGTTAAGCAGGTGGCTTCTCCTGTTCCTTTCAGTATTCTTCCCTGCTACTGAAGGGATTGAAGAAAACACCACCTGCATACCTGTCCCTTCAATAAATTGTTCCAGTGCCCTGAAGTCCCTTTTGATCACCATTGGACTTCTCTCTCCAACTGCCAACCTGAACAGCCAACAGTGGGTAATAATCAGAGGGCCATACCAGACCAGGTAGTCTCCTAGTAATGTCTTACTCAGGCCCCAGGGAGGGAGCAGACTTCCCTTCGGGATGGGTCTGGCCAGCATATTGGACCCTCTGTTCCCCTCAGAAGAGAGTCACCTACAACAATTACCCTTCTTTCTTTCTTCACAGAGGCAGTTGTAATGTGTGGGCTTGAGTGACTTGCCCTAGGCAACCCACCTGGATGGAGCTTTGCCTCATTATTTGCCTGGCCCTCAAGTTCCAGAGCCTCGTATGTGTTGTGTAAGGGCACCTAGGTGTTGGGGTTTCTCCCCCCTGCCATGGGGTCCTGGGAGAGGCATGACCCTGGGGTAGAGGCATGGCCTAGGCACAGGGTCTCCCTGCTCCCTGGTCACATGTGCCCTAATCCTCTTCCCCATTCGTTATTTTGTGTTCCCCTGCCAGGGAAGGACCCTGGTTGTCCTGTGATTGCTCAGTTCTTTGGCAGTCCCCCTGCCATGTGGATGGAAAATAAAGATCTCTGAAACTTCTATCAAGAATCGGTCCGTATTTCTTTGCACAGGCCTCGCTGTCTATGGATGTTGCAGGATACCCCACAGCAACACCTGGGAAGGCAAGGGAGGCCAGGAGGGGATTTGCCTGCTGGCCCAAGCAAGGACCTGTTTCCATTTCCCCGTCTTTTAAGTCCCCTCTTTCTACCTGGTGGCGAGATGGTAGAGGATCCTCTGCTTATTTTAATATGTCCATTTGTCTCAAGGATGGTAGAGAGTAGCTCCACAAGTCTATCTGCCTCTCACACTCCCTGATACTCCTTAACCTTGCTACTTCCTCTTTCATCTCTGCCACCAGGCTGAGCAGATCATCCACCTGGTCCCACCACATGCAGGTAAGATAAACAGAATTTCCCAATCAAAATTTATAAAGAAATAATATTCTTTATATGTTCCGGTTGGGCCAAATTTAGAAATATATCCTCTGAGAGAAGGCAAAACCACCCCTCCCCCACCAGGTTCGGGGAAAAAAGAAATAAATTTTCCTCGAAGGAAAGTGAAGAAGATAAAACTATTTATTTAACAAACACATGGGAAAGGAAAATAATGATAAATGGTAAAATCTTTTGCTGTAGAGGAAAAACCTGGGAAAGTGTTCGAGTCCTCCCTTTGGTCTCCTTGGGGCTGGGGTTTGGGCCGGGGCCAGGCCCTCTGTGCCCCGTGGAAAGTCCTCCCGATGTGCTCTGATGTTACAACAATCAAGCAGCCCAGTAGAAAAGGGAGAAAATCCGGAATTCCAGGGAAGGAAAAGTCCAACTCTCAGTTGAACAAGAAACTGAAACAACTGGCCAAAAGCTGACTGGAAAGCAGCAAGCCTGATGCTTCCTCACACCCCTGCCGCAGCTGGGGGAAAAAAAACCTGCTATCTTTATGTGACCTTGAACAAGCTGCAAACTGCTTTGAAAAAGTTTTGCTCAGTTTTTTTTCCTTCCCCCTCTCAGGCTCAGTTTAGAGACATAGAAAGGCACAAAAATTAACTTCTGGGCATAGGCAGCGATATGGGATACACATCATAAAGTCACCGCAAGACATTATGAGACCGAAATATCGGTTTCAAAAGCCACTATCGAGAAAGCAGCTCCGAGCCCGTGGTCGGAGCTGGGTGAACACACATAGATCTGATCTCTATTGCACCAGACCTCCCAAGTTCACAACTGCTGCTTCGGCTGGTCCCTTATACAGCTTTTGGGTAGAGTCCGAATTAATTCCATTTTCTCGTATTCATGAAGTTTTTTTGTCCTGGAGTTGGGCTGCACAAAGCCTTTCCTGGGTCTGATGAATTGTCCATCCTGGGTGATGAGTGGGCCATTTCTGCTGATGGATGGGCCATCTCTGGTTCCTGGAACAGTTATTTTTAGTTCCTGGAATGTCCGATTACTTATCAGATGAGATGTAGATATCAGAGTGTGGTGATCAAGTCATCATGGTGCAGATGTTCCGGTGATAAGATCCAACCCCACCTAGGCCCACCTGGGTGGAATCCTCACTTATTGTGAAAGAAATACTTTTAGTGTTGTGAAATTTTTCCTTTCAGCCAGGCTGGTGAAGGGATTTTGAAACTTGGTCTCTGTAGGGTCTGATTATATTCCAGTTTTATACATAATAGCACGAATTACATACTTTATTTATAACACAGGTGTCGTCTCTGCTGTCCTCCAATACCAGTGCTAGACTGTGGCACTCTCTGCAACATGAGACCTGGACAGTGGTAGGTTTACATGGGAGCTCTGCCTGGGTCACCACATGCCTTCCAGCAACTGCTTTCTGAAGAGTGCAAACCATAGTTTAGTTTCTTCTGGAAGGGTGAAGATCACTAATCAGGCTCACCTCTTGAGGTGATAGGGAAACTGCACTTTCCGTGCATGCCCTTCTTGCATGAACTGCTGTGCAAACTGCCATGCCATGCCCTGTTTGCCTGCTCTGTTCTCTGTAATTGAGAACCTAGCGATCTTGAGCAGACCATGCCTGTTCTATAGGGCCTTGTACTTAAGACTTGAGAAGCTTGTGTGTTGGCATGAGTACTGCTATAGGAATCTGCTGGAATGTCCCATGCTGGCCTGTGCTGCACAGTGGTGGATGCTATGACAGAGAGAACATTCTAACCTGTCAGAAGATATGATTCTGCTTGTTGCACAAAATAAAAGGCACCATGGTATGGGAGGAAGACCTTCTCCACGAATGGGATCTGTGCAGCATGCCATCGGAAAATCCATCTGAGGTTCATCCAGTGCTGCACAAAAGCAAGGTCCCAACATCTGAAGGGACATAATATTTACTTGCTATATATATTCCTCCTCTTATTATATAATATTAAAACAGCTATTTTATTATGCCATTTATTGTTGGGCCTTCCTTAGGGATCCAGAAAGAAACCTACATCATCCTTTCTCCTCCAACTCTGTTGAAGAACACCAGGTCATCAAAAACATTCAGCACACAACAGCCTTCATTCAGAACAATCCAAGCATAGTTGAAGCAAGAGGAATTGCTGTAACATCAGTTAGAATAGTTGTACCCCAGGTGGGATGAGAACATCTGTAAACACTTCTTTTTTAGCCCAAGTGTCAGTCATTACAGACTTGATCTTAATTGGGAGATGATTTGGAACTGTAGGATCTCAGTAGAAGCTGCTGGAGATAGCCAGGACACCTACTGATAACAAATATATTGAGTACATTTTTGCGTGATGGAAAAGCCAGCAATTTTCACTAGCTCTATAAAATCACTTCCTATGCCTCCCACTTTAGGGAAGCATTACTAAAGAATACTTTTACAATTTCATCAAGTTTCAAAGCACAAATCAATGGAATCTGGTTCTTTGACATGGACAAACTATTTAATTTAGAAACATGCACAAATCAGCCTTTTTGTTTACAGCCTTGTTTTATATGGTGCCATTATAGTGAAGCCCTACATTGTATTGAAGTGTCAGAAAACTTAATGACAGTCACTTCAGGCACCTTATGTTTTTGCTATTACAGACAGAGCCTTCCATCTCCCCCAGCAATGCTGTGGGTGGTATGGAATAAACAACACTAAAAGTTCTACCCCCTTTTCTCTGTAACCAGGACAGTTCTTTAAACATTGTCAAATGTTCCCTCAATCATCACATTCTTACCCATGCAGTTCCATGAAAAATCAGTTTAGATATGCTAGAGAGGAAAATAAATATCCTACATAGGTAGTACAAGATAAGGCATTTGCAGGGTTTTTCCTAAATTCTTCTCAAGCAATTTAAAAAAAAAAAAACCCACAGCCCTCAACTGTGTCGGGGTCCCTTCCCCGCCCTGTAGCCCTGGGAGCCCTGAGGGGAGGCACGGGGTTTCCCTGCCCCTGGTCAGCCTCGTTCCCCATTGGTTGGTTTGTGTTTCCTGCGCGGGCAAAAGGGGCTCGCGTCCTGACTGTAGCAGCTCCTCGGCAGAGCCCGGCCATGCGGCTGGGGAAATAAACATCTCTCTGAAACATCTAGCAAGAATCCGTCCATATATATTTCCTTTCCACGGGACTGCTGGTTTGATATAGGCGTGTTACAGCATCCCCACTGTAACATAATGGTAGAGAATTGAGGGCAGAACGATCCCCGATCCTTAAGCGACTGATTTGTGTGAGTAAACCCTGGAAACTTTGGATTCCTCTTCTTGGTTTTGTTTTGCTATTCCATATCTGGACTATGGAAGAATCGTGGGAAATGGGGCTCTCTGAGCCACAGAAAAAAATGTATCTAGAAGTAAAAGGAATCCTTGAACAACAAAACAAAAAAGTATTGGAACCGGGAGATCTTGAACACTTTTTTATCTGGCTATTCAAAGGGTTCCCCTATATTTCTCGAGACTTACTTTTTGATGTCAAACCTCCTGGATCTTGTCAGGAGTGTTTCTGGAACGAGATCTGCGATAAGCTAAGGGATGGACTAGCGATAGAAGCTCTCCATGGATCCTTTATAATCAGTGACGCTCTTCAGGAGCATTTGTATGGTCCCATTACCCCTAAAACAGAAGATCATACTTCTCCTGTGGCCGAGAACGCGTGGCGGCCACCCCAGGAGCGTATGACTGCAGCCGTGCCAGCGGAGGTGCCTGTGCTGGATGCGCCCGGCCCCCTCGGGAGCGCGCGCCTTATCGCGGACCCCATCCCTGTCTCGGGGTCCCCAGCCACGCGGCCGCGAGTGAGGGAGCGACGCCGCAGGCGCCGCGGGTGCCGTGGGCCACGAGCAGCCAGGAACCGGAGGTCAGCGTGGAAGCCCGCTCTGTGCATACGGCTCAGAGAGCCCTATGCAGGGAGAAGCGGCGGTTTCCACAGCGACACGAGAAGCCGCGCAGTGCAGCTCCAAGCCGAAACGGGTCCGCTCTCAAAGCAGCGTGGAGTTTGCGGAGCGGAACCACTCACAGGCCACGGAGCCAGCGGCGATGGCAGCGCGGGGCCGCGCAGAGCCCAGACACGCGCTGGAGCAGCGCCGCTCAGGGAGCACAGAGCAGCCGCAACGCGGGGGCCTGGCCGAGACGTCGGAGTCGGCGAGGCGGCGGCCACGCGGGACCGGCACTCACGACAAACACGCAAGCACGTGATAGGAGACGTTCTAGCAACGAAAATCACAGGAACTGTGAAATGGTACAATGTAAAAAACAACTATGGATTTATAACACGAGATGATACAGGGGAAGATTTATTCATCCATAGAACTGCCATTAAAAGGAATAACCCTAAAAATTACCTGCAAAGTGTAGGAGATGGGGAAGTTGTTCAATTTGATATAGTTCAAGGAAAGAAGGGTTTACAAGCAGCGAATGTTACTGGGCCTGGAGGTATTCCCGTCAAAGGCAGACGTTATGCGCAAAATTATAAACAATATCCATTCCAGGAATTTCCCTACCCACAGCCTAATTTCCCCTTTTACCCTATACTCAATATGAACCCTTTCCTAAGTTTACCCTATCCCCAGTTTATTCCTAATCCGTTTTTCACCCCATGGCTTCCTTATACAATTCCATTTCCCTACAATTCCTCTCCGATGCCGATGGGGGGATGAAAAGGGAGAGGGAAGAGATTAAACCTTCTCCTGCCTCAGTTTCCCCACAAAGCATGCTCAGAGAGTTCTGTCTCCCTTCTGTCAGCCGTAAGATGTTCCAGAGAATCTGTTTGGACATTTAAAGACTCAGGAGGGTGGCTTGTTTTGTTTTGAAACTGTTCCTGTTATGGTTATCCAGTTGTCTTCATTCTCCTTTTATTAAAATAAAATGGGTGAAATGTCGGGGTCCCTCCCCCGCCATGTAGCCCTGGGGGCCCTGAGGGCACAGACACATGGGGTTTCCCTGCCCCTGGTCAGCCTCGTTCCCCATTGGTAGGTTTGTGTTTCCTGTGCGGGGAAAGGAGCTCGCGTCCTGACTGTAACAGTTCCTCGGCAGAGCCCGGCCATGCGGCTGGGGAAATAAACATCTCTCTGAAACATCTAGCAAGAATCCGTCCATATATATATTTCCTTTCCACGGGACTCCTGGTTTGATATAGGCGTGTTACAGTATCCCCACTGTAACACAACTGTAAGATATGCTATTTGGATGTTCTAGCTGTTATAAACGCATATCATAAAATTGGCTTCTCGCAAGTATTAAGGTGAATATTATATAATGTTAGAAATGCTTTTGCTGTGTGGATGTAGTTTTCTTTCTTTTTAGCAAGAATTTAGCAAGTGTGAGCAGGTAAGATAACCTCCAAGCGAACAGAGGATGCGGCCCAAAGCGGCTAATCAACACTCTGCCCCGGAGAACAAAGGGGCCCAAAAGCTACTATCAACACTCTGCCTGGGGGGCAAAGAGGCCCAAAGCTGCTATCAACCCTTACTGTCTGGGGAAATTAAGAGGCCCACTCTACTATCAACTCTCACCTAGTGAGCCCAGGCCCAAAAATCAAACGAAATAAAACCACAAGGCAGAAAAATGCACATGCTCTAAAAAGACGGAACCGAGGAGTGGCTACGCAGAACAGTTCCTGGAAAAGTTTGAATATGCATAAAGAACAGACAGTAAAAATGGTATAAAAAGGACTATCCCCGGGCATCAAGTGTGCTCTTGGCAGAGCGCCAAGGCACCTGGCCATTACCTCTTTGCTTTATTTTATGTGTCTCTTATTGTCTTTTAATTAAACTTTTAAATTCTCACAGGAAAGTGAACCTCGTTTTTCACATAGCTAAGGACTGAACCTGCATTCTGCATACTCATTTAATCAGTTTGTGGTGTTAAGATATGTAGAACCGAGGCACAGAATTAGAGCTTAACAGTACGTTTTCTGTGATTGCTCTATTTTCTTTAAATAAAAGATAAAAACCTCTAGGTGAACTGAGGTGAACCTTCAAAAAATCACTGGCAAGTCCCAAGTTAGCCTAAAATAAACAAAAATGAAAGCCCCAGACAAATGAATCTATAAGAGCTGGGAACCTCCATCTCAAACAGCAACTCAGTTTTACTGCTACAGGATTTTATGTTATATGTGAAATACACATGCTGAAAAAATTCTCATAACATTAATGAATACTTCTGCATGAGTTAAGAGGAGTTGTACAAAATTATCCCTCTGCCCACCATAGCATTACAAAATGTTGGGATTAGCTTTCACTGAGGAAAAGCTCAAAATCAAACCACTGCTAAAGCCAGACAAACTCTTCCCTGTCCCTCATGATTACCTTTGCTTTTATATCTGTTCAGCTCATACCTTTGGTCTGTAGAATCACATTTTCTCCCCTAATATGTTGCTGAGGAATACATTCAAGTGCAGGTAACTCGGTGTGCAGCTGCATTGGAAAGTGCAGGTTGTGCTCTGGGTGGTATGAAATGGCTGGAGCCCCAGGAAACGAGACCTGAACTCTTTGCTTAATAAAGGGCACAGGGACCTTTGGCACCAGCCAGGTGACTGGCCACCCAGAGAATCAGCAAGAGCCAATGACTCAGCAAAAAGACCCCAGACCATCAGACTCAGACTGTAAGGGTGTAAAAGCCCAGGGATTCCTTTGTTGGGGTCCCTCACTGAAGGCACCGGCTCAAGCTGTTATTCTGTTGCTGCATGTTATAAATAAAGCATGTAATTCGTGCTGTTATGTATAAAACTGGAATGTAATCAGACCATGTAGAGACAGAGTTTCAAAATCCCTTCATCAGCCTGGCTGAGAGAAAAATTGCACAACACTAAAAGACGTTCTCTCACAATAAGTGAGGATTCCACCTAGGTGGGGTTGGATCTTATCACCGGGACATTTGCACCATGACGACTTGATCACCACACTCTGATATCTACATCTCATCTGATAAGGAATCAGACATTCCAGGAACTAAAAATAACTGTTCCAGGAACCAGAGATGGCCCATTCATCATCAGAGATGGCTCACTCATCACCAGAAATGGCCCACTCATCACCCAGGATGGACAATTCATCAGACCCAGGAAAGGCTTTGTGCAGCCCAACTCCAGGACAAAAAAACTTTATGAATATGCTAAAATTACGAGAAGAATAGAATTAATTTGGACTCTGCCCAAAAACTGTATAAGAAGGGACCAGCCGAAGCAGCAGTTGTGAACTTGGGAGGTCTGGTGCGATAGAGATCAGATCTATGCGTGTTCACCCAGCTCCGACCCCGGGCTCGGAGCTGCTTTTCTCGATTGGGGCTTTCTGTGTGACCGATCTTTCGGCCGCGGAATAAAATCTATTTCTTTATTAAATTTAATTTGGCTGAATTTCTTTACCTCACTGCACCACGATTAAATTATTTAAAGGAACCAGACATCTGGGATTCTGTTATGGAAAACCTGGGGTCGAGTCAGTAAGGAAAACTTGTCTGACTGTGTGAGTGTTGTTATGGGTTTAGGCTTCTTAGTGAATTTTTGCCATTGTCATCGTGAAGAGGCTGGGAGAAGGAGGGGGGCTCCCCGTGAATCAGGGGGATGGGGAGCAGAAGAATTCGTTTGTCAGGAACAATGCATCTAGCTTGGTCAGCATACCAGAGCAGGAAGAAAAGATAAGAGACCGCTGATAAGACCAGCGGGAGTCTCAGACAGACATCCTGCCTCATCCCAAAACTAGCTCAAACCAGTGCCAAAGCTTAAACCCAGGCCAAAGGTATAAAAGAGCATGCGCAGGAGAGAAAGGTGAAAAGTTCAGACGAGGAAGACTCCCCATGACTTCATCACAAGACCCTCGGAAGACCCCTACCACAACCACCAAACAACACTGCGCAAGCGCTACGCAGATGTAAATGACTTTTGAGTTCATTATAATACGAAGCGAGGCTGGGCGGGGCTAGGTGATGAATATGTATAAGTTTGTTAGGAAACTTAATGAACATGGAGCTTGTAACCCGATAAATACCGAGCTGAATGCAGCTGTCGGCACGCATGATTTTGGAGGAGCGATCCCCCGTGCATCCCAGCGCTGGAATAAAGCATACCTACTTTACTACTTATTCTAGTAGTGGAGTTCTTTCTGCTTTTCACCCGGGGATGGATGCTCAGTGATTGAATCAAACAAAGGGAGGTGGCTGATAGCCCTGGCATACCAACGAAATCGTTTTGGGGAGGGGAGTAGGGGTTTGGCAGGTTTTAGCTGGTAGTGCTTCTCTTCCATTCGCGGGACCTGGAGCTGTCGCGTGGTGCAGGGGTAAGTCGTGCACTCTCACCCAGGACTTTCTGGACAGCAGCCCACCACTATGGTGGAATTCTACCTGCCTGCCCCGCCCCCCCCGGCCAGTGCCCGCTGCCGCTGCCAGTGCTGAGACCGGCTGCCACCTGCGTGAGTTTGCAGGAGGAGCATCCCCCTTCTTTTCCTCTCGTGCTGACGACAGCCCGTGACATTCCCAGGAAGTTCCGAGCTTGCTAGTACTGAGACCGGCCACCGCCCATGTGAATTTTGCAGAAGCACCCCCCGATTTCTCCTTCCCCTGCCAGCTGCGAGCGGGTCACTGCAGCTCTTGCCTCATTGGAGCCCGCCAGCGCCCCCTGCCGGATGCGAGTGAGTAACTGCAGTTTTTGCCTCCCGACGCTTGCCGGCGTCCTCTGCCGGCTGTGGTCATAATTACACCAAAAGAGGAAAATAGTACTTAGCGGGTTGAAAGCTTCTGTTATTGTGTTGTTGTTTATTCTGTTCTGGTTTTTATATCTATTTTAGTAAAGAAATGTTATTTCTTTTTCTATATTTTTGCCTGAAAGCCCCATAATTTTGAAGCTATAATAATTTGGAGGGAGAGGTCTTTCTATTCCAGGAAGGTTTCCACCTTCCTTGGCAGACATTTGTCTTTTAAACCAAGACAGTGTGGAGTGTGTAGGGAGTCAAACAGGGCACCCATCATTTCCCTGGAGCTGCCCACTGCAAAGGAGCTTCAGTCTCAGCAGTTAAAGTCTCAGGTGGTGTGAGTGTAACTCCCAGAGTGGCTCCTGAATGATCAGGCAGGAAAGTTTCCTTAACAATTTAAGCCATAGTGAAATGAGTGAATAAAAAACAAACAAAAAAAAGACAAAACTATATTTTCCACAGCTACATGCTAATGAACATTTTTCAGAGAAACATTGCTAACTTTTTGCTATAAGCATCATAGGCAACTATCAGTAGTATAAGTAAAACCTTTATCCAAGAATAGCAGAATTGATACATCCCATTTCCATGGAAACCCTGCCCCTATATACAGTCACACATCCCACTTGCCTCCGAAAACCCACCGCAGTTCCAGACACAGTCAGTTTACCCCGTAAAATCATAGAATATTTTTGATTGGAAGGGACCTTTAAATGATATCTAGTTCAACCCACCTGCAATAAGCAGGGACATCTTTCACTAGACCAGGTTGCTCAAAGCCCAACCTGAGCTGGAACACTTCCAATGATGGGGCATTAACAACTTCTCTGAGCAATATGTTCCAGTGTCTCACCGCTCTCATTGTAAAAAAAAGTCTGCCTTATGTCCAATTTAAATCTATCCTTGTTGAGTTAAAAACTGTTGCCCCTTCTCCTGTCACTACAGGCCCTGGCAAAAGTCTCAGTCTTTCTTGTAAGCCCCCTTTATATAACGAAAGTATCCCCCGGAGCCTTCTCCAGGTTGGACAACCCCAACTGTCTCAGCCTTTCCTCATAGGAGAGGTGCTCCATACCTCTGATCATCTTTGTAGCCCTGCCCTAGACCTGCTCCAACAGGTCCATGTCTTTCTTGTAGTGGAGGCACCAGAACTAGATGCTTCCACTGGTGTGCATTTCCTTCTTAATCCTCAGTTTGAGGAGCAGATCCTTGCTCAGCCATGCAGGTTTTCTGCCTGCTTTGTTTGATTTCTTACACATGGGGATGGAGAGCTCTTGCACTCTGAGAAAAGTAGCCTTAAAGAGTTGCCAACTCTGGTCAGCTCCTCTTTCCCTAAGGACAGTTTCCATGGGGATCTCATCCATTAATTATTTAAACAGTTGCAAGTTCGCTCTTCTTAAGTTCAGGGTCCTGACTTTGCTCTTTGGCAGGTCCATGTTCTTCGAGGTTACAAGTTCAACCTGGGCATGGTTGCTATAGCCCAGATTGCCTCCCATCTTAACCTTTTTAATGAGCTCATCCTCACTGGTGAGCACCAGGCCCAGTAATGCTGCTCCTCTGGCTGGTTTTCTAATACCTGGACCATGAAGTTGTCCTTTACACACTCCAGGAGACTCCTGGATTGCTTACAGCCAGCTGTATTGCTTTCCCCCAATCCAGGTGGTTGAAATCCCCCATCAGGACAAGAGCCTGGGAGTGTGATGCTTCCTGTAGCTGAAGCAAGAAGGCCTCATTAACAGGCTCCCCTTGATTGGATGGCCTATAGTAGACCCTGACCACAAGATATACTTTATTGGTCTGGTCCTTGATTTTTACCCACAAGCTCTCAACCTGTTTGTGGCTGTTTCTCAGAGGCAGCTCTTCACAATCTATCCATTCCTTAGTGTTACAGTGGGGATACTGCAACACGCCTATATCAAACCAGGAGTCCAGTGGAAAAGGAAATATATATGGACAGATTCTTGGTAGATGTTTCAGAGATGTTTATTTCCCCAGCCGCATGGCCGGGGCTCTGCCGAGGAACTGCTACAACCAGGACGCGAGCTCCTTTCCCCGCGCAGGAAACACAAACCTACCAATGGGGAACGAGGCTGACCAGGGGCAGGGAAACCCCATGTGTCTGTGCCCTCAGGGCCCCCAGGGCTACATGGCGGGGGAGGGACCCCGACATTTCACCCATTTTATTTTAATAAAAGGGAATGAAGACAACTGGATAGACATAACAGGAACAGTTTCAAAACAAAACAAGCCACCCTCCTGAGTCTTTAAATGTCCAAACAGATTCTCTGGAACATCTTACGGCTGACAGAAGGGAGACAGAACTCTCTGGACATGCTTTGTGGGGAAACTGAGGCAGGAGAAGGTTCAATCTCTTCCCTCTCCCTTTTCATCCCCCCATCGGCATCGGAGAGGAATTGTAGGGAAATGGAATTGTATAAGGAAGCCATGGGGTGAAAAACGGATTAGGAATAAACTGGGGATAGGGTAAACTTAGGAAAGGGTTCATATTGAGTATAGGGTAAAAGGGGAAATTAGGCTGTGGGTAGGGAAATTGCTGGAATGGATATTGTTTATAATTTTGCGCATAACGTCTGCCTTTGACGGGAATACCTCCAGGCCCAGTAACATTCGCTGCTTGTAAACCCTTCTTTCCTTGAACTATATCAAATTGAACAACTTCCCCATCTCCTACACTTTGCAGGTAATTTTTAGGGTTATTCCTTTTAATGGCAGTTCTATGGATGAATAAATCTTCCCCTGTATCATCTCGTGTTATAAATCCATAGTTGTTTTTTACATTGTACCATTTCACAGTTCCTGTGATTTTCGTTGCTAGAACGTCTCCTATCACGTGCTTGCGTGTTTGTCGTGAGTGCCGGTCCCGCGTGGCCGCCGCCTCGCCGACTCCGACATCTCGGCCAGGCCCCCGCGTTGCGGCTGCTCTGTGCTCCCTGAGCGGCGCTGCTCCAGCGCGTGTCTGGGCTCTGCGCGGCCCCGCGCTGCCATCTCCGCTGGCTCCGTGGCCTGTGAGTGGTTCCGCTCCGCAAACTCCACGCTGCTTTGAGAGCGGCCCCGTTTCGGCTCGGCGCTGCACTGCGCGGCTTCTAGTGTCGCTGTGGAAACCACCGCTTCTCCCTGCATAGGGCTCTCCGAGCCGTATGCCCAGAGCGGGCTTCCACGCTGACCTCCGGTTCCTGGCTGCTCGTGACCCACGGCACCCATGGCGCCTGCGGCGTCGCTTCCTCACTCGCGGCCGCGTGGCCAGGGGCCCCGAGACAGGGATGGGGTCCGCGATAAGGCGCGCGCTCCCGAGGGGGCCGGGCGCATTCAGCACAGGCACCTCCACCGGCACGGCTGCAGTCATACGCTCCTGGGGTGGCCGCCACGCGGTCTCGGCCACAGGAGAAGTATGATCTTCTGCTTTAGGGGTAATGGGACCATACAAATGCTCCTGAAGAGCGTCACTGATTATAAAGGATCCACGGAGAGCTTCTATCGCTAGTCCATCCCTTAGCTTATCGCAGATCTCGTTCCAGAAACACTCCTGACAAGATCCAGGAGGTTTGACATCAAAAAGTAAGTCTCGAGAAATATAGGGGAACCCTTTGAATAGCCAGATAAAAAAGTGTTCAAGATCTCCCGGTTCCAATACTTTTTTGTTTTGTTGTTCAAGGATTCCTTTTACTTCTAGATACATTTTTTTCTGTGGCTCAGAGAGCCCCATTTCCCACGATTCTTCCATAGTCCAGATATGGAATAGCAAAACAAAACCAAGAAGAGGAATCCAAAGTTTCTAGGGTTTACTCACACAAATCAGTCACTTAGGGATCGGGGATCGTTCTGCCCTCAATTCTCTACCATTATGTTACAGCGGGGATTACTGTAACACGCATATATCAAACCAGCAGTCCCATGGAAAAGAAACGTATATATGGACGGATTCTTGCTAGATGTTTCAGAGATGTTTATTTCCCCAGCCGCATGGCCGGGGCTCTGCCGAGGAGCTGCTACAGTCAGGACGCGAGCCCCTTTTGCCCGCGCAGGAAACACAAACCAACCAATGGGGAACGAGGCTGAGCAGCGGCAGGGAAACCCCGTGCCTCCCCTCAGGGCTCCCAGGGCTACATGGCGGGGGAGGGACCCCGACACCTTAGCATTGAGGGCAACATGTCCAGCCCTCCTTCCCGGCCTATCTCTTCTGAAAACCTTGTAGCCCTCAATTGCCGTGCTCCAGTTGTGTGATTCATCCTACCATGTTTCTGTGATGGCAATTAGGTCAGAGTTTTCTAAATGCACCATGGTTTCCAACTCTTCTTGCTTGTTTCCCATGCTGCGTGCATTGGTGCAGAGACACCTCAGCTGGTCTATTGGCCCCTTTAGGGAGGAGCACTTGCTAATTCCTTTTAGACAATTTGCAGATATTTCCCTTCTGCTTCCTAAAGTCTTGGTGTTTCCTGGTTCCTCTCTGTCACTCAGAAGAACATCCCCTGCCCCCACTGAATGTAGTTTAAAGCTCTACTAATTAGTCCAGCCATCTTGCTTCCCAGAACACTCTTACCCCATCTGGTCTCATCTGATGTCAACATACCTGGTCTCTCGAAGGTGCATCCAAGATCATAGAACTCAAAACCCCAAGCGTGGCACAAGCCACACAGCCAGTCATTCACCTGCTCCATTCATCTCTTCCTTCCTGGGTCCCAGTCTCCAACTGGAAAAATAGAAAAGAACACTACCTGCACTCCTGATCCCTTCAACATCTTTCCAAGGGACATGAATTTCCTTTTGATATTTTGCAATCTCCTTGTTGCAGCCTCATTTGATCCTACATGAAAGATTAGGAGTCTTCTGGTTTTACCAGACTTGGTAGCCTCTTTGTGACATTTTGAATGCAGGCCCCTGGTAGGCAGCAAACCTCTCTAGAGAGGTTGTCAAGATGGCAAATAGCTGCTTCCATGCCCTCAGTGAGGAGTCTCCAATTACTAACAGCCTTCATGCTTTTTTGGTGGCACTGGTTCCAAGACAGGTGGTTGGTTGCATAACTTTGTACCATTGTTCTTTTCTTGGCTCTGACTATTTATCATGGCGTCTTCTCTTTCCAGCCCCAGAGCATCATATCTGTTATGTAGGGACACATCTGTAGCAAGGGGAAGACTTCCTTCTGCTCTGAGCAGAGACAAGTCCAGTCTTCCCTATCTTGCGAATCAGCCAGCTCAGGGTTGGATGTTAACTTACTTTCCACTTGCAAGGACTGAAGACAGGACTGTCGCTCTGCCTGTGTCAGTGCATAAAACCATGCATGAATCTCCTGCTCAGATTCACAGATAGTACGCTGTCTGGTGAGCTCTTCATGCAACAAACTCAAAAAGCTTATCCATCTGGGCATGCTTGCACCCATGAAACCCACCTCTGCCTTCAGGCCCTAGGGGGACTTCCAGATTCTGGAGTTCCCTGTAGCTGAGGGTCTGGGTAGCTTTTTTGGCTGTAGGGAGGTCTGTTTGGGTGTAGGCATCTACCTGGGAAGGCTTTGGCCTCTCTGGTTTTCAGCCTCAGCTCGGCAGTTGCGACAGGTAGGCAGCATTTTTGTTCCAGTAGAGGGCTGCTTCTTGCTGCTCCCAGAATAGAAGTAAGTGTCCCTTCCTGCATGTCCTTCTGTACAAACTGCTGCACCATGCCCTGACTGACACACCATGTCCTGGTTGTCTGCCCTGTAAAAGCCCTTCTTTATATTCTTCACCTCCCTTGCCAAATTCAGCTCTGGCTGTGCCTTAGATTTCCTGATCCAATCCCTACACACTTTGGCAGCATTCCTATATTCTTCCCATGATACATGTCCCTGGTTCCACTGCCTGTACATTTCCTTCTACGGTTTAGTTTGAACAGGAGATCCTTACTCAGCCATGCTAGTCTCCTGCCTTCCTTGCCTGATTTCTTACACATGAAAGTTGAGAGCTCTTGCACTCTAAGAAAAATGTCCTTAAAGAGCTGCCAGCTCTGTTCAGCTCCTTTACTTCTGAGGGTAGTTTCCCTTGGGGTCCCATACACTAATTCCTTAAACAACTCATTCTCAGGGACTTGACTTTACACTTTGTCTGGCCCATATCCCTCAAGATTGTGAATTCCACCAGGGCATCATCACTGCAGCCCAGGCTTCCTCTGATATTGACCTCTGCAGTTAGTTTACCTGTGTTGGTGAGCAACAGGTCTAGTAACACTTCTTCACTAGCTGGGCTATTACCTGGATTAAGAAATTTTCCTCAGTGCCCTCCAGTAGCTTGCTGTCCTGCTTTACCAGGAGGTGTCAGGGTGATTGAAGTTCCCCATCAGGATCAGAGCCTGAGAGTGTGATGCTTCCTGTATTTGAAGTAATAATGTTTCTTCAACAGGGTCCCCTTGATTGGGCAGCCTCTAGTAAACACCAGCCACAAGGTTTCCTTTGTGGAAACTGGAGCTCCGTGCAGCCTGAGGTCTGGACAGTTATACTGATCCTTAGGAGGTCTGTTTGGGTAGAGACTTCAGCATAGGTAGGCTGTAGTGCATCTGCTTGTGTTACAGCCACGATCTTGCAGTTGTGGAGGGACACCATTTTCTTTCAGGAGGTCACAGTGTCCTTAGAGTTCTCAAAAAACTCACCCAGTTATAGAATGGCAATTCTTTTTAAAGATGTCCTTCTAATTGTAATTTCCTAGACATCTCAAGCTTCTGGGTAGGCTTGCACAGCCACCAGTTAGTTGGACTGGCTGTTGAGGATACAGTCTAAGCCTGTGGATGAACAGAGCAGGCAGCAGCCCAATAACTGGCAGAGTTTCCTTCCCTTCCCACACAAAATTCTAATCAAACTGATGATGCTGCCCTGAACAGATACTGCACGCTGTTTGCATGCCTTGGTCTAGTGATCTTGTTCTCAGCACTACCTTGGGACCAGTTATATGCAACTTTGTAGTGGGTTGATCCTGGTTGGATTCCAGACACCCACCAAACCTTCTCTATCACTCCCCTCTGCAGCTGGACAGGGGAGAAAAAATATAGTGAAGGAGATAATATAATGAGTTGAGATAAGGACTAGGAGAGATCACTCACCAAATACCATCATAGGCAAAGCAGGCTAGAATTAGAGATATTAATTGAATTTATTGCTAATGAAACCAGAGAAGGATAATGAGAAGTAAAAAAAACCCTTAAAAACACCTTCCCCCCACCCCTCCCTCCTTCCCAGCTCTACTTCCTCCCCCAGTGGCACAGGGAGATGGGTAATGGGGGTTATGGTCAGTTCATCACATGTTGTTTCTCCTGCTTCTCAGGGAGAGGAGTCTTTCCCCTGCTCCAGCATGGGGTCCCTCCCACAAGAGACAGTTATTCATGCACTTTTCCAACATGAGTCTATCACATAGTGTCCTGGGGTGACTGTATGATACTCTATTCCCTATCGTCTGCCCTATGCCAGACATGAGTTCTGTGCCTTTAAAGTTAGCTCCAGGAGAGGGGGGAGAGCCGGTGGAATTCCTTCGGTGCTGTGTTCAAAACACAAATAAGCTGTTCGCTCTCTTCTCAGCTCTCCGCTTCTGCAGCAGGGAAGAGTTACATTCCTTTTGCTTTTTAGGTAGCTTCTTGTTCGTTTGCTAAAATACGGAGCCCTGGGACTTTGGCTTCCCCTTCTTTTTCTCTTCTGGACTGTTCATCAACACCAGAACATCACCGGGAGGCCCTACACCTTCACCCAGAGGGGCCCACGCTGAACCCCAGCTCCAGAGAGGAGAGAGCCACATCCACAAGGACTTGGAATTTTACCAAGTTCTCTCCACAGTGAGAGGTTTTATTATTTAGCATTATTCTCTTTTTTTTCCTGTGCCTGCGTGCACTCTGCTTGTTAAATAAATGACTTTTATTTTCACTTTCCTCCAAGGAAAATTCTTTCCAAACCTGGTGGGGGAGGGTGGCTGTAACCTGCCTTCTATCAGAGGATGTTCACTTTGGACCGGGACACATAGGCAACAGTCCTCCCCAAACTGATGCAGCGTGGGTCACTCTTCCACAGGGTGCAGTCCTTCAACGACAGGCTGTTCCAGCATGGGCTCCTTTTTCCACGGGTCTCCCATGGGGTCACAGCCTCGTCTCAGGCATCCACCTACTCCAGCGTAGGTCTCCCTCACGGGTTGCAGGTGGATCTCTGCATCCCTGTGGACCTCAGTGGGCTGCAGGGGGACAGCTGCTTCACCATGGTCTTCACCACGGGCTGCAGAGGAATCTCAGGCACCTGGAGCACCTCCTCCCTCTCCTTCTCCACTGACCTCGGTGTCTGCAGAATTGTTCCTCTCATATTCTCACTCCTCTCTTCTCTGGCCGCAATTACAACTGTGCAATAACTTTTTTTTCCCTTTTTCTTAAATATGTTATCACAGAGGCATTACCACCATTTCTAATTGGCCCAGCCTTGACCAGCAGCACATCCATCTTTGGACCTGCCAGGGATTGGGTCTGCCAGACAAGAAGGAAGCTTCCAGCAGCTTGTCACAGAAGCCACCCCTCTAGCCCCCTGTAAGAGACTGGAGGGATTGCTAGCTCAAAACATTTCTTTGTGTGCGTGTGTGGGAGAAGAGGTAGATCAGGCCTTGCCCTGGAGAGGCAGTGCACTGCTCCGTACACCCCACCCCCCAGGCCTATGTCTCAGCCCCTGCAGTGGTTGACAATCATTGGCACACCGGAGGCAATGTTCCACACACTGCCTCTGGAGTTCCTAACCCAGCTCCTAAGTGACCAGATGACCAGAAGTCCCACCTGGGGGAATGTTGCATATAGGTAAAGCCTTATAGAATGAAGGCCTTGTTGCCTTTGTAAAATCATGGCTCAGGCCTGTTACTTCAGCTAAGTAGAGAAGGACCGTGGGAAAGAGACATAGCTGAATTAGGGGTAGAAAAACATGCTGCGTGGCCATCGCGTGCTTACATCATAGTGTATGGTGGTTGGTTAAAATTATGTTTGTTATGTTTTAAAACTATGTAAACAGATAAAAGCTAATAGCCAATGAACATGTAGCATGAATGCTAAGAAATTGTATAAGAGAAGCTGTGTAGTAATAAAGGGAGCTTTTTTGCTTGGAGCTGTTGGGGTGTATGTCGTGTCCATCTCAACAGCAACATCTGGTGACCCCAACATGATCCAATTGCTCCATAGAAGGCTGCGGGGAGAGCAGGGGAGACAGAGCCCAGCAGAAGGAGAGCAGCGTGGAGAGCTGCTATGGTCTGGACCTGTAACTGCAACCCTTGAGGTGAGCCGCTGGGTGTTGCTGCTCACCCGGCCCTGGGAAAAGTCCAGGCATGTCCAGACTTGTCCCAGCCATGCGCTCTGGATCCCCTTTGTTCTAAAAGCAGGTAAAACTTGAAAGTAACACAGACTCCCCCAAAACAGTCTGATTGGCTGGTTACCCTGGGTCCACCCCTAGCTCTCCCCTTTCCCTCCCCCCGAATAAAAAGCGACCGGAGCAGGCTCTGCCCCCTCTTGCTCTTGCCTTCCCTTCTGTGAAGAGCCTCTCCTGTCTCTCTCGAGACTGGAGGAATATAGAAACAGGAATAAAGGCATGGAGTTTGGGCTGTATTTCCACCTCTTTGCTTCTGCTTTTGACATTATCTTTACAGCTATCACTTGCTGCATTTCGGAGCCACTGAGGTGCTGGATTGCCTGTGCTGCCTCTCCCGGCAGCTCAGAGCTTTTCCAAAGCACAGAACAGTGAGCCAGATGACTGAGCAAGCTGTGAGCATATCGTCATTTGGCACCCAACG
The DNA here is from genome assembly GCF_041296385.1 of Aphelocoma coerulescens. Classification (NCBI taxonomy): domain Eukaryota; kingdom Metazoa; phylum Chordata; class Aves; order Passeriformes; family Corvidae; genus Aphelocoma; species Aphelocoma coerulescens. Next base: position 5,992,362 of record NW_027184080.1, on the reverse strand, counting down.
TGCTATCTCTGAGCCTTGGTTCTACAGGGACTTTTGGGGTGTCCCGGCAAGCCACGTGTCTGCCGGAGTAAACCCTGTGCATTCAGTGCCTGCACTCTGTACCATGCTGTTGCTTTTTGTGCGGTACCTAGCTCAGAGCTCCAGCTGACCCCCTCCATGCCACATGGCGTGTGAACAGCTGAAAAAGCAGAAGACCCATTTCACTGATTCTTTTCTCTGGACCTGCTTTCCTGTGGTGAACCCAAAGCTTTGGTGAGTATTTCGCTGCTCGTTTGGGGGGTCATGTCTTGTAGCTGGTTTCGGTGCAAATTTTTCTCTTTTTTTTTCCTTTTTTCGTGATTTGGGGCTGAGGAATTGTGGTGTTGCCTTTATAATGGGATCTGAAGTTTCTGCACACCACAGAGAAATATATTACCAAGTTCAAAGCTACCTTTCTTGTACTGGGCATAAATACCCTAAAAGTTTAGTTCAATCTTTTGTGCACTGGCTTTTTCAGTACTTTCCTCATCTAAACTTTGAGGACATAAGATCTTCTGAATTTTGGGATAGTGTCGGGAGAAAGCTTTCATCTCTCAGACGCTCGAGAGACGAAACAGTTTCAAAATTTTTTTCTCTCCTGTTACTAAGTTACACTTTGCCAGAGAAGAACGCAGTACAGGAAAAGCCACTGCAAAAAACGCCTGTTAACTCCCTTATAACCTCTACCAACCCCTGTGTCCCTGTACCTTCTTCCCCTATGCTGGAAAACACAGCTAGAGCAGACTGCTCTTTAGCACAGGAGAGCTATCGTCCTCCTGGCCCACCTGTGTCTCCTCAGCACCGTGCCTTGGACAGGAATCCGGAGCCCCTCCCAGGACCTTTCCAACCCCTTTTCTCCACTCCTTTGTCCCCAGTTTCTAGTCCACATGTAAGCACGCAAAAAACCCCTTCTCCCCCGATCTCTTTGTTCCCAGGAAAAGCAATAGCCATGTGCTCGTAGCCTGGGAAAAAACCCTTCCCCCCAACCCCTTTTCCCCGAGTCTATCTGTTTCCAATATGGGCAGATGCCCGGTGACCTCATGTCCGAACTACACCTCCCACAATCCCTTTTGCCTCCATCCCATAAATCCCTTCTCGTCCCCATGCCCACCCACGCCTGCGTCGGAACCTACCCCCGCCCTCTACCCTGCCCCCATGGCGTCGTGTTTCACCTCTCCCTCTGTCCCCGCTCAGGAGGCCAGCACTGTTCCCGGCCCCCGGAGTAGCACCGCCCCCTCTGCCCAAAACTCTACCCCCAACCCCTCCCCTCCTCCTGCTGCCTCTGGCCCTCCACTCCCTGCCCCTGCTTCCCACTGTCCAGCCTCAGGTTCCCAGGGTCATGTGACTACCCCTTTACATCCGGGAACCCATGGCTTCAAGGAAGTCTCTCCAGTTGTTAATACTCTCCCCCGTAGCAGCATCGGACTGAATCGTGGCTGGACCCCTGTTCTGGTTTGGCCAAATTTAGAAATATATCCTCTGAGAGAAGGCACAACCACCTCTTCCCCCCACCAGGTTCGGGAAAAAATAAATTTTCCTCGAAGGAAAGTGAAGGAGATAAAACTATTTATTTAACAAACACATGGGAAAAGGAAAATAACACTAAATAATAAAATCTTTTACTGTGGAGGAAAAAACTGGGATAGTGTTAGAGTCCTCCCATTGGTCTCCGCAGAGCTGGGGCTTGGGCCAGGGCCAGGCCCTCTGTGCCCAGTGGAAAGTCCTCCCAATGTGCTCTGAGGTTGAAAGCAGTCCAGTAGAAAAGGGAGAAAATCCGGAATTCCAGGGAAGGAAAAACAAAGTCCAACTCTCAGTCTCTCTCCAGAGAACAAGAAACTGAAACAACTGGCCAAAAACAGACTGGAAAGCAGCAAGCCGGGTGCTTCGTCGCTCCCCTGCCGCAGCTGGGGAAAAAAAACCTGCTATCTCTGTGTGACCTTGAACAAGCTGCAAACTGCTTTGAAAAAGTTTTGCTCCGTTTCTTCCTTCCCCCTCTCAGGCTCAGTTTAGAGGCATAGAAAGGCACAAAAATTAATTTCTGGGCATAGGCAGCAATATGGGATACACATCATAACATCACCCCAAGACATTCCACCCTTTATCCCATATTGTTGGCTCAATGCCCAAACAAAGATATTCTAATTCTACACACACATTAATACACACACACACACACACACACATATATATATACATATATATATACACAGCTATATACGAACAGTGACAGTGACAATCAGCAAGCAGGGGTATACAAGCATTTCACACTACAGGTGGTTGTCATACAACAATCAGATCTGCCTGCGGTACAACACGCGTTGTTTCATCTTTCTGCATTGCCCACCATGGGCAACCAGGTCCCTGAGCAAAGACAACCCCACGCATGGGTTTGTTTGGACTTGAGGCAGAATTTATCCACACAGTCTTTCCTAACAGACCTCTGACATGCACTACTGGGACCTTACCTCCATCTACTGTATGCAGGGATTCAGATCGGGCTGGACCAGCTCTATTGGTGGAACCTCGGGTGTTAACTAACCAGGTGGCCTTTGCTAGATGCTGTTCCCAATTTTTGAAAGTTCCCCCACCTAGTGCCTTCAAAGTGGTTTTCAACAATCCATTGCACTGTTCCACTTTGCCTGCAGCTGGTGCATGGTAAGGGATATGGTACACCCACTCAATGCCATGTTCTCTAGCCCAGGTATTAATAAGGCTATTCTTAAAATGAGTCCCATTGTCAGATTCAATTCTCTCAGGGGTACCATGCATCCAAAGGACTTTCTTTTCAAGTCCCAGGATGGTGTTCCAGGCTGTGGCGTGAGGCACAGGGTAGGTCTCCAGCCATCCTGCGGTGGGTTCTAGTATTGTGAGCACATAGCGCTTGCCTTGGACGGTTTGAGGCAGTGTGATGTAATCAATCTGACAGGCCTCTCCATACTTGTATTTGGACCATCGCCCACCATACCACAGGGGCTTCACCCGCTTGGCCTGCTTGATCGCAGAGGATGTCTCACAATCATGGATCACCTGGGAGATACTGTCCATGGTTAGATCCACCCCTCGATCTCGTGCCCACTTATAGGTGGCATCTCTGCCCTGATGGCCTGAGGCATCATGAGCCCATCGAGCTAGGAACAACTCTCCCTTGTGTTTCCAGTCCAAGTCTACCTGTGACACTTCTATCTTTGCAGCCTGATCTACCTGCTCGTTGTTTTGGTGTTCTTCATTAGCCCTACTCTTGGGGACATGGGCATCTACATGGCGGACTTTCACAAGCAGCTTTCTTACTCGGGCAGCAATGTCTTTCCACTCTTCAGCAGCCCAGATTGGTTTTCCCCTACGCTGCCAATTAGCTTTTTTCCACTTTTCTAGCCATCCCCACAGAGCATTGGCTACCATCCATGAATCAGTGTAGAGGTAGAGCTTTGGCCACTTCTCTCTTTCAGCAATGTCCAGGGCTAGTTGAACAGCTTTGAGTTCAGCGAGTTGGCTTGATCCACCATCTCCTTCAGTAGCTTCGGCAACCCGTTGTGTGGGACTCCATACGTCTGCTTTCCACTTTCGTTTCATCCCTCTGATGCGACAAGAACCGTCAGTGAAGAGCGTAGCGTGTGTCTTCTGATGGAAGTTGGTTGTATGGTGGAGCTTCTTCAGCGTGTGTCACTTGTTCTTCTTCATCAGCGAGACCAAAGTTTTCACCTTCTGGCCAGTTTGTAATTATTTCCAAAATCCCTGGGCGATTCAGGTTTCCGATACAGGCGCGCTGTGTGATGAGAGCAATCCATTTGCTCCATGTGGCATTGGTGGCGTGGTGGGAGGAGGGAACCTCTGCTTTGAACATCCACCCCAGCACTGGTAGTCGGGGCGCCAGGAGGAGTTGTGCCTCAGTGCCAATTACCTCTGCGGTGGCTTGGATTCCTTCATAGGCTGCCAAGATTTCTTTCTCTGTTGGAGTGTAGTTGGCTTCAGACCCTCTGTAGCTTCGGCTCCAAAATCCCAGTGGTCGACCCCGAGTCTCACCAGACACCTTCTGCCAGAGCCTCCAGGACAGACCGTGGCTCCCAGCTGCAGAGTAGAGCACATTCTTCACCTCAGGTCCTGTCCTGACTGGGCCAAGGGCTACCGCATGAGCGATTTCCTGCTTGATTTGGGCAAAAGCTTGTTGTTGTTCAGGGCCCCAATGGAAATTCTTCTTCTTGCGGGTAACCAGGTAAAGAGGACTCACAATCTGGCTCTACTCAGGAATATGCATTCTCCAAAAGCCTATGGCACCTAGGAAAGCTTGTGTTTCCTTCTTGTTGGTTGGTGGAGACATTGCAGTGATCTTATTGATAACCTCAGCAGGAATCTGACGCCGTCCATCTTGCCGTTTCATTCCCAGGAACTGAATCTCTTGAGCAGGTCTCTTGACTTTGCTCTTCTTGATGGCGAAACCAGCTTCCAGGAGAATCCGGATAACTTTCTCTCCTTTCTCAAACAATTCTGCTGTGGTGTTCCCCCACACAATGATGTCATCAATGTACTGCAGATGTTCTGGAGCCTCACCCTTTTCTAGTGCAGTCTGGATCGGCCCATGGCAGATGGTAGGACTGTGCTTCCACCCCTGGGGCAGTCGGTTCCAGGTGTACTGCACACCCCTCCAGGTGAAGGCAAACTGAGGCCTGCACTCTGCTGCCAGAGGAATGGAGCAAAATGCATTAGCAATGTCAATAGTGGCATACCACTTTGCTGCTTTGGATTCCAGCTCATACTGGAGCTCCAACATGTCTGGCACAGCGGCGCTCAGTGGTGGAGTCACTTCGTTCAAGGCACGATAGTCCACAGTCAATCTCCATTCCCCGTCAGACTTGTGCACAGGCCAAATGGGGCTGTTGAAGGGTGAGTGGGTTTTGCTGACCACCCCTTGGCTCTCTAGCTCACGGATCATCTTGTGGATGGGAATCACAGCATCTCGATTTGTCCGGTACTGTCAGAGATGCACTGTTGCGGTAGCAATTGGCACTCTTCGTTCTTCCACCTTCAGAAGGCCGACTGCAGACGGGTTCTCTGATAGTCCAGGCAAAGTGTTCAATTGCTTAATGCCCTCTGTCTCCACAGCAGCTATTCCAAAAGCCCACTTGAGTCCCTTTGGGTCTCTAAAATACCCATTCCGGAGGAAGTCTATGCCCAAAATGCACAGGGCCTCTGGGCCAGTCACAGTGAGATGCTTCTTCCACTCATTTCCAGTCAGGCTCACCTCAGCTTCCACCAAGGTCAAATTTTGTGATCCACCTGTTACACCAGAAATAGAAACAGATTCTACCCCCACATGCTGCGATGGAATTATTGTACACTGCGCACCAATGTCAACCAAGGCAACATATTTTTGTGGTTCTGATGTACCAGGCCAATGACTCCACACAGTCCAAAAAACACAGTTTTCCCTGACCTCTACCTGGCTAGAGGCAGGGCCCCTCTATGCCTGGTTATCCTTCTTTTCCTGGGTCTGCATCTTAGAGGTTCCTTCATGGGAATCAGACAAGTTATCGTCTTTTCCATCATTTCTGGCAGTTTGGCTACAGGCAACTGGAGCTACTTCCTTTTTGGTAGATCCTCCTTTCTGAGACTTGCGCTCCTTCAATTCACGCACTCGTGCTGCCAGAGCAGAAGTGGGTTGTCCACCCCACCTCTTCGTGTCTTCCCCACTGTCACACAGAAATTTCCACACCTCACTTCGTGGGAGGTTCCTTCTCTCTGGGGAACGTCCGCGGAGGAGGCACTCTTTAATCTCCTGCTGATTCTTCTCCATCTTATCTTCCATTTTCTGCATATGTGTTTCCACAGCTGCAATTCTTGCATGTGTTGGGCCATGCACAGAGTCTGCATATGCTTGGAGCTTCACTGCCATATCCCGCACGGTGTCATTCGCACCGTAGTCCGGTTTCATTATTGCTAAAGCAGAAGCATATTCTGGTGGCCCAAGTTGTATAAGTTTTCGTCACATATATGGAATAACTCTGGCCTGGTCCGGACTCCTCAATCCTGGGTCATTTGCGAAGACAACTTCTACCACCCCTAGTTCTCTCAGGCTTGGATCCCTTGTTCTATGGTCTTCCACGGGGTTTGCTGCATGTAGAGATCATCTCTGCACATATATCTTTCGATCACGCTTGTCAAGCCCCGTCTCCAGACACTGGCAGAGTCAGCCTCCCTTATCATCGCTTGGTTGATAACTGGATCACGTGACAGGGATCCCAAATGCCTCGCTTCAGCACCGTCCAGCATCACATCATCACCTGCCACATCCCAAATACGGACCATCCAACTTATTATGGATTCATCGGGCCGTCGGGTGTAGTCCTTTCTTAGGCTGTGAAGCTCCTTTATGGACATGGACTCAGTAATGGTTTCTGTGCCTGAGTCCATTGGTGGCTTTGAGGTTCCTTCCCCTGCATCTTTTGAGGTCCCTTCCCCTGCATCATCATCATCATCTTTCACTGGGCGATCAATTTTGGTGGTGTGCTTCTTCCTCGTGACAGGAGCCAAGGTCAGTGGCTTAGACTCTCCATCTGGTTTGGGCTTGCTGTCTGGTTTGTCTGCAGCCTGAGTGACTGGGGTATCTGCAGGCTTTGCTGATTGATCTTCCTGCCCCTCTACCTTTACCTGCTGCAGTGTGCGATAGGCATATGCCAAAGCCCAACATATTGCAAGGAGCTTGTTCTCATTGGAATTGTCATTGCATTTCTCTTTCAGATATTTTGCCACCTCAGCTGGTTTCTGAACTTGTTCAGGGGAAAATTGCAAACCATTTGGTCGGAGAATTTCTTCAAGATTTGGCCCATATCCTCCCATTCCCCACACCACTCAGGATGTTCCACCTGTGGGTCAGGTGCCTCAGCAGTCACCCTGGAAATCTGAGCTCTCATTCTAGAGAAGCTGCAAATCATATAGAGGAAGCTTACCAGATTAAATACCAGAAATACCAGGAAGGTGATCTCTTTAACATCCAGGGGAACCTGAACGCTCTCAAAAGATAACCTATCAATTTTAAAGGGAAGGGAAACCCTGACTCCTCCTCCTCTAACAATCGGGGTGCAATTACTAATAAATTCCCAAAACAGGCTACTGAAGCTAGGACTGAGGTTACGATGCAGAAACCACTTATCATACACACTTCGAACAGCTGCCTGTACCTCTGTCAACTTCTCATAAATCATTATTACCGAGCACAGCAAAATAGAAGTCTGATTCATCTCCCTGATCTGTAAAATTTACATATCAGGGACAAGATTGGAGCAAGTTGTGGATAGGCAAACAACCCTAGGGACCAAAAAAAAAACCAGTACCTCAATGAAGCCTAAGGACCAAAAAGACATGAGTACATCAAGCCAGAGAGACATTATGAACTCAACCAGCATGGTGACTACTTTACCCCAACACAGAATAAGTAAATTCAAACCAAAATGTAATTAGCACAGTTTTTTTTCACTTTCCTCTCAGCCACACAGTTGGGCGCCCCTAAATTTGTTCTGGTTTGGCCAAATTTAGAAATATATCCTCTGAGAGAAGGCACAACCACCCCTTCCCCACCAGGTTCGGGAAAAATAAATTTTCCTCGAAGGAAAGTGAAGGAGATAAAACTATTTAGTTAACAAACACATGGGAAAAGGAAAATAATGCTAAATAATAAAATCTTTTACTGTGGAGGAAAAAAACCTGGGAAAGTGTCAGAGTCCTCCCTTTGGTCTCCTCGGGGCTGGGGGGCTTGGGCCAGGGCCAGGCCCTCTGCACTCAGTGGAAAGTCCTCCCGATGTGCTCTGAGGTTGAAAGCAGTCCAGTAGAAAAGGGAGGAAATCTGGAATTCCAGGGAAGGAAAAGCAAAGTCCAACTCTCAGTCTCTCTCCAGAGAACAAGAAACTGAAACAACTGGCCAAAAGCTGACTGGAAAGCAGCAAGCCGGGTGCTTCTTCGCTCCCCTGCCACAGCTGGGAAAAAAAACCCTGCTATCTCTGTGTGACCCTGAACAAGCTGCAAACTGCCCTGAAAAAGTTTTGCTCAGTTTTTTCCTTCCCCCACTCAGGCTCAGTTTAGAGGCAGAGAAAGAAACAGAAATTAATTTCTGGGCATAGGCAGCAATATGGGATACACATCATAAGGTTACCCCAAGACAACCCCTTTCTCATATTCTAATATCAAAGATTTGTGCAAGGCAATTAAGGGGTTTGGGATGCATAGTAATTATTTTAAAAGCCTGTTAAGTGCTACCTTTTCAACGCATCAGTTAGCGCCTCATGATTTGATTACAATAATGCAAACTCTTCTCACACCTGGTGAATCTGTGTTGTGGAAACAACAGGGGAAGCTAATTTTATCCGATTTATTGCAAATTCTGTGGAAAACTCCAGATAATTATCTGGATTTTTTCAACAATTATGTTACACTAGACCATTTATCTGGTGACACTAATATGGCAAAGCCTCAAAAACAAGCAATGCTTATTCCACATTCTGTTCTTATTGAGATAACACGTGCTGCTGAAAAGGCCTTAACATTATTACCATCTCAAACTCCTGAATCTCATTATACCAATGTTAAAAAACTGCCAGCTGAAAATATTATACAGTTTTATAATCGTTTGCATGAAGCAATCTTTTCCCAGGTCCCGAATCCTGACCTCCAACAAGCATTCCTACTCGAACTGCTCCAGGGTTGTTGGGAAACAGAATTATTGGGATCAATAAAAGAGCTGTACAAGCAATAGGCCTAGAAGCAAAAGGCCTGTGTGTGAGAAACTACTCTCCATGGGAAAGTCCCTGTGTGAAAAATAACAAGCAGGGCTGAGAAGAAAGAGGGAGTTTTTGAAATGGTGCAGCTGTCCTGATAAGCTGTACTAACCAGGAGTGAATGAGGGGAGACACTGAATTCTTTTAATCATAACATGACTATGGAAGCTTGCCAATGTAAGTCCAATTATGTAGAAGTAGAAATGTGCTTTGATAAGCTTTAAGCCACTTAGGACTTAACAAGCTGGTATACTATATAAGTGCCTTTGGATTGCTAATAAACGGAGTTTTGCTCTTATCAATCATATTGGTTGGCCTACTTCTCTCCCCCCGCGGGGCCCGGGCTTCTCATCTTGTTACGCTTCCAACACGGGGTAATACAAATGAGGCTTGCAAGCAAGTGATTCTGACTCTTCCCTGGAGTCCACCCCCAACTGTTGAAACCATTCTTGAAGTTTGTACAAAGAAGGTGCAGCTGAACACAACTGTTCCTTTTTTAAAAAAAGTGGGAATGGTGGGGGAGGTTTTGGAGAACGCGATGGGTACAGGGGAAACTCAATCTCGATGTAACCTCGTCTGCTATCATTGTCAGAAAAAGGGACATGTGGCTTGGAATTGCAGAGCAATTATAACTGCTGCTAAAAACTCTTCAAAGACTGTTTCCCCAGGTCAACAGCAGAGAAGCTAAAGGCCCAATGCTTCCTAGCTCTGTGTTCCGACAGAAATAGAGCTGCAGACAAAGGAGCATGGACTCCTGGACTCAGGTTTAAGGTAACCTGTGATGTAGCACACCATTTCAACAACAACAAACAGACTGCGATACCAATCACATTCCAAAATGTGGACCACATACCAGACTTTACATACCTTTTCGTTATTGGAGACACTCAGGAAACACCTGCTGGGATAGAGGTTACACCCACACTCATGAAAGTAGATCAGAATGGGGGTTCTAGCCTAATGGCACACTGCATATGTCCACCATACTTCATGCCAAAGGGTCAAGTCATTGCACAAGCCATTCCACTGCCCTAATACCTGCCCACAAATGGTCATATCCCAGCCATCTGTTGGACTGAGGTTCTGGGAAATAATAAACCTATAGTGGAATGTAAGCTCTGTCATGGATCATATAAAATCAATATCATGGGAATGATAGACACAGGTGCTGATGTATCAGTCATTCCATTTGATAAATGGCCTGCGCAATGGGAATTGCAGTCTCAGGGTATCATACAAGGGATTGGAGGTACCCAAATTGTGAAGCAATCCAAAAACATCATTCAAATTGAAGGTCCAGAAGGACAAATAGAGACGTGTTGCCATGACCCAGCCCATTCCTGGGCTGGGACAGGGGAATGTCAATCAATTCAGGGCTCTCCTGTGGGTAGAATTCCCCACCCAGGACAGTGACAATGAGGGAGGGTCGATGGGCCGCACAGAGACCTAAGCCACATCCCCCTGGGCTGCACCTGGGTCCAAACCGCCTCCCCCTGTTCGGGAAAATTCTCTCTTACTCGGTTGTTCATGGGCTCCTTGTTGTAATTCCCACCTCCTGGTTTCCCCCATTGGTTCTTGTTGAATTATATCCCCCCCCGGCTTGTAACTCATTGGTTGTTTTCCCCTTTCCCCGCGGTTTTCAAACCCCCTATAAAACTGAGGGAAAAGCCTCCGGGCGCCATTATGATCATTGCCATGTTCTGGTTGCTAAACTTCTGACAATAAACCTGTTAGAAGCCAGACCAGAAGCCCCTCTCTTTTCCTTTGCCTCCTCAGTAACCCGAGCCCAGACCATCGGGTCCCTGAAGTGCCTCCTCCTTAGAGGAACCAGCACGTGCACCCAGCCAGAACTTTTCTGCTAAGCCGGTCCAGAAAGACGTCACAGAAATAACGCTGCATCTCCTCTGACTGAGGACATTTCAGAGCCCATGCTAGTGAGCCAGGGAGAGCATTAGCGACACTTCACCCATATGTCCTAGATACCAAATTCACCCTGTGGGGAAGGGATGCCATGTCTCAGTGGGGAACAAAAATTGATATCACCCTTAGACATCAAAATTTTCCCTTGTGGCCACTGGAGCTGAGTGCCATCCACAGAAATTAACTTGGAAAACTGATGAACCAGTGTGGATTGACCAGTGGTCGCTAAAAAGTGCAAACGTAGAGGTACTCCAATCATTAGTAAATGAACAATTAGCTAAAGGGAACATCACACCAACTAATAGCCCCTGGAACTCACCCGTGTTTGTGATACAAAAACCAGGGAAGAACAGGTGGCGCCTTCTCCGTGATCTCAGGAAAATCAATGAAGTTATTGAAGACATGGGACCCCTTCAACCAGGTATGCCATCACCTTCAATGCTCCCACAACATTGGCATTTGGCTGTCCTTGATATAAAGGACTGCTTCTTTCATATTCCACTCCACCATGCAGATGCCTCTCGATTTGCATTTTCCTTGCCCTCAATTAATCGTGAGGCCCCCATGAAATGTTACCATTGGCTTGTGCTTCCCCAAGGTATGAAAAATTCCCCAACTCTCTGCCAAGAGCATATTACTAAAATTCTATCTCCCATCCGTGCCAAAGCAGAGAAAGCCATCATCCTACATTACATGGATGATGTGCTGGTGTGTACTCCCATTAATCAGTATCTTGAGCAGACACTTAACATGGTGATTGAGGCCCTAGAGGCCAAGGGCTTTGAATTACAACCTGAAAAAATGCAGAGAACAAGCCCTTGGAAATACCTCGGACTCAAAATCACAGAAACCTCTATCACCCCAACACCCATCACCATCAGTAACAATCCAAAAATATTAGTAGAATTGCAACAGCGCTGTGGGACACTGACTTATATAAAACACTGGCTAGGACTCGCCACAGAGGATGTGGCTCCTATTATGAACCTACTGTCAGGGGAAGGCGGTCCAGCATCCCCCAGATCCCTGACAGAAGAGGCAAGGCAGTCCCTCAAAAAGGTGCAAGAGGCAATTTCCACCAGGCAGGCACACAGGTATCAGCCCTCCCTACCCTTTCAGCTTGTCGTTTTAGGGAAGGTACCACGCTTTCACGGCCTCATTTTTCAGTGGGACAAAGAACAGAAGGAACCCCTCATCATAATTGAATGTGTGTTCCTCCCACTCCAACAGCCTAAGACCATCACCAAGCCACAAGAACTGACGGCAAAAATTATCATGAAGGGTAGAGCAAGGCTCCGCACCCTGGCAGGATGTGACTTTGCTTGCATCTACTTACCTGTAACAACAGACTCATTAGATCATCTGCTTCAAAATAATATGAACTTACAATTTGCATTAGACAGTTAGGCCAAATCTCCAATCATTACCCAAAACATGAAATGTTTAATCTGGCATTCTCTTTCATCCCTCGAGATATTCAAAGTAGAAAACCTCTTGATGCTCTAACCATTTTTACAGATGGTTCGGAGAAATCTAAAAGATCAGTCGTGATGTGGAAAGACCCCAAGATGCAAAAGTGGGAATCTGACGTCAAGGTAATCCAGGGGTCGCCACAAGTAGCTGAACTTACAGCCATTGTCAGAGCATTTGAGAGGTTCAAAGAAGCCTTTAATTTGGTCACTGATTCAGCATATGTATCTGGAGTAACTGTGAGAGCAGAACACGCTCTCCTAAAAGAAGTCTCAAACAAGAAAATTTATGATCTGCTCTCAAAGCTGATTTATCTAGTTTCCCACCAAGAGCATCCCTATTTTGTCATGCATGTGAGGTCACATACAAACCTGCCAGGATTTATTGCAGAGGGTAATCGTAGAGCAGATGCCCTGGCTGTGCCAGTAGACCTAGTTCTATCAGCCGACTTACCAAAGCTCCCCCAAGTTTTGTAACAGGCAAAATTGAGCCGTGCCATGTACCATCAAAATATTCCTGCTCTTATTCACATGTTCCACCTATTGCGGACACAGGCAAAAGCAATAGTGGCAACATGTCCCAACTGCCAGAAGCTACAGCTTCCATCACTGGGCATGAGAGTTAATCCCAGAGGCATTAATAGCGGTGAAGTGTGGCAGATGGACGTCACACATTTCCCTGAATTTGGGAGATTAAAATACATTCATGTTTCTATTGATACCTTCTCGGGTGCTATGTATGCCTCTGCACATGCAGGTGAAAAGGCTAAAAACTGTTGCTATGACCCAGCCCACTGCAGGGCTCGGGCAGCGAGATGCCAATCAATCACAGCCCCTCCTGTGGATTGAGTTTCCCGAAGATGCAGACTCGGAGTGTGGCTCGAGGGGCGGCTCAGAAGCTTAAGCGGCATCCCCCCTGGGCTGAGCCCGGTTCCTAACTGCCTCCCCCTGTTTGGGAAATTTCTCGGTTACTCAGTTATTCATTGGTTCTTTGTTGTGGGGTATGCCCAGCCCCTGCCCTGGAGGGATGTCTGCTGAGATTGCTCAATCGGCCAGCAGGACTCCCTGGAAAGACAACCACTTCTTTAGTCATGGTGAGAAAAGACAGACCCACAATCCTTTAGGAGACCCTATGCAGATCCTTTGTAACCCATTGGCCTTTACCCATCCCCTGTATCCCTATAAAAGCTAGCCCTCTGCCCCTGTGAGACAGAGAGCTCTCGTCCCTGGCTTTCCCCTCCGCCGGAGTACGGACCGACAATAAAGCTACCTTCCGTGCGGAACCAGCCACACGAGCCTCTTGTCTCTCTCTCTGGTCTGGCTTGGCCAGGAGGATGCCCTGCAGAGCTGTGCTGAAATCACAAGCTGATAATCACTAAAGAGCTGACAGTCTGCAAGGGCCCTCTGTACTAGTTTGAAAACAAACCAGGGGGAGGCACCAAGTCAGAATAACAATTTAATGGGGAAATTAAAGAAAAGGAAAAAAACTAAAAGAAAACACTGGTTCAAACCAACAGAGTCAAGATACAACCTGAGTCCCTGTTAGGCAGGGTGGTGGTAGCAGTCTGGTAGAATGGTGGCTGCAGTCCTCTGAAGCAGTGATCCTGTAGAAAAAGGGTTTGCTCTTCCTCAGAAGGTCCAGTGGTGGCTGTGTAGCTCCTGTCCTCTGGAAATCCAGTGGAAAGGGTTGTCTCTGGTGTTCAGAGTCTCAGATTATATCCACGATGGGATGCTTGGTTCCTCCCTCTGGGTGGAGCATCTCACAATGGGGTAATGAGTCATGAGGCCAAGTGTTGATTAGGCTCATTAACAGAAGATGGTCTGGAGGGAGTTGTCTCTGAGTCATGTGGCAGGACAATGATGGGCCATTAACAGAAAGATACTCTGGGGGGAGGAGGCAAGGAAACACTGCCCCACCTGATTTCCACAGCTCATGAGGATGGTAATAGAATACACTGCAACCCAGGACACCCTCCTAGCTAGCAGCTGCGGGAAGACACCGGGCCTCAGGAAGGCGATTCCTTTCGGGACCATCTCCCCCGACCGGTCACCTCTTCCTGGGTCAGAGCCACTGACCCCATCACCAGCTGTAATACTTTGTTATAACTCCCGCCTCTCCGTTTCCCCCATTGGTTCTTGTTGAATTGTATCCTCCCCATGGCTTGTAACTCATTGGTTGTTTTCCCCTTTCCCCGCAGTTTTCAAACCCCCTATAAAACTGAGGGAAAGCCTCTCGGCGAGATCCCAGATTAAGATCATCGCCATGTTCTGGTTGCTAAACTTCGGACAATAAACCTGTTAGAAGTCAGACCAGAACAGCCTCTCTCTTCCTTTATCTCCGAACTAATGTGAGCCCAGATCATTGGCTCCTGACGTGTCTCCTCTGCAAAGAAGCCAGCGAGCGTGCCCAGCCAGCGCCAATCCTCATGCCGAAGTCGCTTCTGAGACGCACAGAAGTAACGCAACTGGACTCTCTCTGATCGAGGACACTCCAGAGCTCGTGCCTCGAGCAGAGAACTGTGTTAAAAGACGTTGAAAAACATCTTGTCCAAGCCTTCGCTGTGCTTGATGTTCCTGAGAAGATAAAAGCTGATAATGGGCCTGCTTACATCTCTCAGGAGTTCAAAAATTTTCATCAGCAGTGGGGATTTTGACATGTCACAGGTATTCCTCACTCCCCAACTGGACAGGGCATTGTTGAACATGCCCACCAAACTCTTAAACGAATGCTGCTGCAACAATCAGGAACCACTGAACTCAACTCACCTGTTCTCTGACTTAGCAAAGCATTGTTTAAAATAAATTTCCTGAACGGCTCCTTTGAGGATCCAATCCCTCAGATCTGTCATCATTTCCAGAACACCAGGAGACAGAAGCTGAAGGAAAATCCAGAGGTCCTGATCCAGGACCCAGAGACTCAAAAGATCCAGGGACCGTACAAACTTATAACTTCGTGTCTTGGGGTGACCTTATGATGTGTATCCCATATCGCTGCCTATGCCCAGAAATTAATTTCTGTGTCTTTCTATGCCTCTAAACTGAGCCTGAGAGGGGGAAGGAAAAAACTGAGCAAAACTTTTTCAGGGCAGCTTGCAGCTTGTTCAAGGTCACACAGAGATAGCAGGGTTTTTTTTCCCAGCTGCGGCAGGGGAGCAAGGAAGCACCTGGCTTGCTGCTTTCCAGTCAGCTTTTGGCCAGTTGTTTCAGTTTCTTGTTCTCCGGAGAGAGAGACTGAGAGTTGGACTTTGCTTTTCCTTCCCTGGAATTCCGGATTTTCTCCCTTTTCTACTGGACTGCTTTCAACCTCAGAGCACATCGGGAGGACTTTCCACTGAGTGCAGAGGGCCTGGCCCTGGCCCAAGCCCCCCAGCCCCGAGGAGACCAAAGGGAGCACTCTTAACACTTTCCCAGGTTTTTCCTCCACAGCGAAACATTTTATTATTTAGCCTTATTTTCCTTTTCCCGTGTGTTTGGTAACTAAATAGTTTTATCTCCTTCACTTTCCTTCGAGGAAAATTTATTTTTTCCCGAACCTGGGGCGGGGGAAGGGGTGGTTGTGCCTTCTCTCAGAGGATATATTTCTAAATTTGGCCAAACCAGAACAAATTTAGTGGCGCCCAACTGTGTGGCTTGAAGGAAAGTGAAAAAACTGTGCTAATTACATTTTGGTTTGAATTTACTTATTCTGTGTTGGGGTAAAGTAATCACCATGCTGGTTGAGTTCATAATGTCTCTCTGGCTTGATGTACTCATGTCTTTTTGGTCCTTAGGCTTCATTGAGGTACGGGTGTTTTTTTTGGTCCCTAGGGTTGTTTGCCTATCCACAACTTGCTCCAATCTTGTCCCTGATACGTAAATTTTACAGAGCAGGGAGATGAATCAGGATTTCTATCTTCTTGTGCTTGGTGATAATGATTTATAAGAAGGTGACAGAGGTACAGGCAGCTGTTCGAAGTGTGTATGATAAGTGGTTTCTCCGTCCTAACCCCAGTCCTAGCTTCAGTAGCCTGTTTTGGGAATTTATTAGTAATTGCACCCCGATTGTTAGAGGAGGAGGAGACGGGATTTCCCTTCCCTTTAAATTTGATAGGTTATCTTTTGAGAATGTTCAGTTTCCCCTGGATGTTAAAGAGATCACCTTCCTGGTATTTAATCTGGTAAGCTTCCTCTATATGATTTGCAGCTTCTCTAGAATGAGAGCTCAGATTTCCAGGGTGACTGCTGAGGCACCTGACCCACAGGTGGAACATCCTGAGTGGTGTGGGGAATGGGAGGATATGGGCCAAATCTTGAAGAAATTCTCCGACCAAATGGTTTGCAATTTTCCCCTGAACAAGTTCAGAAACCAGCTGAGGTGGCAAAATATCTGAAAGAGAAATGCAATGACAATTCCAATGAGAACAAGCTCCTTGCAATATGTTGGGCTTTGGCATATGCCTATCGCACACTGCAGCAGGTAAAGGTAGAGGGGCAGGAAGATCAATCAGCAAAGCCTGCAGATACCCCAGTCACTCAGGCTGCAGACAAACCAGACAGCAAGCCCAAACCAGATGGAGAGTCTAAGCCACTGACCTTGGCTCCTGTCACGAGGAAGAAGCACACCACCAAAATTGATCGCCCAGTGAAAGATGATGATGATGATGCAGGGGAAGGGACCTCAAAACCACTAACGGACTCAGGCACAGAAACCATTACTGAGTCCATGTCCATAAAGGACCTTCACAGCCTAAGAAAGGATTACACCCGACGGTCCGATGAATCCATAATAAGTTGGATGGTCCGTATTTGGGATGCGGCAGGTGATGATGTGATGCTGGACGGTGCTGAAGCGAGGCATTTGGGATCCCTGTCACATGATCCAGTGATCGACCAAGCGATGAAAAGGGGGGCTGATTCTACCAGTGTCTGGAGACGAGTTTTGACAGGCGTGATTGAAAGATATATGTGCAGAGATGATCTCTACATGCAGCAAACCCCGTGGAAGACCATAGAACAAGGGACCAACGCCTGAGAGAACTAGGGGTGGTAGAGGTTGTCTTCGCAAATGACCCAGGATTGAGGAGTCCAGACCGAGCCAGCGTTATTCCATACATGTGGCGAAAACTCATACAGCTTGGGCCACCAGAATACGCTTCTGCTTTAGCAATAATGAAACCGGACTACGGTGCGAATGAGACTGTGAAGGATATGGCAGTGAAGCTCCGAGTATATGCAGACTCTGTGCATGGCCCAACACATGCAAGAATCGCAGCTGTGGAAACACATATGCAGAAAATGGAGAAGAGTCTCCAGGAGATTAAAGAGTGCCTTCTCCGCGGACGTTCCCCAGAGAGAAGGAACATTCCACGAAGTGAGCTGTGGAATTTCCTGTGTGACAGGGGGGAAAACATGAGGAAGTGGGGGAGACAACCCACTTCTGCTCTGGCAGCACGAGTGCGTGAATTGAAGGAGCGCAAGTCTCAGAAAGGAGGATCTACCAAAAAGGAAGTAGCTCCAGTTGCCTGTAGCCAAACTGCCAGAAATGATGGAAAAGACGATAACTTGTCTGATTCCCATGAAGGAACCTCTAAGATACAGGCCCAGGGAAAGAAGGATAACCAGGCATAGAGGGGCCCTGCCTCTAGCCAGGTAGAGGTCAGGGAAAACCGTGTTTTTTGGACTGTGTGGAGTCATTGGCCTGGTACATCAGAACCACAAAAATATGTTGCCTTGGTTGACACTGGTGCGCAGTGTACAATAATTCCATGGCAGCATGTGGGGATAGAATCTGTTTCTATTTCTGGTGTAACAGGTGGATCACAAAATTTGACCTTGGTGGAAGCTGAGGTGAGCCTGACTGGAAATGAGTGGAAGAAACATCTCATTGTGGCTGGCCCAAAGGCCCCGTGCATTTTGGGCATAGATTTCCTCCGGAATGGGTATTTTAGAGACCCAAAGGGACTCAAGTGGGCTTTTGGAATAGCTGCTGTGGAGACAGAGGGCATTAAGCAATTGAACACTTTGCCTGGACTATCAGAGAACTTGTCTGCAGTCGGCCTTCTGAAGGTGGAAGAACAAAGAGTGAAAATTGCTACCGCAACAGTGCATCTCTGACAGTACCGGACAAATCGAGATGCTGTGATTCCCATCCACAAGATGATTCGTGAGCTGGAGAGCCAAGGGGTGGTCAGCAAGACCCACTCACCCTTCAATAGTCCCATTTGGCCTGTGCGCAAATCTGAAGGAGAATGGAGATAGACTGTGGACTATCGTGCCTTGAACGAAGTGACTCCACCACTGAGCGCTACTGCGCCGGACATATTGGAGCTACAGTACGAGCTGGAGTCTTAAGCAGCAAAGTGGTATGACACTATTGACATTGCCAATGCATTTTTCTCCATTCCTCTGGCAGCAGAGTGCAGGCCTCAGTTTGCCTTCACCTGGAGGGGTGTGCAGTACACCTGGAACTGACTGCCCCAGGGGTGGAAGCACAGTCCCACCATCTGCCATGGACTAATCCAGACTGCACTAGAAAAGGGTGAGGCTCCAGAACATTTGCAGTACATTGATGACATCATTGTGTGGGGGAACATCGCAGCAGAAGTGTTTGAGAAAGGAGAGAAAGGTTTCCAAATTCTCCTGGAAGCTGGTTTCGCCATCAAGAAGAGCAAAGTCAAGGGACCTGCCTGAGAGATCCAGTTCCTGGGAGTGAAATGGAGAGATGGACGGTGTCAGATTCCCGCTGAGGTCATCAATAAGATCACTGCAATGTCTCCACCAACCAACAAGACGGAAACACAAGCTTTCCTAGGTGCCATAGGCTTTTGGAGGATGCATATTCCTGAGTAGAGCCAGATTGTGAGTCCTCTTTACCTGGTTACCCGCAAGAAGAACGATTTCCACTGGGGCCCTGAACAGCAACAAGCTTTTGCCCAGATAAAGCAGGAAATTGCTCATGCAGTAGCCATTGGCCCAGTCAGGACAGGACCCGAAGTGAAGAACGTGCTCTACTCTGCAGCCGGGAACAATGGCCTGTCCTGGAGGCTCTGGCAGAAGGTGTCTGGTGAGACTCGAGGTCGACCACTGGGATTTTGGAGCCGAAGCTACAGAGGGTCTGAAGCCAACTACACTCCAACAGAGAAGGAAATCTTGGCAGCCTATGAAGGAATCCAAGCCACCTCAGAGGTAATTGGCACTGAGGCACAACTCCTCCTGGCACCCCGACTACCGGTGCTGGGATGGATGTTCAAAGCAGAGGTTCCCTCTACCCACCACGCCACCAATGCCACATGGAGCAAATGGATTGCTCTCATCACACAGCGCGCACGTATCAGAAAACTGAATCGCCCAGGGATTTTGGAAATAATCACAAACTGGCCAGAAGGTAAAAACTTTGGTCTCACTGATGAAGAAGAACAACTGATACGTGCTGAAGAAGCTCCACCATACAACCAACTTCCATCAGAAGACACACGCTACGCTCTTCACTGACGGTTCTTGTCGCATCAGAGGGATGAATCGAAAGTGGAAAGCAGACGTATGGAGTCCCACACAACGGGTTGCTGAAGCTACTGAAGGAGATGGTGGATCAAGCCAACTCGCTGAACTCAAAGCTGTTCAACTAGCCCTGGACATTGCTGAAAGAGAGAAGTGGCCAAAGCTCTACCTCTACACTGATTCATGGATGGTAGCCAATGCTCTGTGGGGATGGCTAGAAAAGTGGAAAAAAGCTAATTGGCAGCATAGGGGAAAACCAATCTGGGCTGCTGAAGAGTGGAAAGACATCGCTGCCCGAGTAAGAAAGCTGCTTGTGAAAGTCCGCCATGTAGATGCCCATGTCCCCAAGAGTAGGGCTAATGAAGAACACCAAAACAACGAGCAGGTAGATCAGGCTGCAAAGATAGAAGTGTCACAGGTAGACTTGGACTGGAAACACAAGGGAGAGTTGTTCCTAGCTCGATGGGCTCATGATGCCTCAGGCCATCAGGGCAGAGATGCCACCTATAAGTGGGCACGAGATCGAGGGGTGGATCTAACCATGGACAGTATCTCCCAGGTGATCCATGATTGTGAGACATGCGCTGCAATCAGTCAGGCCAAGTGGGTGAAGCCTCTGTAGTATGGTGGGCGATGGTCCAAATACAAGTATGGGGAGGCCTGGCAGATTGATTACATCACACTGCCTCAAACCGGCCAAGGCAAGCGCTATGTGCTCACAATGGTAGAAGCCACCACAGGATGGCTGGAGACCTACCCTGTGCCTCATGCTACTGCCCGAAACACCATCCTGGGACTTGAAAAGAAAGTCCTTTGGAGGCATGGCACCCCTGAGAGAATTGAATCTGACAATGGGACTCATTTCAAGAACAGCCTTATAAACACCTGGGCTAGAGAACATGGCATTGAGTGGGTGTACCATATCCCTTACCATGCACCAGCTGCAGGCAAAGTGGAACGGTGCAATGGGTTGTTGAAAACCACTTTGAAGGCACTAGGTGGGGGAACTTTCAAAAATTGGGAACAGCATCTAGCAAAGGCCACCTGGTTAGTTAACACCCGAGGTTCCACCAATAGAGCTGGTCCAGCCCAATCTGAATCCCTGCATACAACAGATGGAGATAAGGTCCCAGTAGTGCATGTCAGGGGTCTGTTAGGAAAGACTGTGTGGATAAATTCTGCCTCGAGTACAGACAAACCCACCCGTGGGGTTGTCTTTGCTCAGGGACCTGGTTTCACATGGTGGGTAATGCAGAAAGATGGAAGAACACGTTGTGTACCACAGGGAGATCTGATTGTTGTGTGAAAACCACCTGTAGTGTGAAATGCTTGTATACCCCTGCTTGCTGATTGTCACTGTCACTGTTTGTATATAGTTGTGTATATATATATAAATGCGTGTGTAGAATTAAAATATCTTAGTTTGGACATTGAGCCACCAATATAGGATAAGGGGTGGAATGTCTTGGGGTGACCTTATGATGTGTATCCCATATCGCTGCCTATGCCCAGAAATTAATTTCTGTGTCTTTCTATGCCTCTAAACTGAGCCTGAGAGGGGGAAGGAAAAAACTGAGCAAAACTTTTTCAAAGCAGTTTGCAGCTTGTTCAAGGTCACACAGAGATAGCAGGTTTTTTTTCCCCCAGCTGCGGCAGGGGAGCAAGGAAGCACCCGGCTTGCTGCTTTCCAGTCAGCTTTTGGCCAGTTGTTTCAGTTTCTTGTTCTCCGGAGAGAGAGACTGAGAGTTGGACTTTGTTTTTCCTTCCCTGGAATTCCGGATTTTCTCCCTTTGCTACTGGACTGCTTTCAACCTCAGAGCACATCGGGAGGACTTTCCACTGGGCACAGAGGGCCTGGCCCTGGCCCAAGCCCCAGGGCCGAGGAGACCAAAGGGAGCACTCTTAACACTTTCCCAGGTTTTTTTCCTCCACAGTGAAACATTTTATTATTTAGCCTTATTTTCCTTTTCCCGTGTGTTTGGTAACTAAATAGTTTTATTCCTTCACTTTCCTTCGAGGAAAATTTATTTTTTCCCGAACCTGGGGGGGAAGGGGTAGTTGTGCCTTCTCTCAGAGGATATATTTCTAAATTTGGCCGAACCGCAACACTTGGGGACATGGATACGCCCGTGTATCCACCCCTCAGGGACTGAGGTGGATCCCCAGCAAGTGGGTAAAAGCCTATGTCACTTCCACAAAGGTCAAGGAGGTCAAAACTGCCTCCTGAAGGAGATGCCATAAGGAAAATCCTGATTTTTGCATCTTCATTTGAGCCCCTTGCACTGGATTTCAATGTTAATCCCCTAAATTAAGTTATGCTGTTTTGCACTCACATGTTGTATTTTATTTTGTAGATCCTCATCCTGATACCCCATACCATAGATGTCCTGACTAACCTCCTGAGTTTTCTAACTGGGGGACTAGTTTAAAGACATCTTAGGTATGGTCAGGTTGTAGGGACAGTAGATTTCAAATATGTTTTGCACTATTTTTTTATTACTGTTCTGTGCACTTTGAGTTACTCAGAGTTACAGCCCAGCTTTAAAGAAAAAAAATGGGCAATTGTTGCTGCTCACCCGGCCCTGGGAAAAGTCCAGGCAAGTCCAGACTTGTCCCAGCCCTGTGCTCTGAATCCCCTTTGTTCTGAGCGCGGGTAAAACTTGAAAGTAGAACAGACTCCCCCAAAACAGAGTCCGATTGGCTGGTTACCCTTGGTCCACCCCTAGCTCTCCCCTTTCCCTTCCCCCGAATAAAAAGCGACCGGAGCGGGCTCTGCCTCCTCTTGCTCTTGCCTTCCCTTCTGTGAAGAGCCTCTCCTGTCTCTCTCGAGACTTGAGGAATATAGAAACAGGAATAAAGGCATGGAGTTTGGGCTGTATTCCCACCTCTTTGCTTCTTCTTTTGACATTATCTTTACAGCTATCACTTGCTGCATTTCGGAGCCACTGAGGTGCTGGATTGCCTGTGCCGCCTCTCCTGGCAGCTCAGAGCTTTTCCAAAGCACAGAACAGTGAGCCAGATGATTGAGCAAGCTGTGAGCATATCGTCAGCTGGGGACAATAGGAGCTAACGTATCCCAAGAAGAAAAGGCAGTTGTGAATATTTGGATGCTTATGTTAGGCAGGCATGGTATTAAGTATGATAAACACACCTTGAAGGCCCTGTTGCTGTGGTGCAAGGGCCAGGGCTTGGAAGCTTCCTCTGAGAATGCTTTTAGTGTAAAAGCCTGGGAGACAGTCAGACAGCTTATTTTTTAC
The DNA here is from genome assembly GCF_041296385.1 of Aphelocoma coerulescens. Classification (NCBI taxonomy): domain Eukaryota; kingdom Metazoa; phylum Chordata; class Aves; order Passeriformes; family Corvidae; genus Aphelocoma; species Aphelocoma coerulescens. The sequence continues at coordinate 5,969,460 of NW_027184080.1, read as the reverse complement.
TCTGCTTCCTGAGGCAATGAGACTGCCAAAAATCTGATGACTACCTGGAGGTTGGTGCTGGAGACTTTAACGGCGGTAAAAAAGGAACGGGACTTAGAACTTCAGAACTCCATGGACGCGGAAGGTCAAAGTGAGGTGGAGGGGAAAATGGAAAAGGCAGGCAGCTCTGCACCAGCTGAGTTCACTCATGAGCCTTGTGTTGAACCACCTGGCTGTGTGCCACCTACAAACCCTAGAACAGATTGCCCTACTTCCCCCGCTCCCATTAAACCACTTTATCCACCCTTGCCTGCGGATGAGTGGAGTGATGGCGAAGATGAGCCCATGCCCACAGCTGCCCCTGCTCCCAATGTTCTGGATACAGCTGTTCCACCAGTGTGACCGAAACAGCCCAGGGAGCCCCCTCCACTCATAGACTTGAGAGAGTCAGGTATGGGAGGATGGCACAGCCTATAAGGTTAGGTCAGTGGTGTTCGCTGGACAAAGAACCACAGAACTGTGAGTATCCTGTGACCAGGGGTGTCCCAGGAGCGTGGGTGCAGCTTACAGATATTGCTGCATATTCTCCACATTGGAGCAACTTTCATTATGGGTTAAAAAACCCTGTAACTGTTTCCTTAATGAGAACAGCTTTGATGTTAAAAACTCCTGTGCTTATCCATGGCAGGGACTGCTAGGAAGGTGTCATGGTTTAGCATAGTTTGGGTTTTTAGTTAAGGAGGGCTCCATCAGCCACAGAAGTGATTCTTTTGCAAAGAGGTGCTTTGCTTTCTCCTAATTCTTATCTCACAAAAGGAAAATAAGTAAGTAATGGATTTTTGAACTAAACCACTACACTTAATTGGTGTTTCCGCCCGGTTCACAAACTGAACCCGCTACAGAAGGCTACCGATAATGAACCCTGGCACGGATACAGGGAATGGATTGATCCTTATCTTAGGGTAACAGACTCAATACATGCAATGTTGCAGGCACTACTCAGTCCCCCCCTTTGCCAAGAGCTACTTGGAAGTGAAGAGATAAAGAAACCTGCAAGAAGTCTGTATGTTTGCATTCCATTTCATAGTTAGGAAAAACTCTATCTTGTTTTGAGCTTCTGGGAAACACTTAATTTGTCCTAAACTCAGTCAGTGTCTTTACAAATGCAAACTACTCGTGTTAAAAAATACATTTTACTGCATCACGGGAGAATTTTTGGCTTTTGTTAAAGGTAAATTTGTATTTTCAGTAAGCTATAAATTCTGACAGGATTGTTTATTGGAGACATTCTAGGTTATCTGTGTAAATGTAGTGTCTTTCTGCATGCCAGTAAAATTATGTAATTTCTTGCTTTGAGCCTGTTTTGCAAGGTCCAAAATTCTTCAACAAAAATGCTTATATATTGCATGATTGGTACAACTTGTCATGTGGGATGTATACTGCCTTTCCAAGAATTTTGATTTGAAGGTCTGATTGGACTGAATTAATACTGATTCTTTGCTCAGTTACAATGATGTTAGCTGTTACCACAAAAATTAGAAACTTGTATACCTAGAAAAATATTTGCAATCTTGGTACTCTCAGAGCATCACTTGTTGTTATGTGGCCCCTTATATACTTCGATAGAATGCCCCTTGGAAACAGCAATTAATTCTGAAGGCTGATGTCAGAACATTGCATGATTTGCAGGGATTGCTGGGAGCAATTAGCTGGGCATCCTGGGTTGCAGTATACTCTATTACCATCCTCATGAGCTGTTGAAATCAGGTGGGGCAGTGTTTCCTTGCCTCCATCCCCCCAGACTATCTTTCTGTTAATGGCCCATCATTGTCCTGCCACATGACTCAGAGATAACTCCCTCCAGACCATCTTCTGTTAATGAGCCTAATCAACACTTGGCCTCATGACTCATTACCCCATTGCGAGATGCTCCACCCAGAGGGAGGAACCAAGCATCCCATCGTGGATATAATCTGAGACTCTGAACACCAGAGACAACCCTTTCCACTGGATTTCCAGAGGACAGGAGCTACACAGCCACCACTGGACCTTCTGAGGAAGAGCAAACCCTTTTTCTACAGGATCACTGCTTCAGAGGACTGCAGCCACCATTCTACCAGACTGCTACCACCACCCTGCCTAACAGGGACTCAGGTTGTATCTTGACTCTGTTGGTTTGAACCAGTGTTTTCTTTTAGTTTTTTTCCTTTTCTTTAATTTCCCCCATTAAATTGTTATTCTGACTTGGTGCCTCCCACTGGTTTGTTTTCAAACTAGTACACTGGGTGAGGCCCATGGTAAGTTTAGCCACTCATCAATTGAGCATTCCTTTCCTCACTCCCCCATCAATGTTATTTGCCGAAGCTATTTGAGTTATAATTGCCTCATGATTCTCCACTGCAAAAGAAGACAGAGTCGTGCCAGCTTTACCACTTCGCTTGTTTTTTTACCCCACAGTTTTAATAAGGTCATTTTATTGTGGATATTTCTCCATGAACAAACATGTGGCAGCTTTTCAAATAGGTACAGCTATTTAGTGGTTCAAGTGTAGTTATTCTTCCTTGCCACTTATAAATTGAAATTGGACTTGAGATCAAAACAGTTTAAGTACAGTGATGGGCCAGAAAAGTGACTAGAAGTGACACCACCTTACAAAACAGACTTGCCCAGTGAGTATGTGTTCACTGATCAGTGGCTGAGTTTCTAATATTCTCTATTCTTATGAAGACAGGAAAACAGTGGAGTAAAGAGTAGCACACTCCTTTAGAATAATTTGAAACCATGGCTTTGTAGCTGTTTATATACACGTGCCAGTTTTATAGACCCACTGACCTAAGAGAGTTATGTTTGCAGAACTCAGGGCAGTATTATATGACTAGGTCCTCGGTATTTTATCCTTATGTATTCCTATCCTATTACCTTTACGTGTCCAAGGTCAATTCTATTGTACTGGAAATCATGAAAGGCCGTCTTACCCTCTGTGAACTGAGCGGGTTTTAAGTACAATTCTGAGTAAAGCTGCACCTTAAAAAAAAAAAAAGTCCCTAGCAAACTTATGCTTATGCCTGAAAACTACTGAAAGACATACAATGTTGCCTTTTTTGGGGGGGGTACAGCTGCAAATTGGAAAATCCTTTAAAATTGTGCTTATAACAGAAAAGTCCTGACTGTGAACAGATATTTTCAATAATGTTTATAGCTACCATGAGCTATTCTCACAACTAAATTATGTAAAATCACAACGTATTTGCCACACCTTTATAATCTCTCCGGTAAATCCATGTTGCTGCTATTTTATTTACAAATCAGTTGTTTGCTTACATATTGTTCATTGATGTTTAACTGTTGTATGACAAATTTTTGCTAGGTTTCTTGCAACGATGGAGTCAAGATGAGTTAAATTCTGTTGTGTCTGAAACTTTAAAAGAACATTCTCAATTCTGACTTTAGTTGTGTTAAAGTTAAGTGATGCTAATTTTAAGTTCTGCTAAGTTTAAGTTTTGTAAAGTTTAAGTGATGTGAAGGCTAAGTTCTGTCAAGTTTAAGTATTGTTAAATTTATGTGATGTCAGATTTAAGTTCTGTTAATTTGAATTTCTGTTACATTTATGTTCTGTTTAGCTTAAGTTCCATTGAGTTTGATTTCTGAGAAGTTTAAGTGCTGTTAAGTTTCAAGTTTAAGTGTGTTCAGTTTAAGTTGTTATTTTAATTTCTGTTAAGTTTTATTCAGAATAATTTCTGTTCAGTTTCAGTGATGTTAAATTTAAGTTCTGTTCAGTTTTCTTTCTGTTACGTTTAAGTGACATTTAATTTGAGTGAAGTTAAGTCTAAATTCTGCTGAAATATGCTCATTTAAATTGAAAGATACAGTTCTTTTTTATAGAGGTAAGATTGAACCAATTGAAACAATTATGATGAAGAATTGGTAAGAACTGTTTAAGAATATTAGTTGTAAAAATGTATGAAGATGTGGTTTGTTGGATCCTTAAATTCTTTGAAAATTCTATGGATATAAGTGTTCTGCATTGGTCAATTGTGATAATTATTCATAACAATCTTTGCTGTTTTATCTTTCATAGGTACCAGAGAAGGATGAGTAACAATTCCAAATTATGGATATTATTGACTGTAAGGTGTTCAGTGGTTTCTTTCTTGCTTTCATTTTGCTTTATTGTCATATATACATAGATGTGTGGAGAACTATAATAATGTCTTAGATCAGTTACTGTTGCTGTATTAATGATTCTGAATATGTTCTTAATGTCATATCATGAATTCATGGATGTTTTATAAAGGGCATTATCCAGAAGATATTATTTGATGTTACACGTGCATTTCTTTAGTTGTTTGCTGTTTGTTAATGGTACCATTGACTGCTTCGCTAAAGATAAACGACAAAGCCAGCTGCTTTACAAACTTTCACATACTGTTGTGTAGCTATCTGCAAGACGTATCTTTTTAGGAAACTTTTTCAACTGCTATTAATAGCGGCCTGTAGAGGGATTCCTTGTGGAACAGGGGCATATGATACCCCTGGAAAAATTGGACAACCCAGGGTTGCTGAGGAAAAACCCCTGAACTGGCCCCTGGCTGCAGGCAAGCCTGGAAAGCACCTGGCTGCAGGCAGCCCTGAAAGTCCTTGGCAAAGCAATACACTGGTCGACTCCCCCACGGATTGGAGGCCGTCTAGAGGGACTGGGCGTGAATCTTTGCAAAAGTAGATATAAGCTTGTATAGTTAAACAATAAAGCGGAGAACGATGCTCAAATCGTATCGGTGCATGTGTCGTTACTCTGGTTAGCTCTCCAGCATGTGGGCCCCCCTCAAAACCTGGCGCCTGAGCAGGGACTCGAGTGATTTTCACTTAGACGCTGTTTGTTTTCACTTAAATGCGTTTAACTTAAATGCGTTTTGTTTTTGCTTGAATGTGGCAAGACTCCATATCATCGCAGACGGTGAGGAGCCTGGAGAGCTAGAGCAGGAGTGTCCCATCAAAAAAGTTGAGTGGAGCCGGAGACCAGAGCTCGCGTGGCCGAGCGGGCCCCCACAGGTAAGAAGCTATGGAATACGAGGCTGGCACTCATCTCCTAGCCAGTATCCTCTCTAAGAGAGGTGAGACTGTAAAAGATCAAGATCTTTATGCCCTAATTACGTGGGCCCGGGAACAAGGGTTTTTGAAATGCACTTTGCTTTTGTTCTTGACCGAAGAGTGGTGGGAAGTTGGAAACAGACTGTGGCTATCCACAATTGAGGGTGGAAAGGAAGGTAAAGAAGCAAAAGCTCTGGGATTAACTTGGAAAGCTGTGACTAATACCCTCGCAGAAATGAAAGCAGAAAGGAAGGTGGCTGCAGCAGCCATGGAGACGCTGGGGGGTGGCAGCCCCAGAAAGGAAAGAGAGGGGGGTCTCACGTGTTGCCTCTCGGAGGCGTAGCGACCTGGTTCAGGAACGGCACGACGACCACCTCAGGTCGTTCGGACCATCAGCTCACAGACACCAATGTGGTGGACGGCAAAATGGCGTTTATTCGTGGATTACATAGGGTTAAATAACCTGGGTTTGCCACGTCACTTCCTTCTGCTCACCTATCACCTGTAGAGGGGAGGGGCTTTACCTGTCCCGTACAACGCGATATCTTCCGAACGCCTGTCCCTAGTCACCTACATTTCCCCCCCCCTCTATCCTGAATTACCCGCATTTCCCCCCCCACCATGATTTATTAAGAAACATACAAAGTATAAATGCTATAAAATTTCAAGAACTAGTAAAACCTACATAACAAGTTATAAAAAGTGGTATAACATTCACAAAATAGATGCGCTCTAGAGCAATTGTTGGCGGTCAACAAATAGAATGTTAACCTTTTCTAACCGGCTTTTAACAAATGACACCAATTTGTTTAGTATGCAAGGCCCAAAAATCAACGTTAGGAGTAACATAGTGAGGGGGCCTATTAGAGTGGAAACAAGGGTGGTCAGCCATGGAGACTGGTTAAACCATGACTCGAACCATCCTTGTTGGGCTTCTCTTTCTCTTTTTCTCTGGGCTAGCCTTTCCCTTAGTTCAGTCATTGAGTCCCGTACGACTCCGGTGTGGTCTGCATAAAAGCAGCATTCCTCTTTCAAGGCGGCACACAGGCCTCCTTGCTGCATGAGCAGGAGGTCCAGTCCTCGCCTGTTCTGCAGGACGACTTCTGAGAGAGAGGAGACAGATTTCTCTAGAAAGGAGATGGATTTTTCGATTCTTTGTAAGTCCTCATCAATAGTCATCTGCAGCTGAGAAAGTCCCTGGTGTTGGGTCACGAGGGCTGAAACACCCGTGGCTGCGCCGGTGGCTCCGAGGCCGAGCAGCATTGCGATGGTTATGCCTGTTATTATTTCTCTCTTGTGGAGCCGGCTAGGTTCTTCAAGAAGGTGGTACATTTCTTCTTCTTGGTGATACAGGACTCTAGGAACAATTAAAACTTGGACACAAAAGTCAGCAGAGTTATCGAACTTATCAAGAAGCACACAGGGGCTTATTCCGGATCGCTGGCAAACAAACATCCCTGATGCGAATGGGACCACCCACTTATTGATCGTTTTGTTAAGTTTGACAAATTCAGTACAGACATTGCCTATTCGTTTTGCTAAGGCCGCATTGCCAAAGCACTTGCCTCGGCCTGTGATCTGACTCAGAGTAACTCCCCACACTATCGGCGGGTGGCTGCCCACTTTCATGGCCAAAGCCACCCAGGGATCTCGCTCCCAGGGGGTTGTTCCTGCTGTGCCTGGGGCGCAGACAGGTTTAACTGAGCCATCGGTTGAGCTGTGGAATTGGTCATTTCCCGGGGGGGCAGTGGGTGCGGGAGCTCCACGGCCCATTGAGGATTGGCATAGCTGGGCCGCTTCATGTCCCGAGTGGGAGGGAGCTGTGTGCGGCCCGGATGCCCCCTCCCCCTCCCGTTTCCCTGGAGCTTGGATCTGCATTCTCTGGCAAAATGCCCCTTTTTCCCACATGCCCAGCATGGCCCTCTAGGTCGCGTCTGGTATGGGGGAACTGCTGTTGATGGAGGCTCCAATTGGGGGCAATTTGTTACAGCGTGGCCTGCCTGGCCACACTTAAAGCATGCCATTACACTCGTTATCGCAGTGCGGACAGCTGCCTGGATTGGGGCCAGATGTTCTTCTTTTGCGACATGCTTAATCATATCTGCAATACTGGACCCGGCTGGTAATGACCGTAAAATGTCCTTAGTGGTAGAGTTGCATTGTTGGCGCAAGCATTCTGCCACCACAGGGCCCTTCGCTTCTGAGGGCAAGTTAGAGGAATCAACCGCTGCCTGGAGGCGGTCCACAAACTGTGTGAAACTCTCACTCTCGCTCTGCTTTATTGTGGACCATGGCGATGGTCTAGCAATAACTCTGGAAGCAGAGCGGATAGCTTCTCTAGCGGCGCGGGTAGTTGCCGTGACTTCGTGGGCCCGTAGGCCCTCGGCCTGCGCCTGAGGGGTGATCATGGTTGGGTCCGTGCCCATTAGCCGCTGCAGGCTGGAGCCGTGGAGGGGGTGGTCTGCCCCAGTTACTAGGGCTAGTTGCTTTGCGCAATTGTCCTCCCATTCTTGTTTGAAAACAATCATCCCTGCCCCATCAAAAATTAATCTGCAGGTTTGTTTAATGTCAAATGGGAGCAGGTCATCCCCTCCAAAAACGCTGTCAATGAGGGTGGAAACCATAGCCAAATTGATCCCTTTGTCTGCAATTGCTTTAACAATTGCTTGTATATCTTTAGGATTTATCGGTGAGTAAATCCTCTGGTTTCCGGCTTGCCCTCCTACTCGGACCGGGAAAGCTAGCGAGGCTGAAGGAGCCCATTCAGCACAGGCTGTTTTTATCTTTCTCCAGTCTGTAAGCGGAGTACGTTCTTTTTCAAATTTCCCCTTGGCCCGGGTAGGAGCGCGGTAGTTATAGCTTTTATCTATTCTGAAATCATCTTTGTCAGAGTCGGAGTCGGTTACGGACCGTTCGTCAAGCCACTCGCTCCAGCTATAGTCCGACTCGGAGCCGGAAGTCGACTGACTGGATACTTCCGGGCTCCGGAGCTTTTTCCCCGGGCTTCTACCCCGCCCCCTTCTCTTAGGATTGGGCCGCTCCTTCCCCCTGGGCTCGCCCCGCCTCCTGCTGAGGGAGGCTCTTGCTATATAAGGGCATGTTTCCGGGCGAGCGCTCTGGTTGGCCTTGGCTCCCCCTCCGGGATTCCCTCCCCTTTTCCGTTCACGCGCGTCTGCGGCATCCAGCGGACCTCCGCCGCTCCCGCCGGCCGCGTGTGTGCACCCCGGCGGACCACCGCCGCTCCCGCCGGCCACGTGCGCGCACCCCGGCGGACCTCCGCCGCTCCCGCCGGCCACGTGCGCGCACCCCGGCGGACCACCGCCGCTCCCGCCGGCCACGTGCGCACACCCCGGCGGACCACCGCCGCTCCCGCCGGCCACGTACGTGCACCCCGGCGCATCTCCCCCGCTCCCGCCGGCCACGTGTGCGCCCCCCCCATCCCCTCCGGGGTCGGCGCCATTCTGCGGGGCATAGGGCGGGGGTCTCGCCCACGCCGTTTCGGACTCCGCTTTAATGGCAGCCTCCCTGGCTTCCTCCACCAGCCCTCCCCAGAATGACTGCACCCGCTCCTTTCCCTCTGTAGGTAGGGTTGGGCTGGGGGGCCGTGGAGAGGGTGCTTGCTCCTGCGAGTCTGTGCGCTCGGCAGGGCAGCTTTCATCCGTAGTTTGCGTGGCCGCACCAACTCCCAACCGCGGTGTGGCCAGCAAACAGTTCCGTGCGGCTTTCCAGGTCTCCTGCTCTTGCAGGGCCTTACGCAAAGCCTGCACGACTTTTCCCCATAATTTAAGGTATTTCCCCGAACCCGAGGACATTGTTTCATCGGCTAGAGCCTTAGTACATCTGTCCCATACTTCTGGGTGGAGGATATCCACCGGTCGGTCTATGACCCCAATTTCCAATAGCCTCGCAACAGCGAGTGTAAAATCTTTCGGTTTGCAATCGATACCCCATTGCTTATGAATCTGAGATACGACCTTCGCGAGAGCTTCCATCCTCCTCGCTGGTCCGGGAGCGTCCTCCCCGCCGGGCTGGTCCTGCCGCACCGGCCGCCGTTCACCCGTCCAGGCGAATTCCCGATCCCGATTCCGATTCCGGTTCCCGGGTTTCGGCACCACTTGTTGCCTCTCGGAGGCGTAGCGACCTGGTTCAGGAACGGCACGATGACCACCTCAGGTCGTTCGGACCATCAGCTCACAGACACCAATGTGGTGGACGGCAAAATGGCGTTTATTCGTGGATTACATAGGGTTAAATAACCTGGGTTTGCCACGTCACTTCCTTCTGCTCACCTATCACCTGTAGAGGGGAGGGGCTTTACCTGTCCCGTACAATGCGATATCTTCCGAACGCCTGTCCCTAGTCACCTACACTCACGGAGCAGCAGCTGGAGGCCAGGGCAGAGTCCAGGGTTGCGCAATTCTTCGGGCTGACTGCGGGTCGACCGATGAAGGGAGCAACACCACCCGTATGTCCGCTGCAGGAGCTGCTGGACGTGAAGGGAAAGGAAGTTACCCTGCAGATGACTGAAGGAGAAATGGCCGCAAAGGCAGAAGTACAGGCTTCTGACTCTGGGAGCAGGGCGCAGGCGAACAGAGGAGAAACGAGCGGTCCTAGCTCCTGGCTGAAAACGGCAGCGCACCACACCCCCCGCCAGACAGCGAATCATCGTCCGACTGTGAAGCAGCCTCTATGGCTTTGTCGCCCGCAGAGCCAGAACTAGCCAGGGCTGCCGGGGGTCAGCCTCAAGAGGAGGAGAAGCATCGAGAGATGATGCATGAAGTAATCAAGAAGCTTACTGAATTGTCTACGCGTCAGGATGCGCTGGAGTCTAAGGCTTGTGAAACCACACCATCAGCACCATGCTGTCCCGTGGACCCACCGGTCAAGACAGCCACCAGAACTCCTACTTTCCCGTCGGGAGAACCAGGCACAGGGCCTACGGCCCCTCCCTTCCCGCAAGAGGAGGTGCAGCCATCGCCTCCATCAGCCCCGACGGCAAGGACTGATCCATTGCGAAGGAGATGAAACGGAGTTGTCCATAACGCAATTTTTGAAGGAGATTGGCAAGCCATAGATGCCCTAGCCTGCCCTGTACTGATACAAGGGGACACCGCAAGGTGGGAACCCCATGTGACTGGAAGCTCTTGCAGCAAGCCAAGCAAACGGTCACCACGCATGGCTTGTGGTCTGAAGCTGCATGAAGCATTCTGCAGTTTATCTTTACAGCAGATGTCCTGTGTCCAAATGATTGCATCAGCATTGCACAATTGTTGTTAACCCCTTCACAGTTCCTGCTCTGGCAGCGAATGTGAAAGCGGCTAGCACAAGAAGAAGCTAGCAAACACCAAGGTGATACACAAGACCCACTGTATGTGATCCAAGCTGACATGCTGACTGGGAGCGGGGCTTTTGGAGGGACGGTGATGCAGCTCACCATGCCCACAATCATTCATCAGTTGTCACAGACTCTTGCCCATAAAGCCTTGTTATCAGTACCCGAAAAGAAGAAGTCTCCTCCATATGCAGCAGTCTGACAGGGGCTGTCGGAGCCATATGGTCAGTTCATGGACCGTCTGTCAGCAGCCTTGAAGGATGAAACTGAGCTCTCCGAAGAGCTCTAAGAGAAAATGTTCCGGAACTTGGCCTTTGAAAATGCTAATAGACAAACTAAGACAATTCTTGCCACGCTGCCCCAGGGAGCAGGAGTAGACAAGATGTTTGTCCGTGCGGAGCAGTCGTCTCTAACAGCTGCATTTACTGCAATGCTGCAGAATGTCCTGCAACAACAGGGACAAGTCACTGACAGGAGGGGTGCAAAGAAAAAAGGGGGCCAAGGCCTCTGGCCCACCTCCTGGTCCCCAGACGGGTGGAGTATCCTGTTTCTGATGTGGTGAAGAGGGACACATGAGGCGCACTTGCCAGAAAACGGTGTGATGCCACTACTGCAATTCCGGCACCCATGCCACCATAGCATGCCGCCGTGCGGGAAATGGCCAGGGCAGCGCAGTGGGGTCTCGCACCAGGACACAAGTGAGAACCCCAAAGAGCCACGAGTCGAGTGCAACCCCGGTGGTTTCCTTCACCAGAACCAGCCAGCCACCCGAGGGAGCCTCGGAGTGGACGTGGCAACCTCAATAGAAGTCATGCTGATGAACCACCAGGTCACCCTGATCCCGACCACAGCCAAGGGCCCCCTGTCATCAGACGGCCCTCGTCTGGGTGGCCTACTCATGGGGCGGTCATCAACCAGCCGGCAGGGAGTAGTGGTGCTCCCTGGAGTCATCCATGCCGACTACACCGGCAAAATTAAGATCATGGCTTGGCCTACGCAATGCAACCACCCGTGACTATCCCGCAGGGCAGTCGCATTGCCCAAATCATCCCTATTCCCCTAATAGCCAACGGGGGGATCAGCAACAACAGTGTCCACGGAGACCATGGTGTTGGGTCCTCTGGGTTCGATGTGTTTTGGACATTGAACCTGGCCCAGAGACCTCAGCGGCAAGTAATCCTGCAAAGGGGGGCAGAAGCCATCAAAATACAACCGCTTTTCGACACAGGGGCCAACGTTACCGTAATCAACCAGGCGGCATGACCACCTGGTTGGGGACTGGAAAAACCAGCAGCCACGCTGGTAGGGGTGGGGGGAACACAAATCCCCCAAGTAAGTGCAACCCCAATTGCCCTAGAATTTGAGGACAATCAAACCATTATGTGCCGCCCCTATATTATGAAGCTGCCTCAGACCCTGCAAGGCCGGATCGGACGCGACATCCTTGTACAAATTTTTCATTCCCGGGGGTAGGACAACCCTCTCGTAGCGCTTAGTAGGCTCACTGTGATTCTTTGTGGGCACTCTAAAGGCAAAACATTCTGTGTCCTTTGGATGGAGCGGGATTGTGAAATAGCAGTCTTTTAAGTCAATTACAGTGATTTGCCATCCCGCTGGGATCATTGTAGGAGCCAGTAGCCCAGGTTGCAGCGTCCCCATAGCTTGCATTGTCGAAGGTCATGGAGGAGGCGTCATTTTCCTGACTTCTTAGGGATCAAAAAGATGGGGGTGTTCCATGGTCTGACCGACGGCTTGATGTGTCCTGCCGCTAGCTGTTCTGCAACAAGCTGTTCTACTATCTTCAGCCTTTTGTCTGTTACCAGCCACTGCTCGACCCAGACAGGATCATCTGTTAACCAGGTGAGAGCCCATATGGACGGCAGATCGGCAGTGGCCATCAACATAAATGCTGGTCTGTGGTGAGCACGAGGCCTAGCTGCACAAGGATGTCACGTCCGATCAGGCCTTGCAGGGTCTGAGGCAGCTTCATAACATAGGGGCGGCACATAATGGTTTGATTGTCCTCAAACTCTAGGGCAATTGGGGTTGCAAGTGGGTCTTGTGTATCACCTTGGTGTTTGCTAGCTTCTTCTTGTGCTAGCCGCTTCCACATTCACTGCCAGAGCAGGAACTGTGAAGGGGTTAACAACAATTGTGCGATGCTGATGCAATCATTCGGACACAGGACATCTGCTGTAAAGATAAACTGCAGGATGCTCCGTGTAGCTTCAGACCGTAAGCCATGCGTGGTGACCATTTGCTTGGCTTGCTGCAAGAGCTTCCAGTCACATGGGGTTCCCACCTTGCGGTGTCCCCTTGTATCAGTACAGAGCAGGCTAGGGCATCTATGGCATGCCAGTCACCTTCAATAATTGCGTCACAGATAACTCCATTCCATCTCCTTCGCAATGGGTCAGTCCTCACCGTCGGGGCTGATGGAGGCGATGGCTGCACCTCCTCTTGCGGGAAGGGAGGGGCCGTAGGCCCTGTGCCTGGTTCTCCCGACAGGAACATAGGAGTTCTGGTGGCTGTCTTGACCGGTGGGTCCACGGGACGCCACGGTGCTGATGGTGTGGTTTCGCAAGCCTTAGACTCCAGCGCGTCCTGACGCGTAGACAATTCAGTAAGCTTCTTGATTACTTCATGCATCATCTCTCGGTGTTTCTCCTCCTTTTGGGGCTGACCCCTGGCAGCCCTGGCTGGCTCTGTCTCTGCGGGAGACAAAGCCATAGAGGCTGCTTCGCAGTCGGACGATGATCCGCTGTCCGGCAGTGCGGGTTGGCACGCTGCCATTTTCGGCCAGGGAGCTAGGACCGCTCGTTTCTCCTCTGCTCGCCTGTGCCCTGCCCCCAGGGTGGGGAGCCTTTGCTTCCACCTTTGCAGCCCTTTCTCCCTCAGACTTCGGAGGGGTAACTTCCTTCCCCGCCAGGTCCAGCAGCTCCCGCAGCGAGCGGACGGGTGCTGCTGTTCCCCTCATCAGTCTACCTGCAGTCAGCCCGAGGAATCGTGCAACCCTGGACTCCACCCTGGCCTCCGGCCGCCTCTCTGTAAGACCCCTGTCTCCTTCCTTTCTGAAGCCGCCACCCCCCAGGGCTTCCATGGCCGCCGCATCCACCTTCTTCTCTGCTTTCATTTCTGCAAGGGTATTAGTCACGGCTCTCCAAGTTAATCCGAGAGCTTTTGCTTCTTTACCTTCCTTTCCACCCTCAGTCGTGGACAGCCACAGTTTGTTTCCAACTTCCCACCATGCTTTGGTCGAAAACAAAAGAGAAGTGCATTTCTGTAGATACAAAAATGCTGCTAGCAAGGATTTTCTTGCAATTTTCTAAGTCCGTGAGAGACTTTTCTCTCTCACAGAAGAGGTAGCAGAGTATGTAAACAACCAAGCCACCTGCAACCTTGGAAAGTCTTGTTTATGGTATAGCAGAATAATATTTTGACAATGGATGTTTTAGGATTTAAGCCAATCACCCCAAGGGGTGGCTGATCCTTGTCCAATTAGACAATGAAGAAAAAAGTCTATAAAGAGTTTGTAAAATAATTAAATAGATCAATCTTGCTGCACAATTCCTGCCTGCTGGATCTTCTCCTCCTCCTCCTCCCTATGGCTGCGGGACACGGTGACATACCCTAGGGCCTAAGCCTGTGGTAATACATTTCAAAAACCCTTGTTCCTGGGCCCACTGTCTCAGTTTGAAAGACAGGTGTCTGCTAAGGAAGGCAGAAGCCTCCCTTGAAGTGGCAGATATAACCCCTTTCCCCCTGAGTTATAATAATTCTGAAATCAAGGGTCTTTAGGCAAAGATGTGGGAAATAGGAATAACAGTTCTTTACTATATATATATATATATATATATATATATATATATATAACCAGTCAAACAAAACAACAACAACTATGACAGTAACAGCAAACACAAACCCAGTCCCAGCCTTCTCGGCTTTCAGGCTACTCCCCCTCGGGTGCAGTTCCGCTCGCAGCCGGCAGGGATCGCTGGCGGCTCCCGGTGAGCAGGGCAGGTGTGATGGTTCCCCTGCGGCTGCAGGGGGCGCTCCGGAGCGAGCTCGGGGAGCACGCGGCGGCTCTGGTGCCCTGGGATCCCGGGGAAGGGTGGAACAAAGGCTTCACAAACCGCTGGGCAGCCGATCCTGGACTCCCGGAACAGCAGGCTGGAAATGGCAAGGCCGGAGCAGCAGGCACAAACACAAATCCTGGGTGGCAGACGAGATGTATCCAAAAGGGGAACCCCCTGGGGCTCCAGGCAGGCAGGGCAAGCACGGCTACAATGCAGCGAAGGCTCGAAGCAGCAGCGGTGCAGGGCGGCCACAGCCCAGCTTCCAGCAGGGCAGGAAAAGCAGCCCTGTGATCCCGGCGTTGTTTCCAGCAGAGAGAAAGACGCCGAAAACGGGAACCAGCAGCTCCTTTCTCTGCAGCCTCTCTCTCCAGACGCTGAGAGCGAACTGAACTCCCAGCCAGGTGAGAACAAAAGCCTGGACAGGCCCTTTTGTCTTTCTTAAGTATGGCTATCTTATCTCAAGTACGGCCATTTATCTCCTAGCAACATGCTATGGGAAAAAATTCCTTTAACAGAAAAAAAAAACTAGGACTAAACTAAAACCCCAACATTATCCACCCCGAATTTTTTTCCATACTAACATGTCACATGAAACTTAACCTTTTTAACCATATAAATACAAGCATCACCCGAACTATATACATATATACATGCTGATACTGATACAAGTACTGAGCCATGGGTAGTTCACCCTAAAACAAGGTCCCCTCGAGGTATGCATCGGGTCTCTCCAACCCTTTGCATCACCCACCAGGTGCAACCTGGTCCCTGAGCAAAAACAACCCCACGGATGGGTTTGTCTTTGCTCAAGGCAGACTTTACCCAAACCATTTTTCCAAGCATACCTCTCACGTGTACCACTGGAACCTTATCCCCGTCTGTCGTTTGTAGGGGTTCGGATTGGGCAGGGCCTGCTCGGCTGGTGGAGCCTCGGGTGTTAACTAACCAGGTGGCTCTTGCTAAATGCACCTCCCAGTTTTTGAAACTCCCCCCACCCAGTGCCTTCAAGGTGGTTTTAAGCAGTCCATTACACTGCTCAACCTTCCCAGCTGCTGGTGAGTGGTAAGGGATGTGGTACACCCACTCAATGCCATGTTGTCTAGCCCAGGTGTTTATAAGGCTGTTCTTGAAGTGAGTCCCATTGTCGGACTCAATCCTCTCAGGGGTACCATGCCTCCAAAGGACTTGCTTTTCGAGGCCCAGGATGGTGTTCCGGGCAGTAGCGTGAGGCACAGGGTAGGTCTCCAGCCATCCTGTGGTGGCTTCTACCATTGTGAGCACATAGCGCTTGCCTTGGCAGGTTTGAGGCAGTGTGATGTAATCAATCTGCCAGGCCTCCCCATACTTGTATTTGGACCACCGCCCACCATACCACAGGGGCTTCACTCGCTTGGCCTGCATGTCTCACAATCATGGATGACCTGGGAGATACTGTCTATGGTTAGATCCACCCCTCGGTCTCGTGCCCACTTATAGGTGGCATCTCTGCCCTGATGGCCTGAGGCATCATGGGCCCATCGAGCTAGGAACAACTCTCCTTTATGTTGCCAATCCAAGTGTATCTGGGACACCTCTATTTTTGCAGCCTGATCTACCTGTTTTTTATTACGATGTTCTTCATTAGCCCGGCTCTTGGGGATGTGAGCATCTACATGACGGGCCTTCACAGATAGTTTCTCTACTCGAGTGGCAATGTCTTTCCACTCCCCAGCAGCCCAGATTGGTTTTCCTCTGCGCTGCCAGTTTGCCTTATTCCACCTTTCCAGCCAACCCCACAGAGCATTGGCTACCATCCATGAATCAGTGTAGAGGTAGAGCCTTGGCCACTTCTCTCTTTCAGCTATATCCAAAGCTAATTGAACGGCTTTTAGCTCAGTAAATTGGCTCAATCCACCTTCTCCTTCAGCAGCCTGTGCAACTTGTCGTGTGGGGCTCCATACAGCAGCTTTCCATTTCCGGCTAGGACCTACAATTCGGCAGGAACCATCAGTGAAGAGGGCATATTGTCTTTCACTCTCTGGTAGCTCGTTATATGGTGGGGCTTCTTCGGCACGCGTCACCTGCTCCTCTTCTTCTTCAGAAGATAACCCAAAAGTCTCACCTTCTGGCTAGTTCGTAATTATTTCCAAGATCCCAGGGCGACTTGGGTTTCCAATTCCGGCATGCTGCGTGATGAGGGCGATCCATTTGCTCCAAGTAGCATCGATGGCGTGATGCGTGGAAGGAACCTTTCCCTTGAACATCCACCCCAGCACCAGTAGTCGGGGTGCCAGGAGGAGTTGTGCCTCTGTGCCGATTACTTCTGAGGCAGCTTGGACTCCTTCATAAGCTGCCAAGATTTCATTCTCTGTGGGAGTGTAGTTGGCTTCGGACCCTCTGTAGCTTCGGCTCCAGAATCCCAGTGGTCGGCCCCGAGTCTCACCAGGCACCTTCTGCCAAAGGCTCCAGGACAGACCATGGCTCCCGGCTGCAGAGTAGAGCACGTTCTTCACCTCTGGACCTGTCCTGACTGGGCCAAGGGCTACGGCGTGAGTGATTTCCTGCTTGATCTGGGCGAAGGCTTGCTGTTGTTCAGGGCCCCAGTGGAAATTGTTCTTCTTGCGGGTAACCAGGTAGAGAGGGCTCACGATCTGGCTGTACTCAGGAATGTGCATCCTCCAGAAACCTATGGCGCCTAGGAAAGCTTGTGTTTCCTTCTTACGGGTCGGTGGAGACATCGCAGTGATCTTTTTTATGACCTCAGTGGGAATCTGACGTCGTCCATCTTGCCACTTCACTCCCAGGAACTGGATCTCTCAGGCAGGTCCCTTGACTTTGCTCTTCTTGATGGCGAAACCAGCTTTTAGGAGAATTTGGATTATTCTCTCTCCTTTCTCAAACACTTCTGTTGCGGTGTTCCCCCACACAATGATGTCATCAATGTACTGCAGATTATCTGGGGCCTCACCCTTTTCCAGTGCAGCCTGGATCAGTCCATGGCATATGGTGGGACTGTGCTTCCACCCCTGGGGCAGTCGGTTCCAGGTGTACTGCACACCCCTCCAGGTGAAAGCAAACTGAGGCCTGCACTCTGCTGCCAGAGGAATGGAGAAAAATGCATTGGCAATGTCAATAGTGGCATACCACTTTGCTGCTTTGGACTCCAGCTCATACTGGAGCTCCAACATGTCCGGCACAGCAGCACTCAGTGGTGGAGTCACTTCATTCAAGCCACGATAGTCCACAGTCAATCTCCATTCCCCGTCAGACTTGCGCACGGGCCAAATGGGGCTGTTGAAGGGAGAGTGGGTCTTGCTGACCACCCCTTGGCTCTCCAGCTCGCGGATCATCTTGTGGATGGGAATCACAGCATCTCGATTCGTCCGATACTGCCAGCGGTGCACTGTTGAGGTGGCAATTCGCCCTCCTTGCTCTTCCACTTTCAGGAGCCCAACTGCAGAAGGATTCTCTGATAGTCCAGACAGGGTGTTTAATTGCCTAATGCCCTCTGCCTCCACAGCAGCAATCCCAAATGCCCACCTGAGTCCCTTTGGGTCTTTGTAATAGCCATTCCGGAGGAAGTCTATGCCCAGAATACACGGGGCATCTGGGCCGGTAACAATCGGATGCTTTTGACACTCCTTCCCCGTCAGGCTCACCTCATCTTCCAAAAGGGTGAACTGCTGTGATCCCCCAGTCACCCCAGCGATGGATACAGGTTCTGCCCCCACATGTCCCGATGGCATTAAAGTACACTGTCCCCCAGTATCAACCAATGCATCATATTTTTGTGGCTCTGATGTGCCAGGCCATCGAATCCACACCGTCCAGAAAACGCGGTTCTCCCGTGCCTCTTCCTGGCTAGAGGCAGGGCCCCTCTAGCCCTGGTTATCATTCTTTCCCTGGGCATACATACTAGAGGTACCTTCAAGGGGATCCGACATATCATCCTCCCTTCTGTAATACCTGGCAGCTCGGTCACAGGAGGCTGAGGCTACTTTCACCTTAGTGGAACCCCCTCGGTTAGTGCCTCCCTCCTTGAGTTCACGCACCCGCGCTGCCAGGACAGAAGTGGGTTTCCCATCCCACCTTCTCATGTCTTCCCCATGCTCACACAGGAAAAGCCACAGCTCAGCTCGTGGGGTGTACCCTCTCTCTCTCGCAGGGGGACGACGGGCTCTGACCTGGGGGCCTGTGACTCGCATTGGTGCCACACTGACCTTCCTCATCTCCTCCCTTATCTCCTTTATCTCCTCTTTGAGGTCCTGGACCACAGCAGAGACATGAGCTTTCAGCGGGCTATTGACCATACTGTCATAATTCCTGAGCTTGTTGGCAACAGAGCCCACTGTTTCTTGGTTATTGTCAGCATCAATTGTTGCAATGAAGGTGGTGTATTGCGATGGCCCTAGCTTTGCCAGGTTCCACATCATCTGTCCTGTGCACCTGACCTTATCGGGGTCATTACCGTGCTGTCCATCCCTCCCAAAGAGTACCTCTAATACTGCCACCTCTCTTAGCTGCTGGATCCCTTCCTCGAGTGTCTTCCACTGCATTCTATGATGGTACTCTTGCATTCTCTCTTTGTGAATGAACCTTTCTCTCACACTCATTAAGAGCCGCTCCCAGAGAGAAAGGGGTCCTGGCTCCCTCACAAATACCTGGTTCACACCTGGGTCCTGGGTCAACAATCCCAGATACCTTGCCTCACCACTATCCAGTTGCACACTTGTGCCCATAAGGTCCCAAACCCGAAGCAGCCAGGTGGTATAAGGCTCACGCCCCCTTCGCACAATGTCTTTTCGCATACTGCGGATGAGTAGTCATCCTGTCATACGACAGGGACTCAATGATGATCTCTGGCTCTGGCTCTCCTGCTGGTTGTGAGGGCCCTGGTTCCCCATCATCATTAACTGGGCGTACTGATTTGGTCTTACACTTCCTCCTTTGCACAGGGGAGACTGCTGCTGGCTGTACTTGTCCTTGGGGTTCAGCTGAAACCTGGACGGTTGTAACATCTGTGGGTTCCACTGCTGCACCGTCGGACTCAGCCTCTTTGGGGCAGGGAGAGGTTTTTTCACTAGCTGAGGAGGTGTATTTCCTTAGCAATTGGCATATCCCCTGGTGCACCTGGCCCATCTCCTGGCACATCTCCTTGTGCACCTGGCCCATCTCCTGGCACATCTCCTGCATCCCTTTCGCCAGTACCCCCACCCAGTTTGGGTAGTCCATTTCTGAGGTGGGCTGTTGGGCGGTATCAGGCTGTGGGGCAGGGTCTCTAGTGTCTGGGGCCGTGTCAGGTTCCGGGGCAGGATCAGGCTCTGGAGTAGGAACTCTACTCTCTGGGGCCATGTCAGGTTCTGGGGCAGGATCAGGCTCTGAGGTAGGATCTCTAGTCTCTGGGGCTGGTGTCTGGGTAGTTATCCAAGCCAATCTCAACTTATCCTTGAATGCTAAATAGAGTAGGCCTACCAGCAGCAGGTGGTTAGTATTCAGAGGGAATCTAAACCCTTCAAAAATTGATGGGGTGGGTCCAAAGAACTGGTTGAGGGGTTGGGGGAAAACTTCCCCTGGTGTCATTTCCTCACAGAAGGTACCATTGTTAACATAACCCCAAAAACATGCGCTCAGTGTGTGATAGCCATTTATCCATGTGCCCACATTCCGGAGGAAGTTAAAAACCCATGAATTCCTCACCTTCTCGACCCATAGCACAAGCTGGATAACAGCAATGGTAGCCTTAGTCAGAGGACCCATATTCAAGTAAGGAGCTGCAAAGGGGAAGAATATAGCCACGGCCACATGCCACCGGAACCAGGGCAAAGTAGACCACATAGTGCTGCCTAGCCAGGTTCCTATATCCAACACACCAAATTAAGCTATCCAGGAACTGTTATTTCTTTTTCACCTCTCTCTCTTAATGCCCTCAGGCCCCACTTGGGCGCCAAAATCTGTCTCGGTTTGAAAGACAGGTGTCTGCCAAGGAAGGCAGAAGCCTCCCTTGAAGTGGCAGATATAACCCCTTTCCCCCTGAGTTATAATAATTCTGAAATCAAGGGTCTTTAGGCAAAGATGTGGGAAATAGGAATAACAGTTCTTTACTATATATATATATATATATATATATATATATATATAACCAGTCAAACAAAACAACAACAACTATGACAGTAACAGCAAACACAAACCCAGTCCCAGCCTTCTCGGCTTTCAGGCTACTCCCCCTCGGGTGCAGTTCCGCTCGCAGCCGGCAGGGATCGCTGGCGGCTCCCGGTGAGCAGGGCAGGTGTGATGGTTCCCCTGCGGCTGCAGGGGGCGCTCCGGAGCGAGCTCGGGGAGCACGCGGCGGCTCTGGTGCCCTGGGATCCCGGGGAAGGGTGGAACAAAGGCTTCACAAACCGCTGGGCAGCCGATCCTGGACTCCCGGAACAGCAGGCTGGAAATGGCAAGGCCGGAGCGGCAGGCACAAACACAAATCCTGGGTGGCAGACGAGATGTATCCAAAAGGGGAACCCCCTGGGGCTCCAGACAGGCAGGGCAAGCAAGGCTACAACGCAGCGAAGGCTCGAAGCAGCAGCGGTGCAGGGCGGCCACAGCCCAGCTTCCAGCAGGGCAGGGAAAGCAGCCCTGGGATCCCGGCGTTGTTTCCAGCAGAGAGAAAGACGCCGAAAACGGGAACCAGCAGCTCCTTTCTCTGCAGCCTCTCTCTCCAGATGCTGAGAGCGAACTGAACTCCCAGCCAGGTGAGAACAAAAGCCTGGACAGGCCCTTTTGTCTTTCTTAAGTATGGCTATCTTATCTCAAGTACGGCCATTTATCTCCTAGCAACATGCTATGGGAAAAAATTCCTTTAACAGAAAAAAAAAACTAGGACTAAACTAAAACCCCAACACCCATGTAATAAGGGCATAAAGATCTCAATCTTTCACAGTCTCGCCTCTCTTAGAGAGGATACTGGCTAGGAGGCGAGTTCCTGCCTTGTACTCCATAGCTTCTTACCTGCGGGGCTCGCTTAGCGGGGCAAGCTACGGTCTCTGGCTTCACTGGGCTTTGAGAGCCTCCCGTTCTAGCTCCCGAGGCTCCAACACCGATGCGGTGATTCGGAGTCTTGCCGCATTCAAGCGAAACCGCATTTAAGCGAAAAAATCATTCGGGTCTCTGTTCAGGCGCCAGGTTTAGCGGGGGGGGGGGGGGGTCCCGAGTGCAGGGGAGCCGGCCAGAGTAACAACACGAACACCGATATGATTTGAGCATCGTTCTCCCCTTTATTGTTTACTTTCACTAACTTATATCTACTTTGCAAAGATTCACGCCCTATTCCCACGAGACAGCCTCTAAACAGCGGGGGAGCCAACCAGTGTATAACTTTGCGTAGGATTTGCAAGGCTGCCTGCTGCCAGGTGTCTTCCAGGCCTGCCTGCAGCCTGAGGCCAGTTCAGGGGTTCTTCCTCAGCAACCCTGGGTTGGCCAATCTTTCCTGGGGTATCATATGCCTCTGTTCCACAAGGAATCCCTCTACACTCGCCCCCTTCCGGCCATGGCTGCATGAGACGAACACTGCCAAACCTCGAGAATGCTCCCTGGACCAAGCAGCAGCTTTCGCCAAGGTCGCAGATAAGCTGTGGCATGCATGGATGTCGCGCAGAGAAGAAGGAGTCCCACTTGCCATCCTCACCACCTTGATCGGCGCAGCAGGTTCACATGCCATCATCCATCAATGGCAAAAGAAAAAGGGGGAGGACATCCGGATTCTCAAATGGATCTTCCCGCCGACTCAGCCACGCTTCAGACTGCAGTCCAGGGTAGAGATGGTGGCGCTTTTAATCCGAAAGAGTTGCGACCGAGTGGTGGAGTTGAATGGCAGGGAGGCAGAGGACATCAGTATACCGGTCTGGACAGGGGACTTGGAGTGGACGTTACGCCATGCCGAGGCACTGCAAGAAGCTCTGCTCAGATTCACCGGCGTGGTCCATAACAAGCACCCACAGGGAAGGCTGGTGCAGTTGCTGGGGTGCTATGAGTGGCTGGACCGCCCGCTGAATGGAAAATGTTTGGTACTAGGGCGCACATGATGCCATGAAGATTTTTTGCCTTTTATACCCCTGTTATACCTTTTTACAACTTCTGTATTCCTAGTGCTTTTCCCCTACATTCTTGGACTTGTTTGTCAAGCTGAGAGACTAAACATTTTAGAAGCTTCGTAGCTAGGGATCAGTGTGCCCCAGACCCCAAGGTCCTCTCCAGAACACATTCTGTGAACTAAGATAGAACCATACAGGGAAAAGTTCCTTGGGGAGGGGGGCTCACTCGAGCCTCTCATTGGGGAATCTTTGATAGATATGCTAATTAGTAAAACCTATAATGTTATACCTGATCTTTGGGGGCATATACTCAGCGGGGTGCATTTCGATGTATGTGACCTGGATGTGTGCACCTAAGGATCCTTAAAATAAATACCAAGGTAAAATCCCTTTTCCCCTTCTAACCGTATATGACT
Source organism: Aphelocoma coerulescens (assembly GCF_041296385.1). NCBI lineage: Eukaryota > Metazoa > Chordata > Aves > Passeriformes > Corvidae > Aphelocoma > Aphelocoma coerulescens. The sequence goes on along the minus strand of NW_027184080.1, from coordinate 5,946,509 downwards.
CTTGATTTTAAGACCAGGAAAAGGCATCAGTTGCTGGCGACCACGAAGGGACCCTAAAGACCTTGAAACTTGCAGTCTTGGGTCGGAACACATCTTGCTTTGCCCCTCTCTTTGCCGGCAAATTAGAGGGGCTGGAGCAGCAATCTAAGGCTGTGACCAGGACTTTAGGACCCAGCACAGAAAGGCAGAAGCACGGAAAGAGGTGAGTGAAAAGGGGATCGATATTACCAAGACTGTGCTAGCACTAGGGAAGGAGATCTCTGAGGGTGTTGGAAAGGTTGGGGGCAGAGAAGCCCACGAAAGGGGAAAGCTTAAACTTTTCCCCTGTAAACTGTGGAAAGGAGGGGATGCCCTCCATGGAGTCCACAGGAACCCTGAGGCTGCACCCTATGCAGCTGCAGGAGTGGTTCAGAAGTTGGTTGGTTGGTTGGTTGGGACGTCAGGAAGTTGTGGGTTTGAATCCTTTTGAGAACAGATTTTCGTGCACGCGCATTTACTGCTCGCTAAAACTAGTTGCTTTTTAGTATTTTAAAGTGCTGTTTTGAAGTGTTTGTGTAGTAAGCTAGATAAAGTGCCTGGGAAATCAGAATTCCGAGGCCAGATTGCAGGCTGAATTCCAGAGTTAAGAGCTTCCCTCTGGCAGTTTTTCTGTCTGTGAGCAAACATGGGTGGTGTGAATGAAAAAATCCCTCCTAACAGCCCATTAGAGCTGATAATAAAACACTGGAGATGGCTGACAGGGCGAAAAACTACTTTGGACACCCGAGAATTGATCAGACTGTCCACATGGGTTTGGCTGACTTTAAGTCAAGGAAATTGGCCTCGCTATGGGAGTTTGGAAAGTAACATCATTACTGACCTGATGGTAGAATTGATATCATTACATAGGTTTGATGAACTAAGATATGCAGAACTTTTTACTATGTATCTGAACAGGGAAGAAGCATATGTGGTAGACAAAAGTAATATGGAGATGGCTTTGAGGAGGAGAAAGGGAAAGAAAAAGCTGCAGCAAGCTAGCTCGTATACTAATACGGACAGAGAAATCGATATGACAGATCTAGATATGATGGGCCCAGCTTTGCGCAATCGGGGGGAGTCTCCCCACCCTGTTCAACCGCTGGGGCATCCCGTACGGGCGGGGGCGGGGGCGGGAGGTGGAGGGGCAATGGCTCCGCCTCTGCCGCTGCCGCCTCTGTCCGGGCGGGGGCGGGGGAGGGAGCGAGCGGCCAGTTCCAAGCCAGCGGAGCAGCGCAGGGCCTCCCCCCCCACAGCCTCACCAGGGGCAGAGGGCGGGCACGGAGGTGGGAGAGATGCAGGTATACCACCGCCCCCTGACTGCCCCAGAGGCGAAGAAGGGGCAGGTATGCCACCGCCTCCTGACTTTTCCAAAGGCAGAGAAGGGGTGGATTGGCCACCGCCCCCTGACCGGTCCAAAGGCAGAGAAGGTGCAGACTGGCCGCCGCCCCCTGACCGCCCCAGAGGCAGAGACGAGGAAGGGGGAGGGGAAAGGGCAGGCCGGCCACCTTTCCCCGAGTTCCCCGAACACAGAAGTGAAGGCAGAAATGGACATGGGCAATTGCGGCGGCATTCCCCAATACAGAAAACCGCAAGTTTCCGAGCCAGAGACAGGAGGAGCCGCTCGCTCTCCCCACCCTGCGGCATGGCCAATGTTAAAGCTGAGGGCAGACGGAATGGCCCCGACCCAGGCGGCTCTTGCAGAGCTAGGGATGAGAGAAGCTGCTTGCAGCCCCTGCTTCTCTACCCCTCCACTGCCGCAAAAAGCAAGACAGTTTCTGATCAACATTCGGTTGGAACAACCTTTAAAACCAATGAATCAATTACAATTAAAAGCGAATGGGATGATTTTGATACAGATGGTTCTCAGGGGGAGGGTGGTAGAAGAAGGGGCAGGATAGCCCGAGAAGCTATGAAAGCAGTCTGTCCCGTCGCTAAACACACAAGGTCAAAAGCAGGTAAAGGGGGGGAGGAAGAACTTGCATTAGAAGCACCTCTGAGACAGGCTGTGGGAAATCAAGGAGTCATTTATGTAAAGACACCATTTTCCATCGGAGAATTACAGCAGTGGAAAAACTCAATTGGGAAGTACAGAGACAACCCAGAGAGAGTAGCTATGTGTGTACAAATGGCCATAAAATCCCAAAACCCAGATTGGGGTGATCTAAATGTTATGCTAGATGAATTATTGGATAAAACAGAGAGAGAAATGGTCAACAAAGCTGCTATATCTGCTATAGAAACTCAAATTGCAACTGGGAGTCTTCAAGGGTCAGTTAATGATATCTATGCCCTAGCAAACCCTGGCTGGGATCCGAATGTCCCAGAACAGATGGAAAAGCTGAAGCCATACCAGAAATGGGTGGTTGCTGAGTTAATAACATATTCTGTGTTAAATACTTTAAAAGGTAAACTGAGTCAAGACACTGTGGATGTGATTGGAGCTACAGGGGTAAGTGAAACAAGGCCTTTTTTCCAACCTTTAAAATTTATATTGGGAAAACACTGGGTCGCTCACCAGTTCCTGTATATGCCAAATTCCCCAATGCCATTATTGGGCAGAGATTTATTGGAAAAATTGGAAGCAGAAGTTAAGTTTTCCAAGGAGGGGGGAGTGAAAGTTATAATACCAGAATCTAAAATTATCAAAGCAGCTGCTATCCTTGTACAGGAATGCCATGGAAAAATTCCCAAAGAAGTTGAAGAAGCTGTCATTCAAATAGTGTGGGCCAATGATTCTCCTGGGAGATACAAAAAAGCTGAACCTGTGAGTATCACATTCAAAGCAGGGGCTACACTAGTAAGGCAAAGACAATATCCTCTGAAATTAGAAGCTCGCAAGGGATTAGTACCTGTGATTGAAAAGTTTCTCAAATTTGGGTTGCTAGTAGAGTGTGAATCCAGGTACAACACACCAATCTTGCCAGTAAAGAAAGCTGATGGTAAAAGCTACAAGTTGGTACAGGATTTGAGGGAAATTAACAAGATAACAGAAGACATACACCCAGTGGTAGCGAATCCTTACACACTTTTGACAACACTAACCAATGAATTAGGGTGGTTCACTGTTTTAGATCTTAAGGATGCCTTTTTCTGCATTCCTGTGCATAAGAATAGCCAAGAACTCTTTGCTTTTGAGTGGGAGAATCCTGAAACAGGGAGAAAGACCCAGCTCACCTGGACAGTTTTACCACAAGGATTCAAAAACAGCCCAACCATATTCGGAAACCAGCTGGCAAAGGAGCTTGAGGACTGGAGGAAACAAGAACCAGGGGGAGCAGTTCTCCAGTATGTTGATGACATCTTGATAGCGGCCAAGACACGAGATGACTGCATAAAGCTCACTGTAAGTCTGTTGAACTTTTTAGGCCAAAGTGGATATTGGGTCTCGAAACAGAAGGCAAAGGTTGCCAGGGAAACAGTGGTATACCTGGGCCTGGAAATTTTCCGTGGACATCGCCAACTCAGCAGAGAGTGGAAGGAAGCCATCTGTTGACTTCCAGAGCCCCATACCGTAAGGGAGATGCAGGCCTTCGTGGGAATGGTAGGTTGGTGTAGCCTGTGGATATCAAACTATGGCATACTGGTGAGACCTTTATATGAGGTCCTTAAAGCAGCAGAAAAGGGGACAATTATGTGGACAGAGAATGCCAGGGCTGCATTTAAACAGCTGAAACATTCCTTGATGTCAGCCCCAGCTTTGGGGCTGCCGGACTTGACTAAACCTTTTGAAATCTTTACACATGAGCGTGTGAATGTTGCTCTGGGGGTACTGGCACAGCACCTTGGAGACCAGCGAAGAGCTGTGGCCCATTTCTCAAAACAACTAGACAATGTAGCCCAGGGTTGGCCAGGATGCTTGAAAGCTGTGGCAGCAACAGTCCTTCTGATACAGGAGGCTCGTAAATTCACCCTTGGGCAGCACATTGTCGTGTATGTACCCAATGCAGTGATAAATGTGCTGGAGCAAAAGGGGGGACACTGGCTCTCCCCTAGCAGGATGCTCAAATACCAATCTGTGTTGTTAGAACAGGATGATGTTACTCCAAAGACAACTTCTGTGGTAAACCCTGCGATGTTTTTATCATCCACGTTACTTGACAGTGTGCCTGAGCATGATTGTTTGCAGACAATAGAGGAAACTTATTCCAGCTGACCAGACCTGAAAGATGTTCCTTTGAAAGATCCAGACTGGGAATTGAACACTGATGGGAGCAGCTTCATGAAAAACAGTAGGAGGATGACCAGTTACGCCGTAACCACCTCAGATAAAATCATTGAGGCAAAATCCTTGCCTCCAGAAGTATCATCACAGAAAGCTGAACTCATTGCACTAACGAGAGCTCTAGAACTGAGCGAGGGGAAGAAGTTGAACATATGGCCTGATTCCAAATATGCCTTCAGTGTTGTGCATGCCCACAGAGCTATTTGGAAGGAACGTGGCCTGTTGACTGCTCAAGGTAATGAGGTTAAGCATGCTAAACAAATTCTTGCACTTTTACAGAGCATTTGGAAGCCTACAGAAGTGGCTATCATGCATTGCAAGGGTCATCAAAAAGGGAAAACAGCCCCTGAACTGGGAAATCGTTTTGCTGACAAAACAGCCAGGGGGATTGCAGAAAAGGGCATTTTTGCAGTGGTACCACAGAAAGAGATAGATTTGTCAGCATTTCCCCAAAATACGATCAGAGGGATCACAAATTAATTAAGTTCCTTAAGGCTGAAATCAAAGAAGGTGGGTGGGCTGTTACCCCAGTATGATAAGTTGTAGTTCTACCCCAATCATTTGGGAAATAGCCCAATGAGAGCATGAATATACCCATTGGGGAACAGAAAATCTTTTAAAACATCTGAGGAAAGTACTGATAGGGAGAGGGATGACTGATATTGTACAATCTGTAACAAGCAAGTGTGAAACCTGCTGTAAAAACAACCCTGACACAAGCAAGAGAGTTGTGTTAGGAGTGACAAAGACAGGAGATCTCCCGGGAGATTACTGGCAAATAGATTTTGCTGAGGTGCCACGCAAAGAGAGATGCAGGTATATACTGGTACTGGTTGAAACCTTCAGTGGATGGCCTGAGGCTTTCCCCTGTCTCACCAACACAGCAAAAGAAGTAGTGAAAGCTTTGCTCAATCGTATAATACCAAGATTTGGGGTTCCTTTGGGAATGTCATCAGATAGAGGACCACATTTTGTTGCAACAGTGGTTGGGGAAGTTAGCAGGATTTTGGGACTTACCTGGGACCTGCACACACCATACAGGCCCCAGGCAAGTGGCAAAGCTGAACGCATGAACGGGACCCTCAAAACCCAGATTTGCAAGATTTGTCAAGCCACATCCATGACATGGGTTCAAGCCCTGCCTATAGCCTTACTGAGAATCTGCATACAGCCAAGGTGAAGGGACAACATAAGTCCCTATGAAATATTATATGGCAGGCCATATCAGGTTCCACATATCCTGGGGGAAATTCATATGAGAGGTAAAAAGGATTTGCATAAGTATTTAATGGCTCTGAGTTCCACTTTGCAGAAGCTCCAGAGATTCTTCGTGTTATCCAAACCAATAGGATTGGACGCACCTGCTCATCCGTTCCAGCCTGGAGATTTAGGCTACATCAAGTGGTGGGACAGTGACCCCTTGCAAGCCAAGTAGAGGGGACCATTCACAGTTTTGCTGACCACTTTTACTTTGGTCAAGGTTGCTGGCAAGGGACCGTGGATTCGCTACTCCAGGGTGAAGAAAGCTTCTGCTCCCAAAACTACCAAGGAGACAGAGACTGATACAAATCAAAAAGATGCTGTTTAAACTGTTTTTTACATGTTTGCTGTTTGCCCAACTGGTAACCATGGTTTAGGGTTCACCCCATGATTTGCATAAGACTGTGGTCCAAAATGTGTCCAAAATTCTTAATAAGAGGGATTGCTGGATCTGTACTCAGTTACCACCCCTAGATTGGAGGGGTCACTGGCCATTGATTGGCATTTTAATGCAAGAGAACCACATTGAATAGTGGGAACCAATGAATAGCACCCTTCTGCCCCCCATTAGCCTGAGTGGCCTGGCAGAGCGTGCACACTATAAGGTTCCTTGTGCAATTGTAAACGCCACAGGAAAAGCCGTTCTTTCTTCATATTGACAAAAGACCCATTTCAGGGAAATAATAGACCCAAGAATTGCGGCAAAGATGAAATTGACAGGGTGGAGACTGGCTCAGCCATTTGGGACAGGGTTGTATTAGATATGTGGTGATAAGGCCTGGAAAGTTATGCCTGTGAACAAAGACTGGGCTTGTGCCATTGGGGCTGTGGTACCAAACATAACAATATTTGACCATCTTGAAAAACCAAATGAGAGGAGAAAAAGATATCTTAATCCCCTCATGGAACGTCCCACACTTTTCTATAGCATAATCAGAGCCCTCATACCCCCTTACGGAGTGGTTGAACTGGAGAGAGCAATTGTAAACATCTCGGCCATCATTGAACGTATTGAGCGGCATACTGCAGATGCAATTTCAGCCTTACAGGAGGAAGTTGACAGCCTGTCCCATGCAGTTATGCAAAGCAGGATAGCTCTCAATTTCATACTTGCCGCACAAGGAGGTGTATGTGCTATTGTCAATACCACTTGTTGTTCTTATGTGGACCAAAATGGGAGAATTAAGAAAGATTTGGATGAAATTTGGAAGGGAGCTCAAATTCTGCATGAAGTAGCTTCTAGAAATAGCACCTTAAATTTTGAGCATATTTTTGACACCCTCACCTCATGGTAACCGAACTGGGCCTGGGTAAATGAAATATTCATAATCGCTGTAATTGTAGTTATTATCTGTGTAATAGCCTGTGGAGCAGTCGGTTGTGTAAACCAGTTCTGCGGGTAAAGAGTAGAGTAGAGTAGAGTAGAGTAGAGTAGAGTAGAGTAGAGTAGAGTAGAGTAGAGACGAGACTAGACAAGGTAGAGTTTTGTTAGTCTCTAAAAGGGGGGAAATGATGCCATGAAGATTTTTTGCCTTTTCTTTTATACCCCTGTGTTAGAAGCTCCGCGAGATGAGGAGCCCGGGCCCTCGGTGGGGGGAGAGAGAAACACAGTCCAAACCAATATGGTTGATAAACGAACTCTGTTTATTAGCAGTCTAAAGGCACTTATATAGTATACCAGCTTGTTAGCTCCTAAGTGGCTTAAAGCTTATCAAGAAACATTTCTATTTCTACATAATTGGACTTACATTGGCGAGTTTCCACAGTCTTGTTATGATCAAAAGAATTTTGTGCTCATCTCCCTTGTTCACTCCCGGATAGCACAGCTGCAAGTTTTTCACTCCCTCTCAGTTTTCTCAGGCCTGTTTGTTTTCTTCACACAGGGACTTTCCCATGGAAAGTTTTTTCTCACACACAAGCCTAAAAACTTCCAGGCCTATTGCTTGCACAGTTCTTTTATTGATCCCAATAATTCTATTTCCCAACACCCCTGTTATACCTTTTTTACAACTTCTGTATTCTTAGTGCTTTTTGCCTATATTCTTGGACTTGTTTGTCAAGCTGAGAGACTAAACATTTTAGAAGCTTTGTAGGTAGAGGATAGTGTGCCCCAGACCCCAAGGTCCTCTCCAGAACATATTCTGTAAACTAAGATAGAACCATCCAGGGGAAGGCTCCTTGGGGAGGGGGGGCTCATTCAAGCCTCTCATTGGGGAATTTTTGATAGATATGCTAATTAGTAAAACCTATAATGTTATACCAGATCTTTTGAGTGGGGGATTTGCAGTGTGCATTTCGGTGCATTTGACCTGGACGTGTGCGCCTAAGGATTCTTAAAATAAATACCAAGGTAAAATCCCTTTTCCCCTTCTAACCATGTTTGACTCTTGATTTTAAGACCAAGAAAAGGCATCAACAGCCTTTTCGGCTGTCCGGCACTTTCCCCTTTGGTGCAGTTATGGTTGCAGCCGGAAGGGGTGCTGGCGGCTCCCAGTGAGCAGGGCAGGTGCGATGGTTCCCCCACGGCTGCAGGGAGTGCTCCGGAGCAAGCTCGGGGAGCACGCAGTAACGGCGGCTTGGCCGAGATGGGGAGGGATGGAAGAAAAGCTTCACAAACCCCCTGGGCAGCCTATCCCAGTGTCCAGACAAACCCTCGGGAACAGCAGGCTGGAACAGCAGGGGCGAGCACAAATCCTGGGTGGCAGACGAGATGTATCAAACTCCAGAGCTGCAGTGGGAACCCCAGGAGGTCTCAGCAAGCAGAGAGTGCGGGGCTACAATGCAGCGAAGGCTCGAAACAACGGCGGGGACAGGGCAGCCGCAGCCCGGCTCCCAGTGGGGCAGGGAAAGGCGGGCTTGGGAATCCCGGGGTTTCTCCCCGAGGAACCCAAGCAGATGGTGAAAAGGTCCCTCTTTTAGTAAGGTGGGGTGTTAGGGTCCCAGTGCAACAGCCGCTCCAGTGAGCAAGCTCCACTCACAGTAGAAGGAAGGCAGCCGAAAAAGCAGAAGCCTGCAGCGCTGACGAACTCCCTCCACCACGATGATGGCAGCCTCTCTCTCATTCTGAACACCGAGAACAATAGCCCACAAGCCCAGATGAAAGAGAGTAGCCCGTTGGACCCCTCCCTCTATGGCCAGGTCTTTTGTTTCTCCCAAGCACCCAGCAATTTGTCGCCCTGGCAACATATATGGGAAAAATTCCTCAAGAGAAAAAAGAAAACAGAAGGGGAACTCCCAAAACCCAACACTAGTGATTGAGATAGCATTGGGGGAAAAAGAAAGACTGCAGACAAGGGTTTTTACATCACACTGCCCAGCTATGTCTGCCAGAAATTTCCCACAAAACACCAGCTCAAACTTCACCTCACAGCTGGTGAAACCCCTGGAGTTCTCAGGCAAGTGGAAAGTAGAGCTTCTGGAAATGCAGTACTCACACATATGGAATAACATTGACAAAGACACCATCTTTAAAATAGCGCTGCAGTGCAAGATATGGCAGTGTACTTTGCAGAAAGACTATTATCCAGCCATCTCCATGTTGATGGAGATCAGTCTTATTATGAACAATCTTATTAACCTCCACAACAAAGCTTCAGCCATTGCCTCTCCAGCCATAGGCCTAGTTGTTGTGGTTTAACCCCAGTAGGCAGCTAAGCACCACACAGCCACTCACTCACTCCCCCCACAGTGGGATGGGGTAAGAAACAGAGGGGTAAAAGTGCAAAAACACATGAATTGAGATAAAGACCATTCAGTACGTAAAAAACAAAACCCCAAAAAGAAATAGAACAAAGAAAAACAAATCCAGGAAAAATAAGTGATGCAGAAACCCGAACAATTGCTCACCACCAGTCAACCGATGCCCAGCCAGTCCCCAGTCTTAATGGCAAACTTCTCCCTTCCCAGGTTTTATTGCTGAGCATGATGTCATATGGTACGGAGTACCCCGGTGGTCAGTTTGGGTCAGCTGTCCTGGCTGTGTCCCTTCCCAGCTTCTTGCACACCCCCACCCTCCTCACTAGCAGGGCAGTGTGTGAAGCAGAAAATGCCTTAATGCTGTGTAAGCACTGTTCAGCAATAACTAAAACATGGGTGTGTTATCAACACTGTTTTCATCACAAATCCAAAACATAGCACCATACAAGCTACTATAAAAAAAATTAACTCCATCCCAGCCACACCCAGGACACTGGTCTGCCATCCTGTCATAAGGAAAACAAAGCTTAAAATGAATGAAAATCCTTGACACTTTTCCTACAACTGGGGAAATCAAACATATTTTTGGGGCTTCTTCAGGGATTGCTGCTAAGAACTTTCCCTTTGAAGCAGACATCACTGGAGGGTTTAATTTGCTCTGCCTCTACATGGACATTGTAGAGCACTAGCTTGCTGAGGAATTTTTGTTTCCATTATCACGCTGTGTTCCAAACAGAAGTAATGACAATGAGACTGTTATGGTGACATATGATAAGCTGTACTGTGCCTGTAATCACAACAACCATGTCTCATTTTGCTTTATGAGGGTGATTGTGAGGCTGCATCTGTGGACCCAGAAGTTTCTGAAATTTTAGAAGCCATGCCAAATAGGTAGTGGTAAAGAACTATGAGGAGCTGATCCTGTACATGAATTAACACAAAGCCCAGGCCAACAATGGTCTCCCTGTTTTTCAAGGTGTTCCTGCGATGTATGGGATAGACACTGGAAGTATATTCCATAGCCTGTTTTTCTAAACATTCTGCTTTGGAAAAGGGGTTTGGAAATTATTAAGCCACATGTTAAAAGCATCATTCAAGACATTGCAACAAATGTGTTTGAATGCATTTTCAAGAACCTCCTGGACAAGCTAAAAGCACCAACCAAACAGGAGGTCTTGAGGCTTGATTATATTCAAAGAAAGAGCTTTAAAAGAAAGAGAGCTGCTTCATGCCCCCAGAGCGAAAGCTGACTCCAGTCACTTAAAAGAAAAAGGATGGGTTGTGCCAGGCAGCAGTCTGACTAGGACAGGAAGAAGAAAAAACCAAGACAGGATGAACGGTGTAAAATAAATGGAAAACCCAAAGAATGGAGGCCCTTTCTACTGCTAGAAAAGGAGCTATATTTTGACAGGGATACTTTTTGTTCATAGCTTCTCAGAAGCATTCCTTGACTTGCTTCTCTATTGCAGACATGACACATTGTCCACACATTTCTCCATGAGGCTCTTCTACAAAGACACAGTCAGGCGTCTGGAAGCAGTCACACTGGACAGTGTTGGTAATCAGGGGTTTAGGGAATGCTTGGCTCTGATAGCCCGAGTTATCACCATAACCTCATTCCTGTATGATCTGAAGGCCTCCCTCAAAATTTTCACATCTTGCTGGCAATAGTAACATAGATCTTTTTGAAAGTCAAAAATCTTTTTCTGATCAGCTGTATATCATGGCAAGAATTGTGTTTTCTCCTCAAGCATCATGCTGTGTGCCCCATAATACTCCAGTTGTGAAAGAGGGCCCACATAACTTTGATTTTCAACAGTATTGCAAAAATGGGGGAAATAACCTTTGCCGTCCTCAATACCCAGCACATGGGGAAGGTTGTTTAGTTACATGGGTAAAAAATGCGAAGAGCCTATGAGACAGATACTCATCAAGGGAATGTCCATGCACATGAGTTTACCACCTCCACTGCACATGCATTCTTTCCTTCAGAAGCTGACTAACAACAAATTGGGCTTCATAGCCTTTGGCATTATACACTAGGAAAGTGTAGGCCGGAAACTTTGTGTCCATAAACAACCAAAGTTGACAAGACATATGTCCCCTTTAAACTACCATTCTCCTTCACGTTTCCTTTCTGCTCTGTAGTGGGTTGATCTTGGCTGACCATCAAGTACCCACCGAGCCACTCTCTCACTCCATCTCCTCAACAGCACAGGGGGAGAAAATACAATGGAAAAGCTCAGGGGTTGAGATAAACATGGGGCAGTCACTGACTAATTATTGTCATGGGCAAAACAGACTCACCTTGGAGAAGACTGATTTAATTTATTGCCAACTAATAACAGAGCAGGATAGTGAGAAATAAAACAAAAATAAAACCACCTCCCCACCATGCCTCCCTTCTCCCTTCTTGCAAGGCTCAACTTCACTGTCAAATCTTCTACCTCCTTTCCCCCAAACAGTGCAGAGGGATGGGGAATGGGGGTTGCAGTCTGTTCATAACACTTCAACTCGGCCGCTCCTTCCTCCTCACACTGTGCAAGCATGGAGTACTTTCCACAGGATACAGTCCTCCACAAATTTCTTGAACGCAGGTCCTTCCCACAGGTTGCAGTTCTTCAAGAACTGCTCCAGCATGTGCCCTTTCCACAGGGTGCAGTCCTTCAGAAGCAGGCTGCTCCAGCATGGGTCCTCCACAGGGTAACAGGTCCTGCCAGAAGACCTCCTCCTGAGTGGGCTACTCTCCACAGGCTGCAGCTTCCTTCAGATCATATTCACCTGCTGTGGTATGGGGTCCTCCATGGGCTGCAGGGTGGATATCAGCTCCACCATGGACCTCCATGGGCTGCAAGGGGACAACCTGCATGCCACCATGGTCTTCAGCACAGGTTGCAGGGGAATCTCTGCTCTGGCACCTGGAGCAAAAAGCAGAGATTCCTTCTTAGAATCGTAGAATCAAGAATCATAGAATGGCTTGGATTAGAAGGGACCTTAAAGATCATCTAGTTCAAAGCCCTCTGCCATGGACAGGGACACCTTTCACAAGACTAGGTTGCTCAGAGCCCCATCCAGCCTGGCCATGAACACTTCCAGGGATGGGGCATCCACTGCTTCTGTGGGCAACCTGTGCCAGTGCCTCACCACCCCCACAGTGAAGAATTTCTTCCTAATATCTAATCAAACTACTCTCAGTTTAAAGCCATTCCCCCTTGTCCTGTCACTACATGCTCTTGTAAATAGTCCCTCTCTGTCTTTCTTGTAGATTCCCTTCAGGTACTGGAAGGCAGCAATTAGGTCACCCCAAAGCCTTTTCTTCTCCAGACTAAACAATCCCAATTCTCTTACCTTTTCCTTGTAGGAAAGGTGCTCCACCCTTCTAATCGTCTTCGTGGCCTCCTCTGGACTTGCTCCAGCAGGTTGATGTCCTTCCTGTGCTGGGAGCCATAGAGTTGGATGCAGTACTCCAGGTGGAGTTTCACAAGAGTAAAGAGGGAGAATCCCCTCCCTCGACCTGTTGGCCATACTTCTTTTGATGCAGCTCAGGATACGATTGGCTTTCTGGGCCACCAGTGAACATCGCCAGCTCATGTCCAGCCTCTCATCCACCAGCACCCCCAAGTCCTTCTCAGCAGGGCTGCTCTCAATCCATTCACCCCCCAGCCTGTACTGATACCAGGGGTTGCCCCAAACCAGGTGCAGCACCTTGCACGTGGTCTTGTTAAACCGCATGAGACTCCCATGGGCCAACTTCCCGAGCTTGTCCAGGTCCCTCTGGATGGCATCCTGTCCTTCAGGTGTGTCAACCGCACCACTCAGCTTGGTGTCACCTGCAAACTTGCTGAGGGTGCACTTGATCCCTTTGTCTATGCCATTAATGATGATATTAAATAGCACTGATCCCAATACAGATCCCTGAGGGACACCACTTGTCAATGCTGTCCATCAGGACTCTGAGCCATTGACCACTACCCTCTGAATGCAACCGTCACACCAATTCCTTATCTAACAGTCCACCCATCGAATCCATCCCTCTCAAATTGGAGAGAAGGATGTTGTGGGGGACCATGTCAAAGGCTTTACAAGAGGTCCAGATAAATGACATCTGTAGCCCTTCCCTTGTCCACTGATGTAGTCACCCCATCATAGAAGGCCACAGGTTGGTGAGGCAGGTTTTGCCTTTGATGAAGCTGTGCTGGTTGTCCCGAATCACTTCCCTGTCCTCTATGTGCCTTAGCAGAGCTTCTAGGAGGATCTGTTCCATGATCTTCCCAGGCACAGAGGTGATGCTGACAGGTCAGTAGTTCCCAGGGTCCTCCTTTCTACCCTTTTTAAAGATGGGTACAAAGTTTCCTCTTTTCCAGTCACCTAGGGCTTCTCCTGACTGCCATGACTTTTCAAATGTCATGGAGAGTGGCTTGGAAACTACATCAGCCAATACCCTCAGGACTCTGGGATGCATCTCATCGTGTCCCATAGATTTATGTACGTTCAGGTTCTTCAGGTGGTCATGAACCTGATTTTCACTTACAGTGGGAGGGACTTTGCTCCCCTAGTCCCCATCCTGCTGTCCATCCACTTGAGAGGTGTGGGAAGAGAGGTTGCCACTAAAGACTGAGGCAAAAAAGCTGTCGAGCAGCTCAGACGTTTCCTCATCTGTTGTTTCCAGTTTATCAGTGTTGTTTATCGGGGGGGGGGGGGGGGGGGGGCGGGATATGCCTTCTTTGACCTTCCTTTTCTGGCTGACATAACTGTAGAAGCCCTTCTTGTTATTCTTTGCGTCCCTTGCCAGGCTCAGTTCCAGCTTCCCCTTGTCCTTCCTTACCGCATGCCTACACAACCCAACTTCATCTTTATACTCTTCCCAGGTCACCTGTCCTTGTTTCCACTGCCTGTGCATTTGTTTCTTTCTCTTTAGTTTGACCAGCACTTCCCTACTCAGCCATGCTGGTCTCTTGCGTTCCTTGCCCGATTTCTTGCTCCTGGGGATCGCAAGCTCTTGCGCTCTATGGAAGTCTTCATTAAAGATCTGCCAGCTCGGTTCCATTCCCTTGTCCTGGAGGGCAGTGTCCCAGGGGATCCTATTGACTATCTCCTTGAAGAGCTGGAAGTTTGCTTTCCTAAAGTTCAGGGGCCTAACTTTCCTCCTTACCTGACCCTTGTCCCTCAGGACTGCAAACTCCACTGATGCATGATCACTGCAGCCTAGGCTGCCTCCAGTCTTGACATCCCCAATTAGTTCGCTTATGTTGGTGACCATCAGATCCAGTATCTCATCCCCTCTGGTAGGGCTGTCTATTACCTGGCTCAAGAAGTTATCCTACATGCATTCCAGGAGTCTCCTGGATCGCCTACAGCTCACCGAGCTACTTCCCCAGCAGACATCAGGGTGGTTGAAGTCCCCTGGCAGGACAAGAGCCTGTGAGCACGATGCCTCCTGTAGCTGGAGCAAGATGGCTTCATCAATAGGTTCCTCTTGGTCCGACAACCTGTAGTAGACACCAGCTGCAAGGTTCCCTTTGTTGCCTCAGTCTCCGATTCTTACCCACAGGCTTTTGACCTGCTCATGGCCGTAGCTTTCTATCAGCACAGTGGCTTCCAACTCCTGCTGTTTGTTGTCCATGCCATGTGCATTGGTGTAAAGGCACCTCAGCTGGGCTGTCGGCTGTGTCGCCTTCCTAGAGGAACACCCTTTAATTCCTTTGAGATATTTCCCTGGTGTTTCCCTGTTGGCCTCCGTTACCTGATGAGTCCCTGTCATCTCCGTAAAACTGCAAGTGTGTTCCAGTGTGGCCAGCACATTTGAGAGTCATGGGCAGAAGGCCCTTGCTAGCACCCTGTCCCTCTAACCTTTGCATCTCATCCTACAGCTTGCCAGGGACAAGCCTGATACTGTCCTCCTCCCCCATTTTTGCCCACCGACCACAAACACAAACCAACAGAGAGTCAGTTTATGCGGTGCTTTATTCAGGGCCCGGGGACCTGGGGACTAGTGTCCCAAATCAGGCTTCCCAAAGGCCTATCGTTTCACTCAGCTCTTTATACAGTTTCAAACATTGGCACACATACAAGATTTAATCTTCAAAGTAAAACATACATCACAAGGATTAACAATTGATAATCATACCCTAAGCCATATACCTTCATGGTTGTCTAGTCTTAGATAATGCTCAACGAGCTCCTACCACTGAAATCCCCCTTGCATGCAACATATACCAACCCAGAACAATTTACTTTTAGACAGGTTCACCATGCCCAGCTAATTCACTAACGGGTTCACCATGCCCAGCTAATTCACTATTCCTAACCTCCCCACCCAGTACATTCCATTCCTGTCTCCTCAGAGAACTATTCCTACACCTGAGGCCTTACAGCCTAGCAGAGCCTTAGCCTTACTACTTCTAAAATCCAATATCCTATCCTTTTTGTAACAAGTCCCCCCTTTTGAGCATCCTTCGAGCTTCTTCTGGGTTCGCAAGGATGCTCAACAATTCATGTCGCTGTTTCGCGATAAGCAGGAGGTGGGACGGCTGGTTCTGCCAGGACTTCTCTTCGCATTATCGCCTTCATTATTCGCCGAGTATGTTGACCTTCTTTGACAATCATTCCTAAAAGACACTTATATACTATTAAGGCAACTAAAATGATTATAACAATCATGATTCCATATTGTACAATTGAGGATATCCATCCGGACATCCGAATTCCCAGGGAGCTGAACAGTTCTCCAACCCAATTGTGTTCTGCCTCTTTCTGAATATCATTCACCTTTCCTTCAATCCGTTCTAATTGACTTATATCCTTTTCTACTTCTTGTGTAACATTCAGGATGTGAATGCAGCAATGGTCGTCTCTACCATGCAGATATCCACATACGCCATGCTCCTTCAACAATATCATATCTAGAGCCATCCGATTTTGAATTGTCATTCTAGACGTAGCTTGTAACTGCAGATTTAAGTCCTTGAATCCCTTCTTAGTCACAGCCGCTAACCTTTCTGTTTGTCCCAACAATTTGTACAACATTTCCCTGTTTCGATATGACGATATTTGTGCAAAGAGAGATTCTAATACCCACCCAAATTTAATTCCTGAAGAAGGTTCATGCCAATCTTCCCCTTCTTCTAACCCTATGTCCCCAATTTCCTGACTTATATCTCGCTTATGTCTTATTTGTATTTCTGAAGCCGTCAATTTTGTCGATTTCCAGAAAGGACAAAGAGTTGGAACTCCTAAAGTAATTTGTGTAGTTGGACCATCTACCGGCATATGAGTGGTCCAATGTCCATGACCCATTACCCAAACTAAATTTCCTGGAGCTCGGATTGATGTAGTTTTACAGTTTAACTCTCCTTCTGTATTTTTGTCTTTTATCGTGTGGTTATATCCCCTACATTCACAGCCAAATCTCAAAAGTACCTTTACCGGCAGTAGACTCACAGACTCACTTGGGCTGTCACAAGTGAAGACCTCAGTGCAATTCCAATCGGTCATCCTAGGTGCATCTTTCCTCCAACTATCCTGTCCTTGATAGGTCTTTGAGTAAGTTTGATTTTTCCGTCCCTTCCAATGAATACACCATTGAACTGTTCCTATATAACTATAAGTTTCCAACAAACTAGGTCCCCAGATTGTCTGCCATTGTTCCATGGTAGTTGTGTTTGTAACATTCTGGCATATTATTTCAAAATATTGTTCAGTTGCCGGGACTTCTCGTGTTTGCCTCTCATCGTATTCACACCATCCTACTCCCTGGAATCTTCCGATTCTGGTAAATACAGCATTCGGAAGCTTGTAACAATCTGCTCGGGTCCTCGGGGTTTTCCTCCTTATCACATTTGTCCGATTAACCAATTTAGTTCGGATCCTAGTCTCCTTGGTACAACTTAAGGTAACTGTTCGATTAGATGCAGGCATGTCTGGAGCTGGTATAATTCCCCATGGTATAGGATCTCCTGCCGCATGGGGCAAAGGCAGACATGCAGTGATTGCTGATACGTTTTGTGTTTGCCCAAAATCCCTAATTAAACCCACAATCAGATTCTCTGGTTTGGTTTGGATTTCATCCTCTGGTACCTGCCGAGTCACCCTTGTTCTTTCAACATAAACACTAATCATCCCGGCTGCCCACCAATCATCTCGAGCAACCCAACACCAGTATTGTCCATTATCTTGCTGTTCTAGGACCTCTTTAATTACTAACACTATTTCTTGGGGTTTTCTTCTAATTTGATATTTCCCTTGAGCCACCAAGCTTTGTCCTCCAAACCACCATTCATACTCAGTGTAGCTTTCGGTTGGTATCCTGCATCTTAAAACCAAATCCTGCCCTTCCTTTGCGTTATATATTTCCTGTTCAGGCTTGATTCCTCGCTCCTGTTGTAATACCACTTCTACCTTCCTGACCCCATAACCTCCACTATTACCACAAATGATAACACAAAGGTATTTACCCTCCGATCTACCAATCTCTGAGTTCGTTATATTCAACCATCCTCTGCTCTCATTTCCCAGCGTCCACCAACTTGTCCCTTGTACCTGTGGATTCCACATTCCCTGTGTCGTGTTCCATTTCCACCATTTCATTCTAATCTGTTTCTGACACCCTCTCTTAAATCTATGAGTACATTTTATTCTGAGGGGAGGTCCGTCCCACATATCTACTTTCCCATTTGGGAGATTCACCTGGACCTTATTTTCCGATTCTGTTTGGGAGATATTTAAAATGTCAAGATTTACGAATCCATAATCATAACTCCCTTTTATCCAAACCACACAAGCGTATTTTCCTGTTCTGGCCTTTGTTATATTGGATATCTGCAGGGTAATCCTACCTTTTTGCTGCTTCTCATCCCAGACCGTTTCTACTCCTTTATCTGGAATTTGATCCTTGGTGATCCATTTCCATTGTGCCCTGACTCTGTCCCATCCAGCTCCCTGATCATCGACAAACAAACATGTAAGATTTACATTTGAATTCTCCGGTACCCACACCCTTGATTCAGGTATTGTGATTTTAACAAAGGTTTCAACAATTATTATTTTACTCAAGAGTAACAACGACAGCATTAATTTTTGGCTTTGAACACCATTCTGGTGGGAGATAGGGGTTCCACCGACCATCGGGAGGGGACCTTTTTGACCCGTGTGTAATGGATCCAGCTGTTGATCCCGTCGACCTTGACGGCGGTGTAAGTTGTCATTATCACTTGATGGGGGCCGTCCCATGTTTCCTTCAGAGGCTCCACCGACCAGTTCTTCACGTAAACTTGATCTCCTGGGTGAATATCGTGAGCAGGAGTGTCCAGAGGTAACGGTCGATTCCACTCCAGCGTGGATCTCAGTGCTGCAAGGGTCTTATTTAAAGACAAAACATAATTTACAATCATCTGATCCCCGATTACATGTGGGTCCCCTTGATAGGTTACAGCATGATATGGTTTGCCGTACAAAATTTCATACGGACTTACCCCTATCCTTTCTCGTGGCTTAATCCTAATCCTCAGAAGGGCTAGAGGCAATGCTTGGGGCCACGGTATTTTAGCTTCTTGACAAATCTTTTTAATTTGATTTTTCAGAGTTTGATTCATTCCTTCCACCTGACCACTAGATTGAGGTCTCCAGGGGGTGTGTAAGTGCCACTGAATTCCCAGAATAGTAGAAACTTCCTGCACGATCCCTGCAGTAAAATGTGGTCCTCTATCTGATGATATTCCTAAAGGAACCCCAAACCTTGGAATAATTTCCTTGAGAAGGGTTTTCACTACCTCCTTGGCCTGGTTCGTCCTGCAAGGGAAAGCTTCGGGCCATCCCGAAAAGGTGCACACATAAACTAGTAAGTACTTGTATGCCTGAGATTTTGGTAACTCGGAAAAATCTATTTGCCAATAATCCCCTGGTTGTGGCCCTACACGTATTTTCCCCATTTGGACCTGTCTTCTAACCAACGGGTTATTTTTAATGCAAATCGGGCAGGTGGCATTTATTCTTTTGGCCATTGTTATCATCGAATTAGAGAGTACTATTTTCTTTAGATATTCTACCAATGCTTCTGCACCACAGTGGAGTTTGTTATGTTCAGTTTCCATGACTACTTTCATCAATCCTACTGGCAGTATAACTTGTCCGACCGGTGTTACATACCATCCTACAACATTCCTTCTTGCTCCAGTGAATTGTGCCAACCGTTCATCCTCCGGAGAGTAGCACGGTTTCTCTTCTAAATAAGGTGCAGCGGGATTTTCTCTTGTCGGTATCAGAGCCATTTGAGTCCAGACCAATCTGGCTGCCCTTTTTGCAGCTTCATCTGCCATCCGATTCCCTTGAAATTCTTTCCCGGAGCCTGCTTGATGACCTCGGACATGCATGATCGCTACTGCTGTAGGTAAGTGTACAGCTTCCAACAACTGAATTATTACTTCTTTATGTTTGATCTGTGAGCCTTGAGAGGTCAAAAGTCCTCTTTCTTTCCACAAAGCCCCATGGATGTGAACCACACCAAATGCATACTTTGAATCAGTCCAAATGTTCACTTTCCTGTCTCTACTAAGGACCAATGCCCTTACCAACGCCCATACTTCTGCTTTTTGCGCTGAAGTTTCCGGGGGCAGTGCTTTAGCTTCCACTATTTCTTGGAGTGTCACCACAGCATACCCTGCATACCTGGTTCCATGCTCCATAAAACTGGATCCGTCCGTGAACAGCTCCACATCGGGATCTGCCATCGGGACATCTTTCAGATCTTCACGGCTGGCATACACTTGTTCGATCACCTCCACGCAGTCATGCTCCAGTTCTCCTTCCTCTTGGGTGGACCTGAGGAATTCTGCTGGATTGAGATGGTTGGTTATTTTTAATTCAACATCATCTTGTTCCCGCAACTGAGCCTGGTACTGCATCATTCTGCTGGAGGAGAGCCAATGCCCCCCTTTTTGTTCCAAGACGGCTATGACCATGTGAGGTACATATACCGTGATGTGTTTTCCCAGTGTCAGTTTCCGTGCCTCCTGAATTAGGATTACCGTAGCAGCCACTGCTCGCAAGCACCCTGGCCACCCTCCGCTCACCATGTCCAGCTGTTTCGAGAAGTACCCCACGGGCCTCTTCCATGACCCCAATCGCTGTGTGAGTACTCCTAAAGCTAATCTCTGCCTTTCATGCACATACAATTGAAAGTCTTTTGTCAAGTCAGGCAGACCCAGGGCGGGGGCCTCTTTGAGTGCTTGCTTTAATTCCTGGAAGGCCTTGTGCTGTGTCTTACCCCACTTGAATTCGGGTTCCTTGATTGTTTCGTACAGTGGTTTGGCCATGAGTCCGAAATTCGGAATCCACAGGCGACACCAGCCGACCATTCCTAGGAAAGATCTTAATTCCTGATTATTTCGTGGTACAGGGATTGCACAGATGGCTTGTATGCGATTCACCCCTATTCTCCTGACTCCTTGTGATATTTCACATCCCAGATAAATTACCTTCTGTCGCACCAGCTGCGCCTTTTCCTTGGATACTCGGTATCCTGCCTGACCCAACATGTTTAATAGTTCAATTGTTAACTTTGAGCACAGTCCCCGCTCCTCTGTTCCCAGGAGTATGTCATCCACATATTGTAAAACAACATAAGAAAAAGGAGACTCTTTTACCTTGGTAGTTTTCCATTCCTCTAACTCCTTTGCTAGCTGGTTTCCAAAAATGGTGGGTGAACACTTAAATCCTTGTGGCAACCTGGTTCATGTTAACTGTCGCTTGCGGCGAGTGTCTGGGCTTTCCCATTCAAAGGCGAAAATGTATCGACTCTCAGGGGCCAGTGGGATGCAGAAGAAGGCGTCTTTTAGATCAATTACTGTGAACCACTGAAAATTCTCAGAAATCGATGTTAACAATGTATATGGATTGGCCACCACCGGGTGTATATCTTTGGCAATTGCATTTACTGCTCTCAGGTCCTGCACCAACCTGTATTTCCCATTTGGTTTCCTTACCGGAAAGATTGGAGTATTAAATTCCGATTCGCATTCTTGTAAAATCCCTAATGCTATAAATTGCGTGATCATTGGGGCAATTCCTTTCCTGGCTTCCAAACTAATAGGGTACTGTCGGACTCTTACCGGGTGTGCCCCTTCCTTTAATTCAATTTTTACAGGAACGGCTACCCTGGATCTGCCCGGGGTCCCTGTTTCCCATACCCACGGGACTACTGCCTGCTCTATTTCCTGGGGTATCTCCTCTGTCTTTGTCTCTTTAATCACAAAAAGTTTTGCCAGATTCCCCTCCGGGATTTCTAGTTTAGCACGCCCTTTCTCAAATATGATTTTTGCATCCAGTGCCGATAATAAATCTCGCCCCAACAAGCATTCCGGGCTGCTTGGCATATATAAAAACTGGTGATCCAATTCTTTGTTTCCAAATTTGATTTCCAGTGGCCGCAAGAATGACCTCTCCACCACCTCCCCCGACACCCCTACTACTTTCACAACTGAATCACTTAACGGTCCTATTTGTTCATTGATTGCAGAGAAAGTGGCTCCTGTATCTACCCTAAATTCCCTGGGCCCCCCGTCAACTTCCAGGACCACTTTTAGATCTTTATCTAGTCAGCTCTGATTTTGATAGTTCCCCATCATAAAGGCTTGAGCGACACCTTGTGGTCCTGGCGCGAAAGGGTTTAACCCATCATTCGCATTCATTCCCTGATTCATGGGATTCCTTCCTGGAAAGTTACTCATCGGTGTCCCCATCCCCAAATTGAGGGGGCACTCATTCTTCCAATGACCTTCGGCGAAGCATCGGGCGCACTGATTGGGCCCCAATTTACCTCTACCCCTACCCATCATCTGGTTCCCTACATTCTGATTCACAAAACCTCCGAAACCACCTCTTCCCATGCCCCCGTTTCCTTTGCCTCGTCCCCTCCCCCGGCCTCTCACATTCATCTGACTTGCCTGTTGTAACACTGCCAACATGCTTGCTTGTTGCTTCTTCACTGCCTCTTTCTCTCTATTATTATACACTTTCCACGCTACTTCAAGCATTTTCTCTAAGTCCCGAGTGTCATTCCCTTCTAGCTTTTGTAGCTTCCTCCTAATATCCTCCTGTGACTGTCCCATAAATATCAAGGCCATTTGTAGTTTTCCTGCCTCCGATTCCACGTCTAAGTCTGTATACCTCCGTGCTATTACTTTCAGCCTCTCCAAGAACGCAGATGGTGACTCTGCCTTATCCTGTCTTACCGCATACAACTTAGACCAATTTAAAGTCTTTGGGATTCCCCTCTGAATTCCTTCCACCAACAGCTCCTGATAAACCTGCAACCTATGATACTCTTCTGCCAAATTAGGGTTCCATTCTGGATCTTCCCTTGGTACTATTTCATTCACATTCCCTATTCCTTGTAGTGCTGGTGCTTGCAACTGAATCATGTCCCTTGCCCGATTAGACATAGCTTTAAATACCATCTCCTTTTCCGTAGAATCCATTATCGAATCTAGCAACACCTGTAGGTCATTCCAGTCCGGATTCTGTGTCTTTATTACCATTTTTACCACCCGAGCCACCTTTTCAGGATTTTCTCTATAAGCTCCTGCAGATTGCTTCCAAATTATTAAATCATTGGGGGAAAACGGAACTTTCACTCTGACCCGATCCCCTGTTGGTCCAACTGCTTCTCGCAATGGGGCCATTAGATGTGCTCGAGAAGCGCTTTTTCCCCTGTCCAGACGCCCTCTGCGAGTACGCTGGGAGAGCGGAGTTCGGGATTGTTCCCTCCCTCTCTCCCTGGGTTCGGGAGTTCGGGATCGTTCCCTCTCTCCTTCCTCGGAGTCAGATTCCTCTTCCGAAGAATCTGAGTCCGGGAGGGGGAGGTTGATTGGGTCGGATGGTGATACCAACAAAGACACATCCTCCTCAGGCTCAGAGAACCGTACCCTTCGCTCTTTACAACCCACGCATTCTTCTGGTTCCGTTTCTAACACCATCATTCCACATTTCCTCTGCCAATCCTTTTTTCCTATTAGCTGATAGAACAAATCCAAATAGGGTATCTCATCCCACTTCTCATTTTCCCGTAGGTACCGCATCATGGGGGTTATAATTTCAGAATTAATAGTGCCATTCCACGGCCACTGCATCCCCCCAGTTTCATATTCAGGCCATACCTTATTACAATAATCAATCAATTCTCTTTTCCGCAGCTCCCGTCCCAATTTACCCTCCTTCCAATGACTTAGCAAACACCCGAGGGGAGATTCCTCCGGAATATCCTTATCTGAACTTGACAAAGCCCGAAACACCCGCAACGGCATCATTCCAGAGATATGCAACCACACAATAACACACACACACAGTAACACACAGATTAATACCAATACTAATTACCACAATGTCCAATTCCCTCCTTGCTTATCTCGTCGCCGCGAGAAGCAAGGGCTGGCTCTGCAAAGCTTTCGCTCTGTCTGACGGCCAGCGCCTAGGCTTTATAATCCAAACCAATGCCCCAACCCTGCGAGTAGAGACTCGTCTTACCGGGCAGGCTACCACCACCGGTTTAAAAGGAATAAAGCACCTTGTGGGCTTACCTCACGGTTGTCCGTCGGACGCGGGGTCGGGCACGGGCTGATGTCTCCCCAGAAATCACCTGGTGCCGGCACGGAGCAGATCACCCCGCGAACCGCCCCTACGACCCCCGGAGTCCTGCCGCGGTCGCCAGAAAACTGTTGCCCACCGACCACAAACACAAACCAACAGAGAGTCAGTTTATGCGGTGCTTTATTCAGGGCCCGGGGACCTGGGGACTAGTGTCCCAAATCAGGCTTCCCAAAGGCCTATCGTTTCACTCAGCTCTTTATACAGTTTCAAACATTGGCACACATACAAGATTTAATCTTCAAAGTAAAACATACATCACAAGGATTAACAATTGATAATCATACCCTAAGCCATATACCTTCATGGTTGTCTAGTCTTAGATAATGCTCAACGAGCTCCTACCACTGAAATCCCCCTTGCATGCAACATATATCAACCCAGAACAATTTACTTTTAGACAGGTTCACCATGCCCAGCTAATTCACTAACGGGTTCACCATGCCCAGCTAATTCACTATTCCTAACCTCCCCACCCAGTACATTCCATTCCTGTCTCCTCAGAGAACTATTCCTACACCTGAGGCCTTACAGCCTAGCAGAGCCTTAGCCTTACTACTTCTAAAATCCAATATCCTATCCTTTTTGTAACACCATCACATCTAGTTTAAAGCTCTGCCAATGAGTCCCGCTAGTTCCCAAGAGAAGGCTCTCCTCCCTCTCTGAGAAAGGTAAGTCCTCACTGACCTTGGTGTCTGCAGGGTTGTTTCTCTCACATTTTTCTCACTTCTCTCTATCACAGCTGTTGCCCAGCATTTTTTACCCTTTCTTAAATATGTTATCCCAGAGGTGTCACCAGCCTCACTCATTGACTCAGCTTTGGTCTGACTTGGAGCTGGCCGGAACTGTCTCTGTCCAACATGGCAACTCCTGATCTCTTCTCACAGAAGCTACCTTTGCAGCCCTCCTGCTGCCAAAACCTTGCCACATAAACCCAATACATACACCTTGTCCTTCATCCCAAGGGGCTTCCAGTTCTAACTTCATGGCAAAAATGTAGTTTGAAACACCTTTGTTACCTGCATATATTGGATTACGTAGAAAATATAGCCCTGCACTGCTTCTGGGTTTTTGATCATGGGCATGAAGTATCAGTTCCGGTTTACATGATAGATATTTTCATAGCACATTCTCCACTTCCAGACTTTACATTTGTGAGGTCTTTTCCACATAGGCCTTCCACTTCTGACAGAAAATCATAGCCAAACAATCCATTTGTGATTTTAAAAGTCAGGGCCTTGTGCCTCTGCAAACATTCCCCAGACCTGCACAGGAGTTTGTATTCTCATGCCTGTGTTAAGTGCACAGTCACAACAGGCAGAGTTGA
Source organism: Aphelocoma coerulescens (assembly GCF_041296385.1). Lineage (NCBI taxonomy): Eukaryota > Metazoa > Chordata > Aves > Passeriformes > Corvidae > Aphelocoma > Aphelocoma coerulescens. The sequence continues at coordinate 5,921,346 of NW_027184080.1, read as the reverse complement.
CAATAATATTTACAGCTATGGCCATGATTATATAATGTATAACAAAGCTTAAATAAGTTTCTTGCCCCAAATAACTTCCTGACATCCTTAACACCATGAAAAAGTTCATTGTGCAAAAGCAGGAAACAGATCTTGGGATGTGTAAGACTATTGTTTGGCTTAAAAATCCCCCAACCTTTTTCCCCTGAAATAAGAGGCTGACACGTACATTAACATGTAGCAGTCTCACACAAGAGTATGTCACTCAGCGTGACCTTCCTGTACACAGATCACCCCAGTATTAAGAGATGTTATAAGTAGCCACTGCATCCACCAGCTACAGGGATTGGTGATTCCTCCTGACTGGCTGCTGGAGCCCAGCCAGGAGACTTGAGGGTCTCTGTCCCAGGCTGATGGATGCAGCTGCTGCTTTCACATTTGCAGGTTCAAGCAGTGAGGCTGAGAGCGTATACCTGATTGGATTTGTGTGACAAGGTTTTGATAGTGGGGAGGCTACAGGGGTGGCCTCTGTAAGAAGCTGCTAGAAGCTATGTCCAATACATCCAGTGCCGGCTGGCTCCAAGATGGACCTGCCGCTGGCCTAGGCTGGCCTAGGCCAAGCCAATGGCAGCTACGGTGCAATAGCATATTTAAGAGGGGGGGGAAATCCCCTGTGCACCAGCAGCTGTGAGAGACAAGTGAGAATATGTGAGACAAACAACTGCAGACACCAAGGTCAGTGGAGAAGGAGGGGGAGGAGGTGCTCCAGGCGCCAGAGCAGAGGTTCCCCTGCAGCCCATGGAGGTTAATGGCAGAGCAGGCATCCACCTGCAGCCCGTGGAGGACCCCATGTCAGAGCAGGTGGATGCACCCAAAGGAGTCTGTGAGCCCATGAGAAGCCCACACTGGAGCAAGCCTTCTGGCAGGACCTGTGGACCCATGGAAAGAGGACCCCACGCTGGAGCGGGTTTGCTGGTAGGGCTTGTGACCCTGTGAGTGACCCACGCTGGAGCAGCCTGTTCCTGAAGGACCGCACCCTATGGAAGGGAGCCACGTGGGAACAGTTTAGGAAGAACTGCAGCCCATGGAAGGGAAGCAAGGGAAGAGTGTGAGGAAGAAAGAGCTGCAGAGACAAAGTGTGATGGACCGACTGCAACCCCCATTCCCCATCCCCCTGGGTTGCTTGGGGGGAGGAGTTAGAGAACTTGGGAATAAAGTAAAGCCCAGGAAGAAGGAAGGGGTGGGAAGAAGCTGTTTTAAGATTTAGTTTTTATTTCTCATCCTACTCTGATTTGATTGGTAGTAAATTAAAATAATTTTCCCCAAGTGAAATCTGTTTTGCCCATGACGGTATTTGGTGAGTGATCTCTCCCTGCCCTTATCTCAACCCACGAGCCTCTCATTATTTTTTCTCTCTCCTGTCCAGTTGCGGAGGGGAGTGACAGAGTGGCTTTGGGGGGCACCTGGCATCCAGCCAGGGTCAACCCACCACAATCCTGTAGAAACACACAGAGGACACTGACACAGCTGACTACACGCTACTGCTACAGACAAGAATCTGCCTTTAACAGCACCTACGTATAAGACTACCAGGACTCACATAAAACATGAGTATAGACAGCCAAGTTCCCTTCCTCCTCTCTGACTGGTAAAGACTGAAGTTCACAAGTGAGAGCACACACTCCTTCATTCTAAATTCACAAGCACATGCACTTTTGCAGATCCTTCACATGGTGGCACAGACCTTATGTTTGTTTGATACCCCTAATTGGATCCTGAGCCCTCTTACCCACTCCACAGGTCTCCTACTTGCCACCTAGTCCAGCTTGATGCTTGCTAGCAGATGCACGTTTACAGACTCGCACAGTCATCTCACAGGGAGTCCACACTTACAGGTCATCCTGAATACCAGCGCTCTGCCCAGCTGATATCCCTGCACAGACCCTGAGCCTCCTACTTGCTGTCTGGTCCAGCTTGAAGTTTGGTAGCGAATTACGCACACAGTCCTCCACGCACACCAGGTTTGGGAAAGATATATATACACTGTGAGCACTGCCCCATCGGCTGACACCCAAGCACATTGGCCTGTGACCCGTGGTCTTACTCCAGTCACTGGTGCTGCGACCCTCACTCACCCTGGCCTGCCAAGGAGCTATGTCCAGGACACATTCCAGTCCCATCTAAGTGGAGCCGAGACCCTTGCTCCAGTGATTGGCACTGACACAACCCTATTCACTTCAGTTGCTGACACCACAAGTGAAGGGGCACCTACACTCCCAGTCTGACCACTTGTTGGCACCAAATCCACTCATGCCGGGCTTGGGCTAGCCAGGAGCTGGTATCTAGTCCTTATAGCACTCACACACCCAGGGTAGAGAGTCAGATTACACAGAGAGATAGTTAAGAAAGGATTTACTAAAATAGAACAGACTACAGTGATCAAGCACAGGGCTTGGTCAAACAAACATATTAAACAGCTCCATTTTATATGGCTGTCCTCTTTTATATCCGTTTTATACCCGTTTCTATTCTCTGCTTTGTTCCTCCCCAATTCCCTTCTCCTAAATATTCCCTAATAGATTTTGGAGCAGGTCCCCCCTTGAATATCCCAAATCCTCATGTGTCTCTTGTTTCCCTCTTCTTATCAGTTACAAAGTTCAGGTGTCCCTCTTGAAAAGCTGTGCCTCTAGTTTCTTGATGGCCCATCAATTAGTGACCAGAGACTTTTGTTCCTTGACATTGTCTCTGTTATCCTTTGTCTACCAGGTTTGTGTGTTCTCCTTAGTCACTTCCCCCTTTACTTATTATCTTATTTTGCATTGAAAAGGTCCTTGATCAGATAACCTTAATGAAGCAGATGAACTCCCCTTTCCACATATCCTTACACTCAGTTTGTTTTGAAGCTCTTTTGCACCTATTAACAGTTCTGCATCTGTTAAATCCCTCTGTGCTGTAAGCACTGCAAGGCTCCCGGAAAAACAGATATTATTTTTGTTGTTATTTAGACCAATTAAATAGAAGCACTTTTTATCTATTTTAGAATGAGAGATAGACTGTAGGGTTCTGTGCATCCGATCCCCACTGCCTTTTACAATAAAGATAGCCAGGCAGACAGTCTGATCAAAACACAGCTCTCTTACTTTGTAGGAGAGTGCTGAGCCAATCCTAAAATAAAAAACCTGCATTCATATTGCTTACATTAATAGTGGGAGAATATGAATTTGTCCATCAACACTAGTGCAGTTTTACTTTTCCTACTAAAATTGTCTAGGCACTAATATGATTCTTTATTCCAAATTGTCACTGATCATCGGGAAGATTCCGGGTTAATCCCTTTAGATTATCTATCCCTATTATATATTCAGGGACAGGGACAATCATTACTGAGTAAGATCGTTTTGGGGGAGTTCTTATTTTCATTTCTATTTGTGTTTGTACGGCTTCAATTTGTTTCCCTCCCTGATCTGTAATAATTACAGATTGTCCTTTAAATTTCCAGGGGTTCCCATATATTAAAGAGGCCTCATCTCCAGTGTCAATTAAGGCTCTTACTGTAAGCGAGGACTGGGTTTTCCAAAAAGTTTTAAGCTCCACGTGGGGCCACTGGTCCTTATGCACACATTACACCGGAGCTTGGCTGTTATCTCAGTCTTGTTTATTACGCTGAACTATTTCCCTAGTCTCTTTCCAAGGATACAAATCAGAATATGGGTCCCAATCTGCCTTCTTCCCCAGAATAACTTCTCCACTTGTGGGGGGCCCTCCGCAATCAGATGCGAAATCCTATTGAGGCTCTGGTGAGGGGTGCTGTAGGTTGAAATGTTCCTGGATTGTTTGCCTCAGAATTTTGCACTTTCTTACTACATTTATTCAACCCTCTCTGTTTATAGATCTGCCATATTTTATGCATTGGAACACCATCAATTTTCTCCCCACACATACCATCCTTTAATAAAGCCGCAAACATTTCTTTATGAGAAATTCTGATTTCACTCCCCTTAGATCTGTCTTGAGTGTCTTGGTTTCCTGCACTCTCTCGAGGGCCCCATTTGCCAAGGTCACCCAGTGGCTGTATTTTCTCAATTACTTCATCTAGTGGATTCCCTGTTTTATTAACCAAGAGAGTCATGATTACATTTTTATATGCTGGTGGAGCAGTCCTAATTAGTTTATTTCTCACAGTAACAGACAAAGCATTCTGCATCATAGAATCAAGGTCTCTGATAAAGATAGCTGATCTCATGCGTTCCTCCTATATTCATTGTATACAATCTTGCAAAGTATACCAATGACGTTCGGATCCTAGACAATCATTTTCTCTAGGGTATTTAGTGTTACATCCTTGAGCAGCCAAAGCTAACAAATTAGTATCATGCACATTGTTCTGAAATGCATCTTGCACAAAAGAAACCAAGGTCAAGACAAAAAACTTCTTAGAGTCCCCTGAGTCTAAGGTTACCCCTGATGCTCCCTGGTCATGCAAATGGACCATCCAAGAGAGGAGGGGTTCCCCCAGGCTTAAACTGTTCAATTGTATGATTTTGTTAATGCTGAGATAATTCTCTATCACATCCCTCATAACCTGCTGACCATTAGCCTCTACTTCCATCTTTCATCTCCATGCCAGTCTCACATCTACAAATTCATCTGGGGAGCAAGCCTCATCAGAATCCGTAGAATCCCAAATATCTCCATCCCGTTTATCAGGATCCCACTGTACACCTGCTTATGCAATCACTGTATGCACTTTGTGATCCACTCGTCCCCTTCTTTTCTTATACTGTGCTACTTGAACTACATCCTTCTTGGCTGCAGTCTGGTAAGTCTCCAACTTTTCAGCAAGAAGCTTATTTAAGCACTGTAACATTACAATTTGATTCTGTAACTCACACATCTGTCACTCCATGTGGGAGCATTCCAACAACTGTTCCTTCTATTGCTGCTGTTTTCTATATGCTGTTAACAAAATCCATCCTCGTTTTCCCAAACCCACAAGTTCTTTTCCTTTTTGATATGCAATTTTTGGATGAATTCCAATATATATCCAGCAGTTCTGCTTTTTAGCTGACTTCCCCATTGCTCGCACGCTCCTCTGATCTTAGCCCACTCAAGAGCCAGCGAACTATAGGGAAGATCTTGCCATCCAGGAATTTTGGATGGGACTCATTTCTTGCATTTATATTTAAAAAGTGACATTTTGTTCTGATCTGGCCAACTACACCAAATTTGTTTTGCCAGTGTGCAGGGTCAGCACAAAAGACACAGACACCAACTTATTCCTTAATTGTAATTTACTATAATGCAAAACTGCAAAGAATTACAAAAGGATAAGCTAAGAAATTGGAGTGGGTTGAACCTGAGTTGATGGACAGTCTTTCAGACTAATGACGCTTCTCACAATTTACATATTTAAACCGCACAGAAAGGCAGGAATTGCCTTTCGCTCGAGCACGCCTGCTGGAAGGTGGGAGGGCCTCCGAGCCTCCGGGCCCCGCCGGGCTGGGCCGGGGCCCCTGCCCCCCCCCCCTTTCCCAATGCCGCGGCACGGACCCTGGGTTGCTGGGGGGGAAACTGTCCCAGAGCCGCAGGCAGCTAAAACCAGCCATGGACCGCCACACAGCTAAACCCATCCAGCACGGCTTCCTGGGACCGGTGGGTCCTTATCCTCTCCTCTCCATGCGCAGCCAGCGGAGCCAACAGGAGCCAGTGTAGCCTCCTGTCTGCAGCCAGCACACTTCGTGCTGAACTGAAGAAGACACCATGCAGCCAGCAGCACAAAGGGAGCGAGGCTTTCGCCACCGTAAAGCCTGAACAAGAACACTCTTCAACATGGCGGTTTCAGAGTCAGAGAGAAAGAGAAAGTGAGTCATGTGAGACGAAGCTGAAAATGGCGACAGGAGAAAAAGAGGGCGGTGCCGCGTTTCTCATGCGTAGCTTAAAAAAAACTTCTTGCATGCCGTGGTAAGAAACTGTAATATCACAAACTGTCTCTTTAATCCATTTGAAGTACATGGGGGGATGAAAAATTCACGTGTGGCACGTGAAAATTGTGAGGAGGGCCAATGCCAGGCTATATAGAAGCATTGAGAGGCTTCTTAGAGACTTGTGAAGAAGAAAGCCTTTGTGTTCAGGCCAAAGTAACTCATCCTTAAAAAGATTAAACACCCCATGTGATAGCCTATGTTTGGCAGTGTGAAGGAACTGTGAGATTTTCATGGAAGAGATGTTTTACACCACAGCAAATTGTTTCTTTCCTGGCAGGTCTGCTGTTGGTGGCAGTTTGGGAACCATGTGCAGCTGAAGAAGGAAGAGCTTAAGCCCAGAGACGGGAGGAAGAGGAGATGCTTCAAACCTAGAAGCTGAAATTCTTTTGTAAAGCTATGATACATCAGAGTACCCTTTGTAATTTCATGAAAAGCATAGGGGGGTAGAGCGTTCATATTGCTTACAGTAATAGTGGGAAGGATATGAATTTGTTCATGCTGATAGCTTCAACAAACTGGCATAATTACCAGTTTCAAACAGCTGGAGTTGATGAACAAAAATTTGCTCTACGCCCTAAACAAGTGTTTCATAAGTTTGATGTAGTGATGCCTGGTATAAATTAACAATACTGTACTCTTCTACACTTCACCTAGCCCCAAAACTGGAAATCAACTATTTCCACTGCTGCACATGCTGTATGGAAGCCACAAACTGGACTGCCTTCACCTCCCCTGCTACATTTGAGGGCTGGGCTTTCAAATGCCCCCTGAGGGGCTTGGGAGTGTTGCTGGTGGTCTCTCCAGGGAGTCATCTTCTTTGTGAACTTTTGGGAGCATAGCCTCTTGATTTGCAGGGAGCTATGGTAACCAGGAAGTCACTTCCAGGGAGTCATCTTCTGCCCTAGTAAGACACATCAGTGGTCAATCAGGTTCAGGAAAGCTGTTAACATTGTATGACCCTCGAGGTCCCTGTAAAACCCTTGCCAACAAGATGCTTGAAGTGGTGCAAATTTCAATTAGTTTTCCTAATTAGTAGTCTTCCTTGTAACAGTGTTTTCAGTTTTACTAACCTGTGAACCAAGGTCCTAGAATTATCAGCACCAGCAGCCATTTTATGCCCTCCTTCTTGCCTACCACTCCTTGTAGGGGATAATAATCATGGTCTTTCATCTCTGCAACACCTCATTGGCTCTTATTGTTTGCCTTGCTCCTCCTGCAGTAGCTGTGTTCTCTAAGACATAATCCTTCCAAACAGTAAGATGTACAAAGTTACAGGGAAAATTTCCAAGGAAACTGATGAAGCATGAACGACTTATCATCATCAAACAAACCACTAGAAAATATTAAGATGTGTTAGTGAAAGCATATGCAACATTGAGCCACTGCAGCTAAAACAAGATAACTTTGAATCTAGAACCTTAAGGTGAGGAAGAGACAAATCTGGGCGTTTTATGCATTCTGTATATTTCATGCTAAGTATTTTATTTCACTAATCTGTATAATATAAATGTTTAATTTAAGGGACTAATTTGTCCCTTATTTAGTTCCTTATCTGGCAGCTCTTAGTGCCAGCACTGCTCCTATGGTGCTTTATTTTTTATATTACTATTGTGTAGTCAGTTTGGTTTTATTTGCATAGGAACTAAGGAAATAGATAGGTGGATGAGGTCTCTGAAAGAGACATTCCAAAACTGGTTACAATTTTCATCTTTGTGGGTTTATTTACAAAAAACAATAGTGAGAAATCAAATGAGCAGGCAGTCACTTAACTGATTGCCCAGTCTTGCCTAAGACTGGGAGACGGTCTAGCTATGCACGATGTAGAAGTACTTTAGACCATAAGAACACTGATTTCAGAAGCTTCAAATTTGCATTTTCTGTAAGTAAACATATCATGACAAGATGCATTATGTAGTGCTTTTCATAGTGAAACACAGAACCTTAGAAAGAAAAAGTAACCCCAAATCAGGTTGTTCTTGCGCTAATCTAAAGACAGCTGGCAGTCAGAGAGAAATGTAGACTATATGTTTCTTTTCAACTAGTGAAAGCATCTTTTTGTGGAATTATACTAGTGTTGAAATAAAAAGCAAATGTAGTAAAAATGCTTAAAGAAAATAAACTGAATATTGTTTAAAGACACTGAAAAATAATCAATCTCTCTATTTACCTTTAATGGGAAGCCACCCTTGGAGTTTTGATATGCGTGTGCCAGCAGAGTTTAAAGCAAAGGAATATTTTAAGCAATAGCATTTTCTTTTAATAAAATAATTTTCCTAAATTCAGTACTTCAGGAAGAATTTTCTCAATTTTTGTGATTTCTTTAAGAATAAAAATTCCAGCCTCACTTTCTATTACTAGTCTATTAATTTTAAAAACAGTGATATTAAATATTTATGGCATGTTGCACTTCAAAAAAAAAACAAATCAAAGAAATTAAAAGTATATAAAAGGGTCTATCTGATTAATGCATTGATACTTGAAAGTTTCCACCTTAAAACCAGCAATTTAAGACTTGTTTATAACCATTTTATACCACAACATACAATGAAATACTGTATCATACATATATTAAATACTACATATTTTAAGGGATAAGTTGCAAAATTATTCATTTTGATGCTGTGAGGTTAAGCAGGTTCATTGTATTACCAAACAATGGCTCTATTTTTTTAATGCCATGAGGCCACACATGAAGAAATCCTAGTCTTCAGTTTCCTGCTGATCTCACTGAACATGAATTCAAGATTTTTGTGTGCAGAGTCAACAAAATGCAGTAATTGGTGTGGAAATTCTTATTCATATAGACACATAGAGTATTGGGAGAAAGGGGTAGGAGTACCTCAGGGTACCGAGGGAGCTGGTGGAAGAGCTCGCCAAACCGCTCTCCATCATTTGCCATCAGTCCTGGCTAACTGTGAATGTCCCAGACAACTGGAGGTTGTCCAGTGTGATGCCCATCCACAAGAAGGTTTAGAAGGAAGATCCAGGGAATGACAGGCCTATCAGCCTGACCTAGGTGCCTGGGAAGGTTATGGCTGGATGGCTGGGCCCAGACAGTGGTGGTAAATGGAGGTAAATCCAGTTGGTGGCCAGTCATTAGTGGTGTTCTCCAGGGATCAGTGTTGGGCCCAGTCCTGTTTGATATCTTTATTGATGATCTGGACGAGGGGATCAAGTATACCCTCAGTAAATTCACGGATGAGGAGTTGGGTGGAAGGGTTGATCTGCTTGAGGGTAGGAAGGCTCTGCAGAGGGATCTGGACAGGCTGGATTGATGGGCCAAGGCCAACAGTAAGAGGTTCAACAAGGCGAAGTGCCAGGTCCTGCACTTGGGTTACAACAACTCCCTGCAGTGCTACAGGCTTGGGGAAGAGTGGCTGGAAAACTGCCCAGTGGAAAAGGACCTGGGGGTGCTGGTTGACAGCAGCTGAACATGAGCCAGCAGTGTGCCCAAGTGGCCAAGAAGGCCAATGGCATCCTGGCTTGTATCAAGAATAGCATGGCCAGCAGGACTAGGGAAGTGATTGTCCCCCTGTACTCAGCACTGGTCAAGTCACACCTCAAGTACTGTGTCCAGTTCTGGGCCCCTCACTGCAAGAAAGACATTGAGGTGCTGGAGCAAGTCCAGAGAAGGGCAACAAATCTGGTGAAGGGTCTAGAGGGTAAGTCCTATGAGGAGTGGCTGAGGGAGCTGGGGTTGTTCAGCCTGGAGAAAAGGAGGCTGAGGGGGGGTTGTAGCAAGGTGGGGGGGTCTGCCTCTCCTCCCAGGCAACCAGTGACAGGACAAGAGGACATAGCCCCAAGCTGCTCCAGGGGAGGTTCAGGTTGGACATCAGGAGGAATTTCTTCACAGAAAGGGTTTTTAAACATTGGAATGGGCTGTGCAGGGAGGTGGTTGAGTTACCATCCCTGGAGATGTTCAAGAAACGACTGGACATGGCACTTAGTGCCATAGTCTATTTGACAAGGTGGTGATCAGTCAAAGGTTGGACGTAATAATTGTTGGGAAATAGAATTATTGGGATCAATAAAAGAACTGTGCAAGCAATAGGCCTGGAAGCTTTAGGCTTGTGTGTGAGAAAACTTCCCATGGGAAAGTCCCTGTGTGAAAAATAACAAGCAGGGCTGGGAACAAAAAAGGAGTTTTTGAAATGGTGCAGCTGTACTATCCGGGAGTAAACGAGGGAGATAGACACTGAATTCTTTTAATCAGAACAAGACTATGGAAGCTTGCTAATGTAAGTCCAATTATGTAGAAATAGAAATGTGTTTTGATAAGCTTTAAGCCACTTAGGAGTTAACAAGCTGGTATACTATATAAGTGCCTTTGGACTGCTAATAAACGGAGTTTTGCGGAGTTTGCTCTTATCAACCATATTGGCTGGCTTGCTTCTCTCTCTCCCCCCGCCAGGGGCCCAGGCTTCTCGTCTTGTTAAGCTTCTAACAAATAATCTCAGAGGTCTTTTCCAATCTAAATGATTTTGTGATTCTGAGATTGGTATTATAGCCTACTACTGCAACCTACTGCTTTTAAAAAGCAGCATTATAGCCCACACAGGAAGAAACACAGGTCAGCTTGTGGGGTGTACCCCCTCTCCCTAGCTAGGGGATGTCTGCTTCTGATAACAGGGGCTCTGGTCTGTGTTGATGAGACTTGGAAAAGGCCGTCTTTAAGCTCCTTCCTGAGTTTCTGATGGGTCTCTTCAATCCTGTCTTCCAATTTTTGCATATGCTTGATAAAGTCTATTTCCACAGCCAAGATTTGGGCTTGTGTTGGGGCATGGACAGTATCCTCATATGTCCACAGCCTTCTTATCATAGTGTCCACTGTCTCTTTTTCCCCATTCCACTGCAGTGATGCTAGGAATTGGGCATACACTTGGGTTCCAAGTTATGCAAGTTTGAGCTGCATCAGTGTTGTAGATTTTAACAGGTCTGGACTCTTAGTGGTTTGGTCATCATTTGAGGTAAGGATCTCTAGCACAGCCAGTTCCCAGAAGCACTGGATTCCTTTCTCCATGGTCTTCCAAGGGCCTTGCTGCAGCTGGAGATCTGGGTGAAGGTATCTCTCCTTCACACTTGCTAAGAGTCATGTTCAGTCTGAAGGGTTTGGGCCTCCTTGAAATCCCCTGGTCAATACCCACATCACATGACAGAGATCCCAAGTGCCTTGCTTCAGTACCATTCAAAATTGTACCATCACCTGCAGTGTCCCAGACTCGGATCATCCAGCTCAATATAGACTCATTGGGTTGTTGGGTGAGGTCTCTGCTCAGATTGTGGAGACTTTCTAAGGACAAAGACTCAGTGATTATTTCTGGTTCTGATTCCTCTGCTGGCTGTGAGGGTCCTGACTCCCCATTGTCATCCACTGGGTGAATGGATTTGGTCTTATATTTCCTCCTCTGGACAGGGGTGACTGCTATTGGCTTAGGCTTCCCTTCTGGTTTAACTGTAGCCTGAGTGACTGTGGTGTCTGTAGATTTGTTCTCCTTTCCCTCTGGCTGTAGCTGCTGCTGTACAGTAATGAGCAGCGTGCGATAAGCATTAGCCAGGGCCCAGCACAGTGCAATGAACTGCCTCTCTTTGGAGCTATCCATGCAATTTTCTTTCAGATATTTCCCTACCTCAGCTGGGTTCTGAATATGTTCAGGGGGGAAATTCCAAACTATTGGGGCAGAGTATTTCTTCAGAACCTGGCCTATATCCTCCTACATCCCATGCCACCCAGGGTTTTCCACCACTGGGGCAGATCTCTGTGCAACCTCCCTGGAAATCTCTGCCCTGATTCTAAACATGCTGTAGGCCATAAAGAGACCTAACAGAATAAGTAACAAAAATATGGAGTCTTGAACATCCAGAGGCAAACGAACATTCTCAAAAGGCGATGTGTCGGACCTGAAAGGGGAGAAGGAGGTGAAAGGCTGGGAAAAATCATTCCCTACTGTTTCCTGAACAGGCTGGGTGTGATTATTAATGAACCCCTAGAAGTAGCAGCTGAGACTAGGACAGGCAAACAGCAATGAATACACATCCCAAATAATTCTCATTGCCTCTGATGTTATCTTTACATAAGCTGATATCACACAAAATATCAAAAAAGCACTCTTGGTTTGTGTCCCTGATCTGAAAAAGAGACATATCTCGAGCAAAATGTCACATATATACAGAGAAGTATACATTCCTAGGTGCCACAGCCCCATGATTAGACTGGGCAGCATGATGGGCAGTGAATTCTGTACCCAATATCAAATGTTCTGGACAAAATTGTTATTTTTTCACTCTCTCTGTCATGCCCCACTTGAGTGCCAAAGTTTTCTTGGTTCAAGACAATTTAAAGGGGAAGACTCTAAAATGAGTTACCTCCCCTTTTTTTTAACGAATCCCTTTTCACCAATAAGGAGAAATTAAATATGAGTAGATATAAGTGAAAAAATAACAGTTTACTAACAAGAAAAACTGCAACAGGAAAAAATAGCAGTCAGTAATCACTAGATACAAAATTGCTAAATCTCACGAACTCCCTGAGAACAAAGAGATACACAAAATGGTGGAAATACCCTTTCCAAGATGGCTCTTGCCATGGGCAACCACATGTAGGAAGACAAAGAGAAAGGATGGCAGAAAACCCTCCCAGGAAGGTAGGACCTTACAAAGCAGTTCTAGCGGCAGATGAGAAGTGCTAGCTTGGGGGGAAGTTCTGCGTTGCCACTGGCCACTTTTTCATGCTCCCACTGGACTCCACTGGTGTTGGTGCTGCTGTCCTCCAAGCTGCGGGCGTCTTGGGAGGGAAGAACTGGTCTGTCAGCCCTGCTGTGGGGTGGCCCGGCCCCAGGCACTGGCCTGCTTTGCAAAGTTCGCTCCAAACCAGTTTTTGATTGCGAAATGCGTTTTTGCCAAGTGGCTACTGTTGCAAACCCAGGAAAAAAAACCCCAGCTGCCCGAAGCAACCCCCTCTGAAGTGGAGCTTCCGCCTTCAGCAAATGCTTCCAGGCTCCAACTTAAAAAGGGACCATGGAAATGCCCCCCCCCCCCGGTTTCCATTTTCCAGCTGCAGGTTCTTAAAGAGACAGTAGCAATTTTTTAGCACAGATAGATATAGAATACATTAACATTTTGGGTTACCCATGACAGGCAGGCAAACCTTTCACCCAAGATGGCACCCTCCACAGACAGCTGCGCAGTCTGGGAGACAAAAGGAAGATGGCAGACAAACCCTGCTGAAGGAGCAGTCAATAACTAACTCATCTAAGCACAAGTTAACTATTGGGAGACAGTAAATGTTAGTTCAGACAGCAGATGTTAATTACAAAGCCTGAGAAGCCGAATTCACCCTAATCTTGTCAAGATAGAGGGGACAAGGATCATCTCAGAGATTGCTGAATCATTTCTCAAAGGACTACGCATGCCCAGGGAGAAAGGTGAAAAGTTCACTGAGAGGATGACTTCTGGTCTTCATCAGAAAGACCCCCGAGGAAGAGGAGAGGTCTTCCTCCAGTGCAACCACCAGGACACACAGCGCATGCGTGGCCCATATGCTAATGGCTTCTGAGAAATAATTTGTATAACCACACCTGTCCCAAGGAATGTGATGAATATTCATAATTTAACCCTTAATACTGTGTTGTAGAGAGCACCAGGTGTGTGTGTTTGGAGGAGTGATCCCCACACACCCGGCGCGCCAAATAAAGCAAATACCCACTTCTCTGACTCTGTCTCTGAAGTGTCTCCTGGCCCGGTTGAGGCGTGATTCACTGCTCTGCTCAACCTTCCCCCAGAACAAAAAAATGGGAAGGTAGGAGCTTACAAAGCAGTTCTGATGGTAGATGGGAATTGCTGGCATTACCTATGGAGTTTTGGCCCCACGGTGTCAGCCTCCAATTTGTTGGGTGTCAGTGCTGCTGTTTCAGGTCCCTGTTCTGATTGGGGGGGGGAAGAAAAATGGACTCCTAACACCGATGAATGGTGGCCTAACACCAACTGGCTCCAGCTTTGCACTACAGACAGGTGTTGCAAAATTCACTCTGAAACAGTTTTGATTGTGAAATGCAGATTTTCAGGTTGCTACTGTTGCCAGTCCAGAGATGTGCCTGAAGCACCCCCCTCTGGAGGCCAGAGAGAAAAAGAAAACCAAAGAGGGAGCCTCCACTCATGCTGCCTCAGTTCTCTCCCTGCAAGAACGAAAAGAGCCAGAGCCAAGAGGCAAGAGAGCTCTGCCTGAGTGCACCGACCTTAAAAAGACCAGTATTTCCCCCCCAGCCCTGTGGTTCAGTCTCTGGCTGCACCGCCAAGTCTTAAAAAGACAGTAACAGTTTTGGGCACAGATAGACATGGAATACAATAACATTTTGGGTTACCCAGGACACTGTCCAAGCTATGAGCTTCAGTTTCTTCAAAAGAATTCTGTGGGAGACAGTGTCAAAGGCTTTACTAAAGTCTAGGTAGACAATATCCACAGTCTTTCCCTCATCTACTTGGCGGGGCACATGATCATAAAAGGAGATCAGGTTGGTCAGGGAGGACCTGCCTTTCCTAAACCCATGCTGGCTGGGCCTGATTCCCTGGTTGTTCTGTATGTGCCATGTGATCACACTCACGATGATGTCTTCCATAATTTTCCTTGGCACCTAGGTCAGACTGACAGGCCTGTAGTTCCCTGGATCCTCCTTCCAAACCTTCTTGTAGGTGGGTGTTACACTGGCCAAACTCCAGTTATCTGGGACCTTCCCAGTTAACCAGGACTGATGGTAAAAGAGAGTGTCTTGGCAAGCACTTCCACCAGCTCTTTCTGTACCCTCACGTGGATCACATCCCTCCCCATACATTTGTGAATATTTAGGTGGCACAGCTGGTCTCTAACTACTTCCTCCTGGATTATGTGGGGTGTATGTTACATGTTAGATTTTGTACTAATGTTAATCAATTTCTGCTATTAAGGAGAGGAACTGTTAAGGAAAAAAACACAAACAGAGAAACATGGAAGCAAGTTGTGACAGTAATTCAGCCTGAAAACTTTTCCTTTCTGTATCCCACACATGTATTATTAATACATCATACAGCTCACATAAACATTCCTGGTATACCACTGAACACAACCTTTCCAATGCACATCTCTACTAACTGAAAGCAATCCAGCATGTGAGCATGCTCCCTTGATAAAAAGTTATGAAAACACTTGGATGGTGCTAGATAAGATATTTTAAAGCTACAGTAATGAACAATAGGTTCCTGTCTGTAAAACCTGGAGTTGCCATATCCAAATATAGAACAGAAAGCCATTGCAAAAATCTCAGCTTTGTTAACTAGCTCAAACCTCAGAAGACACAAGCGACAGGAGAAAGACGTTAGTGTGCCTAAGGTATCAACAATTTTACCCCTCTTTATTACCTGTATCTGTATGATAAACCCCAAAAATTTATAATAGCAAGGAAATTCAAGACAGAAGAAAAATATGCTATAAGACAAATATCTCTTTAATCAGCTAAAAAGATTGTCTTGAGTGAAGCAAGTACATATACTTCTTTAAAAGCTACAGAGATTTCAAATTGTAACACTGGAAGTTAGCTACTGAGCCTAGAAAACAAACACTATTAGTACAGAAAAATCAGTGTGATTCATAAAAATATGCACCTTGTAAATGGAACATTTATGCAAACCTCATCTTGTCACTGTCATTGCTGCAAATGTGATCTCGATGGATTGACTGACATTGAAACGAAGTGCCAATGCCACCTACAAGAGAAGCAGGGGAGGAGAAGGAAAAAAAAAAAAAATTAAAATAAAAACCAAATTCCTATGAACACTAAAAATATATATAGACTACTGTACCAGCCAGAAACTTTTTTTATGTGGCAGAGATATTTATTAGCCAAACACCTGTATCAGACAGCTCTTATATTCAAGATAATAAGCAGCAGAGAGACATTTTCCAGTGTGACAGCAATAATTTCACCCAGATTATTCTTTTAAATGCTTAAAGATAACAGAATTAGGACTGGTTCATGAATCCAAAATAAACATATGCGGTAAAATGCATATGCACAAACTTAAGTAAAGACTAAGCTGTACTGAACAAAAATAATTAGAAGCTGGGAGCAGAATTTGGCTAACATGCAAATGAATACATGTACAGAGGCTGTGCACTGGGGAAAAAAGTCTCCCTTTTCCCATTGAGCAAAGACATAAAAAAAAAAAAAAAGTAGAAAAAGCAGTCTCATTTGTAAAGCTCCATTATTACATGATTTCCTTGAGGAAAATGTCCCTAAAGTTTTTTCCTAATAATTTCTCACTGTTTATGAAATATGGATAGTTTTATTTTGTAATTTCACATGCAGCATTTTTATATATCTTTGTGGTCCACATTGCTTTGGACCATAAGAGGACTGATCAAAGATCTTGTAAGACTGCATGACAAAATACAGACCAGGCACAGGCAGAAATCATTGCCAGGGCAAGATATCCTTAGACACCTCTCCCAACACAATTATTTGGGAAAAAAAGAATTGTAATGTGTCATTGCTTTTTGCCATCACTACTTTAATTAAACAAAAATGTGTCAGTCATTAAAACAGCTTTCAATATTTTTTTCTTGATTTTAAAATAGAAAGTCAAGAATCATATGTGAGCTTCAGTTAATTGGTGAGTACATTCACTGTTGTAAACTTATTTTGTTCAAGGACATGATCTTCAAATTTAATTTTTTAGAAAAGTTTTAATCCCTCTATTTTCAAATGGAAAGAATGCTTAAGAACATGTCTTTTGGTTATGCACTCCCTCCTCAAGTAATCCCATACTTGTATTTTAGGAAACTAAAAATAGTAAAAAAACATTGGTAGAATCTCTCTGTTAGTCTGAACACCCCTCATGCATGATTTCAATACAATGAAATTGTTAAATTGTTAAAAACTGCTTAAATAGTATATAAATGTAATAAATAGCCATTAAACCTAGATGGATTTTGGGCTTGAACCTAAAAAATTGATACCAGTTGCAAAATACAAAAATTGACCCAGCCGTCGCAGCTTATTTAAAACTGTTAGCATTTGTGCTCACAAGCAGGCTTTGAAGTGAATCTAGATTTCTGTGGTGGGTTAATATTGTCAAGATACCAGGTGCCTACCAAGCCACTCTCTCACTCCCTCTCTTCAGCACAGCAGGGGAAGCTCGTGGGTTGAGATGAAGACAAAAAGATTACTCAGTAATTATAGAATGGGCAAAACAGACTTGGGGAAATTATTTTAATTTATTGCCAAATAAAAATAGCATAGGATAGTGAAAAGAAGAACCCAGAGCCTAAAAGCACCTTCTCCCCACCCCTTTCTTCCCAAGCTCACTCTTAACTCTTCTACTCCCACCCTCCCAACTTTGCAGGAGAACAAGGAATGGGGGTTGTGATCAGTTCATTACAATTCATCTCTGCCACTCCTTCCTCCTCATGCTCTCCCCATGCTGCACCGTGGAGTCACTCCTAAAGGAGACAGGTCGTCATAACCTTCTCCAATGTCAGTCCTTCCCACAGGCTGCAGGTTTTCAAGAACTACTCCAGCATGGGTCCCCTGCGGGATTACAGGTCCTGCCAGAAAATCTGCTCCAGCATGGACTCCACAGGATGCAGCTTCCTTTAGGACATACCCACCTGCTCTGGTGTGGGGTGCTCCACAGGCTGCAGGGTAATCTCTGCACTCCCATTAACCTCCATGGGCTGCAGGGGGACAGCTGCTTCACTTTGGGCTGCACCACGGGCTGCAGGGGAATCTCGGCTCAGGCACCTGGAGCACCTCCTCCCTCTCCTTCTCCACTGACCTTGGTGTCTGCAAGGTTGTTTCACATTTTCTCACTCCTCTCTCCCAACTGCTGCTGCTGCACATTTTTTAGCCCTTCTGAAATTTTTTACCTCAGAGACACCACCAGCATCATTTATTTGTTCAGCTTTGGCCAGCAGCAAGTGCATCATGGAGCTGGCTGGAACTGGCTCTGTCCAACATGGGGGCAGGTCCTGATCTCTTCTCACAGAACCCACCCCTGCAGCCACCTGCCGCTTCCACTATCAAAACCTTGCTGCATAAACCCATTACAATTTCACAGGGTTTTTTATTACTATTATTTTGGTCTATGTGGTACACATGAAATAAGAATAGTTTTATTTAGGACAACACTTTTTAAAATGTAAATGTTGTTTTAATTCTTGAAGGCTTCACTGTTAATTCAAACATCAGTCATCATTTAGCTTCATATTCTTCCTAGTATTATTTACAGGGGAACATGTGCTCAGGGTACTAGAAATGGCAGAAGGGTTTTTCATGCTTGGGTACAGTAATTTTGGGGGAGGGGGGGGCACCTATCCATCCCAATCCTGCCAGTTGGGTGCCGACACCTATAATGGATGCCTAGAACAGTGCAAAGGCATTCCAGATACTCCAGCCAGTGAGTTGGCTTTATCCAGGGCCCAGCTCAGATGCTTATACACAAACGCACATAGTATGGGGAACAAACAGGAGGAACTAGAGACATGCGCATGCCTGTGTGGGTATAATATCAATGGCATCACGGAGACATGGTGGGATGACTCCTATGACTGGAGCATTGGAATTGAAGGTTTTAGGCTTTTTAGGAAGGACAGGCTAGAGAGATGAGGAAGGGGTGTAGCCCTCTGTGTTAATGACCAGGTGGAGAGTGTGGAACTCTGCCTGGGGAAGGATCATGAGCCAGCCAAGAGCTTGTGGGTGAAGATTAAGGGAAGGGGAGGGACAGGGGATATTATAGTGGGGCTCTGCTATAGGCCAGCTGATCAGGACGATGGTGTGGATAAAGCCCTCTATAGGCAGATAGGAGCGGCCTCATACTTGCAAGCCCTGATCCTCATGGGGGATTTCAACCACCCCAATATCTGTTGGAGGGGTGACACGGCAGGGCACGGCAATACCAGAGGTTCCTTGAATGTGTCAATGACAACTTCCTTACAAAAGTGATTGAGGAGCCAAGAAGGCGAGGTGCCATGCTGGACCTTGTGCTCACCAACAGGGAAATGCTGGTGGGGAATGTGATGCTCCAAGGCAGCCTTGGCTGCAGTGACCATGAGATTGATGGAGTTTGAGATCCTTAGGGCAGTGAGGAGGGCACACAGCAAGCTCGCTGCCCTGGACTTCAGGAAAGAAGACTTGGGCTTCTTCAGTGACATAGTTGGTAGAGTCCCATGAGATAGAGCCCTGGAGGGCAGAGGCCCATGAATGCTGGATGAATTTCAAGGATTACCTCCTCCAAGCTCTGGAGTAATGCATCCCAAAAAGGAAGAAATGGGGCAAAAATGCCAGGAGGCCTTCGTGGAGGGATAAGGAGCTGCTGAGCAAACTCAGAGTGAAAAAAAGAAGCTTTCAGGGAGTAGAAACGAGGACAAGTGGCCTGGGAGGAATACTGGGAAATTGTATGGGAAGCTAGGGACAAGGTTAGGGAAGCCAAGGTCCACTTAGAATTGAGTCTGGTCAGGGATATTAAGGATAACAGGAAGGGCTTCTATAGCTATGTTGCAAGCAAGAGAAAGACTAGGGATAATGTAGGCTCTCTCCGGAAGGAAACAGGAGACCTGGCTACCCTGGACAAAGAGAAGACTGAGGTTCTCAATGACTTCTATGCCACAGTCTTCAATGGCAAGTGCTCCAGCCACACTGCCCAAGTTGAGAAAGGCAAATGCAGGAACTGGGAGAATTAAGACCCCAAACCCACTGTCAGAGAGGATCAGGTTCGAGACCATCTAAGGAACCAAGTCCATGGAACCCAATGAGATACATCTGCAGGTCCTGAGGGAGCTGGCAGACGAAGATGCTAAGCCATTATCCATGATTTTTTGAAAAATCATGGCAGTCTGGTGAAGTCCCTGATGACTGGAAAAAGGGAAATATAACCCCCATTTTTATAAAGGTAAAAGTGGAAGACCTAGGGAACTACAGATCAATCAGTGTCACCTCTGTACCAGGCAAGATCATGGAATAGATTCTCCTGGAAACTATGCTAAGGCACATGGAAAACAAAGAGGTGATTGATAACAGCCAACATGGCTTTACAAAGGAGAAATCATGCCTGACAAATTTGGTGACCTTCTATGATGGGGCTACAGCATTGGTGGATGGGGAAGAGCAACTGACATAATCTACTTGGACTTATTCAAAGCATTTGACACTGTCCCACATGACAGCTTTGTCTCTAAATTGGAGAGATATGGATTTGATGGATGGACCACACAGTGGATATAGAACTGGCTGGATGGCCCCACGCAAAGAGCTGTGGTCAAACGCTCATTGTCCACACGGAGACCAGTGATGAGTGGTGTCCCTTAGGGGTTGGTACTGGGGCCGATACTGTTCAACATCTTTGTCGGCAAGATGGACAGTGGGATCGAAGGCACCCTCAGAAAATTTGCTGGCGACACCAAGCTGTGTGGTGCAGTCGACACGCTGGAGGGAAGGGATGTCATCCAGAGAGACCTTGACATGCTTGAGAGGTGAGCCTGTGCAAACCTCACGAAGTTCAACAAAGTGAAGTGCAAGGTCCTACACCTGGATTGTGGCAATCCCAGACACACCTGCACCTTGGGCAGAAAAATGATTGAGAGCAGCCCTGCAGAGGACTTGGGGGTGGGTGATGGTTGATGAAAAAGTCAACATGAGCCAGCAACATGCACTTACAGCCCAGAAAGCCAACCATGTCCTGGCCAGCAGGTCGAAGAAGTGATTCTACCCCTCTACTCTGCCCTTGTGAGACCCCACCTAGAGTACTGCGTACAGTTCTGGTGTCCCCAACATAAAAAGGACATGGAACTGTTGGAGCAAGTCCAGCTGAGGGCCACAAAGTTGATAAGAGGACTGGAGCACCTCCCCGCTGAGAAAGTTGGGGCTGTTCAGCCCAGAGAAGGTTGTGCGGAGACCTCATAGGAACCTTCCAGTATCTGAAGGGGGCCTTCCAGGAAGCTGGAGAGGGACTCTTCATCAGGAACTGTAGTGATAGGACAAGGAGCAAAGTGTGCAAATTGAAAGAGGGGAAATTTAGGTAAGATACTAGGAAGAAATTTTTTACTGTGAGGGTGGTTAGACACTGGAACAGGTTGCCCAGGGAGGTTGTGGATACCTGAAGTACTAAGGCCTGAACAACAGGCCTTGAGCCAAAGTTGACCTCTAGGTGAACCTTCCAACCAAACATGACATGTATCCACTCATTTCCTTAGTGTTATTAGCAATATGATATATGTATCCACTCATTGGAAAAACATGTATTTACCTTTCCTTATTTAGAAACCTGACAAGGCCATGAAATCAGACATCTGGCCTTGTCTGGAGGTGTATGATCAAAGAGAACTCCCTTGGTTCCTCCTTGAGCCCTGGCCAGGCTTTGGGAGGAACCCAAGAAGAGGATGAAACCAGATGTTCCTGCACTAGAAGTTATGGTAGCTTATTTATTCAACAATATATAAAGCTGGGCCCTCTCACGGTGAAGTTGGAAGCCTCATCGACTGTAGGTGGATGCACTCTGTTGGATTTCCCAGATACCGGGAGGGGCTCTCCAGTCCTTCATTGTGACAGCTTCCCCAGTTGATGTGCTGATCTGGATGTTGGTGAAGTATTAGAGTAACTGGTGATGTATCTTTCTTAATCACCATAAGCAACCTTTTGTAGTAATGATTAGGTGCATTTCTGTCTTGGGGTGACTTTATGATGTGTATCCCATATCACTGTTCTATGCCCAGAAATTAATTGTGTGCCTTTCTATGCCTTTAAACTGAACCCGCTACATAATTGGTAGAGAATGTGGGCAATTAATGAGAGCTGTGAGATACAGATTTTATTAGGAGAAATAATGGGCAAAGGAAGCATTAAGTCCTAAAGTTAAGTAGAATGATAGTGGGAAATTTAAGCTGTAATTGTAGTGAAATATCTAGGGGTGAAGGTTAATGTAATGTTTCCTTTTAGATCTGGTTTTGCTATTTTAAGTAACTTTTGGAAATGTAATTTTCGAGAAGTGAGGGGTGGAATGTAGTGGGTTGAGCCTGAGTTGATGGACAGTCTTTCAGACTAATGACGCTTCTCACAATTTACATATTTAAACCGCACAGAAAGGCAGGAATTGCCTTTCGCTCGAGCACGCCTGCTGGAAGGTGGGAGGGCCTCCGAGCCTCCGGGCCCCGCCGGGCTGGGCCGGGGCCCCTGCCCCCCCCCCTTTCCCAATGCCGCGGCACGGACCCTGGGTTGCTGGGGGGGAAACTGTCCCAGAGCCGCAGGCAGCTAAAACCAGCCATGGACCGCCACACAGCTAAACCCATCCAGCACGGCTTCCTGGGACCGGTGGGTCCTTATCCTCTCCTCTCCATGCACAGCGAGCAGAGCCAACAGGAGCCAGTGTAGCCTCCTGTCTGCAGCCAGCACACTTCGTGCTGAACTGAAGAAGACACCATGCAGCCAGCAGCACAAAGGGAGCGAGGCTTTCACCACCGTAAAGCCTGAACAAGAACACTCTTCAACATGGCGGTTTCAGAGTCAGAGAGAAAGAGAAAGTGAGTCATGTGAGACGAAGCTGAAAATGGCGACAGGAGAAAAAGAGGGCGGTGCCGCGTTTCTCATGCGTAGCTTAAAAAAAACTTCTTGCATGCCGTGGTAAGAAACTGTAATATCACAAACTGTCTCTTTAATCCATTTGAAGTACATGGGGGGATGAAAAATTCACGTGTGGCACGTGAAAATTGTGAGGAGGGCCAATGCCAGGCTATATAGAAGCATTGAGAGGCTTCTTAGAGACTTGTGAAGAAGAAAGCCTTTGTGTTCAGGCCAAAGTAACTCATCCTTAAAAAGATTAAACACCCCATGTGATAGCCTATGTTTGGCAGTGTGAAGGAACTGTGAGATTTTCATGGAAGAGATGTTTTACACCACAGCAAATTGTTTCTTTCCTGGCAGGTCTGCTGTTGGTGGCAGTTTGGGAACCATGTGCAGCTGAATAAAACCCTTTTTTCCTTAAGCATATGAAAGAGACTTATCAAGAACTTCAACACTGACTAAAATCCCATATTCTGTTACCCTTTGTGTGAGTTGGGTAAAAGGAGGAAAGTGCTGGAAAGGAGGAAGGGGTTTGCTTTAATTTCTTGCTATTTCTCTTTACTTTTAATTCTATTAGTAATAAAACTCTTTCTTTGTACTGCAACTGTTTAAGGTTTGTGCCTGCTTTGCTTTCTCCTAATCCTTATCTCACAGAAGGAAAATAAGTAAGTGTAGTGGTTTGGTCCAAAATACTCATTACTGTTTACCTTCTGTGAGATAAGAATTAGGAGGAATGCAGAGCAGGCACCAAACTTGAAAGAATATAAAGAAGTTTTTTAAACTGACCTAAAAGAAAAAAAAAATCATACCACACCTTCAGAACTCTTCTCCTCCCACCCCCCACCTTTCTCCCTTCTCCCAGTGACAATGTAAAAAGACAACCCTTGAGATGTTCAGTCTGTTTATCACTTCCATAATAACCTTGTCCAGTCCATTTAGGAAGAGGAGTCTCTCTTGTCCATGCTATGAAAACACTATCACAACAAGACAGCTGCCTGGGTTGGTTCTCTGCTCACATGCAAGTCCCTTCCCCCGACTTGCAGCTTTTCCCACAACTGCTTTCGAGGGTCCACTCTTGAAATTACTGGGGTAAATTTTTAAGGTTGAGCCGTTCAGAAACAAAAGTTCTCTTCACCCATCTCTGAGAGCATTTCATCTCTAAGAACAGAGGCCCTCCTCCTTCCCTGGGAGCAAAGGGTCCTCCTCATCTTCATCTCTAGGACTATCTCTGGTACCATCTCTAGGAACTGAGGTTTTCTCCTTTTCCATTTGGAGCAAAAGTCCTCATCGCTTCCATCTCCCTGTTCAAATTTCTCATTAAATTACAGCTGCTTTAGCATCTGCCTATCTCAGCACAGATGCTCCTGCTCTCAAGAACAAGTTGAACACTCCAGCCCCCATATCTTCATGAAATTACAACGGGTACTCTGATACATCATAGCTTTACAACAGAATTTCAGCTTTAAGCATCTCCTCTTTCCCTTCCCTCAGGTTTTCAGCTCTTCACAGCACTAAAAGGGTTAATCTCACCTCGGCCTTGCGGCTGGAATTTAGCTTCTCGCTGTTGGTCACATGATCTTTTGCCAGACAGCAGTGCAGCTTCAGCTGAATCTTGGTCGCACTGGAGAGGGGGAGCCGGGCCACTCCGGCTGCCCATAGCAGGGCTGTGGGGGGGTTCTGCAGGTGGAACAGGGCCCATCGGCTCCAGGATGGCCGCGGCAGGGCCTGGGCCGGGTCCGCTGGCTCCGCATGGGGCCTGCAGCCACCTGTCCCAGCACCGGAAATGAGACAGAGTTGTGGGGGGAGGGGGAATTGTCTGTTCTTAAGTGTGGATCACAGAGGCGGTCACAATTTTAAGTGGCTTAAAGAATTGTCCATATTCAAACTGGCCAGCTGATAGGTTCTGTCAGGTCACAGAAGAAGCTGTAAGCACCCCTTTGCAAGAACATCACTTCTGGGACTAGGCTTGCTAACCCATGACAGTAAGTAATAGATATTTGCCAACTTTCGGGTGGGGGAAGCAATGCAGAACAACCAATGTGATGGATAAGCAAGCTTTGTTTATTAGCAATACAGAGGCACTTATATAGCATTGAATACAAGCTTATCAATTCTTTAATTAGTTTAAGCTTACAAAGGCGCATTCTTACTTCTACATAATTGGGTTAGATAAAAACTACATTTGGCAAGCTTTATGCTTTGTCTTGAGAGATCAAAAATCTTCCTCCCTTCTCATGGTCAGTATATCTTATCAGCACAGGACTGTACCTCCTAAAAACTCCCTTTTTGTTTCTGTTGGGGTTTTAGTCTAGTCCTAGTTTTTTTTCTGTTAAAGGAATTTTTCCCATATGCATGTTGCTAGGAGATAAATGGCCGTACTTAAGAGAAGATGGCCGTACTTAAGAGAAGACAAAAGGGCCTGTCCAGGCTTTTGTTCTCACCTGGGTGTGGGGCAGTTCGCTCTCTGCGCCTGGAGAGAGAAGCTGCAGAGAAAGGAGCTGCTGGTTCCTTTTTTTTTGGGCGTCTTTCTCTCTGCTGGAAACAACGCCGGGATCCCAAAGCTGCTTTCCCTGCCCTGCTGGAGGCTGGGCTGTGGCCACCCTGCCCCGCTGCTGCTTCGAGCCTTCGCTGCGTTGCAGCCATGCTCGCCCTGCCTGCCTGGAGCCCCGGGGGGTTCCCCTTTTGGATACATCTCGTCTGCCACCCAGGATTTGTGTTTGTGCCTGCCGCTCCAGCCTGCCATTCCAGCCTGCTGTTCCGGGAGTCCGGAATCGGCTGCCCAGCGGTTTGTGAAGCCTTTGTTCCACCCTTCCCCAGGATCCCAGGGCACCAGAGCCGCCGCGTGCTCCCCGAGCTCTCTCCGGAGCGTCCCCTGCAGCCGCGGGGGAACCATGGCACCTGCCCTGCTCACCGGGAGCCGCCAGCGATCCCTGCTGGCTGCGAGTGGAACTGCACCTGAGGGGAAATAGCCTGACAGCCGAGAAGGCTGGGACTGGGTTTGTGTTTGCTGTTACTGTCATAGTTGTTGTTGTTTTGTTTGGCTGGTTATATATCTATATATATATATATAGTAAAGAACTGTTATTCCTGTTTCCCACATCTTTGCCTAAAGGCCCTTGATTTCAGAATTATAATAACTCAGAGGGAAAAGGGTTATATCTGCCACTTCAAGGGAGGCTTCTGCCTTCCTTAGCAGACACCTGTCTTTCAAAACCGAGATAGTTTCTCAGGCCTGTTTCTCACACAGGCACTTTCTCATGGAGGCTTTTTCTCATGCAGGCCTTTGCTTGTAGGCTTTTGCTTGTACAGTTATTGATTTGTTCCCTTTATCAATAATCCATGTCCAGGTTTGCCTGCCTGTCATGGGTAACCCAAAATGTTAATGTATTCTATATCTATCTGTGCTAAAAAATTGCTACTGTCTCTTTAAGAACCTGCAGCTGGAAAATGGAAACCGGGGGGGGGGGGGGGGCGGGGGGGGGGGGGCATTTCCATGGTCCCTTTTTAAGTTGGAGCCTGGAAGCATTTGCTGAAGGCGGAAGCTCCACTTCAGAGGGGGTTGCTTCGGGCAGCTGGGGTTTTTTTTCCTGGGTTTGCAACAGTAGCCACTTGGCAAAAACGCATTTCGCAATCAAAAACTGGTTTGGAGCGAACTTTGCAAAGCAGGCCAGTGCCTGGGGCCGGGCCACCCCACAGCAGGGCTGACAGACCAGTTCTTCCCTCCCAAGACGCCCGCAGCTTGGAGGACAGCAGCACCAACACCAGTGGAGTCCAGTGGGAGCATGAAAAAGTGGCCAGTGGCAACGCAGAACTTCCCCCCAAGCTAGCACTTCTCATCTGCCGCTAGAACTGCTTTGTAAGGTCCTACCTTCCTGGGAGGGTTTTCTGCCATCCTTTCTCTTTGTCTTCCTACATGTGGTTGCCCATGGCAAGAGCCATCTTGGAAAGGGTATTTCCACCATTTTGTGTATCTCTTTGTTCTCAGGGAGTTCGTGAGATTTAGCAATTTTGTATCTAGTGATTACTGACTGCTATTTTTTCCTGTTGCAGTTTTTCTTGTTAGTAAACTGTTATTTTTTCACTTATATCTACTCATATTTAATTTCTCCTTATTGGTGAAAAGGGATTCGTTAAAAAAAAGGGGAGGTAACTCATTTTAGAGTCTTCCCCTTTAAATTGTCTTGAACCAAGAAAACTTTGGCACTCAAGTGGGGCATGACAGAGAGAGTGAAAAAATAACAATTTTGTCCAGAACATTTGATATTGGGTACAGAATTCACTGCCCATCATGCTGCCCAGTCTAATCATGGGGCTGTGGCACCTAGGAATGTATACTTCTCTGTATATATGTGACATTTTGCTCGAGATATGTCTCTTTTTCAGATCAGGGACACAAACCAAGAGTGCTTTTTTGATATTTTGTGTGATATCAGCTTATGTAAAGATAACATCAGAGGCAATGAGAATTATTTGGGATGTGTATTCATTGCTGTTTGCCTGTCCTAGTCTCAGCTGCTACTTCTAGGGGTTCATTAATAATCACACCCAGCCTGTTCAGGAAACAGTAGGGAATGATTTTTCCCAGCCTTTCACCTCCTTCTCCCCTTTCAGGTCCGACACATCGCCTTTTGAGAATGTTCGTTTGCCTCTGGATGTTCAAGACTCCATATTTTTGTTACTTATTCTGTTAGGTCTCTTTATGGCCTACAGCATGTTTAGAATCAGGGCAGAGATTTCCAGGGAGGTTGCACAGAGATCTGCCCCAGTGGTGGAAAACCCTGGGTGGCATGGGATGTAGGAGGATATAGGCCAGGTTCTGAAGAAATACTCTGCCCCAATAGTTTGGAATTTCCCCCCTGAACATATTCAGAACCCAGCTGAGGTAGGGAAATATCTGAAAGAAAATTGCATGGATAGCTCCAAAGAGAGGCAGTTCATTGCACTGTGCTGGGCCCTGGCTAATGCTTATCGCACGCTGCTCATTACTGTACAGCAGCAGCTACAGCCAGAGGGAAAGGAGAACAAATCTACAGACACCACAGTCACTCAGGCTACAGTTAAACCAGAAGGGAAGCCTAAGCCAATAGCAGTCACCCCTGTCCAGAGGAGGAAATATAAGACCAAATCCATTCACCCAGTGGATGACAATGGGGAGTCAGGACCCTCACAGCCAGCAGAGGAATCAGAACCAGAAATAATCACTGAGTCTTTGTCCTTAGAAAGTCTCCACAATCTGAGCAGAGACCTCACCCAACAACCCAATGAGTCTATATTGAGCTGGATGATCCGAGTCTGGGACACTGCAGGTGATGGTACAATTTTGAATGGTACTGAAGCAAGGCACTTGGGATCTCTGTCATGTGATGTGGGTATTGACCAGGGGATTTCAAGGAGGCCCAAACCCTTCAGACTGAACATGACTCTTAGCAAGTGTGAAGGAGAGATACCTTCACCCAGATCTCCAGCTGCAGCAAGGCCCTTGGAAGACCATGGAGAAAGGAATCCAGTGCTTCTGGGAACTGGCTGTGCTAGAGATCCTTACCTCAAATGATGACCAAACCACTAAGAGTCCAGACCTGTTAAAATCTACAACACTGATGCAGCTCAAACTTGCATAACTTGGAACCCAAGTGTATGCCCAATTCCTAGCATCACTGCAGTGGAATGGGGAAAAAGAGACAGTGGACACTATGATAAGAAGGCTGTGGACATATGAGGATACTGTCCATGCCCCAACACAAGCCCAAATCTTGGCTGTGGAAATAGACTTTATCAAGCATATGCAAAAATTGGAAGACAGGATTGAAGAGACCCATCAGAAACTCAGGAAGGAGCTTAAAGACGGCCTTTTCCAAGTCTCATCAACACAGACCAGAGCCCCTGTTATCAGAAGCAGACATCCCCTAGCTAGGGAGAGGGGGTACACCCCACAAGCTGACCTGTGTTTCTTCCTGTGTGGGCTATAATGCTGCTTTTTAAAAGCAGTAGGTTGCAGTAGTAGGCTATAATACCAATCTCAGAATCACAAAATCATTTAGATTGGAAAAGACCTCTGAGATTATTTGTTAGAAGCTTAACAAGACGAGAAGCCTGGGCCCCTGGCGGGGGGAGAGAGAGAAGCAAGCCAGCCAATATGGTTGATAAGAGCAAACTCCGCAAAACTCCGTTTATTAGCAGTCCAAAGGCACTTATATAGTATACCAGCTTGTTAACTCCTAAGTGGCTTAAAGCTTATCAAAACACATTTCTATTTCTACATAATTGGACTTACATTAGCAAGCTTCCATAGTCTTGTTCTGATTAAAAGAATTCAGTGTCTATCTCCCTCGTTTACTCCCGGATAGTACAGCTGCACCATTTCAAAAACTCCTTTTTTGTTCCCAGCCCTGCTTGTTATTTTTCACACAGGGACTTTCCCATGGGAAGTTTTCTCACACACAAGCCTAAAGCTTCCAGGCCTATTGCTTGCACAGTTCTTTTATTGATCCCAATAATTCTATTTCCCAACAATTATTACGTCCAACCTTTGACTGATCACCACCTTGTCAAATAGACTATGGCACTAAGTGCCATGTCCAGTCGTTTCTTGAACATCTCCAGGGATGGTAACTCAACCACCTCCCTGCACAGCCCATTCCAATGTTTAAAAACCCTTTCTGTGAAGAAATTCCTCCTGATGTCCAACCTGAACCTCCCCTGGAGCAGCTTGGGGCTATGTCCTCTTGTCCTGTCACTGGTTGCCTGGGAGGAGAGGCAGACCCCCCCACCTTGCTACAACCCCCCCTCAGCCTCCTTTTCTCCAGGCTGAACAACCCCAGCTCCCTCAGCCACTCCTCATAGGACTTACCCTCTAGACCCTTCACCAGATTTGTTGCCCTTCTCTGGACTTGCTCCAGCACCTCAATGTCTTTCTTGCAGTGAGGGGCCCAGAACTGGACACAGTACTTGAGGTGTGACTTGACCAGTGCTGAGTACAGGGGGACAATCACTTCCCTAGTCCTGCTGGCCATGCTATTCTTGATACAAGCCAGGATGCCATTGGCCTTCTTGGCCACTTGGGCACACTGCTGGCTCATGTTCAGCTGCTGTCAACCAGCACCCCCAGGTCCTTTTCCACTGGGCAGTTTTCCAGCCACTCTTCCCCAAGCCTGTAGCACTGCAGGGAGTTGTTGTAACCCAAGTGCAGGACCTGGCACTTCGCCTTGTTGAACCTCTTACTGTTGGCCTTGGCCCATCAATCCAGCCTGTCCAGATCCCTCTGCAGAGCCTTCCTACCCTCAAGCAGATCAACCCTTCCACCCAACTCCTCATCCGTGAATTTACTGAGGGTATACTTGATCCCCTCGTCCAGATCATCAATAAAGATATCAAACAGGACTGGGCCCAACACTGATCCCTGGAGAACACCACTAATGACTGGCCACCAACTGGATTTACCTCCATTTACCACCACTGTCTGGGCCCAGCCATCCAGCCATAACCTTCCCAGGCACCTAGGTCAGGCTGATAGGCCTGTCATTCCCTGGATCTTCCTTCTAAACCTTCTTGTGGATGGGCATCACACTGGACAACCTCCAGTTGTCTGGGACATTCACAGTTAGCCAGGACTGATGGCAAATGATGGAGAGCGGTTTGGCGAGCTCTTCCACCAGCTCCCTCGGTACCCTGAGGTACTCCTACCCCTTTCTCCCAATACTCTATGTGTCTATATGAATAAGAATTTCCACACCAATTACTGCATTTTGTTGACTCTGCACACAAAAATCTTGAATTCATGTTCAGTGAGATCAGCAGGAAACTGAAGACTAGGATTTCTTCATGTGTGGCCTCATGGCATTAAAAAAATAGAGCCATTGTTTGGTAATACAATGAACCTGCTTAACCTCACAGCATCAAAATGAATAATTTTGCAACTTATCCCTTAAAATATGTAGTATTTAATATATGTATGATACAGTATTTCATTGTATGTTGTGGTATAAAATGGTTATAAACAAGTCTTAAATTGCTGGTTTTAAGGTGGAAACTTTCAAGTATCAATGCATTAATCAGATAGACCCTTTTATATACTTTTAATTTCTTTGATTTGTTTTTTTTTTGAAGTGCAACATGCCATAAATATTTAATATCACTGTTTTTAAAATTAATAGACTAGTAATAGAAAGTGAGGCTGGAATTTTTATTCTTAAAGAAATCACAAAAATTGAGAAAATTCTTCCTGAAGTACTGAATTTAGGAAAATTATTTTATTAAAAGAAAATGCTATTGCTTAAAATATTCCTTTGCTTTAAACTCTGCTGGCACACGCATATCAAAACTCCAAGGGTGGCTTCCCATTAAAGGTAAATAGAGAGATTGATTATTTTTCAGTGTCTTTAAACAATATTCAGTTTATTTTCTTTAAGCATTTTTACTACATTTGCTTTTTATTTCAACACTAGTATAATTCCACAAAAAGATGCTTTCACTAGTTGAAAAGAAACATATAGTCTACATTTCTCTCTGACTGCCAGCTGTCTTTAGATTAGCGCAAGAACAACCTGATTTGGGGTTACTTTTTCTTTCTAAGGTTCTGTGTTTCACTATGAAAAGCACTACATAATGCATCTTGTCATGATATGTTTACTTACAGAAAATGCAAATTTGAAGCTTCTGAAATCAGTGTTCTTATGGTCTAAAGTACTTCTACATCGTGCATAGCTAGACCGTCTCCCAGTCTTAGGCAAGACTGGGCAATCAGTTAAGTGACTGCCTGCTCATTTGATTTCTCACTATTGTTTTTTGTAAATAAACCCACAAAGATGAAAATTGTAACCAGTTTTGGAATGTCTCTTTCAGAGACCTCATCCACCTATCTATTTCCTTAGTTCCTATGCAAATAAAACCAAACTGACTACACAATAGTAATATAAAAAATAAAGCACCATAGGAGCAGTGCTGGCACTAAGAGCTGCCAGATAAGGAACTAAATAAGGGACAAATTAGTCCCTTAAATTAAACATTTATATTATACAGATTAGTGAAATAAAATACTTAGCATGAAATATACAGAATGCATAAAACGCCCAGATTTGTCTCTTCCTCACCTTAAGGTTCTAGATTCAAAGTTATCTTGTTTTAGCTGCAGTGGCTCAATGTTGCATATGCTTTCACTAACACATCTTAATATTTTCTAGTGGTTTGTTTGATGATGATAAGTCGTTCATGCTTCATCAGTTTCCTTGGAAATTTTCCCTGTAACTTTGTACATCTTACTGTTTGGAAGGATTATGTCTTAGAGAACACAGCTACTGCAGGAGGAGCAAGGCAAACAATAAGAGCCAATGAGGTGTTGCAGAGATGAAAGACCATGATTATTATCCCCTACAAGGAGTGGTAGGCAAGAAGGAGGGCATAAAATGGCTGCTGGTGCTGATAATTCTAGGACCTTGGTTCACAGGTTAGTAAAACTGAAAACACTGTTACAAGGAAGACTACTAATTAGGAAAACTAATTGAAATTTGCACCACTTCAAGCATCTTGTTGGCAAGGGTTTTACAGGGACCTCGAGGGTCATACAATGTTAACAGCTTTCCTGAACCTGATTGACCACTGATGTGTCTTACTAGGGCAGAAGATGACTCCCTGGAAGTGACTTCCTGGTTACCATAGCTCCCTGCAAATCAAGAGGCTATGCTCCCAAAAGTTCACAAAGAAGATGACTCCCTGGAGAGACCACCAGCAACACTCCCAAGCCCCTCAGGGGGCATTTGAAAGCCCAGCCCTCAAATGTAGCAGGGGAGGTGAAGGCAGTCCAGTTTGTGGCTTCCATACAGCATGTGCAGCAGTGGAAATAGTTGATTTCCAGTTTTGGGGCTAGGTGAAGTGTAGAAGAGTACAGTATTGTTAATTTATACCAGGCATCACTACATCAAACTTATGAAACACTTGTTTAGGGCGTAGAGCAAATTTTTGTTCATCAACTCCAGCTGTTTGAAACTGGTAATTATGCCAGTTTGTTGAAGCTATCAGCATGAACAAATTCATATCCTTCCCACTATTACTGTAAGCAATATGAACGCTCTACCCCCCTATGCTTTTCATGAAATTACAAAGGGTACTCTGATGTATCATAGCTTTACAAAAGAATTTCAGCTTCTAGGTTTGAAGCATCTCCTCTTCCTCCCGTCTCTGGGCTTAAGCTCTTCCTTCTTCAGCTGCACATGGTTCCCAAACTGCCACCAACAGCAGACCTGCCAGGAAAGAAACAATTTGCTGTGGTGTAAAACATCTCTTCCATGAAAATCTCACAGTTCCTTCACACTGCCAAACATAGGCTATCACATGGGGTGTTTAATCTTTTTAAGGATGAGTTACTTTGGCCTGAACACAAAGGCTTTCTTCTTCACAAGTCTCTAAGAAGCCTCTCAATGCTTCTATATAGCCTGGCATTGGCCCTCCTCACAATTTTCACGTGCCACACGTGAATTTTTCATCCCCCCATGTACTTCAAATGGATTAAAGAGACAGTTTGTGATATTACAGTTTCTTACCACGGCATGCAAGAAGTTTTTTTTAAGCTACGCATGAGAAACGCGGCACCGCCCTCTTTTTCTCCTGTCGCCATTTTCAGCTTCGTCTCACATGACTCACTTTCTCTTTCTCTCTGACTCTGAAACCGCCATGTTGAAGAGTGTTCTTGTTCAGGCTTTACGGTGGCGAAAGCCTCGCTCCCTTTGTGCTGCTGGCTGCATGGTGTCTTCTTCAGTTCAGCACGAAGTGTGCTGGCTGCAGACAGGAGGCTACACTGGCTCCTGTTGGCTCCGCTGGCTGCGCATGGAGAGGAGAGGATAAGGACCCACCGGTCCCAGGAAGCCGTGCTGGATGGGTTTAGCTGTGTGGCGGTCCATGGCTGGTTTTAGCTGCCTGCGGCTCTGGGACAGTTTCCCCCCCAGCAACCCAGGGTCCGTGCCGCGGCATTGGGAAAGGGGGGGGGGGCAGGGGCCCCGGCCCAGCCCGGCGGGGCCCGGAGGCTCGGAGGCCCTCCCACCTTCCAGCAGGCGTGCTCGAGCGAAAGGCAATTCCTGCCTTTCTGTGCGGTTTAAATATGTAAATTGTGAGAAGCGTCATTAGTCTGAAAGACTGTCCATCAACTCAGGTTCAACCCACTCCAATTTCTTAGCTTATCCTTTTGTAATTCTTTGCAGTTTTGCATTATAGTAAATTACAATTAAGGAATAAGTTGGTGTCTGTGTCTTTTGTGCTGACCCTGCACACTGGCAAAACAAATTTGGTGTAGTTGGCCAGATCAGAACAAAATGTCACTTTTTAAATATAAATGCAAGAAATGAGTCCCATCCAAAATTCCTGGATGGCAAGATCTTCCCTATAGTTCGCTGGCTCTTGAGTGGGCTAAGATCAGAGGAGCGTGCGAGCAATGGGGAAGTCAGCTAAAAAGCAGAACTGCTGGATATATATTGGAATTCATCCAAAAATTGCATATCAAAAAGGAAAAGAACTTGTGGGTTTGGGAAAACGAGGATGGATTTTGTTAACAGCATATAGAAAACAGCAGCAATAGAAGGAACAGTTGTTGGAATGCTCCCACATGGAGTGACAGATGTGTGAGTTACAGAATCAAATTGTAATGTTACAGTGCTTAAATAAGCTTCTTGCTGAAAAGTTGGAGACTTACCAGACTGCAGCCAAGAAGGATGTAGTTCAAGTAGCACAGTATAAGAAAAGAAGGGGACGAGTGGATCACAAAGTGCATACAGTGATTGCATAAGCAGGTGTACAGTGGGATCCTGATAAACGGGATGGAGATATTTGGGATTCTACGGATTCTGATGAGGCTTGCTCCCCAGATGAATTTGTAGATGTGAGACTGGCATGGAGATGAAAGATGGAAGTAGAGGCTAATGGTCAGCAGGTTATGAGGGATGTGATAGAGAATTATCTCAGCATTAACAAAATCATACAATTGAACAGTTTAAGCCTGGGGGAACCCCTCCTCTCTTGGATGGTCCATTTGCATGACCAGGGAGCATCAGGGGTAACCTTAGACTCAGGGGACTCTAAGAAGTTTTTTGTCTTGACCTTGGTTTCTTTTGTGCAAGATGCATTTCAGAACAATGTGCATGATACTAATTTGTTAGCTTTGGCTGCTCAAGGATGTAACACTAAATACCCTAGAGAAAATGATTGTCTAGGATCCGAACGTCATTGGTATACTTTGCAAGATTGTATACAATGAATATAGGAGGAACGCATGAGATCAGCTATCTTTATCAGAGACCTTGATTCTATGATGCAGAATGCTTTGTCTGTTACTGTGAGAAATAAACTAATTAGGACTGCTCCACCAGCATATAAAAATGTAATCATGACTCTCTTGGTTAATAAAACAGGGAATCCACTAGATGAAGTAATTGAGAAAATACAGCCACTGGGTGACCTTGGCAAATGGGGCCCTCGAGAGAGTGCAGGAAACCAAGACACTCAAGACAGATCTAAGGGGAGTGAAATCAGAATTTCTCATAAAGAAATGTTTGCGGCTTTATTAAAGGATGGTATGTGTGGGGAGAAAATTGATGGTGTTCCAATGCATAAAATATGGCAGATCTATAAACAGAGAGGGTTGAATAAATGTAGTAAGAAAGTGCAAAATTCTGAGGCAAACAATCCAGGAACATTTCAACCTACAGCACCCCTCACCAGAGCCTCAATAGGATTTCGCATCTGATTGCGGAGGGCCCCCCACAAGTGGAGAAGTTATTCTGGGGAAGAAGGCAGATTGGGACCCATATTCTGATTTGTATCCTTGGAAAGAGACTAGGGAAATAGTTCAGCGTAATAAACAAGACTGAGATAACAGCCAAGCTCCGGTGTAATGTGTGCATAAGGACCAGTGGCCCCACGTGGAGCTTAAAACTTTTTGGAAAACCCAGTCCTCGCTTACAGTAAGAGCCTTAATTGACACTGGAGATGAGGCCTCTTTAATATATGGGAACCCCTGGAAATTTAAAGGACAATCTGTAATTATTACAGATCAGGGAGGGAAACAAATTGAAGCCGTACAAACACAAATAGAAATGAAAATAAGAACTCCCCCAAAACGATCTTACTCAGTAATGATTGTCCCTGTCCCTGAATATATAATAGGGATAGATAATCTAAAGGGATTAACCCGGAATCTTCCCGATGATCAGTGACAATTTGGAATAAAGAATCATATTAGTGCCTAGACAATTTTAGTAGGAAAAGTAAAACTGCACTAGTGTTGATGGACAAATTCATATTCTCCCACTATTAATGTAAGCAATATGAATGCAGGTTTTTTATTTTAGGATTGGCTCAGCACTCTCCTACAAAGTAAGAGAGCTGTGTTTTGATCAGACTGTCTGCCTGGCTATCTTTATTGTAAAAGGCAGTGGGGATCGGATGCACAGAACCCTACAGTCTATCTCTCATTCTAAAATAGATAAAAAGTGCTTCTATTTAATTGGTCTAAATAACAACAAAAATAATATCTGTTTTTCCGGGAGCCTTGCAGTGCTTACAGCACAGAGGGATTTAACAGATGCAGAACTGTTAATAGGTGCAAAAGAGCTTCAAAACAAACTGAGTGTAAGGATATGTGGAAAGGGGAGTTCATCTGCTTCATTAAGGTTATCTGATCAAGGACCTTTTCAATGCAAAATAAGATAATAAGTAAAGGGGGAAGTGACTAAGGAGAACACACAAACCTGGTAGACAAAGGATAACAGAGACAATGTCAAGGAACAAAAGTCTCTGGTCACTAATTGATGGGCCATCAAGAAACTAGAGGCACAGCTTTTCAAGAGGGACACCTGAACTTTGTAACTGATAAGAAGAGGGAAACAAGAGACACATGAGGATTTGGGATATTCAAGGGGGGACCTGCTCCAAAATCTATTAGGGAATATTTAGGAGAAGGGAATTGGGGAGGAACAAAGCAGAGAATAGAAACGGGTATAAAACGGATATAAAAGAGGACAGCCATATAAAATGGAGCTGTTTAATATGTTTGTTTGACCAAGCCCTGTGCTTGATCACTGTAGTCTGTTCTATTTTAGTAAATCCTTTCTTAACTATCTCTCTGTGTAATCTGACTCTCTACCCTGGGTGTGTGAGTGCTATAAGGACTAGATACCAGCTCCTGGCTAGCCCAAGCCCGGCATGAGTGGATTTGGTGCCAACAAGTGGTCAGACTGGGAGTGTAGGTGCCCCTTCACTTGTGGTGTCAGCAACTGAAGTGAATAGGGTTGTGTCAGTGCCAATCACTGGAGCAAGGGTCTCGGCTCCACTTAGATGGGACTGGAATGTGTCCTGGACATAGCTCCTTGGCAGGCCAGGGTGAGTGAGGGTCGCAGCACCAGTGACTGGAGTAAGACCACGGGTCACAGGCCAATGTGCTTGGGTGTCAGCCGATGGGGCAGTGCTCACAGTGTATATATATCTTTCCCAAACCTGGTGTGCGTGGAGGACTGTGTGCGTAATTCGCTACCAAACTTCAAGCTGGACCAGACAGCAAGTAGGAGGCTCAGGGTCTGTGCAGGGATATCAGCTGGGCAGAGCGCTGGTATTCAGGATGACCTGTAAGTGTGGACTCCCTGTGAGATGACTGTGCGAGTCTGTAAACGTGCATCTGCTAGCAAGCATCAAGCTGGACTAGGTGGCAAGTAGGAGACCTGTGGAGTGGGTAAGAGGGCTCAGGATCCAATTAGGGGTATCAAACAAACATAAGGTCTGTGCCACCATGTGAAGGATCTGCAAAAGTGCATGTGCTTGTGAATTTAGAATGAAGGAGTGTGTGCTCTCACTTGTGAACTTCAGTCTTTACCAGTCAGAGAGGAGGAAGGGAACTTGGCTGTCTATACTCATGTTTTATGTGAGTCCTGGTAGTCTTATACGTAGGTGCTGTTAAAGGCAGATTCTTGTCTGTAGCAGTAGCGTGTAGTCAGCTGTGTCAGTGTCCTCTGTGTGTTTCTACAGGATTGTGGTGGGTTGACCCTGGCTGGATGCCAGGTGCCCCCCAAAGCCACTCTGTCACTCCCCTCCGCAACTGGACAGGAGAGAGAAAAAATAATGAGAGGCTCGTGGGTTGAGATAAGGGCAGGGAGAGATCACTCACCAAATACCGTCATGGGCAAAACAGATTTCACTTGGGGAAAATTATTTTAATTTACTACCAATCAAATCAGAGTAGGATGAGAAATAAAAACTAAATCTTAAAACAGCTTCTTCCCACCCCTTCCTTCTTCCTGGGCTTTACTTTATTCCCAAGTTCTCTAACTCCTCCCCCCAAGCAACCCAGGGGGATGGGGAATGGGGGTTGCAGTCGGTCCATCACACTTTGTCTCTGCAGCTCTTTCTTCCTCACACTCTTCCCTTGCTTCCCTTCCATGGGCTGCAGTTCTTCCTAAACTGTTCCCACGTGGCTCCCTTCCATAGGGTGCGGTCCTTCAGGAACAGGCTGCTCCAGCGTGGGTCACTCACAGGGTCACAAGCCCTACCAGCAAACCCGCTCCAGCGTGGGGTCCTCTTTCCATGGGTCCACAGGTCCTGCCAGAAGGCTTGCTCCAGTGTGGGCTTCTCATGGGCTCACAGACTCCTTTGGGTGCATCCACCTGCTCTGACATGGGGTCCTCCACGGGCTGCAGGTGGATGCCTGCTCTGCCATTAACCTCCATGGGCTGCAGGGGAACCTCTGCTCTGGCGCCTGGAGCACCTCCTCCCCCTCCTTCTCCACTGACCTTGGTGTCTGCAGTTGTTTGTCTCACATATTCTCACTTGTCTCTCACAGCTGCTGGTGCACAGGGGATTTCCCCCCCCTCTTAAATATGCTATTGCACCGTAGCTGCCATTGGCTTGGCCTAGGCCAGCCTAGGCCAGCGGCAGGTCCATCTTGGAGCCAGCTGGCACTGGATGTATTGGACATAGCTTCTAGCAGCTTCTTACAGAGGCCACCCCTGTAGCCTCCCCACTATCAAAACCTTGTCACACAAATCCAATCAGGTATACGCTCTCAGCCTCACTGCTTGAACCTGCAAATGTGAAAGCAGCAGCTGCATCCATCAGCCTGGGACAGAGACCCTCAAGTCTCCTGGCTGGGCTCCAGCAGCCAGTCAGGAGGAATCACCAATCCCTGTAGCTGGTGGATGCAGTGGCTACTTATAACATCTCTTAATACTGGGGTGATCTGTGTACAGGAAGGTCACGCTGAGTGACATACTCTTGTGTGAGACTGCTACATGTTAATGTACGTGTCAGCCTCTTATTTCAGGGGAAAAAGGTTGGGGGATTTTTAAGCCAAACAATAGTCTTACACATCCCAAGATCTGTTTCCTGCTTTTGCACAATGAACTTTTTCATGGTGTTAAGGATGTCAGGAAGTTATTTGGGGCAAGAAACTTATTTAAGCTTTGTTATACATTATATAATCATGGCCATAGCTGTAAATATTATTGTCAACTCTGCCTGTTGTGACTGTGCACTTAACACAGGCATGAGAATACAAACTCCTGTGCAGGTCTGGGGAATGTTTGCAGAGGCACAAGGCCCTGACTTTTAAAATCACAAATGGATTGTTTGGCTATGATTTTCTGTCAGAAGTGGAAGGCCTATGTGGAAAAGACCTCACAAATGTAAAGTCTGGAAGTGGAGAATGTGCTATGAAAATATCTATCATGTAAACCGGAACTGATACTTCATGCCCATGATCAAAAACCCAGAAGCAGTGCAGGGCTATATTTTCTACGTAATCCAATATATGCAGGTAACAAAGGTGTTTCAAACTACATTTTTGCCATGAAGTTAGAACTGGAAGCCCCTTGGGATGAAGGACAAGGTGTATGTATTGGGTTTATGTGGCAAGGTTTTGGCAGCAGGAGGGCTGCAAAGGTAGCTTCTGTGAGAAGAGATCAGGAGTTGCCATGTTGGACAGAGACAGTTCCGGCCAGCTCCAAGTCAGACCAAAGCTGAGTCAATGAGTGAGGCTGGTGACACCTCTGGGATAACATATTTAAGAAAGGGTAAAAAATGCTGGGCAACAGCTGTGATAGAGAGAAGTGAGAAAAATGTGAGAGAAACAACCCTGCAGACACCAAGGTCAGTGAGGACTTACCTTTCTCAGAGAGGGAGGAGAGCCTTCTCTTGGGAACTAGCGGGACTCATTGGCAGAGCTTTAAACTAGATGTGATGGGGGAGGAGGACAGTATCAGGCTTGTCCCTGGCAAGCTGTAGGATGAGATGCAAAGGTTAGAGGGACAGGGTGCTAGCAAGGGCCCTCTGCCCATGACTCTCAAATGTGCTGGCCACACTGGAACACACTTGCAGTTTTACGGAGATGACAGGGACTCATCAGGTAACGGAGGCCAACAGGGAAACACCAGGGAAATATCTCAAAGGAATTAAAGGGTGTTCCTCTAGGAAGGCGACACAGCCGACAGCCCAGCTGAGGTGCCTTTACACCAATGCACATGGCATGGACAACAAACAGCAGGAGTTGGAAGCCACTGTGCTGATAGAAAGCTACGGCCATGAGCAGGTCAAAAGCCTGTGGGTAAGAATCGGAGACTGAGGCAACAAAGGGAACCTTGCAGCTGGTGTCTACTACAGGTTGTCGGACCAAGAGGAACCTATTGATGAAGCCATCTTGCTCCAGCTACAGGAGGCATCGTGCTCACAGGCTCTTGTCCTGCCAGGGGACTTCAACCACCCTGATGTCTGCTGGGGAAGTAGCTCGGTGAGCTGTAGGCGATCCAGGAGACTCCTGGAATGCATGTAGGATAACTTCTTGAGCCAGGTAATAGACAGCCCTACCAGAGGGGATGAGATACTGGATCTGATGGTCACCAACATAAGCGAACTAATTGGGGATGTCAAGACTGGAGGCAGCCTAGGCTGCAGTGATCATGCATCAGTGGAGTTTGCAGTCCTGAGGGACAAGGGTCAGGTAAGGAGGAAAGTTAGGCCCCTGAACTTTAGGAAAGCAAACTTCCAGCTCTTCAAGGAGATAGTCAATAGGATCCCCTGGGACACTGCCCTCCAGGACAAGGGAATGGAACCGAGCTGGCAGATCTTTAATGAAGACTTCCATAGAGCGCAAGAGCTTGCGATCCCCAGGAGCAAGAAATCGGGCAAGGAACGCAAGAGACCAGCATGGCTGAGTAGGGAAGTGCTGGTCAAACTAAAGAGAAAGAAACAAATGCACAGGCAGTGGAAACAAGGACAGGTGACCTGGGAAGAGTATAAAGATGAAGTTGGGTTGTGTAGGCATGCGGTAAGGAAGGACAAGGGGAAGCTGGAACTGAGCCTGGCAAGGGACGCAAAGAATAACAAGAAGGGCTTCTACAGTTATGTCAGCCAGAAAAGGAAGGTCAAAGAAGGCATATCCCGCCCCCCCCCCCCCCCCCCCCTGATAAACAACACTGATAAACTGGAAACAACAGATGAGGAAACGTCTGAGCTGCTCGACAGCTTTTTTGCCTCAGTCTTTAGTGGCAACCTCTCTTCCCACACCTCTCAAGTGGATGGACAGCAGGATGGGGACTAGGGGAGCAAAGTCCCTCCCACTGTAAGTGAAAATCAGGTTCATGACCACCTGAAGAACCTGAACGTACATAAATCTATGGGACACGATGAGATGCATCCCAGAGTCCTGAGGGTATTGGCTGATGTAGTTTCCAAGCCACTCTCCATGACATTTGAAAAGTCATGGCAGTCAGGAGAAGCCCTAGGTGACTGGAAAAGAGGAAACTTTGTACCCATCTTTAAAAAGGGTAGAAAGGAGGACCCTGGGAACTACTGACCTGTCAGCATCACCTCTGTGCCTGGGGAGATCATGGAACAGATCCTCCTAGAAGCTCTGCTAAGGCACATAGAGGACAGGGAAGTGATTCGGGACAACCAGCACAGCTTCATCAAAGGCAAAACCTGCCTCACCAACCTGTGGCCTTCTATGATGGGGTGACTACATCAGTGGACAAGGGAAGGGCTACAGATGTCATTTATCTGGACCTCTTGTAAAGCCTTTGACATGGTCCCCCACAACATCCTTCTCTCCAATTTGAGAGGGATGGATTCGATGGGTGGACTGTTAGATAAGGAATTGGTGTGACGGTTGCATTCAGAGGGTAGTGGTCAATGGCTCAGAGTCCTGATGGACAGCATTGACAAGTGGTGTCCCTCAGGGATCTGTATTGGGATCAGTGCTATTTAATATCATCATTAATGGCATAGACAAAGGGATCAAGTGCACCCTCAGCAAGTTTGCAGGTGACACCAAGCTGAGTGGTGCGGTTGACACACCTGAAGGACAGGATGCCATCCAGAGGGACCTGGACAAGCTCGGGAAGTTGGCCCATGGGAGTCTCATGCGGTTTAACAAGACCACGTGCAAGGTGCTGCACCTGGTTTGGGGCAACCCCTGGTATCAGTACAGGCTGGGGGGTGAATGGATTGAGAGCAGCCCTGCTGAGAAGGACTTGGGGGTGCTGGTGGATGAGAGGCTGGACATGAGCTGGCGATGTTCACTGGTGGCCCAGAAAGCCAATCGTATCCTGAGCTGCATCAAAAGAAGTATGGCCAACAGGTCGAGGGAGGGGATTCTCCCTCTTTACTCTTGTGAAACTCCACCTGGAGTACTGCATCCAACTCTATGGCTCCCAGCACAGGAAGGACATCAACCTGCTGGAGCAAGTCCAGAGGAGGCCACGAAGACGATTAGAAGGGTGGAGCACCTTTCCTACAAGGAAAAGGTAAGAGAATTGGGATTGTTTAGTCTGGAGAAGAAAAGGCTTTGGGGTGACCTAATTGCTGCCTTCCAGTACCTGAAGGGAATCTACAAGAAAGACAGAGAGGGACTATTTACAAGAGCATGTAGTGACAGGACAAGGGGGAATGGCTTTAAACTGAGAGTAGTTTGATTAGATATTAGGAAGAAATTCTTCACTGTGGGGGTGGTGAGGCACTGGCACAGGTTGCCCACAGAAGCAGTGGATGCCCCATCCCTGGAAGTGTTCATGGCCAGGCTGGATGGGGCTCTGAGCAACCTAGTCTTGTGAAAGGTGTCCCTGTCCATGGCAGAGGGCTTTGAACTAGATGATCTTTAAGGTCCCTTCTAATCCAAGCCATTCTATGATTCTTGATTCTACGATTCTAAGAAGGAATCTCTGCTTTTTGCTCCAGGTGCCAGAGCAGAGATTCCCCTGCAACCTGTGCTGAAGACCATGGTGGCATGCAGGTTGTCCCCTTGCAGCCCATGGAGGTCCATGGTGGAGCTGATATCCACCCTGCAGCCCATGGAGGACCCCATACCACAGCAGGTGAATATGATCTGAAGGAAGCTGCAGCCTGTGGAGAGTAGCCCACTCAGGAGGAGGTCTTCTGGCAGGACCTGTTACCCTGTGGAGGACCCATGCTGGAGCAGCCTGCTTCTGAAGGACTGCACCCTGTGGAAAGGGCACATGCTGGAGCAGTTCTTGAAGAACTGCAACCTGTGGGAAGGACCTGCGTTCAAGAAATTTGTGGAGGACTGTATCCTGTGGAAAGTACTCCATGCTTGCACAGTGTGAGGAGGAAGGAGCGGCCGAGTTGAAGTGTTATGAACAGACTGCAACCCCCATTCCCCATCCCTCTGCACTGTTTGGGGGAAAGGAGGTAGAAGATTTGACAGTGAAGTTGAGCCTTGCAAGAAGGGAGAAGGGAGGCATGGTGGGGAGGTGGTTTTATTTTTGTTTTATTTCTCACTATCCTGCTCTGTTATTAGTTGGCAATAAATTAAATCAGTCTTCTCCAAGGTGAGTCTGTTTTGCCCATGACAATAATTAGTCAGTGACTGCCCCATGTTTATCTCAACCCCTGAGCTTTTCCATTGTATTTTCTCCCCCTGTGCTGTTGAGGAGATGGAGTGAGAGAGTGGCTCGGTGGGTACTTGATGGTCAGCCAAGATCAACCCACTACAGAGCAGAAAGGAAACGTGAAGGAGAATGGTAGTTTAAAGGGGACATATGTCTTGTCAACTTTGGTTGTTTATGGACACAAAGTTTCCGGCCTACACTTTCCTAGTGTATAATGCCAAAGGCTATGAAGCCCAATTTGTTGTTAGTCAGCTTCTGAAGGAAAGAATGCATGTGCAGTGGAGGTGGTAAACTCATGTGCATGGACATTCCCTTGATGAGTATCTGTCTCATAGGCTCTTCGCATTTTTTACCCATGTAACTAAACAACCTTCCCCATGTGCTGGGTATTGAGGACGGCAAAGGTTATTTCCCCCATTTTTGCAATACTGTTGAAAATCAAAGTTATGTGGGCCCTCTTTCACAACTGGAGTATTATGGGGCACACAGCATGATGCTTGAGGAGAAAACACAATTCTTGCCATGATATACAGCTGATCAGAAAAAGATTTTTGACTTTCAAAAAGATCTATGTTACTATTGCCAGCAAGATGTGAAAATTTTGAGGGAGGCCTTCAGATCATACAGGAATGAGGTTATGGTGATAACTCGGGCTATCAGAGCCAAGCATTCCCTAAACCCCTGATTACCAACACTGTCCAGTGTGACTGCTTCCAGACGCCTGACTGTGTCTTTGTAGAAGAGCCTCATGGAGAAATGTGTGGACAATGTGTCATGTCTGCAATAGAGAAGCAAGTCAAGGAATGCTTCTGAGAAGCTATGAACAAAAAGTATCCCTGTCAAAATATAGCTCCTTTTCTAGCAGTAGAAAGGGCCTCCATTCTTTGGGTTTTCCATTTATTTTACACCGTTCATCCTGTCTTGGTTTTTTCTTCTTCCTGTCCTAGTCAGACTGCTGCCTGGCACAACCCATCCTTTTTCTTTTAAGTGACTGGAGTCGGCTTTCGCTCTGGGGGCATGAAGCAGCTCTCTTTCTTTTAAAGCTCTTTCTTTGAATATAATCAAGCCTCAAGACCTCCTGTTTGGTTGGTGCTTTTAGCTTGTCCAGGAGGTTCTTGAAAATGCATTCAAACACATTTGTTGCAATGTCTTGAATGATGCTTTTAACATGTGGCTTAATAATTTCCAAACCCCTTTTCCAAAGCAGAATGTTTAGAAAAACAGGCTATGGAATATACTTCCAGTGTCTATCCCATACATCGCAGGAACACCTTGAAAAACAGGGAGACCATTGTTGGCCTGGGCTTTGTGTTAATTCATGTACAGGATCAGCTCCTCATAGTTCTTTACCACTACCTATTTGGCATGGCTTCTAAAATTTCAGAAACTTCTGGGTC
The DNA here is from genome assembly GCF_041296385.1 of Aphelocoma coerulescens. Taxonomy (NCBI): domain Eukaryota; kingdom Metazoa; phylum Chordata; class Aves; order Passeriformes; family Corvidae; genus Aphelocoma; species Aphelocoma coerulescens. The sequence continues at coordinate 5,876,545 of NW_027184080.1, read as the reverse complement.
CACAGATGCAGCCTCACAATCACCCTCATAAAGCAAAATGAGACATGGTTGTTGTGATTACAGGCACAGTACAGCTTATCATATGTCACCATAACAGTCTCATTGTCATTACTTCTGTTTGGAACACAGCGTGATAATGGAAACAAAAATTCCTCAGCAAGCTAGTGCTCTACAATGTCCATGTAGAGGCAGAGCAAATTAAACCCTCCAGTGATGTCTGCTTCAAAGGGAAAGTTCTTAGCAGCAATCCCTGAAGAAGCCCCAAAAATATGTTTGATTTCCCCAGTTGTAGGAAAAGTGTCAAGGATTTTCATTCATTTTAAGCTTTGTTTTCCTTATGACAGGATGGCAGACCAGTGTCCTGGGTGTGGCTGGGATGGAGTTAATTTTTTTTATAGTAGCTTGTATGGTGCTATGTTTTGGATTTGTGATGAAAACAGTGTTGATAACACACCCATGTTTTAGTTATTGCTGAACAGTGCTTACACAGCATTAAGGCATTTTCTGCTTCACACACTGCCCTGCTAGTGAGGAGGGTGGGGGTGTGCAAGAAGCTGGGAAGGGACACAGCCAGGACAGCTGACCCAAACTGACCACCGGGGTACTCCGTACCATATGACATCATGCTCAGCAATAAAACCTGGGAAGGGAGAAGTTTGCCATTAAGACTGGGGACTGGCTGGGCATCGGTTGACTGGTGGTGAGCAATTGTTCGGGTTTCTGCATCACTTATTTTTCCTGGATTTGTTTTTCTTTGTTCTATTTCTTTTTGGGGTTTTGTTTTTTACGTACTGAATGGTCTTTATCTCAATTCATGTGTTTTTGCACTTTTACCCCTCTGTTTCTTACCCCATCCCACTGTGGGGGGAGTGAGTGAGTGGCTGTGTGGTGCTTAGCTGCCTACTGGGGTTAAACCACAACAACTAGGCCTATGGCTGGAGAGGCAATGGCTGAAGCTTTGTTGTGGAGGTTAATAAGATTGTTCATAATAAGACTGATCTCCATCAACATGGAGATGGCTGGATAATAGTCTTTCTGCAAAGTACACTGCCATATCTTGCACTGCAGCGCTATTTTAAAGATGGTGTCTTTGTCAATGTTATTCCATATGTGTGAGTACTGCATTTCCAGAAGCTCTACTTTCCACTTGCCTGAGAACTCCAGGGGTTTCACCAGCTGTGAGGTGAAGTTTGAGCTGGTGTTTTGTGGGAAATTTCTGGCAGACATAGCTGGGCAGTGTGATGTAAAAACCCTTGTCTGCAGTCTTTCTTTTTCCCCCAATGCTATCTCAATCACTAGTGTTGGGTTTTGGGAGTTCCCCTTCTGTTTTCTTTTTTCTCTTGAGGAATTTTTCCCATATATGTTGCCAGGGTGACAAATTGCTGGGTGCTTGGGAGAAACAAAAGACCTGGCCATAGAGGGAGGGGTCCAACGGGCTACTCTCTTTCATCTGGGCTTGTGGGCTATTGTTCTCGGTGTTCAGAATGAGAGAGAGGCTGCCATCATCGTGGTGGAGGGAGTTCGTCAGCGCTGCAGGCTTCTGCTTTTTCGGCTGCCTTCCTTCTACTGTGAGTGGAGCTTGCTCACTGGAGCGGCTGTTGCACTGGGACCCTAACACCCCACCTTACTAAAAGAGGGACCTTTTCACCATCTGCTTGGGTTCCTCGGGGAGAAACCCCGGGATTCCCAAGCCCGCCTTTCCCTGCCCCACTGGGAGCCGGGCTGCGGCTGCCCTGTCCCCGCCGTTGTTTCGAGCCTTCGCTGCATTGTAGCCCCGCACTCTCTGCTTGCTGAGACCTCCTGGGGTTCCCACTGCAGCTCTGGAGTTTGATACATCTCGTCTGCCACCCAGGATTTGTGCTCGCCCCTGCTGTTCCAGCCTGCTGTTCCCGAGGGTTTGTCTGGACACTGGGATAGGCTGCCCAGGGGGTTTGTGAAGCTTTTCTTCCATCCCTCCCCATCTCGGCCAAGCCGCCGTTACTGCGTGCTCCCCGAGCTTGCTCCGGAGCACTCCCTGCAGCCGTGGGGGAACCATCGCACCTGCCCTGCTCACTGGGAGCCGCCAGCACCCCTTCCGGCTGCAACCATAACTGCACCAAAGGGGAAAGTGCCGGACAGCCGAAAAGGCTGTTGATGCCTTTTCTTGGTCTTAAAATCAAGAGTCAAACATGGTTAGAAGGGGAAAAGGGATTTTACCTTGGTATTTATTTTAAGAATCCTTAGGCGCACACGTCCAGGTCAAATGCACCGAAATGCACACTGCAAATCCCCCACTCAAAAGATCTGGTATAACATTATAGGTTTTACTAATTAGCATATCTATCAAAAATTCCCCAATGAGAGGCTTGAATGAGCCCCCCCTCCCCAAGGAGCCTTCCCCTGGATGGTTCTATCTTAGTTTACAGAATATGTTCTGGAGAGGACCTTGGGGTCTGGGGCACACTATCCTCTACCTACAAAGCTTCTAAAATGTTTAGTCTCTCAGCTTGACAAACAAGTCCAAGAATATAGGCAAAAAGCACTAAGAATACAGAAGTTGTAAAAAAGGTATAACAGGGGTGTTGGGAAATAGAATTATTGGGATCAATAAAAGAACTGTGCAAGCAATAGGCCTGGAAGTTTTTAGGCTTGTGTGTGAGAAAAAACTTTCCATGGGAAAGTCCCTGTGTGAAGAAAACAAACAGGCCTGAGAAAACTGAGAGGGAGTGAAAAACTTGCAGCTGTGCTATCCGGGAGTGAACAAGGGAGATGAGCACAAAATTCTTTTGATCATAACAAGACTGTGGAAACTCGCCAATGTAAGTCCAATTATGTAGAAATAGAAATGTTTCTTGATAAGCTTTAAGCCACTTAGGAGCTAACAAGCTGGTATACTATATAAGTGCCTTTAGACTGCTAATAAACAGAGTTCGTTTATCAACCATATTGGTTTGGACTGTGTTTCTCTCTCCCCCCACCGAGGGCCCGGGCTCCTCATCTCGCGGAGCTTCTAACACAGGGGTATAAAAGAAAAGGCAAAAAATCTTCATGGCATCATTTCCCCCCTTTTAGAGACTAACAAAACTCTACCTTGTCTAGTCTCGTCTCTACTCTACTCTACTCTACTCTACTCTACTCTACTCTACTCTACTCTACTCTACTCTTTACCCGCAGAACTGGTTTACACAACCGACTGCTCCACAAGCTATTACACAGATAATAACTACAATTACAGCGATTATGAATATTTCATTTACCCAGGCCCAGTTCGGTTACCATGAGGTGAGGGTGTCAAAAATATGCTCAAAATTTAAGGTGCTATTTCTAGAAGCTACTTCATGCAGAATTTGAGCTCCCTTCCAAATTTCATCCAAATCTTTCTTAATTCTCCCATTTTGGTCCACATAAGAACAACAAGTGGTATTGACAATAGCACATACACCTCCTTGTGCGGCAAGTATGAAATTGAGAGCTATCCTGCTTTGCATAACTGCATGGGACAGGCTGTCAACTTCCTCCTGTAAGGCTGAAATTGCATCTGCAGTATGCCGCTCAATACGTTCAATGATGGCCGAGATGTTTACAATTGCTCTCTCCAGTTCAACCACTCCGTAAGAGGGTATGAGGGCTCTGATTATGCTATAGAAAAGTGTGGGACGTTCCATGAGGGGATTAAGATATCTTTTTCTCCTCTCATTTGGTTTTTCAAGATGGTCAAATATTGTTATGTTTGGTACCACAGCCCCAATGGCACAAGCCCAGTCTTTGTTCACAGGCATAACTTTCCAGGCCTTATCACCACATATCTAATACAACCCTGTCCCAAATGGCTGAGCCAGTCTCCACCCTGTCAATTTCATCTTTGCCGCAATTCTTGGGTCTATTATTTCCCTGAAATGGGTCTTTTGTCAATATGAAGGAAGAATGGCTTTCCCTGTGGTACTTTGAAAGCTTAATTTCTTTCTTTTTTTTTTTAGTAAATAAATAACTATAAATAGAAATTCTAATTTTTTTTCCCACACCTCAACAGATGATCTTGTGCACCCACTGGGGTGCATGCGCCTCATTTTGGAGACCACTGGTCTAAAGGTCTCATGTACTTTTTCTCCTTGATCCAGCAGTCTGCAGCAGATGCCTACCATGATGTCACCCCTGTTGGTCTGTCCTCTGACCTTTACCCATAAGCTTTTAACTGGCTTTTCACTTGCTCCAAGGCAAAATGCCATGCATTCAAACCACTCCTTTTAATAGAGCACAACCCCTCCTTCCCTGCCTTCTTGTTCTGTTGTCTTTAAAGAGCCTGTATAAATCCATTGCAGCACTCTAGTCATGAGAATGCCATAACATCTTTGTAATCCCAGGGAGATCATAGCTCTGCAACTACAGTCAGAATTGGAATTCCTCCTGTTTGTTTTCCATACTGCATGTTGTTAGGGGAAAATATATCCCAAAGGATCAAAGAATCATAGAATACCTTGTGTTGGAGGGGACATTTAAAGGTCATCTAGTCCAACCCCCCTGCAGTGAGAAGGGACATCTTCAATTAGGTCAGGTTGCTCAGAGCCCCATCAAACCTGACCTTGAACGTTTCCAGGGATGGTGCATCTACCAACTCTCTGGGTAATCTGTTCTAGTGTTTCACTACCCTCATCATAAAAAATTTTGTCCTTATATTACTCCTTGCCCTATTGCAGCAGGACCTACAAAAAAGTCTGTCCCCATCTTTCTTATAAGCCTCTAAGTACTGAAAGGCTGCAATAAGGTCTTCCCGGAGCCTTCTCTTCTCCAGGCTGAACAGCCCCAACTCTCTCAGCTTGTCTTCATAGGAGAGGTGTTCCCTCTGATTGACTTTCTGGCCCTCCTCCAGACTCAAACCAACAGGTCCATGTCTTTATTGTACTGGAGACCTCAGCTGGATAAAGCACTCCAAGTGGCATCTCACCAGAGCAAAGTGGAAGAATCACCTCCCCTGACCTGCTGGTCATGCTTCTTTTGATGCATCTCAGGATACGGTTGGCTTGCTTTGCTGCAACAGCACATTATGGGGTCAGGTTAAGCTTCTTGTCAACCATATAATTATTCAGAACCAATTTATCTTAAATTACATTTTAGCAGTGTAAGCAGAGTAGGTGTCCTAATTAATACTAGGTTCTATATTATGTCAATAAAAATAAATTAATAAAGACTGATACTGAACAAATTAGAACTAATTTGCAAGTCCTGTATGAAGTAGGACAAAAACAGTTTTGATGCCTTGAATTGGCTAATGTTATGGTTTCCTTATATTGCTCAATGGGCACAAGAGCTTACAATGATTTTAATAATTCTATTAGTTTATTTTTGTTGTCTTTTACATGAGTATTAAATGTTGTCTTTCTCTTTGTAATACTGTAACTCCCAAGTATTTTATTAAGTAAATAGGTCCTGACAGACAAATGAAGAGAAGGGACTGTGAAAGGCAAGGTGCTAACTGCAACATGACTTGCATAGAAGAATGAACACTACCTGAGACTATGAGCTTTTATCCTCAGGGTCAATGTGACCCAAAGACCAAACATAAGCCAGCTTGTACTGGCTGAGAATGCCCCATACTGACAATAAAACTGAACACAGTATTCAAGGTGCAGCCTCACCAGTGCCAAGTACAGGGGGACAAACACTTCCCTCAGCCTTCTGGCCACACTATTTTTTATATAAGCCAGGATGCCATTGGCCTTCGTGGCCACCTGGGCACACTACTGGCTCATGTTCAGCTGGCTGTTGACTGACACCTACAGGTTCTTTTCCACCAGGCAGCTTTCTAGCCACTCTTCCCCAAGCCTGTATTACTGCAGGGGGTTGTTTGGACCCAAGTGCAGGACCCGGTACTTGGCCTTGTTGAACCTCATATAATTGGCCTCAGCCCATTCATCCAGCCTGTCCAGATCCCTCTGTAAGCCTTTCTACACTAAAGCAGATGGAAACTGCCCAAACTTGGATTTGTCTGCAAACTTCCTGAGGGTGCATTCAATACCCTCGTCCAGATAGTTGATAAAGACATTAAACAGGACTGGCCCAAATACTGAGCCCTGGGGAACACCACTTGTGACTGGCCACCAACTGGATGTAACTCCATATGACACCACTCTTTGGGCCCAGCCATCCAGCCAGGTTTTTTACCCAGCAAACAGTGCATCTGTCCAAACCATGAGCAGCCAGTTTCTCCAGGAGAGTGCTGGTGGAAACAGTGTAAAAGGCTTTACTAATGTGCAGGTAGACAATATCTGCAGCCTTTCCCTCATCCACCAAGCGGATCATCCTGTTATAGAAGGAGATCAGGATATTCAAGCAGGGCCTGCCTTTCCTAAATCCATGTTGACTGGGTCTAATTCCCTGGTTGTCCTGTTTGTGCTGTGTAATGGCACTCAAGATGATCTGCTCCATGACTTTCCCCAGTACCAAGGTCAGACTGACAGGCCTGTAGTTTCCTGGATCCTCCGTATGGCCCTTCTTGTAGTTGGGCATTGCACTGGCCAACCTCCAGTCAACTGGGACCTTTCCAGTTAGCCAGGAGTGCTGATAAATTATGGAGACTGTCTTGGTGAGCACTTCCACCAGCTCTTTCAGTACCCTTGGACGGATCCCATCTGGGCCCATAGACTTGTGTGTATCTAACTTGTGTAGCAGGTCTCTCACCATTTCCCCTTGGATTATGGAGACTTCATTCTGCTCCCCAGCTCTGTCTTACAGATCAGAGGGCTGGGTACCCAGACAACAACTGGTCTTACTATTAAAGACTAAGCCTGTAGCAAGATGGTCTGCCCTGGAATGTGGTCAAACAGCTCAAACAATGCCCTATTTTGCAAGCTATCAGTGGTGGGCTGAGAGGGGCATCATGTGCTGCTTTTGGTGTTGAATTATGCTGAAACCCATCTGACACGGACAACCTAAAATCAGCATCCTGATAGTAAGGCAAAGATTTGGCAGATAAGCTGCTAAACTGACCTGGAGGCATGTGACTGGCAGTCAACCCCTTTAAAAGTCCAGTCCACTTTCCATATGGTAGGTTCTTCTAACATATTCCTTCTTGGAGTGTGTGTGGAGATTCCTCCCTTGGGTAGGGGATGCCCCCCCAAGGATACCCCTCAAGGCTGAGTGAAAGAGATTTTCCCCTGGCTGTTGGTATGGGTGAGTTACATCAATCTCCAATAATTGTTCTTTTTTGCTGGCTTTAATAGAATTGCTTTAATATTGCTTTGATATAGTGCACTATCCTATCTTATACTATAATAGTAGTTTTAGCTTTTATACTGTGTAGTAAATAATTCTGATTGAGTTCTTTTTGTCTAATAATTTATCATAATAATAATTCATTTTAATATAAATTTATCTAATGTGCCATCATTAAAACCTGTGGGACAAAGTTGTAAAATGTAAACTGTTGACAAAGTCCAGGGCTAGGACTGGATCCAGCCTAACCCAGGCTCCTCTCTGAGAAGGAATTTAGAAAGCAAGGGGGTCCTTTGCTGTACCTCTTGACTCAATGGGAGGGCTTCTCTAATAAACTTTGTCTGAAGCTTTCACTCCCACCTGTGACAGAGGCAAAGAAGCCATTACATACCTCAGCCTTTTCCTCATCCTTTGTCACTATGTTTCCCTTCATGTCCAATAAAGGATGGAGATTCTCGTTAGCCCTCCTTTTGTTGTGAATCTATTTATAGAAATATTTTTTATTGTGTTTATGGCAGTAGCCAGATTAAGTTTTAGCTGGACTTTAGTCCTTCTAATTTTCTCCCTGCATGACCTCACAACATTGTTGTAGTCCTCCTGAGTTGCCTGCCCCTTCTTCCAAAGGTGATAAACTCTCTTTTTTGACTGGAGTTCCAGCCAAAGTTCTCTGTTCAGCCAGGCCAGTCTTCTTCCCTGCTGGCTCGTCATTCATCACATAGGGGCAGCCTATCACTGCACCTTAAAGATTTTCTTCCTGAAGAATGTCCAGCCTCCCTGGACTCCTTTGCACTTCAGGACTGCTGCTGTCCCAGTTTGAGACAAATTAAGGGAAACACTCTGCAAGGAAAGTCTCCTCCAAAGATGGCAGGTTTCAGCTACCCCTCCCCCACCAGGTTCGGAAAGAATTTTCCTGAGGAAAGTGAAAAAGAAAAAAACCTATTTATTTAACAAACACAGTGCACGCAGGCATGGGAAAATAATAATGCTACATAATAAAACCTCTCACTGTGGAGAGAACCTGGGTAGATTTCAGAGTCCTTTGTGGATGTGGCTTTCTCCTCTCCGGAGCTGGGGTTTCGGCGTGGGCCCCCCCAGGCCTCGGTGGAAAGGTGTCCCAGTGAGGTTCTGATGTTCTGGTGTTCTGAACAGTCCAGAAGAGAAGAAGAAGAAACCAAAGTCCCAGGAAAACCTCTTTCCTCAGCTAATGAACAAGAAGCTAGCTAAAAGCAAAAGGAATGTAACTCTCTTCCCTGCTGCAGAAGCGGAGCAGCCGGGCAGAAGAAGCCAGCGAGCTTATCTGTGTTTTGAACACAGCGCCGAAGGAATTCCACTGGCTTCCCCCATCTCCCTTAAAGACACAGAAAGGTACAAGATACATGTCTGGGCATAGAGCAGGGGATAGGGGATACACATCATAAATTCACCCCAAGACAGCCGCCCAAGGGACTCTGTCAACCAGTCTCCTAAACAGGCCAAAGTCTGCCCTCCAGAAGTCCATGGTAGCATTTGTACTGTCTTCCCTCCTCACTTGTCCAAGAATCAAAAACTCTATCATTTCATGTTTGTTATGCTCAAGATGGCCTACAACTATCACATCACTCAGCAGTCCTTCTTGGTTTGAAAACAGCAGCTCCAGCGGGGTGCTTTTCCTAGTTAGCTCACTCCTTTCCACAGAGCCTCCACACAGCTGGTTAACAAGAGATATGGCATGTTGCAGTTAATTCACATTAAACAGGCATATGAATCTGTGCAACCCTTTTGTTCTGAAAATTCTCTTTTATCATAGTATCACTACATTTCACTACAAGTAATACTCAAGAAAAGCAAGTAATCACATAAGCATCAGAATTAATGAATCCCGTTTACCATGTATTTCTCTTCTATACTGTTGTGTTCCTTTCCCACAATAACCCAGTTGTCTGTCCATCTGTCCGTCCTGCTCCCCAAATCCCTACAGTCCCCATTCTTTGAAATTTCATTATTTTTCCTAGCCCTCAATACCTTCTATTACTTCCCATGCCCGGAAAGAGGGAGCATACACTGCAGCTATTTGCAAGCAGCGTGTGTGCTGACTGTCCAGCAGATACATACATGCCACCAAGACAAACAAAACAGCATCAACTCACATCATAGTGTTTCCTTCAGGCAGAACATTAATTTATCTGCTATCCCTCCCAAAGAGCTCAGAAGTTACTGACAGAGGAATAGGATCAAAAGAGCAAGGATACCAGCTTTAAATTTATGTCAAAAGCCAAACTGAAGAGGTCACATGCAGCAGTTTTTGTTTATGACATGCAAGACAGGCCTATTTCTATATTGCTTATATTTTACATTTGCAATCCAGGTCTTGTTTGCACCAATTTTCCTTAAAAATCTCTATAACAGCTCATAATGTGATAAACCTACTAGAAGGTAAGTATTGATTAGGTAAAATCTGATGCAGAGGAAGCTTTTATTGAACTGCTGCTAATTTTTGTTTATTTGTACATTAATCACACGCTTGACAAACATAGAACTTCTGTTTCTGGTCAACAGAACTCTATTGATTTCTCTGGATACCTCTCAAAATAGCCCTTCATGTACATAAGACATCACAGATTGGACTCAACACTTCCTATACCTCCAAGGTTAAAAAGAATCCACACTTCCTTCTGCAAGAAGAAAACATTGCCTACACTTCATAAATCAAAAAACAGAAAAGTTGGGAAGCAGGGGGCAGAGGAGAGGCAGGAATGCAAGTCTGCTTTCTGCACTCCTTTAAATACAAACAGCTATTTATGCTTTATTAAAAAGTATATGTAAACTAAACTCTTTGCATCTCAAAGTTTTGGGTTGTTTCTTGTTTGGGTTTTTTTTTGTTTGGTTTGTTTTTTTTTTTTTTTTAATGAGTGGTGCCAAAAGTAAAAAAGCAAACAAAAATGCCTGTCTAAGCAAATGAATTCCCATCATTGCTTCAGATGATGTACAAATAAATCAATCTCAAATCACAGAATCACAGAATCACAGAATCACAGAATCACAGAATCACAGAATAATGAGGTTGGAAGAGACCTCCAAGATCTTTGAGTCCAACTCATGTCCTAACACCTCAACTAGACTATGGCACCAAGTGCCATGTCCAGTCTTTTTTTAAACACATCCAGAGATGGTGACTCTACCACCTCCCTGGGTAGACCATTCCAGTACTTTGTTATTCTTTCCGTGAAAAACTTTTTCCTAATATCCAACCTATACCTTCCTTGATGCAGCTTGAGGCAGTGTCCTCTTGTTCTGTCAGTTGCTGCCTGGTGGAAGAGACCAACCCCCGCCTGTCTACAACCTCCTTTCCGTTAGTTAGTTCTTCTCCATTTACAATAGCTAAAGAAGGAATCCCCAAGGTCAAGAGTAATATAGGCATTTTTCTGATGTTGCAACATTCATCCATACATCTCCCCTAATCCCTTATATTCACTATTCCTTTTTCAGTAAAAGTGGGCAAAATACAGGAAATCCTTTAAACAATTTTTTCCTTACTGTTCAGACAATTATTATTGCTTTAATCAAGCTGCATACAGGCAGAACTGTTAGGATGTGTGTCAAAAAACCCAAGGGTATCTATTTTGGCAGACTAATATAATGAAATAGCATATTACAAATGAATGGACTGGCTAAATAGTACTGCATGAGAACTCCAGTGAAGCTTGCAGACTTTGACTGGACCACCAAATTCAGGGAGACCATTTTCCCCTCTGTCTTGGTTTGAAAGACAGGTGTCTGGTAAGGAAGGCAGGAGCCTCCCTTGTGCCTTTGTGTCCTCTGGGAACAGTTCCCTCTCAGCCCGGTCAGCTCGGGACACAGCAGGCTGCGGGGGCCAGCCTCTGATATCGGAGTGATCGGAGGTCTGGCTCGTGGGTCCTTCCAAGGGACCGCGGCGATAAAGGCAGACGGCGGAGGAAAGGGGGCAGGCTCAGAGTTGGGTTAAATCCAGAAAGTTTATTGGTCCTCTGAACGGGGGGGACCTCAACCCCCAGGGGGTGCCCAACTCAGCGCACCTGCCGATCTCGTGCAGGGGATTTTATGGGGGGGGGAGACATGGGGGGGGGGAGACATGGGGGGGGGGGAGTACAGAACAACCAACCAGGGAAGGGAAGGGTGCGGCAAACAGAACAAGGGACACATAAGGGAACCAACTGTAACAGGGGAAGGGAGGGACTTCTTTCCCAGGACCAGTCACCTGGCCCCCTGGCTAGAACTTTCCAGAAGCCTGGGAGGGGTGCCAGAGTGACAGACAGGGTCCTGGGAGGAGACAAAAATGACAGATAGGGTGATTTAAATAAAACAGGGGGGGCACCAACTGGGGTACACCAAACTTAAAGAACTTAGAGGGGAGACCCGGGCTGAACCAAAGCAAACACACTCCCACATCTCCTCCTTTTTTGTTTTTTTTTAAGATGACATGAATTCGGGTTGGGGACAGTACTCTGAGTCCGGGTACAGGTCCCCGAACCATGTCATCTCCTGGGCCATAGGCTCGAGTTCAAAGTCTTTGGGGAGCTCTGCTTGGTTGATGTCTGCAGGGGAGGATGAGCTCATAATCATGTTGGTTAACAGTCTTTTCAGCAGTCCGAACATAATTATGATAACCAAGAGAATAAAAAACAAGATCAGTCCGGTTCGGAGAATGGATCTAGTCCACCTGGATAATCCCCATCGGCTGACGGCACAGTACCCATCTCCGATGTCTCCAAACTAAAACAAAACTTAGAAAAATAAGGTTTAAACTGGGGATAACAACTGGGATAAACTTGGGGCTCCGGGCTCAGAGAGGCACACGACTAACCTATCCCGGTCTTGGAGGGTATTTGATCTCCCTTCCTGACGGTCTGGGAGATACACGGTTTCACCCACTTTGATGGGATCCACCTAGGGCCCTCGAGGGTGGAAACACATGCGTACCCTTTCCCCCAGGTAACTAACTCATAAGGCCCTTGTATCTCCCTAGTCTCCGGGTCCTTAACCAACACCGGAGGCCTTTCTTTCATTTGCAACCCCTGAGACCGCCCAAAGTGCCGCACGATTGGAGGGTTCAGGTTCTCAAAGGCACAGTTGAGGAAATTTAGGGTGAACAATGCCTTTGAGAGCCTGACAGCAGATGACTCTAGCTTTTTGGAGGAGCACTGGCGCTGGAGCATTCTTTTGATGTTTTGGTGGGCCCTCTCTACAATGGCTTGACCTGTCGGGGAATAGGGGATGCCAGTCTTGTGTTCTATTCCCCATTGCTGCAGGAAGCTCCTGAACGCCTTGGACGTATACGCTGGGCCATTGTCCGTTTTGATTACTTTGGGGATGTCCAGGGTAGCGAATGCCTGCACTAAGTGCTTTCGGACATCGCTAGCCTTTTCCCCTGTGTGGGCAGAGGCAAAAACTGCTCCCGAGAAGGTATCAACCGACACATGTATGTACTTCATTCTGCCGAATGAAGCAACATGTGTCACGTCCATCTGCCACACTTCGCAGCTGTTAAGTCCACGGGGGTTTGCGCCAGTACTAATGGCAGGAGGAGCTAGCTGGTGGCATTCTGGACATGCAGCCACAATCGCCCTGGCCTGGTCGTGCTTTAGATTGAATTGACGAACTAGGGCAGGAGCGTTCTGATGGAACAGCTGATGGCTGATTTTGGCCTGCTCAAACACGTTTGGAGTCGGGGCCATCGCAGCTGGCGCAGCGAGGGCATCTGCCCTCCTGTTGCCTTCTGCGATGAACCCGGGCAGGTCCGTGTGTGACCTGACATGCATCACGTAAAACGGTTGCTCTCGGTGGGAGACCAGATTTATTAACTTTGAGAGCAACTCATACAAGGCCATGTTGGAGACTTCACGCAAAATGGCGTGCTCGGCTCTGGAGACTACCCCTGCAACATATGCAGAGTCTGTTACCAAATTTTGGGGTTCGGGGAACCTTTCGAAAGCCCTGACGACTGCGTCCAACTCAGCAACCTGAGGCGATCCTTCCACCTCTTTGATGTCAGACTCTCACCGCTGAGTTTGGGGGTTTTTCCAAGACGCCCCAGACGCGTCAGTAAAAACTGTCAAGGCCTTTAGAGGTTCCTTGCTCCGAACACTTATTGTATTTAACTCCAATTGAATTTCTGAATTGAAAATTTTGTGGGCTGGCCTATGCAAGGAAATTTGGCCTGTGTAGCCCTCCAGAGCAAACTGCAATGCTTCACAATCTCGAAGCAGGCTCTCCAACATCACCTTAGTAATTTGGCCCGTTTTTGTCCTAATTGGCAAGTGGATGCAGTCGAAGTCACATCCTGATAACTCTCTGATCCGGATCCTAGCCTTCCGGATCAGTTCAGCCATCAGCTCTTGTGGCTGTGTCATCCTCTTGGACCGATGATGGCTGAGAAATACCCACTCTATGATTAAGAGGGGATCCCTCCGGTCCTGGTCCTTTTTGCTCTTCTTTTTGTTGTCTTCCCATTGGAAGACAACCCCGTGCAAGTGTGGCAGATTACCCAGGATGATGAATTTGAATGGCAAGTCAGGCCTATACCTGCTTGCCTGCCTGGTGGACATTAGATGTTGCACCCTCTCCAGAGCTGTTTGCGCCTCTGAGGTGAGTGTCCGGGGAGAACTAAGCTCCTCTCCCCCTTTTAGTAAATCAAAAAGGGGGCTAGGTCTTCATTGGACAGACCCAGCCACGGCCTCACCCAATTTAAAGACCCACACAGCTGGTGGACATCTGCCAGAGTCTTGATGTTGGTTTTAATAGCCAATTTTTGTGGCACAATGGTCCGCTTTGTAATCTCTAAGCCCAGGTACTTCCAAGGCGGCATCCAGAAAGTTTATTGGTCCTCTGAACGGGAGGGACCTCAACCCCCAGGGGGTGCCCAACTCAGCGCACCTGCCGATCTCGTGCAGGGGATTTTATGGGGGGGGGGGGGGAGACATGGGGGAGGAATACAGAACAACCAACCAGGGAAGGGGAGGGTGCGGCAAACAGAACGAGGGACACATAAGGGAACCAACTGTAACAGGGGAAGGGAGGGACTTCTTTCCCAGGACCAGTCACCTGGCCCCCTGGCTAGAACTTTCCAGAAGCCTGGGAGGGGTGCCAGAGTGACAGACAGGGTCCTGGGAGGAGGCAAAAATGACAGATAGGGTGATTTTAATAAAATGGGGGGGGGGGGGGGGGGGGGGCGCCAACTGGGGTACACCAAACTTAAAGAACTTAGAGGGGAGACCCGGGCTGAACCAAAGCAAACACACTCCCACACCCTTGGAATGGAAAATGCAACCCCCTTCCCTCAGAATTATTATAATTTTGAAATTAAGGGGCTTTCAGGCAATTATATGAAAAAAAAGAAGAACAGTTCTTTACTAGTATATATAACAAGGCAATAATACAGAAACACTAGCTTAAACTAACAGAGTCAGGATATGACCTGACACCCTTTCGGGCAGGGTGGTGGTATGTACTAGTTTGAAAACAAACCAGTGGGAGATCGCAAGTCAGAATTATAATTTAATAGGAAAATTAAAATAAATGCAATAGTACAAGAACACTGACAGAATCAGGATACAATCTGACACTCTCTTAGTCAGGATGGTGGTATCAGTCCAGATGAAGGGGTTCTGTTGAAGCAGCGATCCTGTAGAAGGGTCTGGTCTTCACCTGAAGGTCCAGTGGTAGCTCTTGTCCTCTGGGAATCCAGTAGATAGGGCTGACTGTGGTGTTCCAAACCTCAGATTATATCCAGGTAGGAATGCTTGGTTCCTTCCCCTGGGCGGAGCGTCTCACAATGGGATGATGTAATTTTATGAGTCATGCAGTGAGGCTGGATGGCCCATTAACAGAAGATATTTCACCAGAGGGAGTTATCAGGGATGTGTCATGGAAGAGACAAAAAACACTGCCCACCTGGTTTTAACAGATGGTGATGGAATACATACTTTTGGTTACATCTTACATTGTAATCTAAGACACCCTCCTTAGAAAAACTTAAATTTAGAGAAAGATTCTTTTTCACCTTTCACTGGTCTTCTTTCAAATGTATATGTCTGTCATGGTTTGACACTGGCCAAAGGCCAGACACCCAAAAAAGTCACTTATTCAGCCTCCCCTGCCACAGCTGGGCAGAGAGAAAAAACCGAACAAAGGGCTCATGAGTTGAGATAAGGATCAGGAGAAAACACCCCAAGGGCAAAAGAGGCTCAACCTAGAGATACAGAGTGAATTTATTACTAACAAAGTCAGAGGAGGATAACAAGAAGTAAAATAAGCCCTTAAAAAAGCCCTTTTCTTCCCCCAAATCCTCCCTCCTTCCCACTGAAAACACATGTGTCTTGGTTTGAAAGACAGGTGTCTGCCAAGGAAGGCAGGAGTCTCCCTTGAAATGGAAGAAAAAATAATTGCAACCCCCTTCCATCCGAATTATTATAATTTTGAAATCAAGGGGCTTTTAGGCAAAGATGTGGGAAATAGGAATAACAGTTCTTTACTATTATACATATATATGTGTATAACAAGGCAAACAAACAGCAATAACTATGGCAGTAACAGCAAACAATCACAAACCCAGTTCCAGCCTTCTCGGCTGTCAGGCCCTTTCCCCTTTGGTGCAGTTCTGGTTGCAGCCGTCAGGGGCGTTGGCGGCTCCCAGTGAGCAGGGCAGGTGTGATGGTTCCCCCCCGTGGCTGCAGGGGGCGCTCCGGAGCGAGCTCGGGGAGCACACAGCAAGGGCAGCTTGGGATCCTGGGGAGGGGTGGAACAAAGGCTTTACAAACCCCCAGGGCAGCTGATCCCGGTGTCTGGCTGGACCTTCAGGAACAGCAGGGATGAGCACAAATCCTGGGTGGCAGACGAGATGTATCGAACTCCGGAGCTGCAGTGGGAACCCCCCAGAGGTCTGGGCAGGCAGGGCGTGGCGGGGCTACAGAGTAGCAAAGGCTCAAAGCAACAGCAGGGGCAGGGCGGTCGCAGCCTGGCTCCCAGCAGGGCAGGGAAGGCGGGCTTGGGAATCCCCGGGTTTCTCCGGTAGAAGGAAGGCAGCCAAAAAAGCAGAAGTCTCCAGTGCTGACGAATTCCTTCCAGCCTCCCTCTCCATCCAAATGCTGGGAACTAACTGCCCACAAGCCCAGGTGAAAGAGAGTAGCCAGATGGACCCCTCCTTCTGTGGCCGGGTCTTTTGTTTTTCTTGAGCACCCAGTAATTTGTCCCCCTGGCAACATGTATGGGGAAAATTCTTTTAACAGAAAAAGAAAACAGAAGGGAAACTCCTAAAACTCCAACAACATGATACAGGGGGCTTAGGCTTTAAGGGTTAATTGCTGATTGTGGGAATCACTGGTATTGCTAAATTTTGCAGCTGCTTGCTAAACAATGTATATCGCTTGCTCAATACTTATTATGCTGGCTAGGTAAAAGGGAAGGATGCAGGGGAGGATAAGAGTAAGATGCCAAACCATTGATAAGAGGAAGAAACTGTGACCAAAAGATCCTGCTTTCGGACCCTGACACCAGCTTAAACCAGCCTTGAGGTTTGGACTTGGACCAGGAACTCAGTGAGCACACGCAAGGGGACAAGGTGAAAAGTTCAGCCCGGAAGAAGACTCATTTATTTCATCTTGAGACCCCTGCCCACAACCACCAGGAGGCACTGCGCAGGCGCAGGGCATATGGAAATTACTTTTGAGCTAATTATAATATGAAGCGGGGCTAGGCAGGGCTAGGTAATGTATATGTATAGGTGTATTGTGTAACCTAATGGATATGTAACTTGTAACTCGATATATACCAAGCTGAATACCGCAAACAGCGTGCATGTTTTTGGAGGAAAGATCCCCCATGCCACCTCAGCTGATTAAAACATACCTACTTTACAACTTTCGAGTTGTGGAGTCTTTTCTGCATATCACACAGTGAAACAGGGGAGTGGGGGTTTGGTCAGTTCGTCAGCCAAGTTCTTCCGTTGCTCAGGGAGAGGAATCCTTCCCCTGTTATGCTGTGGAGTCCATGCCACAGGAGACAGTTCTCCATTAACTTCTCCAGCATGGTTCCAAATCTCACAAGCAGCAGTCCGTCCAAAACTGCTGCGCCGTGGGTCACTCTTCCATGGGGTGCAGTCCTCCAAGGACAGGCTTCTCCAACCTGGAAGGAGGGGCCCCCTCTCTCCACTGGGTCTCCCACTGGATCACAGCCTCCTCCAGGCATCTACCCACTCCAGCGTGAGCACCTCCCCCATAGGCTGTGGGTGGATCTCTGCATCCCCCATGGATCCTCATGGGCTGCAGGGGGACAACCTGCTTCACCATGGTCTTCACCATGGCCTGCAGAGGAATCTCGGCTCCGGCGCCTGGAACACCTCCTCCCCCTCCTTCTCCACTGACCTTAGTGTCGCCATGTTGTTTCCCCTCACATGTTCTTACCTCCTCCTCTTTTCTGACTAGAAGAAAATCTGTGTGCCCTATGTTTTGATTTTCTTCTTAAATATGTTATCACAGTGGCATTACCAACCTCTCTCATTGGCCCAGGCTTGGCCAGCGGCATGTCCATCTTCAGAGCCATCAGGGATTGGCTCTGCTGGACATGATGGAAGCTTCCAGCATCTTCCTCACAGAAGCCACCTCTGTGGCTCCCCCACTACCAAAACCAAGCCGTGCAAAACCAATACAGAAGGAAAGTTAAGAGCTGACCTAGTGAATGTAACACTGGGGGGAGGAAGTGAGGAAATGAGTGTGTGAGATAATCAAGTAGGGTAAAAGCTCTAATCTTTTTGGTTCTTAAATAAACCCTAGTATCCAGATACACTCTGCATTCTCATTTACTCTGTTTTACCTGTGACACCCTGCCAGAGGATGAGCCCATGGAAGTAGGTGCCATCTAGCCACAACCCTCATCCCAAGAGTAAGAACACAGATGGAAGGAAGTGATATGCTTTTACTGTGGTGCAAAAGGCCACCATGTTGTCATTTAGCCCAACAAACTTCCTACCCTGACCCTTGCAAAGGCCTTTTCTCCTCTTAGTTTTATTAGAATTGGTCAAAATGCTAGAGGTAAAGACAATCCCTGTAGAAAAATGTTCCATGTTTTCTTTCCCCTCATACCCTAACCTATGACACTGTGGCATCCAGGTTGCCACAAAACAACAGAACGGGCAATCTTTGGGGAGGTTTCTTTTCAGCTCCCCTCTCACTCTCTTTTATTCTTTTTTGGGGAAGAGGGGGGAAAAAATGACAAAAGTTTCTCAAGTGATATTTTTTTCTTTTTTTCAATGTGTCACTCTTAAAAGTCTTCCTCAGTTTTGGAACCATCACCAAGTGACAAAAGAAGAATGGAAAATAAACTCAGATGTCACAAATGGTCAGAGGTTTGGAAAGTCCTGGACAAAGGGTCATATACACTTGTTCTGTTCTTATCCCCTTCTTTCGACATCCACTTCTGGTAACTGTCAGTCAAAGGATACTAGGTGGGCCTTAGGTCTAACCCAGTATGGGTGTTATCATGTTTTCAATCAGTTGAATAAATGGGGAAATGGTGTCTTGGTTTGAAAGACAGGTGTCTGCTAAGGAAGGCAGGAGCCTCCCTTGGAATGGAAAATGTGACCCCCTTCCCTCCGAATTGTTATAATTTTGAAATTAAGGGGCTTTCATGCAAAGATAAGAGAATAGGAATAACAGTTCTTTACTAGTATATATAACAAGGCAAACAAACAACAATAACAATGGCAGCAACAACAAACAGAACCAGAACCCCAGTAACAGCCTTATTGGCTGCAAACACTTTCCCCTTTGGTGTAGTGATGGTCACAGCTGGCAGGGGCGCTGGCAGGCTCCCAGTGGGCAGGGCAGGTGCGATGATTCCCCTGTGGCTGCAGGGGGCGCTCCAGTGCGAGCTTGGGGACCATGAGGCAATGGCAGACTTGACCGAAACGTGAAGGGATGGAAGAAAGGCTTGCTTTACAAACCTCCCAGGGGCAGCTGATCCCAGTGCCCCAGCAGGACTCCTGGAAGCAGCAAGCTGGTACAGCAGGAATGAGCAAAAATCCCGGGGTGGTTGATGAGATGTATCAAACTCCACAGCTGTAGCAGGAACCGCAGGAACTACGGGATGTCTTGGCAGGCAGGGAGTGAGGAGTGACAGTGTAGCAAAGACTTGGAGCAGTGGCAAAGAAGCGGTGAGGGTGGGGTAGCAGTGGCCCGGCTCTGAGTAGGGCAGGGAAAGGCGAGCTCAGGATCCTGGGGATTTTCCCCTGAGGCACTAGAGCAGATGGTGAAAAGTCCCTTTTGGCGAGGTAGGGTGTTAATAAGGTCCCAGTTTAGCATAGTTTGGGTTTTTAGTTAGAGGGCTCCAGCCACAGAAGTGATTCTCTTGCAAAGAGGTGCTTACAGCTTCCTCTATGACCCAACAGAACCAATCAACTGGCTAGTTTGAATATTGGCAACTTTTTTAAGCCACTTAAGAAGCTTGACACGCCTCTGTGATCCACATTTGAGAACGAACAAACCCCGGGAAAGCTCTCTTGCTTCTGGCTTTTGGACAGGTAACTGGGACTTGCGGCGCAGCCCAGCAGGGCTGGGTCAGGCCCTGCTCGGCCTGGCCTAGCCAGGCCGGCCGCGGCGCGGCTTGGCTGAAGATCTCAGCTTTCTGCTCGCTGGACACCTGGAACAGCCCTCAGTGCGGGCCGGGCCGGTTGGGAGGTGACCGCTCCCAGGGCTGTGCATCCCTGTTCCATCCACAGCCCTGCTCCATGCAGGCGGCCCAGCGGGGTGGCTCGTCCAGGCCTGTCCCCCCCCCTCCACTGTGGCCAAAAATTTATCTGAGGCTGCCACCTGGCAAAGACCATGTGACAAACAGTGAGAGGCAAATTCCAGCTGCAAGGCTCAGGTGAGATTAACCCTTTTAGTGCTGTAAGTTTCCTCCAGAGCAGATGAAGCCTGCAGACATCAATCCTCTCCCAGGTGAGAGGAAAGGGAAAGGTGAAGGCACATGAAGAAAACACCATAAAGACACCAAAGTCAGTGAAGAAGGAAGAGCTGAAACCCTGAGGGAGGAGAAAGAGGAGATGCTTCAAGGTTAGAAGCTGAAATTCTGTTGCAAAGCTACGGTGATGGACTATGATATATCAGAGTACCTGCTGTAATTTCATGAAAGCATGGGGGTGGAGCGTTCAAACTGCAATTGTGAGCAAAAGTACCTGTGCTGAAACAAGCAAATGTTGAAGTAGCTGTGATTTCATGAGAAGCTTGAACAGAGAGAGATGAAAGTGATGAAGACCCTTGCTCCAAGGGGAGGAGGAGGGCCTCTGTTCCTAGAGATGAAGATGCTCCCTGTCATGGGTTAGCAAGCATAGTCCTGGAAGTGATGTTCTTGCAAAGGGGTGCTTACAGCTTCCTCTATGACCTGACAGAACCTATTAACTGGTTGGTTTGAATATTGACAACTTTTTAAGCCACTTAAAATTTTGACCGCCTCTGTGATCCACACTTAAGAATAGACAAACCCCGGGCAGAGCTTGCTCTCTTGCTTCTGGCCGGGGGACAGGTAACTGGGCTGGGCCCGTGCGGGGGCCCAGAGGGCCCTGCCGGGCCCTTCCGGGATCCGCTCGGGCTGGGCCTGGGCTGGGACACAGCCATCCTGGAGCCAATGGGCCCTGTTCCACCTGCCACACACACACACCCCTCCCCCCCCTCCCCCCCATCCCTGCTACATGCAGACGAAGCGGCCTTGCTCCCCCTCTCCAGTGCAGCCATGATTCAGCTGAAGATGTCTGCTGCCTGGCAAAGATCATGTGACCAACAGAGATAAGTGACATTCCAGCTGCAAGGCCTGGGTGAGATTAACCCTTTTTGTGCTGTAAATGCTGCAGACATTAAGTAAAGAAAGAAGAGCTGAAATCCTGAGGGAGGAGAAAGAGGAGATGCTTAAAGCTGAAAATCTGTTGTAAAACTATGGTGGTGATAAACTATGATATATCAGAGTACCCGTTGTAACTTCATGAAAGCATGGGGGGTGGAGCATTCAATTTGTACTTGTGAGCAAAAGCACCTGTGCTGAGATAGGCAGATGCTGAAGCAGCTGTATTTTGATGAGAAGTTTGAACAAGGAGAGATGGAAGCAATGAGGACCTTTGCTCCAAATTGGAAGGAGAAGACCTCTGTTCCTACAGATGCTCCCAGAGATAGTCTTAGAAATGAAGATAATGAGGACCCTTTGCTCCCAGGGAAAGGGGGGAGGGCCTCTGTTCTTAGAGATGAAGATACTCCCAAAGATGGGTGAAAAGAACCGTTGTTTCTGAAAGGCTCAACCTTAAAATTGTACCCCAGTAGCTCAAGAGTGGACCCTCGAAAGCAGTTGTGGGAAAAGCTGCAAGTTGTAGGAAGGGACTCTCACATGATGAGAGCAGAGAACCAACCCGGGTGGCTGTGTCATTGTGATACTTGAAGCCATGAGAGAATTTCTTGTGGAGATGGTCTCCATAGCATGAGCAAGAGAGACTCCTCTTCCTAAATGAACTGAACAAGGTTATTATGGAAGTGGTAAACAGACTGAACATCTCAAGGGTTGTCTTTTACATTGTCAGTGGGAGAAGGGAGGAAGGTGGGGGGAGGAGAAGTGTTCTGAAGGTGTGGTATGATTTTATTTTGGTTTTTTTCCCCTTCTTTTAGGTCTATGAATAAAATTCTATATATTCTTTCAAGTTTTGTGCCTGCTTTGCTTTCCTCCTAATTCTTCTCTCACAGAAGGTAAACAGTAATGAGTATTTTGGGCCAAACCACTACACTAAATTGGTGTTTCCGCCTGGTTACGAACTGAACCCGCTACACTCCCAGAGATAGGTGAAGAGAACCTTTGCTTCTGAACAGCTCATCCTTAAAATGGTACCCCAGTAGCTCAAGATTGGACCCTCGAAAACTGTTGTGGGGAAAGCTGTAAGTCGAAGGAAGGGACTTTCACATGTGAGCAGAGAACCAACACGGGCAGCTGTCTTGCTGTGACATTGAAGCCATGAGAAAACTGTTTGTTGTGGAGATGTCTCCATAGCATGAGCAAGAGAGACTCCTCTCCCTAGTGAACTGAAAAAAGCGATTATTATAGAGGTGGTAAACTGACTGAACATCTCAAGGGTTGTCTTTTTATGTTGTCAGTGGGAGAAGAGAGAAAGGTGGGGGGAGGAGAAGTGTTCTGAAGGTTTAGTCTGATTTTTTTTCCTTTCTTTTAGGTCTGTTAATAAACTTCTTTATATTATTTTAAGTTTGGTGCCTGCTTTGCTTTCTCCTATTTCTTATCTCACAGAAGGAAAATAAGTAAGTAATGGATATTTTGAACCAAACCACTACAGGGGATAAACATAAAAAGCAATTTTTGTAATTAATTTTGTAATCACTTTTAGTTTTATAAAACTAAATCATCTTCCATTTTGAAACTTGTGGAACTCAAAAGCTTTGAGCTTTTTCAAGGATTTAATTTTTAATTCTGACTTGTTCTATCATAATTCTACTCGATTTATATGTCGTAAAATATGCTTAGCAGTTTGAAAATTTTCCTGTGTGGAAAAACAATTGAGTTTGCATTCAAAAAGACAGAAAAAAAAGCTTTTCATCTGAAAATATGTTTGGTTGTTTCTTCTGTTTTGTTGTGCTTGGTGCTGTGCATGGAAAGAGTGAGCATGTCAATATCTTGCTGTTTGTTATCTTCACATTGCGGTTTGAGATTTGGTGATTTCAGTTGAAATTCAGTGGGTGTATAGGGTAGGAATCACCTGTTCTATTTACACAATAAAATGTGGGACATCTAGTCACTCCAAGCTCCTTTTCCAAATCAGCAGCACCCCTAAAGAGTGATGTATGACACAAGATGACTATCTAAGGTAGATCAGATGGCTCACCCTGTTGAACAGCCCATATTTCTCCAAGACGGCTAGCTCAGTATTAGGGCTTGTCGCGGGTTGGGTTTGTAACGGGCAGAAACACCATTTAGTGTAGTGGTTTGGTCTAAAATACTCATTACTGTTTATCTTCTGTGAGATAAGAATTAGGAGAAATGCAAAGCAGGCACCAACTTGAATGAATATAAAGAAGTTTATTAACAGACCTAAAAGAAGAAAAGAAAAAAAATTATACCACCTTTAGAACTCTCTTCCTCCCCCCACCTTCCTCCCTTCTCCCACTGACAATGTAAAGACAACCCTTAAGATGTTCAGTCTGTTTACCACTTCCATAATAACCTTGTTCAGTCCATTTAGAAAGAGAAGTCTCTTTTTGCTCATGCTATGAAAACAGTATCACACCGAGACAGCCACCCACTTCCAAATATTGTTCAGTCCATTTAGGAAGAGGAGTCTCTCTGCTTACGATGTGAGTCCCTTCCCCCGACTTGCAGCTTTTCCCGCAACTGCTTTCGAGGGTCCACTCTTGAAAGTTTTCTGGGGTACAATTTTAAGGTTGAGCTGTTCAGAAACAAAAAAAACAGAGGCCCTTCTCCTTCCCTGGGAGCAAAGGGTCATCTTCATCTTTAAGACTGTCTCTGGAAGCATCTCTAGGAATTGAGGTTTTTCTCCTTTCCTCTTTGGAGCAAAAGTCCTCATCTGGTTCATCTGGTTCATCTCTCTCTGTCCAAACTTCTCATGAAATTACAGCTGCGGCAGCATCTGCCTATTGCTTATGACTTGAACACTCCACCCCCCATATCTTCATGAAATTACAACAGGATACTCTGATATATCATAGCTTCACAACAGACTTTCAGCTTTAAGCATCTCCTCTCTCTCTTCCCTCAGGTTTTCAGCTCTTCACAGCAATAAAAGGGTTAATCTCACCTCGGCCTTGCAGCTGGAATGTGGCTTATCGCAGTTGGTCACCTGACCTCTGCCGGACAGAGGTGCCGCTTTGCTGAATCTCGGCCGCAGTGGAGAGGGGGGGTTCCGAGCCGCTCCAGCTGCCCACGGCAAGGCAGTGGGGGAGGAGTTCCAGAGCTGGAACAGGCCCATCGGCTCCCGGCTGGCCGTGGCCCGGCCCGGCCTGGCCCAAGCAGGGCCTGGCCGGGCCTGCTGGCCCCCGCACGGGGCCTGCAGCCACCTGTCCCAGCGCCGGAAACGAGAGAGAGCTGGGGTGGGAGTTTGTCTATTCTTAAGTGTGTATCACAGAGGCGGTCACAACTTTAAGTGGCTTAAAGAATTGTCCATATTCAAACTGGCCAGCTGATAGGTTCTATCAGGTCCCAGAGGAAGCTGTAAGCACCCCTTAGCAAGGATATCCCTTCCGGGACTATGCTTGCTAACCTATGACAGGGCTGCAGGCAAATGACTATACCACTGACTAGTCCCTGGCCTGAGGTTAATCTAACTCAACAGGGCATGGAAAACTACTGGCCACAACATGAGAAATTGCTGGACGTGACAGATAACTGTCAAAACACTGAGTGCAATAACAGGCTGCCATTGCTCTGACCAACGTTACCGGGGACTCCCACTCACATACCCTCTGCTCACTGGTCCAGCAGCTCCATATAGGTTGAGAACCAGACTACATGTTCTTGCCTAAGCTATGTTGCTGGTATACTTTCCTCCAGTCCTGTCCCTTGTCATTCCTGACATGTTGATAGGACTTATCAGATTGACCTCAGACCTGACTTGCTACCTCAGCTGTGTCTGATGGTTGTTGGACCTGCTTGCTATCACCATCCCTGCTCTGCTCACCCTGCTCAGACACCATGGTGTTGTGCCCTTCTTGGTTAGGTCACTGCCCCTGCCTGCACTGTGGTTGCCTTTGTGTCAGAACCAAATATACTCTCACCAGTTTCTTTTAGTTATTCCACATGAAGAGGGTTTAATATTTACTATCAGATTTACTTATTTGTAGGCATTTGACATCACATGGGATTTTTGATTTAGCAGAGTGATACAGCAGCATAGTGAAATCACAGCACCAACACACTATAGCAATTGCAACATATAGTTGGATCACAATACAAACATGATTCCTGTTACCAATATCTGTATGCTCACCATCATGACACTAAGCATCCCCAGTTGCCAGGAAGGAATACAATACGTGGGTTGAAGCCAGCTCAAGCCTGTTGCTCTCTTCAAAGTTCACCTTGTTGGTTGTCCAGATTTTATGTTCTATATTGGTCTGAGTCACATATACACTTCCCCCATGGTCTGTCTGGCTGTACTAGTTTGAAAACAAACCAGTGGGAGGCACCAAGTCAGAATAACAATTTAATAGGGAAATTATAAAAATATAAAAGCAGAAAACACTGGTTCAAACTGACAGTCAGGATACAACCTGACACCCTGTTAGTCAGGGTGGTGGTAGCAGTCTGATAAAATGGTGGCTGCAGTCCTCCTGAAGTGGTGGATGTGGTTCTGTTGGAGCGGTGATCCTGTAGAAGGGTCCACTCTTCCTCGGAAGGTCCAGTGGTGGCTATGTAGCTCCTGTCCTCTGGGAACCCAGTGGAAAGGGTTGTCTGTGGTGTTCAGAATCTAAGATTTTATCTAGGATGGAATGCTTGGTTCCTCCTTCTGGGTGGAGCATCTCACAATGGGATAATGAGTCATGAGGCAAGGCATTGATTGGGCTCATTAACAGAAGATAGTCTGGAGGGAGTTATCTATGAGTCATGTGGCAGGGCATTGATGGCCAATTAACAGAAAGATAGTCCAGAGGGAGGAGGCAAGGAAACACTGCCCCACCTGGTTTCAACAGCTCATGAGGATGGTAATAGAATACACTTCGACCCAGGACACTGTCTTAGGAAGATAATACTCTCTAGTGATTATTTTAGGGGAGGCCATTTACATAACCAGTTGACCCACTCAACTAATACAGCTGTTTATCTAAAACAGTCCCCTTTGGGTTGAGAGAAGTTCAGCTTTCTTTACAATAGGTGTGGTCACTTCCTATATTATTTTCTGAGCTTCATGAATGCATCAGCCTTGCCTATCTTCTCTGAGCCTTCTTCCATTGTAGGGGTTTGTCAATCGGTCACACCTTGGTTCTCGGCTCACCTTCCCTCGTGCAGCAGTTCTCCTCTTGCTGCTCCTTGACAGTTAGCTCAGGCCTTGTTAGCTGAAGCCCTGAGCTGAGTGCCATGGAGTCTAGCTCTCAGGCTGGAGAGGGGCTTGGCCCCATGGCACTCCCACAGCTCCAGGCTGACTTCCAAATCCTGCAAGAAGCTGTAATCAGCATGCAGAAGCAGGTTACAGCCTGTCCCTGTCCCTGCCCCTCACCTCCCCAAACCTTTCAATGGGCATCAGGTGAGAGTATGGGGATTTATTTGTGAGGTACAGCTAATCTGTACTGCTTATACAACAGAAATTAGCCGCACAGCATTAATAATATCCCAGCTCTAAGGGATCGCCCTAGAGTGCATCACCCCCTATATGGAGCGCAATGACAGTGCTCCAGGACCCTGATAATTTCTTCATTGCTCTGGAACAGTTTTGGGGGAGACTGAAGTCATGCAGCTGAGGCTGCCTTGCTGGAGCTCTGGCAAGGGAGTCAGTCAGGCACGAACTACACAATTCAATTCAATTCTTCATATAGTTGGCCATGGAAACTGGGTGAGAGGAACCAAGCCCTTATGGCCTGTTACAGATCAGGACTTACTGAGGCTCTCAAAGATGAGCTGGCCAGGGCTGAGCCATCCCAGAGCCTGGGGCAGCTGTCAGACCTGGATATCGCTCTGGAGAAGTGCCGGAACACACCAGAGAGAGTGCACCTCCACATTTTGCTCCACCTGCCCTACTATCCCCAGAGGAGGAGACCATGGAGATAGGCAAAACCCAACCTCACCTCAAGAGTGAGAACGCAGGTGGAAGGAAAGGATATGTTTCTATTGTGGTGAGAAAGGCCATTGTGTTGCCACTTGCACCAACAAATCCTCTACCCTAACCACTGTAAAGGGAGTGTGGTCAGGGGCATCTGTACAAGGTGAGGGGTATTGTGAGTCCAGGATCATCATCCTCCCAGGTGGGCACACCATCTAAACTACTGCTCTGGTAGACTCAGGACCTCCCATTGGTTTATGGCCTCTGAATCTGAAAAGAGTGCCCAGCCCTGACCCATCCCAAGCACAGTCATTGCTATAAGATGGGAGGAGAACCTGAGATTGGGGGAGGGAGGGGCATCAATCATGAGACTTTTCCTCTTTGGGTAGCCATGGCACCTGGACACCGAGATTTTTGCCCTTCCTCATCCTGCACACACCCCTCTTTCTAGTCATCCTCAGGCTGCCCTGGTTGTGGAAGCAGAACCTATCATTAACTGACAATTGGTCTTCTTGGACTTTCCTATGGAAGGGGGATATTCAGAGCCTGAAGACAAAATCTGGCCCTGGGATTCTCTTGGGGCTGTCACTCCTGCCACAGCACCCTCTGTGACTTGACCCAGAGACTCCCATGTTCCTGGCTCTACGTCATGTGAGCAGTTGTCCAACTTGAATATGCCTCTGCCTCAGTCACTGTATCCCTCGTTCCCAACAATGTTCCTAGATGAGTACAGTGACTTTGCAGATGTCTTGGAAAAGAAGGGGGTGGAAACACTGCTGCCCTATTGCTTGTATGTTTACATGATTTTTTTTATATGGAAGGAGAGGGGCATTAAGGAGGGGAATCCACACAGCAATCTCTTGGCAAAGTGGCTTGGATACCAACAGCTGTTAAGAAAGAAATGGGAATACAAATAGTGGGCATTAATATAATACACAAACCTGTTTGAGAGTGTTTGTCCAAAAGCAGATGAGGTTGAAGAGGAAGTCTGCTTAAGATGACCATGAGTCAAATTAAGGAGTAACCAGTAAACTAGAAAGAATTTTGAAAAAAGGCATCACCTCTAAAAGAATTATTAAAGAAGCATGAAAATTTGTAACAGTGGACAGAAAGAAGTGGAAACAAAGCTGGAATCAAACCTGGTTTGATGCTGCCAAAAGTCACCCTGCAGACATCATGACCTCGACCTAAGCCTGACAGAGCAGCTTCCCTGTGGGATGCTATGAGTAGCCTGCATTCTAGCTAGCACACTGATGGTAGAGTGCATGCAGCAGGTAGGGACCCACACCTTCAGGGTGTATTTGTGACCTCATGGGGTGCTCTCTCACCAGGAATATAGGGAGCAGCATGGCTTCACATAAAGCTGGATCACCCATACCTACCACAGGAAGCGTGTGCAAGTAGAGGTACCCACACTCCCAAGAGAAGATGTGTGTATACCTGTGTGAATGTAGGAGGAGGGGATTAGAAGTTCTTGGGGTTACAGAAGGGTGTTTAAAAATTTGCAATTGTTTATTAATATTTCGTGTGTAGTATTGTGCTTTATCTGTTGAATTCCTGATGTTGATCCTGAATGTATAGCTCACTGATTAATGGCTAATTAAGTCATTAATAAATCAATAAACCATTTGCATCCAGATTTGATTTCAGCTACGTGTGTTAACCAGCATTTTTCCTGCAACAGAAGTATGAGGGCAGTGAAAACAAGGGTGAAGACATTGGAAAAGGAGTAATTTATGCAAATCATGGGATCAGGGCTGTCTAGAGGCACCTGCCGGAAAGCCCTGTGCTGGATCACTGCAGCCTAAATCAAGATGTTAAACAAGTCCCATTGTTGTGATCATGCCATGCAAATCAAACCTTCTTCTCTGGTTAGGGGAATGGGAGTGAAGGGGAGCTGCTTTCCCTAACTAGCAGGAGAACACTGACAGGATGGGTCAAGCATCCTGATATTGCCATATCAGTGCTTGTTGTAGTCATGATAGCATTTTGCTAATCAATGCCTAACATCTGGCATAGTTGGCAGGATCCTGATCTGAAGTCAGCAGAGTAGGGAAATTGATGGAGAGGTATGTGCAGGAAGGGAGGGCGGCATGGACAAATCCTGAGCTACAATCCTCCTGGATGAAATGGAGAACTTGGATGGGCAACATAGTCACTAACTACTCTAAGAATGAGAAATTACCTAAGGCCCCCCCCAGTCCCACAGCCTGCAGCTCTGACTCCTTGGATTCCTGATAGGACCTGTTGCTGTCACCACACTGCCTCTAGTGATGTGGGACTGTGCCCTGCTGGTGAGGTCATTGCTTGGCCTGTGTTGTGGCTGCCCTCAGCTTCTGGCTTGTCTTCCTTGAAGGAGCAGTCCTGCTCTTGCTGCTCCCTGAGAAGTGTTTCAGTACCTAAGGCAGTCTCTTAAAGGTTAAAAAGTGACCCCACTTGATGAATAGGTAGTCTAAATGATTGTTTTGAAGTAGGCAGGGCTTTAGCAATGATAAAGAATGCCCATTCATGTCATCGTGCCATTACACAATAGGTTACGTATATGACCAGTTCTGCTCCATCTCATTTGTTAACTGAGACAGGCTATGAAATTCTCAGGGAATGGTAAGAGTGACTCCTTTGGGAGAGAGGGCAAGCTGGGAGACAAGGGTGACAGCAAGGGAGGCCAGGGCAGTGACCTCACTTACAAGGTATGCAGCCCCACTCTCAGGGCGCAGTGGGGTCTGGCTGCTCCCTAAGGCAAGAGGAGCCAGGAGCTGAGAATAATAACAAGGCCAGCAGAAGCAGTGCCTTGCCAGCAAGGGCCCAGTCCCACAGTACCTGTGAGGCAAGCAGGGCAGGCCCAGGGATGGTAGCCGGATTCAACCAAGAGTCACAATTGCCAGGCAAGTCTGTGGTGATGAGGCAGGCCAGAGGCCAGGCCTCTGACTGTCCCCAGATCAGGGTTTGCGTCAGTGGGGCCTATGGTCTGGTACAGTCATGGCTGTGGTGCAGTTGTAGCTCAGGTGGGGGGCAGCTGCTAGACCCTCAGCTTAAAAGCAGCTTTCAAGGGAAGTAGAGGTGGGTCTGGATGAGGCCTCTGAGCAGAGCTACCTTACAGTACCCTCCCCAATATCACCAGAGAGAAGGGAGGGGGGGACTTCCCTCAGCTGTGCTATATCTAAGTTGGCCCTGAGCCCAGGCAGCCAAACCTCCAGCAAGAGGGGCTGCTCTCAAGGCCCTTAAACCCACAGTACCTACCTGGGTGAAGAGAGCAGAGCAGGTCCTGTGACAGTAACCAGGGTCAGACAACAGTCCAGGTGGCCAAATGAGTTCATAGTTATCATTGAATAGTTTGGACTGGAAGGGACCTTTAAATGTCATTTAGTCCAACCCTCTGCAGTGAGCAGGGACATCTTCAACCAGGTCAGGTTGCTCAGAGCCCTGTCCAACCTGACTTTGAATGTTTCTAGGGATGAGTGTGGTAAATGGGCAGAATTGTACAGTGTTGCTTTAAGATGGTTAAGAATTAATGAGGCTGATTGAGAAAAACATGAGCTGGGCCCCTTGCTTTTCTTGCAGCTGGCTAGAGCAGGGCCTCACAGCTGAAGGATGTCTGGAGTGAAGTGAAGGCCTCAAGGCCCAATGTTTCAGTGAGGCACAGAAGAGCACCTGCGTCTCTGTACCAGTTATTGGCCTCGCTCCCCTTCACCGTGCAAAACAAGCTTTGTTGTAAATCTGGTCCATTAATAGATAAGGATGCATACAGAGACTATCTGGCGAAGGTCAGACAGCCTTTACTTGAACATGCCTCTGCCTTGGTCACTGGATCCCTCGCTCCCAATGATGTTCCTAAATGAGTACAGTGACTTTGCAGATATCTTTGAGAAGAAGGTGGTGAAAACTGCTGCCCTATTGCCTGTATGTTGGAGTTTTAGTTTAGTCCTAGTTTTTTTTTCTGTTAAAGGAATTTTTTCCCATAGCATGTTGCTAGGAGATAAATAGCCATACTTAAGAAAGACAAAAGGGCCCGGCCAGGCTTTTGTTCTCACCTGGCGGGCAGTTCAGTTCGCTCTCAGCGTCTGGAGGGAGAAGGTGCAGAGAGAGGAGCTGCTGGTTCCCGTTTTCGGCGTCTTTCCTTTCTGCTGGAAACAACACCGGGAATCCCAAAGCTGCTTTCCCTGCCCTGCTGGAGGCTGGGGCTGCGGCCGCCCTACTCCGCTGCTGTTTCGAGCCTTCGCTACGCTGTAGCCGTGCTTACCCTGCCTGCCTGGACCCCCGGGGGGTTCCCCTTTTGGATACATCTCGTCTGCCACCCGGGATTTGTGTTTGTGCCTGCCGCTCCAGCCTACCAGTCCAGCCTGCTGTTTCCGGGAACCCGGGACCAGCTGCCCAGGGGTTTGTGAAGCTCCTTTGTTCCATCCTTCCCCGGGATCCCAGGGCATCAGAGCAGCCGCGTGTTCCCCGAGCTCGCTCCGGAGCGCCCCCTGCAGCCGCGGGGGAACCATCGCACCTGCCCTGCTCACCGGGAGCCGCCAGCGATCCCTGCCGGCTGCGAGCGGAACTGCACCCAAGGGGAAATAGCCTGACAGCCGAGAAGGCTGGGACTGGGTTTGTGATTGCTGTTACTGTCATAGTTGTTGTTGTTTTGTTCGACTGGTTATATATCTTCCTATCTATCTATCTATATATATATATAGTAAAGAACTGTTATTCCTATTTCCCACATCTTTGCCTAAAGACCCTTGATTCCAAAATCATAACTCAGAGGGAAAGGGGTTACATCTGCCACTCCAAGGGAGGCTTCTGCCTTCCTTAGCAGACACCTGTCTTTCAAACCGAGACAGATTTTGGCGCCCAAGTGGGGCCTGAGGGCATTAAGAGAGAGAGGTGAAAAAGGAATAACAGTTCCTGGATAACTTAATTTGGTGTGTTGGATATAGGAACCTTGGTAGGCAGCACTATGTGGTCTACTTTGCCCTGGTTCGGGTGGCATGTGGTCGTGGCTATATTCTTCCCCTTTGCAGCTCCTTACTTGAATATGGGTCCTCTGACTAAGGCTACCATTGCTGTTATCCAGCTTGTGCTATGGGTCGAGAAGGTGAGGAATTCATGGGTTTTTAACTTCCTCCGGAATGTGGGCACGTGGATAAATGGCTATCACACACTGAGCGCATGTTTTTGGGGTTATGTTAACAATGGTACCTTCTGTGAGGAAATGACACCAGGGGAAGTTTTCCCCCAACCCCTCAACCAGTTCTTTGGACCCACCCCATCAATTTTCGAAGGGTTTAGATTCCCTCTGAATACTAACCACCTGCTGCTGGTAGGCCTACTCTATTTAGCATTCAAGGATAAGTTGAGATTGGCTTGGATAACTACCCAGACACCAGCCCCAGAGACTAGAGATCCTGCCCCAGAGCCTGATCCTGCCCCGGAACCTGACACGGCCCCAGACACTAGAGATCCTACCCCAGAGCCTGATTCAGCCCCAGAGCCTGACACAGCCCCAGACACTAGAGACCCTGCCCCACAGCCAGATACCGCCCAACAGCCCACCTCAGAAATGGACTACCCGAAATGGGTGGGGGTACTGGCGAAAGGGATGCAGGAGATGTGCCAGGAGATGGGCCAGGTGCGCAAGGAGATATGCCAGGAGATGGGCCAGGTGCGCAAGGAGATGTGCCAGGAGATGGGCCAGGTGCGCCAGGAGATGGGCCAGGTGCACCAGGGGATATGCCAATTGCTAAGGGAATACACCTCCTCAGCTAGTGAAAAAACCTCTCCCTGCCCCAAAAAGGGTGAGTCTGACGGTGCAGCAGTGGAACCCACGGATGTTACAACCACCCAGGTTTCAGCTGAACCCCAAGGACAAGTACAGCCAGCAGCAGTCGCCCCTGTGCAAAGGAGGAAGTGTAAGACCAAATCAGTATGACCAGTTAATGATGATGGGGAACCAGGGCCCTCACAACCAGCAGGTGAGCCAGAGCCAGAAATCATCATTGAGTCCCTCTCGTACGACAGTCTCCGTGGTATGCGAGATGACATTGTGCGAAGGGGGCGTGAGCCTTATACCACCTGGCTGCTTCGGGTTTGGGACCTTATGGGCACAAGTGTGCAACTGGATAGTGGTGAGGCAAGGTATCTGGGATCGTTGACCCAGGACCCAGGTGTGAACCAGGTATTTGTGAGGGAGCCAGGACCCCTTTCTCTCTGGGATCGGCTCTTAATGAGTGTGAGAGAAAGGTTCATTCACAAAGAGAGAATGCAAGAGTACCATCATAGAATGCAGTGGAAGACACTCGAGGAAGGGATCCAGCAGCTAAGAGAGGTGGCAGTATTAGAGGTACTCTTTGGGAGGGATGGACAGCACGGTAATGACCCCGATAAGGTCAGGTGCACAGGACAGATGATGTGGAACCTGGCAAGACTAGGGCCATCGCAATACACCACCTTCATTGCAACCATTGATGCTGACAATAACCGAGAAACAGTGGGCTCTGTTGCCAACAAGCTCAGGAATTATGACAGTATGGTCAATGGTCCACTGAAAACTCATGTCTCTGCTGTGGTCCAGGACCTCAAAGAGGAGATAAAGGAGATAAGGGAGGAGATGAGGAAGGTCAGTGTGGCACCAGTGCGAGTCACAGGCCCCCAGGTCAGAGCCCGTCGTCCCCCTGCGAGAGAGAGAGGGTACACCCCACGAGCTGAGCTGTGGTTTTTCCTGTGTGAGCATGGGGAAGACATGAGAAGGTGGGATGGGAAACCCACTTCTGTCCTGGCAGCGCGGGTGCGTGAACTCAAGGAGGGAGGCACTAACCGAGGGGGTTCCGCTAAGGTGAGAGTAGCCTCAGCCTCCCGTGACCGAGCTGCCAGGTATTACAGACGGGAGGATGATATGTCAGATCCCCTCGAAGGTACCTCTAGTATGTATGCCCAGGGAAAGAATGATAACCAGGGCTAGAGGGGCCCTGCCTCTAGCCAGGAAGAGGCACGGGAGAACCGGGTTTTCTGGACGGTGTGGATCCGATGGCCTGGCACATCAGAGCCACAAAAATATGATGCATTGGTTGATACTGGGGCACAGTGTACTTTAATGCCATCGGGACATGTGGGGGCAGAACCTGTATCCATTGCTGGGGTGACTGGGGGATCACAGCAGTTGACCCTTTTGGAAGCTGAGTTGAGCCTGACTGGGAAGGAGTGGCAAAAGCATCCAATTGTGACCGGTCCAGAGGCCCCATGTATTCTGGGCATAGACTTCCTCCGGAATGGTTATTACAAAGACCCAAAGGGACTCAGGTGGGCGTTTGGGATTGCTGCTGTGGAGGCAGAGGGCATTAGGCAGTTGAACACCCTGTCCGGACTGTCTGAGAATCCTTCTGCAGTTGGGCTCCTGAAAGTGGAAGAGCAACGAGTGCCAATTGCCACCTCAACAGTGCACCGCCGGCAGTATCGGACAAATCGAGATGCTGTGATTCCCATCCACAAGATGATTCGTGAGCTGGAGAGCCAAGGGGTGGTCAGCAAGACCCACTCACCCTTCAACAGCCCCATTTGGCCTGTGCGCAAGTCTGATGGGGAATGGAGATTGACTGTGGACTATCGTGGCTTGAATGAAGTGACTCCACCGCTGAGCGCTGCTGTGCCCGACATGTTGGAGCTCCAGTATGAGCTGGAGTCCAAAGCAGCAAAGTGGTATGCCACTATTGACATTGCCAATGCATTTTTCTCCATTCCTCTGGCAGCAGAGTGCAGGCCTCAGTTTGCTTTCACCTGGAGGGGTGTGCAGTACACCTGGAACCGACTGCCCCAGGGGTGGAAGCACAGTCCCACCATATGCCATGGACTGATCCAGGCTGCACTGGAAAAGGGTGAGGCCCCAGAACATCTGCAGTACATTGATGACATCATTGTGTGGGGGAACACCGCAACAGAAGTGTTTGAGAAAGGAGAGAGAATAATCCAAATTCTCCTAAAAGCTGGTTTCGCCATCAAGAAGAGCAAAGTCAAGGGGCCTGCCCGAGAGATCCAGTTCCTGGGAGTGAAGTGGCAAGATGGACGGCGTCAGATTCCCACTGAGGTCATCAATAAGATCACTGCGATGTCTCCACCAACCAACAAGAAGGAAACACAAGCTTTCCTAGGCGCCATAGGTTTCTGGAGGATGCACATTCCCGAGTACAGCCAGATTGTGAGTCCTCTTTACCTGGTTACCCGCAAGAAGAACGATTTCCACTGGGGCCCTGAACAGCAGCAAGCCTTTGCCCAGATCAAGCAGGAAATCGCTCACGCCGTAGCCCTTGGCCCAGTCAGGACAGGACCAGAGGTGAAGAACGTGCTCTACTCTGCAGCCGGGAACAATGGTCTGTCCTGGAGCCTCTGGCAGAAGGTGCCTGGTGAGACTCGTGGCCGACCGCTGGGATTCTGGAGCCGAAGCTACAAAGGGTCCGAAGCCAACTACACTCCCACAGAGAAAGAAATCTTGGCAGCCTATGAAGGAGTCCAAGCTGCCTCAGAGGTAATTGGAACTGAGGCACAACTCCTCCTGGCACCCCGACTACCGGTGCTGGGGTGGATGTTCAAAGGAAAGGTTCCCTCCACGCATCACGCCACTGATGCTACTTGGAGCAAATGGATCGCCCTCATCACGCAGTGCGCCCGAATTGGAAACCCAAGTCGCCCTGGGATCTTGGAAATAATTACGAACTGGCCAGAAGGTGAGACTTTTGGGTTATCTTCTGAAGAAGAAGAGGAGCAGGTGACACGTGCCGAAGAAGCCCCACCATATAACGAGCTACCAGAGAGTGAAAGACAATATGCCCTCTTCACTGATGGTTCCTGCCGAATTGTAGGTGCTAGCCGGAAATGGAAAGCCGCTGTATGGAGCCCCACACGACAAGTTGCACAGGCTACGGAAGGAGAAGGTGGATCGAGCCAATTTGCTGAACTCAAAGCCGTTCAATTAGCTCTGGACATTGCTGAAAGAGAGAAGTGGCCAAAGCTCTACCTTTACACTGATTCATGGATGGTAGCTAATGCTCTGTGGGGTTGGCTGGAAAGGTGGAATAAGGCAAAATGGCAGCGCAGAGGAAAACCAATCTGGGCTGCTGAGGAGTGGAAAGACATTGCCGCTCGAGTAGAGAAGCTATCTGTGAAGGCCCGTCATGTAGATGCTCACATTCCCAAGAGCCGGGCTAATGAAGAACATTGTAATAACAAGCAGGTAGATCAGGCTGCGAAAATAGAGGTGTCCCAGATAGACTTGGATTGGCAACATAAAGGAGAGTTGTTCCTAGCTCGATGGGCCCATGATGCCTCAGGCCATCAGGGCAGAGACGCCACCTATAAGTGGGCACGAGACCGAGGGGTGGATCTGACCATGGACAGTATCTCCCAGGTGATCCATGACTGTGAGACATGCGCTGCGATCAAGCAGGCCAAGCGGGTGAAGCCCCTGTGGTATGGTGGGCGGTGGTCCAAATACAAGTATGGGGAGGCCTGGCAGGTTGATTACATCACACTGCCTCAAACCCGCCAAGGCAAGCGCCATGTGCTCACAATGGTAGAAGCCACCACAGGATGGCTGGAGACCTACCCCGTGCCTCACGCTACTGCCCGGAACACCATCCTGGGCCTCGAAAAGCAAGTCCTTTGGAGGCATGGCACCCCTGAGAGGATTGAATCTGACAATGGGACTCACTTCAAGAACAGCCTTATAAACACCTGGGCTAGAGAACATGGCATTGAGTGGGTGTACCACATCCCTTACCACGCACCAGCAGCTGGGAAGGTTGAGCGGTGTAATGGACTGCTTAAAACCACCTTGAAGGCACTGGGTGGGGGGAGTTTCAAAAACTGGGAGGTGCATTTAGCAAAAGCCACCTGGTTAGTTAACACCCGAGGCTCCACCAGCCGAGCAGGCCCTGCCCAATCCGAACCCCTACAAACAACAGATGGGGATAAGGTTCCAGTGGTGCACATGAGAGGTATGCTTGGAAAAACTGTTTGGGTAAAGTCTGCCTTGAGCAAAGACAAACCCATCCGTGGGGTTGTTTTTGTTCAGGGACCAGGTTGTACCTGGTGGGTGATGCAAAGGGATGGAGAGACCCGATGCATACCGGAAGGGGACCTTGTTTTAGGGTGAACTACCCATGGCTCAGTACTTGTATCAGTATCAGCATGTACATATGTATATAATTTAGGTGATGCTTGTATTTATATGGTTAAAAAGTTAAGTTTCATGTAACATGTTAGTATGGAAAAAATTCGGGGTGGATAATGTTGGAGTTTTAGTTTAGTCCTAGTTTTTTTTTCTGTTAAAGGAATTTTTTCCCATAGCATGTTGCTAGGAGATAAATAGCCATACTTAAGAAAGACAAAAGGGCCCGGCCAGGCTTTTGTTCTCACCTGGCGGGCAGTTCAGTTCGCTCTCAGCGTCTGGAGGGAGAAGGTGCAGAGAGAGGAGCTGCTGGTTCCCGTTTTCGGCGTCTTTCCTTTCTGCTGGAAACAACACCGGGAATCCCAAAGCTGCTTTCCCTGCCCTGCTGGAGGCTGGGGCTGCGGCCGCCCTACTCCGCTGCTGTTTCGAGCCTTCGCTACGCTGTAGCCGTGCTTACCCTGCCTGCCTGGACCCCCGGGGGGTTCCCCTTTTGGATACATCTCGTCTGCCACCCGGGATTTGTGTTTGTGCCTGCCGCTCCAGCCTACCAGTCCAGCCTGCTGTTTCCGGGAACCCGGGACCAGCTGCCCAGGGGTTTGTGAAGCTCCTTTGTTCCATCCTTCCCCGGGATCCCAGGGCATCAGAGCAGCCGCGTGTTCCCCGAGCTCGCTCCGGAGCGCCCCCTGCAGCCGCGGGGGAACCATCGCACCTGCCCTGCTCACCGGGAGCCGCCAGCGATCCCTGCCGGCTGCGAGCGGAACTGCACCCAAGGGGAAATAGCCTGACAGCCGAGAAGGCTGGGACTGGGTTTGTGATTGCTGTTACTGTCATAGTTGTTGTTGTTTTGTTCGACTGGTTATATATCTTCCTATCTATCTATCTATCTATCTATATATATATATAGTAAAGAACTGTTATTCCTATTTCCCACATCTTTGCCTAAAGACCCTTGATTCCAAAATCATAACTCAGAGGGAAAGGGGTTACATCTGCCACTCCAAGGGAGGCTTCTGCCTTCCTTAGCAGACACCTGTCTTTCAAACCGAGACACTGTATGACTGTCCCATTGACCTGAAAAGGAGGACCCTTTCAGATGCATCTATGCCTGGAATTAGCAGCTCTTGAGGAGAATCTGGCACATGGATTCATCTGTCCCCTCCATCTTCCCCCTCAAGGATGTCCATATTTTTCAGCAAAAAGAATGATTGAGGTTTTTGCCCCTTCATAGAATACAGGGGGTGTTGAATGATACAGTGATTAAAAAACATCACCCTCTTCCTCTCATCCTGAAGCTCTTGGTAAGTCTGCAGGAGGTTCATTGGTTCACAAAGCTGGACCTGAGAGGCTCCTACAACTTGCTTGATATCCAGCAGGGGGACAAGTAGAAAATTGCTTTCCACACCAGGTACAGCCACTATGAGCATCTTGTGATGCCATTTGGTCTCTACAGTGTTTCACTCACCTTCCTATATTTTATAAATGGTGTCCTGAGGGATTTGCTTGATAATTTTGTTGTGGCATACCTGGATGACATCTTGGCTTTTTCAACCACTCAAGAGGCTCATATAGACTACATGCAGGAAGTCCTGAGTGACTTGTGACAGGAGCATCTCTGCCAGATTCATGTAATGCTCCTTTAAGTAATTGAAATAGGCATTCACTAGAGCTCCATTCCTAGACTACCCAGATGGCCTTTCATTATAGAAGTGGATACCTTAGTTGGAGCCGTAGGCATCATCCTCTCTTAGAAGATCAGCCCTAAGTGGGAACTCCATACCTGTACCTTTTTCTCTCAGCAGCTCGCTCCCACTGAGACAAATTACAATATCCAGGACAAGGTGCTCCTGGCAATCAAAGCTGTCTTTCAACTCTTCAAAGGGGCAAAAGAATGAACAGTGTTGCTGACTGAGCACCATAGTCTGGAATACTACTGAGGGATGTTTCTCTCTCCCAGCCTTGCCCTCTAGGCTTCTCTCTTTCTGCACTTTCACTCCATCAAGGACAGGACCAACAAAAAACAACTTATGGTTGGGGTATACTATAGGCTGCCTGACCAGGGGGAGCCTGTTGACAAGGCCTTCTTGCTTCAGATGGAACAGGAAGTATCACGCTCACAGGGTCTCATGCTGATGGGGGATTTCAACCCCCCGGACATCTGTTGGGAGAGCAATACAGTTGGCTGTAAGCAATCCAGGAGACAGAGTGTGTAGAGGATTGGAGGCAGCCTGGGATGTAGCGACCATGCCCTGGTTGAACTTGTCATCTCAAGGAGTGTGGGCCTGGCAAGGAGCAAAGTCAGGACCCTGAACTTTGGAAGAGTGAACTTCCAACTTCCAAATGTTTAAGGAGTTGGTGAATGAGATCCCCTGGAAAACTGTCCTTAGGGACTGTGCTGGTTTTGGCTGGGGTAGAGTTAATTTTCTTCAGAGTGCAAAACAAGCTTTGTTGTTGTTGGAAGTTGGGATTTATTTATTTTTCTTTCTCTCGGGGAATTTTCTCCCATTTGTTGCCTAAGAGATGGTAACAATGGTAATTAAGAGACAAAAGATGTGCTGGGAGGAGGAGGGGGAAGTGTTGCTGTGACCCAGCCCACTGCTGGGCTGGGGCAGTTGAATGCCAATCAATTCAGGGCTCTCCCTTGGGTGGATTTCCCCACCCAGGACAGTGATTCAGAGGGTGGGTCGATGGGCAGCACAGAAGCCTAAGCCACATCCCCCTGGACAGTACCCGGGTTCAAACCACCTCCCCCTGTTTGAGAAAGTTCTCTGTTATTCAGTTGTTCATGGGCTCCCTGTTGTAACTCCCGCCTCCCGGTTTCCCCCGTTGGTTCTTGTTAAATTGTATCCTCCCCGTGGCTTGTATCTCATTGGTTGCCTTCCCTTTCTCCGCCGTTTTCAAACCCCCTATAAAACTGAAAGCGAAAAGCCCCTTAGCGCCTTTTTCTGGTTGCCGGAACCTCTGACAATAAACCTGTTGGAACCCAAACCAGAGACCCCTCTCTTTTCCTTTGCCTCCGGATTAACGCGAGCCCAGACCATCGGCCCCCTGAAGTGCCTCCTCTGTGGAGGAGCCAGCACGCGCACCCAGCCAGCGCCTTTCCTGCTCCCGAAGTCGGTCCTGAAGGACATCGCAGAAGTAACGCTGCGTCCCTTCTGACTGAGGGTACGCCAGAGCTCGTACCAGTGAGCCAGGGACAGCATTAGGGAAGGGTGCAGTTTGCTGCTTCCCTTAGCTGGGGGGTTTCTGTAGGGAAGTGCAGAGATACTGCGAGATTTTGGCTGGGGGGTGACGGGCTGGGCTCAGCTCCTCACTCTCTCTTGCTCTCAGGACCAGTGGTGAGACGATCAGGGCTGCTGCTGTGGGGAGAATTCACTGCTGCTGTGGAGTTCTGTCCTGCACTGCTTTCTCCTTACTGTGGGTGAGCTTCTGCTAGTAAAGAACTGTTATTCCTTTTCCCATATCTTTGCCTGAAAGACCTGTAAATTCAAAGTTATAATAATTTGGAGGGAAGGGGGTCATATTTTCCATTCCGAGGGAGGTTCCTGCCTTCCTTGGCAGACACCTGGCTTTCAAACCAAGACAGTTGTAAATCTGGTCCGTTAATAGATAAGGATGCACACAGAGACTATCTGGCAAAGGTCAGACAGCCTTTACTGTCACCTCAGTATGTGGAGGAGGACCAAAGTGTTTATTCTACTTTTTTTTCAACTGTAAATTCTGACTGAATGTAACTGAGAACCTCATTAAGCCTTATTTGCATATTAACTTTCACACCCCTAAGAATTAAAATGAAAAGATGACATGTAATACATGTATGACCAAAGTCGTTAAAACCCCACCTTATGACATGTGATTGTTCTATCTCATTGGGAAGGGCTAAAGAGCTTTGTGTCCCCAACCGCATTGGAGCAAACCCAGGAATATTCATTTACACATATATATAGCACTATTAAATTTCTGTTACTGTACTTTCTGTCACGACTTATATTAACACTCGTTAGTTACCACATTTATCACCGGCAATCCTGAACATGCTTTCCTGTTTGTTCCATAAACTGTACTATTTGTGAATCTGGATTGGGCAAGTCCTTATTGAATGTGCTCAGACCTATAGTACTGAATTGGTAAATTGCATTATTTGTGAATCTGTGCTTGTGAAAGTTCTCCTTATTGAACTCGACCAGACTTACAGTGCTGAATTGGCTATAATCAGAAGTTAAGCCCAGCCCACACCCAGCCCCTCTGATCACAGAATCAACTAGGTTGGAAAAGACCTTGGAGATCATCAAGTCCAACCTATGACCTAACACCACCTTATCAGCTAAACCATGGCACTGAGTGCCACATCCAGTCTTTTTTTAAACACCTCCAGGGATGGTGACTCCACCACCTCCCTGGGCAGCCCATTCCAATGCCCAATCACTCTTTCTGTAAAGAAATTTTTTCTGATGTCTAGCCTAAACTTCCCCTGGCACATCTTAAGACTGTGTCCTCTCGTCCTGTCACTGGTTGCCTGGGAGAAGAAACCAACCTGCACCTGGCTACAACCTCCTTTCAGGTAGTTGTAGAGAGTGATAAGGTCTCTCCTGAGCCTCCTTTTTTCCAGGCTAAACAACCCCAGCTTCCTCAGATACTCTTCATAGGGCTTGTGTTCTAGACCCCTCACCA
Source organism: Aphelocoma coerulescens (assembly GCF_041296385.1). Lineage (NCBI taxonomy): Eukaryota > Metazoa > Chordata > Aves > Passeriformes > Corvidae > Aphelocoma > Aphelocoma coerulescens. Next base: position 5,834,792 of record NW_027184080.1, on the reverse strand, counting down.
GCCTTGTTGCCCTTCTCTAGATGCATTTGAGCATCTCAACACCCTTCCTAAATTGAGGGACCCAGAACTGATCTCTGAGGACCAGATGGAACACAAGGGGGTTTATTTTCCACTAAATTTCTATACCCTTAACGCAACAATGAGGCATCTACCGACTCTCTGGGAAACCTGTTCCAGTGCTTCACCACCCTCATTGTAAAATATTTCTTACTTATATCTAGTATGAATCTACCTTCTTTTACTTTAAAACCATTACCCCTTGTCCTATTGCAATAGGCCCTGCTAAAAGTTTGTCCCCATCTTTCTTGTCAGCCCCCTTCAGGTACTGAAAGGTTGCTATAAGGTCTCCCTGGAGCCTTCTCTTCTCCAGGCTGAACAAGCCCAACTCTCTCAGCCTTGTCTTCATAGGAGAGGTCTTCCAGCCCTCTGATCATCTTTGTGGCCTCCTCTGGACCCACTCAAACAGGTCCATGTCTTTCCTGAGCTGAATGCAGTACTCCAGATGAGGTCTCACCAGAGCAGAGGGGGAGAATTACCTCCCTTGACCTGATGTTTAGCACAGGATCTGCATTAATGAAGACCAAAACTCTTGAACAACCCCTGAAAGTTCCATCCCTTTTCAGAAAAAAGGCAAGAAAGAAAGTGAACTCCCCCTAATCGAATGGCAAGATCTTGGTACGCAGTTACCAAGACTGTCGTGAACTGAACTAGCAGTAAAGGTTCTATTTCTTTACTGTACCTAAGAGTTTCTAAGTCACAGGCAATGTAAAACCTTTTCTTGCTCAGTAATGCACTAAGTCAATTTTATTATGAGATTATCACAAGTGTGGGAGAGCTAGGAGAAGATTTGGGACCAGACTACTTCAACCTGAGTTGTTCAACTACAGCAAGAATGTCCAATTTCTAAACAGCAGAATTGAAATGAACTTTTGTCAAGTAAAACTTCCCTTCCTTGATGCCTTAGGTTTTAACTTTTATATTTTTCAAATTCTGTACTGCTTAGTGTGTAACTGAAGTTTCTTGTAGCCTGTTAATTTCTGCTCTCTCATGCTAGGTAGACATAACAAAGCCTCTCCAGGCCTGCTCTTCAAGGACACCCAGACTGTCCTAGGCCCAAAAAGTATAAACCAAAAGCCTCTGAAAGGGGGGCAAGCTGAGGGGAATTACATCATTAAACTGAAGCTTTAATTGGAGAATTAACCCTGATATGCAAATGAACCAAACCTATAAAAGTGTTATGAACTTGTGACCTGTTGTCCATCTTGGGGTCCATCTTGGCAATAGCCTCTGGCTCCCCAGGGGGTACCTTGAAGGCCTTTCAAATAAATACCTACTTTTATTCCCTTACTCCTGTCTAGTCTCTGTTTCTAGGAGGCCTCTTAAGGCATCACCCTGAGATCATATGTATCTGAAGATTATTTTTCCTGTTATATATATTTTGTGAAAGGCACATGTTGCTGCCTGTTCTGAGCTTCCCCTCCCCCTCCCAAAGACACGTGCTCCTGCCACATGCTCCGAGCTCCTTTGTTCTAAGTGCGGGCAAAACCAATGTCACTCAAACTCTTCAGCAGTGTCTCATTGGCCGCTCACCCCGGGTCCGCCCCCAGTCCTCCCCTTCCCCCTTCTCCGAATAAAGGATAGTCGAGGGGAGGCTCCGCTCTCTCTCGGCTCAGCTTTTCCTGTGAACATCTGTAGTTCTCTCTCCTTTTTTAAGGCTTCTAACTGCAGGGAATTGAGCGGGCAGGGAGCTATATTTCTCCCTCTTTGCTTCTGCTGATGGTATTTACTCTGCAGCTGATACAGGTACCGATTTTAGAGCTATTAAAGTGCTAGATCGCCTGTGCTGCCTCTCTGGGTTGCTCGAGGCTTTCTAAGGCATTGATATACAAGCGCTAGCTGGTATAAAGCTGAAAAGATACCATCCACATTTGGCGCCCAACGTGCTATCTCTGAACTCCTGTTCTGAGAGACTTTCAGGGTGTCCCGGCAGCTGTGTGTCTGCTGGAGTTAGCTCTGCACGTCGTGCTGTGCCAGCTCTGTGTAGCGAGCTGTTACTTTTTGCGTAACAGTGAGCCCAGAGGCTCAGCCTGTACCTCCCCCACACCACGTGGCGAGGAAACGGCTGGAAAGCAGAAGACCCTTCTCGCATGTTTTTTTTCTCCCGACCTGCTTTCCTGTGGTAAAATCCAGATTTCTGGAGAGTATTTCCCTGCTGGTTTAGGGGCTCCCGTCTTAAGCTGGTGCCGGTTCAAACTTTCTCCTTTTTTCCTCCTTTTGGGCGAGTTGGGTTGAGGTTTGTGGTGTTGCTTTCATAATGGGATCTGAAGTTTCTGCACACCATAGAGAAATATACCACCAAGTTCAAAGCTACCTTTCCTTAACTGGGCATAAATACCCTAAAAATCTAGGTCAATCTTTTGTAGGATGGCTTTTTCAGTACTTTCCTAATCTGACCTCCGAAGACATAAGATCTGCTGAATTTTGGGATAAGGTGGGGAGAAAACTTTCCTCTCTTAGGCGTGCAGGAGATGAAACAGTTTCAAAATTCTTTCCTCTCCTGTTACTAAGTTATACTTTGCCTGACAAAAAGGCAGTACATGAAAAGCCTCTGCAAAAAACCCCTGTTAATTCCCTTATACCCTCTTCCAACACAGCTAGAGCAGACTGCTTTTTAGCACAGGAGAGCTATCGTCCTCCTGGCTCACCTGTGTTTCCTCAGCACCCTGCCTCGGACGGGAATCCGAAGCCCGTCCCAGGACCTTCCCAACCCCTTTTCTCCACTCCCTTGTCCCCAGTTTCTAGCCCTCATGTTTCAAGCGCGCGAAAAAACCCCTTCTCCCCTGATCTCTTTGTTCCCAGGGAGAGCCATTGCCATGTGCTCGCAGCCCGGGGAAAAATCCCTCCCCCCAACCCCTTTTCTCCGAGTTTGTTTGTCTCCAATAATGGCGGCCGCGATGTTCCTTCCTCTCCAAACTACACCTCCCACAATCCCTTTCTCCCCCACCCCACAAACCCCTTCTTGTCCCCATCCCCTCCCACTCCCGCATCGAAACCTAACCCCGCCCCTAACCCTGCCCCCACAGCGACGTGTTTCACCCCTCCCTCTGTGCCCGCCCATGGCTCAAGTACCGCCCCTGCCTCCCACAACCCCGCCCCCAACCCCTCCCCTCCTCCGGCCGTGTCCCCACCTCCACTCCCCGCCCCTGCGCCTCCACTCCCCGCCCCTGCTTCCTCTTGTCCCGTCCCTGGTTCCCACAATCCTGTAAATACCTTTTTAAATCCGGGAACCCATGACTACCAGGAAGTAACTCCAACTGCTTCTACTACACTCTCTCCTACTAGCAATGTAGCAAACCCTGACTGGAAACCCTTACCTTATTCTAATATTAAAGATTTGTGCAAGGCCATTAAGGAGTTTGGAATGCATAGTAATTATTTTAAGAGCCTTTTAAGTGCTACTTTTGCAACTCACTTACTAGTACCTCATGATTTACTTACATTGATGCAAACTCTTCTAACAGCTGGTGATTTTATGATGTGGAAAAAACAATGGAAAATAATTTTATCTGATTTATTAAAAATTTTGTGGCAAACTCCAGATAATTACCTGGACCTTGAGAATAATTATATCACATTAGACCTTTTATCTGGTGACAATAATATGGCAAATCCTCAAAAACAAGCAATGCTTATCCCTCGTCCAGTTCTTACTGAAATCACACGTGCTGCTGAAAAGGCCTTAACATTATTACCATCTCAATCTCCTAACTCTCATTATACCACCATCAAGCATTTGCCAAATGAAAATATTATTCACTTTTATAACCGTTTGTGCGAAGCTGTCTCTTCTCAGGTCCCTAATCCTGACCTCCGACAAGCGCTCCTACTCGAACTTCTCCAAGTGAATACCAATGATGCTTGCAAACAAGTCATCCTCACTCTCCCTCTTCATCCTCCTCCTACTGTTGAATCCATCCTCGAAGTCTGTACAAAGAAGGTGCAGCTGAACACAGCTGCTCCCTTTTTGAAAAAAGTGGGGATGGTTGGGGAAGTTGTGGAGAATGCTATGGGTACAGGAGAAACTCAATCGCGTGGTAACCTTATATGCTATCGTTGTCAGAAAAAGGGACATGTAGCTCGCAATTGCAGAGCCATTATAACTGCTGATAAAAACTCTTCAAAGACTGTTTCCCCAGGTCAACAGCAGGGAAACCAGCAACTCAACTCCTAACAGCTCCGCGTTCAGACAAAAATAGAGCTGCAGACAAAGCAACTTGGACTTCTGGACTAAGGTTTAAGGTAACCTGTGCAAAAACACACCATTTCAACAACAACAAACAGACTGTAATACCCATTTCATTCCAGAATGTGGACCACATGCAAGACTTTACATACCTTTTTGTTATTGGGGACACTCGGATAACACCTGCTGGGAGAGAGGTTACACCCACACTCATGAAAGTGGATCAGAAGGGGTGTTCTAACCTAATTGTACAATGTATATATCCGCCGTACTTTATGCAAAAGGGTCAAGTCATTGCACAGGCCATTCCACTGCCCAAATACCTGCCCACAGATGGTCATATCCCAGCCATCTGTTGGACTGAGGTTTTGGGAAATGACAAACCTATAATAGAACGTAAGCTCCGTCACAAATCACAAAAAATCAGTATAATGGGAATGATAGACACAGGTGCTGATGTGACTGTCATTCCATTTGATAAGTGGCCTGAGCAATGGGAATAGCAATCTCAGGGCATCATACAAGGGATTGGAGGTACCTAAATTGCAAAGCAATCTAAATACACCATCCAAATTGAAGGTCCTGAAGGACAAATAGCAACTCTTCGTCCATATGTCCTGGACACCAAATTCACCCTGTGGGGAAGGGATGCCATGTCTCAGTGGGGAACAAAAATTGATATCAGCCCTAGATATCAAAATTTTCTCTTGCAGGCCACTGAAGCAGAGTGCCATCCACAAAAATTAACTTGGAAAACAGATGAACCCGTGCAAGTTAGACAGTGGTCTTTAAAAAAAGGAAACTTAGAGGCACTCAAAACATTAGTAGCTGAACAATTGGCTAAAGGAAATATAGTTCCAACTAACAGCCCATGGAACACACCCATGTTTGTAATAAAAAAAACGGGAAAGAACAAATACAGGCTACTCCAAGATCTTAGAGAAGTTAATAAAGTTATTGAAGACATGGGACCCCTTCAACCAGGTATGCCATCACCTTCAATGCTCCCACAACATTGGCATTTAGCTGTTCTTGACATTAAAGATTGCTTCTTTCATATTCCACTCCATCCTGCAGATGCCCCTCGATTCGCATTTTCTGTACCCTCTCTTAATCATGAAACCCCCATGGAACGTTACCATTGGCTTGTGCTTCCCCAAGGTATGAAAAATTCCCTAACTCTCTGCCAAGAGTATATTGCTAAAATTCTATCTCCCATCCGTGCCAAAGCAAAGAAAGCCATCATCCTACATTACATGGATGATGTGCTGGTGTGTGCTCCCAATAATCAGTATCTTGAGCAGACACTTAACATGGTGATTGAGGCCCTAGAGGCCAAGGGCTTTGAATTACAACCTGAAAAAATGCAGAGAACAAGCCCTTGGAAATACCTTGGACTCAAAATCACAGAAACCTCTATCACCCCAACACCCGTCACCATTAATAATAACCCAAAAACACTAGAGGAAGTGCAACAGATCTGTGGGACACTGACCTATCTAAGGTCCTGGTTAGGACTCACCACAGAGGATGTAGCTCCTATTGCAAACCTGTTGCGAGGGGAAGGCGGTCCAGCATCCCCATGATCCCTGACACAAGAGGCAAGGCAGTCTCTCAGAAAGATACAAGAGCTCATTTCCACCAGACAAGCACACAGGTATCAGCCCTCCCTACCCTTTAATCTTGTCATTCTAGGGAAGGTACCACGCTTTCATGGCCTCATATTTCAGTGGGACAAAGAGCAGAAGGAACCCCTCATCATAATTGAATGGGTTTTCCTTCCACTCCAACCTCCTAAAACCATCACACAGCCACAAGAATTAATGGCAAAAATTATCATGAAGGGTAGAGCAAGGCTCCGCACCCTGGCAGGATGTGACTTTGCATGCATCCACTTACCGGTAACAACAGACGCATTAGATCACCTACTCCAAAATAATATAAATTTACAATTTGCATTAGATAGTTACTCAGGCCAAATCTCCAATCATTACCCAAAGCATGACATGTTTAATCTGGCATTCTCTTTCATCCCTTGAGAGATTCAAAGCAGAAAACCCCTCGATGCGATTACCATTTTTACTGATGCGTCAGGAAAAAGTAAGAAGTCCGTGGTCACATGGAAAAATTCAAAGATGCAAAAGTGGGAATCTGACATCAAGGTAATCCAAGGATCACCACAAGTAGCTGAATTAGCAGCTGTCGTTAGAGCATTTGAGAGGTTCAAAGAACCCTTTAATTTGGTCACAGACTCAGCATATGTATCTGGACTAACTGTTAGAGCTGAGCATGCTCTCCTAAAAGAAATCTCAAACAAAAAAATTTATGATTTGCTCTCAAAATTAATTTATCTGGTTTCCCACAGAGAGCACCCCTATTTTGTCATGCATGTGAGGTCACATACAAACCTGCCAGGATTTATTGCAGAGGGTAATCGTAGAGCTGATGCTCTGGCTATGCCAGCAGACATAGTTCTATCAGCCGACTTACCAAAGCTCCCCCAAGTTTTCGAACAGGCAAAATTGAGCCATGCTATGTACCATCAAAATATTCCTGCTCTCATCCGCATGTTCCATCTGTCGCGGACGCAGGCAAAAACAATAGTGGCAACATGTCCCAACTGCCAGAAGCTACAGCTTCCATCACTGGGCATGGGAGTCAATCCCAGAGGCATTAATAGCGGTGAAGTGTGGCAGATGGATGTCACACATTTCCCTGAATTTGGGAGATTAAAATACCTTCATTTTTCTATTGATACCTTCTCTGGTGCTATGTATGCCTCTGCACATGCAGGTGAAAAAGCTAAGGACGTTGAAAAACATCTTGTCCAAGCTTTTGCTGTGCTTGGTATACCTGAGGAGATAAAAACTGATAATGGACCTGCCTACACCTCTCAGGAGTTTAAAAACTTCCGTCAGCAGTGGGGATTTCGACATGTTACAGGTATTCCTCACTCCCCAACCGGACAAGGCATTGTTGAACATGCCCATCAAACCCTCAAGCGAATGCTGCTACAACAATCAGGCACCACCAAAATCAACTCACCTGTCCTCAGACTCAGCAAAGCACTGTTTACCATAAACTTCCTGAATGGCACCTTTGAGGATCCAAACCCTCCCATCTATCGTCATTTCCAGAACACCGGGAGACAGAAAATGAAGGAGAATCCAGAAGTCCTGATCCGGGACCCAGAGACTCAAAAAATGCAAGGACCATACAAACTTGTAACTTGGGGATGTGGGTATGCCAGTGTATCTACCCCTCAAGGACTGAGATGGATCCCAGGGGAATGGGTAAAACCTTATGTCACTTTCTCAAAAGTCAAGGACGTTAAAACAGCCTCCTGGAAGAGACGCCGTAAAAAGGACCCTGATTTCGCACCCTCATGTAAACCCCCTACTGCAGATTTTGATGTTAATCCCTTAAGTTAAGTTGCACTGTTTTGCATTCACGTTTTGCACTGTACTCTGTAAGTCTTCGTCCTGATACCCCATACCATAGATGGCCTGACTAACCCCTAAGTTTTAACTGGGGAACTAGTTTAAAGGCATCCTAGGTACTATCGAGTTGTAGGGACGATAGATTCCAATTATGTTTTGCACTGTTGTTCTGTTACTGTTCTATGCACTTTAAGTTACAAAAAATTACAACCCAGCTTTAAAGAAAAAAAAAATAGGGAATTGTTGCTGCCTGTTCTGAGCTTCCCCTCCCCCTCCCAAAGACACGTGCTCCTGCCACATGCTCCGAGCTCCTTTGTTCTAAGTGCGGGCAAAACCAATGTCACTCAAACTCTTCAGCAGTGTCTCATTGGCCGCTCACCCCGGGTCCGCCCCCAGTCCTCCCCTTCCCCCTTCTCCGAATAAAGGATAGTCGAGGGGAGGCTCCGCTCTCTCTCGGCTCAGCTTTTCCTGTGAACATCTGTAGTTGTCTCTCTCCTTTTTTAAGGCTTCTAACTGCAGGGAATTGAGCGGGCAGGGAGCTATATTTCTCCCTCTTTGCTTCTGCTGATGGTATTTACTCTGCAGCTGATACAGGTACCGATTTTAGAGCTATTAAAGTGCTAGATCGCCTGTGCTGCCTCTCTGGGTTGCTCGAGGCTTTCTAAGGCATTGATATACAAGCTCTAGCCGGTATAAAGCTGAAAAGATACCATCCACAGGCACACATAACTGGAAAGGAGAGATAACTATATGATAGAGATATTTCTGCAACATATAAACCAATTCAAATGTAAAAATTAAAATTCCTTCTAAATTTTTAACATGGTATTCCTTAAAAGCATTTCCAACCACAAATTCCAAGGGAAAGTGGTGAACCTTATTGTGTATAAAATATATCTAAGTTTAGAGTAAGATTTTTAACAGTGTAAATATTCATACTACACAGTTCCATAAGTCATCTAAGTAACTTCCCAAGACATAAGCAGTTACAAATATATTCTAGGAAATGTCATACATGAAATCCCTAATTGTGCTTGGTCTTTGCATATTAAGTGCTTTAATTAATTAATTCTGAATTAAATATTTTTAAATTGAATGTTAAAATTAACCCATCAGCCCAGGTACAAAAATCAAGTTCCATTATCAGTGTTTTCAATTGTTCAAAGTAGTTTATTAAGAGAGTTGCACCATTCCCAGTTAGAAATTCCCCAGTTAAAAATCCCCAGCTTATGTCCCCTTCTCAAACTTTAAACCACCTGTACACCATAAGAGTTATCTTTCCTATGTTCATTGTCTACTTTTACAAGTGTTTTAAGATGTATTGGATGTATTTTAATTTTTTTTAAGTGTTATTACTTTGCACCCTAACTCAAAGGCTAACTCCAAAACCTCAGTTTCTAACAGCCAGCAGCTATTTTTAGCCCCTTAGCCGTTACCCTGCAGGCAAGCTCCATGGCAACCTGAATTTTAATGAGGGCATTTTAGCACCCTTATCTCAACTGATACCACCCCTCTGACTACGACGAGCCATTGGTGGATGGAGATGATCTGTCAAAGGGAAAGCACCAATCACTTTAAACCAAAGGGGCGGGCTGTAGGCGGGCTGTGGGCGGACTGGGGCGGAGCAAAGACACTATAAAACAACGAGACAGACAGAGAAGGGAGAGAGTGTCCTCTGCAGGCTAGCTGTGGTGGGCATCAGTGCTGGGCAGTAAAAGCCTTACTCCTATTAAGGAGCCTTTAATAACTTTTTCCTGACTTTTGGACCAGCCAAAAGTCAGCTCAGCACTGCAAGTCCTTTTGCTCTACCTGAGGTCCATTGCTGACCCAGCCAGAAGATCTCAGATCCCTGCACTCCTGGGGCATACCATCTACTGAGCCATAGGATCCCAAATTTTTATATTTTTCTAATTTCTGTAATTTTTCAATTTTTCTGTTTTCAATAAATTATTTTAATTTTTTATTTAACTAAGAGTTGTCTCTTTTCTCACAGGAAAGGACTTATTAGTCTATTTCTCCATGCTCCAATCCCAAAGAATGATCTCATCGTTTGCTGTGCTCCCTGCACCAATGCATAAATAAAAATGTATATAATATATATGAATACAATGCATATATAAAACCTATGTTATGGATATGGTTATTATATGTAGTTATATAGTTCTAAATATAGGGTTTTAATATATTATATGCAAGCAATGGTGAAAAAGCATTTAATACCCCAGTCCTGAAAGCGGAGTTGTGTTTAAAATTTCATCATGTGGAAAATACCAATGCAGTCTAGAAAAAACTCCCATGTTTAACAATAAACACATAAACTTACCTATTAGGTTCTCAGTCTCGAAAATATCATAGCTCCAAAATAAAAGTGAATTGAATGGTCAAAAGCTGTTCCTTGGAGAGATGTCATGATCATAGAATCACAGAATATGCTAAGTTGGAAGGGACTCACCAGGATCAAGTCCAACTCCTGGCCCTGTGCAGGACACCCCAAGAATCACACCATGTGCCTGAGAGCACTGTCTAAACACTTATTGAACTCAGATAGGCTTAGTGCTGTGACCATTTCCCTGGGAAGCCTGTTTCAGTGCTCAACCACCCTTTGGGTAATAATTTTAAACAGGAAATGGACCTGACAAAAAGTCAGGCGTCAAATGGCCAGTATACAGAGATTATTAGGAAGAAAGATTTCATAAGATTAAGTTTTCCCAGCATTTTGGAGTTACCAACATATATAAGAATTTAAGAAGCCATATCAGTCTTAATAATAGTTTCAAAAGGTGCTGACAATAAAGGAAAAAAGTAATCAACCAGCTAGGGGCTGCTTTGGATTATATATGCATGTAATTTTGGAACTGAATGCCACTCCTGAAGGACTGCAAGTTTCCCCATAAAACAAATATTCTAAAAATCAAACACTTGATGCTTACAAAAGTGTGTCAGTTCACTTTCCAATACCAATAAAGCCAAAGGACAGTAAGAAGGCAAGCAGCCAGCTACTCATTAAGGAAATTAAGTAAGAGTATATCGCCCATACATTTAGGCTATCTACTACATTGATCAACAGATTAGCTGTATTAGGGGGCTGTTTCTTTACCAAAGAGAGCAGAGCTAACCATAGATAATCATTGAATCTGACATAACATTTTGGAGAATCAGCTAAGCAGAGTAGCTACAATCAAATTTACACAGCCCTGATATTATTCAGAATACAAAAGTTTATATGATAGTACAGACATATTTAAAGGCACAGTAAAAAAACAGTAATCTCGAATTAAGAATAAAACACCAACAGTCTAGGAAATATGAAGATGCACAGATACTATTTACAACTATTATACTAAGAGCAAATGCACCCTCTCAAATTTAGTTACAGCATTTCTTCTCCAACAGCAAAATTTATAATGCCACATCTAATGCTAAGAATATATATATATATATGAAAGGTCTCAAAAGATGGAATAACTTTAAATGTTTCTAACTTTACACTCAACTCGGAGTCTGTGGCAAGAACCATGCACTCCTTTGAGCTACATGGAGTAAGAGAGTTCAGAAACTTTCTCCAGCAGGCCAGTCCACTCAACGATTCCAACACCAGAAATACAAGGAGAAAATACGCAGAGAAGGAAATGGCTTCACAACACAATCCTGAAGAGTCCACAAACCCCCGGGCTTGGTGAGTCTGTTTCACTTTACCCCCGACACACTCCAGCTGTTCGCCAGGAGGTACAAAACTTGAACAAGAGCTCAAACAAGTTTATCTGTTTTGGTATAACCAACCCTAGAGTTTTTGCTCAGTCCCTTTTCCGGGACCCCCGACGTCTCCTCCATGCGCGCTGCTGCTCTCATGTCACCCTCAGGAACTCGGCACTCTCCAGGCCGCGCGAGGCGACTGCTCAAAAAGGTCATAAGCTCTGAGGTCTGAGGGTAGATACCCCAAAGGAGATGGAGGGCGATACCACGACTCTGGTCTCTCCCCCATCCCCGGGTGTTTTAACAACTGGCGTCCAGACACCCGTCGTGTCTCCCGTGGGGACACACATACTCGGCGGGGCGGGCATAACTCCACTTAAGTGTTGCGGAGAGTGTCAATATCTGGGACCTTTGGGGGAGAAGATGAACAAAGGGGGATGGCAGGAGGGAATAGCTTTCCCAGCCCCCAAAACTACAAAACACTTCTCCGACTCACACGCACCGCTTACCTGACACAGGAAGTCTGGTGCCGGGGGCGGCGATGTGTCTGCCTCTGCCCTGGCTCTGAGTTCCTTGCTCCGGGAGGCTCGGCCTGTGTAGGGTTGGAGGTGGCTGCTGGCAGAGGGTGGGGGGAGGTGGCTGCTGGAAATGAGAGGCAACACCGTTCATGATGAGGCTGAGGAAGCTGGAGTGGATTCGGGGAGGAGGTTCCAGGAGGAGGAAGGGAGCTGAGAGGGAAGGCGAGGGCTGCGGCAGCGATGGGGGAGGGAGAGGAGGAGAAAGCGGGGGGGGGGGGGTGACAGCGCAGGAGGGAGGAGGGAGACGGCGAAAGGATCCACAAATCTGCTGGCGAGTTCAATTCCCCTACCCGCCTCTCCCACTTGGCGAAGGGGATCCGATCGATCTTCAACGTCATCCTCCTCGGACTTTGTGGATTCCCGGTCGTGGTTCCGCAGGCAGGTGGAAGGAAAGAGGCGGGAGTCAGGCTGCACAGCGCAAGGTTGCGAATTGGCGGCGATAGGCATCACTTCCCTCGGCCCCCTCCAAATAGTTAGCAGCAGACGGGGTCCCAACTGCCCAGACAGCGCACGAGGAGTGGTGGGCATGGCAACAAACTTCCTTTCGGTCTCTCCCTTGCGAAGTAGCGGCGCTGGGACAAGGAAGCTCCCACCGCTCGTTGTCCCCCGGTACGGGCTCAGGGGCACTAGGAGGGGGCTGAGCCTTCTAGTTCGGCAGGGAAGGCGATTAGCTGTGTCTCACGACTCAAAGGGCTAGAGCTTAGTGCAAGAGGGAAAACAAAGGCAGCATAGAAGGCTATTATACCTCCCTCGCCTCTGCCCTGGAAACAATAACAGCACTACGCCAAGGGAACGAAAGTAAACGTTATCGGGATCAGTGAAGTCCGTAGCCTCCTTCCCTTCCGTCTCGTGGACTTCCTCTGCCGTCTTGGCCCGCCTCGTACAAGACGGCAAGGTCCACTTCTCAATCCCGGGCACGACCGGAAGAGGGGGATGATTATCCGTAGGTGCCTGTTCGTGTATTAGATTCGCCTTTGCGTGTGCGTGCGCTTTCCCCTCTCCCTGTGTAGGGAAGGGGCAAGTCCTCTATGGCCTAACGATATTCTGGCTGCTCTCTAGGAAAAAGTTGCTTCCTTTCTCCTCTGCCATCAGCGTCACCATCTCAGCATAAATTATACATGGTGAGAAAGAAGAGTGTTTGGCTCACAGCCAGCCCTGCACCTTCCCGCTTCCATACCAACTGTGTCCACTTGGATCCCAAGGCAGCAGCTCCCACACGGAACAGAATGTAACAATCGGGAGGGTCTCAACCCCACCAGACACACAAACTTTTCTTCCCTTTTGTTCTCCCTTCTCCTTCCTTTCTCCACCTTTTTTCCTTCCATCACAGTATTCAGCTTCACCAGTAGGTCTCAGCCCAACCACCTTAGGTATCATTTGGCCATGCTGTAAGGCAAAAGCTGTCCTGCATCATACAGAACCTGAGATGCTAGGGCACATACTCTCCTGGGCCTTGCTCCCTTCTTTCTTTACCCAGACTCTACTTGCCCCCACCACCAGTGGTGGCAGTGACAAATGTCTCAGCAGTCAAGAGCCTGGTGCTGAGTTCAGGCAGAGACCTGCTCATTTTTTATCTTTTTCTTCCCTTCTCCTTTAAAAAGCTTATGACCAAAGCATACCAGCAATGGAGGGAGGGCAACCCCCCATGAATTGCACACAGAAACCCACTGGCTAGCAGTACTGCCTGTACTGCTTGGCACATACTGGAGCATCTCAATATGAGGAAAGGCTGAGAGTTGGGGCTATTCAGCCTGGAGAAGAGAAAGCTTGAGGGGACCTCATCAATGTATACAAATATCAAAAGGGAGGGTGCAAAGAAGTGGTGCCCAGTGACAGGACCAGAGGCAATGGGCACACAGTGAAATACAGGAGGTTCCATCCAAACATCAGGAAACACTTCTTTACTGTGAGGGTGACTGAGCACTGGGACAGGTTGCTCAGAGAGGCAGTGGAGTCTCCCTCCTTGGAAATAATGAAAAAGCCATCTGGACTTAGTCCTGGGCAGCTGTCTCTAGGTGGCCCTGCTTGAGCAGGGGGGTTGGCCAAGATGACCTCCAGAGGTCCCTGTGTGATTCTGTGTATGTGTGCACATACACAGGTATAAACTCAACAAGGAGGGCTTGAAAGGTTTTGGTAGATTTTTCCAGTTCTGGCTCAATGCCATCCATGCACTTTCAATTAAATAAGCCTTTGTCCGACCAAGGAGGCCCTGGTTCCTGGGAGATCTACACAAAGCCAGGGACTCTCTGCCTGCAATTAATATGCAACAATCAATCGTGTTGGAAAACTCTGAACAGATCAGACACACCAAACCTGCAATCACCATTGTCCCCTTTGCGCTGCTTCATTAATTAGGACTCAAGCATGTCCTTTATGCTCAAGCTACCCCTAGCTTCTCCCATTGCTTCAATTCAGAAGCACCTACAAGCTTCTCCCCATACCTTTCCCTCACCCTCCTGCATGAAGTGAGTTAGCAGGAAGCTGCAAGGAATGTCTAATTCCAAAGGCCTTTCCAGAAATGGGGCTGTCCTTGCAATGATGTATTTCTCTTCCTTTCAGCCAAATGCTTTGTGGGTGGGTGTTACGATCCGGTTTAGACCCAGGAAAGCAAAGCAAGCTAAGTCTCTGAGCATAAACCAGAAAGAACTTAGAAGGTTCAAAATATCCCCAGAAATGAGATTAAAACCAAACGAGGTTAGATATTGTTGCCAAAAAATGGATGTATTTTATTTGATAGTAAAAGAGGCAAAGAGAAAGGAAAAGAAAGAGAGAAAGAAAAGAAGTGTGCATGGGGGGTGGGGGAACAGGGAGACGTGACAGGTTAGATGGAAGCATATCACCCATCTGAGGGTCCGAACGACGTTTCGTTGCTCCCCTCCATCTGGTCTGCTCATGGTGAGGGTCCCCCGTTGCCACTGTGGCCACGCGGCTACATGCAGCCACACGCCATGTCATGCCACCACGCCACACACCACCACACCACACGCCGCCACAGCCGAAGAGTGCAGAATCCTGTGGATTAATATACACTTTGGGCCAGGTGGGAACGCCCACGTGCCTCTCTTGCAGGGGCGAGCTTGACACACTGTCCCTTGCAACACTGAGGGTCTGTTGCATCATCTCTGGTGCAGGGTCTGGGGACCTCTTTGAGGGGGGGCCCTGTGATGGGGCATGTCATCCCCTTCTGCTGTGGATAAGCTTCCCCCCCCCCCCCCCCGCCCCGTTAAGGCCCCTCAGCTGGGCTCTGCACAGTTGGAGGATGGGCAGTCACTGCACCTCTGACCACAGGCTTTTTCAAGATACCCAAAGCCTCTCCTCCCTCCACCCCTTGGTTTGAGGGTCTGTTTGAGCCTGGCAGCTGATAGCCCTGGGGCTGTGGTCCTCATCTTGGAGGTGTTAAGCCTGTGCTCAGTGAATGTCCCCAGCCCTGAGTTGTTACTTTATCTTATCTTCATCAGCGAGCAGTGTCAGGCCTCAGGGCCCCATTCAGGGTGTGGGGGTCTTCTCTTCAGCTTTTGTAATACAGTTTTAAAAGTCCTTTAAGAAAATGTTTAAGTCATAAAATATAATATTTCAGTCTCTGACACTCCACCCCGTGACTTAAACTTTTCTTCTGATGTTTCTTCAGTTTATGGGTTACCCACGGTGGGTGATATGTAGAGTGGTTAGTAAGAGAAAAGATAGAAGAAGAAGTAACAATGCAAGTAATATAATAGTTATTCCAATCATCAAAAATGTAAATTGCAATTATTAATCCAATGCTTATTAGTAAGCGCCTCCCACCCCGTGAACCCAAAGATCAGGTTTTTTTATTTGACAGTGGGTGTGAGGGATTCCCCAATATGGTATTTCTTGGATATGACTTAATATGTTTTGAAATTGATCATAGAGTTACACAGCAGATTTTAATTTTTTAAATTCCTACTATAATTGCAACCTGGAACAAATGTGAATATGTTTGTTGTAAATGTGTGCTTTTGCATACTTCAAGGCTGAAAAATAGGTTGTTTTCTTGACTGCATTCACATATAGTTGGAAGAATTTCATTGGTAGTATTCCTGCTCCGCTGGGTAAGTCTATGAAAGAATTTAACTTTTATCATATTAAATTCACAAAATATAAAAACATCTTCATACAAAAGATTTTCATGCAAACACATTTTTACATCACAGCTATGTTTCATTTATCAGGGAATAGATTATAGCACTGTTGTAATTTAATTTTGACACAAAACAGAAACTGTAGTTTTGTTATTGGTGGGAAAAAAAAAACAAAAAGAAAGAAGAAATAAAAAAGAAATTAAATTTCTTTTAAATTTAGTTGTACAACTCTAAGAAACTTTTTCCTTTTGAACTTTAGTAGCATAATTAAAAGAAGTGAGGTAGAATTAAAATGTTGGACATAAGAAACTTAACAGTACATAAAAAGATGTTTAAGTGGGTTTGAGAGTTGGTAGAAGTGTTGCCCACCGACCACAAACACAAACCAACAGAGAGTCAGTTTATGCGGTGCTTTATTCAGGGCCCGGGGACCTGGGGACTAGTGTCCCAAATCAGGCTTCCCAAAGGCCTATCGTTTCACTCAGCTCTTTATACAGTTTCAAACATTGGCACACATACAAGATTTAATCTTCAAAGTAAAACATACATCACAAGGATTAACAATTGATAATCATACCCTACGCCATATCTCTCTATGGTTGTCTAGTCTTAGATAATGCTCAACGAGCTCCTACCACTGAAATCCCCCTTGCATGCAACATATATCAACCCAGAACAATTTACTTTTAGACAGGTTCACCGTGCCCAGCTAATTCACTAACGGGTTCACCATGCCCAGCTAATTCACTAACGGGTTCACCATGCCCAGCTAATTCACTATTCCTAACCTCCCCACCCAGTACATTCTATTCCTGTTTCCCCAGAGAACTATTTCTACACCTGAGGCCTTACAGCCTAGCAGAGCCTTAGCCTTACTACTTCTAAAATCCAATATCCTATCCTTTTTGTAACAAGTCCCCCCTTTTGAGCATCCTTCGAGCTTCTTCTGGGTTCGCAAGGATGCTCAATAATTCATGTCGCTGTTTCGCGATAAGCAGGAGGTGGAACGGCTGGTTCTGCCAGGACTTCTCTTCGCATTATCGCCTTCATTATTCGCCGAGTATGTTGACCTTCCTTGACAATCATTCCTAAAAGACACTTATATACTATTAAGGCAACTAAAATGATTATAACAATCATGATTCCATATTGTACAATTGAGGATATCCATCCGGACATCCGAATTCCCAGGGAGCTGAACAGTTCTCCAACCCAATTGTGTTCTGCCTCTTTCTGAATATCATTCACCTTTCCTTCAATCCGTTCTAATTGACTTATATCCTTTTCTACTTCTTGTGTAACATTCGGGATGTGAATGCAGCAATGGTCGTCTCTACCATGCAGATATCCACATACGCCATGCTCCTTCAACAATATCATATCTAGAGCCATCCGATTTTGAATTGTCATTCTAGACGTAGCTTGTAACTGCAGATTTAAGTCCTTGAATCCCTTCTTAGTCACAGCCGCTAACCTTTCTGTTTGTCCCAACAATTTGTACAACATTTCCCTGTTTCGATATGACGATATTTGTGCAAAGAGAGATTCTAATACCCACCCAAATTTAATTCCTGAAGAAGGTTCATGCCAATCTTCCCCTTCTTCTAACCCTATGTCCCCAATTTCCTGACTTATATCTCGCTTATGTCTTATTTGTATTTCTGAAGCCGTCAATTTTGTCGATTTCCAGAAAGGACAAAGAGTTGGAACTCCTAAAGTAATTTGTGTAGTTGGACCATCTACCGGCATATGAGTGGTCCAATGTCCATGACCCATTACCCAAACTAAATTTCCTGGAGCTCGGATTGATGTAGTTTTACAGTTTAACTCTCCTTCTGTATTTTTGTCTGTTATCGTGTGGTTATATCCCCTACATTCACAGCCAAATCTCAAAAGTACCTTTACCGGCAGTAGACTCACAGACTCACTTGGGCTGTCACAAGTGAAGACCTCAGTGCAATTCCAATCGGTCATCCTAGGTGCATCTTTCCTCCAACTATCCTGTTCTTGATAGGTCTTTGAGTAAGTTTGATTTTTCCGTCCCTTCCAATGAATACACCATTGAACTGTTCCTATATAACTATAAGTTTCCAACAAACTAGGTCCCCAGATTGTCTGCCATTGTTCCATGGTAGTTGTGTTTGTAACATTCTGGCATGTTATTTCAAAATATTGTTCAGTTGCCGGGACTTCTCGTGTTTGCCTCTCATCGTATTCACACCATCCTACTCCCTGGAATCTTCCGATTCTGGTAAATACAGCATTCGGAAGCTTATAACAATCTGCTCGAGTCCTCGGGGTTTTCCTCCTTATCACATTTGTCCGATTAACCAATTTAGTTCGGCTCCTAATCTCCTGGGTACAACTTAAGGTAACTGTTCGATTAGATGCAGGCATGTCTGGAGCTGGTATAATTCCCCATGGTATAGGGTCTCCTGCCGCATGGGGCAAAGGCAGACATGCAGTGATTGCTGATACATTTTGTGTTTGCCCAAAATCCCTAATTAAACCCACAATCAGATTCTCTGGTTTGGTTTGGATTTCATCCTCTGGTACCTGCCGAGTCACCCTTGTTCTTTCAACATAAACACTAATCATCCCGGCTGCCCACCAATCATCTCGAGCAACCCAACACCAGTATTGTCCATTATCTTGCTGTTCTAGGACTTCTTTAATTACTAACACTATTTCTTGGGGTTTTCTTTTAATTTGATATTTCCCTTGAGCCACCAAGCTTTGTCCTCCAAACCACCATTCATACTCAGTGTAGCTTTCGGTTGGTATCCTGCATCTTAAAACCAAATCCTGCCCTTCCTTTGCGTTATATATTTCCTGTTCAGGCTTGATTCCTTGCTCCTGTTGTAATACCACTTCTACCTTCCTGACCCCATAACCTCCACTATCACCACAAACGATAACACAAAGGTATTTACCCTCCGATCTACCAATCTCTGAGTTCGTTATATTCAACCATCCCCTGCTCTCATTTCCCAGCGTCCACCAACTTGTCCCTTGTACCTGTGGATTCCACATTTCCTGTGTCGTGTTTCATTTCCACCATTTCATTCTAATCTGTTTCTGACACCCTGTCTTAAACCTATGAGTACATTTTATTCTGAGGGGAGGTCCGTCCCACATATCTACTTTCCCATTTGGGAGATTCACCTGGACCTTATTTTCTGATTCTGTTTGGGAGATATTTAAAATGTCAAGATTTACGAATCCATAATCATAAGTCCCTTTTATCCAAACCACACAAGCGTATTTTCCTGTTCTGGCTTTTGTTATATTGGATATCTGCAGGGTAATCCTACCTTTTTGCTGCTTCTCATCCCAGACCATTTCTACTCCTTTATCGGGAATTTGATCCTTGGTGATCCATTTCCATTGTGCCCTGACTCTGTCCCGTCCAGCTCCCTGTTCATCGACAAACAAACATGTAAGATTTACATTTGAATTCTCCGGTACCCACACCCTTGATTCAGGTATTGTGATTTTAACAAAGGTTTCAACAATTATTATTTTACTCAAGAGTAACAACAACAGCATTAATTTTTGGCTTTGAACACCATTCTGGTGGGAGATAGGGGTTCCACCGACCATCGGGAGGGGACCTTTTTGACCCGTGTGTAATGGATCCAGCTGTTGATCCCGTCGACCTTGACGGCGGTGTAAGTTGTCATTATCACTTGATGGGGGCCGTCCCATGTTTCCTTCAGAGGCTCCACCGACCAGTTCTTCACGTAAACTTGATCTCCTGGGTGAATATCGTGAGCAGGAGTGTCCAGAGGTAACGGTCGATTCCACTCCAGCGTGGATCTCAGTGCTGCAAGGGTCTTATTTAAAGACAGAACATAATTTACAATCATCTGATCCCCAATTACATGTGGGTCCCCTTGATAGGTTACAGCATGATATGGTTTGCCGTACAAAATTTCATACGGGCTTACCCCTATCCTTTCTCGTGGTTTAATCCTAATCCTCAGAAGGGCTAGAGGCAATGCTTGGGGCCACGGTATTTTAGCTTCTTGACAAATCTTTTTAATTTGATTTTTCAGAGTTTGATTCATTCGTTCCACCTGACCACTAGATTGAGGTCTCCAGGGGGTGTGTAAGTGCCACTGAATTCCCAGAATAGTAGAAACTTCCTGCACGATCCCTGCAGTAAAATGTGGTCCTCTATCTGATGATATTCCTAAAGGAACCCCAAACCTTGGAATAATTTCCTTGAGAAGGGTTTTCACTACCTCCTTGGCCTGATTCGTCCTGCAAGGGAAAGCTTCGGGCCATCCCGAAAAGGTGCACACATAAACTAGTAAGTACTTGTATGCCTGAGATTTTGGTAACTCGGAAAAATCTATTTGCCAATAATCCCCTGGTTGTGGCCCTACACGTATTTTCCCCATTTGGACCTGTCTTCTAACCAACGGGTTATTTTTAATGCAAATCGGGCAGGTGGCATTTATTCTTTTGGCCATTGTTATCATCGAATTAGAGAGTACTATTTTCTTTAGATATTCTACCAATGCTTCTGCACCACAGTGGAGTTTGTTATGTTCAGTTTCCATGACTACTTTCATCAATCCTACTGGCAGTATAACTTGTCCGACCGGTGTTACATACCATCCTACAACATTCCTTCTTGCTCCAGTGATTTGTGCCAACCGTTCATCCTCCGGAGAGTAGCACGGTTTCTCTTCTAAATAAGGTGCAGCGGGATTTTCTCTTGTCGGTATCAGAGCCATTTGAGTCCAGACCAATCTGGCTGCCCTTTTCGCAGCTTCATCTGCCATCCGATTCCCCTGAAATTCTTTCCCGGAGTCTGCTTGATGACCTCGGACATGCATGATCGCTACTGCTTTAGGTAAGTGTACAGCTTCCAGCAACTGAATTATTACTTCCTTATGTTTGATCTGTGAGCCTTGAGAGGTCAAAAGTCCTCTTTCTTTCCACAAAGCCCCATGGATGTGAACCACACCAAATGCATACTTTGAATCAGTCCAAATGTTTACTTTCCTGTCTCTACTAAGGACCAATGCCCTTACCAACGCCCATACTTCTGCTTTTTGCGCTGAAGTTTCTGGAGGCAGTGCTTTAGCTTCCACTATTTCTTGGAGTGTCACCACAGCATACCCTGCATACCTGGTTCCATGCTCCATAAAACTGGATCCGTCCGTGAACAGCTCCACATCGGGATCTGCCATCGGGACATCTTTCAGATCCTCACGGCTGGCATACACTTGTTCGATCACCTCCACGCAGTCATGCTCCAGTTCTCCTTCCTCTTGGGTGGACCTGAGGAATTCTGCTGGATTGAGATGGTTGGTTATTTTTAATTCAACATCATCTTGTTCCCGCAACTGAGCCTGGTACTGCATCATTCTGCTGGAGGAGAGCCAATGCCCCCCTTTTTGTTCCAAGACGGCTATGACCATGTGAGGTACATATACCGTGATGTGTTTTCCCAGCGTCAGTTTCCGTGCTTCCTGAATTAGGATTACCGTAGCAGCCACTGCTCGCAAGCACCCCGGCCACCCTCCGCTCACCATGTCCAGCTGTTTCGAGAAGTACCCCACGGGCCTCTTCCATGACCCCAATCGCTGTGTGAGTACTCCTAAAGCTAATCTCTGCCTTTCATGCACATACAATTGAAAGTCTTTTGTCAGGTCTGGCAGACCCAGGGCGGGGGCCTCTTTGAGTGCTTGCTTTAATTCCTGGAAAGCCTTGTGCTGTGTCTTACCCCACTTGAATTCGGGTTCCTTGATTGTTTCGTACAGTGGTTTGGCCATGAGTCCGAAATTCGGAATCCACAGGCGACACCAGCCGACCATCCCTAGGAAAGATCTTAATTCCTGATTATTTCGTGGTACAGGGATTGCACAGATGGCTTGTATGCGATTCACCCCTATTCTCCTGACTCCTTGTGATATTTCACATCCCAGATAAATTACCTTCTGTCGCACCAGCTGCGCTTTTTCCTTGGATACTCGGTATCCTGCCTGACCCAACATGTTTAATAGTTCAATTGTTAACTTTAAGCACAGTCCCCGCTCCTCTGTTCCCAGGAGTATGTCATCCACATATTGTAAAACAACATAAGAAAAAGGAGACTCTTTTACCTTGGTAGTTTTCCATTCCTCTAACTCCTTTGCTAGCTGGTTTCCAAAAATGGTGGGTGAACACTTAAATCCTTGTGGCAACCTGGTCCATGTTAACTGTCGCTTGCGGCGAGTGTCTGGGCTTTCCCATTCAAAGGCAAAAATGTATTGACTCTCGGGGGCCAGTGGGATGCAGAAGAAGGCGTCTTTTAGATCAATCACTGTGAACCACTGAAAATTCTCAGAAATCGATGTTAACAATGTATATGGATTGGCCACCACCGGGTGTATATCTTTGGCAATTGCATTTACTGCTCTCAGGTCCTGCACCAACCTGTATTTCCCATTTGGTTTCCTTACCGGAAAGATTGGAGTATTAAATTCTGATTCGCATTCTTGTAAAATCCCTAATGCTATAAATTGTGTGATCATTGGGGCAATTCCTTTCCTGGCTTCCAAACTAATAGGGTACTGTCGAACTCTTACCGGGTGTGCCCCTTCCTTTAGTTCAATTTTTACAGGAACGGCTACCCTGGATCTGCCCGGGGTCCCTGTTTCCCATACCCACGGGACTACTGCCTGCTCTATTTCCTGGGGTATCTCCTCTGTCTTTGTCTCTTTAATCACAAAAAGTTTTGCCAGATTCCCCTCCGGGATTTCTAGTTTAGCACGCCCTTTCTCGAATATGATTTTTGCATCCAGTGCCGATAATAAATCTCGCCCCAACAAGCATTCCGGGCTGCTTGGCATATATAAAAACTGGTGATCCAATTCTTTGTTTCCAAATTTGATTTCCAGTGGCCGCAAGAATGACCTCTCCACCACCTCCCCCGACACCCCTACTACTTTCACAACTGAATCACTTAACGGTCCTATTTGTTCATTGATTGCAGAGAAAGTGGCTCCTGTATCTACCCTAAATTCCCTGGGCCCCCCGTCAACTTCCAGGACCACTTTTAGATCTTTATCTAGTCAGCTCTGATTTTGATAGTTCCCCATCATAAAGGCTTGAGCAACACCTTGTGGTCCTGGCGCGAAAGGGTTTAACCCATCATTCGCGTTCATTCCCTGATTTATGGGATTCCTTCCTGGAAAGTTACTCATCAAATTGAGGGGGCACTCATTCTTCCAATGACCTTCGGCGAAGCATCGGGCGCACTGATTGGGCCCCAATTTACCTCTACCCCTACCCATCATCTGATTCCCTACATTCTGATTCACAAAACCTCCGAAACCACCTCTTCCCATGCCCCTGTTTCCTCTGCCTCGTCCCCTCCCCCGGCCTCTCACATTCATCTGACTTGCCTGTTGTAACACTGCCAACATGCTTGCTTGTTGCTTCTTCACTGCCTCTTTCTCTCTATTATTATACACTTTCCACGCTACTTCAAGCATTTTCTCCAAGTCCCGAGTGTCATTCCCTTCTAGCTTTTGTAGCTTCCTCCTAATATCCTCCTGTGACTGTCCCATAAATATCAAGGCCATTTGTAGTTTTCCTGCCTCCCATTCCACGTCTAAGTCTGTATACCTCCGTGCTATTTCTTTCAGCCTCTCCAAGAACGCAGATGGTGACTCTGCCTTATCCTGTCTTACCGCATACAACTTAGACCAATTTAAAGTCTTTGGGATTCCCCTCTGAATTCCTTCCACCAACAGCTCCTGATAAACCTGCAACCTATGATACTCTTCTGCCAAATTAGGGTTCCATTCTGGATCTTCCCTTGGTACTATTTCATTCACATTCCCTATTCCTTGTAGTGCTGGTGCTTGCAACTGAATCATGTCCCTTGCCCGATTAGACATAGCTTTAAATACCATCTCCTTTTCCGTAGAATCCATTATCGAGTCTAGCAACACCTGTAGGTCATTCCAGTCCGGATTCTGTGTCTTTATTACCATTTTCACCACCCGAGCCACCTTTTCAGGATTTTCTCTATAAGCTCCTGCAGATTGCTTCCAAATTATTAAATCATTGGGGGAAAACGGAACTTTCACTCTGACCCGATCCCCTGTTGGTCCAACTGCTTCTCGCAATGGGGCCATTAGATGTGCTCGAGAAGCGCTTTTTCCCCTGTCCAGACGCCCTCTGCGAGTACGCTGGGAGAGTGGAGTTCGGGATTGTTCCCTCCCTCTCTCCCTGGGTTCGGGAGTTCGGGATCGTTCCCTCTCTCCTTCCTCGGAGTCAGATTCCTCTTCCGAAGAATCTGAGTCCGGGAGGGGGAGGTTGATTGGGTCGGATGGTGATACCAACAAAGACACATCCTCCTCAGGCTCAGAGAACCGTACCCTTCGCTCTTTACAACCCACGCATTCTTCTGGTTCCGTTTCTAACACCATCATTCCACATTTCCTCTGCCAATCCTTTTTTCCTATTAGCTGATAGAACAAATCCAAATAGGGTATCTCATCCCACTTCTCATTTTCCCGTAGGTACCGCATCATGGAGGTTATAATTTCAGAATTAATAGTGCCATTCCACGGCCACTGCATCCCCCCAGTTTCATATTCAGGCCATACCTTATTACAATAATCAATCAATTCCCTTTTCCGCAGCTCCCGTCCCAATTTACCCTCCTTCCAATGACTTAGCAAACACCCGAGGGGAGAATCCTCCGGAATATCCTTATCTGAACTTGACAAAGCCCGAAACACCCGCAACGGCATCATTCCAGAGGTATGCAACCACACAATAACACACACACACCTAGTAACACACAGACTAATACCAATACCAATTACCACAATATCCAATTCCCTCCTTGCTTATCTCGTCGCCGCGAGAAGCAAGGGCTGGCTCTGCAAAGCTTTCGCTCTGTCTGACGGCCAGCGCCTAGGCTTTATAATCCAAACCAATGCCCCAACCCTGCGAGTAGAGACTCGTCTTACCGGGCAGGCTACCACCACCGGTTTAAAAGGAATAAAGCACCTTATGGGCTTACCTCACGGTTGTCCGTCGGACGCGGGGTCGGGCACGGGCTGATGTCTCCCCAGAAATCACCTGGTGCCGGCACGGAGCAGATCACCCCGCGAACCGCCCCTACGACCCCCGGAGTCCTGCCGCGGTCGCCAGAAAACTGTTGCCCACCGACCACAAACACAAACCAACAGAGAGTCAGTTTATGCGGTGCTTTATTCAGGGCCCGGGGACCTGGGGACTAGTGTCCCAAATCAGGCTTCCCAAAGGCCTATCGTTTCACTCAGCTCTTTATACAGTTTCAAACATTGGCACACATACAAGATTTAATCTTCAAAGTAAAACATACATCACAAGGATTAACAATTGATAATCATACCCTACGCCATATCTCTCTATGGTTGTCTAGTCTTAGATAATGCTCAACGAGCTCCTACCACTGAAATCCCCCTTGCATGCAACATATATCAACCCAGAACAATTTACTTTTAGACAGGTTCACCGTGCCCAGCTAATTCACTAACGGGTTCACCATGCCCAGCTAATTCACTAACGGGTTCACCATGCCCAGCTAATTCACTATTCCTAACCTCCCCACCCAGTACATTCTATTCCTGTTTCCCCAGAGAACTATTTCTACACCTGAGGCCTTACAGCCTAGCAGAGCCTTAGCCTTACTACTTCTAAAATCCAATATCCTATCCTTTTTGTAACAGAAGGTTGTTTTTCATTTAATCTTACATTCTCTTAGGATTTTTTAGTTCACTAATTGATAACTCTTGAAGAAAAGAGAAAAAAGAATTAGCCAAATTATAATGATTCCAAGGTAGAACTGGGAAAGATATATATGTAAGATTTCATATATGTATATATTCTTGTACCAACTTTCAAAAAACAAACATTCATAAGACCTTTTGCCATACTATCTCAGCAAAAGAACTCAAACTTAACAATATATAAAATTAAATTGATTTGCTTGTAATGCAAACACAAACAAATTGCAAACATTAACAAATTAATTGACAAGGCAAGCAGTCAGGATGACAATTTAAAAGTTGCATTGGTTCTCACACAGCTCTATTTCATCTGTTGGTAGGTTCCTATAAAAGAAAAGTAAAAATTCGGCCTACTACAGACTGATCTTAAAACAAAAACTTCTTGTAGTTATTACAAAGTCACAGAGCCTAAAGTAAAGAGATGGTTCTCACATCTAGCTGTGAATCTGCTGCTTGCAGTTTTGCTGCTGCTGCCAAATTCATTCTCCTTTTCTTCAGTGCAGGGATGTTTGGAATTCCTAGAAAGAGAAAAGAAACTTCCCAGGCAAAATATGCCTGTGTAAAGCAAGTTGTTAATTGCATCAATTTATTACTATTATTTAGGTTTCATGTCCCACAGTTTGTTTTTCAATGGGGTCTCCTCCAATTGATTTGATGTCCTGTGGAGTGAGTGGTTTAGGCATTCGGACTGCCTTTTTCTCCTGTTTTTTTTTTTTTTTTTCAGGGCATTTCTGCCCGGAGCATTTAGTCTTATCAGTTTTGCAGATAACATTTGCTCCTTTTACTCACCCAGCCTTTTTTGTGTTTTCATTGCATTTTATTGATTAGATTCTAATTTTGCCAGGTTTATGGCCAAATTTCAATTTTTCAGTAGCCATATATGTATCATTTTGGTGGTAATTTTCTGACCCTTGCCAGTTTTAATTCAGGGTCTATATGCTACTTTAGACCACACTTCAGAGATTGTTACAGGTTCAAAACTTCTCAGTTTTTCCCCTCTAAAGTTCTCTCTCATTTGCATTCCAAAACTTTCTTTGGACATGACAATCAAGTTCGGCAGCTGTCGGATGGTTTTGCCTGCAGCCTCTTTTAACTCTCGCCCTGCTAGCAGAGCAGAGAATTTAAACAATGACCACTTGGATGTTACAGAAACCATTTCAGTGCACAGACCATCCCCGCAGAAAATGACCTGGCACCAAATTCATTCAACAAAGGAAACAAAGCTTATGCACTATATTTTATGTTACCACAAATTTGGGGGTGATCTTTCGCAGAGGGTGCCCAGCATAAAGCAAATTTACAAAAGTCTCACCCCACTCTCTGGGAAGGTACCTCTTATACCAAACCAAACAAAGCTTATGTTACCACAAATGTCGGGGTGATCTTTCCCCGAGGGTGCCCAGCGTAAAGCAAATTTACAAAAGTCTCACCCCTCTCTCTGGGAAGGTACCTCTTATACCAAACCAAACAAAGTTACAAACACCGGAGTAGTCTCTCTCGAGGGACACCCCTTAAAAATTTTCTCTAAGGTCCTACTCCTTACACCTCGAGAGCACCTAGTGTTTACCAAAGTTACAAGTCACAAAGTAAAAAATCTCAGTTATGAGTCGCAAAATAACTTTCCAAACCCCCAGGTCTTTCACCTACAGGAGTGCCAATTTCCCAGACCTTGGGCCTCGGGAGCACCGTTTAGGCAAGGGTACACGTGCAAACACACAAGCAAACAAACAAACAAAAGAGTCAGACAGAGTAAGAAAGGTAGAGAGTGTTGGAAGCCGAGCGGGGACGAGGAGCCTGGATCCTCGGTGGGGGGAGCGAGAAAGAAAATCCAAACCAATATGGTTGATAAATTAATTCCGTTTATTAGCAGTCTAAAGGCACTTATATAGTATACCAGCTTGTTAGCTCCTAAGTGGCTTAAAGCTTATCAAGACACATTTCTATTTCTACATAATTGGACCTACATTGGCAAGTTTCCACAGTCTTGTTATGATCAAAAGAATTTTGTGCTCACCTCCCTTGGTTCACTCCTGGACAGCACAGCTGCGAGTTCTTTACTCCCTGTTTTTTCTCAGGCTGATTGTTTACCTTCACACAGGGACTTTCCCATGGAAAGTTTTTCCTCACACACACAAGCCTAAAAACTTCCAGGCCTATTGCTTGCACAGTTCTTTTATTGATCCCAATAATTCTATTCCCCAACAAGAGAGGTGTTAGAAAATGTCTAAAATGATCGACCGTAAGAATTAGCAATTTATTGATTTTTTGAAAACAACACTTTCATTTTAAGGGGATCCTGCAGACTACGCCATTAAGATGTTATGATCCGGTTTAGACCTAGGAAAGCAAAGCAAGCTAAGTCTCTGAGCATAAACCAGAAAGAACTTAGAAGGTTCAAAATATCCCCAGAAATGAGATTAAAACCAAACGAGGTTAGATGTTGTTGCCAAAAATGGATGTATTTTATTTGATAGTAAAAGAGGCAAAGAGAAGGGAAAAGAAAGAGAGAAAGAAAAGAAGTGTGCATGGGGGGTGAGGGAACAGGGAGACATGACAGGGGTTAGATGGAAGCATATCACCCATCTGAGGGTCCCAACGATGTCTCGTTGCTCCCCTCCATCTGGTCTGCTCGTGGTGAGGGTCCCCCGTTGCCGCTGTGGCCACACGGCTACATGCAGCCACACGCCATGTCACGCCACCACGCCACACACCACCACACCACACGCCGCCACACGCCGAAGAGTGCAGAATCCTGTGGATTAATATACACTTTGGGCCAGGTGGTGTTATAAATAAAGTATGTAATTCGTGCTATTATCTATAAAGCTGGAATGTAATCAAACCATGTAGAGACAAAGTTCCAAAACCCCCCCACCGGCTTGGCTGAGAGAAAAATTTCACAACACCAAAAGAAGTTCCTCACAATAAGTGAGGATTCCACCTAGGTGGGGTTGGATCTTATCACCGGGACATTTGCACTATGACGATTTGAGTACCACCTTCTGGTATCTACATCTCATCTGATAAGGAATCGGACATTCCAGGAACTAAAAATAACTGTTCCAGGAACCCAAGATGGCCCATCCATCAGCAGAAATGACCCACTCATCACCCAGGATGGACGATTCATCAGACCCAGGAAAGGCTTTGTGCAGCCCGACTCCAGGAAAAGAAAACTTCATGAATACGAGAAGAATAGGATTAATTCGGACCACCAAAAAACTGTATAAGAAGGGACCAGCCGAAGCAGCAGGCGTGAACTTGGGAGGTCTGGTGGGATAGAGATCAGATCTATGCGTGTTCACCCAGCTCCGACCCCGGGCTCGGTGGTGCTTTTCTCGATCGTGGCTTTTGAAAGCGATATTTCGGTCGCATAATAAATGTCATTTCTTTATAAATTTTGATTGGCCATTTCGTTTCTATCAGTGGGAACGCCCACGTGCCTCTCTTGCAGGGGCTAGCTTGACACACTGTCCCTTGCAACACTGAGGGTCTGTTGCATCATCTCTGGTGCAGGGTCTGGGGACCTCTTTGAGGGGGGGCCCTGTGATGGGGCATGTCATCCCCTTCTGCTGTGGATAAGCTTCCCCCCCCCCCCCCCCCCGCCCCGTTAAGGCCCCTCAGCTGGGCTCTGCACAGTTGGAGGATGGGCAGTCACTGCACCTCTGACCACAGGCTTTTTCAAGATACCCAAAGCCTCTCCTCCCTCCACCCCTTGGTTTGAGGGTCTGTTTGAGCCTGGCAGCTGATAGCCCTGGGGCTGTGGTCCTCATCTTGGAGGTGTTAAGCCTGTGCTCAGTGAATGTCCCCAGCCCTGAGTTGTTACTTTATCTTATCTTCATCAGCGAGCAGTGTCAGGCCTCAGGGCCCCATTCAGGGTGTGGGGGTCTTCTCTTCAGCTTTTGTAATACAGTTTTAAAAGTCCTTTAAGAAAATGTTTAAGTCATAAAATATAATATTTCAGTCTCTGACAGTGGGGCAAGGAGCCGGGTGGAGTGGGAGAAGTGGGAACTACTGCAATCATTCCATTGGGCAGCCAGGCTATTGCAGGGGCTGTGCTTCAGCTGCAGGGCTGGCTCTTCATCCATTACATGCAAGCACTTGCTGCTCTTTGGGAAGAAGAGTTGAGCAGTTTAAAAGAGCAGGGCATGGAGGCAGGGTCAGGAATCAATTATTTACAAAAAACAATGGTACCTGGGGCTTGTGGCAAGGTTGGGGGGGGGGGGGGTGTGCATGCATGCGCATGCTACAGAGGTGGCTTGTGAGAAAACTCTAGAAGCTGCCCCTGTGTCAGATGGAGCCACTCTCAGCTGGCTCCAAGATAGACACACCCGTGGCCAAAGCTGAGCCAGTCAGCGATGTTGGTAGTGCCTCTGTGATAACAAATTTAAGAAACGGTAAAAAACACTGCACAAGAGCAGCTGGGAGAAAGGAGTGAGAATATGTGAGAGAAACAATTCTGCAGACACCAAGGTCAGAGAAGAAGGAGGGGGAGGACATGCTCCAGGCACAGGAGCAGAGATTCCCCTGTAGCCTATCATGGTTTAGCATAGTTTGGGTTTTTAGTTAAAGAGGGCTCCAGCCACGGAAGTGATTCTCTTGCAAAGAGGTGCTTACAGCTTCCTCTATGATCCAACAGAACCAATCAACTGGCTAGTTTGAATATTGGCAACTTTTTTAAGCCACTTAAGAAGCTTGACACGCCTCTGTGATCCACATTTGAGAACGAACAAACCCCAGGAAAGCTCTCTTGCTTCCGGCTTTTGGACAGGTAACTGGGGGGAGGGCCGCGGCACAGCCTGGAGGGCCAGGCTGGGCCCTGCTCAGCGTGGTCTGGCCAGGTTGGCTGTGTCACAGCTTGGCTAAGATCTCAGCTGCTTATTCTCGCTGGACACCTGGCATAGCCCCCTCACTTACGGGCTGGGACGGCCAGGAGACAGCCACCCTGGAGCCGAGTGGCCTTGTTTCATCCACGGCTCGGCCAGGCCTGCCCCCCTCCAGTGCAGCCGAAAATTCATCTGAGGCCCCCACCTGGCAAAGATCATGTGACAAACAGCGAGAGGCAAATTCCAGCTGCGGGGCCCAGGTGAGATTAACCCTTTTAGTGCTATAAGATTTCTCCAGAGCAGATGAAGCCTGCAGACATCAATCCTCTCCCAGGTGAGAGGAAAGGGAAAGGTGAAGGCACGTGAAGAAAACACCATAAAGACACCAAAGTCAGTGAAGAAGGAAGATCTGAAACCCTGAGGGAGGAGAAAGAGGAGATGCTTCAAGGTTAGAAGCTGAAATTCTGTTGTAAAGCTATGGTGATGTACTATGATACATCAGAGTACGTGTTGCAATTTCATGAAAGCATGGGGGGTGGAGTGTTCAAACTGCAATTGTGAGCAAAAGTACCTGTGCTGAAACAAGCAAATGTTGAAGTAGCTGTGATTTCATGAGAAGCTTGAACAGAGAGAGATGGAAGTGATGAAGACCCTTGCTCTGAGGGGAGGAGGAGGGCCTCTGTTCCTGGAGCTGAAGATGCTCCCAGAGATAGGTGAAGAGAACCTTTATTTCTGAACATCTCAACCTTAAAATGGTACCCCATTAGCTCAAGATTGGACCTTTGAAAGCAGTTGTGGGGAAAGCTGTAAGTTGAGGGAAGGGACTTTCACATGTGAGCAGAGAACCATCCCAGGCAGCTGTCTTGCTGGGTCATTGAAGCCATGAGAGAACTGTTTGTTGTGGAGATGTCTCCATAGCATGAGCAAGAGAGACTCCTCTCCCTAGTGAACTGAAAAAAGAGATTATTATAGAGGTGGTAAACTGACTGAAAAAATCTCAAGGGTTGTCTTTTTACGGTGTCAGTGGGAGAAAGGAGAAAGGTGGGGGGAGGAGAAGTGTTCTGAAGGTTTAGTCTGACTTTTTTTCCTTCTTTTAGGTCTGTTAATAAACTTCTTTATATTCTTTAAAGTTTGGTGCCTGCTTTGCTTTCTCCTATTTCTTTTCTCACAGAAGGAAAATAAGTAACTAATGGATATTTTGAACCAAACCACTACAGTGAAGACCATGGTGATGATGCAGGTTGTCCCCCTTGCAGCCCATGGAGAGCCATGGTGGAGCAGATAGCTACCCTATGGCTTGTGGAGGACTCCACAGCAGAGCAGGTGGACATACCCTGAAGGTGACTGCAGCTCATGGAGAGTGAGAAGGGGATTGATCAATAATTAACTCATGTAAGCATGAGTTAACTATTAAGAGACAGCAAATGTTAATCACAAAACCTAAGAAGCAGGATTCTCCTTAATCTTGTCAAGGTAAGAAGAACAGGATATTTTGAAAACCAGCACAGAAACCGCTGAATCATCAAATGAAGGACTGTGCATGCTCCAGAAAGAAAGGTGAAAAGTGCATTGTGATGAAGACTACTGATCTTCATCAGAAAGACCCCCAAGAAAGAAAAGGAGCCTTCCTCAGTGCGACCACCAGGGTACATAGCGCATGCGTGGCACATATGCTAATGATATTAATGACTTCCCAGAAGTAATTTGTATAACCACTCCTATCCCAAGGAATGTGATGAATATTCATAAATTTTACTCATAATGCAAGACCATATGGAGTGCTGTGTGTGTGTAAGGAGCCATCCCCCACGCATCTGGCGCCAAATAAAGCAAATACCCGTTTCTCTGACTCTTTCTCTGAAGTGTCTCCTGGCCCGGTTTGGGTCAATTTACCTGGCACCCCAGATGGGACCCTAACTCTGCCCGGCTGCTGGATCCAGGGGTAAGCAGACCTCCCAGTTGCGACCCTGAATTTTCAGGGGAATCTCAGTTGTCCTTTGGCTCACAGTGAGGGTAGACAAGGACCATCTGTGCCAAATTAAGGCATTTGCTGTTTTTTTAAAAATGCAGAAGTACCCGTAGGTCCGGAGTTCGAGTCGCCAAGGGTGGGTTGAAAGTCCTGAGGAGACTGGGTCTCCCAAAATTAGTCCCAGGCAAAAGGAAAGGTACCTTTAAAGGTTGGGGTTAGAGGCCCCCAGGGGAAAGAATCCCCGCTGTTGTATTAGGAGTTAGAGGCCCCAGGGGTTGGACCCCACTGTCGTGCCATGTTGCTATTTTATTTACTGTGTTATTATGGGTTTTTATTGTGGAATGAGTGGGAGAATGAAAAGGAGTGGGTGAGACGTGTCATGGACACAAAGCAAGTGCGGGGCTCTATCTGCGTTTCCATAACCTGGTGACGGGAATGGCCAGAGAAAAGCAAAGCGATTGGCAAGGAGTGAATGAGTATAAATCATATAAACTGTTGGTTTGGAGTTCAACCTTGTTATCCGGAGGAAGGCAGATTGTATTATTGGAGGGGAAAGATTTTAGCTATTTAATTGAAAACATCCAGATCCCCAACGGTTTTCTAATATAGCTCCATCTGTTTTCCCTTTTGAAATACCGTGTTTAGTGTGTAGAAACAGTTGTGAGGCTTGGACTTTTTGTGCATGTATTAATTGTGAGAAAAAGTGGTATTATACTTCTACTAGAAGGAGTGGATGGTGTCCAAGCTGCCAGAGGAGAGAGCTTGATATCAGACTAGAAAGAGCAGGAATAAGGGACTTGGCAGAAAATGAAGGTGTAGATAATGTTAGAGTAAGGAGAGAGTGGCAGAGAATAGTGAGAGATTTGAGAGGAACTGATTAGAAAAGTACAGCAAGTGTATGTAAGAAGGAATTAGAAAAAGGCAAAACCAAAGGCAAAGTTGATGGCAGAGTTTTTAGGAATTGCGGACATTGTGGTTAATAGATTTGGGTGTTTAGTTCCCTTTTCCATTTGGTGTTTTGTGCAGAGCCAAAAGGCTCCTGTTTGGAGAGAACCCACGCCCCTGTACCTTTTGTGTGTTTTGTTGTGAAAAGCCAAAATTGGCAGGTTTCAGTCCTGAAGCCAATTCGGCAGCTCCTATCTTGTGGGGAATGCCCCCACCAGTCTGTGGTTTATTGTGGAGAATTAGAATTGGCAGGTTCTAATCCTGAGGCCAATTCTTCAGCTGCTGCCTTGTGGGGATGGTGTTCTCCCTATGCAGGCCTAGGTATTTATCATGCAGCCTCATCTGTGGGAGATATAGGAAAACTTAAGGGGGAAATGCCTGTCCTGGGTGGCCAGTGCAAAGAAAATGTTTTGTTGTCCTTCCTTGGTTAATTTTTTAGTCACCTCTCTACTCCTGGAGAGGACTTGATAAAAAAAAAAAATTGGGATAAGGAGCAATTGGTTTACTAAAAGATGATTGGTTACTAAAAAGGTGATTGGTAATTTAAAAAAAAAAAAAAAAAAGGCTTTAGGCAATGGCATCGCTTGCCACCAAATTTGATCATGTCCAAAAGAAAAATCACTGGAACAAAAAGAGCAAACTGATAAAGTAAACTGCTCCAGGGCGAAAAGCAGAAGCCTACTAAAACCTTGATTAAAAAAAAAAAAAAGCAACTCAAATGCCCAATTCACAGACTGCAACGCTTGCAAAACTTTTAAAAGCAGCCTCACTCCCTCCACTGAACAATCAGTCAGAAAAAAACCCCACTGAAAACCTGTGAGAAACAACAAAAGTGGTGCAACAAGCACTTCATAGAATATAAGCTAAAACTCCACCTAAGTTAATGCAATTAACAACTTGTTTCCCTCTGACATATTTTTGGGGGGGGGGGGAAGTTTGTTTCTTTTATCTTTTCTAAGAATGTCAAACATCCCTGCATCGAAGATAAAGAAAGCAGTTTGAGGGCAGAGAAAGTGAAAGCAGCAAAATCACACTTAAATGTGATACCATTTATTCACATGAACTCTTGTCACTTTGCCCCAAGAAGTTTTGCTTCTTCTTAGTAATCGGTCTAGTGGGCCAAATTTTCACTTTTCTTTTACAAGAACCTACCAACACATGAGATGGAGCTGCATGAAAACCAATGAAATATAAAGTGCCACCATAATTGCTTGCATTGTCAGTTCATTCATGTTTGTAATTTGCTTGTGTTTTCATTGCAAGTGACTTGGTGAGAGATCAAATAGGACATGAATAAAATACAGAAAAGCCTTCTACCAGCTCTCAAACTAAAGTGCTGTTGAATCTCATGCCATATGTCTTAAGAGGGTATTTTAACTTTGCCTCACTTCTCCTGTTTATAACACATTCTGCAATCTCAGTTGTGAGTGCAGAATGAGATGAAAACAATTTATTCACTAAACTAAAAAAAAAAAAAGGCTACTTGGGATAATAAAACTAAGTTTGAAAGAGAATTAATTTCATTTTTAATCCCACCAATAATAAATACACAGTTTCTAGTTTGTGTCAAGATTAAATTACAACAGTGCTATAATGTCTCCTAAAAAACAGAGCATAGCCCTGATGTAAAGATGTTTTCATGAGAACATTTTGTATGAAAATGTTTTGTATGTTAATTTTGTATCATAAAAACTAATCCTTCATAATGTATAGAATTATCCAGCAGAGTAAAAATATTATTATAACAAAAACTGTATAAAGAAGCTACAACCACAGAAGCCTCCCTGAAGATACCTGACTAAGACTTTAGACTGTAAGTTAAACCATTAAGATTAGATAAAGGGAAAACCCATTCTTTAATCATCTCAGGCCTAAGAAAAACAAACAAACAAACAAACAAGGCTAAAAGAAGAGTAATACCCATAGATAATAAAATTACAGATCAAATGATCCCATTAGTATGAGATCTTGAAATTCCAGGGAAATCAAAACGAGCTTCCCCAGTGATTATTGAACTACTGGAAGGGGCACAACCAGTGTCAGTTAAACAATATCCGCTAAATGTGGAGATACAGCTAGAAAGCAGAAGTGAGGGCACTGCTAAACTCATGTCAGAAGTAGACATGCTAATGCTGCTAGGCCGCAAACCATGGCACGTAGTATGGCCTATAACGAAATAGCATAAGGGAGCGGCATGCTTGGTATGTACCTGTGTCAGTTAGTGCTAGCTTCTAGTTTTGCAATGTTATTAAGAAACATAGATATGGTTGTTATAGTGATTGCTGCTTATATAAGAATTTATTTTTAGTAACTGCTGAAAAGGTATAAATACTCAGCTCTGTATCAATAAAATTGGCTTCTTGCACCCAAGCAATCTGCCCCGTCTCTTCCATTGCCGACCATCTAGCGACAACTGGTGCCTCCGTGTGTGGACTGGGAGTGCTCTTAAGTGACAGTCTGTGATGCCCTGCAGAACTTCAGTAACTTTGCCAAAGGTTAAGCCACAGGAGAGGCGGGAGCCTTCCGAACTGTGGTTAAGCCGCAGGGGGAAGCGGGAGCCACGCCAGCCGGCAACTGATCCTCTGAAAAGGAGGCGAGTC
This sequence comes from Aphelocoma coerulescens, assembly GCF_041296385.1. Classification (NCBI taxonomy): domain Eukaryota; kingdom Metazoa; phylum Chordata; class Aves; order Passeriformes; family Corvidae; genus Aphelocoma; species Aphelocoma coerulescens. The sequence continues at coordinate 5,798,610 of NW_027184080.1, read as the reverse complement.
GCTGCAGGCAACTATGGGCCAGGGTCAGGGGATGACCACCCTACAAAGAGACGTGCTTGAGCTTATGTCAAAGCTGCTAGACAAGCAAGGCAAATATTTGCCTGCCCACGATTTAAAAATTATACTCCGATGGACTGCTTCTAAACTGCAAGGAGTAACTCAGTCCACAATCTTTACGGCGGATCTGTGGGATAAAGTAGGAGTGGAACTTTGGAATGCTGTGGCTGATGGTGATAAAGCTGCTGCAGAGATGATTCCCTCCTGGAAAGTAATTTTTGAAGCTTTAAAAGCTCAAGAAAAATCTCTTGCTAAAGAGGATGCCCCTTGTCCCCCCTACGCAGAAGCAGGGCCTCAGAACTTTTTACAATTTGAAGAGACTGCGCCTCTTTCACTAAAGGCTCCAGCCCCCCTTGCAACAAAAAGGGAGAAGGGCTCCTCACGATCTATAAAAGCATTTACCGCTGGCTATGGTCCAGCTGACAACAACGAGGATGAAAGAGAGGATCCCTTTGACCCCGGATCTATCGATCCTGAAAAAGAGCCAGATTTATTTCCCCCCGACCCTCACGATACCTGGGTCTGCTTGAAACAACAAGCATTAAAAGAAGGGGATCTAGACTTTGCAGACAAAATTGTGGCACCGGCCTTATATACAGGATCAAGAAAGCAAAATGCCCATTGGGAACAGCTGTCTTTCCCAGAGCTTAAGGAGCTTTGGCGGGTGGCCACAGAGCACAGTATCAGTTCACTGTATTTTGTGACCCTACTAGATTCTGTGCTTGCAGCTCATATCATGACACCATATGATTTAAAAACACTAGCATGGCTGCTGCTATCTCCCACTCAAAACGCTTTATGGGAAAAGGAGTGGGAAAAAAGTCTACAGGATCTGCTCCTAACTTATGTGGGTCATGCTAATCAGACCCTGGCGGCCCTCACAAATAGACAGCTTATGGGAACAGGACCATATAGTGATCCCACTGTCCAAGCCTGAGGCATTCCTCAGGAAGCCCTTGAGGGAGTCAGAAACGTGGCTTGCCAAGCTTTTCTGAAGGTCACTGATGCAAAAACGCCTCAGAAATCATTCACGATTATTGTCCAGGGGCCCCAAGAATCTTATATGCAGTTTGTCGACTGCCTTAAGCAGGCACTCGAACGCCAAATTGATAATGCAGAAGCTTGCGAAATTTTGCTTTTGAAGCTCACTGTTGAGAATGACAACACAGACTGTAAAAAACTCCTTAAGTCTCTGCCTAACCAGAATCTGACTCTAGTTGAAATGATTGAAGCGTGCTACCGTGTTGGCACCCTAGAATATCAATGTGCAGCCATGGCTGCAGCCCTTGCAACCATGAGAGGGTCCTCTGCAACTTCAGGAGTCTGTTTCAGCTGCGGCAAACCTGGTCACTTAAGAAGGGACTGCTCTGCTCTGAAGAGATAAACCCAAAGCCACTCCTGTGTGTTCATGGTGCCACAGAGGCCCACATTCTGCTAACCAATGTCACTCTAAGTATGATTCCAAAGGTCGCCTGCTCCAAGGGTACCAGGGAAACTGGAACCAGGGCGCGGGACGGCGGCGCCGTGCTCTGACACGGATGCCTCAGCCACCTCCGCAGATGCCTGCTCCACAGATGCCAGTCTAGCAGATGTCAGCCCTTCAGATGCCCAGTGGAAGCTTCCCTCAAGTCTTCGCCCAGCAACTGCAGGGAGTGCTGGATTGGACTTGCACACCTCAACCACAGTAACGTTAAATGATTCTTCTGTTCATTTACTCCCTACAGGAATTTTTGGATCACTAGGGCCCCAAAAAAGTGCCCTACCTTTAGGAAGGTCTTCAGCTAGCTTTCCAGGACTTTCTGTTTTCCCTGTGGTTATGGACTTAGATTTTAATGACAAACTTAAGATCATGGTTTGGACCCCTAATCCACCGTGTTTTATCCCACGAGGGACCTGCGTAGCTAAATCAATCCCTCTTCCACATAATTCACCATCTTCTGTAGAAAAATATAGCACCAAGGTGGGAGAATCTGGTTCTATAGGGACCCCACAAATACTATGAGCACAAACAATTTCAGATAAGCGTCCTACCTGTCAGTGCACCTTGTCATTACAGGGACAACAAATAACACTCACCGGTATTTTAGATACTGGAGCTGACATTACTGTCATTTCTCAAGATAAGTGGCCCCCTAATTGGACCCTCATGGAGGTGACCATGGCCCTCACTGGGATAGGAGGAAGCAGTTATCAAAGGTGCCATTTGATTCAAGTGACAAGACCAGAAAACCACACAGCCAGTGTAAGGCCATTTGTTCTACCTGTGCCCATAATGTTATGGGGACGAGATGTACTCTCTCAATGGGGTTTCAGAATTCAGTCAGATTTTTAATAGGGACCATTGAGGCGCATGACACCTTGAAATTAACCTGGAAAACTGAAACTCCTATCTGGGTGGATCAATGGTCCCTGCCATTACCGAAACTGCATGCACTCACTGAATTGGTCCAGGAACAGCTTCAAAAGGGACACATAGTCCCCTCCACCAGTCCTTGGAATACACCTGTGTTTGTCATTAAAAAACAATCTGGCAAGTGGTGCTTGCTCCATGATCTCTCTAAAATTAATGCTGTTATGGAGGACATGGGAGCCCTCCAGCCTGGCCTCCCATCTCCTACCATGATCCTTCGAAATTGGTATTTAACAGTCACTGATTTAAAAGACTGCTTTTCTGACATTCCCTTGCATTTTGACGATGCACCGAAATATGCCTTTTCTGTCCCGAGCACCAATATGCAGGCACCCTTGCAAAGATATCACTGGGTTATCCTGCCCCAAGGCATGAAAAATAGCTCCACCATTTGCCAGTGGTTTGTTGCAAAAATCCTCAGTCCCATTTGCTTAGACATGCCTGACACTCTTTTATATCATTATATGGATGACATTCTAATTGCTGCAGAAAAACAAGAAGTTATGCAGAAAGCCTTAGCCCTTGTCAGCCATGCTGTAACCGAAGCAGGACTTTGTGTTGCTCCTGAAAAAATTCAGCGTCAACCCCCTTGGAAATACCTGGGCTGGTGAATTAGGACCCAGAGTATTTCTCCTCAACCTTTACAAATTCAAACCAACATTTCTACTTTACATGATGCTCAGAAACTTTTGGGGACAATTAATTGGGTTCGTCCCCTGTTAGGAATCTCAAACACAGACTTGAGCCCTTTGTTTGCTCTGTTAAAAGGAGAACCAGAATTACTATCTCCTCGGCAGCTTACACTGGAAGCTCACCAAGCATTGCAAAAAGTAGCTGATGCTATCTCAAATCGGCAAGCAGCCCGTTGGGCTCCAGAGTTGCCCTTTTCTTTAATAATTTTAAATCTGGCCAAGCAGTCCCATGCTTTAATTTTTCAGTGGGACCCTAACTTGCCAGACCCTTTATTAATTATTGAATGGATTTTTCGGCCACACCACATGTCCAAAACTGTTAGTACCCAACATGAAATGTTTGCTTTGCTTATTGTAAAAGCTAAACAGAGACTTGTTACACTTGCAGGTGTTGATTTTTGTTTGATTTGTTTGCCGGTTACTGCTGTTTATTTACAGTGGCTTTTTCAACAGTCTGAAGTGTTTCAGATGGTTCTTACTGATTTCTCTGGACAACTTTCTACACATCCCCCAAAACACAAGCTTGTGGCAGCAGGTTTTAACCTTCTAACACGACCCAAGAGAAGCCAAGTTCCCTTGCAAGCATTAACTGTTTTTACAGATGGATCTGGTCACAGCCATAAGTCTGTGATGCTGTGGTGGGATTCAAATCTCAACTGATGGGACTCAGATGTCACCACTGTTTCAGGATCGTGGAATACTCACAGCTTTTTACTGGCTAGCGCTCATAGTTCAATGCCTTAGAAAGACTCGAGCAGCCTAGAGAGGTAGCATGGTGTCTTAGTTTGAAAGAAAGGTGTCTTCTAAGGAAGGCAGAAGCCTCCCTTGGAATGGCAGATGCAACCCTCTTCCCTCCGAATTATTATAATTTTGAAATCAAGGGCTTTTAGACAAAGATGTGGGAAATAGAAATAACAGTTCTTAACTATCATATATATAACCAGTCAAACAAACAGCAACAGCTATGACAGTAACAGCAAACAATCTCAAACCCAGTCCTAGCCTTCTGGGCTGTCGGGCCCTTTCCCCTTGGGTGCAGTTCGGCTTGCAGCCGGCAGGGGCGCTGGCGGCTCCCAGTGAGCAGGGCAGGTGTGCTTGTTTCCCTGTGGCTGCAGGGGGCGCTCTGGAGCGAGCTCGGGGAGCACGTGGCACCGGTGGCCTGGGGTCCCGGGGAAGGATGGAACAAAGGCTTCACAAAACCCTGGGCAGCTGGCCCCAGTGTCCAGCCGGACCCTCGGGAACAGCAGGGTGGAACGGCAGGCTGGAACGACAGGCTGGAGCAGCAGGGACGAGCACCAATCCCGGGTGGCAGACGCGATATATCCAAGCGGGGAACACCCCGGAGGTCTGGACAGGCAGGGCGAGCACGGCTACAACGTAGCGAAAGGCTTGAAGCAGCGGCAGGTCAGGGTGGCCACAGCCCGGCCTCCAGCGGGGCAGGGAAGGCGGCTTTGGGATCCCGGTGTTGTTTCCAGCAGAAAGAAAAACGGCCAAAAAGAAGCAGCAGCTCCTCTCTCTCCGGACGCAGAGAGCAAACTGACCCCACATCCAGGTGAAACAAAAGAGTAGCCAGGCGCACCCCACCCTCAGTGGGAAGCTCTTTGTCTTCCTTAAGTACCCAGAGATTAGCAACAGTATTGGGGAAAATTCCTTTAACAGAAAAAAACCTAGAATTCTTAAAACCCCAACATTATCCACCCAGAATTTTTTCCCATACTAACATGTTACATGAAACTTAACCCTTTGAACCATATAAATACATTCATGACCCGAAGTATATACATATATACATGCTGATACTGATACAAGTACAGAGCTATGGGTAGCTCACCCTAAAACAAGGTCCCCTTGAGGTATGCATCGGGTCTCTCCATCCTTTTGCATCACCCACCAGGTGCAACCTGGTCCCTGAGCAAAAACAACCCCACGGATGGGTTTGTCTTTGCTCAAGGCAGACTTTACCCAAACAGTTTTTCCAAGCTTACCTCTCATGTGCACCACTGGAACCTTATCCCCGTCTGTCGTTTGTAGGGGTTCGGATTGGGCAGGGCCTGCTTGGCTGGTGGAGCCTCGGGTGTTAACTAACCAGGTGACTCTTGCTAAATGCACCTCCCAGTTTTTGAAAGTCCCCCACCCAGTGCCTTCAAGGTGGTTTCAAGCAGTCCATTACACCGCTCAACCTTCCCAGCTGCTGGTGCATGGTAAGGGATGTGGTATACCCACTCCATGCCATGTTCTCTAGCCCAGGTGTTTATGAGGCTGTTCTTGAAATGAGTCCCATTGTCAGACTCAATTCTCTCAGGGATACCATGCCTCCAAAGGACTTGCTTTTCAAGGCCCAGGATGGTGTTCTGGGCAGTAGCATGAGGCACAGGGTAGGTCTCCAGCCATCCTGTGGTGGCTTCTACCATTGTGAGCACATAGCACTTGCCTTGGCAGGTTTGAGGCTGTGTGATGTAATCAATCTACCAGGCCTTCCCATACTTGTATTTGGACCACCGCCCACCATACCACAGGGGCTTCACCCGCTTGGCCTGCTTGATCGCAGCGCATGTCTCACAATCATGGATAACCAGGGAGATACTGTCCATGGTTAGATCCACCCCTCGATCTCGTGCCCACTTATAGGTGGCATCTCTGCCCTGATGGCCTGAGGCATCATGGGCCCATCGAGCTAGGAACAACTCTCCTTTATGTTGCCAATCCAAGTCTATCTGGGACACCTCTATTTTCGCAGCCTGATCTACCTGTTTGTTGTTATGATGTTCTTCATTAGCCCGGCTCTTGGGGACGTGAGCATCTACATGACGGACCTTCACGGATAGCTTCTCTGCCCGAGTGGCAATGCCTTTCCACTCTTCAGCAGCCCAGATTGGTTTTCCTCTGCGCTGCCAGGTGGCCTTCTTCCACCTTTCCAGCCAACCCCACAGAGCATTGGCTACCATCCATGAATCAGTGTAGAGGTAGAGCTTTGGCCACTTCTCTCTTTCAGCTATGTCCAGAGCTAATTGGATGACTTTGAGCTCAGCAAATTGGCTCGATCCACCTTCTCCCTTCAGTAGCCTGTGCAACTTGTCATGTGAGGCTCCATACAGCGGCTTTCCATCTCCGGCTAGCGCTTACAATTCGGCAGGAGCCATCAGTGAAGAGGGCATATTGTCTTTCACTCTCTGGTAGCTCGTTACATGGTGGGCTTCTTCAGCACGCATCACCTCCTCCTCTTCTTCTTCAGAAGATAACCCAAAAGTCTCACCTTCTGGCCAGTTCGTAATTATTTCCAAGATCCCAGGGTGAATTGGGTTTCCAATTCAGGCATGCTGCGTGATGAGGGCGATCCATTTGCTCCAAGTAGCTTGGGTGGTATGATGTGTGGAAGGAACCTTTCCTTTGAACACCCACCCCAGCACCTGTAGTCGGGGTGCCAGGACGAGATGTGCCTCTGTGGCAATTACTTCTGAGGCAGCTTGGACTCTTTCATAAGCTGCCAAGATTTCTTTCTCTGTGGGAGTGTAGTTGGCTTCAGACCCTCTGTAGCTTCGGCTCCAGAATCCCAGTGGTCAGCCCCGAGTCTCACCAGACACCTTCTGCCAGAGGCTCCAGGACAGGCCATTGTTCCTGGCTGCAGAGTAGAGCATGTTCGTCACCTCTGGTCCCGTCCTGACTGGGCCAAGGGCTACGGCATGAGCGATTTCCTGCTTGATCTGGGTGAAGGCTTGCTGCTGTTCAGGGTCCCAGTGGAAATCGTTCTTCTTTCAGGTAACCAGATAGAGAGGGCTCACAATCTGGCTGTACTCGGGAATGTGCATTCTCCAGAAACCTATGGCACCTAGGAAAGCTTGTGTTTCCTTCTTGTTGGTCGGTGGAGACATTGCTGTGATCTTATTGATGACCTCAGTGGGAATCCGATGCCGTCCATCTTGCCATTTCACTCCCAGGAACTGGATCGCTTGAGCAGGTCCCTTGACTTTGCTCTTCTTGCTGGCGAAACGAGCTTCAAGGAGAATTTGGATTATTCTCTCTCCTTTCTCAAACACTTCTGTTGCGGTGTTCCCCCACACAATGATGTCATCAATGTACTGCAGATGTTCTGGAGCCTCACCCTTTTCCAGTGCAGCCTGGATCAGTCCATGGCCGATGGTGGGACTGTGCTTCCACCCCTGGGGCAGTCGGTTCCAGGTGTACTGCACACCCCTCCAGGTGAAGGCAAACTGAGGCCTGCACTCTGCTGCCAGAGGAATGGAGAAAAATGCATTAGCAATGTCAATAGTGGCATACCACTTCGCTGCTTAAGACTCTAGCTCGTTCTGGAGCTCCAACATGTCCGGCACAGCAGCGCTCAATGGTGGAGTCACTTCATTCAAGGCACAATAGTCCACAGTCAATCTGCATTCCCCGTCTGACTTGCGCACAGGCTAGATGGGGCTGTTGAAGGGTGAGTGGGTCTTTCTGACCACCCTTCAGCTCTCCAGCTCACAAATCATCTTGTGGATGGGGATCACAGCATCTCGATTTGTCCGATACTGCCAGCGGTGCACTGTCAAGGTGGCAATTCGCCCTCCTTGCTCTTCCACTTTCAGGAGCCCAACTGCAGAAGGATTCTCTGATAGTCCAGGCAGGGTGTTCAATTGCCTAATGCCCTCTGCCTCCACAGCAGCAATCCCAAATGCCTACCTGAGTCCTTTTGGGTCTTTGTAATAGCCATTCCGGAGGAAGTTTATGCCCAGAATATATGGGGCCTCTGGGCCAGTCACAATCGGATGCTTTTGACACTCCTTCCCAGTCAGGCTCACCTCATCTTCCAAAAGGGTGAACTGCTGTGATCCCCCAGTCACCCCAGCAATGGATACAGGTTCAGCCCTCACATGTCCCGATGGCATTAAATTACACTGTGCCCCAGTATCAACCAATGCATCATATTTTTTTGGCTCTTATGTGCCAGGCATTCGAATCCACACCGTCCCGAAAACGCGGTTCTCCCGTGCCTCTTCCTGGCTAGAGGCAGGGCCCCTCTAGCCTTGGTTATCATTCTTTCCCTGGGTGTACATGCTCGAGGTACCTTCACGGGGATCTGACATATCATTCTCCCTTTTGTAATACCTGGCAGCTCTGTCAGGGGAGGCTGAGGCTACTTTCACCTTAGCGGAACCCCCTCGGTTAGTGCCTCCCTCCTTGAGTTCACGCACCCGCGCTGCCAGGACAGTGGTGGGTTTCCCATCCCACTTTCTCATGTCTTCCCCATGCTCGCACAGAAAACACCACAGCTCAGCTCGTGGGGTGTACCCTCTCTCTCTAGCTGGAGGGCGACAGGCTCTGACTTAGGGGCCTGTGACTCGCACTGGTGCCACACTGATCTTCCTCATCTCCTCCCTCATCTCCTCCCTCATTTCCTTCTTCATCTCCTTCATCTCCTCTTTGAGGTCCTGAACCACAGCAGAGACATGAGCTTTCAGCGGACCATTGACCATACTGTCATAATTCCTGAGCCTGTTGGCGACAGAGCCCACTGTTTCTCGGTTATTGTCAGTATCATTCGTTGCAATGAAGGTGGTGTATTGCGGTGGCCCTAGCTTTGCCAGGTTCCACATCATCTGTCCTGTGCACCTGACCTTATCAGGGTCATTATCATGCTGTCCATCCCTCCCAAAGAGTACCTCTAATACTGCCACCTCTCTTAGCTGCTGGATCCTTTCCTCAAGTGTCTTCCACTGCATCCTATGATGGCACTCCTGCATTCTTTCTTTGTGAATGAACCTTTCTCTCACACTCATTAAGAGCCACTCCCAGAGGGAAAGAGGCCCTGGCTCCCTCACAAATATCTGGTCCACACCTGGGTCCTTGGTCAACGATCCCAGATACCTTGCCTCACCACTATCCAGTTGCACACCTGTGCCCATAAGGTCCCAAACCCGAAGCAGCCAGGTTGTATAAGGCTCACGCCCCCCTCACACAATGTCTTTTCGCATACTACGGAGACTGTCATATGACAGGGACTCAGTGATGATTTCTGGCTGTGGCTCTCCTGCTGGTTGTGAAGGCCCTGGTTCCCCATCATCATTAACTGGTCGTACTGATTTGGTCTTATACTTCCTCCTTTGCACAGGGGCGACTGCTGCTGGCTGTGGTGGTCCTTGTGGTTCAGCTGAAACCTGGACGGTTGTAACATCTGTGGGTTCCACTGCTGCACCATTGGACTCACCCTCTTTGGGGCAGGGAGAGGGTTTTTCACTAGCTGAGGAGGTGTATTCCCTTAGCAATTGGCATATCCCCTGGCTCACCTGGCCCATCTCCTGGCATATCTCCTGCATCCCTTTCACCAGTACCCCCACCCAGTTCGGATAGTCCATTTCTGAGGTGGGCTGTTGGGCGGTATCAGGCTGTGGGGCAGGGTCTCTAGTGTCTGGGGCTATGTCAGGTTCTGGGTCAGGATCAGGCTCTGGGGTAGGATCTCTAGTCTCTGGGGCCAGTGTCTGGGTAGTTATCCAAGCCAATCTCAACTTATCCTTGAGTGCTAAATAGAGTAGGCCTACCAGCACCAGTTGGTTAGTACTCAGAGGAAATCTAAACCCTTTGAAAATTGGTGGGGTTGGCCCAAAGAAGTGGTTGAGGGGTTGGGAGAAAACTTCCCCTGGTGTCATTTCCTCACAGAAGGTACCATTTTTGACATAACCCTAAAAACATGCACTTAGTCTGTGATAGCCGTTTATCCATGTACCCACATTCCGGAGGAAGTTAAAAGCCCATGAATTTCTCACCTTCTCGACCAATAGCGCAGGCTGGATAACAGCAATGGTAGCCTTAGTCAGAGGACCCATGTGTTGGTAAGGAGCTGCAAAGGGGAAGAATATAGCCACAACCACCTGCCACACTGTACTGGTTTGATCCAAAATACTCATTACTGTTTATCTTCTGTGAGATAAGAATTACGAGAAACACAAAGCAGGCACCAAACTTGAAAGAATACAAAGAAGTTTATTAACAGACCTAAAAGAGGGAAAAAAAAAATTATACCATACCTTCAGAACTCTCCTCCTCCCCCCAACTTCCTCCCTTCTCCCACTGACAATGTAAAAAGACAACCCTTAAGATGTTCAGTCTGTTTACCACTTCCATAATAACCTTGTTCAGTCCATTTAGAAAGAGAAGTCTCTTCTTGCTCGTGCTATGAAAACATTATCACAACGAGACAGCCCCCCACTTCCAAATATTGTTCAGTCCATTTAGGAAGAGGTCTCTCTGCTCGCATGTGAGTCCCTTCCCCCGACTTGCCGCTTTTCCCACAACTTCTTTCGAGGGTCCACTCTTGAAGTTTTTGGGGTACAATTTTAAGGTTGAGCTGTTCAGAAACAAGAACAGAGGCCCTTCTCCTTCCCTGGGAGCAAAGGGTCTTCCTCATCTTAATCTTTAAGAAATCTCTGGGAGCATCTCTAGGAACTGAGGTTTTCTCCTTTCCCATTTGGAGCAAAAGTCCTCATCTGGTCCATCTCTCCCTGTCCAAACTTCTCATCAAATTACAGCTGCATCAGCATCTGCCTATCTCAGTGCAGGTGCTTTTGCTTGCAAGTTGAACACTCCACCCCCCATGCCTTCATGAAATTACAGCGGGTACTCTGACATATCATAGCTTTACAACAGAATTTCAGCTTTAAGCATCTCCTCTTTCTCTTCCCTCAGGTTTTCAGCTCTTCACAACAATAAAAGGGTTAATCTCACCTAGGCCTTGCAGCTGGAATGTAGCTTAACGAAGTGGAGAGGGGGGAGAGCCAAGCCGCTCCGTTTTGCCCACAGCCAGGCTGGGGGGGGGGGGGGGGGGGGGGGGGGGTCCACGGATGGAACAAGCCCATGGCTCCAGGATGGCCGCGGCCTGGCCGTGGCCTGGCCCAAGCAGGGCCTGGCCAGGCCCACTGGCCCCCACATTGGGCCGGCAGCCACCTGTCCCAGCACCAGAAACGAGAGAGAGCTTGGGGGGGAGTTTATCTATTCTTAAGTGTGTATCACAGAGGCGGTCACAACGTTGAGTGGCTTAAATAATTGTCCATATTCAAACTGGCCAGCTGATAGGTTCTATCAGGTCCCAGAGGAAGCTGTAAGCACCCCTTTGCAAGGACATCCCTTCCGGGACTATGCTTGCTAACCTATGACACACAAGACAGGGATCCCTCATTCCTCCACAGGCCAAGCTATTACTGAGCGAGCCCACTGTTCACTAAAGCGTCTTTTATTACAACAGAAAGGGGGAATGGGGAATGCTACCCCTCCTGAACGCTTACAGAAGGCATTGTATGTTTTTAATTTTTTAAATTCTTCCCTTTTGGATCCCAACCCTCCGATTGTAAGGCACTTCGGCAACAACCGACAGTTAGAGGTTAAAGAGAACGCCCCAGTTCTTGTTAAGGACCCAGGAACAGGTAAGATCATGGGACCTTAACTCCTCATCACATGGGGAAGGGGTTTTGCCTGTGTTTCTACAAAGAATGGCCCAAGCTGGATCCCAGCCAAGAACGTGAGACCCTTCAGAGAATCCTTGAAAACTTCTCCTGAGGATCTTGAGGATCTTGACCACCCTGGCACAGTATCAGCGGAGACTCCAGCCATTCCAGCCTCTGCCTCGGTTCCAGAGATCTCAGAGGACACCGCAGCCTGGCCACCAGCTCAACCAGCTTCTACTTGATTCCAGAGGACTTATTGACTTTACAGCACTTTTTTATTTCCAGGGACGACCCACTCCAATGGAAGTAGAAGCTATAATTGCAGATCAAGTCTCTCTTCATGAGCAGTATTGGAAATGGTTTAAGGAGAGACTTGGACTTCAGAATAACCCTATTCCTTATTTTATTTGCAAAAATTATTCTCATTAAGTGTGGGTTTTGTGTCAGTGTCGAAAGTGTCAGAAGCGGTGGTATTGCATATCGCATCGCCGCTGTGGCAACTGTCCACAGTGTGATCCTTTGTGCTATTCTTATGGTTACTGTATTATTTTAAAATTTATGTGTGGACATGAATATGGCTGGCTTCCACAATGGTATTTTTGGGAGCCAGGTCTGCCTTTTCAGGCTGGTCCCTTTAGTAGGACTCTTTCTCAACAAAGGAGAGGTGGTCGCAATGCCACCCCTCCCAGAACACAATGTTTGGCTTACGCTAGCTGAAGTTTTAAATGAGTCTACGCTGTGCCTGTCCATGATCTCCCCTGGTGACCCTTTCCAAACCTGTTTGGTAGCTATGCCCTTAGTGAAAAATGAATGGGATGCTTTATTCAGTTTAACAGTTCAAAGAGAGTGTACTGCTATGGGTCAAATTGAGCCGACCTGGTGGTGCCAGGAAAGTTGGTGTAAAAAGGCTGGTGAATCAGCCGGATGGTACTTCTCCAACGATAAAGGTTTAGCAGTAAATAAGGTTCTTAATTTTCCCCCTCTTCCTATGCAACCTCAAGAACTGGATATTTTTGGGTTCATGCAGTCTTTTGCATGTTTTTATCTAAATTATACTAACAGTCCCAACAGAAAATTCAGCCTAGATGTTTCAGGAACAGGAATTTACACCAATGCTTCTGCCTGGTGTAATCATACTTTGCCCCAACCAATTACTCCTAGAAGTGATGCTATTGGATTGTTAGACAACATATTTTTGATATGTGGAAACAGAGCTTTGAAGGGAATACCGGGTAGGGCCATAGGAGGTCCTTGTACTTTTGGGCAACTAACCATGTTTCACTCATTTTGGAGAAACTTACCATCTCTGCATAAACTGGTGCAAGCAAAACCCAGCACACACACATATAGTCAGGATTGTGATTATATTGTTCAATCTTGGAACCTAGGAGCCCAAGTGTTTGCCTCTATTATTCCATCTATTGGAACAGCACATGCACTGAAAACCCTGAATAACCTTGGCTGCTGGCTTGCAAAACAAACTAATGCTACTAGCTCTGCTTTAACAGGCTTATTAACAGACGTAGATAGCGTGAGACATGCTACACTGCAGAATAGAGCTGCAATGGATTTTTTGCTTTTAGCTCATGAGCACGGTTGTGATGAATTTGAAAGCTTATACTGCATGAACCTGTCTGATCACTCCCTGTCTATTCATGCTAACATACAAGCCCTTCGAGATAGTGTCACCAAATTGAGAGTTGTAAATGATAACGACTGGCTTGGAAATATACTTGGAGGATGGGGACTTACTGGCTGGCTTAAGCATTTAGCTAAAGCAGGAATTTATATTTTAGCCATGCTGCTGCTTATAATGATTTGCTTATAATGTGTTTTGCAATGTGTTCAGAGACTGATTGATAAGTCAACAAAGAAAATTTTATTCGTAGATAAGAAAGAGGGAGATGTGGAGATACAGCTAGAAAGCAGAAGTGAGAGCACTGCTAAACTCATGTCAGAAGTAGACGCGCTAATGCTGCTAGGCCGCAGACAGTGGCAGGCAGTACGGCCTATAACAGAATAGCATAAGGGAGCAGCATGCTTGGTATGTACCTGTGTCAGTTAGTGCTAGCTTCTAGTTTTGCAATGTTATTAAGAAACATAGATATGGTTGTTATAGTGATTGCTGCTTATATAAGAATTTATTTTTAGTAACTGCTGAAAAGGTATAAATATTCAGCTCTGTATCAATAAAATTGGCTTCTGGCACCCAAGCAATCTGCCCCGTCTCTTCCATCGCTGACTGTCTCGCGACAGCTAAAGCATGAAGCATGAGTAGGAATAAAACCAATAATTGCTAAATTTATTGATCAAGGGTTGTTAAGAGTATAGGTCTCCCTACAATACCCCAATTCTACCAGTACAAAAGCCAAATGGAAAGTATCGATTAGTTCAAGACCTGAGGGCAATAAATACAATATCAAAACCACTGCATCCAGTAGTGGCCAATCATTACACTTTACTTACAAAATTACAAAGTGACTGGGTGTGGTTTTCAGTTTTAGATTTAAAGGATGCTTTCTTTTGTGTGCCTTTAGCTGAAAGCAGTCAGAAAATTTTTGCCTTTGAATGGGAAAACCCCAAAACAGGGAAAAAAGCCGACTTACATGGACTGTATTGCCACAGGGATTCAAAAATATCCCCACAATATTTGGAGATCAATTAGCTAAAGAACTGGAAGGTTGGACACCACCACTTGGGGAAGGTACACTCCTGCAGTACATCGATGACCTACTAATAGCAACAAGAACCTGTGAAGACTGCAAGGACTGGACTGTAAGTCTTTTAAATTTTCTGGGACTAAGTGGATATAGGGTCTCCCCTGAAAAGGCTCAGCTAGTCCTCCCAAAAGTTACATATCTGGGATATGAACTGGTGGGAGGAGAGAGAGCCTTGGGAAATAACAGGAAAGAGGCAATTTGTCAAATGCCAGGCCAACTACAATCAAAAAAAAACCTGAGAACTTTTCTGGGAATGACAGGATGGTGTAGGTTATGGATCTACAACTATGGACTAATTGTGAAACCCTTGTACCAGCTCCTAAAAGAAACTGAGGGGACCCACCTGTGCTGGACACCAGAGACTAATAATGCATTTGTAACTCTGAAATGTGAGTTGATGCAAGCTCCAGCATTGGGTATACTGGATGTCACTAAACCTTTTCTGTTGTTCTCACACGAGAGGCAAGGACTGGCACTGGGACTCTTGGCACAGAAGCTGAGACTGTATAAAAGGCCAGTGGCTTATTTCTCCAAGCAACTGGATGTGGTCAGCCAAGGATGGCCTGCCTGCCTGCGTGCCGTGGCAGCTGTGATACTGAACATAGAAGAAGCCCGCAAGTTCACACTGGGACAGCAGATAACTGTTTTTGTCTCTCATACAGTGTCAGAAGTGCTTACACAGAAATCACTGGTTAACCCCATCTCGCTTTCTCAAATACCAAGCTGTCCTAGCAGAATTGGAGGATGTGAGTATCCAAGTAGCTAACATCTTAAATCCAGCAGCTTACCTCCAGGGCAAAGTTACTAAATGTGGGAGGACAGGAATGGGCTGCAGGCAGCCTAGGCTTGGATGGGAAAGCTGTGTCCTTGAACAAGACAGATAAACAACTTTGAGAGAGAAGAAGTGTAGAATGCAGATATCTGTTGACATTTACAGCAAAAAGCAGAGTGATTTGTGACCAATTAGAAAAGGATAGAAGGCGTGTGTACATAGTTTGTTAGCCAATTATAATGCAAAAAGGAGTGCGTGTTATGTGCGTGATATAGAGAAAAGGTATAAAAAGTTGTACTGTGGGATAATAAAGTGCTGATGCTTGCCACTATCTTCAGCATCAGTCATTTTAGTCTACTGTTAAATGGTGACCCTGACGTGATAGGGGTCGTGATTGCGGACCTTACAGCAGCCAGCAGTGGAGCCCAGTCTAGCAATATAATGTGGAAAATGAGAGCCTGAAAGTCTAGACGATTTACAAAAGTGGACAGAGACATCTGACCCCAGGTGAGCGACTGGGAACATAGATATGGGATCTCAAATATCAGCAGAAGAAAATATATTTTGAACATTCTGCTGCTAATTTTACAGAAGAGACGCATCAAATATGAGGAGCGAGCGCTACGAACCTTGCTCATTTGGTGCAAAAGAAACAGGGTGAGAGCAGATATGCAGACTGCCTTTTTTGTTGAAATGTGGGAGGAAGCAGGGCAAGAGTTATGGGAGGCAGCTACAAAGGGGGACGAAACAGCCACAAGATCACTAACGACTTGGTGCTTGATTCAGGACTCGTTACTGCAATTAAAAGCTGATAGAGAAGCGGCAGCTGCTGCTGCTGCAGCAGCTACCCCAGCAGCTGACGCTCCCACTGCGGCTGCTTCCACTTCATCTCCTCCTCTCCCGCTCCGCCTCCCCTCGCAACTGCTTCTGTGCACGGTCCTATTTCACCAGTATTGCCTGAGAGTTATCCTCTTCCCCCTGATTTTGATGACAACATTCCAATGCCTCCGGAGGCAGCACAGCCAGTACGGCCTCCCAACAGAGCCCCTGAGACTGTTTTGATTGATCTGTCGGGGCCAGTAGAGTCAGGAGGAGAGGACTATCAGCCAACCGCCCCTCCGCTGCAAGATATATTTACGCTAGAATCAGCAGCTGTCTTGGTACGGGGAGCTGATCCAAAGAGATTTTGGACAAAATTGTATGAACAAGCTAGGGAAGTGGGAGAGTCAGATTTGGCAGACCAGATTCTAGCATACCCTGTGATCTGAAATAATGGCAACAGCCCTGATGAATGGGATCCTTTTCATTGGAGTCTAATCAAAGACCTAAGAAACACAGTGATGCAGCATGGGTTTGCTTCTCATTTCACACGGTCTATGCTGCAAGGTATCTTTACTAATGAGCTAACCCCTTTTGACTGTAAGCAGATAGCCCAAATTTGCTTAACTCCAACTCAGATGTTGATTTTTGAGTCACAGTGGAGACGGCTAGTGAATGAGGTCACCATGGGTAATTTAGAACGTTCCCAAAATGACTCTCATTTTGGAGCAGGTCCATCCCAGCTTATGGGGGACCCTCCGCTTAACACCCCACAACTACAAGCCCGACTGCATTCCTTAGTGTTACAGCAAGGAAAAGAGCTCACATTTCAGGCGATGCAACATGTACCAGATGTGGGGACCCCTCGTCAGTCGTAGACGACAGTCAAGCAGAAACCAAATGAGCCATATATAGCATTTATAGATTGTCTTAGGGAGGCGATTGAGAAACAAGTTGACAATGTAGCAGCCCAAGAAACTTTGCTTTTGCAATTAGCTAAAGATAATGCGAATGTGGACTGTAAGCAGATTTTATTGCCACTGCAGAATCCTACACTAGTAGACATGATTGAGGCCTGCAGCAAAGTTGGAACAACACAGTATGAGATGGAAGAGCTTACGAAGCAAATTGCTGCAGTTGTGCAAGTTTCCAAGAATTGCTTTCAATGTGGTCAAGGAGGGCATTTCAAGAGAAATTGCCCTAACCGACCCCATGGCCATCCAGTGCCAGGGAATGACAGACCATGTACTGTTAGGCCGTGTGCACGCTGTGGCAGGCCAGGGCATTATGCCAAACAATGCTGCTCTAGGTTTGATAACAAGGGATGAGCGCTGCCACCCAGAGGGCTGCTAGGAAAAGAGCACGACGGGCATGCATGCCCAGACACAAATACATCCAACCATCCCCTTCCAGGCTTATGCGGCAAACTCAGTGGCAAAACCAAAGGGAGTGCTGGAGTGGATGTCACCACAGCTGCCTCAGTCACCATAAGCGACACCAAAATGCATAAAATACCGTTAGATGCTTTTGGACCTTTGGGATATGGGTTAAGTGCATTGCTGGTGGGACGTTCAATTGTTACTTTGCAAGGGCTGTTTGTGTTACCTGGAGTTATACCTTGGGCAGATTTGAGCCATGGTGTGGATGCCGTCGCCCCCAGTCACCATACCTAAGCAGAGTCGTATTGCCCAATTGATACCTTTTATGGTGCAAGTGCCTAGTGCAGAATCTGTTGAAAGAGGGACTGGAGGGTTCAGATCTACAGGCACCCCCCAGGTCTTTTGGACTCAAATGGTCACTGACTCTAGGCCTAATACGAAGTGTTGTTTGAAACTCATACAAGGTTCCCCCCCGCAAGTGACTGTTACTGGCATGATTGATACTGGAGCTGATGTTACTATTATCTTGAAGAAACAGTGGCCTTCTACTTGGCCCACAGTAATCTTCACAGCAGTGGCGGGAGTTGGGGGAACAACTGCCAGTTACCAAAGTCTGATACCTGTGGACATTATTAAGCCTGATGGGCAGGTGGCTACAATTTGTCCTTATGTAATCTCAGTACCCCTAAATTTGTGGGGGCGTGATTGCTTGACTCAGTGGGGAGTCACCCTGACAACAGAAATACAGAATTTTTTATAGGGGCCACTGAGGAGAGCGGCCAACACAGACCTACCATCCCATTACAGTGGTTGACCATGCAACCTGTATGGGTTTACCAGTGGCCCCTTGTTGAGCTTGTATGGGTTACCCTTCCTTCTAGTGAAACATAGATTTAAAAGAAACAAAGATTTTAGTTATAGGCTAGCTGTGTTAAAATTAGAATAGGAAGGAATTCGGGTCCAGCTAGAGTTAATTAAAATAGTTAAGAGAGCTGGACCTGAAACGGTTTTTTAAGATGCTAGTAATTGATTACTGAATAAATGATGATCTGTCATTTGTATGTTTGCTTAGCTGTGCTTAGAACGAGGAACAGGAACATTGATAAGTCTGTCTAGGGAACAAGGACAATTACCAATTTCCTTCCTCTATGGGAACCTATTCAAAAGTCATGCAAGAGGAAATTTAGAGGTCACTAAAGTAATTAGGATTGTTAAAGTTCAGAAAGGCAAAAAAGGTCAAAATGAGGGAGATGAGCTTACTTCATCTATCTGGGACCACTGACTCAGTTCGAGACCACCGACTCAATTCAGAGCACACACTACATGTGCTTAATGACATTTAAGCTCATTTCCATATGAAGCGGAGAATGGGAGGTGTTAATGTTATGAATATGCATTTGTATTTTGGATATTCATAATTTTTGTAAATAAAAAGCGTTGTGTTTGCTTGTATCGGGGCCCTGCATCTTAGGGAGCTATCCCACACAGTGCCTGGCACCAAATAAAACATACAACTTTCTAACTCTAAACCGTTAGAGAGTTTTTGTCCGTCTTAGTTGGATATCGATATTAGATCGATATTCATATTATGGTAAATCATTTTGGACAGCCAGGCAGGAGCCTGGTCTATCTCGCCATGGGGCCAGGGGTCTGGGGCCCACCCTCGGGCGCCTGCCCCGCATTTTTGGGGAGAGGGGGCTTCTTGATCCTCTGACACCCCGGGAAGAGACCAGAACCTGCCGGAACCATGGACAAAGAGGTGTGTTTATAAAAATTAAAGGGTACCTTAAAGAAGGCAGCTTGTAAGACACAGCGGGACGCCCTGTGTGAAGCGGAAGCCTGGGAAAGTTTGGCTGTAAGTGTCCGGGTAAAGTATAGTAATTTTAGCGGAGCTGGTAACAGCTCCAAAGGTATGTCTCCCGTAAGGGGAGTAGAGTTGCCTCCATTTCCCGGGGAGGGAAACGAGGTACAGGGGCACTGCCTTTGGCCTTTCGTGAAGGAGAGCTGGGTGCGCAGCGTGGGTGGCCGTGGAGTTCGAGCGGCTGCAAGAACTCCGGCTTGGTTAGTTCCCGTAGAGGGGAGCGAGGACAGTGTGGTTGCACATCGGAGGAGTACGGGCAGTAGCGGCGGGAGTGCCGTCGGCTCCGCTCCGGTTGGTGGCTTAAAAACAGCGCATTGGCTTGTAGTTTTGGATACGAGCAGTGAACAGAGAGAGACTAACTCCATTTTGAGTTGCTGTGCGCATGCGTTAGAGATGCGCCAGAGGTCTACAGGGGCCTCTTTGTGTCAAAAAGTACAGACCCCCTAGGCTGCGCAAGCGTTGTAGGGTTACACTGGCTGGGTTATGCCAAAAAGGTGTGCTTGAACTGTGAATTAGCAACGCGCTCTGTGTGTGTGTGTGTGTGTGTGTGTTTTAGTTTGTGAGAGTTTGTATTGTATGTGTTTTGATTAGTGTGTATTTGGAGCGGATTAGCCACTTATTTGTGTGAAAAAGTTGTAAAAAGTTTGCATTTAGTTGAGTTGACGGAATGATTTTTTTGCTCGGGAGAGCAGAGGGGGTTTTTTGTGTTTGGAGAGTGTGTTGTAAGAAAGGAATTAAGTAGTGTGCTTGAGCTTTGAGTTGTGTGAATGGTAGTAGTGAGATTTGGATTAAGGTATTCGTGAAAAAGTGGTAATTGTGCGTTTAAAAGTTGTTAAATTTGTGTTTAAAGGAGCTAGCGGAGTTAGTTTGAAACTATGCCCGGCGTCACTTTGGCGACCTGCGGAGTGATTTGAGTTTGTAGCTTTGGATTTTACTTTGTAGGTTTTTGTTATATTTTGAAAAGTTTGATTGTGAGTTTAAATTTGGTGGTTTACGAAGTTTAAGGTTGCTAACGTGTAGGGTAACATCCAGACGACGGGCTAATAATTTTAACCTTAGCGGCAAGGCAGAGCGGCGTAGCGCGGGTCCAAGGCTAACCCCTCCCTTCGCTCAGCAGCGCAAGCAGGGCAGCAGGGGCTAAACCCCCCCCCCCCCTCAGCAAAGTTAGTGAGGCGGAGGCACAAGCTGTAACTTGCTAGCTCGCCGGATATTAGCATAGCTTTGTGGAGTCCCAGCAGAATACCTGCTGGGGATCGCAGAGGGCTTGTCGAAAGCTTAATGAGTGTGAAACTGTTGGTGTTTGGAGTGAGTTTTAGCAGAGGAAAATTCGCCAGCTGTACCTGCGCGAAGCAGGGAAGCTAGAAGAGTTTTAGCATTTTGTATAAGAGTTTTGAGTGAAGTGGTTAAAGTGTTTGAGTGAGTTTTATGAGCTTTTGTGTGTGGTGTGAGTATTATAGATTTGAATAAAAAGGCGGGTTTTTTTGGTAGTGTGTGTGCCCATTAATTAGCTCTTTGTAAAATAAATTTTTGTTAATAACAAATTGGGTTTTATGGCGGCTACTTTTAAAACTAATAACCTGTTTTTTCCCTTATTTTTAAAAATAACTGGTTTTTTTCTTTGTAGCAGGATAAGTTGGTTTTTTTTCCTTTTCTTTCCCTTCACTAATAAGTTTTTTTGTAAGCAGTAACCTTATATGCCTAGGAATAGGCCATGTAGAAGGCAAAATCCCGTTGTAAAGGAGTTTCCCTGCCCAAGGGAGGGTTTTGGTTGTAGCTTGCGGGTAGTGTTTCGTTGTGTAGTTTGTTTAGAGCCGTGGGTCAGGCAAGTATTCAGGTGGAAGACACCGAGAAGAGGAGTTTGTGATCTTTGTAATTCGAAAGAGGCAAAAGAGACCAGAACAGCTATAGAGATTTTATTAGTAACTGGCCAAGAGGAAGAGGGGAGCAATAGCTTATTTGATTTACTAGAGAACGGGATTTCAGGAACTTTACTAAAACCAATAGAGATTCTTAAGACTGAGTGTGACCAGTATACTTTTGTACCAGAAAAATTTCCCAAAGTGAAACTTCGGAACTGGGATAAAGTTAAAAAGCATTAGGAAAAAAAGAATTTTAAAAATGGGGGCAAACGAAAGCAAAGAGGTTCCTAAGAGTAGCCCCCTGGGATGTGTCTTAACACACTGGAAAAAGATGGTGGATCATAGTGGTGCAGAGACCAAGAGAGAGCTTATTAAGTTATGCACACAATGGTGGCTGCTTTATAAACTGGAAGGGGGTGTGACATGGCCGCCCGCTGGTACGCTAGATTATGAAACATTACTGCAACTAATGCTTTTTCTTAGACATGAGCAGAAATGGCCAGATATTGTTTATGCTGAATTATTTTTCACTCTTTGAAATCACCCTGAGCAGCAAAAAGAGCATGGGATCAGACCACCCTCTGATCCCTTAGTATTGGCTCTTGAAAAGGATAACAAAGCTAATAATAAAAAACCTAAGCGATGTTGCAGTGCATGTTCAATAAACCAGAGACGTACCCATCCTGACAAGGTATATCAGGTAGAAGCCCAAGAACAAGAGCTGGCAGATCTACTTAAGCCACCCCCTAAAAAGGGAGATAGGGGAGAGGTAGCAGATGATACAGAATCAGAGTTACCATCATTCCCAGCCTCGAACCCCGCTTCACTTCCTACTTCATCCCCCTCTGGGAAAGCAATAACAACTAACCTGTACCCACCTTTACCAAGCAGTGACAGTGAAGAGGACGAACCACCCTCCCCACAGGGTCCTATAGCATTAAGGACCCGGAGACGAACTAAAAGAAATATACAAGAACCTTTAAGGGAAGCAGTAAATCATGAAGGGATTCCTATATTAGTTAAAATCCCCTTTTCTACTATAGATATAGTGGCCTGGGAAAGGGTGGCCAGAAATTACCCTAGTGACCCGATAGGGGTTGCTAAGAAATTTAAATTTGTGGTAAAGCAACACAATCCTGATTGGGCTGATATTCAGTTACTGCTTGATGCTCTAACTGAATCAGAAAAGCAATTAATTATAAAGACAGCTGTGGATATGGCTGATGATGATTGCAGGACAACACAGGAAGATGTTAAAAAGGTACTTGCTCTTCAGGATCCAGATTGGGACCGTAATGAGCCAGATGAAATGGCACAGTTAAAAAGATACTGAGGAATCATAATAAAAGGGCTGGAAAGAGCAATCCCTAAAGCAAAAAACTGGTCAGCCCTGTATGCTATTAAGCAGGGTCCCTCTCAAACACCTTCTGAATTTCTAGACAACTTGCAAGATGCGATGCACCGCTATTTCACCTTGGATGCTGGAACTGAAGAAGGGGTGTAGCAATTGGTAAACGTATTTTTAGGACAATCCATAGGAGACATCTGGTGGAAGCTCCAGAAGATTCAAGGTCCAATGAGCCTGAATTTAGAGACTTTGCTTGATGTAGCATGGAGGGTTTATAGCAATCGAGAAGAGGGATACAAACAAGGGATGCAAAAATTGATAAGGGTGGTAAAAGAAGAAGAAAAGGGAAAACGTGGGCAAGGTCCACCAAGAGAAGGACCACCCCGACTGGGAAGGGACCAGTGTGCCTTATGCAAGAAACCCGGGCACTGGAAAAAACAGTGCCCAGAAAGGAGAAAGGGTGATAAACAAAGGAAATATGACCAGAGAGGTGAGGGGATGGTTGCTCATGTAAAGGAAGACTGAAGAGGACCAAAGGGCCCTGCCCTAGGGGACCCTCTGGTTATAGTTAAACTAGGGAACGAAGAAAAGAAGGTAGAACTTTTAATAGATACAGGGACAACATATTCAGTGTTGAATAAAGCTTTGATACCTATATCAAGTGATTATGTCGTAGTAACAGGGTGTAGTGGTTTGGTCCAAAATACTCATTACTGTTTACCTTCTGTGAGATAAGAATTAGGAGAAATGCAAAGCAGGCACCAACCTTGAAAGAATATAAAGAAGTTTATTAATAGACCTAAAAGAAGGGAAAAAAAAAACATAACACACCTTCAGAACTCTTCTCCTCCCCCCACCTTTCTCCCTTCTCCCACTGACAATGTAAAAAGACAACCCTTAAGATGTTCAGTCTGTTTACCACTTCCATAATAACCTTGTTCTGTCCATTTAGGAAGAGGAGTCTCTCTGCTCGCATGCGAGTCCCTTCCCCCAACTTGCAGCTTTCCCACAACTGCTTTCGAGAGTCCACTCTTGAAGTTTTTTGGGGTACAATTTTAAGGTAGAGCCTTTCAGAAACAAAGGTTCTCTTCACCCATCTCTGGGAGCATTTCATCTCTAAGAAATCTCTGGGAGCATCTCTAGGAACTGAGGTTTTCTCCTTTCCCATTTGGAGCCAAAGTCCTCATCTCTTCCATCTCTCCCTGTTCAAACTTCTCATTAAATTACAGCTGCGTCAGCATCTGCCTATCTCAGCGCAGGTGCTTTTGCTTACAAGTTGAACACTCCACCCCCCATGCCTTCATGAAATTACAACGGGTACTCTGACATATCATAGTTTTACAACAGAATTTCAGCTTTACGCATCTCCTTTCTCTTCCCTCAGGTTTTCAGCTCTTCACAGCACTAAAAGGGTTAATCTCACCTAGGCCTTGCAGCTGGAATGTGGCTTATGGCTGTTGGTCACATGACCTCTGCCGGACAGCAGTGCAGCTTTAGCTGAAATCTTGGCCTTGGTCACAGTGGAGGGGGGGGGAGCCAGGCCGCTCCAGCTGCCCACAGCCCTGCTGTGGGGGGGGGTTCCGCGGGTGGAACAGGGCCCGGCTCCAGGGTGGCCATGGCCCGGCCCAGCCTGGCTGGAGCAGGGCCTGAGCCGGGCCTGCTGGCCCCCCCACAGGGCCCGCAGCCACCTGTCCCAGAGACGGAAACGAGACAGAACCTCTGCCTCGGAGTTTACTATTCTTAAGTGTGTATCACAGAGGCGGTCACAATTTTAAGTGGCTCAAAGAATTGTCCATATTCAAACTGGCCATCTGATAGGTCCTGTTAGGTCATAGAGGAAGCTGCAAGCACCCCTTTGCAAGAACATCACTTCCGGGACTATACTTGCTAACCTATGACACAGGCAACTGGTCAGTCTGAAAAGGCATACTTTTGTAAACCACTGAAATATAAATTGGGAAAACAGTGGGGAATTCATCGATTTTTATATATGCCTAACACTCCATCTGCACTTTTGGGCAGAGATCTGCTAGAGCAGCTGGAGGCGTGTCATATATGAAATGGAGTGTTGGCCTTTGCATATTAAGTGTTTCAACTTTTAATTGTTAATTGTTTAATTATTACTTTTTCAAATTACCCATCAACCCAGCTGAGAGTTATTAAGTTCCAAAGTTATTCCCCTGATTAGTTGATTAAAGAGTGTTTTCCATAATTCCTCATTAAAAATCCTTTGTTCATAAAGTTCCACAAGGTTGTTCCCCTCTTTAGTCCCTAAAAAGTGTAAAAACCCACAATGTCTTAATTCCTGTATGTATCCAAGTTAATTATCCTGTTTTTAAGAGTTCTCTGAAATACTTATAACCCAGGTTTAAACTTTTTACCAAGTGTTCTTAACCTTTGTAAGTTTTAAGTGAGTTTTGAGCTTTGCCAAAAAGCAGACCTTCTAACTGACAGAGAGCTATTTTTAGAACCTGGCCGTTGGCCTGCAACTCAGTGCCATGGCAACCTGGAATTTTAATGAGGACTTTTCCTGCCTTTGGAGCCGATGACATTTTCCCCCGCGACAACAGTGAGCCATTGGCAGACTGAGATTACCTCACCTCAAGACACCACCAATCATCCAGGACCATGGAGGCTGGACAGTGGGCGGTCATGGGCAGGACCCAGACTCTATAAAACTGCTGGACACCAAGTCAGTGGGCCAATTTTTCACCTCAGATTAGCTGCTGGTGAAGCCCAATGCTGGGAGCCCTGGCCTCTACCTCTTTCAAGAGGCAATTTAACCATTCTGACTTTGGGCTAGCTGAAGTAACCCCAGCATTGTAAGATCTCTGCCTTGGGACTTTTGAGCCGGTTCGGCCAACAAGGTCTCTAATCACTGCAGACCCAGGGGTTTTTTTGGCTTTATTATTATTTTGTACTCTCAGTGTTGGTTTTTTTTTTTTTTTTGCTGATTGTTCTTTTAATAAATTTTTCTTAATTATTTTAATTAAGAACCAAGAGTTATCTCATTCCTTACAAGGCAAAAATAATATTTACAAATGGGGAAATTAGTTTGGAAGTAAAAGACCAACAATATGTAGAGTTGCTGAGCCAAATGCTAATAACCAAAGAAACTGAAATAGCAAATGAAGAAGAAATTATTAAGAAGATAATGGATCAGGTATTCCGTGGGGTGTGGGCCTCTGGTACTCCAGGGAGGGCAAAGAATGCCCTGCGAATCCAAATCAAGCTTAAGGAAGGGAAACAGCCCGTAAGGGTCAAACAATATCCCTTGAAAAGGGAAGACAGAGAAGGGATCAGGTCAATTATTGAGAACTTTTTGCAAATTGGATTGCTAAGGGAGTGTCAATCTAATTTTAATACTCCTATTTTACCTGTGAAGAAACCTGATGGGTCATACAGGTTAGTACAAGATCTGAGGGCAGTCAATAAAGTGACTGAGGATTTGTACCCAGTGGTTGCTAACCCTTACACCTTGTTAACTCATTTAACACCTGAACTAACCTGGTTTACCATTTTAGATTTGAAGGATGCTTTCTTTTGCCTCCCTCTTCATGAAGCCAGCCAGAAAATTTTTGCATTTGAGTGGGAGAATCCCAAGAGTGGACGCAAAACTCAACTCACATGATGTGTATTACCCCAAGGGTACAAGAACTCTCCTACTATATTTGGAGAACAGCTTGCGAAGGATCTAGGATCCTGGGAACCCCCACTGGGAAAAGGACAGCTGCTTCAGTATGTGGATGACCTTTTGATAGCCACCCAGACCCAAGAGGCATGTGTGGACTTTTTAGGCTTGCAAGGGTATTGGGTGTCCCAAAAGAAGGCCCAGATGGTGAAGCAAACAGTTATTTACCTGGGCTATGAAATAAGTGTTGGACAAAGAACCCTGGGACAAGAGCTCAAAGAAGCAATATGCCAGACCCCGAAAGCCCAGGCAGCAAAAGAGATGAGAACTTTTCTAGATATGACAGGGTGGTGCAGACTGTGGATTAATGATTATGGGTTGCTTGCTAAACCTTTATATGCATTGATTACGGAAGGAAACAAAAGCCTGCAGTGGACAAAGGAAGCAACACAAGCCTTTGACCAACTGAAGAAGGCTCTCATGTTAGCTCCAACCCTGGGACTTCCAGATGTGAGTAAACCATTCTTTCTGTTTTCTCACGAAAAGCAAGGAATTGCCTTGGGAATACTGGCACAAGACTTGGGCCCGTATCAGTGGGCGGTAGCCTACCTTTCCAAACAGCTGGATGCAGCAGCCAAGGGATGGCCAGGGTGCCTCAGAGCCATTGCGCAGTGGCAATAAACATCCAAGAGGCATGCAAGTTTATCCTGGGCCAGAAAATGACTGTGCTAGTATGTCACACGGTATCTGCAGTCCTGGAGGCGAAAGGGGGCCATTGGCTCTCCCCTCAGAGATTCCTGAAGTACCAGGCCATACAGGTAGAACAAGATGATGTTGAAATTGTGGTAACTTAACATTGTGAACCCAGCTTCATTCCTCAGTGGGAACCTGGGAGAATGGGTAATCCATGACTGCCTGGAGACCATCGAGGCTGCTTACTCCAGTCACCCAGATCTGAAAGACACTCCTCTCGAGGGCGCTGAGACCTGGTTCACTGATGGAAGCAGCTGTGGTATCAGTGGAAAGAGACATGCTGGGTATGCAGCTACCACCAGCTGAGAGGTAATAGAGTCTGGGCCATTGCCAATGAACACCTCTGCACAAAAGGCTGAAATAATTGCTCTAACTCGAGCCTTAGAATTGGCAAAAGGAAAGAAGATTAACATTTATACCAATTCAAGTCTTTTGCAAAGAAGACTTTGGAACCGCAGTGGGAAAGACCCTTCCAGGTTCTCCTCACCACCTTCACTGCAATCAAGATCAAAGAACAGAAGGCCTGGATTCATCACTCCCGGGTGAAGAAGGCTCCTGAGGGAGTTTGGGAGGTAATGCCAGGCGACGGTGAACTAAAGCTGAAGCTGACCCGAAAAAGCGACTGATGAACTCAGTTATGATAGACATAATGTGGAAAGTTGGGACTTTACTAATTATTCTTACAATTGTAACAGGAGTTAAAGCAGTATCACTCCAGTCTAATGCAACTGAAATATACCGATGCCAGGGGAAGGCATATGATCCTCACTCTCAGAAGGCTTTGAACAAAATGCTCAGAAGTCACAAACGCAAGCCTGTGGGAAGGAAGAGATGTTTGGGGATGTAGATATGCATTTCTGCAAGATGGGTTTCATGAGGCTTACCCTCTTCCCATGAAACTTATCTGATTTGGCCCTGAATGCTGTGAGAAATGCTTGAGCAAGTGTCTGGAGTTTAGACTCAAAATAGAGGGGTGTGCAACAAAAGCATATGACATTGATTTTAATATCACCCAAGTATGTACTGAACATTATAAAGATCAAATTAAGGTGACCCCAGCAGTATCACAGAAAGTGAAAACAACGATTCAGGGAAAAGGAAAACAGTCCATGGCCCCCAAAATCAGCAAAATTGGACCATATGCGATCAAAAGGACAGGGGTTCAAAGACTGCTGACTAGCCCAAAATGGTCTTTGAAACGACTAGAAATGGGGATGCAAGTAAATGTATCTGCCATCCAGCCAGAATGGGCCCTATTTCTCAAAAACCCTTTTATGAATTGGAAGACTTGGCTTCAAAACCATATGTCTCATAATTTTAAAACAAAGAGAGATCTTACCGGATTATTAGGAACAGGATTGGGAATTTTAAATACAATGGACTCAGAAGTGCTAATGAACAAATTGGCCGCAGTAGGGAGTGACTTAATTAAATTGCAGCAACCATTGCAATCCTCCTTGCTGGCCCTAGGTGATAACCATTGGAAACTGTCCAAAATATTACCAGGTTGGGAGAATACAGAAGAGCAAGACCATGAATTGATGATTAATGCCCTAGGTACAGCCAATAAAAATGTTTCTTTGCATCTTGGATGTGCTCAAGTACAATTGTGGATGCAGTCAGTGGCAGCCGCAGTCACTAGGGAAGGTGGGGAAGGAACATTCCCTGCCAAAATTTGAAAAATTGTTTGGGATAATGCCTCTGAAATAGAGAGAGAGCTTCAATCTTGGTGGATTTTGGTCAATTTCACTTATGACCCTGTAACGAGTGTGGCAACAGCCTTTGTTCTGACCATACATAATGCCTCCATCAGCATGATACATCCAATAGCCACTTTAGGAATAAATCATGAGGGAACTGTATTATACACCTCTGAACATAGAATGTGGGCATGAGAAATTAAAGGGCAGTGGCAAACCATTAACCTAGAGCCCTGTTCTATGAGGGAACAGTTAGGGTACATATGTGTAGGGATTTTAGAAGAAGATAAAGATACTTGTTTGGACATGGACCAAAGCATTTGCCACTTTGAGGTGCATTCAATTGACCAAACAACTCAGCTAGTATATACCTGACAAAGTTGCTTCTGCCTCAGGAAGGCATGTATTACTGCCGGCCAGGCTCCTACGGTATAGCACCGTGTCCCGCAGCCATAGGGAGGAGAAGGAGGAGAAGATCCAGCAGGCAGGAATTGTGCAGCAAGATTGATTTATTTCATTATTTTACAAACTCTTTTATAGACTTTTTTCTTCTTAGTCTAATTGGACAAAGGACCAGCCACCCCTTGGGGGTGATTGGCTAAAATCCTAAAACATCCATTGTCAAAATATTTTTCCACTATACCATAAACAAGACTTTTCAAGGTTGCAGGTGTCTTGGTTGTTTACATTCCCTGCCACCTCTTCTGTGAGAGAGAAAAGTCTCTCACGGACTTAGAAAATAGCAAGAAAATCCTCGCTAACAGCATTTTTGTACCTACAATTCCCCCTTATTGTTTTATAAGATAACAACTCTACTATTAATGCCAAATAGAAATCTACATCAGTTATTAATTCTAAATATGTCCTTAAGGCTTTAACTATCTGACTCCATAACAAGAAATTTAAAGTTCAGTCTCTGCTTGTGGAAGGACCATCCCAGTCTCTGCTTGTAGAAGGACCATCTGCCTGATGGTTGACATCCTGGTCATCATCAGAAGAGTCATTAGGCTGATGATCTACATTCTGGTCACCATTTGGATGGTTGGCGTTCTGGCCATCATTTGGAGGTTGCCTGTTCTGCCTCTGGTGCTGTAGGTCAAGGCGAACACATTTTGAAGGTAGCCACCATATCCCAGTATCTGTGGAAACGCAAGCATACCCATGACCCCAAACGATAAGCTCATGAGGGCCTTCCCACTGCTTAGTGAGTAAATTCCGCACCCAGACTTTTGTGGGGGGCAGTTGTCCGTCGCCTGCAGACTGCAATGAGAGAAAATGATTCAGAATAACAGGATTATTTGAATTTTGTGATACTGTAAGGTGATTAATTGTATACAAAGCTTTTGCTAGCTGGCTCTGTGGGGTTTCTCCATGCATTCCCCTTTTCTGCTTGCCCAAAACACGCTTCAAGGTACCATGAGCCCGTTCAACAATGGCTTGGCCAGTAGGAGAATGTGGGATACCAAAGGTATGGTCTACACCCCATAGGTGTAAAAACTGCCGCATCTTCTCTGAGGCGTAGGCAGGACCATTATCGGTTTTCACAGAAGCTGGCACGCCCAGGACTGAGAAAGCCAATTTGCAATGGGCAATGACATCACGGCCCTTCTCTCCAGTGTGAGCAGTAGCCCACATAGCCGAGGAGAAAGTGTCAATAGACACGTGCACATATTTCAGCCGACCAAATTCTGGGATGTGAGTTACATCCGTTTGCCAAATCTGAAAGGCTTTTAGCCCTCTGGGGTTTCCCCCCGCTGGCAAAGGCGCAGCGAGTCCAGGACAGTCAGCACAAGCGCTGACAATGTCCGCGCCTCGGTTGGCGTTAAATGAAACTGCTTCTGCAGGGTATGTGCACTTTGATGGAAGAAACCGTGTGATGCCTTGACTTGTGCAATTTTGTCAGGCTGAGGCCCTACCCATGCAGGGTTGGCCAGCATGTCAGCCCTGGCATTGCCTTCTGTTAGAAACCCTGGTAAATTGGTGTGGCTTCGAATGTGCAGAATGTAATACGGATGCACTCGAGCCTGAATTGCAGACCACAAGGTTTGCAACAGCGAAAACAGAGCCGCATTGTTCACCTCCTTCAGAAGTGAACAATCTAAGCGTTGGGTGATATCTGCTACATAAGCAGAGTCAGTAACCAAATTCAAAGGTTCCTGTGAGAATCGCTGAAAAGCCATGGTAACAGCCCTTAATTCAACTAACTGAGCAGAGTCTGACTCGTGTTCCTTCAGCACCTGCCATTCCGATCCCTCCTTCCAGGTAACAATGGCTTTCCCAGTTTTCCCTGAACCATCCGTAAAGACAGTGGGTCCTTGCAGCGGCACTCGGCTATTTCTCGGCCGCAAGGAAAGTATGGTCGATTTTGCCAACTGCAGTAATTTATGGCTGGGCAGATGCTAAGTGATCTGCCCTGAGAAGTTTTGCAGCGCGCTTTGCAAAGGAGCACTATGGATGAGGCTCCACTCAAAGTATTCCTTTGAGATCGGAATGACAATTACTGCAGGATCCGCAGCCATCAGTTGCAAACACCATTGATGGCATTTGATTATCAGAGAAGCGACCAATTACAACACTGTGGTCACAGTCCTTTTTGGCTGATGAGGCAAAAAGACCCATTCTAGGATATGCAAAGGATCAGGCCATTGTGCATTCCACTGGCCAATGATACCTGTAGGATGGAGGTCTGGAATAGTAATGAAAACAGTGATAGCAATGGAGGGATCCACTCGATAAACCTGACGAGCAGAAACAGCCCATTGGACCTCCTGTAGTGCTTGTCACGCCTCCGGAGTAAACTCCCAAGGTGAATTCAGACCAGGATCCCCCTTTAATGTATTAAAAAGTGGGGAAAGCTGCTTTGCAGTTAGACCTAAATGAGGTCGTAACCAATTGATGACACCCAACAGCTTCTGGGCATCATTCAAGGTTTTTATTGAATCTGGGAACTGCACCTCTTGGCGTTGGATAGTTTGGTCCAATATTCTCGCTCCTAAATATTTCCAAGGAGGAAGCTGTTGAACTTTCTCTGGAGCTACCTCTAATCCATAGGCATGCAGAGCAGCGAGCAGCTGTGGCTGTATTCTCAGCAGCTCGTCCCGGGTGGACGCTGCCACCAGGATATCATCCATGTAATGGTAGCAGCGTGCATCAGGAAACTGCTTGCGAACTCCGGCTAAAGCTTGGGCAACATACCACTGACAGATAATTGGGCTCTTCTTCATCCCTTGAGGGAGGACCTTCCATTGGTATCTCTTAGCAGGTTCAGCATTGTTAATGGCAGGCACAGTAAAGGCAAATTTTGGTTTGTCATCAGGATGCAAAGGAATTGTGAAAAAACAATCCTTCAAATCAATGATCAGGATGTCCCACCCCGTAGGAATCATGGTGGGAGAGGGCATGCCAGGCTGCAATGCCCCCATACCTTCCATTACTGCATTAACTTTCCGGAGGTCCTGCAATAATCTCCATTTCCCTGATTTCTTCTTAATTACGAAAACAGGAGTGTTTCAGGGGCTAGTAGAAGGCTCAAGATGCCCCTGTTGTAACTGTTCTTGAACTAGCTGATGAAGGGCGTCTAACTTCTCTTTTGGTAGGGGCCACTGCGGCTCAAAGACTGGTGTGTTAGTCAGCCACCGCAAAGGCAGTGTAGGATGCTGTGCGCCCTTACACACAGCGACCCCTGCTAAAAATTTGTCCCAATCCATACGCCCCAAGCTGCCAACACATCCAAAGATTATGGGAAGTGGAAGCATCATAAGGCCTAATTGTAGCTGTGTGCCCCTCTGAGTCCTTTACCACCACAGGCCATTTGCTTAAATAGCTCTCTGTGGTTCCTCCTAATCCTGCGATGGCTGATCCCACCAGGGCTAAAGGCCATGTGGGAGGCCATGCAGAGAAGGAGATGATAGTTACATCAGCACCCGTATCAATCAAACCTCGAAGCTGAATCCGGGGTGGTTGGGCGTTCGGCAGGACCAGGGTACATGTCATCTGTGGCCTTTGGTCAGAGATGTCTGCAGTCCAGAAGGCCTGCGGAAGTCCCGTAGATCCACTGCCATTATCTTCCTGAGTTTGTTCTACCCTGGGGACACAAGACTTAAAAGGCACTAATTTAGCAAGGCAGGTCTTTTTAGGAATAGTTACAGGAGGGTTTTGTGTGGAGACCATAGCGCAAATCTGACCTTTAAAGTCAGAATCAATAACTCCTGAGTGCACTAAGATTCCTTGATGGGCAACGTCAGGTTTTCCCACCAGCATCGCACTGGATCCCTGGGCTAAGGGTCCATATGCATTCAAGGGAACCTTATAAATACCGCTAGCATCTAAGATGACAGCGGCTGCGGTGTGGATGTCAAACCCATCTGATCCCTGGGTGCTGTCTCTAGGGTGGCTGGGTAGGCCTGCGCCTGTACCTGTGCCACTCTCTGGGGGAGCGACTGCATCGGAGAGCAATTCCCCCTCCTTGCACCCCGGCGGAAGTTTCCCGACAACGGCCGACCACCAGCGTGAGTCCGGGATCTACAGTAGCCTGTACAACGGCCTGGCCTGCCACACCTCTTGCACTGGTGGATCGGTGTGTTCTCTTTTTGGCTCAGCATAGGCCGCTTCCGTTTCTTCCCCTGTTTTGGTGGCTTTGGTTCACGACCAGAAGATGCGTGAACAGGCTGCAGGAAAGCAGCCAAAGCAGACCTTTTCTGGTTCCCAGATCCCACCTTAGCACAGGCCTTGACCATGTCTGTTACCTCAGGATCCCCTGGTAAGGCATCTATGATTTTTCTGCACTCCTCGTTTGCGTTCTCTCTCACTAACTGCCTTAACAACATCTGTCTTAACCCGTCATCCTCAACCTGCTTCTCAAGAGAAGCAGCGACTTTCTCTACAAAAAAGAGGAATGACTCTGATTTCCCTTGAACTATTTCAGTATATCACTTTCTGGGAGCAGATATCTCTATGGTTTTCAACATGGCAGCCATGCCGACCTGTTGAGCTTGCTGCAGGATGCTAGAGGACAAGTTACCCTGTAGACTGGGATCAGAGAAGGGACCAGTCCCTATCAAAGCATCCACTCCTGCTGCCTGTCTAGGATCAGCGGCAGGGAGCTGAAAATTTGCTAATGCAGTCTTGCCGGCCAGCTTTCTCCAGGTTTTCTCAAAAACTGTAAATTGTACAGGTTGAAATAGAATTTGACCTAAGTGTCTGATATCAAATGAAGCAAGCAAATCTGTATTTATCACCCTTATTATCTGCATAACCTCAGCAGAACCTCACCTATATTGTGCCACCTTGGATTGGCGGTCCTGGGCAACTTTCCAAGCAATTACCTCATGCTTGTCATGCTCCCCTGAATCTGGGAGAGCCTTATACACTGGGAAAGCTTGGATCTCCCCTTTAGGGGAAGCACTACCATCCTGAACTTCTGGCACCGCCTGTGGATGGAGTGTAACAGCTCCCCGGTTACCCCCAGAATCCTCAGATCCATATGGCATTCCAAGGATTTCTAATGACCTCCAGTCACCCTCCTCCAATGCTCGCATCTTAAGGGACTCCAATAAGTGATTATAATGCGTCAGACGCACTGTTACTGTGCAGTCCTGAAAGGTCCAGGGGCGAGACCGGCGCAGCCTTTTTCTTCACCGCGCGGCTACAGCCGCCTGACGACCTAGGGCCAGCACCTCATCTGCCTCACTGCCTGATGAGGAATCATCAGGCAAAGGCAACTTTGGGGTGCTGGAAGTGAACAGAAATTTATGTGGAGGGGCACTTTGGCTAAGTTTGCTAGAGGCAGAACAGACAGGACAGACTGCAGCTGGCTGCGGGCCAGTTTGTACACCAGTTTCTATACTGGAGGCTGTCTCGGCCAGCCCTGTCCGAACTGGTACTGGAACCGCTGTCGCCGTCTCTGGGGCTACAGCTGCTCTCGGCGCCGCCGCCTCTGGCACAGCAGCTGCGTTCGGCGCGGTTGCCACTGCCGCTGCTGTTTCACGCTCCCCAGCCGCTGGCCCGTTCTTGGCGGTCGCTCTGGGGGCTGCCGCCCCTGCCCGCTGCTCCGCAGCCGCCGTCTCTGGCCGCGTCTCCGCAGCCGCCGTGGGCTGCGCCGCTTCCGGGTTCGCTGATGGCCGCGCCGTTTCTCGGCTCGGAGCCGCGTGTCCCGCAGATGGCGGGGTGGCTCAGGCGGCGCAGGTGGCGCGGCCGGTGCGGGCTCAGGCATTCGCCACTCTAACAGGCTGAGCAGATCCTCCATCCTTCGGGATAAGTTCGGTAACTCTGTCAGCAAAGGCAGATGCTGCATTAAAAGGTCGATGGCTCGGTTCTGTGACTGCGCAGAACAGTCCAGAGCCAAGGAGGGCAGCGGACCACACCCAGGGAGTCCCGGGGCAGGAACGCCCTGCACCACGCCGGCTAAGAAGTTAGATCCAGGTCCGTACGAACCGAGCTAGGAGCCGCTCAAGGCATTCAAGTGGCCAAACCGCTGATTTGCGGCCCTGGATAAGCCGTGGCCACTGCCCAGCCGAACGGCAAGGCAGGCTGTGCGCCCTGCCGCTGCCCCGACCCCCCCGCCTCTGCCGGCACGGGGTTCCTGGGGGCTGCGGAGTCCTGCGATTGTGCAGGGTGAGCCGTTGCAGGCTCTGCCTGTGGAGCCGGGGGGGATTTTCCGAATCCATTATCATTTTCCCCGGAAACCCAGTCAGCGGGGCCCCCCTCGGACATCACCAAGATAGGCGAGCCAGCCCTGCTATCACAGTCAAGGTCTGTCAGGAGGAAAAATAATGAACGCCAGGTTTTGTATAATTCTAATGCTGCTGAGTCCCCAGTCGGGAGCTCCTGTCGGACAGCGCATCCGAGTTCCTGCCATAAGGCAAAGTCCAGGGCACTATCTCTGTCCATGGAAATCCCTTTTAAAGTAGCCCAGTCTAATAATTCCCGAACTGAGTTTTCAGGAATGGAGGTGCGCAATATGCTAAACACACCTCTCCAGACCAGCACTGCTGCTTCGGTTTGTGAGCCGCTGTTCGTCATTTCTCAGTTCTGTTAGACCTCCCGGTCCCTGGGGGAAAGAGGAGCAGCTTACCTCTAGAGGAATTTGGCTTGGCTCGCAGCGTGCAGGACACCTCAGAGAGTGCAGATCCCGTCGGGCAGCACCAAATATTACCGCCGGCCTGGTTCCTATGGTATATCACCGTGTCCCGCAGCCATAGGGAGGAGGAGGAGGAGAAGATCCAGCAGGCAGGACTTGTGCAGCAAGAGTGATCTATTTAATTATTTTACAAACTCTTTTTTAGACTTTTTTCTTCATAGTCTAATTGGACAAAGGACCAGCCACCCCTTGGGGGTGATTGGCTAAAATCCTAAAACATCCATTGTCAAAATATTTTTCCACTATACCATAAACAAGACTTTTCAAGGTTGCAGGTGTTTTGGTTATTTACATTCCCTGCTACCTCTTCTGTGAGAGAGAAAAGTCTCTCACGGACTTAGAAAATAGCAAGAAAATCCTCGCTAACAGCATTTTTGTACCTACAGGCATGTCCCACCATAACAATAGACAATGTAATTGTAAATGAGACCCAGTTTGATTTGTGTATTTGCAATTTTATGAAAATTGAAGGATGTGATTTTTCTTATCAGGGACCTGTAATATCACACCAGTATATAAAGGCAAACCTGATTACTGTTCAGGAA